>NC_137628.1:26176662-27429162 GCF_963383615.2 Lipophrys pholis
GTGTGGGCAAGTTACACCCTGAGAATTCAACCACTATATTAACCGTGTTTTCAGTTTTCATGACTTGTGAGGTAAAACTGTAAGACTAAAAAGGATTTTTTTTATTTCATAAATCTATAATATCTGAACGTTTCACTGATTCAATACAAATATGGGGGGAAATAAACGTGTTCACTGTATTATTCCTCCAGAGATAGACCTGCATACATTCTAAAATATGTCGATACCCACTGTAGACTTGTGGCACTTGAAAAGCACAGAAGTTAACACAACCTTAAATTGTATTATTGTCGTTCTCGCTACGTTACTGAACACTTTGGCCCGTTTGAACCGCCACAGATTCGCGAGGACAAGCCACTTACCTTTACAGGATCAATTTGACGAGCTTGTCACACATTTGGTGCAATACACATATAGCTGTTATACCAGCTGACGGCCACCAGAGGGCGCCATGCGAGAGCTTTTCTAAAGGTCAGTACTGTGAAATGTGACTTCTTCAAGCAGGATTGTAAATAAAGAAACGTCAGGGTCGTTATTTGTTTGTTTTTTTAAATGTGAGCAGAAACTCGAAACAGAGCCAAACAAAACCCACACGTGAGAAAAACTCGTAAACACACCTGTTTCAAATGTGAAACATTTAAACTCTGCGGGAAAAGCTCAGTTCCGCACCCGGCGTCTATTTTTATGTTGTGCATTGTTTAAAGGAGCTTAAACTGCAGCTTAAAGGACTCTGACGTGCTGTTTTCCTCATGTTGCAATATTGCTGCAGCAGTGTGTTAGATTGCATCAGCGTGTGTCTCCCCCTGCAGTCCACCCGGGGAACTGCAGCCAACCTGACAAACCCAGCACTGGCTCTTGAGGGTCATGTCAACTCCGATAAGCACTCACAAACACATAATCTCACGCTGCAGAGTAGTTTGGGGTTTGATGAAATGTTACACAGGACCGGTGCAACCTTTATGGCGAATATAGCTGGTTAGCAATTCCTCAAATGATCTGAACTGGCATCCTGTACAAAAAACTAACTAAATGCACTATGAGAAGCGGACCTCAGATGTAAGGTTTATGATAAACAAATATTCAAATTCTTAAAGCCAAATCAATGCCTCCCTGAAATCCCAAACAGAACTTTGTTTGGTTAATGATAAGCTATGTAACCAGAAACGGACTCTTGCTCTTCCCACATGTGACAGTGTGAAATTAGATGTTTCATGAGAAACATTCTTTCTTTCAAGGCCACCATCGTGTGCACTCAATCCCTTATTTACGAGAGTATGAGGGGCTTTACTATCATTCACACCATTCCTGTAACTTGCTTGGCATCTTTTTCATTTTTTTCTTAATGAGATTGTTATTTTTCCATTTAATGGCAGACACAACAATGGAAATCCCTCAATCGATGTGTA
Source organism: Lipophrys pholis (assembly GCF_963383615.2). Taxonomy (NCBI): domain Eukaryota; kingdom Metazoa; phylum Chordata; class Actinopteri; order Blenniiformes; family Blenniidae; genus Lipophrys; species Lipophrys pholis. The sequence continues at coordinate 26,178,069 of NC_137628.1, forward strand.
AGAAATTAATAAAGTTGAGATAAAAATTAGAAAATAAAATGTGACATATATATATATATATATATATATATATATATATATATATATATATATATATATATATATATATATATATATATATTTTGCATAACCCTTCACCATTTATTCAAATTAACCAGCAACCTGTCCAGGTGTATCCTTGGCACAATGTGACCATGAGCAGGATAAAGCGGAATAGAAGCTGGATGGCTGAGAATCCTACACTACGTACAGTATATGTGAGGCTATTGATCGATAATTGATTTTCAACTATTTTGTTTTTTAATCTGTTGGGAGCAGAGTGTGAGTATTAAGCGGAAATCTTCTCATGTATTTATTTTTGGACCAGGGGTGTCAATACCAAATCTGGCCGTTGCCATCAATTCCAGGCCGCAGGACGACATTGGAAAGAGTAAACGTTGTGAAGAGAATATAAATTATGTTTTTTTGTTTTTTTTAAATGTACCCTATCCAAACCAAGTGATTAGCATGAGCAAAATTTGTAACAGGATAATACTTTTCAGACATTTCATTCTATTTTTCACGAGTGATCAAGGGTAAAGTGGGTTTTATAGTGTATAAATGTATGTAAAACCTTTCAACTTTTTCAAATTCTTCTTTTCCCCCTATGCAGTAAAACAACGGGTGAATTTGAAGTTGTACAAAAAGTTGTATTTATGCAACCATTTTATCAGTTCGGCCCACTCAAGCTCAATTCGGAGTGTATGTGGCCCCTGAATTAAAATGAATTTGACACCCATGAAAACTTTTGAACTGTTTCTTCAAAAAATGTTGAAGTTATTTTGAAATTACTTAGAAATCAATCAGCAGAAAATTGTCCTTCCTGACATGGACAGTGGCATTCAAACCCTGATCCTCCAGTCACCAGCTCACCGCTCTAAATCTCAAGGCCACCACTGCCCCCCCGGCAGTTATCGTGTAATAAAACTGCAAACGGCACCATTCAAAGACTGCAGGGCCGCGACCCTAGATGTTGAAACGACTGTGGTCGCGCATGGTCCTTAAAGTACCTGCAGTTCCCATGCATCACATCTCGACTGTGTCAAGCAGGGTATCAAAAGAAATGTTTAACATTAACAGCTGCTTTCTAGATGAGACTTAAAATTCCTAAAAACAACAACAAAATATTAAAATGCTTCCAAACAAAAGAAATACTCTTGGTTAGCGAAGTGTTTATGAAGTCAAGAATATCTGGGTTCGCATCGATGCATTTCCCTACACTGGCTATCGAAGCAGAGGCTTTAAAAAAAAAAAAGAAAAAAAAAAAGCATCTGCTACATAAAACTGCTCGTAACCCAGCAAGGAAATTATGTCCTTCAAGTAAAAAAAGAAACCCAAAGACACTGCATAGTTAAACTTTCCTTACAAATTGACAACTTCCTGTGAAGGAAAACCAAGCGATGTGATGAAAAGCTCCAGATGCTTTGTGTCTGTGCAGATGTTGAAGGGCAGCTTATTTCATCCAAACATTATTTTTGGTCACATAGCATCTTTAATACCACCATTATAATAATTAGGATATCAAAAGTATCGAGTATACATACATCATTTGCATTGCGGTACACAAATCTGAGCTGATTTATGTTTTTATATCTTTCATTCGTTGTTCTCAGGATCAACTTTTATTATCTTGACATTGTGCTGATACATTAAATCGTCCTGAAGAACTTGACACTACTTCAGGAAGGAGAACATTTAATTGGACATGTATTGTTAAGCAATATAAAAAGTTTTTTTTTGATATTTCCAAATGTAACTTGAATCCTATAGTCTACTACTTTCCAATACCAATAATCAAGGATCTTGATATAAGCCAAACTAGAGTCCATGTCACCAAAATCAAAGTACTTCGGGTAGGTTTCCACACCTACTGTGGTCGTGATATTCTGTAGTGTTTCTTCTCTTTTTTGCAGTTAAGATCTTGTAGCTGTGGGAACAGTCTCTTGAAGCCATGCCTGTTTTTATAACAGTCCCAGTATATGGATTCTCAGGAGTCTGAAGATGTGTGTGTGTGTGTGTGTGTGTGTGTGTGTGTGTGTGTGTGTGTGTATGTGTGTTGAGGAGAGTGAGGGTGAAAATGGCGTGAACCACCTCACTTCCTCGCTCCTCCACCACCTTCATGGTCTCAGTCTGTGCTGCCTGTCAGACGCTGGTGATGGAGGCCAGGCAGTTCGATGACTTCTGGAGTTTCTCAGGCTGCGTGGTGGGGGGCTCGGGGATGGCACGAAAGCTGAATGGCAGTCCCATACTACTGGTGCCAATGTGGCCAGGGCTCAGCGCCGGGTTTTGCCGTCTATTGCTTTCCACTATGCTGGATGTGTTGGATGCAAGGCTTTCACGTGTCCTGCGCGACAAAGACAACACAATGTTAAGTTTTCAAATCAGAAAAGAAAAAGAGTAAACCAAACAAAAAAAAAGTCCATATTTTCAGTCAAATAAATTGTGCTTGAAAGAGCAATGATAATACAATATAGTTGGACCTATGGAACCACCTCTGGAAGTCAGTATTTATAGTGAACAGTACAATATATTTCACTACATTTGCTCACCTTTGATATTGCATTATACACTTGAAATAATTACATTGGGAAATCTCAGGAGCCAAACATGCAGCATTTGTAGCATAAGTATTAAAGAAGCTTTCCTTCGTAGCTTTGAATAGAACTTAAAATCAACACAAATGACAAAAAAGCTCATGTGACAGCAGCTACTACCGCACTGTATTATGAGAAATGTAGGATGCAGAGTACGACAAACAACTCAGCAGTCAGTCAGGACAGGTCAAGGTATTTAACCCCCGCCCACCAAATAAAATAAAGAATAATTAAGAAAAATAACAACCTTGCAACAACACCTTGGTTTTTGTGGACAAACCCTTTAACTCTCAGTATGCAGGTGGCTCACAGCTGATTCACAAATGTTAAACTGGTTCATGTTCTACCCAAGAAATAGAGATAGCTTTCTGCAACCATTAGGAAATAAAGATATTGACCACGTGGCTGCACGATGGAGCAGTGGTCAGCTGCGCCTTCCCGGCCCGGAGTTTGTATGTTCTCTATGTGTGTGTATGTGGGCTTCCTCCGGGTGCTCTTGGTTTCCTCCCACAATCGACAAACATGCATATGAAGTTAACTGGTGACCCTTGGTGTGAATGTGAGTGTGCACGTTTGCTCTGCGATGGATCGTTGTAGATGAATGGATATTGAGCAATTCACATGACTTCCTGACTTTTTACTTCTGCCGACTATTTTATTTTTCCACACCCAAACTTGCTGTTGTCAATATCATATACCTATTATTAGATTCACTTTCAAAACACCATTGTGGCGCTGAGATAAATTAACAAATTAATAACAAATGACAACATGACTCCAGTCAATGAGACCAAGAAAGAAGATGGTTGCTTTGGTCCAGGAACAAACAGGTTTCAGGAGGGGTGAGAATATAAATGTAGGTTTTGGCTCAAGACCTGTTATTGGAGTTTTACTGAAGTAGTCAACATTTACTTGGATTGTGGCAATGTGGCAACGAATAATCCTTCCTCCTTTGTGTGTGGGTGTCAGTGGGTCACTCATATTGTTCTGAGAGCTTTAGCAACAATAGTAAATACGTCCATAAGAAGGCAGGCAAACATTCAAATCTAAAATATTGGTAATAATAACGTAATATAGCCTTGTAGTCCTAAAATATGCCATTACACATTTGATTACATTTGGAGTGCAAAGTCTTTCTGAACTTTGAGGGATCACATCTGGTTTTACAGCTCCTCACAGGCTCAAAGGTGTTTTACTTCAGTATCAAATCCACTATAAAAACACAACAGTCACTTCACTGATGTGCTTACCTGGGGGAGTTGAATCCACTGTCCACTGTGACACTGCTGCTGTCCATGCTGTCCAAACGGGCAGAGTGGGCCGACTTCTGGCTGCTGCTGTTCTCCGTCTCCTTGGGGCTGAGTAAGGTCAGATTGGTCTCCAGTTTCCGCTGCAGATCATGGTCCTTCTCCCGTTCTAGGAGCCACTGCATGGTTCCTTCGCCACCACCACCACTGCCTCCACCGTTACCACCCCCTTCCCCATGGTCTTTGTTGTCCTCTGCTGTCGCCAACTCTTTGTGCGAGTCCTCCTCTGCCTCTTCCTCTTCCTCATCATCCGATACATTATAATAGTCAAAGGAGGCAGAGGGGACTGTTGGCTCTAAGCAGCCCTGTAAAACTGCAGGTGACGCTGAGGAAGTGGCTGAATTGGAAGGCTGCTGGGGCTCAGGATTGTCTAGGGCCTCTGTTGATTTGGCATGTGAGGCTTTCCGCAATGTGCCGGACTTGGTGTAGCTGCTGTCCACGTAGCCAGTGGGCAAGGCATTGTGTGGAGGTTTGAACAAAGTGTCCTTGCTGAAGATCTCTTTCCTCTTTATCACGATACCACCTCCTCCCCCTCCAGGATCTACATTGTGTTGGTGTGGCGTCAAACGGGCATTTTGCGCCGGCTCTGGCGTCTGGCTTGGCGTCAGCCGCGCTGAGCCGTTCTGTCCCTTTGCTGCCGACAAGTCCTCTTTGTACTCCATCGTGTGAGGAGAGGTGAGGTGAGGCGTTTGGCGGTCAGCCGGAGAGCCCTTTCGGAGTCCCCCTGATGAGGTTAATGTGTCATATTCTGATTTTGCCTGAGGCGAAGGGGCAGTTAGGATTGTTTCATTTGACGTATTGCACTGGAAGTACTCATCTGTTGAGGGCTTAGGAGAAAGTCCCATTAGTTCATTGTACGTTGGCAAGCTGTCTCTGCTTTTGTTCCTCTCCATTGTACTCCGAATCCTTGACTCATCCAAACTTCCTTTCCCCAAATCAGGCACATTAAAATCAGAGTGGAACTTAGCAGCAGAGAACATGATCCTTGAGTAGTGGGAGGATTTCTGTGTGGCCCGCAGGGTGCCATCATCAGTGTAGTAATGACTACGCTCCTCCAGACTGGGCTCAAAGTCTTCTGGTGCGCCCAGCGACGGGCCTTTTAGAGAGTTGTCCATGGACCGAGATCGTTCCTTAGCTTGATCTGACCTCTCATGACGCGACTTCCTGTCCTGATTGTGACTGTGACTTCTTTGCACCCTTGACTGGCATGTTCCCCGCGAGGGTTCGGGGAAGGGCATCTCTGTCCGTCTCTTGGCTAGTTCCCCAGACACGTCCCACTCGGGGGTAACAGGGCAGTACGATTCAGTGATGTTGGGGTTGCTGTGGACCAGGTACGTTGCGCCTCCACTTCGCCTGCGCTCCAACGTGTACATGGCCTCCCGAGGCGAGCGAACTAACGAGTGGCTGAAGAAGCGGTAATCTCTTTCCATGAACAAAAGGTCCCAATTTGAGCCCTCGGAAGGGTCTCCTCTGGACGTCCTGGGTTTGCTGTGAGACCGAGACTTACCATGCGGGGCCCTTCGGTGTCCTCTGCCCCTCCTGCTGCGTGCGCTGTGCTGGGCCGAAGATCCAGCCTTGTTCTTCTGAGTCCGTTCTTCCTCAAGCCGCTTCATGACAGCTGTGTGCCTCGCAACATTCTCCACGGTTAGGTCAGGGTTGATTCTGCGAATTATTTCCATCTCTACCTCTCTGGGAATGGGTGTGGTTGGCACTTCCTCGTCACGAAGAGGCCACTCCTCTGGAGGGAACTGGGCTGAGAAGGTGGCCAGCTGCCTCATTTTGTCCTTCTTGAAACTCAGCCTGAACAGCCGGAGGCCAAACCTCTTGGATTGCTTCTCCCCAGTTCCGCTGCCACCACTTCCTTCTTTCTTTTTGGTCAGAGTGTCAGTTTTGTAAGGAAAAGAAGTGATGCTTTTGCTCTTATCGGCTGAATCTTGAGGAGGCGACTGTTGGACAGGAGGGGACGTAGCAACTGGAGGGTAGGGGTACGATGGCGGCTCACCTCGGTGCTCCTTGGCGGATGCGCTCGGTGGAGGATCCCCACCGTGGTGATCCTTGGGCTGCTGACTCTGATAGGAATCTCCCCTGTGCTCCTTTGGTGACTTGCTTAGGAGCGCCGCGCTGTGAAGTCTGGACGGATCTTCACGATAGGGGGTGTATGAGTCCCCATGTTTCTTGCGAGGAGGCCTCTCTCTCAGGCAGCCAGGTGCTGATGGTGTCACATTACCAGACTGAGGTGAAGTACAATGTTGAGGTTGCTGCTGCTGCTGTTGTTGTTGTTGTTGTTGTTGTTGCTGTTGTTGTTGCTGCTGCTGTTGTTGTTGTTGCTGCTGCTGTTGTGATGGTTGGCGCTCTGTCAGCCGATCATCGAGATGATACCACTTGTTGTTGGTTCTGATGAGGGAGGGAGTGATAAAGTAGGTCTGGGGAGTGACAATGAAGTAGCCCTCTGGTGTTGGGTAGATCTTCCTCTCTCGCACCAGCATGTTCAAGGTATGTCGCAAAACGTCTGAGCTGGGTGTAGGCACGCCTGCAAAAAGTACATGGTAGACCATTGTTCTTATTATGTCAATCACTGCCTTATGACAACCTGGAAAGAATGAGGTAATTAACAAGAACATAACATAATTTTGGGAAAGACCATTTTCTTTGAGTAGAAAGTGGCCAAAACTCTGTATCATGTAAGTCTGAAATAGGTAAATTTATCTACACATACAATAAAATCATATAAAGAATGAAATAATTATGATATCACAATAAGCCAGCAATGAGGTATCACTTAACTTTAAAACAAGTTTGTGCTTAAATCACATCACACCAAATCCCATTGCACATCTTATGCGTCAAGACATTCTGGAAGTCTATTTTTCAGTTACCTCTTAAGGTATAAATTATTTCTACAGTGCTGATTTATTTAGTGTAAATGAAATGAAAAATGGATTCTATACTTGTTTGGCAAACCCCCACACATGTTTTACTGTGTACGAATCAGGGCAGTAAACTCAGATACTACAAAGAATAACAAATACAAATTCAGACCAAAATTGAGTTTAAGATGAAAAAGAAGGATTTTTGATTATCACCAGTAGACATTGATTTGTAATTCTCATTGTTTAAATTATTTAATAAATAATTATTTCACATGAATAGTAATCCTTTATTTGATATAAAGGTTAAGCAATGAAAAAAACATGTATATCAGCAACAAAAAAAAGTGTTTTCTATATGCAATGTGTCTTCCTTTCGAACATTTAACTGAAGTCTTGCAATGCTGATTTAAATGTTCAAACCAGCTACAGTCCCAGTTCACAACCTAACCATTAAGCTGTATCTTGTGACATTTTTATCTATTGAAAATATTATAATTTTTCATTTAACATGAACTTCAAAAACAAAGTTAAAATGGTAAAAAGGGAAGCTTCTTGCAATTATTTATAATTTGACTATTTATAAAGGGAGATTTCACTTCAATTTCACATACCGGAACTTTAACAGTACCTCTATATTATTGGTTTTCTCAAAAGTAAAGCAACTTTTTGTTTTACCAAAGTTGAATAGTTAGAGTGAATAACAATATATACACCCTGTGTACTTTATCCATGTACAATGACTTTGTTCCTTAAAAAATACATTTAAATGTTTTATTAGAGCAAATGCTGATGAGGAAAATCAAGCGTTTGAACAATTTTATAATCTTAATTTTGTCTTAAATTTGATGTCTATTGAATTCGCCTTTTCATGGTTCCCCACAGATCCAGACTTAATTGGAATCTAGTAAATGCTATTAAAGCATTTTCAGGTTTTAAATGACTTAGAAAATATTCAATGAGGATGCAAAAAAGATGTCAGTTGCTCTAAAAGGCTTTTATAAATACAAGCTTAACATAAAATGTGATCCTTTTCAACAGAAACACTCATAACCTTTGTCTAGACCTTGTGTTGCCTGATATTACATCATCCCCATGGCAGTTTTTAACTCGGCAATGATGCAACCTATAAGTTCAACTCCTCTCCAGTAAAGCGCCGTATAGAAGTAGCTCAACGTGAAGGGCATCGTCCCGTTTAATAGAGCGGAACAACTGGCTTTAATAGTAATTGGGATTTGTGTTATTAACCCTGTTATAAGTCTGAGACTCTGAGAATTTCAGGATGAATTCATCAATATTCCAACAAAGTAAAACAGGACTCTGAGCTGTTGGATGAAATCAGAAGGTTGATCATCTTGTTTAGGTGAAGGAAACGTTTGGAGACAGCCTCTCAAAGATAGTTCCAAGGAAATCCAATAACAACAAAAAAAGGGCCGCTGACAATGATTACTATCAAACAATGTCACTGTAATCATGTGTAAGGATTAATGACAAACTTCCACAATTCATGACTGGATGGGTGGATGATAATCACGGGACTGTGACTGAATCATTCTGTCTTTAAAATATCAAAAAGAAAAACAAAACAAGCATGCATGCCCATCGCCATTTCCATGAGCCCTAAAGGGCATCTTTAAACATTTTGATTTGAATGAAAGCTAAACATCTAACATTCGTAAGGAAAGACGGACTCCTGATTGGGTGTGTTTAAACAGTCCTGAGAAGTCATGATTTGTTTTTGTTATTCAATAGTGGATTCCACCTTCAATGTTTCTACAAAATGTATGATTGTTTTTCTATGGTTGATTATTTAGTGAAAGGATGAGCACCCTTTATAAATTAAAATGAAAGACGAATAGACCACAAAAGGAGCTACAATTTTCACTTTATGCATAATAAAACTAAAATACAGTAAAGTTTCATAGTTAAAGTTGCTTTATAGGAAATATTGAGTTTTACATTGTAGTTATTATTTGGGATGCAGCTGTATGTCTGAATCCAAGTTTCAAGCATAGTTTCTGCATGCATGTATACTTCATTATGGATCTGAAAGAGCGGTTCATGAAACAGCTCAGGAAAAAAAAGGAGAGGGACCGACCTGGGAAGCTGGCAGTGAGGTGCTCCACCAGTGCCTCCTGGTTGACAGGCTTGTGGGCAGAGTTCATTGCAGAGATGGCCAAGCACAAGATCTCCCCCAGCGGGATGAACTGTGACTGGCTGATAGGTGACATACTGATTGGAGACACATCACCTGGAGGAGGAGGGGGAGGAGGACCGGGAGGGGGAGGCAAAAGCACAACTGTTAGATCATGAATGAACAGCAGGCGCAGCGTGTGAAGCTATGATGTAATGGTCAAACAGCAGCAGTGTGCACGCTGCCTGGAACGACTCCACCCCTCCTCTCTGTTGCCGCTTCCTTAGCCTCTCGCTCCTCCCGTTTCTCGTAGGTTAGCAAAGCGAGGGGGCTGCTGCAGCAATCGTAAAATCCGAGCATGAGATCACCTGAATGTGTGCGTCGAGGTTATCCGATTCCCCGTTACGTCACAAACAGAGAAGGGAGCCAACGCTCTGGCAGGTGCAAATCGACATTCCTGCCATTTAGTAGACCTGACCACAGTGAAGCCAAAACAGAGATCCTCTGCTGCCATAAGCTGGCTTTGCTGTCAGCAGTAGTGAGTAGTGAGCTCATCCTACAAGCAGACGGCCCGGCATCAAGCCCCTCTGAGAGCGAACATCTGTCCTGCTGAAAGGTTGTAAAGCAACACACTGAATACACCGCCGCAGCATCTGTGCTGTAGTGACCCTGTCCTCTGACCTAAATCTGCTGATCGAAAACGATACGACGCAGAGACTACAACATCAAACCTTTCCACAATTCATTCGCGTTTTGTCGCCATGTCTCCTCATGTTTCAGAGTCGAGCTATCGATGGCTGCTGTCATATTTTGCTGTCATTTGCTGTCCATGCTGCTTGTACCTGAGCGGAAATGTGTGCAGGGCCCGGCCTCCTCTGCACACTCAGCTGAATGGTCAGTTGAGCAAGACGATGACGTTATCTCTGCTTATTATCGCGGCACCCTAAGCTTTATGTTGCAGTACAAAGCTTTTACTTCGCCGCTAGTAAACACGAGAAAAGACAGATCTGCAAGTGAATCAGCACAAAAGAATATTGCAATGTTCTTAGCTTTTATAGTGTCCTATGGCAGCCAGCTGAGCGACAGGACAGACAGAAATAAGCAAATATTTACACAGAAAGGTACAGAGAGGAGCAGAATTTCTTGGTTGAAATATATGGTCCCCCCCCCCCCCCCCCCCCCCCTATGAAACAGTACAATACTGTTACTCTATTATGAACAAACAAAAACGTGAATCTGTTGCTATATTTGGTGCAAAGATGATGCAATCTTACAACCACACAACTTTTCACCCTTTCACTATAAAACGCTGCGATTGAAGAATCGACACAAAATTTCATGTAATTTGATCATTAGATTAATCGAAATGTCAGTAAATACGAATGGGATTGTGAAAAATAACCAGAAAACTTCACAAATTTGATTCAAAAAGGTTTGCTTTGATGAGTCTTGAATCACGTCAGCAGGGCCTGAAATGGGGACCTCCCCCTAAAAAAATAAAAAATAAAATAGAATCGTAGTATTACTCTTTATCCTCCATATTTTCTACATATTTACAACCCAAAAATGGCGTCTCCTTGGAACTCTGAATGAAACAGAGTTTTTACTAACTCGGTGCGGCCGTGCGTAGACAGTGGGTGGTGCTTCTCGTGGTGGGAGTGTCATCAGACTCACCTGGCGCCCGATAACTTGGCGGGGACGGCGAGAAATGAGGAGGAGGAGGAGGAGGAAGATGCTGCTTCTGCACACGGATGTCTTTCTCGCTACGGGAGAGGTTGTGCTCCAGCGGGCGTTCGGCGAGCTCCGAGCTGGGCCAAGCCCGCCGCACATTGCCGCTGCGGTTCTTCTTCATCGTGACCCCTTTACCAGGTGGCCTTCACCCCCCTCGGGTGCTTTTGGGATAAGGTGGTGGGGTTTTGGGGGGGGGGGGGGGGGGGGGGGGGGGGGATAAGAGGGTTGTGAAATGAGGAGGGGGGGGGGGGGGTGGGGGGGGGGGGTGGGCAAGGAAAGGGGGGAGGTGGGGAAGGGTGGGTGGGGAGGGGGTGTGCTGGGGGAGGTCGACCAACCTCAGGCTCAGTGCCTCCCCCGCATCAGTAAGAACGTCCCGCTAGAGCGATCACACACCAGACATGGCAGGAACCAGTGTGCTCCTTCACACACATACACACGTCTCATTTACATCCACGGTCAAGCTACAAACGACGGCGTTCGCACTGTGGGTGGTTGTCATCGGCTGCTGGGCTCTCCTGGGCTGATCTGGAGGGACGGCAGTGGCGGCAGAGGTGCAGGTGATTGCGCGAGGCATCACCCTTTCATCGACATCAGTCCGAGCCACCATTTGTAGCATCCCCATTTGCATGCGTAGGGAGGCACATTACGTAGCCACTCTGATGTGGGAGGAGGGAGCGGGAGAGAGGTGGGGGGGCAGGGGTAGAGATGAGGGAAATGGGGCATTGGAAGCAAGGAGGAAGGCGAGGAAAGATTTCAGCGGAGGTTTTGGGGATCTGCTCTTTTCTTTCCAGTAGAAGGCAACAGGGGGATGACGGGAGGGGATGGATGGACAGTCAAATATTCAAAGCTTAGGAGGCCCAGTCTTCGACAATAGCTCAATTCACCACAGGAGTGCTCGGCCGATCCTCGTAAAACAAAAGAGCCCACTTAAAAAAACAAAAAAACTGAAATAAAAGCTCCATTCACCCCAACGGGCAGTGAAACCTCAATAGTATGCCAAGCACCGGAGACATCGCGTTCACCTCCATCTTTATCCGATCAAGCACAAGACCCCATCGTCCTTTCGACAACAGCACACCAGCAGAGGGTGGGGAGAAAAAAATGGAGAGCATAGAAATAAATAAATAAATTCAAGAATAGATATCCAGCGTTTCCCGCAATCCAACGGAAGGAGCTTGTGAGCCGATCGCCATAGCATCCATTCATTAACGAGGCGGGGGGATGCAAACTCCAGTCAACGGCAAATCTCTTTCAACGCTAATGCTGCAGCTGCTCCCAGCACCTCCAGGAAGGGTGTGTGAGTATGTGTGTGAGTGTGTGTGTGTGTATGTGTGCGTGAGTGTGAGAGAGAGAGAGAGAGAGAGGGAGAGAGAGAGAGGGAGAGAGAGAGAGAGAGAGAGAGAGAGTATGCGCGCATCCGCCTGCTGCGCGCGATTCTGCGTGAGCATGCATGCGTCTGTGTCTGGGTGATTGAGGCTGAGGGTAGGGGAGGGGAGGATGCAAGAGAGAGGGAGTGAGGGAGAGGGAGAGAAAGAGAGAGAGATAGAGAGAGAGAGAGAGAGAGAGAGAGAGAGAGAGAGAGAGAGGACATGCATAAGGCAGAGAGGAGAGCAAATATCAACAGCTCAAAATACACCAAAATAAAACAACAAAAAATAATCCAGTCCTCAGAAAATGTCCAGGGCAAAGGGAGAAACCCGGAATCTAAATTCCCATCCTCGCCCTCCTTTCCTCACCCTCTCCGTGAAGCTTTCTTTGCTCCTGAAGGATGAGGGGCCCTTAAACCACCATCCTTACTATTTTGTTTTTTTCTTTCACATGTGTTTCACCAAACTGTAACTCAAAAGCCACAGCCAAGACCGTCACTTCAAGAAGAGGCTGATTTGTGCTTCTCACATCAGTGATTCCCACCGGTTGATTCAGTAACTTCGAACTGCAAAGAGCTGCAAAATTAGAGAAAGAAAACTAAAAGCATCACCGTAATCATGTCCAGAGTGGCAGCTCCTGCTCAAAGCAAGACTTCTGCTGACTCACATGTGTGGAGTGTGAATGGATGGTTGGAGGGGCAGAATAAGGAGCAAAGTGAGAGGGCAAGACGGGGCACGGGCGGAGGGAGGACGGTGTCACAACCAATCTGCTCCAGTTCACTGATACCAAAAAGAAAGGAGGAGAGGAGGGGGGAGCAGGAGGAGGAGGAGTGAGAGCGACACCACGCCAGCCATTTTATTTCTCAGTAGTGCTGCAACAGCCTTTGTTGCCATGACGACGCAAGCCGATGATCTCATAGCTGTTACCGTTGAGTGCTGTTCCCTTAAAGAGCCAGTTACTCAAAATAGACGGCAGACAAGACGCCGCACAGACGAGGACCGACTGCCTGTCCTGTGGACGGGAAATACTCTCGCATCCCTCAGCAGGTGAAACTAGTCCCTCGAACACCAACTACAGGGTAATAATACATCAGAATGGAACGAGAAGGAAATACTGGAACAAATAAAATACATGAACAGCTAAAAAGAGACTTGCAGGATAATCTCAGAAAAAAACTTGCTTAAATAGTAAATGGTCTTTACTTACAGAGAGGGGTTTACTACTTCAATAGTCTCAACATGCTTCACAACATCAGTCACATTCGCCCATTCAGAGACACTCCAAACATGGACAAGACGAGATGGGAAATAGAACTAGGACACTTCCGCCTGCGAGAATCCTTCATTTTTTGGGGATGAAAGGGCATGGAAGTCAATCTGTATTGCCAACTGAGCAACATGTTCCAAAGGGAATTTGATTTAGTAAAAGACTATTCAGTCTCTTTGAAAAGAAAGAAATATATTTGACTTCCTCGTTGTACTGTTTGAAATGTGATTACAATTAACAGGATAGTGTTGAAGTATATATTGCAACAGCAAGGGTGAAACAAGGTATTTAAGATTTCCTTCAAAAACTTACATGGCTGTTATTTTTTTAACATTTCAAAGGCAAAAATGTAATAATTTGGTCGTGGGAAACTGGCTATAGTAGCTGCTGTATCAGGTTATACCAGGCTGAGGGTAATGATAGCATGTTAGCATCCTCACAGTGATAAATTTTTGGGTGATGGGTGCGATCTACCAATTGCACTGTGCAAATGATGGATCCTTAATTTGTGCACGTATTGGCCAAGCGCAAGCATTGGTTGGAAAACTAAAAACAAAGAAACTGCATAGCAGAATGCATTAATGCTAAAGTCACAAAAATCATCAGCAGGCTCTATTGTGCTGTTTGATCTAACATGACTTCAATTGTGAAAATTGGAGAATATTTAAGTTTTATGTTAACACCACCATTGTGTTACATGTCGTACAGCCAGCTCATGCACTATCAACTGCATTGTAAATTACATTAAATTGGCCAAACCTTCTGCACGGTGGTGTTTTGGTTAGAGCTTCTGCCTTATAGCAAGATCGAGTCTGGGTTGGGCCTTTCTTTGTGGAGTTTCCATGTTCTGCCTGTGTGTCTTTCAGGCTTTCTCTGTGTCTTCCAGTTTTCTTTGACATTCCAAAAATAATGTCCTTGAGGTTAACTGACTCTAAAGAGTCTGTTGGGTGTGAATGTGTGCGTGGTTGTCCATTGGGAGAGCTCGAAAGGTCAAGATACAAGATAGATATATCCGGCATTTTGGTTGATGGCCACGATCTACCGATTGCACTGTGCAAATAATGCAATAACGCATGTATTGTAACGCAGAGCTAAAGGTTAGGCAGCGCAATCGACGTTAGATTGTGATACCAATAAAACCATATTCATGGAAATCTGCTTACAGGATAATAATCAACACAAAAAATATATAAGCACTGTCTTTCTTTCTCATAAAGGCACCAATGTTTTTTCTTGCTGTTCTTTCATCACAGTTAGTAAGTGATGCAAGCCCTTGTATCAGACTAGTGGCCTGTTTCGTGCACAACCGACTTCCTTGCAAACATTTTTGCCAGCGGTCTGCCCTCCAGTGGCACACTGAGGACAATACAAGAATACGCTCCAGGCCAGACACGCTGAAGAGTTTTTGTCACAACAGATGACACTACACATCCTCATCTGACATTAAGATATATGTCGACACATCTCTCAGCTGCGTCAAACATTTCCCCCGATTCTCTGTGGAGACCCTCCTTTTCCTTCCAGCGGGGGGTCGGCTGGAGCAGAGTTTTCCTGAACAAACGCTGCACTTTTCCTTCCTTAACAGCACTCGCTCCTCCCAGTCCATTGTTTACAGGCGGCCAACGGATACGAAGTCCCCTTCCCCAGTCAATCAGATTGAATTGCCTGTTATTGTTTCCACACGGCTGAAAAATCCACAACCCCTGTGTACTTGACTCTGGGCTTTAATCAGACATTCTCAGACATTTTGGAGGACAATCTGGCATCGCGAATGACTTAAGGACTAAAGTCTTCATCCAACAATGTAGAGACCAGCACCCCTGGTTTTGTTGCGTCCCGTCTGGACTACTGCGATTCAATATAAACAAATCTAAGCCACCATAATGCACATGAATTACAGCTTGTTAAAGCCTGAAGAGCCAAGAAACAAGAAATTACCCCCAATCTAGTGTGTCTACCACCTGATTGGTAGAAGACAGCTGGAGTTTTTTTCCCCTCTGTGCCCCCACTGTTACAAACACACCTCCTACAGACTGGCTCACTCCCTCAGCTTTGAAATCATGCTCTCACAAATGGAACTGTACTTGTGATATAGACCAATGAATTTGAAAGTTTTAAAAAGTTTTTGTACCACAGGATCCTCAAGGATATTTGCACATGTGGAAAAACAAAAACACAGTTTGTAGAGCTGCAAATTGGTTTACTGCTCATCACTTTTGTGAGATTGTGAGAATGTCGATGGTTCAAGCCTGGGTTGGGCTCATCAGAGCTCACAGAAGTGATCTGCAAATTCTCTTAGAGGGGGAACAAATGCTGGGAACCACTGGTGTTGATAGCCTTCTTTATTTTCTTTGTTTATGTTTTTATTTATATTCATATCTAATTAAGCCATTTCCCCCTTTTATCATATTTTTAAGACATTTTGTCATCATCACCGTCAAAGCAGATATCATAAGATTCTAGATGTTTCAATTTGAACTTTAACTTTTTTTAACAGATCGTGTGTGAAGCAATCTTCACGAGTCATGATGAGTGTTTTAAATGAATTTTGACATCAGTTTGTATCAAAACCCACCCAATAAAAGTCGAGAGAGAAAAGCACAGCATTGGTGCTACTGTGAGTTCATGTTCATGTCCAAAATAGTGATTCATATTTCTCACAATAAAGGAAATCTGCTTTAGTATCTCGATGGTCAAAAATCATCAACTTCAGTTCACGGCTGTTCGCTGAGGTATTGTTGGGTCTGGTGAGTTATTAGCTGTAAGACAAACATTCCAGAGCTTATCAGTGTTTGTTTCAGTCGTATCAGAGAGACGCTGCCGCCCCCTTTAACCCCTCAGACACGGAAACAAGTGAGCGACACAACCAGCCCTCTGTGATGAGGCCCTGTACAGAATCTGTGCAGAAATCACAAAGCCCCCCCGCAACCCCCACACACACAGAAAAAGATTTCATAATTTTAAGATTTGGTACGTGTTTAAACGGGGATCTGCATAAAGCAGCTGATACCAAGTGTTTGAAAACAAGCTGCTGGATTTCTTGCAGCGACGTCCAGTCACATAAACCTGCGTTCTCAGCCTGGTGTTCTTAAACATCTTACCAAAGTACACACTTGGACGTGGACCAACATTAGTATTATGTAAAAGTCTGATTTATTCTCCTTTTTTTTTCTCACCTCTGTTCTGGTAGAGAAATGTTTTGCTTTTCAGTGGCTAAAACTTTCCATTAGATGGCGAGTTATTTGTTGCTGAGTGGACAGTGTGAAGAGAATACCTGAATAGTAATGAGGGGCCGGGGATCACCGACCCATTAGGAAAAAAATGTAATAAAACTCTGGAAGAATTGTGGACTGCAGAGTCAGGTGATGGCTTTCTGTGCATGAATCCTCAGTTGATGTTTGGTTTGTTAGACTATTCAGATCAATGCCTTCTTGTCTGCTTGTTTTCCGAGAAAATCAATGTGACATAGACATTAATCAGTTTGTTTGGTAATTGGAGGTGACCCGCCCCTTCGATTGCAAGAAGCGCCTGAACCCCTGCTGTGTTCCCCTTTAACACTTTAAATTGCCAGAAAAATGCACATAGTAGGCACCTTTAGACGGAGCTGCACGCAATAAACACCCCAAAAGGACAAGTAGAGAAAAGCCTTAAAGAAGTAGTTTCAAAGCTTCCATAAATCTTTCCCGTCCCTCCCCGCTGCACCGTAACCGTTTTGTATTTTCCTGGCTGCAGTGTGACGGATTCACTGAAGAAACAGGTGATCCAAACGGAGGAGCCGCCATTGTGAAACACACATAAATAAAGACGATCTCTGACGAGCTGCACGCCTCTCTTTCCCATTTTCTCACACACACACACACACACACACACACACACACACACACACACACACACACACACACACACACACACACACACACACACACACACACACACACACACACACACACACACACACACACACACACACACACACACAAAAAGTGCATTGTGGACTTCCCAAGTGTATTCTGGCTCCACAAAGAGAGAAATTACAAAGACCACACACGCTCGCTTGCAGTCGCATGCACCCAGGGAGGGCAGTGGGATGATGGGTGCTGTGGTTAAACCTGCTGACAAACACTTCAGACCTGTCTGAGCACATGCATGAGTTGTGGCGTCGTCAGGAGAAGAGGAGTCTACGTGTGGGAACCTTGAGCTGGAGTGGAGCTGGGCCTCAGCACCGGCTCCTCCGTCTGACTGAGTCAGCCCACATGACACGAAGCAGCTGAGGCCGAGACGATGCCTGGACTCCCCTAATTTTCACTCCTTTGCGCTGTTGAGTCACTGATACACAATAGCCTATAAAAACTTCAGGGTTTTGAACTCCTGATCAAAAACAAAAAGGACGGACCATTAACAGTTAAACACCAGTCTGCAATATTTGTTTTGTGAAAGGTAACAGTAAAAAAAAATTTAAATACCCTGGAGAATGAGGACTATGTGAAACACTCAGCGTGAGTTTTTAGGGCGACACGCATGCTTTAATGGTAAGGTTCAGTCTTGAGGGCTCTTCTTAATGTGAGGAAACCTATTACTTTCTTTCAGTGGGTATCCATAATATTGCTATTATTGTCTGGATTCTACCATCTGCTATTCTTCACCTATATTATATTCGGGTCATCAGTCCTGTTGTGTGCAGAAATTTAAACAAAATGTCCTTGTTGAACTGACGCACGCACTCTCTGACGTTGTCTTTTGTGTAATTTCCACCCGTCGTTTTTCACTTATTGATCGTGAGTTAACAAGGTGGTAAACTGTCAAATAATTGCATACAACAAGCACACAAAACCAGCTGATGTAGGCTATCAGTTATCACTTTGTGTTTTGTTCTTACTAAGTACTGTAAATACTTGAGTATGCATATTGACATGAAGTAATGTCATTAATAAACCCAGACCAGGTCTGAAATCTGACTGCAGATTCTGCTGATTGATTGTGATTGATCACATCCAACACAAGAATTGAATACAATCTTGGGAGCTGATAAATCTAATTTCAATCAACTTTTTTTTTTTTTGTACCTCAAAATAAACTTATTGACATGGTAATTTGAAGCCATTTCAATTGATAACTGGTTCATAAGTGCTTGAAATGAATATCATACTACCATGATTCTTCAAACCAGTAATTTATTGATTTCTGGAAATTGGCTCACGGGTTGCAAAGTATGCGGCCTGCCAACAGTTGCCCATGTCTGCTTCACTGGATAAAAGCTGCTTCCAAAACTGCAAACATGATACCGTCATGACGGGTGACTTATCGATATCACATCAATTCATACAATATATAAGATTACATTTTTGATTATGGTCCCCACTGTCGCCTCACATCAGGCACATTGCTGGTTCAGATCCACTGGCTCAATGGATATTTCTAGTTGTGTTTGCATGTTCTGCCTGTGCTTGTGTGCGCTATCTCCGAGTACTTCAGCGTCCTCTCACAATACAGAGAAAATACTTGAGTTCAATATTCCTCTTTAAGGATTCTGACTTGTAGATGATGCACCACGCACTTAGGTTTATGTTATTTATGTACTTTTTATTACCTTCAATATATCTACATCACTGATAATCAATAAATTGCTGGGGAATAATTTAGATTTTTTTTTTCTTCAATCATCTACTCAACATTTTTGATCTTGAGGTATTTCATGTATTATTTTATCTTCCTTCTCTAAAATAGTTTAAGAACTTTATGTAGCACAGTGTCAAGCGTTTTTAAATATCTTTATGGTTATAAACACAGTAATAATAAACTGGTCTGTCCAACTTTCACTTATGACAACTTTCACTTAACTCCCAAAAAAGTAAAGATCTGACACGCATTACTCCATTCCCATTCTAAAGTATTTCTTCCAAATGAAGGCCGGGTGGCTGGGAAGGCAGAGTATATCCTGCTCAGTCAGCTCAGTCGCAGGACATACACAAAGTCACATAATCTCACACACTCAAGTGCACACATGCAGTCTATTTTCACCATTTCACCTAATACACATGCCTTTGGACTGTGGGAGGAGGAAAAAAACCACATGCTGCACATGGAGAATGTGCAAACTCCACATAGAAACACCCCTAATTCAATTCAGACTCAAGCTGAAGTGAGTGTAACTCTACAACGCAGTCATAATGACCTGTGCAGTGCAATTCATATAAATAATTAAAAAAAAAAATCTCAGACATTTTTCATTTGCAAAAGATCAGATGAAGGTAAGTTTTCTAGTCCCTCTGCTTTTAAAGAGGTGACCGTTTTATTGTGTCTCTCCTGTGTTCCCTGAGGAGGATTCACCCTCTACCCTCACTCTTCTGAGTGTCTTTGTGGCTGCTCTCCACACTTGTCAGGCCACATTAACCCACCTAAGCACTTGATGCGGAAGCCCCGCGGAGGCTTGAGGGTCCGCCGCGTCCAGCCGTTCCGCAGCACCTGGAGGTGCGCCTCCTCCCCCTGGACG
Organism: Lipophrys pholis; assembly: GCF_963383615.2. NCBI lineage: Eukaryota > Metazoa > Chordata > Actinopteri > Blenniiformes > Blenniidae > Lipophrys > Lipophrys pholis. The sequence continues at coordinate 26,197,865 of NC_137628.1, forward strand.
AGCAGCACGTGCTCGTCGATCCAGCCCAGGAAGAACACCTCGGACAGCGCGTGCGTCAGCGCCTTGTTCCAGAAGTGCTGCATGTTGACGGCTTTGAAACTGGCGAAGACCTCGAACCCGATGCGGCGCTGTAACTTCACCGTTGAGGATGACGATGGTGGTGGTGGTGATGATGAAGATGGAGGCGAGGGGTCCCCTGCTTCTTCATCCTCCTCCCCGGATTGCTGCAACAGCACCAGAGCCAGGGAGTGCGGGGCGATGGGAAGACATTTCTCCATCCAGACTTCGGCCAAAGTTTATCCACGTAAAAATTAAGTTATTTTACAAGACTTCTTCTTCTTTTTTTTTTTAACTGCGTGTGTCACTGCTCTGTTGGGAATTTAAAAAAAAAAAAAAAATGTTCCAACAGATCTTAGAGAATAAATTAACAGCCTGGTCGTGTGAAAGGTAAACAGAGGTGCTCCATGAAAAAGCATGGAACTCAGCAGCCTGATAGCGTCCTCCACTTCCACAGATCAACTGACAGTCGGAAAACAGCAGCAAAGAGGAGAGAGCTGTGCTGCGTTCAGGGGCGCCTCGGAAACCACTGTACTCTCCACTGAGGGGCCAAAGTCTGTCGTTGTGTGTTTCGCCAATCAGTTATTAAAAACAAAAGCAAAACTAACAATATTACTGTAAATCTGGTCATAATCTTCCAAACACTATTGTATTAGAACAAAACAACCAGAACAACTCACCTATATCACAGGAAGCAAAGTCGTCTTTGCAAGTGTAAATTAAAAACCTTTATCTGTAGCAGACATATTCAGTATTTTTTTTTAATGTTTAAAAAAGATCACATGTTTAGTATTGAATGTAATGTAATGAAATAAGATTGTAGCATGAGCTCTTGTTACAGTAAAATTATATGAATTCTGTTGACCCCCCATACAGGACCAACAGATAAAATCAGCCCCAGGAAGTGCACACTTAGGTAAGGGATGACAAAATAAACCTTTCTGGCCTGATGGCTGGCAGAGACTGAATTGTGTTTTTTTCCTGTCAGCTGAGAAGAATGATGTCTGAACATCTTCGTCTCTCATGTCCTTGGTTTCATTCACACGACACCAATTACAATTTTATCAATCTAATGTCATGTTTTCTCATCACTGAGATTACATGTAGAAAAACCCACCTGCCCAACACACAAACGTCCACTCTCACTGTCAGAGGACAAGAGAAAACAGGACTACAAGATGTGGCTTTTCAATCAAACTGTAAACACAGATTACATTTTTTTTTTAAGCCTTTTTATCACTAAAGTCTCAACTTTTACTTTCTGCACTCGGAGCCTGTAAGTGAATGCAGGTTTAGATGCTTTGCTGGCAAGGGAAGGAATCTGAGGCTCAGCTTTATTTGGCCCTGAGCCTCGGGATCTTGTGGCCCAGTTCTTCTCACCGCCAGGCATGCCAAATCTAGAATAATACCCCTTGTTTACACTCGGGACAGTGTACACAAGTAGATGCTTTACCGTGTTTGCTGACGTGAGTTTGTTCATAATTAGTGAAAGTTTAATTATGTTCTAAACTACGATCCACAAAAAAACAAAACAAGTTTCACAACACAAAAAGAAAAGCGATCTTTATTTTCCAAGAGGGAAAAAAAGAAAAGCATCACAACAATCTCAGTGTAGCTGCTTACGAAACAGTGACATCACAAAAAGCCAGACAGTGCTATTTATAACAAAATGCTCAATAATATTGCTTAAAAACAAGATTGTCGAACAAATCAGCAATGAAGGATGTTAATGAAAAGCACACGTGACAAATACAGCTTTTACTGTAAACAACATAACTTGTGCTTTGTTTTTCCTCTCAACTTTCTCCGTGCAGATTATATGCATACATATATAAAGTCCGGCTTGATTGAGGCTCAGAGATGGTCATTGACTTGGTTCTACAAGAGAAATTTGCCTTATTCAGGTTAAAGAAAATCCTTCCAATAATGCCCGATTTGTTTTACCTGTTGCTCAGGGGAAAAAAAAAACGCCCTTTCTCCTTTAGATGAGCGTTGAAAGACAACAACCTAAAGTTATTTGTTTCCACTCACAACTCATCTGAATCTATTCTGATGTCATTTTCTCCCAAGAAAAAAGGCACGTCATCTTGATTAAGCCAAAACTTTTAGCTCTTGATTTGGACAACACACTTAAGAAAAAAAAGCACCCAGATATTAAAAATAATAAGCAGGAGTCACAAGTTTCACTTTTTAACTACATTAGTAGCGCAGATACTTCCCAGAGGATGTTAATCCAGCCATTTACCCACTGCTAAATGTTTAAATGAATAACTCAGACTTCACTCATGCAGGTCATGAAGCCCCTGATACAATGACACTTCTCTCACAGAAAGCCATGTTGCTATAAAGAAAAGGACTACAAACAAAAAAATCTGAACATCACAACAAAAAAACCCTCGAAAGACAACAAAACAAAAAACAGTTTACAGGATCCTCCTGAATGTGCTACATAAAATTCTCCCAAAACTGAATTCAAGTGAAACTTTGCTTCATGCTCAATCGTTTCAGCAAACAGCCGATTACATGTCAGCCATAAGTCAAGAAAAAAAAAAAAAAAAAAAGACGACACGATCCCTTAATAAGACATCAACACCTTGCTCAGACAGAGAAGGTACATTAAACCACTGGCGTATAAAACACAGCGTGTTGCTGCTGGGGGGGCAGTGAGCCCATCTATGGCCTCATGATGATATGACAGAAAGTGTGTTCCCATCACACTGGCTCCTAGAGTATTTCCCTGAAATGTGGGTTGTGTAAACAGTAAAGAGGCATCTACCTGGTAACAACTGTGAGATTGGAAGTACAATGTCCATTATTGGAATTACCTGCAGATTGAAAAATAACCTTTTTTTAAAAAAGGTTGAATGTGTGTTTATATAAAAAGAGGCAAACCTTGTTATGATAAAAAAAAAAAAAAAAAAAAAAAAAAAAAAAGATATTTGTACCAGAAATACACAGAAAGAACCATATAATGAAAATATTATGAAATGTGTTTTCCCAACAGAGCTTTCAAGAGTTATTCATTGTAAAGTAAAATAATTTCACCTTAAGGAGAAAAATACATCTCTTTGGTCAGCATTGACACAATGCAGGGGATTTGCTTCTTTGCATGAAAGCCTGGTGAATTGGAGACAGACTCGAACTCTACTGCCACCTTGTGGTTCACTCGAGTCATGACGTGCAGGAGTTCCAGCTCTTTCCCATACTTGCTGATCATTTCACACAGAGATTGGATGAACCAGGACCCCGTCATGGTATTTCTCCATGAGTAGTAGCCTGGACGCAGAGCAGAACCAAGTGAGCGCCAAAGCAATGTTGAAGAAGAAAACTGTGCGCGAGGAAACGCGCGTTTCTAGAAGTACCTGGAGCTGTGGAGAAGGCGTACAGGAAGTCCGCCTCCACGGGGATCCTGGTGGGACCATCGTCTCCGCTGTCCGTTTCAATGCCGCCATCCAGATCAGTGCCTCTGCAGGCCTAGTTCATAAAGTTTGTCTGCAGGTTAGACAGTTCAGCAGAGCCCAAAGTAGACCACTTAAAGACAAGCTGGCACAATACCTGGATGAAGAAGAGTTTGGGCTTTCCTGCCAGCGATTTGCAGCGATCGCCTCGAAAAAGTGAAGTCAGGTACTTGAGCTCGATGGAGCCATCAGTACCAAAGAACACGCCCTCGTCTCCATGACTCAGCAGAACGCAGATGAACGAGGACGCGGAGCTGTGATCATCCTTTGATGCTTAAAGAAAAAACGAATGTATAGATGAAGACTGACCACGAGGCCGACCAGCAATATGAAGCCGAGTGTCCATTTCTTGTAGTTTATCAGAGTTTTACGTCGGACTTACCAGCAACTAAAACCTGCTTCATTTGTTCGACTGTCTGGTCGTTGTAAACTTTCACTTTATAACCAAACTTCGCAAACACCTTCATGACGTTGGCTGCATCCACATCTGTACCATTTCGCTGATTCATGCCTTCAGAAAGAAAAAAAAACAACAAACTATTCATTTTCTATTTAAAATGAACATGTCAACATCTTCTTTTGCTTTTTAAATCACAGCAAAGTGTTGAAGTCAATTTTACAAGAGGTACCAAATATGCAGTGCGTGAGAGGCATATTTCATTTCGTGCTCATGTACTGAGAGGAAGAAAAAGCCCCAACATGTCCAACCGGCACAAACCACATTTGTACTGCTGGCGTTATTTCACACCGCATGTTTTCTGAATTATTAGCATTCCACGACCTTATGAAAACTCCACTCATCCTGAAACACAGTGGAAATGATCAAATGCTGAAGGTGGAATTCCATCTATGGGTTTACCATCAGGACACATTAGTAATGAGCTTTAGTTCTGGTGCAGGTAACCAACACCCGTCTCACAATGACGAGCCTCGTTCGGCACTGACGTCAGACTCGAGAAGTATTTGTCATGAGAACATAAACATGCAACAGAGTAAATGTTTAAAATGGTTAAGAAACATGTTATTTTCATCACAGCGTCTAAAGACAAAATGTCATAAATTGAACTGTTCATTGTTTTTTTCATCTATTCTTCATGAAACCTAATTCTTACAATAGTAAGGTATTATTTACTTAAATAAATTGTGATAATTACAACCCCTCATGATTTGATGACTTATAAGCTCTAATTATGAAAAGGCTTGAAATTTCAGTTCGTGTGCAATAAAATGAAAACAATAATTCACTGGTTCAGTAAAATTAAAACCTGATCTACGCATTTAATAATTTTTTTTAGATGCATTTGTATTCATTGTAGAATGGAGAAAATCAGTTATTCCATTTTTGAGCAACAGCAATAACTCAGTAAGTTTAAAACATTCAAGACAGCTGCTATCAGCCAGCCAGGATTGTTTTTATGTGCAAAAATACATCATGACGACACAATTACACGCTTTAACTGCAGCAACATTGCCGCGGAGGACAAATCGAGCAATGCAAGCTACAAAGTTGCTCATGATCCTGCATTTCTCGGTGAATTGCTGAGAAATTAATAAAAGTGGTTCGATTCTTGAACATTTCCGCAATTAAAATGGCAATTTGTGAATCTTGTAAAAACGCTGTGCAAGTTATTGGTCATTTTTCTTATGTGCACCACAAACTAACTTGACAATGAACCCAAGAAGAAGTATTGGAAACAACTATTATCAAATCCAGAGTATAAATACATACAAGTATTACCGGTTTTAGAAAAACACCAAGCTGCATTGTCAATCCACTATTAAAATAAAAGAGAGAACTTCACACATGTATGGTAAAGAAGGAAATACAGGCTTGACAGCTGTGGATGTTTACACGCCTCACGTCATGTACTTGTTCTCAGACCATAAAGCTCCATGTTGACTGAGCAGTCATCTGTGCTCTCTCTAAGTCCTGCTGGACGGGTTTTAAAAACATAAGTCAGACAGTAAAATAAGAAAATCACACAGTGACTTCAGCGGAAGCTGCTCTTCAGCAGTAGCACTTCTACATAGTGGACATTGCAAGCTTCAAGAGGAACTAATCCAGTATCAGACATATATGTACCATGCAGCAGATCTAACTGAAAGGCATGTGGCACCTGATCTTCATGATGATACAATAGCAGACCACTTCTATAACCGCTACTTAACGGAAGAGAAGACGTTCGTCATCTAACACAGCAGCTTCTGGAGAGTTTCATCTCAACATCTGATTACCCACAGAGATAGTTTAAGAATCAATTTAATAGTGAACATATTAACTCATGAAGGTGCAAATGTGAGGAGATCGAAGGTCAGAAGCACAAAAATGACCGAGACCTTCAAGACGACAACAACGCAGATCGCTCCAGCGCTGGCCAACACGACGCCTAATAAAAGTTTCACCGGTGAACATTTGAGCCCATTAACCTCAGGCCGACTAACAGAGCACATAGATCTCCTTGCTTAGTACAAGTTATTGAAAAATACTCTTGATACCACATTCACCATCTATCATGTGACACATATTTCTTGTCCATCAACCCACTATCTTTACTTTTCAATAAACCCAGATTTTTACCAACTTGTGATCAGCCACCAGTGATTTGATTATGAACCACACATAACACCCTTGTTAGTCTATTCTCTCCATAATCGAGTTACAGGAGTCCCTTCTAACAAACCTCACATGGCATGACGCATTACTTTCCAAGAAGAGCTTTTGAGATCTACAATTTAATTATATGACTTTTAAACATGTTTAAAGCTGATGGCATTCGAGCTCTTTAACAACCTCAATTGATTTCATGCGAAGCCAAATAAACACTTTATCTGATCATAGTAACATGAAACTTCACCTCTAAACTCATTGTCCTTTAATAATCCCCTACATTATCAAAACACTTTAAATTTTACACACTAGAGGGCATGGGTTGGGCTTTTTCCCTCCAATACAATCATAAACTACACGTCTAGTTCATAAAAGACTGAAAAAAAGCAGAGCAAATATTTAACATGCCCACATTTCTTTCAGTCAAACCAGTAATAACAGGACGGAGTCATCCTAGTGTTGAATGAAGGTTCACCTGTCCTCCTGTCAAAGTTCTTGTTGTTGATGATGATGCACTGGCCGATGCTGGGGAAATCCAGGCTGTATCTGAAGCTGTGGGACTGGGACTTGGCGTCCACGTCCATGGGGACAGAGGCAGACGAAGACCCCGTGGACCTGAAACACAACAAACGAAAAGACGCTTTAGATCTAGAAAAAAGCTAAAGAGAGCTTATATTAAGTAAATGTAGTGCAAGTTAACGAGGAAGTGGTTTTAAAAAGGTCAGCTGTTGTGCATTGACAATCCCGTGACTGTGTTAAAACTATTCGGAGAACATTCAACAGCTCTCATACCGCATTTGGTCTCTTGATGTGACCAAATAAGAGCATTTCTTTGAGTCATCGTTCTCTGCGAACCTGAACAGGAAGCACAATGGAGCGCGAGCTTTAGATAACGGAGCTAACGGCTACGTCCACTCACAGCTGCGCCCCGTCCTTCCTCGCGTCCACGCAATCCTTCTCAGCCCCGGGTCCGTTTTCAGACATCTTCACAAAGCCAGCGGGTTAGAACAATAAGCCTGCGGTGGAATTACACGCCCTGCGGGCTGAAGAGCGCTCCCTCTTTGTGGAGAGTAACGACGTGGAGAGTAACGATGTGGAGACGGCGGGTGAAGCGGGTGAAGCAGTGCTAGCAGTAGGCAGCCGGCTAGTAAACAAAGATGCTGATGTCATGCCGTGAAGAGACGCTCGTTTTTATACGCGGGGCGTCCCATGTGGGAGGAGACTCCAAGAGCACGGACTGATCTTATCGGTTACCAGCAAGGATCCTACAAAAAAAAACCATCAAATAGTAGACAAAAACATTCAATTGAAGATTAAAAAACGGATTTATCCCCTGTGACTGTATTTAATATATTTGATTCGCTAAAGCAATTAAATTCATCCCACTTCATTCCAACAGTGCAGATTTCCTGATGCTGTAAGAGTAATAAAATATCAACCCCCACAAACTGTGATAGATGCTCAATTCTATAAGTAAATACTTTAATGAATGAATGAATGAATCATGTACTATTACCTTTTATCCGTAATCCATTCATTCATTTGCTACACCACTTTATCAAACCAACCTTTGGGTGATGGCAACATACAGGCAACCACACTCTCACTTATACCAGCAATTTGAAGATGGAGGAGCCACCAAGAGGCCTGAACCGCATGTTTGTGGACGAAAAGTGGAACACTTAAAAGAAAACTCCTCCTAAACCCAGACTCGAACCGGGTATTTTTCTGACATGAGAGTGCAAATCACTAAAATAGTGCAGCTGTCCTTTAAACTAAACTTTTTATTGTACATATCATGTCCCACAACCAGAAAGATAAAGAAATGTCTAAGTTGTTGTGTCAACATTCCAAATTAGTCCACAAATATGAGGCTTAACCTTGTGATGTACAAAACTGTCAGAACAACTTAAATAACTCAGCTCACTTACAAGCTTGACTGGTTCGCCCAACTGTCTGTCGACCCAAGACATGCTTGCGTGGGAAGTAGCGATGGAAAATGTTTACAGACAAAAAGAAATAGCACAGGATCAACAGCCTGAGAAAAATAAAGGGTTGACAAACTGTACTTTCAAATACTATGCAATGCCATGGCATTTTAAAGCCTACTTTGTATTGATTTTAGTTGTGTACTTTTCTTTATTGACAGTACATGCAAGGTTGTTTGAAAAGGTGAGGACAAGAAGACATCTACAGTAAAAAATAAAAGAAAATCCACGAACGAAACTATTTTGTGATCAAATTAAATATAACAAACACCAAATATAGCTTTTTATATTTTATTTATACTTTAACACCATCAAACTCTAATATGATCCTGCTAAAAATTGTTACAAAAAAGTGTTGGAACAAGTGGAATGTGTAGTCAAGATTTGTAATTTAGTATATAACGCTTGCAGTCAAACAAGGGTGAAGAACGGTTTCCAAAAGTCACAAAACGGCAAAACTCGAGTGGCCAAAGTCACAGGTTGACCATTTATTAATTCAATCAAGTTGTAAATCACTCATGTACTGTGCTAAAGTGCAAGAACACCTTCAGTCTCTTTAAGAAATGCAGGAAAACTGTAAGACGGTGATAGTTTCCAGAGTGCAGAGAAAAAAGAAAAGAAAAACACATAAAAAAACAACGATCAAGGTAGAAACAAAAGTTCAAAAGACAAACACTGGGGATAAATAAGTCAAACAAATGTCTACAAAAAAAAATAAATGTTGCGTTTGAAAAAAAACCGAAAAATTCAAACCCTGAAAAAGATGTGTACATGACAGCAGAAGAAGGTTGTGGACTGTGTAGGACAATAATAATTCAAACCAACAGCCTCAGCTCAAAACATGTGAACAGCATGGAGAAGTTCATTGTTTAGGCCGTTTTCACACTTTCTATATGACAAACAAGTTTTAATTGTGACAAGTCTGGTCTTTAAGTTGAAAACCCATCAACTTCTCCATTGTTTTCCAATAGTTTGAGCTGTGGCTGTATCGGTGACAGAAAAAGACAGAGGGGGGTGAAAAAGTGCATCATCGTCATTAGATTTCCCATCAATTCAACCAGTTGACAAGACAAATACGTCACTAAATATTATATATACACAGATTTATTACAAACACTATGTTTTGTTGTGTTATTTCCCAGTGTTCTCATTTTAAGTACACTTGAATATAAAAACAGAATCTTTATTTCCATCAACCATACAGTCCTGCCACTCACAACAACATGGAGAACTTCATTTTTTGTTGCTTTAAACTGGCCTCACATTTCACGTAGGAGTGGAGGCACTCTTATTGCTGTCCGTTACAAATGGAGACCTGCAGCACACAAAAACTACAAAACATCCTAATCAAGATTAAAGCTATGACTGATACATTTTGAAGGAAACCAGAAAGGCAAAGACCCCTTCGACTCATATTTTCCTTCACTTGCCAAATCAGGAAGCCGGCAGAAACCAGCACTCGGCTCACAGACACTTGGAGCACGACTTTCAATTTAATCTCAACTGTCCACATAAACCACCTCAACATTCGATGGCGAGCAGAATTGAAATAGTCGCTGGCGGTTGCAAAAATACATTTGAACTACCGAGTTGGAGAGGCAGGGTGAACTTGTATTATTTATCCTAAACATGAGGGAACAGAAGGAGTGCATTACATCGCATTAAACAATAAGAATTCATTCATCTAGTTGAGTCGTCCACTTGTTGAAGAACAATATCGTTTCACTGCTTCAGTGCAGATCTCTTCAGATTCAACATATGACAAAGAAAGGTAAATCCTCATCCTTGGTTTTTATGGGCAACACATTGTTTTTCGCTTGAGCTGTGGCAGTGATTGTAAACTTTTTTTTTTTTTTTTTTTCCAGAGTGCGTGCTCTTTTCATCCTGTGAAACATTGTCAAACGTTAAATGACTCATTTTGCAAAAGCAGAGGTGTAGGCTTTAGACATTCGCTCAAACTTGCCGATTTCTAAACACATCAGGCCAATCGGCTCCAGGAAAATGTCAATCAAATCTGAAACATGACCCTCTACTTTGAAGAATATTATTACCAGACAAATAGAGGAATAGCACTCTGACATTGTTTCACAGGGTCTTATAAGATCAACATTTCTTGTAGTGGGAAAAACAAACAAAACAAAAAAAAAAAAAAAAAAAAAAAAAACACCTTATATTTGAATAAATTGAACACAAAACCTTAAATAAAAACTAAGTTACACCAACAGTATTATCGTCTGACTTTTGGGAAAACAAGTCTCACCACAAATCCCAAAGAATTTAAAAGGCAAAATGTGTTTGCATCTGTGACACTGCAACACAAGTGAAACAAATCATTTATCTTTTGGTTGGGAAAAAAACAAAAAACTGAATATCGGAGAATGTTTTTCTTTGAAATTGTAAAAATCTTGGCGTTCATGTGTGAATTGGAACTTACACTGGTGTTGTGCAGGAAAAGCTTTAATATATTTATTGCAAAATAGTTAGAATCAAGAATGTATAACAAAAAAATCCCACAAAACAATAATCACATGTTAGGCCATGACTCATTTCATTGACACACACCTTGTTATTAGTAAATGTTTCCAAGTTGAAATACCCTTCTGACTAGGTTTTAGCCCACAATAACTAATTTATGCCAAATGTGACTGAAAAGGTTACGAGCGTTAGAGAGGCAGTGAACACTAACCAGCTGCAATGTGACTCCGGTATTAGAGAACAGTATCTTTACTTTCGGGGTGAAGTCCAGGTGGAAGTTGCGGACACCGACGTGAGGATGACTTTACTTTTACAGCACTGATTCAGTCGCGATCAGAAGATATCAGGACACATGTCCCAGCTCCCTTGGTCCTTTGCCTCCCAGTAGCCTCCCTTGTACACGTGCAATGCCTCTCCGGACACCGGGTCATCTATCTTCTCGAACCACAGGGCCTGGTAGTTGTCAGAGTGGGCGCCTAAAGAAAAAAACAAAACAAAAAAAAACAGAGACACTGTTCACAGGGAGGATTCAGAGACCTGGAGTAAAGGTGAAGAGTCCACTGAGCCATATCAGCAGTTCATGGTTGAATTAAGAAGACCTCAGACCACAGAGACACAAGCATTATTAGAAATGACTCGGCCGTCAGCAGCACCTTTAAACAAAAAGCGGGACATCAGATTATTCATCGACACCCATTAAGAGCACAGGTGCTCTCCTATCATGTAAACGATGGAGAGCACCGAGCTATTTACACAATCACAACTAATGCCAACTGTTCAGCACTGCTACGTGTTACTCTGATCATTCACAGACAAATTGCTCCACTAAAACACTGAAGCACTATATTTATTGACAGTATCTTAGGTTGTGTTCACACTTGTGAGGTTTCACGATCCAAGACCAAATCAGAAACACAAGTAGTATTTCAGTATGTCCATTCACTGTCAACAGGAAGCCACAACATGCAAACAATAAGTAAACAGGTTGTGCTTTAAAGCGGAAGTGCATAACAGAGTCAAAACTGCAGAGGAAAGTTCCTCGCCACAGTTCGACAACGATATGCTGGGAGGAGTCGGCCGTTCTGAGGGCCTGAGACGGTTTTAAACTTAAATCAAACTGCACCAGGGTTCACTTGGAGGCAGAATTGGACAACGGGGGAAGAAGTTTAGGGGTCTTGAAGAGCAGATTTTATATTTCCAGAACGACACTAAAACAGCATTGTCAAAAGAGTTAATTTGAATGAAACCAAGTGTGAACACACTCCGAGTCATGTGACCACGGACTACAGGAGTGATGTTACTTGCTTTTGGCCGGCGCTCCATAAGGACTCTCTTTCCCTTCCACTGAGAGAGAGCAAGTGGTACAGGTAGTAAAGAGGGGAAAATACCAAAGTTGAGCAGATCTTTTTTGGAGGGTCTAAACTAGATTCTACTAAGCTGCTAGAACTGTGATATAATAGAACTGTACGTTTGTTCAATCATGATGGAAATACTTGCTTAGATAAGAGGAGAGTGGAGGTCCGTTAGGGCCTGGAAGAAACAGAATGAGGGATGATTCCACAAACTAAAGACATAAAGAATGAGAATGATGTCTAAACGGGGGAAAAAAAAAAAAGAAAGAAAATTGAATGAAATTATAAGGGGCTACTTGCATGCGACGGGTGTGTGAGGGGGAGAATCCTCCGTGTCAGCTGAGCAAATCCGAGCACAACAAAAGACGTAAGCACACGACGCAAACACTATCCAAAATCCACACAATTATCTACGCAGTTTAAAGGTGCTGTGTGTAGGATGGCAAACCCAATATTCTGGTAAAATATCACAGCTCATTAGGCGAATTGCAAAGATTCAGTTTTTCAGTTGTACTCAATTTATTAATTTAATGTATTTAAGCCCAGATCAATTCTCGTCTCTTCTTATCTTTACGTCTCACTGACAATGTAAACAAACTGAAAAGGAAAAACAAAGTGATTGACATTTGATAGATGTGTATAGGCTCATAAAAATATTCACTGTGCTATTAATGAAAATTATACACACTACATTAATAAAGCCTTATGAAATCAGTGGAGATTTATTCTCAATATTTCAACCTTTAGTTTCCAAGTTGTGTGTTTAACGGCTGCAACGAATAAAAAGAAAACCTAATTGAGAGTTTCAAAAGTTGACTGACCGTCAATGAAAAAACCTGCAGAACATTTTACTTCCTGATTTCAAGTTGGCAGCGGAACATTGTTCAGCGCTAAATACAGCAGTTATAGAGTGTGGAATTCATGCCACAAGTCGAAACACATTTTTGGCTTCAAGTAAACATTTATGAGCGTAGAGAGTATAATACTGTAAAGACTCTGGAGTTTCTCCCTCATGTTAAAACAACATTAATACAGAAGAAACACCCTGATGTGATGAGGATGTTATGAATTCTGATACTCAATGTTATGTTTTTTAAATGATTCCTCTTTATTATCAAATCAAATTCTTTTGATCACGACTCGAAAGTTAAAATGAGGGATTTTGAACTTCGAACATTATAAACAGAGCAAATGTTGAGTTGCTGGGAGCTGTGATGTCGTTAAAAATTAGAAGAGATGGTTTTCTGTAATCTATAGTGCCCAAATGCAACGCAAAGCACCTTTAAATGTTCACTTCACGTTAAACTGCGATTATTATTTGATACTTGCTTTCATCTGAAATCTCACTTGCTTCCGTGGCGGTCTCATTTGGTTCAGCTAAGTGAGGTAGAAACGGACGAGGGGACGTTAAAATGCTGTCAAGGCGACGCCGAAAGATACTTGGCAAATTATTAGTAGACACATACAAGCAGTGTGCGTGAACGACAGTGACTAGAAAGTGTAGGTCAGGGAGAGAACGAGCTCAGAGAGCAGTACTTGCTTTTCAGAGACGAGTCATTCATTGAATCCTCAGTGACAGCTGAGGGATGAAACAGGGACACGCAGACAAGGAACAGTGGAGACAGACACAGTGGAAAACAAGATGAACGAACAGAAAAAAACAGATGAAAACACAAAAGAGAAACATCAAAGCAAAGCAGCTTTGATTCCATCCTGTCCTACCTTCCTCAGGTGAGGCAGCCGCTTTCACGGCTTCCCTCTCCCGTTCTCTGCGGGTGATGCGCTGTTTCTCCTCCAGCCTCTGCTTCTCCGCGTTTGCCTCATCCCACCTGCCGTCCTCCATCAATCGCTGGTCGGGGCGTCGTCGACTGTCCGTTGGAGCCACGCCCTCTTCCAATTCATTCAGTGTCAAGGCCAGTGAGGAGAAGAAATACATGTTCTCTGCTCCCTCACTGAAAATTAATCACACCAAAGTACCCGAAAGGTAAAACTGCAGATCGTCACCAAGCACTTTATCTTTTAGTTGTAAGAAACAAACACTCACGGTAAAGGGTTCTTCTTCCAGATTTCTTTGGCTTTGAGGGTCTGATAGACGGTCCGCTGTTTTCCTTCAGTGCCGTTCTCGCCTTTACTGCTCTGCATTATCCTGGAAAACTCCATTTTCTCATCCCATGTTCCTGACAGCACGTAATGAGCTTTCCCATCCTTATCAGTTACGACTCCCGTTACCTGGGAGGACATCAGAGCTTTCAGTTCAACACGGCCGGTAAGTATGAACACGATTCATTACTATGCTCTCAGTGGTCAGAATTAATCAAGCGCAGTTCTGTGGGAAGTCGTGAAACTAACACGTCGCTGCTAGAGGGCAACTGGAGACGTCAACATTGTCGTGAAGCTGGAAGATTTATACATCTTTGTATGTGATCAATGTAATCAATATCATCGTGTGAAGAAACCATTACTTTTAGAAACAGAGATCAAATTGTTGTTCTGGAAGGAGGCGGCTCACCTTTCTCGGTACATCCCTGGAAAAGTAGCTGTAGGGAGCAAACTTGAGGTGGCAGCGATCTCCTGTCTTGTGGTTTACCACGTCTATTTCGCCGGACTGACTCGTAACAATATAAAGAGAGAAAGGAATAAAAATAAATAAATAAAAATACAAATGCTTAAAAGAAGCTATTTAGATTCAGATCACATCATTTTAAAGTATAATCCAATGAAAATATACCAAAATGCATCAAAACATACAATAAAATATTAGGATAGTGTACTCTCAGATGTTTAAATATACAAAATGGAATATATTTAATTCAAAACTTTTGAAAATAAACATAAATGACAAAAAATTTTCTTTTAGAAGTGCTGTATGTATGGGTACTTTGTTTTATTCGTCTTACTTATATTTTAATAGTTTTCATTTATACTTTTATTGATTTGATGATGCACAGATGGGTCGGAACTTTTTTATCTCGTTGCACTGGTGACAACGACAATGATGTTTCTAATTTATTCTATTGAAGTTAGCAAGCCAATGAGCTAACTCCTGCCTGTCCAGGTCTTGTAAATACAGCATTTCGTCCTCGGTCAATTCAGAAACATGACAGATGGACAAGTAAACGGGATGGTAGAAAATAAACAAGCTGTAGGTCATTGTAATTACTAACAAACAACTCTTTCAAAACTCTGACGAGACTGTAGAAACACGGGTTTTACAGTGACTCACTACTGGAAGAAATGGCCTCAATTTTGCAGATTGCCCCTTTAATGTGTACTACTTTATCCAATAATCTATCAGTGGTAAGGTTACCTGATCAATCCATAATTTCCCAACAATAATGTTGTGTACTGTTGTGGTCACTTTTTTCCAAGAGTAGTGATTGTCACTCTTATCAAATATACACTGGATGGACCCTGATGACAGAGGAAAAAAAAAAAAAAAAAAGAAGAGTTACATGCCCCTGAAGCAAAACAGCCCATTAAGGTCACATTTGAAAATAATAGATAAGAGTGTATACAGACCAACAACATGATTGTGACTAATAATTAACCTCAAATTAAACAAACACTCACCCAAGGGCATGATGGAGAGATATTTTCCTCTGAACTTGCTGGCCAGTGTGATCTCCTGTCTGAGGGTCCAGCCCTTCTCTGAGAGGGCATGGTGAGCTGCGGCAGGCGGGTGATGACTCACCTGAAGGGGTCAAACAGTGACACTCAATCAAAGCAGGTCAATGCCGAATGTGATCAGTACTTTGTAATTATCAGTCCAAACAGACACAACTACATTCAGTATTCATTCTTTCCAATTCACAGGGCAGTCTTTTTTTTTTTTTTCCTAACGGTAGCGAGGATGTTCCAAGATAAATGTTTTTTCTACCTGTTCGCAAAGAGAACGGTATCCACAGTCTCTGAGTCGATCAAGCTCAAAAGTTTCTCCTAGCAGTGGGTTGAAGGGCTTTCCTGTGCGGTGTACAGTGGTGGAATAGGACGACACTGTGAAAGCTGCCACATAACACATCTGCTCCAGAGAGCTCTGACACTTTGCTCCTTTATCCAGGAGCTCGTAGTACTCCAGGTCCTCAGACAGACGTTGGAGCATCGACAAGGGCTCATTGAAATTCACCTAGAACGAATGCAGCAAAGTCTGGTTACTTCTGATCAGATACACACAGAATGCAAATTCAAGTGCATCAGTTTCTTACAGGCATGGGTATTTTTGAGAGCTCCTTTCCAATACAGTTCTTCATGATGCTCCAGAGATTGAGGTAATAGTTGGGTTTGTCCGGTATACGACTTCGTCTTTGTCTGACCGGTTCAAGCTCAAGAGGTTGTGGAGACTCCGGATTGGATGCCAAAGACAGTTCATCAAACTGATGGAGGAAAAGGATCAGGCACCATCAGCATGTTGGCAATCCGACACAAAACCAGAGGTAGCTTGGAAGAACAAAGCTCAACTCACATTCACCGACTGATCGTCCATTCCAATCTCACTACTGAGTCCACTCACGTTGCTGCCAGACCTCCTGAGGAACAGAGACAGGAGAAGACATGCAGACTGTGTAAAACAGAACACAAGATGACCAGCTAGTAAAAGATAGTAAAACCAACAACCAATAAGAATTGAAAATGGGAAAAAAACAAACAACTGTTAACAACCTGTGATACTTAGGATCAGCAGGTATAGTAATAAATTCAGCTGGGTCTTCCATCGCATCGAAGAACTCATTTTCATCATCCTCGTCACTGGCATCTCCTTTTCCTGAAGCACCTAAGACAAACATGAACAAATTAAGAATGAGAACTGAAAACCCTTAACTGGCCTTGTTTGGTTAACGAAGCTTAAAGAACTGTAGAATGAGGAGGGACGAGTTCAGTTTTTGGAGGATGAGCTTACCTTTATTAGCCAAGTTTGGATTGCTAAACGAAGGAGCCAGAACTGTGGCTCCTCTGAAGGCTCTTTCCAAGTGGTTGTGCTGTTTCGCAAGCTGCTCCAGAGTCTCCTCCAGTCGTATCCTCTGGTCTCGTTCAGTCTGTAGGGCCTTCTGCCAGCGCTTACTGTGGCTCTGGGCCAGCGAGAGGAAGTCCCTACATGCCTTCACGAATCCCAACAGAAACATATCAACAAAATAACCTCGAGCGGGAGCGCCGTGTCGTCCTGACGTACTCACACTGACGACTTACGTTTATCATGGCGTTAGAGGTGATTCGAAACAGCGTGGCCCTCTCTGTCACTTGTCGGACCTTATCCCCCATGTCACTTCCAACACGAATGCCCTCCAGTTCTGACAAAGACCTGAATTTGTAGAATACAAAAATTAATAAATGAGCATGTGGAAGAACTGCAGTCACATGTGAATGACTGGGATGTTGTTTGATGATTAATACCTTTGGAGGGCAGACCCATGCTTCACAATGAGATCGTTGCAGGTGCTCAGGTCTTCCACTTTGCTATTGAGGGTGCGCAATGTAGACTGTATTTCTGAGTTACGGGTGCCTCCACCCTGTCCTGAGGTCGGGGGAACTGCAGGGCAATCGTCACCCGAGTCATCTGAGAAACGAGACAGTGGGAATAATTGATTAGCGCCTGCTTTGTAACCTACAAAGCATCTCTGTGGATTGTAATATATCATTCCTTATATTCTACAACCACTTTTCTCACCAGATTCGGCCTGCATATGGACAGCTTTCGCCTTGGCGAGTTCCAGGGCAGTAATCCATCGCTGGCGCTCTACTTCTGAGCTTGCCTTCAAGTGATAGGTCTGTGCCCCTCCATTGGAAATAACAAAATTGCAAGAATCCTCCACGACAATGTTTGCTGTGGCCAAGTTGATCGTGCCTCGACACGTGTGACCCATTTCAGCCTGGGTCCTAACAAGAGAGATAACTTCAGGCACTTTGATTCCTGCATACTAGGCAAAACGCTCGACACATAAACATGAAGCGATTCTCAGAAAGTTCTTGGTTATTATATTTAATGTTTTATAAAATATACACTGCATTTGTTGTTTTACTTTCATTCCCTACATCCTGACATCAAAATCAGCATTAGTGCATAATTTGCATTAGTACAGGTCAACTTAACCGGGTGTGAAGTTAAAACTGTGAAAAAAAAAAAGTTCCTTTCTGTTACCATCGGTGCTTTTAATATCGAACTGACTTCAGTTACAACCTCACTTCACCACCCCCTGAGGCTACTTACCCGAAGCTTGATGCACATCATCATAATAACGAGGTGACATACCTATAGTAAGAGAGCAGTCCATTGCTGAGAACGAACCATCGTCTCTGGTAACCTTTTATATAGTTGGTCCATTTGAAGAGCCAACCCTTGTACGTGTCTCCAGGGGTTGGAGTAGGAGGCTTTGGCTCTGACATTATGACAACCTGAGGTTTTACTGGGGTAGATGTTAGAGCCTGTGCATTGGGGAAAAAAAGACATGGGAGAAACAGTTACATTGACATAATTTCGCTTGTTTCCAGTAATGCAAATCCTAAAGACATGACACTTGATTTAGAGACCAAAGCAAAGGGGGACATGGCAGCAGCACACAGGTCGTCTAAAATAGTATTTAATATAAGAAACAAGTCTTTAAAAATATAATTGTTCAAGAAAGCTGCAACAAGTAGTTGAATTAGTTTGCAGTCTCAGAAATGACGACTCCTGCTTTGCAAAATGTACACACATATGATATCATTGGGAGATGAAATAATACATTAAGTGTTTGCTGTATAGGTGACTGAAGAAAGATGAGGTGTTAGGAGGCTTCATAAAGGCGATCACATTGTTGTGACCGTCGGACTGCACTTTCACAAGGTGACATAATAATAATGTGAAGGCAGTGCAGGTTAATGACGTCATCTGTGGTGAAAAAAACAAAAAATTTCAAAAGATTTACTACAAAAAGCGCATTTATAACACTTTCCCCTGTGCCTCTAAACACTAACATAATGTCAACTATCACAAGGTTTGAATTGAAACCAAAGGAAAAGAGGGTACCAGGTGAATAAATAATCCATGCAAACCGAGAATAGGCTGCACAGAAATTTTACTGAACTGTGTTTATTTTACAACATTCATAGTTGGGATATGGGTTTTAGATTATTTAAAGTTATTCAAGGCATATTATTACATTGGTAACTTAACATGATCTGCATTGAGTCATCCTGAGTGTCCCTGAACGCTTTAAATGTTGTAGCTGCAAGGAATTGTGGGGCAGCATGATCTTGTCTCCTTTGGTAAAGGCTGCATCAGTGTTTCCTAGGCTAAAGGAGGTTTTAAACTGGAAGCAATGAGCCTCCTTTCCTTAGCTTATTGAGAATTCAGATGTTCCTTATCATGGCCACCACTTAAACACTTCCGGGATTAAGGAAGAATAGATAGGAAAGGAGAGAGGAGGGACTATTTGGATGTATCCCAGATTCAAAAGAAGTGGGTGTGTCTGCAGTCCTCAGGTGTTCAGGAAGTTTGTTCCACAGGTGGCGAGCAAAGAAAGCTGTTTCACCTTGTTTGATTATAATTTTGGAAATATTTAGTAAACCAATTCCCGATGGCGTCAGGGGTCTGGATGTTTATTTTCTTCGAGTAAATTCTTAGATGCATTAAGGCCCACAAGCATTCAAAGCTTAATAAACAAGAAGTAAGCTTTTGAGGTCAATCCCAGAGCAGTGGCTGCCTGTGTGTAACACGAGAATGAAGTCTCAGACGTGAGACCGGTAGTATTACTAGCTTTATGATTGTTTTGAGGTTAAAGTTCGAGTATCACAATGCATGGCATCAAATGATAGGTTTAAATGACACTGGGTTGCATGCAACTCTAAACTAATTTTGAGAACACGACCAGCCATCTTTGACACTCGGCTCAAAGCTCGAACTACTGACTTGCTGACATGATAGGTAAACAATCTGTTTGTAAGCCAATTCCTCACACGTCAAAAGCTCCTTAAAACTCTGCCCGCTGTTTCGGATTAACTAGTTTCCGTGTAAACTGGTAACCGACTTCCTGGAGCGTCCCGTGTTGTTGTTGGTAAGAGCGGATGTAAAGAACCCGACAGAAATCCATACCCGTCGTGGCGAAAGCCGTTTAAGCGCGTTTACAATAAAGTTTGTAAGTGTCGTACCTTTGGTGAGTGTTATTTCAACATCTGCGGTTAATGACGGACGCTAAAGAAAGTCAGTCACTAGTCAACAGGGAAACCAGTTGATCCGATACACCGCCACTAAGCCCGCAGCTAGCTCAACAGCGTCCCGAGCAGAAACCCGAGCTGACACGTCGCAGATGCGGCCAACGAGCACTTCCAGCTCCGCAGCTTTTTCCGTTCTCATCTGTCCCACGTTCACACGGTGACATGGTCACAAAAAGCAACAACACTCACCTTTCTGTGGACATGTCGTGCGAGACGAAGCGACGTTAGCTGGCTCGGAATAGCTCTGCTAACTACTCTGCTACAGGTTGTGCGACACAACAACGGCCGACTCGCACTTTGACCGGCAAACATAGTTCCGCTTGAACCTTTTGACCATGAAGCTTGTTGCTGTTGTAAAGGATATTTTTTTTAATTACTTTATGTTTTATTACTTTTTCTATTTGGAACAGGAATTGTAAACTGCCATTGATTTAGTTACGTCAGTCTTCACTGCATAGCGTGGTGCTGGGCTGCAACAATAATACACATTTAAAAAAAAAAAAGCAGATTTACAAATAAGTAGAGCGTTGTTAAAGAATTAAAAACTCCCCTTCAAAACAAAAAAATCAAAGGTAGCAGGTCAAATTACATATTTTATTAACCTAGAATATTGAAAATCTGTTTATTATAGCAATTGTATTATTCATCACATTAATAGACAAACAAAATTTCTTACAATATTTGATTTGTCTGTCCAACTGCTTCCAGTGTATGTTTAAAATAATTACTGGATCACAGCTTTGCTTCATGTTTATTGTTGTGCTTTACCACAGAATAAAGTGTCATCTTGATTTAATAGTAAAACAATGAAAATGTCTGTAGTTTAAAGTATTATTTAAAAAAAAAAAAGCATTGACAAATTAAGCCCTTACTGTTGCAACTATCCTCATAGTAAGCCTTTTGAGTGAAGCTTGAATTTCCTCCCACAATTCAAATTCATGTATTTTAGCTTAACTTGTGACTCCAAATTGCTTGCAAGTGTGAAAATTGGTGTGTGTGGTCAATTGTCTCTCTGAGATTCCTTGTGAAGGATTGGTAACCTCTTCAGGTCCCACCCTACCTTCACCCACTCAGCTGGGACCAGCTCCAGTGCCCTTTAACCATTTCTAGCCCAATGGTGATGTGGTACTAAAATAATCCAGTAATCAATATGTTGATTCATGTATTTCTTTGTACAATTTTTAGTAGTAATTCAAAATAAAAAAATTTGGATTGTTGTACTTGTTGAATCTCTGCAAAAGAATAAACAAATTCAGAGATCTGAATATAAATCACATCTGGACTGCTTTCTGAAAAGCCCTGCATAACAAATGTCAACTTGTTCTACTTAACTGTTAAAGAGGTAAAACTTTCCTAAATGTCATGCAGAACATGACAAGTTTTAAAAAGTTAACTTACAAAAATGTTGTGAATATCTCAACTCGGCATCTTCGTAATGCTTTTTCTGAGGTGACTTTTATTTACATTAACTGATGATTGTAAAGATTTCATTCTAATGTCTATCAGCACTTGTTACTTCAAAATGAGTGCTATTTAGAAGATTAGACATTTGCAATTGCCTGCGATAAAGATGAAAAAACAAACTGAACTTTGCTTTAAACATCCGTTTCATCGTGAAAGTTAAAATCATAAATCTCCACCTCATACATACTCAGCACATAAAACAAGCTTTCTCTCTTGCATTAATTTTATTGAACAATCACTTTAAACAGAACATTTATGCTTGAGTAAGCTATGCAAAGAAATCCATTGCAAACATTTCAATTAAAATGTGGATGTGAGCATCTCTCCATGTGTATGCCTCTACATTATTTATGTTCCCACATTTATTTTGTAATGGTGTTTGCATTCATGCTCTTTCCACTCCCACTGAGCACAATATATGGAGTTTTCTGAGACTTCTGCTTCTCTTGAAGCAAGGCCACAGTCCCCAGGGGAGTGTCGCTGCTGCTCATCTTCTTCAGCAGTGCCTCTTCCTCCAGCTTTTTCATCCTCCTCTCCGTCTTCATCTTTCCAGACCCTTTCCCATGGAATCGATGTGACAGCTGCCTGAAAGCTTCTTTTGGAGTGAGTTTTCTCCCGGACTCATCCACATACTCGATCTTAACATCAGGCTTGTAGCTATCCTTCTCCTTGAAATCCTGCGTGAAGCCTCTGTATTCTTCCCTGCGACTGTACTTGTCGTCGAAACCCATCTTGTCCTCGATGCAGTAGTTGTCATTTGGCAGGGCGCCTTTGGTTGCTTTGACTCGAGCAACCTTCTGCATTTGAGTGTCCAGCAGACCTTTATTTTTGCACAACAGCAAGGCAGCAGCAAGGCCGGAGTTGACAATGGGCTCCTCATCCAAAATGGTTGCAGAGGCCGTGGTGAAATCGGGCGGTTTTTGTTCTTCATCCAGATTAACTGTGCTCCAGCCAACATTTTCATCCATTTCAGAGTCTGAATCTCCAGCATCATCTTTCTCTTCCTCCTGCTCAAAGTCCATAATATCCTCTTGGTCCTCTCTGTTGCCTGACAGTCCATATGTGGGAATATCACCCAGTGTTCTACAAAACTCAGATGTGGCATTGAAAACAATGTTGTTCCTCTTCTCAGGATCATTCTCCCCGTCAGCTTTCTCAAGCTTTTTAATCTGCTCCGCCACTTTCTCTCCAGAGTCTTTGAGAAGCTGCTTTTGCTTCAGCTTCCTCTGCTTCTCCAGCTGTTTCTGTAGCTCCTGCTCCGCCTCATCCTCCTCAATGCCAATTGGGTCAGGAGGCTTAAAGTCCTCTTCATCACTTATCTCCATTTCTGCCATCCTGATGTCATCAGACATTTGAGGGGCATCTTGCGGGAGTTGGTTCTCCTCCACTGTCACTTGTTCAACACCTTCCTCCTCCAACTGTTTGCGGCCTTTGCCCCGAGCCCTGGAACCAAAATCAGTGTTGCGGGTGTCGTCTTGAAGCTCATCTGCTGTTGAGAGTTTTTCCTTCTTCCGGATTTTCTTCACGCGCCTTTTTGTCTTTTTGAAGCTCACCATTTCATTGGGTGTGTAATACTCCGAGGCGATGGAGAGAGAAGGCATTTCCAGGGACTGAGCCTGATTGCGGAGCATTTCCTTCATAGCCTGCAGCTCTCGCTCACGCTCCCCGTCAGCAAAGCCACCTGTGCTCAGCCGGAAACTCTTTTTCTTTTCCCCTTCAATCTCTTCATCATACTTTGACAGCACAGATTTCGATTTAATCGTCACCATGTCATCCACGCTCTCCTCCTCTTCGTATGGCTTGTACTCTGGCTTCTTCTTCTTTAATTCCACATTCTTTTCTGCTTTTTCCTTGTCTATCAGCCCCACGTTTACAAGCACATCTTCCTCCTCTTCAAGTACACCTTTATCCTGCAGGGTCAGGATGACAGTCTGCCCCTCGCCGAAGGAGTCCACCTTATGCTGCACCTTGAGGCCCTTTAGATCTCGAGATGTGTATGCCAACTGCTTGGTTTGAGCAAACTCTTCCTCCACCAGATTGCTGACACCAAACTCTTCATCCATTTCCTGTAGAAGTTTAGCTCTTTTCTCAGCAATTTCTTTCTCTTTTGCCATCTTTCTGCTCCTCTCGACCCACTCAGCTGCGTCAAGATCGTCTTCCTCAGCTAGGGTTTTGACCTTCCCCAGTTTCTGGTTGAGGAGACGTTTCTCTTTTATGGCCGCAAGCTTTTCCTTCATCTCTCGTTGTTGCTTAATGACAACAGGGTTGATGGTCTCAGCCACGATGGGCTCCTCTTTGGTGCCGAGCTCTTTTTTATTTTCATTCAACTCCAGAGGCTTCAGACCGAGCTTTGCTCTTAGCTTGTTGGTTTCCTCAATGCTGAGAGACGCATCTCCGCTTGCAGACTGAGGCCCTATATCGCCACCGCTTTCCTCATATCCAGCATCTACTTTCTCCTTCTTTACCCGGGGCTCGCCGGTGCTCCTGTCACCTTTCCCGCGGGCCTCTCGCCTGCTTCTCTCCCTGGACCTGGAGCGTTTTCGCTTGTCTTTATCCCGATTACCCTCTCGGTCAGACGCGTCTCTTTCTCGCTCCTTGTGGCGATGTTTCTTGTGTTCACGGCGGCGCTCCTCGGCATCCTTGTCACGGCTCTTCTCCTTGTGTTTCTTAGACGATCCCATAGTTACAACCGCAGATTACCACAAAGCTGTTTTTTTTTTAAGTGTTCCCGGTGGCGCAGTTAGCTTTCTTGTGCTAACTAGCTCACGTTAGCACCCACAGGCTAACGGGTTAGCCGACGACACAACTCACACAGTGCGGAGGCGAAGACTCACTCGAGGTCCAATAATAATATTGAAAATCCAAAAATGTTGTAGTTGTTGTGTGATATTTTCACGGGTAGTTCAAACAAGCACAAAACCCCAGCTACTTTGATCGCTCCACGACGAACACTGAACGACTCGAGCTTCTGACAATACACTTCCTGTTTTCCGAAGTTCGGGCAGTAACCAGTTATACTGCCCCCTGCTGATGGGGAGGGTTTATATCAGGCTCCCACCACTTCCATTAGATGCTCCTCCGTTTTGGTAGCGATCAAACGTCGACGCAAATCAAATGGCTTTTACCAGGCAGATAGAGGATTTATAAAATATCCATTGAAACGCACGAGGCGCTGACCAACGGCATCACGTTCCGGTTCCTGGCTCTGAATGGTAACATCATCGTTCTCTTTCTTAAATTGTAAGCTAGCTATCTCAGCTACATAGGTTTACCAATATAATAATAATTAAAAACCAATGCCTGCATTTTACACGCAGATTCTATACTCGGCTACATTTCCTTAAGGTTGGCGTTCACAGTGCTTGACCCTTAGACCGACCAGGTAACCAGTCCTCCGTCACGGATGGAAGTTTAGCTCGGCTAACGCGATGCGGGGGCTGCTCGCTGGGTTCAACTTTTTGTCGAGAGACACTGAAAGTTAGCAGCATTGTGTGCGGCTGGGAGCAGGCTAAGACCTTTTAGCCAGCTGCACCTGCACGCGAGACCGTCTTTAGTGGCGTGTATTTAAGTGAATTTCATGCTGCGACGATATCGCCGCTAGCGGGGTTCGCGGGGACAGATCGGGGGGTTACACGGCTTGTTGCCATGGCGATTGCTCGACGAAACTGGGGCACAAATGTTTTTTTCTTTTTTTTTTTTTTTTTACGCTAGCAAAGTTTACCAACAAAACAAGCTGCCCGGGCGGGTTATGACGCCCCGTGTGAGATGACTGTGCGGGATTCCGTGGTTGTTGCTGCGCTTTCTCCTAGTGGAGGTGACATTAGACTGCGTTTCTCCGGGAATTTACTGAAAGAGCGCTAAAGTGTTAGCAAGTGGAGGGAATACAACTCGTCGTTTTTTTTTTTTGTTTGTTTTTCCCGGGACTCCTAGCGGGCCACAAAACACAAAACAGTCACGGCAACGGGAGCTACACTTTCAGTCCAACGTTGATCCGAGACGAAGTGTAGTTTACTACTAATACCGGTAGGAAGTGATGCATTCTGCGTTTTTCGTTAGTGTTAGCTGAGGCAACTGCAGTGCTTTCACGAAGCCTTCCTTTCGTAAGTAACATGATATCTTGTTATGTTACCAGTTATCAGTCATCCTGGGGTTTCGGATAGCTAACTTTACGTAATCAGTTACGTTTCTAACTTATCGAGGATATTTGAAAACATTTAAAAAAAATTTTTAAATCGTAGTAGAAGCAGTATTTTCTAAAATGCTTCCCTTCTCATCGAGTTCATTATTAACTCATACAAAGCGGATGGGAGAGGCACCTCATGGAGGAGAATAATGGAGGTCAAAGGAGATCAGCCTCTGTTGCCATGGAGACGCTCCCTGCTACCCGACTGGCGAGTTAGCATTGATATGGGCTATCATGCCACCAATGCGAACTCAATTCCGTAAACAAATGTGGCATTGGCAAAGGTTTGCGCTCTCCCAAGTGTCAATTCATTCTTATTGTGTGCAGGCTGGTGACTTTATAAAGCAGCAAACCAAAAGAAGCAGTAGATTCAAGGTCATTTGAAATGTTGTATTATCTAAAGAGACATGTTTTCCTGACCAGTGTATGTTTTGTTGTGAATTCCAGCAAGCTGTTAGAGAGAGGCATGGCAACTGGAGGCGCTCCTTTCGATGACAGTGCAGACGATCTGCACAACTGGACTGTAACCAACGGTAGTCTGGTAGATCGACTCAACAACATGGTGAGGCCCGCACTGACCTGATATAAACTACAGTTTCGACACAAGATCCTTTGTTTCCAAATGCTGCCACTGGATACAACAAGTTTCCTGAAAACTCGTGCACCTTGCTTTCTTTTGAACCTCAGTGTGTCCTACCAATCTGTTTGTGAACAGGACTGGGGCGTACAGCAGAAGAAAGCAAACAGGTCGGCAGAGAAGAACAAGAAGAAGCTGTCGGCAGCAGTGGTGGAGAGCCGCCTGACTAATGACATTTCGCCAGAGTCCACCCCAGGGGCTAGTCGCAGGAGAGCACGCACCCCTCATTCCTTCCCGCAATTCAAATACACAACCCAAATGTCTGTTCCAGACCAGGCCGAGCTGGACAAGATTCGTCAGAGAATCAATTTTACAGACCTGGATGAGGTAAAATGTTGCTGTCCTTGAGCAGAGCATTTTCAGGGCCATAGTAGGCGTGAAATACCAACGCTGTATTCCCTCAGATGCCTCGCAGCCAACAAAGGAAATGATAGCGAAATATTGTTCATAGTTTGATACGGCTCATTGTGGTTGACCTTGTTTTACCACATTAGTAAGTGTGATGGAAATGTATAGCAATGCAGAGCATGATCAACTCAACTGTGATTAAAGAGAGCAGAACAGTAGAGTGGATTTGTAAATATTTATAAGGTGTCCTTCATGGAGAAAACTCATTAAATGCGTTTCTGTAGAAATGACATGGCGGGCTAATACGTTGCTGAAATGCAATGGCCCAAAATATATCAGAGACGAGCTTTGATTTCCAGTTTATTTGACTCTTATCTTCTTATGTCACACAGAGGAGCATTGGCAGCGACTCCCAGGGGCGTGTGACAGCCGCCAACAACCAGCGGCAGTTTGCGGGGGAGAACAAGAAACCCTACAACTTCCTACCTCTACATGTCAACACTAACAAGAGCAAGGAGCTGCTCCCTCCCTCCTCCTCTGCCCCAGCGACCCCTGCTATCACCAAGGAAACTAAGAAGCACAGCACGGGAGTCAGGGAAAAGCTTACCCCTATGATTCCTGCCAAGGAAACATCGCGGTTCAGCCGCGGTGACACGGAGAGAGGCCCGTCAGACCGCAGAGAACACGGGAGAGGAGAGCCAAGAATAGACAGCAGCCAGGTAACTGTGCAGTGTTTGTTTGATTTCCACTTTTTCACTGTTGGATTGTTGCACCTTCTAAGTGGAGTTCGGTTGACACACTTGTACCACGGTGCATGGGGCGCAAAGTATTTTTACTTTAATAATATTGCAACTATTTGTTGGGTTTCTCTCTGTTAAAAACACCTCGAAATGACTGTGTTGTATGCAGTGCTATATAAATAAAGTTGAATTGAATTGAATCATCAATACCGTACAACTGATTAGACTCGGCTGAAGTCTTTATTATTAAATGCTGCTTTATCTTTTTCAGAAAAGTGATGTGTATTGTAATAAAGCCGAGAGGCAGGCGTTGTGTTGCAGTAACGACCCACAAGGTGGTTTTTATTGACTGATTGGCATAAAGATGGCAATCAACTCTGACCTAAATACACTGATTTGTTGAGTTATATTAGACTATTATCCAATGATTTATATTTTTGAAACATTTAGTCACATTTTACAACTTTTCTCTAAAAGACGCCAGTTTTTCATTTGAGCCAGTTAATGTTCATATGTACTTGTAGCATGGTCTGTGCAGCTCTGCTCCAGAGTACTGAGAAACCAGAACTAGGATAAAAGTGAGAGAGAGCGAGTGCAGCTGAAACTGGGCTGTATTTAGGACGATTTATAAATATGCCACCCCTGGTGCCCAGTGAGTTTTCTGCCCAACCCCCCTTTTCTGCCCTTGTTTAGCCCAGTCTGAGCTGTCGCTACAGATGCTCACTCACCTTTCGTAACGCCTTGTTCTCTACGTATTTCCCCTCATTAAATCCACGCCCATCCTCCTCCGTATGGTCTCAGGTGGTGAGCAAACTGATCCAGATCCGGGAGTACATCAGTAAGGCGAGCTCCATGCGGGACGACCTGGTGGAAAAGAACGATGTGCCTGCCAACGTGGAGCGTCTTTCTCATCTCATCGAACACCTCAAGGAGCAGGAAAAGTCTTATTTGCAGTTCCTGCAGAAGATGCTTGTAAGTGAAATTGATTTCTCAAGCTTTTCAGACAAAACTACCTGATTTCAAGTAAATGTGTAAGTCATGTCTGAAGAATATCCCTTCATAGGTCAGAGAAAGCTGGTTTGTGCTACCTTGGCAACCTGCCATACAGATATATTTTTAATGACTGTCTCGACGGCCTAAAACATTTCAGCAGTAGGTTCCTGCTACATGTGAGTTTTAAAACTAGGACACAGCATGCTTTGTACTGTTTTCTTTTCTTTTCTTTTTTTTAACAATTTTCCTGTTCAGTTTTTGGCTTCTCCTTGACTATTCACCTCTAACTTTTGGCTCTTTTCTCTCATGTTGTTATAGGCACGGGAGAATGGGGAGCAGGATGTGGGGACCCTGGACTCTGCAGTTGGCTCGGTTTCCCTGGAAGAGAGCACCTTTGTCAACACTGAGGTTCGGCCTCCAGATGCATTCAACTCAATATTGTGCATATTTGTCGACAGTTGTTTGTGCAACATTTGCTGAGCTCAACCCACATTACATGTTCTTTTTTGCAGTACTCTCTGTTAGACGACACAGACTCTGGGCTGTCTTTAAGTTCCAAGCTATTGAAATTGCAACCGAACAATTTGTCCCTCTTCTTAGTTTTCTGTTGGTTTCTGACAATGACATTCTGGCATACCTGCTCTGTAACTGCAGTATTTCAGTGGTATTGTTTGAAGTGTTTGTAATGGTCTGCATGTGTTTAATTCTGTAGGGCACCAGGCCAGAAGCTGTGCGTGCTGACCAGAGAGAAGAGCTGGAGAATCTGCGCAAGCAGCACGAGCTGCTGAAGAAGATGCTGGAGCAGCAGGAGCAGCTCCGAGCCCTGCAGGGCCGACAGGAAGCACTAATGGCCATGCAGCACAGTGCTGAACAGGCACTTGCTGTGATTGAAGACACAGGTGAGTTGCATGCTTAAGCAACTATAGATTTATTTATTTATTTAAGATCCTCTGCAAATGGCTTCTACGTGAAGTTCCCACATCGACTTTGGCCAATATCTATCAAAAGCCTCCTACCCTAGTTTATTTACTATTATGGAAGAGCATTTGGACCACTGAAGAAAAAAATTTGAATATCGGATGTTTGAGAAAAAAGCCATTGTTGAAGTTATTTTTCGTGATAAAATGAATGTCAAAAAAAATTTTAGGTTACTGAAGAGGAAAATTTTTGGAAGTTAAAAAAAAAAATCCTCATGCACTTTGAGAAAAAAGTGGCTGATTTATTATATAAAAACAAACTGGAAACGTCCCTCTCTGCTCCATCCCTCATCATTTTCACGTGTATGCCAAAATAATCACATTATTAAAACCCATAATTCTGACTATACAGGGTTACATACTGCTTCTGAACATCTGATTTTACAACAGATTACTTTGTATAATATTGATTCATTTCATAAAAGGCCCACGAGCACCCCGCATGGATCTGTGAGGAGCTGCTGTCTCTTCAAAGTCCTAATTCTGATGACAACTGCACTGTGTTTATGAGCTAAAGCCTGTTCTAAGGCATCGTTCCACCACTTCAATAAACCGCCCGCAATGTGTTTTGTAGAAGCAGTCAATGCGCTGGCTATTTAGATTTTATTTCCAAGTCCATGATCGAAAAAAATCTCAACATAGATTTTGGACTTTGTGCATGAGGATTTCTTTTTTTTCTCATGGAAAAACAAATCTCGACATTAGAGTTTCCTCTTTTTTTTTTTCTTGCGCATACAAGTTCACAAGCACCTCGGAGCTAATATTGGAGATGTGTAGATTTCTTTTAGGAAAAAAAAAAAGTACATTTTACAAATTTGATTCTCCAACAGGTTTGATTGTGGAAGAATTTTCATGTTCTTTTGTTATACCAATTTAAATGATTATTATATCGAAATATTTTTACTTTACCCTTTTTTGCTGTGTCTGTAGTCGTTACAGAAACCACGGGCAGCGTTTCTGGCCTGAGCATCACATCAGAACTGAATGACGAGTTAAATGAACTGATCCAGCGATTCCACAACCAGCTCCATAACTCGCAGGTACTCCAGAGATTAATATTATTGGTTCTGGTAACCTTTTCAGCTAAGATTTTGTTGAAGTTGGTACAACTTTTGATGATTGGATAATGACTTTAGCATTACTCCTTAACTGCTCTTTCATTGTCATTGTAAAACATTTTGTTGGATTATATTACAAGTTGTTAGGTTTTCCAACTACAAATGTTTTTGTGCTTTAAATTGGTAACTTACACTTTAGCGTGTTCATAAAGTAAACAAGTGATTGACTTCTATTAAAGGCTACAACTTTATCTCTTTTTAGAATCTTGCTTTTAAATTGACATGCTCTATTATCTTTATTTGAATCATTCAGACTAAAGCAGTGCCAGATAACCGGCGTCAGGCCGAGAGTCTTTCCCTCTCCCGGGAGGTGGGCTGGACGAGGGCTTCTCAGGCTGTGGGTCCACCGCAGCACAGACCTCTCCTCCACTCTGCCTCTGGCCCACACACTGGCCTCGACACTGGAGCAACAGCTGCCACTGCCAAACTCACGAAGCTCCAAGAACTCCAAGACAAAAAGCAAACCATGGACAAAATCCTGCAGGAGCTACATAGTCTCCGAGACCAGACACTCAATAATAACTCAAGTAAGGACACTTTCAAAGCTTTCGTTCTAAATATTCTGTGGCTTTTATGCTGAAAGTGTTAATAAATGGCATGTTACTTCCTGTAGGCCGTGGCTTGGCCGTGCAGGGTCGTCTGAGTGTGGGAGGCTCATCCGATTGCCCCTCGACTTTTTGTTCTAATGGTGCCTCAGCTTCCACCCCCTTTCATCCATTGCTCACTCAACAACAACAAGGCACTAATTCTGCAGACAAACTCAGGTACACACAAAACTACCCACGTGCGTCTCAAAGACGTTAAAAGGGTGGGTCCGATATCAACAATGCAAAAGTGTTGTGTCGAGAAGTGTTGGTGTATAACTCAGTAGCAACGATAGGTAGAGGTACCTAACGTTCATTAAACATGTTTTTCTGTCGGTGAGTTCAAATGGTGCCTTTAACAGACACGGAGAAGACTGTTCTTTTGTGCCACCAAACTTACTGGCAGCATTCACAGGCTTGTTTCATATCCCTACAGAAAACTAAAGGAGGTGCACAAGCGTCTGAATGAACTGCGGGAATTGGTTCAGTACTATGAGCAAACCTCTGATATGATGGTGGATGCAGTCAACGAGAATGTGAAAGAGGATGACGATGAGGAGGAAGAGGAGGAAGAAGATGAGACTGAGGACGGTTCAATGTTTGAGGCCATGTTTGACTCTGAGCAGGAGAACCGCCAGCCTGTAACTAACCTCAGGTGTGTGTTTCACTACAATTATTTGTCATTTCAATGAAGAAATGCCAGACTAATTAATAACTATTAGGCCGTTTTTGATTCAAATCCACTGCTGAAAGACTCATGTCACCTTATCGTTTCAGAAACCCACAGCGCAGTGGGAACTGGGCTGACTTGAACAGTCTGACCAATGGGCGTGGCCACAGGAGGAGCACCACCAACAACCGGGATGGGAGGCTCAACACAGAGTGCGAGATCAACAATCGGTCAGCCGCCAACCTCCGCAGCCTCAACATCCCCTCAGCCATAGGTAAATCATAAACACACCAACACCGAACGCCAATATAGCCAACTTGAACATTCTTTGCGAAATTCACTAGGATTTTCTTCTGTAACAAAAATATTGAATCTTATTCAGTCAATCTTAATTGCAGACTCTTGGGTCCATCTACAAACATAAAAAGCTCATAAGAAAAACCGTGAACATTATAAAAAAACAGCAACAGACAACAACAATGAAATAGAATATTAAAACCCATATAAACACAACTCCAGTGCCTCTAAAGTCACTACTTTCCTTTGGTCTGATTAAAACCTTTATAATTTCATGTTTGGACAGCTTTATTCTTTTCATAAGTTTAAATAAAACATTTGTGATAAACAATGTGTCCACTCTCAATGCTACAAACTGGCACTGGTCCACTGTGGAACCCTCAATAGCAAACACAGTGCATCGTTATATGCAACCTGAAGCTTGTCAAATTTGGCTCTGCTGTAACTGCACCACAAGGGGGCAGTGTACAGTGGCAGGGAGTAGGCTTTAAAGGAGACATATCATGCTTTTAAATCCTTCCTTTTTACATATAAATCATACAGTTGTGGTCTATACAACGCGAAACTGCAATGCTTGGGTCTGAATTCCTCATTATTATAGCTCCACAGGCCCCTTTTCAACCCCTTTTTTGATGTGCTTCTGAGAGCAACTCGTTTTGGGGCGGTCTCTTCAAATGCAAATGAGACACTTCATACCCCTCCTCCTCTCCAGGTTGCAGAGGTGACACTCGGTTCAACGTCACCCTGTTCGGCCATCTTTGTAGTTTGATAGAACAGATACAATTATCTAGCGGCGCAGAAACTTTATATTCACACATTATTTACAAAATGTCAACAACGGAAGATTTGTCCATCCAGCCATACATGTTGGAGCCAGAGTCGGACCCGGCGGAGCGAGATGAAAATGACGATGATGCACCTACAGAACAACGTCTTCATATGGATGTAACGCAATGGTGTGTTACTATATTTACACTAACTTCTCCATCCATGCCCACTACTACAATACTGCCTGTATTACAACGACTATTTAACACAGAAGTTACATTATAATCTAAAACGAGCACACAGCGCTAACATATGAAGACGGTGCAACTGCTAATGCTAACAAAACAATGACAGGGACGTCTTATCATCACACTTTTTAGCGTTATATACAGCTTACCGAAGTGCTCTGTTCGTCGTCTCCATAGATAGAAGGAACTGACCGCTCAATCAGACGAAGTCTTTCGGCAAATCCTTCTTTATACTGGCGGAGGTTGCTGAAGCAGTCGTCCTTAAAGTGCTTCGCGCACACAAAAATGACCTTACCCACAGATGTGGGTACATTTCTGTGAAAAATAAAACTCAACCAGGCACTTCGAAAAGGTTCTGATGCTGGGAGACGGTGTAACGAAGCTTGTGGGTTACTACATCCAACAACCGAACATTTCGACTTATCCTCTCGTAACTTCGGTTGGACTACAAAATCGCAGCGAGAAACAAAAATGGCGGATTGCTCGAAATGTCGATGTCCTAATTTGGCAGTTCCGCTGAGAATACTGTGACGTCATTGTTCAAAAAACGTAATAGAGAATAGAAAAATCGAAACCGATCGCAAAATATGACCAGGTGCTCCGTTGATATCTTTATATTCTGTTTTGAAGAGACTACTTTGAACTTTTCTGTACTTCTAAACACTCTAAATATACAACAAAATGCATTTAAGGGCTAAAAAAGTGGATTTAGCATGATATGTCCCCTTTAAATAAGGTCATTTTTACCTCCTCGGTACATGTGCTTTTGGATGTTAACCTTCTTTTTGATTATCAGTGTACTTGAACTGTCTTTCAGTCCAGTTTGTGTTGCCACAGGAAAGAAGAGGCTTTTCAAAGTTGCCAACATGAAAATATTTCATTTTTGTTATTAAGTACATTCCCACATATCAAATACATCTTTTGGTTTGACTGCCTCTCAAATGGCACAAAATAAATGGAACCCATAACACATTTTAAAAATACCAGAATTGTGAACTCGCGGTCTTTTTTATTTTCCTGGTTTAGAGTGTCAGTACAACCGAGACATCCCCTATAATGAGGTGAAGGATGATGAGGAAGAGGACGGTCTTGATAACGAGGAAGGGGCGCAGGCTGCGGCACCAGACAGTGAGGCTTCGGAGTCTAGCCGGAGGAGCAGCCTTGAGAATGACGCAGCGTTCGCTCAGAAGATTCATCGCCAAACGGCCAAGCAAAAACTGCGGCAGCTCCAGGAGCTGGTGGCCATGGTTCAGGTGGGGTGGATGATTAAAAATGACGAGTCTGGTTGGTGGAACTGTTGAGCCGGATTATTGAGACGAGCATCAAAACTCTCCAGTTGGAAAATTCTGCCAGCTTCTATCAGTAGAGTTAAAACAAGGCCCTGAATTACACATTAACATTTAATGGTACCCGGCATTGTATGTACATTAGTTATGGTGTCAGGAATGCATAAATTGCAGATTTTCATTTATTCTGAATATATTCGCATTATACAGTAACTCATTGGCAATGAACCTTCTCTACTGAAGAAAAGATTTTCACTAATTTGCTGTGAGTTAAGAAAAATTAAAATCTATTTTGACTGAATTCCTTTGATATGTGATGCTTTGTATGAAGAACGCCGACCTATTGTGGTAAAGGAATATTAACGTTTAATATTGTGTCTGGGTCCAGAGTGACGACACCGATGGAACAACCGCTAATGAGGATGAAGCTTTACATCAACAGCCAAATAATACCCGAGCACCCGTACAAGGGGCAGCATGCAAACAGTGTCCCAGCGACCTCGCCCTCTCTGTCAATGCCAGGTACAGTATCTAGGGAAAAAACATGAAAAGATGCATTTCCAGCTTATGTTGTATGAATGATCCAATTTGGATCAAATTGTCTCCTCGCTTTTTTTTTTTTTTTTTTTTTTCCCATCTGTATAAGTGCTTGAGAAAATGATTCCAAATGTAGTGGTTTTACAATTGCTGGTATTCTATCAATCTGACAGGGAGAAATTATTTGAGAAGCTGTGTCAGCAGAAGCACGAGCTGAAGCTGCTCCACGAGGAGCGCCAAAGGCTCTTTGAAATCCAAGGCAAGATCCAGGACCTGCAGTTGGCTTGCCCTGACCTTCAGGTACCTGCTTTATGCATTCGCAACGTTTAAACTACACACAAAAAGTAGGAAAGGGACAAAACAAACACAGTAGAGTTGAAGAAGAGCTAAAACCGTAATGGAAAAGTGTTAATATTCATCTCGACTGCACAACCCACAAATGTTCCAGGAAAAAATGTTGGACCTTTCTAAAAAGGGAAATAACCAGGGTTTCCAATGCAATAATATTATTGCCAGTAAATGGCACCAAATGTATAAATATAAGACATGAAAAAGAACCTACAGTCCTTTCCCGGTAGAGCTTATGTCCACCAGTAAATTATGTGCTAGAGAAATGAAAAAATGAACCTTATCTCCTTTGCAGTCGTCTGTGTCCAGCTCGGTGAGTCAGGAGGGGTTGCTGAGGAAGGCTCCATTCGCAGTTTCCACTCCTGTCGCTGCCCAGGCGTCTTCATCATCGGGACTCAAATCAAACTCCACTGTGCTCAAACCAACGGCTGCAGAAGCAGCCACTTCTGCAGTCACTGACAATGAGGTGACCGTGATGAACGCCTAAAACACCCAGACTTCAACTGTAGCTGCCTTTAACTTGGTCGGGTTTACTGAATGACTTCTCTCTTGTCCTTGTGCCGCCAGCAGCTTTGGTCCGAAATGCGCCGCCATCAGATTTTGAGAGAGGAACTTCGGCAGCGCAGAAAGCATTTGGAGGCCTTGATGGCCGAACACCAGAGGCGCAGTGGTCTTGATGACTCTCTCTGCAGAATGGAGGACGGAGGGGGCATGGCTACACCCTCACAAACGGTCTCATCAAGGTCTGTTTTCAACGGTTTTTGACTTAATGTTGATTATCTTTAAAGTTAAATGGGATCTTACAGATGACTAGCCACCACGATAAGAAATTTGATTGTCTGCATGACCTTTTGAAATTCATATGTTGTTTCAATCTTCTACTAGAACTATGGCCACCTGGGGATCTATTCCGCACCACCATAATGATGATGAGGATGATAATGAGGATGAATATCGCTCAGAGATGTGTGCAGAGGAAGAGGAGCAGGAAGAATGTACAGAGAGCAGCAGTGATGATGATATCCATGTCTTCTCACCAAACAGGAACCAGTGCTCGTACAGTAACCGGAAGAATCAAGGAAGGTCGGATCACATTTTCAGAAGAAGAATCAAACATGACAAATCCATATATATTGTCCCTTAACAGCCATTTGCTTGGTTTTTCTGTGCCTGCAGTAACCTGAAGCCTCCAGCAGCCTTCTCAGGTGAGGGTAGTGAGCATCTTCATAACAAGACTAAGGCCAAACCGCAGCCTGCAAGTCAGCATAGAGCCACACGACGCCAGGAGAACCTCCGCTGGGCCTCTGAGCTCTCGTTTGCTGAGGGTTCGTGCAACTGGCAGGAACAGGTTGGCCATCTACAGAGACAGTTGGACTTCAGCACCAACATGTGTCAGACGCTCATGCAGGATCAGCAGGTCAGCGCACTCCACACACACACACACACACACACACACACACACACACACACACACACACACACACACACACACACACACACACACACACACACACACACCGATGCTATCATGGAAATGGCTTACTGACTCGTACTTGGTTTAGCCAGTCAATAAACTCACTGTTTGTCACTTTCCCTCATCTGCAGTCACTATCATACATGCTGCAGACACTACTAACAGGCCAATACAGTGTCTTACCCAACAACCTGTCATCACCACAAGTCCACCTGGTCATGCACCAGCTCAACCAGTGCTACACCCAACTGGCTTGGCAGCAAAACAATGTGCAAAGGTAAAAACAACGGCGTTAACAAGTACTCTCCACATTATTTAAATCAATTGATGGGTTCTTTTAAAATGTTTAAATGTTTCCCATGGTCCTTTTTTCCATGCAGACTAAAACAGGTCCTGAATGACCTTCTTCGCCAGCAGCAGCAGCAGCAGCAGTCACCGTCAGCAGCAGGTTGGCAAACACAGAAGAAAAGCTCATCCCAAGAAGACAGTGTGAACCCCTCAGCCTCCCCGGGTGTCTACCTCCCCTTCTCCTCAACCTTTCATCCTTCAGCCAACAACATGTCAGCGTCTGCCTTATCCCCATTCCCTCCAAGTACGACGCACATATTTATTAGCTCTTCTTTTCAAATCACATTTAGAATGTCATGCGGTGAAAACAGACGGGGTGGAACAGCAAAGCAAAGGCATATTATCGCAAATGGAAAGACATCATTTTAATATATTTTTTTTTCCTCCATCTAAAGGTTTTAACTTGCACCCAATGTTTCCTGCTGCTACCGGGGGGCTTTCCCAAGGTGCTGTGGGTCAGACAACTCCTGAACGCCACAAGCAGCAGTTGGACCCCAACACTTCAGTTAAAACGGAGTACATGAGTTTTCCTCCTCCACTGCAGCGCTCTCCTCTCAACACAAGTACAGAAAGAAGGTATGGCCAGCAGCTTGAAAACATATTTTGCTTTTCATTGAAGAACATCGGGATTAACTTCTTTCTTTTTGATGTGATTCTTTCAGACCTGCTGGCTGGCTGAATACCTCCCACACAAACAATGCTGTTCGCCATCACCTGTCTAATACACAGCCACAAGAGTCTCCGTCCTCCTCCCCCATTTTTGCCAACCGACTCTCACGACATCAGGACTTTGACAAGGCATCGGAAGAAAGCTTCAGCAGCATGCCGGATCCTGTTGATCCCACCACGATCACAAAGACTTTTAAAGCTGGACGCAAGGCCTCTGCTCAGGCCAACCTGGCCTCCAGAAGCAAGACTCCCAAGAGCCGCCGAAGGAGGAGCCGAGGACACGGCAAGAACAGTGAAGGTATTGAGATGGAATCAACTCTGCTGATTCTTATAAAACTCAAATGTTGGATTTCTTGTATTTGTTTTTGTTGGTTTGTCGGGTTGTAAATTTGTGGTTTGTTTGTTTGCTTCTACTCTAACGAAACGATAAGAGAAACATTCTCAAGGTTTGCTCTTTTCATTGTTGGTGACATCCTCAGGTCACGAGAGCGACAGTGCCAGCAGCACTGCAGACTTTGTCCAGGAGAGGGCAGCACCGTCTCATCAGAAGGCTCAGAACCAGAGTCTGCTGGACAAGCTTACCCAAGAAAAGCTTGACAGCAAGACGAAGCTGGGGAACAAAAGAAATGATCTCTCCTCTGGTAAGACTCAAACTGTCGTTCCCTCGTCACCATTATTTGTTTTCTTCTGTGTATTCATTTTACTGTCTCCATTAAGTATTTTATTTCCATCAACTATATTCTTTCCTAAATATTTATAACGTGTTGTTGGATGATTTACTTTTCTTTTTCCTTCAAGTTTAGAGTTAATTTACTTTATTACTTTTAATTTATCCTACTCACAGCCTATGCTTGGAGAACACCCTTCCTCTCTAACAGAATTGCATGCACAGAAGCACCAGGTAAATTCACTGTGGGAAATCTCAGCATCATTTCATTCTTATGTCCTAACCATTTTATGCATGGACTTTTTTTTTCTTTTTTTTTTTACTTAACCTAACCAAAAATTCCAGATATATTTGTGGGCTGAGTGGTTTTGGATGCGGGGGCTTTTAATTTGTACGTTGTTCTCACCCATGACTGATCTAATATGTACGTTTTGGAATTGCAGATGCCAGCAGTGACTTCTCACTGTTCGAAGCACTGAGGGAGACCATCTACTCTGAAGTGGCGACGTTGATCTCCCAGAATGAGTCTCGGCCACACTTTCTCATTGAGCTCTTTCATGAGCTGCAGCTGCTCAATACGGACTACTTACGCCAGAGGGCGCTGTATTCACTGCAGGTATGCCGGGGGGGGCCTCTGTTTACTGATAGCTTGTGTAAATTCAAATTCACACTCTTGTTTGAGTATGATATGAGGACCAGTTGTTCCGGGCAGAATTCATGATAGTCGGTTTGATTTGTGGACTTTTATCTCCTATTAAAGAGCATATCAATTGTAATTCACACAAGTTCCAGAACAGATTTGTGCAGCAATTTGCAGGGGTAAAAAGATGAGGAAATAGATTTTTAACTACATTTAGATTTTATTTTCATTATAAACACCATACTCTGAAAATATTATAACTATTTTATTGTGATATAACTTTTTTCCAGAATTCATTTCCATCCTTTCATTGTGGTAAAATTACTGTCCCTTTTGGTCCACTGTTAGAGATGATGCATTTTTTGTGGTCCTCAAAATGATCAAACTTGCCCAGAATTATGTCGAGAAATAAGAAATATTAGACTTTGATAATAATATTCAAAAAAAATTATAGTCTAGAAAGTCCACAGCAAAACTTCAGAAACAATTAGCGATATGTAGAAATATAAAAAATGGTCTTTTGAATTGTCATTTGATGATAAACTGGTTGGCAGGTTGTGTAATGCATTTGTCATGAGGTGCAGTCTGAATGTCTTCTGTGCAGTCAATGTGCAGGCGAAGAAGCAGGCAGCATGGAAGCTCAAGGGGTCTACTGAGATTAACACTTAAAAAGATTGATCAGTTCAAAATGGCAATGAAAGGTTTAGTTTAAGCTATACATGGAATGTTTTCCCTCCTGTCAGACCACACCTTCTCTTTAAATGGCAAGGATATGAATCTTTTTTAAAAACAGTCAGACGAGTTTGATGACAACGTTAATTTTATCAGTGAAGAACACTTTATTCCAGGAGAGTTCACAGTTCTTTATGAAAAAATGGGTTTTGAATTGGCTGAGAGCTGTAATATTAGTCTCTTTGTGGAGCAATCTTGACTGTGTGATGCCTTGTGATGTTGAAATCAGAGTCACACGTCTGATCATCTGACTGTGTCCCTGAGGTGCGACTGAGAAATTCCTTTTAAACAGCGACTCTCTGGCGTGTTTCTCCCAGGACATTGTTACCAGGCACCTGGCAGAGAAGAGTGCGGCTGAAGACCAGCTGCCCCACCTCGGTCCTGTGGTGTGGACCGCAGGCTCTCAGTCTGAGCTCACACCCAGTGAGAGTCTGACTACCAGTGATGCAGTAAGAGAGGCATTATTACCAACCAGCGTGACATTTTCACACTGTTTTCTTGTGGTGTTTTTTTTTTTTCCCTCCTTCCTGTTTTGTGGGTCACTTTGGTTTCCTTGTTGAGGCTTTTCCCTGTTCTAAAGTCTTTGTCTCAATCCTCTGTCATCCTACGCTTTTTATTTTTTTAATGTGCTTCTTTTTCTACATTTCAATACATCTTTTATTAGTTTCTCTCTCAGGCTCGTCTCCTTTCATCCCCCCCTGTCGTGTCTCTTTTCATCCTTCCATGTCTCTTTTTATTTTCTGATTGTAATCCCCCCCCCCCCCCCCCCCATCTTTATTTTCTTTGAACGTCACTTGACAGGAAGGCTTTAGAAGCCTCCGTGGTTTAAAAAAAAAAATAAGAAAAGAAAAAGCATTGACCCTCGTCTTTACACGTCTCTTTTGCCAAATCAGACATGTGGTCTTTGTTCTGCTCCAGGGTTCCTGGGGTTGTGCTAATTGGGCACCAAGCCTTTTGTCTCTGAATAATTGCCTTTGTTCAAGGATGATGGGTGAAACATCTAATTTTCTTTGGAGAATCGCAAATTAATCCCAAATTACAAGATGTAAATTGGTTACTTTCTAGAATATTGCCGCTCTTTGTGCGTCTGAACGGAGGTCGCCCGTCTTTTTTTTTTTTTTTTTTCAGGAGGTGGTGGAGAAGAACTTGAGGTTCACTCAGGATCTGATGAAGAAGAGAGATGATGTCGAATCTGTGGACAATGTCAGCACCTTGTCAACCTCCTCCAACTTGGAACCTTTTGCCAATGATGACCTGGGTAGGGTTGCACTATCGCTAACAAATTGGTTTTCCCTCACGGCTGTTGTGAAAAGTGCTTTGCTTACTTTGCCTGCTCGACGCTTCTCTTGGTGGTGAACCAACCAGTTTACACTCACGATCAGGCCAAAGTAAAAAGTGCTATTTAGATGATGATCTCTTCAGATTCTCAGATTTTGGCAGGTTGGATATAATCCGTGAAAGAAGGTTGGCATATTTTGACTGATCCTCAAGTGTGAGCCTGGTTGCAGTTGCATTAATATCCATTACGCGCTTCTCTTTTTCCTTCTCGCCTCATCGGATTTGAACTTTTCATACCTCATTTTCTTTTTGTCTCTCCTGGCTCTTTTTTTCTTCTTCGCTGCTCTGACAGGCAACACGGTGATTCATTTAGACAAAGCTCTGGCCAGGATTAGGGAATATGAGCGCATGAAGCTTAAAGCTGAGTTTAACCCCTGCAACGCCAGCTCTGTGGGTGCAGGCGGCTCTGAAGTCTCACACGCCGAACATCCTTCTGCTAACTTTGCCGAACGAGTGGAAGGTACACATTTACATGATCCTGCTTGTGTTCAACAAGTGCATAGACTTGTAGCGTCGTAAGATTGCTATACATGTCTAACAGCTGTTTGAATTCGTGAATTGTTTTCCGTTTAACGCGGCAGTATTTCTGTGCGTCTCAGCAGAAGGAGCAGCCGCTGACGTGCACTGCCCTCAGATTGACACGCAGCAGTTGGATCGTCAGATCAAAGCCATCATGACAGCGGTCATTCCTTTCCTTAAGGTGCGATGCCCACGTTACAACCACTAGAGGGAGCAGTAGCTCACACTGTTAGCGAAGGTTAAATTGGATTTGAAAGGAGTATACTTTTCTGTTGGAGTGGAAACATTTACAAAACCTTGTAAGAAATTATGCTATTTCTCAAATTACGTCTGTCAGCGCATCAACGTGTGCAGTTCCACATATTGTAGTAAAGCAATCTAATTATAGATTGCCCCCAACAAAATATTTCCTGTATATATTTGCTTGTTTTCGATAAAAGATCAACACTTGAACACATAATAAGACATGTAGTTTATAATTCCATACTATCGCTCAGTACGGGGATCTGTTAGCAGTTAACTACTTGCTGGATTATGTTACAATATGATGACACTTTAAATGGGAAGTCAGTTTTCAAGTGTGTAACTTTGACACACCTACATCCATTAAAATGCTAAACACAAGGACACTTGAGTCTTTTTGATTGATGTTTGGACGGGCACAAAAGGTTAAGCTTCTCAGTAAATTACTTTCTGAAAGCTTTAAATAAATGTTCCTCTATCAGCTGTGTTTAGATTATTTGTCCCATTGACGTCTTCAGAATGCTTTACAGCAATTAAGTCACTTTTGAAACATCTTTTCAACCTTATTCAGAAACGAGGTGACCAAACATTAAAATTCGTTTGTCCCTGTGACGGACCAAGCGTCACATCTGACAAGTAACATTTTCCCTTCGGTGCAGAATTCCTTGTCATTGTAGGTGTGAGCCCTAAAATGGCCTTGGATTGAGAGTTTGACTCCTCCATTATCTCTTTGTTTCACCAGGAGAACATGGACGAGGTGTGTTCCCTCCAGCTGTTGACGTGTGTGCGGCGCATGGTCCTCACTCTCACCCAGCAAAATGACGAGAGCAAAGAGTTTGTGCGCTTTTTCCACAAGCAGCTCGGAGGCATCCTGCAGGTACGACCACGTCCTCTGAAGCGAGCAGATGAAATGGAAACGGTCAAATTGACGGTGTCTTTCTTCACTCAGGACTCTCTCAGTAAATTTGTGGGCCGCACGCTGAAGGACTGTGGGGAGGACCTCCTGGTGGAGATTTCAGAGATACTATTCAATGAACTGGCCTTCTTTAGGCTCATGCAGGATTTGGACAACAGCAGCAGTATTGCTTTGGCATCTAAACGCAAAAATAAGAAGCTGGTGGAACAATCCAGCAAAGCTAAACCCGGCCTGAAGGTTGGTGATTTTTTATTTTTTTTCTTCCCCTTTTTTGTCATCAGAATTGGATTTGGACGTTTTCCCCACAATGATTCAACTTGTGACTTGATGATCTCGCCTGTCATTTATTTGTGTTCAGGAAAAGGCTTGCATTGAAAAATCAAGTTCTTCAGTCTACACAGATGAAGACAAGGTACTTCAGTTTATTTAGCAATAACGACACATCCATT
The DNA here is from genome assembly GCF_963383615.2 of Lipophrys pholis. NCBI lineage: Eukaryota > Metazoa > Chordata > Actinopteri > Blenniiformes > Blenniidae > Lipophrys > Lipophrys pholis. Next base: position 26,241,180 of record NC_137628.1, read on the forward strand.
ATAAGGAGAAATGAAAATCTAACATAAGGATTGGTAAAAATCTAAACGCATCATTAAACTACTAAAGCAAAAATAAATGGAACAAAAAGTGACTGGATTACAAGAGATGAGGAGACTGTGCAGCATAAATGAGTGAAACTAGAAGCAGATTCTTCATCTTTTGTTCAAACTGAAGAAACGGAGATTTTAGTAACATACCAGCAGGTCAGAATGGTAAATTGGGCAAAACCAAGATTTGTAGAGGAATGGTATTATTTTGCATTGTCAATTCTCAAACTCGAGTTAAAGTAAAAACAGGAAACCAGTGCAATGACCTCCTATCATGTATCCTATCCTGTTGCAGGACAGAGATGAAGCTGAGCGGGAGGGTGGCCCTGCTCTCCAGGAGCTTTACCTGCAGACGGAGAAGAACAACAAAAGCAGTGAAGCTTCAGAGGCTGATGAGGACGGCGAGAGACCGGAAATTCCTCTGTCAATCAGTACGTTGTTTGTTTTTTTTTAATCTTCAAGAAGTTTCCTTTGTTATCTCACACTTTTGGACCCTGTTGGACATCTCTGTGATTTATTTGTTTTTTGATTCCCAGGTCTTTCTAAAGCTGAGACGCAGGCCCTGACGAACTACGGCAGTGGTGAGGACGAGAACGAGGAGGAGGAGATGGAGGAGTTTGAAGCTGGACCAGTAGACGTGCAAACATCCCTGCAAGCCTCTGCTGACGGACAGGTGGAGCAGGAGGTCCGAGTCACACTCAGAGATTTTGTTTTTCCCAGCTACAGTTGTAACTGCTATTGTTTGACATTGTCCGACCTTTTGTCTTCTTGCTCTGCCACAGGCAGCAGCTGCCAGTGAAGCCCAGGAGACCCATCCAGGGCCGAAGAACTCGGAGGATGATGATGGTGAGGCCGTAAATCAAAAGCTATTGATCGTGTTGCTGGATTGTCACGATTACCAAAACGATTCTGCTTGGTATTCAGGAGGCAACAAACTGGGCAGGGCAGTGAATGAGGAACAGACCAGTGTGGAGCAGCAGAGCCTTGAGGAAGAGAAAGAGGAGGAGAGTGCAGTCGAGGCAACAGCCTCTGAAGAAATGTCTGCCGTCTCTCCTGATCCGGACGTTTCTAAAGAGGCTCGAGCCTCCAGTAGCCCCGACACCGACTCACCAGTCATGATCAGTGTTGATGTAAGTGACCGTGTGAAGGAACTCACTATTTATTTTAGTGCCACAATATGTCAGCGTTACAAAGTGAAGCCCAGTGTGATCTCCGGTGGGCCGGACCAGTGAAACGACCGCATAATTAATCTGTCGGCACAAAAACCATTCAAAGAAGTCCAGACATATTGTGGAAGTGTTGGTTTAAAGTTTCTTATAAATGATCTGAGCTCATGTCTGCCAGTTTGTCTTTCCAGACTAACGATGGGAAAAAATAAAAAGTAAATTCGATTTATATAGCACTTTTCTTTTTAGCTTTTATTTGGATGCTGTTTCACCAACAGTGGAGTAGTTGATTACGGATCTTAATAGATTATGTGTGTATGTGTTGTGGTGTGCTGTTCTGGAAGAAAAAAAACTGTCTTATGAAAAAGTTGGAATAGAAGTTATTTCTATTGAAAAAGTTAAAGTTTGGGTGTTAATAGTCATTTTTACACTTTCCAAAGTCATGTGCATGTGTGCAGCCTCAGGAGGCAGAGTCCTCTGGGATCGGAACGTCTTGACTTCTTGGGGAAGAAGCGCTCTCGGGGTATATTATGAGGTCTACCTCTCTGGTCATTCATATCCCCCCCCCCCGGGCGCTCAGCTTACATGTGCGTTCTGTCATTATGCTCACAAACCGCTGACCTCGTACATTTCCATTCAGTAACGGATAAACAGACGAGGCTGCTGTGACCCGTTTTGTCTGGAATAATGTGAAACCCTTTCATGTACCCCTGATATGACCGATATCCCCGACGCAGGAGGTGGGATCAGGAAACACCAGCCAGAAGTCTGATGAAGACGACTTTGTCAAGGTGGAAGAACTGCCGCTCCAGCTCACCGTCATGTGCGAGGTATGTGCCGAGCCGCTCCACGGAAGCAGAGAGGAAACGAAGGCGTCGATTCCCCTCTAATGACAAGCTGTGTGTGTGTTTGTGTTGTTCCACAAGGAGGAGCTTCAGAAGAGAATTGTGGAGGAGCAGCAGAATAACAACCTGTCAGTCGAGATCCTCAACGGGAACAGGGAGTTGCTGACTGGGCTGGTGGGAAACGCTCAGGCTCTGAAGGAACCGGGTACGGAGTACAATCCCCGCCAGTTAAGATTACGGTTTTGTTTGTGTTGCTGCCAAACGCCCCACAAAAGCCACGGCGGTGTGTGTGTGTGTGTTGTTACCTGGAATACAGCCGTATAAACCTGAGCTGTTATTTCGTCGACACAGAAACAAACAGTTCGGCTTTATTGAAGTAAACTGTTGTTTTTTTCCCCCTTTCAGATACTACAGGAGCCCAGGATGTGTAAAGATGCCTGAAATCTGCTGCTGTTAACTACACTGGACACACACCTGTGATCTCGTGTGGATGTTCGATTTGTTAATTTGTTGTTTTTTTGTTTTTTTTTAAATTAGTCACAACTTTGTGTGACTCTTAACAGTTCAAAACTTCTACACATAAACAGTTTGAGTTCCTTTCAATCCTGAATGTTCAATGTGATTAATTGATTTACTGAAACCCTGCGGCTGGATTATCTCGGTCTCCGTGCTGCTTATCACCACCAGTTAAGCTTCTGTTTGAATCTTTATGGTACTGAAACCTTTTGTCTTCTTCTTGGTTCTGGGATCAGTTTCCAATTGAATTGTTTAGAATTTCCTTCCTGATGTACAGCAGGTCTCATTGTGCGCTCGTCTCGGATTCTAAAGAGATTCCAGTAGGATTGAAGTTCAGCTGCAGCTCGTTTCCTCGCCTCAGACCCGTTCAGCTCCTCGTCCGGATGTTCCCTTCATCTCTTTAGAAGCAACTTTATACACCCTTTTGTTGTTGAATGGTTAGAATTCGATGAATTAAAATGTTGACTACACTGATAGGTTTTAAATAAAATCTGATTTCAAATACGTTGTCATTACAAGAGTAAATCTTTTCTCTGCAGACACTCTAATCCCAGTAAACAAATATGGGGACCATTAACTTTTGTTTCTGCTTTGAATGAGTTTGTAGCTTCAAGGCAGAACTGTAGAGCAGCATGAAGAGGAAACGAGTTCAATCTTTAATTCAGAAATTCCCCGTGGCTGCGTTTCCTTTTAAATCTTAAGAACTTTGTCATTAACGTAATTTTCTTCGCCATGATTGTTCTCATTATTCTGAGATATTTGTCCTGTATCATGATTCAGGAGCAGTGAGATGTGAAACTTCAGATCACATTTCATTTACAGGAGAAAAAAACCCCCAAAACATTCATATACTGTCCTCTTTCCCACAAACTTTGCATTATTGAAATGTTTCAGCAAAAAAATAAGTTTGCAGAGGAACTGCAACATTCCATTCAGACTGCACGGGACACAGAAGCCTTCTGGAGAAGTCTACACTCACTCGCCACAGCAGAACAAAACTTGGAAGCAGAAGTAAAACTAAATTAGAAATTTTATTAACCAAAGTTTACAAAGAGAACGAGAGGAAGCAGTCAGCATATCTAGAGTGCAATGGTCAGTTCAGTACAATTTCACGGTTGTGAACCAGTAAGTTTTTATTACAACACAGAAGAAGATCTGGAGTTAAGCCGGATTCTCAGGGTTCCCTAAGCCCGTGTTGAGATTCACTGGTGGCTTCATTCTGCAAATATCACAAATAGAAGCACAGTTTTATAAAAACAAAAACGTAAAACATTTGGAGGTTTGATTCCTTTTCTCTCAGGAAACAGTCCCGGGTTCAAGTTTCTCAACCGTCCATGTGACGTCACAGTTACACATACAGGATCAGGTGATTATTAGTTTGCTGTGTAAACACTTAAAGCTTTGAGGTTCTTCCCGAGATAAGCGGAGCAGCTGTCCGTGCTGGGAGGATCACCAGGGCATGCAGGGGTTCGGACAGTCCCGGATGTACGACTCCAGTTTGCCTTCTGATACTTGCATGAGCGTGGTGTACGTGGTCAGCTGCCAGGACACGGTAAAAACAAAACAATTACACGTCAGTGTTGAACACAAATGGCCTTGTAAGTCTTGAAATCTGTCCTCGAGAAGCTCACCTTATTTAAAACTGGTTTGGTGGAGAGCACGTCGTACATGGTATTCAGTGATATTTTCTAGGAAAAAGCAAAACGAATTTAAGACCTGAAAGCATAAAACACATTCCCAGAGCGAGGAATCCGGAGATGTGGGGGTCGAAGGTGCTCACGGTCTGTGTGGTCCGGTCCATGCACTTCATGGCCGGAGTCCTTCGATCGTCCAGGAACAGAGGCTCCTTCCAGTGGTCGTAGTTTGTCTCCAGGACGTACCAGCGGTTAAGCTTCAAGTCAATCCTGAGAAACCGAAAGCAAATTACAATCTTAACATGTGACGCCCAGCTGCACCGAACCAGAACGTAATCAGGTGATCTGAAACCGGATCCTCCCGACTCAACAGTTTCACCAGATAACCACGAGGAGAGGCGAACCGCCGCGACTTCTGATCGACTTCTATCACGACTACACGGGGTGTTTGGTGTTGCTCAGGTCAGACACAAGGTTTGTTCAGCACATCGATACGACAGAGTCTCTGCGGCTCTCGACGCGTTAAGATTGTGAACTGAAGCTGTGGTTCTCACTCCAACACGTCCAGGCTGAGCTGTCTGGACCGGGTGATGATGCAGCCCTGCCCGGTGCGGTTTCCCCCCAGGATGAAGTAGGCAGGAGCGAGCAGCTCGGTCTGAGCAAGGCGAGTTTTGGCCTCCTCGTAGCTACAGCGAGAGCAAGAAACACACCGTCAGGTTGGTTTAAAAAAAAACAAAAACAAAAAAAAACTAAAGACATCAAGCAGTGTTTTATCATGCACTGCAACACAAGAGAACCGTCCAAACAGTTTGAAATGAACATTTAAAATATGGTTGACCAATGGTCCACACAGTGTGGTTCTTAAATTAAGCCAAGTGCATGTAAAAATCATCATCATAAGTGTTTTATCACTTCTACAAATTTACATAAACTAAAAAGTTGTGGGCATTTTTTTTAAGTTTTCATTTGGATAATTAAGGGTTCACAATAATTTATTAATTATAATATTTTTTGGAGATGCTGTACATTTGATTTCCATGACTAGAATTATAAAAAGAAAACAAAATATTCTGTATGCATCTTGTTCTGCACAAAGATGTCGGATAAAAGACTGTTTAAGGTTTAATTTGATGTCATTATCATGACAGAAAGCGACATTAAAGGTTGCAGACGATGAATGCATTTTGAAATATCTCCTTTGTATTTGATGTAAAGATTTCCATCACCTTGTGGTTAAAACTCTTCACACTAATGGAAATTAACTTTGCCTGGGATCTTTTTTTAAAAGCATACAGAATGTACTTGCAGTCAGATTAAGTGAGAATTAAATGATTCGTGGATGTAGAACCTGTATCTAAAAAAATCTGTTGAACACCCCCAAACCAGTATTTATGCGTTAAAAAAAAGAAAACAAAATCAATGCATCGTGTTTCAGTGTGTCGCAAAAAGACTGGCTGCACTTTGCCACCAAGAATAAGACGTTAATGACGCAGCGAGGAGCTTCACGGAGGAAATTTACCTCCTTGCAGTTTCGAGGACAGAGCGAGTGAGAAAACTCATCCACATCCCGTCTCTCTGTCCCAGGATCCACTCCAAGATTCCTGCACGGGTCCAAACGTTGACGTGTTCATGAAAACACGTCCTACATCTATAGAGAGTCTAATAGCAGAGGGAAAGTAGGAATCGCTCACCGATGTATCCTCCGTCCAGGCTGAAGCGTTCGTTCATAGTCAGAGTGAAAATGTGCTGCAAGGGGGGGGGGTCGAATTATGTCTCATATCCAAAAATCTAAACAACCGAAAAGTGACTATGTTTTATTCAGACTGTGTCATCACACTGAAGGACTCACAGGCTTGATGCCGGTCAGCATGCCAACGTATCCGGCGAAGTTTGTGGACTTGAAGACCGTCTGGTTGTTCCTTGTGAAGTCGAGGTTGACCACCAGAGGCTTCAGCTTCTCACTGATGATCCACGACTTGTTTTTCACATCCCAGCTGTGAGGAGGAACGTTTTTTATATTATTTTTTACCAATCTGAGATAAACCTTGGTAGAGAATAATGATCAATCAATCAATCAACTCCTTACCCCATAAACAGGCCAAAATCCAAATTCCTGCCATGGAAGAGGTTTCCTGTCAAAATGCAAAGCCAGAAACGATTCAGTGCTTGTTGTGGATTTTATTTCAGAGGATGTTACATTCTTCTGCGCTCACCTTTATCGTCCTCTGCAACGACTGACGTGCAGACAGTGAACACCTCATAAAAGATGTTAAACAAGACGACTTCCCCTGAATTACAAAACAACAAACAACTCAAGTCAGCATTGATCTTGGTACCCGGAAAACTTTGTATATTGTTTGTTTTTACCGAGAGGAATCCCAGACGCTGCTGCGATTCCTTTGATTTCTTCTCCGAAGGGGTCCGGGAGCGTGTTCACCATTAAAGGCTGCGGCACGTGACAAAAGCACAACGCAATTACAACGACCTGCGACAACAGAAGCTCACCTCGGGCTACAGCCGGCCCCTCTCTCACCAGCGCGATGTCCACCAGCTCGACCAGCCTCCCGCTGGGAACAAACGCATAGGCCAGTTCTTTGATGGCTTCCATCATGTTGACCAGCTGAACAGACGGAGGTCGTGTCAGAGGAATAAGAAGGAAGTGACATTTGTGGAAAACCCGAGTCGTACGGGACCAAGCAAAGCTCTTACGTCGGCTTTCTTCTCGGTGATCAGAGCCGTCCATCTCTTGCTGGGCGGCAAGTCGAGGTCCACCGTGTGCCAACCGACGGCCGATCTGAACCTGACGAGGAAGGACCGACAGGTTTCTAACATTTCAGCTTCTAAACGCTGATGGTCTCATAAAACCCGGCGCCAATGAGTCTTATGCCAGGAGACAGTCGGTTTATTCCCCCTTTGGAAGGCACATGCATTTGTGGGACAGAATAGAATAGAACTTTATTGTCACTCTGTAGCAATGTGGAATTAATGAAATCTAAATCTGTGGAAAAGACTAAAGTATTAAATATTGAAAATCAGGACTGGGAAGTATAAACAAAGTCTTTATAAAAGTAGTGCAATATGACACGCTGTGCAAATTGAGCAGCAGGGTGACGTTGGTGAGTTATGCACATGAAAAGCTTACTCTCTGCTCATCTCAAACAAATTATTTAACTTTTGTTGCTTATTTAATGCCGTTTCGTAGCTTCCTCAGGACCAGGCGGACCGTGTCCTCCCATCCATCACCAGGTTTTGGAGGTAATCTCTGATACACCTTGCTGTAGGGGACAGCTTTGTCTTCTCAGAGGACAGTTTGGGCCTAGATTGCGGTAAAATGTAATTACCACTGCTCGACAACCTTCAAGAGCCCCCAATGGTGGTTCGGCGGATAGGGCTCTCGCCTCACAGCGAGACGGTCTGGGTTCAAACACTGGCCGGGCCTTTCTGTTTGCATGTTCTCCCTGCGGTACTCCAGTTTCCCCCCCACAGTCTAAAAACGTGTATGTGAGGTTAACTGGTGACCCTGAATTGCCTCAAGGTGGACTGGCAAGCTGTGCAGAGTGTACGCTGTACGCTGGGATTGTCTCCAGCGACCCTGCACGGGACAAAAGGGTGTTAAAGATGGACAGACATCATTCAACCTGGAGAAGAACCAATCAGACTGATGATTGTCAGAACCAGAAGCTCAAAATAAGAATCGATAGAGAGAGCAGAATAGGACGTTTGGCATTATAAGAGCAGATGTGGCAAATATGCAATTTACTGGCATGAATTAAAACATTTACATACTTCTGCTTTCAAAAGCGGTGAAAGGAGGAAGAAATGAAACAAGAAAATCCCCACTTTCATCACCCTTCATAAGCAAGGGTCATATTTGAATATTTTAATGACAATCAGCAGTTTTCGTTCTTTTTTTTTTCATTGTAGTCTCCTTAACGTGATACAGTACTTTTTTTTATTTTTATATCTAAGTCAGAGAAAGAAAAGCATCAGACTGATTTTCATGATACAGATCTGTGAGTCAGAAGTTTCATAACTTTAACTCAGCAAGTGTAACTTTCTCTTGCATTATTTCTTTATTCTTCCACAGTGACAAGACTGACGTAACTCACGTGGGGCCGTTGGGAGGATACATGTCTGTCCGGCAGTCTTCTGTAAACTGAACAAACATGGGAATGAAAGCAGGAGCTGCTCTGAGGGACACGATGTGACTTCATGAGTGAAACAACACGCTGAAATGCTACACACAGAAACCAGTAAAACTCTGCAGAAATGTCACTTACCGGCGGTATGAACTGCGCAGACGTGACGGATAATAAAGCCGCAAGAATAAAAACAGCAGGATGACCCATTTTTGTGGGATTTGAGAGAAGCTGTCGGGACTGAAGGTTTGTTGTTACATCAAGTTAAAGGCGGAAGTTGCTTCTGTTTACCTCGTGACGGCGAGTCCACTTTTATTCGAGAGGGGGGGTTTACGTTTCTAAAAAACATAAATATCAAACAATCCATGTCCAAATACAAACAAGGTAGATAAAAGTCATTGATTAGTATTCAAATAAAAAAATAAAAATGATTCATCTCCGCTACATTGCTGATAAAGTTCAAAACAATTTACTAAAATATAACACACGCCGCAAGTTGACTGTGTTAGTGGTTGTTTCCATGTAGCCACGTGACTCCTGCCATTCTGTTTAAACAGTGTCTAAATATGTTTGACAATCTTACCGAGCGACTACTTTTGGTTTATTATCAGTTATCAGGAAAACCGCAGCTTTATACAATAAACGAGCTGATGAGAACAGAACTGTGCTTTTTTGGGGGTTTGGATCTGTTATACTATTTAAATAGAATAGAATAGAATAGTCCTTTATTGTCACTCTGTAGCAATGTTAATACACAGTGTTACCAGCAGTGAAAAGTTGTGACTGTAAATGATTGCATACTATGCAGCAGTGTTGTTATTTTACATTTCATTCTCAGTGGGACCAATCCCAGCAAACGATGAGGGAGGGCCGAGGTGAGCAGTTCATCACAGGCCAAACACAGAGACAGACAAGCACATTCACACCCACATTCACACTGGAGTACCAGGAGGAAACCCATGTACACAAGGGGAGAACATGCAATCTTCTCCCCTGAATTTTCTTTGAATCTAATTCCATATATATATTTGAAATCCCATAAAACATGCTTTATCCACAATGGCGGAAAAGTTCATCCATTTTTTTGAACATATTTATTCATTATATTGTATTAGGAGATGGCAGTTCAAAAAAACAAGAAAGAATCAGGCATATTAAGGGTTAAGAAGTTTGATAATAATCAAGACAAGGACACATTGAATGGATGGTTTAAGCAAAATATGATCAAGATTGAAAATGAATATATATATAGTGACAACAGCTGGATTTTTAGGGGGGCTTTTAAAAGTGCTGAATAAATCAATGTTCCTGGCGTCAGGGGGGATTCAGTTTAAATGCACAGGGCAGAACAAGTAAAGGTCTGGATCCCATGGCGGTCAGACAGGCAAAGCAGGCCTGAGAGTCGTAGTGCGAGTGGTGATGTGTAGGCTGACTGGTATCCATGAGCGAGGCTGTAAACGGTCTCGAATGTGTGAAGCAGGATATTAAAGTCATTCCTGCGTTTGATAGGAAACCAGAAAAGCCAGCTGGAGGACAGATGTGATGTGACTGATGGATGAAGTCCGAGTGATGCAGCGGAGTTCTGTTCTGGATCAACTGGATTGTGAGCGGGAGACCAAAGATAAAGGATGTGCAGTGATCCCAGCAGGATGTAGACCAGAATGAAACCAACCGGTCAGTAAGAGACCTGTACCAGGTCAAACGGGGCTGCGTGGCGGTGAAATGGTTAACCCTCTCACCTCACTGTGAGAATTTCAATTCCAGTATAGACTTTGGGTTTTTATGGGTTAAAGTTCAAGATATTGAGTCATCTTAATTTCTCTCTGAGACAGATATTCCTGAGAAAATGGAAAAACAAAACATTGTTGTATTGGTGTACGATATAATTTAGATGTTTAATACATCTCTTATCATTTTCTTTGACTCTGTGGAGACTTTACAATCCATTTGAAGATGTCTGAATGTTTTGTGGGACATTTGCAGGTGAAACAGCTGGATCCTCATGGCCTCTTGACAATCCCACTGGAGGGTAGAGTTTGCGTTACATCGCGAAGGGGAACATACCAACTCCCTCATGCATCTTTATGCCCACTGTCAAACTGACTCCGTCCTTCTGTAAGTAAACAAGACAATTCTGACCTTTGATAAAAGCCAGTTTGTAGACGAGTACTACCCACTCAGGTATAATTGATCAAATGTCTCGCAGAGCAATCTGTCCTCATATAGAACTATCAAATGTTGTAAAGGCATTTAGTATGACAAACACAGCTCCTCCCAAGTAAAGACAAGTCCTGGTTAATTATTTACACTAAGTAGGCCACTGGGTCACATGAATTTCATAAATGTCAATAAAAAGATTAGAGTGATCTGGGTGTGGAAAACAGAAGCAAACCAGTGAAACTGACTGGAATAGGAAAAGTTTATTCCAAATATAAAAAAGAAAAAGAAAACAAAACACTGAAGAATTACATGTCCAGGATCAAATTTATAAAATCCAGACTGTTACAACGAACTGGCAGCAATCTTCATTTGCAGTATCTGTCTGCTTTCATTTTGCTTCTCCTGGAAGAAAAACACAGAAACAACTTGGAATCAGATTTAGTTTTGTCAGTTTGATCAAACTATTATAAATATTTTAGTCCCTAAAAAGGGACAGCTGGAGTCCACTTTCCCACTAATCTCAACAGCACCTCTTCACAACCAAATAATGAGATGATCAAGTCCTTGTGGCGAGTCGCGGACCTCATGCTGCATGTCTTTGATGTCATTCACTTTCAGAACTTTCCTTCAGGAGAATCTGCTCCATTGATCTTAAATAACTTTGTTTATAACGGTTTTACTGAGAGAAGCCAACATTTAATGGAGAGTGCTCCTAAAACACCTACAAGCCTTCGACTATAAATACATAAAGAGCTTATTTTCACACCTGTCAAGCAGAGCTTCGTGAAATTTCCCATCCGTTCTGGCTCTCTTCAGCGAGGAGGAGTCTCCCTCGTTAACCCTGAGCCGCCGGTCTTGAAAACTCTGAAACTTCTTCCTGTAATTCAATCAGAAACAAGAGGAGGGTTATGAAAGGGATGAAAACAAAGCACACTAAGTGTTTTGTTGTTGGCAAACAGAAGAGCTGGTCTTCATACAGGACAGGACAGGATTCCCAAGTCTGAAGTGATGCAGGCTAATTTCATGCTGGTAGAAGTTGATAGGGGAAAAACAAACTTCCAAAAAGTCAGTATATGTTACACCAGAGGTGACACACTTACTTCAGTTCAGGGAATACACACATAATTCATTATATATACCACTAACTTGCAAATTGTTCTCTTGTTTTAGAGAAATTATTTAATTAAAGCCACGTGGAAATATCTGGAATTTCTGCAGTTAACGACCTTTCTCTTATTTATACACTTCGCATTTTCATTAACATTGGCCAGACTGAACACGCCTGCATGTTTGACACCCTTGTGCTATGCAGTTATTTACATATTTAGTAGAAGGACGTTTTACTGGGAACAGCAAAATGTAACTTTTATTGTCCAGGTGTGCTTTTAAACAAGCCTTTAAAAGCAGGCTGGCACAGTAGCATCACACTGTGTGAGGAGGGCATAAACATGATAAATATTGCTGGAACACTTTCAAAATAATCTCTTAGTTTAGCATGAGACACTTTATATATTTAAATATCTTGTGCACAACGGGGCTATAAACAACCGAGGCACCTTGTCACAAACTAAGGTGATATCTCCTGTTTCTTCGCTGCGTCTGTATATTATGATTCCCGCGCTGTGCTCCATCTTGAAAGGCATTTCAGATGCTAAACACTACATCAAGACGCAGGCTCAAGGGCAGCTATTATTAACATGTCAGCGTGATGTGTCCCTTTCCCCAGCGTTCATCTAAAAAAAAAATAATATAGAGGGAAAAAGAACAACAACAAAAAAGCTGCCAACCAAGAAGCAGCTTCAGACATATCGCTAAGAACTTAATAGGCCACAGACAGGCCCGTATATAAAACACTTGCAGCATCGGAAGCAAAAATGCAGTGTTGCCTGCTTTCCTATTGCAATCTGAGAGCGGACCATCAATTGTACCTCCAAGACACGGGCTCGATGAGGCGAGTGCCTGATGGCGTGATCGCCCATCCAGACGTATGATTTTGTTGTCAGAGTGCCGTCAGTGCACACGGACACGCGGCGATAATAACGGGGAAGAAATCACTGTTGTTTCTCCCAAATGGACTAAAGTGCTTTGGAGCTCATTTGAAAGAGGCTGCGATGTGTCCTGCTTAACTGTAACATGTCAAACTGTTAGCAAACTCAAAGCTTAATAATTGCCGGTGCAGCGCGACGGCGTCTGAGGAGACCGACTGCAGCAGGGATACGGACTTTCACAGGGGAATTGTGTCAACTTGTTCCGTTGCCAAGAAGTTAATGAGTCACAGAAAACAACTCCATGGACACACACAGAGACAAACAAACCAAAGAAAATGCGTGAATGGAACAGATAACACCAAATGGAAATACAATTTTATACACTTTATGTATACTGTGCTTTTAATGAAGCTTATAGATATCCTACAGTGAAAGCAGAATAAAAGTAAACAAGTGAAAAGGTTTTCTTAAACTAGTATCGAGATTATCCCATAAACGAACAGTTTCCTTTTCTTTTTTTTTTAACGTTGTCAGAAATTGTTAGGCTGGCCTTTTAAGATGTGACCTTTGAGAATATGTGAACTCATAAACACTCACAGTTTAAATACACTCAGTAACTGCGTCCAGCAGGGGAGGACAAATATGATTAAAAGCAGCCGTACTGTGGAGGACCGATCTTATCCCACTGACATCAGAACTGGAGAGTACTGGACTATTATCACAGACAAAACATATCTAGGATGTCCTAATAGGGGATTAATGAGATAAACTAAATGTATCGTCTGGAGATTTTCTTTTCTTATTCTTTTTTCAGGGAACTCATCTAATAATTGACCCGTTGGACAGACAACAATATGTTCCTATCTTACCGTCAAGAAGATTTTCCTCTTTTCTATTTAAAAGGTTCAGCTAATTTTAATTGAAATATAATGAGACAATACATATTAGCTCCCAGCATGAGGCCCATGAAAGACATTTTGCCAATAAAAAGCTAATATATGACTGTGAAAGTGCGCGTTGTGTTTGTCCAAGATGTACATTCTCGACTAATACGAGGAGAAGTGCTTCCTCTCAGCAGTGATTATCTCAGTTTAAATACGTTCAATTCAGGCCCTACAGTACGAAAGGAATCTTTTTCTGTTGTGGAAAACCTAAAGTCAGATCCCTTAATATGAGTAGATTGAGTAGATTTGTTTACGTTGATTCACAGTCAGGTCTATAAATAATTAGGACATTGACACATTCTTGTTTTAGTATCTGGAGAGACTGTGACTCACTCAGAGAGCTCAGTCTTCTGTGATATATATGACATACTGCACATATTAATGTTATGATGATAATGGTGATAAACTTGCGATATATTGTGCAGCCTCACCAGTGACCAATCAGTGTCTATTATTGATGGAACAGATCAAATGTATAAACTCACAATTTATTTTATCTTTGTATTGGTAGTGCAATTACTCTCGGTCTGTTAAAAAGACCAGATATACAACATGTGAGGTCATTTCCATGTGGTTCAATTGTTTACAGGCGTCTCCACTGCATGTCAGAGTAACTTGATCAGTAGGTAAACTCGCTGCCCTTCAAGGATATCTTTACTTATCACAACATGTTTGCCTTAAAAATCCTAATATTCTAAGTGCAGCTGTTTCACAAATGAAGGAGAGTAACAACTATATCTACAGAGATGTTATAACACTCTGCAGTGCAGTAAAAGCACTTCAGTACAGCCTGTCCTCAATCTCTTAATCAGAATGTGCTTTTGAAAAAAAAAAAAAGCAACAACTTATAATTTACTCTTAAACTGCACATTAAGTGCAGCACAAGAACGTCCAGTAAACACAGTGGACACTTAATTATAACATTGTATGCAGAGAGAATCCAGCGCGGGCTGTCTTCATTTATGTACTAAGAGCACCCTGCAGTACTAAACCGTGGAGGTTACGTACACATAGTTGACCTCGCAGGATTTCACGTTGCCCCTGTCCTCATCCGCGATGTCGTCTTTATGCTTGACCTCTCGCTCCGCGCTGGTCCGAATCTGCTCGTCATTCACGGTGAGACGGGAACAAGAACAGAGAACCGTTGTGCATTAAATATCAATACCTTGAACTCCCTGAAGTGAGGTCACAAACATTTCCCCCCTTTCTACCGCTGCAGGCGGATCCCCACAGAGTTTGCGTGCTTAAAGGAATCAGAGGATTAACACGCGACCTTATGGAGGAACACAATTTACGCATCACCTTCACCATCTCGCCATCCCCCGCCGCCTTGTTCTTCGCCTCGATGTCCCCACCGTCACTGTAGGAGATGAAACAGCTATTTGCTGCCATGAGAGCCATTCTGCCCTGGAGCAACACAGACGGAAAACAGGAGAGGAGGCAGTAGATTAGATAGAATTGCACAGGGATTGGTTGTTGTTACAGGCATGAGAGGTTGCCTGATATTTGATGTAAAAGTGTCTCAAGGTTGCACCGAGCTGGTTGTTTATATTTTAAACAAACAGGACGAGGAATGTGCTACAGTGATATGGTGGATGCATTCTGAATAATGACTTATTTGCTCATAGCCGAAGCTAAATATTAGCTCTCATGAGTTGTGCTGGGAAAAGAAGGGGACACGAACGAGGAATAAACTTCAATATTTCCCTGTTGCAAGACCTGAATATAAAAAAATCTAACATACCGTAATTTCCAGACTACAAGCTGCTACTTTTTTCCCATGTTTGAACCCTGCAGCTTAAACAATGATGCTGCTAATTTATGGATTTTTAACAGGTTAATGAGCTTCATGCCACCAGTACATGGATGATGCGTTCAGGTGCATCACGTAACTCTGACCTTTCTTTCTTTCTTTTTAAGTTTGGTGGTTGCGGCTTATATTCAGGTGCGCTCAATCGTCTTGAAATTACGGTACATTGTTTGATGAGGTGTCTGGAAAACCAAAACCATGTCCTGTCGCTTTTCTTTTAACTACAGTGGCAAAAAACAGCTTTTAAAATTTTACATATCAATTTTTAATCACAGAAAAACAACTTAATTTTTAAATATTACTTTCTAGATTGTGTATTATAATATCATAACACAACAGTAGATGAGCCCATTTATGCATATTACAGTGTAGTACCCACAGTGTAGTACCCATAGTGTAGTACCCACAGTGTTGCCTTTAAAAAGAGCAATATGAAGTTTTCACACAGTTTGAGTTTCAGTCATGCATATTTTAAACCCAAAGTATGAGCAGCTGACCCGTAAAACATTAAACACTTTTGCACCTCACTGAGTAACTGCCTGCATTTTTTTTATTCAAATCAGGGTCGCGGCGGCACTGGAGCCAATCCCATCTGACTACTGGCAGGAATCACCCTGGACAGGTCAGCATCCATCACAGGACAAACACAGAGAGACAGACAATCAAACCCACGAGTCACCAAGCCTTCAATGGATGTTCCTGGACTGCGGGAGGAAACTGAGACATTTCGCCAAGTGTGTGACGTGTGTGTGAGTTTTCACTCCAGTCTGTTTTTGCTCTAAGTTATTAGAAATAAAGGCCCTCGCTCATTGTTGCACTTTGTCCTCCATATTCAAGAGGCAGCACTCCTCATCAGGCGCCAACACAATGTGCCATTTGTCCATTTAGACAAAACGCCGCAACTAATTACCAATAGAAATGCAGCAGGAAATGACACGTGACGAGTAACTTGTTTTTGATGCGCCGCACCAAAGCAAGTTACTTGATTCTCAAGGAGATAAAATGATGTACTTCAACATTCTCCATCTATTTCACCCAAGATTTGTCCCTTCACTTAAGGCTATTAGAACAAATTTTTCATTCGTTTCACTCATATATACCAACATCATGTTGCCAATTCTACTGTTGTACCCAAAGTTTATATAATACACATTGCCCAGTTTAGCCGTTAATTAACTTAAATTTGAAATTTTCGGTATCGAAGGCAGCAGAGTGACTCACTGCGACATATAGTGGTTCAAAGTCGTATTACCATACAGAGAATCATGTTTTAAATGGATAACGCAATGTTTTTGAGACAATATTTTATTTCTGAATAAACTTTGAATATCTTAAGCTGCGGATACATTTCGCACTTTTACATTTTCTCAACGTTTTAACTACCAAAACTATTTTTGACATCATGCTTGAAATGACTAACAACATAGCGGAGTAACAATGTGCTCATAAAAAGGCACCATTAGGTTTATATTGCTGTATTTTTAACAAAATGTCAACACAAGCTGTTTGTTTTCCCCTAAAAACAAATTTAAGCAAAGTGTCTCTTCAGATTTTGAAGCCAGGCAGTAAAGGGACCAAGACGCTGTACTCAAATGAAACTCCAGCACCAGAATCCCTCTAGTGTTTGTTTCTAATTGCCTTCATTATCACATTGGCTGCCAACAAAGCTACAATAAAATCATTATCTGTGTCATTCTAATCAAGAGGCCTTCAGCAGTTAGTCTGGCTTACATACAAACTCTAGTAAAGTCCAATTAAAATCATCACTATAACGTTAAAAAAATAATTCGGTTTGTGTGTGTTTATAGAGTCTATATTAGGATAGAGATGATTAAATGACATTGAAAATGAAAGAATTCCTGGCACTAAAATTACTGCATTCGACTGCAGAGGAAGAAATAAATAAGGATCCTAAACAGAGAAAAATGACTGCCCACACACTGGGACTCTTTAAAGAACCAGAAACCAATAAGGAAGAAAATTTTCTATATTCTGGAGGTGAAAACCTTGAACTGCCTCACTTCTGTCAGCAGCTGCAGACCATCGACAGCAAAACTACCAGAGAGAGGAGCGGCTTCCATCCTCGCCCTTTAATATTCCCACTCTCATTCCAGTTACTACAGCCGACTTCAAATCTGTGAGACAAATCACAATTACATTAATATGCATGAGGTACTTAATTATTGCCTGCTGCACCACATAGATCTGCGTTTCCATGTTCTCCATGTGCATGGGTTTTTCCTCCCACTGTCCAAAAACATGCATTTGAGGTTCACATTGTGACACTGATTTTAAGTTTGAAGTGAAACATGCATACCGACACACGCAAAGCCTTCTCTATATGTTTCTGTCCAAGTCCTGGTCCAAGTTTAGAGATGGACCAACAGAGCAGTACCACTAGTCACCAGTGGAGGCAGCGTTGAGACAGAAGTGAATCGAAGAACAAGTGTTTGGCGGGATGTGTGACGTGCTACTTGTAATACAGCTTCTGATTGCTCTTCTTTCTCAATATCAACATTATTGCGACCTCTTGCCACCATCACGTTACTTAAAATTCTTGATATTTGACAACATTTGGCACTCAATCGATCTCGGGTCGATTTGGTGCCAAGTGCTCACTACAATGCATTGGACCAGTGGATGTTTAAATTATTTGAAGTGCAGGTATCTATTTTAGCAGAAATGAGCCTTTTAGTGAGATGAAGCAGTATAGAAGATGGATGGATGTAAATTACATGCACATTGTCTGAGATATTCATCTGGTTTTAGAACCCGATCATCTGTGAAATAGGGGGATATTATCATTCTTGTCTAATCTTTAAAACTTTTAGTGTGTATGAGAAACATTTGGCTCTTTACTCACATCCTGAAAGACCGGTTCCCATTGTTCCCTGGCGCCAATGGCATCGGAGCGCCCCACCACCATACCCTCAGAGTTGATGCCCAGGTACTTTCCATACCCAGATTTTAAGGCTATTCTGAAAAAAAAAAAGAAAAAGAAAAAAAACAGCAGACAAACAGTGAATCTCTGAAATACTCATCTAAAATTCAAAACATGCTTCCTGGGGAATGTTTTCCTTCATGATAAGAAAAGTTCAATAATGTGAGTGTGTGAATCGGAGATGCATCTCTGAAACTAATGAATACAAAATAGCTCTATTACAGGCGGCATATCTTCAGGGATTGATAGTCCGCGGCTTGGTAAATTACTTGTGTACATCTAGACAGCACAAACAGATCTGTAATATAAAATATAAAAACTGGGGTAATAAATCCACTGGTGAGGGACTCGGCTACAATGTGCACTTTGTCTTGGCGCACTCACCGCGAGTCGGTGAGCTTGATGGCAGTAAACTGCTCAGGAGGATCTGGGCCTTCATCATCTGAAAAATACGATGTTTACTTTGAAAACACTTTGTAGTTAGGACAGCAGTTCCTAAGTGTTCTAGTTATATTCCATTGTGTGGATTTTTAAAGATGGGTTTGTCTAACAGCTGTTAGTGTAAACACAACTCCGCAATCACATTTATTACAGTTACTACATCCGACTTCAATCAAACATAACTAAATGATGTGAGCGGCATCGACTGGCCTTAAAGCTTGTGGCTGTTGAGATATTATAGTACCCATCGAGTTACAAACCTTTACTATAACCTATACCGATAACTCTATTCCGTTAGTTCTAGTAGAAAATACAACTAAATACCCTGAAACTTAACAGTTATTAAACATTTAAAACAATATGGCAGAAATAAGCTGAGATTTTCCTTGAGAGATAAAAACCTGCCCTATTGCCTCTCAGACATGGAGATGGTACCAAACCCCGATGGTAGGGTTTGATGCTACTGCTGGTTCTCTCACAATAATGCGGGGAGCATTCAACACCGCATCACATATTTCTCCTCTTAAAGCTGCAGAACTATGCCATAGCATAATTTCCTTAATTGGGAAAGTGCATTAATTTGCCCACAGAAGTCTCTGAGGTTAAATAACATGGTATTGTTGCCAACACTTCAGTTTTGTATAACATATTCTATTATTGGAACAGTGCGACTCCTAGTGGACAGATCATGAACAGGAGTTACTTTAGTAAAAAAAAAAACAATCTGTTCATGTTGCACATGTTTGACAGCTATCACATGTGTAGATTATCAGTGTGCTATATATAATAGAATAAATTGAACTGGAAGATCAATGACCACAAAATCTGTATGAAATATAGCCTCTTTATCAAAACAGCTTTGTAAGTCAAAATATTCCATGATACACCATTTCTTTTGTCATATTTTGAATAGTTAAAATTTTTTAAAATACAGAATTGAGCATCTAATCAATCACTGAGAACAACCGTGTGCCGTCATTAAAACGTACATAATTTCTTCTTTCATCAAGGTCTCTTTAAAACTTGCTTCAAGTTTCACTAATGCATTCCTATAATTAATAATGTAAAGCCTCTGGCGATGCAGCGCCGTCCTGATCTGGGTTCACTTCACCGGCAGTGAAACATTGCCATTAACATATGGAGGGAACTGTCATGTTGCACTAAATTGCTTTGTTTTACGGTGAGGTCTCATGAGGTGATCTTAATTTCATAAAACGCTGAACAGTGGCCCGGGGGCCCACTTTGAGAAGTTTTCCATCAAGGTTTCAGGGAACTTTGGAGAGTGTCATTCTGGCTTCCGGTCATTGTAGGAGAGTTTGAGATATCAGCCAGGAAAGCATGAATGAAGCACAGGTAGAATTACACCGCCGGGTCAAAAGGCTGATTATCTTTGGAGTATGAGAGTGAGGCTCTCTGAGGAGCAGGTTTCCTCAGACTTGCAGGTGAATGTGAGCATTTCTACAGATTTCTAAAAGGATGAATCATCCACAGTTTGGCGTCTGTGCAGAAGGGGGGAAGAAAAAAAAAAAAAAAAAAACGAGCTAAAGAGGGGAAAATCTCTAATCTCGCCTTCTATACTGCTGGTTGGTGTCCTCTTTCATCTCATAGAAATGGGCTTATGTGCATGCAGAAGATGTGGGGCCACTAAGGGAATTGGGATGTTTCAATCTCCCGGCCGTTTTCACCGGTTCTCCCGTAACGTGGGCTGAATTAATTGTTAGCAGTGTCTCTTTCCGGGCAGACTGTTTCAGCGAGCGCTGCTCTCCTTCAGAAGTGCCTGAAGGCAGAAATGAGTGAAATCTCGAAGCTATCTCTGCCCTTCTCCTCAACTCAACCTTTCCAGTCTGGTGTCTGGATTTATGACTTAAATACTTACTGCTTTGTGGACTGAACGCAAACCCCCTTTTTATCCCCACATCACTGCAAGCAAAAAGTAAATATAACCTCAATTAAAGTTTGAAGTTCTTCATGTTTGTACGACTGTGGGATAAGTGAACACTCTGTTCAAAATTAAGACAAAAGAATAGGAAGAAATGCTGTGGAACATTTGCATTAAATCAGGCTTTATAGTTTCTCCCTGGCAAATGTCCATCTGCTTCTTCTGTATAACTGACACATTGCAGATAAGTGCTCAACATAACATGATGACTATACAAACAGATAAATACAAAATATTATGAGGCTTTTTCATAAAAAAGCTACTGTAACTGTTTCTTCTGTAACTGCACCAAACGAGGACGTGAGACGGAATACAGGGGCACAATTAAGGACTTTGTGGACCGGTGCAACCTCAACCGTTGCACCCCTGCCAGCGATCAGAGAAAGCACTTTCAGCCACAGGCTGAGTCTGAGTGAAGGACAGAAAGTCTTCTGTAGTTCCAACGGCCAATGACAGCTGTTATTAACAACCATATTATTTTGAATCGAGTGTGTTTGTGTGCTGCTGAAACAAACCAATTTTCTCTAAAGGTTCAATATAGTTCTATTCTATTCTATTCTAGTTCTGCAGGGCTCCATAAGTTCTATAAGGCAACCTCTTTAATCTTGTACACGCAGCATATTTAAATTGTTTTAAAAAGATAATTAATTTCACAAAAATCTTTTCTCTTCGCGGCTTCAGGGACTCTACGGAGTTCCTATTAGAGTTGAATTTGTTGCTTCATTTTTACTCAGTCAAATGATATACATTTGATATTATGTTCATTCTTGTTTGACAAATGTGGTGTTAGTGACCTTTAACTACTGATCACAAAAAATAATTAGTTGCTTCTGAAGTCCGCAGAAACTCCCTCCAGACATTTATGACATTTCATATAAGAAGAATGGAAGGAAAACACAATTCTACTAGTTCACGGCTGTCGCCGGCACAAAGACATATCAATTTTAGGTAGAAAACTTTAACAGAAAATGTTCTGGCTAACTGTATGGAGAAAAATTTCTTTGTTGAAATGTGTAACCTAATTAAAGTTTCCACTGTGCTGAGAAAAGGCCGGAGGCTGCATGGACTGAAACTCTCAAATAACTCAGTCGATTTCAAAATAGGTCTTTTCCCTCTACTTACCTTTGTGTGGTGCACCGAGTGTGAAGAGTCCAGTATCCAGTGCATGGATGTATGCGTTGTTCTGCATTTCTATGGCAACTGTTCCTGTAATTTCCCCAAAACCACTAATGGACCACCAGCCACCTGAACAGAATGACCCATGTCACAGTTGAAATGATGCACAGCACAAGTAAGAACTGTTTGTTTTTAAAGTACAACAACTGAGAAAATATATAACAGATTAATTATCATCTCAGGTGCCATTCTGATTAAAGACTAACAGTTGCTTTCTGGTCACATTATATACTCAGTTTAAATTACTTCAGTTAAACTTGATACACTTACCGACAATATCAGGCTTGTCCTCGTCATTTGCTTTTCTTTTCCTATCTTTGTTCTTCTTCTTTTTCCTGTGTGAGTACAAAATACGTCAAGGGACATTTTCACACGAAACGAGCTGGCCAAACATTTTAGTGCACACACACTCTGAGGCTGTAAAGGTAATTTCAGTGATCACAGATTAATTGAAATTAAAATCTACCCTCTTTTTTTTTTTTACATCATTTTGCCATTAGAGGGTTACCGCAGAGGATTTTTTTCTTCCAGTACCCTCTGTGTTATCTAGCCTCGTTCCTTGCATGGCCTCCCTCACAGCTTCCACAAACCTCCTCGCTGGCCTCTCTCTTCTTCAACCCTTCCCTACAACCTTACCACATATTGTCGCTACCATCTCTCCTACATCCATAATGAAATCGATCTTATTTCCCCCCCCAAAGTGTCCATCGTGACGTATACTCATGTTGGACACTTCGGAAGGAAAGTCCCTCTAATGTGCGTATTCCTTATCCTGTCCATCCAGCTCAGTCTCAGGTAAACTCTTGACATCCTCAGCTCTGACATTTCCAGTTCAGCATCCTGTCTTCTGGACAGTACCACTGTCTTTAAACCATAAAACATCGGTGGTCCTCACTGGGACCTGTACGTCACAGATTCCCCCTCACACTCATTTCCAATAAGTCCACCCTGTCTGGACTCCCTTCCTCTTATCTCTTTCACAAAACAAACTCAAACTTTATCACTCAGTTCTCCCAGTGAAAGGATGAAGACACTGACATTTACACCGGCGCTTTCAATTAGTGGAGTTTTCGCCAAATCACAAACAAATGTTGATCGATTGCTTTTAATCTAAATCAAAATACCACACAGCAAAGTGAAAAGTGTAACATTTTAAAGAATTGTACTAAACTACACGAGCTTACAGAGCTAACAGTTGTTTTTCCTCCTCTCTTGCCAAATTTTGTCACAGTTTCGTATGATTAACTCACTTTTCACGCAGGTGAGTCTGGATATGTCTCTGAATGACTGTTTATGTGTTCATTTCCCTCGACGTTGTTCTCGGTACACACAATGTGTTACGGTGTTTATCAAAGTTCGGAGGACAATTTTAACCTGGAGCGGTTTGCTTTTACAGCCAAAGGACAATCTGCTGAACTGGAAATTTCGTCGTGATTATAATGATCCAGAAAACAGTGAAAACAGACGCTTCTTAGTCCTTACGAGGATCTAACGTCGCCTCGCAGACTTAAGCTAATGCTACAAGAGAAACGGCCATTCGTGAACGGATCAATGTGCAGCGTCTATTCTATAATACTGCCAGGGAATGTGTATGGACTTACCCTTTGTTAAGGCCTTTCAGAACCAGTTTTGTTGATTTTACATGCGAATATTCAGCCATGAGTTCGCCGAACGTTAGCAGTTAGCTCCGACAGTAAACACGACTGTGTGTGGACGTCTACGGCAGCCGCGGAGGGACATTCAAAATCTGAGCGAAACTCGTATGACCGCACAGCATTGGAAATCAATTTGGTTAGACCTAAACATGCAAATGTAGTGATTAAATGCTACTTTAAATAACAAAATGAAAAAGAAAAAATGTAAGTTTACCTAGCATATTTGAGGGTTTTTTTTGGGAACATTTGTTGGAACAAAGCAGTAATCTTTGGACTTGTTCCGAGTTTGCCTTCTAATGAGACAATGGAAAATGGATGGATAGATTTCAATGCTTAACATTGTCTTTATTTCTATTTTCTCAAGATAACTTTTGTGTCAAGTACAACCGGAGTCTAACAAGGACATCCAATATCATCCTGTGACTAGAGTAAGCTTTAATACACAGAAAGGCATGCCAATAGCCCATATTCCCACAGGTCTGTTTGGTTTGATGAGATTTTTGAATATCTAAACGGCGAAGCTGACATTGAGAAATTAGGCATTGTTGAAACTTCATGTCATGAACGTCACTTTCTACACGTTCACCTTTGGCCATCTATCAAAAATATGTCTTAATCACAGGCGACTATAAATCATGTCAGTAGTTTCCCCTCAGTATATCAGGATCAAGGGCAGCATTTTCTCTTTTTAGTCAGTCACAACATTCACACCTACTGGAAATGTTAGATGGCCTCAGAGTCAAACCCATTAGACCCTCAAAGGAAAAAGGAATCGCCACACCATTGAAAAGGTGGGCAGGAGTGACGGAGGTGGTGACCTCCAGTGGCGGGCCTGAAAGGCCTTCTCTGCAGGCCTAAGAAAAATATCAAAATCACAGACTGACGTTGATTAGATTATGTCCATGAATACTGCTTATATGATTCCAAACTGTCGTTCCGCTTCCTCTCATAGCTTCTCCCCTGTCTGCGCCGCTTCCAGACCCGTACTTTCATATTAAAGCTTTTAACCAATCACATTTTAGCCATCACCTGTTGCCAGGGTAAAGAAATCTGCCTGAGGCCTTCACATTCAATTCTGCAGGAGTCTGCAGTGTAAAATAAGTGTCGTTGACGCTGCTGCTTCCACCAATCACATTTTGATATTGGCGACTGAGAGCATAGACATTTACGTGTATATGTCTATGTATATGTGTATATGTCTATGTCTATATACGTGTATATGTCTATGACTGAGGGCCTTCTAGAAGATGACGTCAGTATATTCAAGCCCTGCGATTGGATCATCAGAGAGTTCGCGCTCCAGCGCAAGCTGACTGCATCTGTAGCGAGCAGCACGGAAAAACCATCGCTGTGTTGATTTAAAAGCGGTTTTGTCAACCTACAATGACGAAAGGAGAAGATAAAGACATTCGTTGCCGATTTATTGTCAAAACCTTTTTCAAGATGGACTTTTCCAAGAGGTCTATGAACGCACCACAGCACTCAAGCCCACGGAGGTCCCGGTGCAATTTACTTGCGCTGACGACAACTTCCTTGGCAGGATTCAAGATAATATTATTTGCCATTATATTATTTCCAAGACCACGAAAAGCTTGTCACCCTCATCAACCCCCAGACGTTTTGGGAATAGCAGCTGCTTTTTTACGCAGCTATAGCAGAAGGAGAGACATGAACTCAAGATTTCTTTCATCGTCATAAACAGCCTTCGTGTCGCCCCAGGACGAAAAACCAGCCAGACCCGCCCCCGGGGATAAAGGTATTTATTCTGGCTACACCAGTATCTATCTGTAATGCAAAGGCTTTTTATACTGCATTTCTGCTTGGTAACATGGTTTTTGCAGCCATAAAAAAAAGTTATTGAGGGGTGGATTGAGTCAGACCAGCACTAGTGAAGGCCGAGGCCTGAAAGGCAGGGCCTGCCACTAAGCCCGGTGTCCTCATATAACTGTTCTGTTTATGCTAATGTTGCCTCATTAAACAGGAAAAGCCCAATCAAGGGCTTGTGACAGCAAGCTATAAATCATTTGCGAACACTGTCAAGAAGTAAAATAAATTAGACAGAGGGTTGTGTTATCTGCTCCCTGCAGTAAAACTCGACCAGTGAAGAGTCGACTCTATCATTCCACTTAAAACGAGTGACCGGACTCTGAGAAGGAAATGAAAAAAATAGAACAGGCCTGTAAAAACTTCAGGACCCAGTTAAACTCCTCAGCAAAGCACAAAACATGTCTCAACATACACTCCTGTGAATTGACTGAACTACATTAGTGAGAGTCCCTGGTGTTGCTGTGCTCCAGGAAAAGTTGACGCAGAGTGTGGAAGATTAATCTCGTTAGAAGAGGCCTGTAAGCTTGAAGGAAGTTACCAAGCGGGGTTTTCAGAAACCATGAATCAACGTTTTACCCTGAACTGAATCCCAGCCGTGCCTCTTCCGTCATTTGTCAAACTCGGTAATACTTTGACAGCAATCCCTGTTGCTGATGGGATTAAACAGCCATAACTTGTACTGAGAGAGCTGAGTGGTTAAGTCCTTAAGTAGGAAAAAGGAGCCGAAGGAAGACGCTGTCAAATGAAATGTTAACATGCAGTACCTGGTACTTCAGACAGCGTTAAAGTAACAGACAGAAATGACACACTGCCGCATCACTTCATTGTTCCATATGTATGTATGATGGCTCTCCTCCCGCAGCCACAGTGTTCACCAACAGCTCCATGCAATATATACAATTTATAATTCTTCTGTTTGAAGAATTTGATTAGGCGTGAGACACTCTATGATCAGGCACGTAGTATTTTCCTTTGAAATATACTGTAGCATTAAAGTTTAATGAACTGTTTGATGGTTTGGCCAGGTTTTCACCATGCCAGCTCTGGGACGCCTCACAGCTGCTTCGCGCCACCTTACAGCTGCTTCAAATGTCATTAACGACACCAACTGTACCTCACTTGCAACACGGATGACATATTTCTTCTTTCACCTCACATCAAATATAGTCCTGGTCTGTGTGGAATGTGCATATTTTGCCAGTCCACGCATTGGGTTCTCTGCAGGTACTCTTAGTTTCTTCCCACAAAGACCTCTTCGAGGCTCGTCGAGCGACTCTAAAATGACCTGTTAGTATGTGTGTATTCGTGGTATGCTGGCGCTGTCACCTCACAGCAAAAAGACTTAGGTTTATTTCAGTTCTTGGGTACTTTCTGTGTGCTGTTTGCACATTGTGTGTGTGTGTTGTCTGTCTCTCTGTGTTAATGCTGCGACGGACTGGCGTCCTGCCCGAGCTGTAACCTGCCTCACACCCGATCTGTGTGTGAATGGCCTCCAGCTGTCTGCAAAGCTGACTTTGACATAGCAGGTTTACAAGGTCAAACAATAGATGGATGGAAAATATTTTTTAAAGCCATTTTAAAAAAAACTGAATGATGTGTTTTAATGTTATGCATTCACGTGGTGTTAATGCAGCTGGAAACTGGCGTTGTTCCATTTCCCAATTTACATGTGTTGACAAAAAAAAAAAAAAAGAGCCACGTTTTCTGCTGTTAACGTCTCTAACAATCATCATTATGACAATGAAGCTGTAAATCTATACGGTTGGCAAGGGCTAATTTACTGATGAACAGGTGAGAAGAAATATTCTAATTTTTGAGTAAAAATAAAAAAACAAAACCAAGATAAAAAAAAAATTTGCTCGCATATCGAGTACATCTTTAAACCGTCACCAAAACCGCCGGCAAATTCTACAAAACCTTTCAGTCTCCTGAATCTACCAGTTTTATAAAGTTCAGATGGATTTTTCTAACCTCCCATTCACTCATAACAGAACCAAAAATGTACGGTCTCTGCATGCTAATACTCCTTGTCGTATTTCCAAGATTGCATTAAAAGGCATCAGTAAAAAGTTAAGTGACTTATATTAATCTTATTGCATAAATCATATATCCTTGATAAAGGATGTCTTTTTTGATAATGACACAAATATTAGCACAATAGAATAATCAAAAAATGTTAAATATTTGACAAAATTGGCATGCAAATATGATGACAGTTTACTAAAACTACGACGATAACATTGTGACAACTGCAGTGAAATGATCAGTCCTTTAGAAATTAGGATTCTTCTGTCCTCAACAAGACCGAAACTCAGCAACATGTAGTTCGATACTCATACAAATAATAAAACAGCCAGACCGAAAGCTCCGTCTGATCGTTTGATCTGTCGTGAGGTGGAGGATGAGTTAATGCTGTAATACTCCAGTGTCCTTTGTGTCTTTCATGTCCTTGTTAAAATAGCTTTAGTCTAACAAGTGTACTTGCTCCATTAGGTGCCTTTCAACTGTGAAAAAGCACATTTATCATCCTTTATATGTACTGTACAAAAACCTCCAACACTGCCAGCAAGGAATAAGCCAGCTGAAGCTGTTATTTAAAGCGGATCACTTGCAACACTTTGATCAGCAGTAAAGCATCTTAACAAATATCCAGTGGATTGACATGGCGTTTTGTCCAGTCATGACCTTCAGAGGGTGAAATTGGTGAACTCCAAAAATCTAACCTCGTAACCAAAGGAAGTTTTTAGTTTTGATATGCTGATTTCAGGATTATACACAAACACAAAATACAGTGTGACCCATTCTATCGTTTGCGTCTCAATAAACTGCGACTCACTTTGGGGATGACATGGCATTTTAAAATCAGGTTTAATTAAAACTTTTCTTGTTCTATAAGGCTGGCTAAACTATATCTTGGTTAAGCTGCTATGAGTTCAGGCTGGTGTTAAACTTTTATTTATTCTGCTTAATCGTCTCTTCTCTTCTCTCTTTGCATTTCTATACTTCCATTGCATGCTAATAGCTCTGTGTGTCCCTCTCCTGCAGTCTGTGTGTCCCTCTCCTGCAGTCTGTGTGTCCCTCTCCTGCAGTCTGTGTGTCCCTCTGTATCTTCCTGCAGGTATCAGTGGTTGTTGATGCGTGGTACTGGTCCTATCGGTTCTTTTGATCATCATTTATTAATAGTTGTGTTCTCCTCTCTACCTCTGACCCAGATCTAGATATACATCATAATGTTTGGGCACTGGGCATCAATCACAACTTATGAAGAATATTAGTGTACATGATGCATCCACAGTGGCTTTTTTTTTTTTTTACTGGTTATCATCACTTCAAAGCAGAAAAGTCTCTGGATTGAGTTTTAGGCCTTGGGAGACTTTCTGTGTGAAGTTTGCATGATCTCATTCATTCATTCATTCATTCATTCATTTTCTTCCGCTTATCCGTTTCCGGGTCGCGGGGGTGACAGTCTGAGCACCGTCACCCAGATCACAATGCACCATTTAAGAACCTTCCTGCAGGTGGTGAGCCCACGGGAAGGTGGCGCCCGGCGTGGGACACGAACCCACTACCCTGAGATTGTGAGTCTCATGCTCTACCAACTGAGCTAACCGGGGGAAGTTTGCATGATTTCAATATGCATTATTAGGTTTTCTCGGAATACTTTGTTTACCTCCCAGGATGTAAAAACATGGATTTGAGGCTCATTGGTGGAATACATTTTGCCCTGTGATGGACAGGTGATCTCTTTAGCGGTTTCCCTGCCTTCATCTGGGATCGGCTCCAGCCCCACTGCAGACTGGAATCGGATAAATTGGCGCAGGAGACGGATCGATGGATGCACCTCATGCAACTGTTAGACTTTTGCTTTTTTCGTGCTTCAGTCCATCAAATGTGCATATTTTATGCTTGCAGGTACAGCTTTACCTGTCTCGCTGTGTCGGCTCTCAGAGAGGTATACAATCATCATGGGCAATAATAATAATTATTATTTACTGAAGTCAAAAGTTCGGTCTCAGTTTGTGGGGAACAGTGTCCCGTTTTTAAGGATTGCAAATTGAACCCTGTTGTCAGACATAGTGTGCAGAAAAATACAAGAACAGGACTGATGCAATGAATGCATCTATTTTTCATGTGGTCTCTTGGGGAAATGGTTTGCCCACCCCTGCTTTAACCCCCACTGGCAGGAACAGATGGCTGCTATTTCTGAGTCAGGATCTGCTGGAGATTTCATCCGTTTGAAAGAGAAGTTTTCCTTAAATGTCGCCCATGCTTCTTTACATGCTACAGAATTATTGGATTTGCTCGGTTAAACTTCTTTGTTTGAGCAGGCTGTTCGTGAAAACATGACGTGAAGCTGTTAAGATTTGCTATAAACATCTAAATGGTGTTTTTGGTGTTATTTTGGGGGCAAACTAAGAAACACAACGGCATTTTATTTGACATATTGGGAATAACTCATTAATTACTTTTGTCATTTGTTTTGTAACACGATGACTCCATGGCTCCCTGAAATTTCATTTTATACTGCCATAAAATTTAGCAACAGGTTATTTCAGGTGCTGGGAGAAAAGAAAAATCCACCCAGAGAAGTTTCCATTGACTTTCGTCACAACTGAGGTCTATTCACTTTCTATACCTCTTTATCCAGCTTGGCATGATGAGTGGCTGGGACTCATCCAGCTGACATTGACACTTCGAACACACAGAAAGGCACAGAGTCTGGACTTGAACAGGTGACCATACGATGTGAGAGCGACTGAGCGGTCCACAACTGACATGTGAAAGTAATTTTTGAGATGCAAAAATGAAGGGCTCCAACGTGTTGTTGTGTAAAAGAGAAAACTCTGATTTCAATACTCTCCTAACCCAGGTTCCCATTTCTTCTCTTATGCTTGGCCAACTCTTTCTTCTTCTCCGCTCCTTTTCCTCAATTCAGCCCTTGTCCTATTTTAAGATAAGATAAAATTGGACGATATTAAACCCACATGGGGAAATTCAGTAATCACAGCCGCTCAACATTGCACACAAGAGAATGGAATATATAAATAGATAAGTAGATAAATATATATGCATATATACACACTAAACACCCAAAAGAACATGAAATCACTAGTGTCACCCCGCCCTCCACTTCACCCCTTCGCCCCCGTCCACTGACCCCCCCCCCCCCCCGTCCTACATCTGTCAGGTTTAATTCTCGGCTGGGGATTTAGGTGATAGAAGGTTAAGTTGCTGACAGTGTGTAGCAGGTGTTTTCATAAGTGGCAGCGTGCTGTTACATTGCACTATGGCCGCGCTCTCACTTTGTCAATGTCACTGCTCCTTCACGATGTGTTTCCTCGGCTTTCACTGTGTGTGTGTGTGTGTGTGTGTGTGTGTGTGTGTGTGTGTGTGTGTGTGTGTGTGTGTGTGTGTGTGTGTGTGTGTGTGTGTGTGTGTGTGTGTGTGTGTGTGTGTGTGTGTGTGTGTGTGTGTGTGTGTGTGTGTGTGTGTGTGTGTGTGTGTGTGTGTGTGTGTGTGTGTGTGTGTGTGAGTGAGTGAGTGAGTGAGTGAGTGAGTGAGTGAGTGAGTGAGTGAGTGAGTGAGTGAGTGAGTGAGTGAGTGAGTGAGTGAGTGAGTGAGTGAGTGAGTGAGTGAGTGAGTGAGTGAGTGAGTGAGTGAGTGAGTGTGTGTGTGTGTGTGTGTGTGTGTGTGTGTGTGTGTGTGTGTGTGTGTGTGTGTGTGTGTGTGTGTGTGTGTGTGTGTGTGTGTGTGTGAGCGTGTGAGCGTGTGAGCGTGTGAGCGTGTGCGCGTGTGAGCGTGCGCGCGCGCGTGCGTGCGTGCGTGCGCAGACTGCCAGGTTTATGATGTGCACGACGCGTGAGAGAGGGAGACAGATGAGGAGGTATCAAGTTGCTCAGTGCCCCGAGGCTGCTTAGTTAAAAATGTTGTAATGATGTAATTTCCAGAGAGACACCAGGGAGGAGAGTGAGACGTGGGACAGGTGGAGAATTTGAATGCTTGCCCTGTGCAATAAGGGTCATTTAGTCCCTATGTGTGGTCTTTTTTTTCTTCTTTTTTTTTTAAATTCGTGTTTGACTTAGATTGATGGGAAGTATCCATAAAAGATGTGAAGAACTACATAAAGGTCAGTGCCTAAAACATAATTAATGATAGTTACTACAACTTAATTATTATCCCTTTTTTGCCAGTTTCTTTTTTTTTCTTTTTTCTAGTATTATTGATGCATTCAGGCTTCACTTGAGTAGAAATGGCCTGACACACAGTAATTATGTGATGGACTACTGTGTTGAGGGTTGTGATTGAACTCCGGCTGAAAAGGAAGGCTCCCTGGAAAAGAAAGTACGGAACACGCACATTTATTTTTCTATTACTAAATGAAGGAGCCTAAAACATTTATTAACAATGGACACACAATTAAGAAGATTAACTCGAGAAGTGGAAAGAGAGCCATTTATCCTCAGATGAATTGAGAACCTCAGCTTAAATACTTTTCATGGTGGACTGGACTATGGTATTACTTGACTTCATGGGGCTCTGGGTCTGGAAATTGACTACAGTCTACAGTCATTTAGAGGTCTTATGGCAATTTCACTGCAGGTTATGGAAGAGAGGAGCTCAGCGAATGGATAAACACCTGTGACATTTCCTTTCAGCACTATGTTCAAGGTAACTGTTTCCACACAGCCTATTTTCTCTCGTCCCCTGCTTCAATTTAGGAGTATCCTGGCAGGAAAATCCTCCTTGTGCTGAATGTTATTCCACTATAATGGCCCCCGATTTGTATAACTGACGTACATTGCTTGGTTTGACATGTAGATATTGACTTTGTCGCAAAGTGAATCACGGTTTGCCTTAACGATGCCAAGAATGTGATGTGAATCCACTGAACTTCCCCTGGCAGAAATGCGCTCTAAATATTGTGTTTAACACTGAATAATGGAGAGTGTGATCACATTAAGAATGACGCATGCTGAAACGAGCGCTCAGCTGAGGCCAAATTGAACTTTGAAGAGATCAGAAACATAAACCATTATGATAACAACGACCTCTCCCCAACATGTTACTCATCAAGGTTATGGAAGGAATAAAAGACGTTGAAACTTTTACAGCCTGCCGTCCTTGAGCAGGGTGTTCAGTGCCAGTTTTTTTTTTTTTTTTTTTTTTTTTAATTTGTCCTTTTCCATTTTGAAGTCCTCTTTTGCTTCTGTCTAATTATAAACGTCGTGAACCCACTTAATTTGTGAGCCTCTGAAAATCAGCTGTTTTGATCGAGCATTTTCACTTCTGGAAAGAATGTCGCAGGTGCATTAAACTTCAACATGATCACCTGCACGCAGCTTTTTTCTCTTTCTGACAGCTGCAGCTTTTTTTTTTCTTCTTCTTCTTTTCTTTCTTTGTCGTGAACAGTTAGCAACTCGATGTCTGTTGGCTCAGTCTCTGATGGTTCATGCAGTCTTGTTCCTGCTTCAGAGTCCCACAAAGCCCTGCTTCAGTCATCCTGTCACCCCATCCACCTCCGCCCCCCACCCCACCCTCCACCCATCTTTCCGCTCTGTGCTCACCGTCTACTCAGTCCTTTCAACCAAATCTTCACAGACCATGAGATTGCCTCCCATCAGTTGTGAATGTTAAAAGAGACTAATTTATGACCCACCCCGGGTCCCTCTGCAGCAGGGCTTTCTGAGCAACTCAGGCAGGTTGGGGGCCGCAAGAATGACTCATCCCATGTGCTGCAGTTCCTCTTAGTGTCACTGGGTGGCAGTAAACACACGTGAGTCCGAGCGTCCAGCTGCGCGCCAAGAAGTGCCCAGCATGACGCGCTCCCCGCTGTTTGCAAGTCGCCAATGTGGATTTTAGCATCCTATGATAAATAAAGAAACATGCATTTTGTGTCATGCATATTTGTATGATACAGATGAACTAAGAAGACATTTTGTATGATTTTTTTTCCCCTTCTTCTAAAGACTCTGGCTCCTTTGCTGAAAAAATCATTCAAAATGGATTAAATCCCAAATATTAATGTGAAAGCACTTGAGAATTTCCTTTATTAACCCATTTTATCATTTTAAGTGGTGATATTCACAGTTTACCACATGCTGGATGGCAACAAAAAACAAAAAAACAAAAAAAAAAAGAATTCCTTATTTACACACTCTATGGGCGGCGGCATATTCTCTGACTCCAATTATTCCACAGCTATTGGTAAAATAATTGCACCTCTTTGTTGGTATGAATTAAACAGTTCTAGTTTTGTCCATTTTAACAGAATGAAAATGCTGTTTCACATCAGCATTTTTGCCACT
This sequence comes from Lipophrys pholis, assembly GCF_963383615.2. NCBI lineage: Eukaryota > Metazoa > Chordata > Actinopteri > Blenniiformes > Blenniidae > Lipophrys > Lipophrys pholis. Next base: position 26,274,715 of record NC_137628.1, read on the forward strand.
GAAAAATAAATAGCCACGTATCTAAAATATAATTGAAACTGATGGTCTCCTCAGTCATTTGCCACATTAGTCACTGGGTGTGTGACATCAAGTGAAGAAGCCTCTCAGTGTATAAAAGGGGCAGCTGAATAATTCACGGTCTTGTGTATTTTTAAACCCATCCTTACATTTATAATGCAGAGAAATGTGAATCTTATGACACTGACACACTGTTAATCTTTTAGTGTCTGCACATCTCTGGAGGCTTTTATTGGTGAATCACTGCCAGTTAACAAATACACAACAACGTTTCCTTTTCTTCAGAGGACAACCATCAGAGTAACATCGCATTCATTTGCTGTAGATGTACCCCAACCCTGAACATGAGATATAACCCTTACTGTAATCCGAACTAAGCCTTCATCCCAGATTATCACTGTGGGAAATGCTGCCATTTGCCTTTAAAAAGCAGGTGGGTGCCCGTCATTCGGCTCATCTATGTACAGTACATAGGATCCCAAACGCTCATCAATTCATATTCTTCTATTTATTTACCTTTATTTGAGCGACCCATTGAGATATCTATTTTTCAAGGGAACCCTGCCAAAACTGCAGGGACACCCAGTTAAAACTACATGTAAGAAACATTATAATTTTGATTTCCTCCTAAATCTCCATTGATGACCTTATTTTCCTCTCATAGCAGAGAGGAATCATTTAATTTGACACTAAGGCACCAATAAGTTTAAATCAGGTCTAGAAAATGGAGTCCTCGTCAGATTTCATTGAAATCAATTTGGAAAAACTCAAAAGAGAAGTGAGAAAGTACAAAATGAAATGGGACATGAATCACAAGCCGTAGCCAAATTATCACAAGCATATGGTGATCATGCAGTAATTAACTGCTGTTGTCTGTAGCGCTCCCTGTAAGGTGCTTGTTCCTAACATATTGTGAAGGGTCTGTTCATGCTATGGTGGCATTTGCACTCTACAAATCTCTCACTCTCTCACACACACACACACACACCTTTGCTGTAACCGATCACACTCTGGGCACTGAATTATTATTTTACCAATTGTAGCTGAATCACACACTGATGTCAACACAAAAAGGGCACCATGCTGCTCTTGGCTCTTTTGAAAATGTCATCGCTATTAAATTTGCGGAACACAATGAATCCATAAGTTTTGACTTCGGCACTTCAGTCCACCTTTTGTATCTCGTTTACAATATGTGTCACGAAAAAAGATAATAAAAAAAGATAAATATTGAAGGCGCAGTTGTGTCGCGGTTAGCACTGTGGCCACACTGGGAGATGGTTCTGAACTTGATGATGCTGGTTTTCTCCAGCAGTACAAAAACACGTATTTAAGGTTACTTAGTCGCTCTAAATATGCCATAGGTGTGAATGCATGTGTGGTTGTGTGTTTCTGTGTTTTCCACACGATGGACTAGTAACTTGTCTAGGTTGTACCATGACTTCATCCAGAGTCACCTGCGTTGTGCTCCAGCACCCTGAAAAATGTGGGTATAAATGGCAGATAGATGAAGTCTGGAAAAAGAGTTCAGATTTTGAGTTGCTACTAAACCAACCATTTTCTCAACTTTAACAATCAATGTATTAATTCTTATTTGGATTAATAATTAACAAAATGATTTCTGACACTTCCTCTATGCATTTGCAATACACAAAATGTTTCCATTGAGTATAAGTCAATGTAATAAATTGCTTTTATATTTCAACATTTTTAAAAGGATAATAAATTGATTTGCGATGGAAATAATAAATAAAGAGGTTTTGGTGCACTATGTTTGGTGAGTTTGGAAAGTTCCATGTATTTGTTGTTATAAATATGCTGTATTAATTGAAGGTCTGATGTCTGATTGACACATTATTAGAAAGTTCAGTCCACAGAGGCACAATGCAGCAATACGGTCAGTAAATGTGCTGACTTGTACTTTCATATTTTGTGAGAAGAAGAAAAAAGTGTGCTTGACTGGGAACAAGAGTTTTTCTTTACCATGTGCAAATGTAATTGTGACAACATCAGAGCTGGCAAAGAACCTCCCTCTTGAAATGTCATCTATGTCACCACTGGCGCCCTAAGACCCCAGGTTTAGAAACTAGTGCTTCATCATGTCACTACTACACTGTCGTGTCTCATGTCTGCCATCAGCACGGCCCGCTGCCCACCTTTTGATGTGAAAGAAAGCAGCTAAAGGTCACCCTCTGATGCAGCTAACAAGCCACGAGCCCAAAGGAAACCTTTGGTTGGCTGGGACACACATCATTCATAAAACTGTCAATGCCTATGAAGAAGAAGGGGTCACTGATAACTGATAATGCTGCACCACAGAGTCGCAGACATGAAACAGTTCTTCTTTTCTGTAGAATTCCAGCCTTTAAAGAGAAGATTTGAAACTTATTGAGATACGTTTTTATAACACTACAGAAATAGAGCTTTTGTATTGGGGAAAAAAAGCCTAAAAAGTGACTAAGACAAGACTTTTCTACCTTTTTCCAATTAATGGAATTTCCTTTATTAATGAATGCACAAAGCCTTACCCTGTAAAAGGCTCTGTAGCAGGAATAATGTTTTTTCAGTTAAATTAAGGCTGATCCATGTTTGCTGAAAGTACTACTGGTGTTGTTGAGCCTGATTTTGTTCCCTGCAAAGAGTCAAACTCGCTAACAGTGTTCAAGTGGAAAATCAATGCAGCATTCCTTGTATTCCGATTTCTCAAACTATCCTACGTGCCATCAGATGAGGGACTCGCAATGATAATGGATCAACTCTTTATGGGAATGAAATATCTCCATTTGTCTCACAGGTGTTTCTAAATAAACCCTGTTTAGCACACTTGAGTAGTTAAAGCGATTTGAAGAAAATCCTACAATGTGTTTTTTTTTTTGTTTATTTTCCTCAACAACGTGTTCGGCTTGTACTTCAGGGTGTTAAAATGCTGACTTGGTGATATTGTATTGGCAGCCACTCTTTTTTTTTTCTCCTTCCTGCCCCATCTTAATGCAACAGAAAATTTGCCAGGATTATGCACAAAAAGCGCTTTTCAGGCAAAGACTTGCATGTTTGGATTTGTGAAGCCTTGTAATGGAGGCTTGCAGAAAAGCTGCCATGTTGTTCTGATGCACATTTTAACCGCTGCACAGTCGCTTTCCCATTCAACTCGCAAACGTTACTCATCCGTCTGTCTGCCGGCACAGATCATTTCTGAGGAGGAATTTCTTTCTGTTGCTTATAAACATTGAAAGCAGGGGGAAGAGTCACTTCTTTTTAATTATCAACCTCAGTAACCAATCTCGTTCCCTCTGCAGTGTCTTCTGAACAACAGCTACTACATCAAATGCACTCATTTGCATTTGAGGCGTCAGGAAAATTGAGTGAGAAGCATGGTGATTCCGTGCGCCTGTAACCTTAGAGACTCCCACCCAGATTTCAATACATCTGAAACACATTTTACATGAATTTATGGAAGGAAATACGGGTCATAGTGATAATTTAAACCTCTGTGTTAAACTCAGCGCTCGCGGCGTTTTCACGGGCTGCTTCTTTTTTTCCCAGACACTCTTTGTCAAGGAAAGGCAGGTGTCCTCCAGGAGGATGCGTTGCATTGAAAAGTCTTCGCTCACGAGGCTCGTCTGTGAGCATGTGAAAGTCACAGATCTCCGAATAGAAAGATACAAGATTTTCCTCACTGCTGTTTCGTTTATTTTTTTTCGACACATCTCACTTGAATTTGACAGGGAAACTCTGACAGCTACGCCAAAGTACATGATGTATGGCTGTATCAGTAATGACAGTAGTATTATGTGACATCATTTAGCATTTTATGTATATTTCCTTTAGTTTGTAATCGTGCTCATTCTGTATTTAAACACATACCAGACAGATTATCATATTTCATAGTCACTGAAGTTATGGATCAATTGTTGTAATAGATTTGTGTGTTGCATGATTTGTGGAGAGTTTTTTTTTTTTCTGACACTTCAGATTTATACTTTGAATAATCACTTGAACACTGTTGGATTTTTTTGGAAACATCTTTTTTTACTTCCAGGCATTGCCCCCAAATTGATGCTTTCAATTTGAACGTATTGATTAGAAAATGACAATGTATGTGATAACAACCCCAAAAAATTGCTGGTGTACACTTTGGATGTTCTGAGAAACTGACAGACTTTCAACAAACACCACATTCCGGCATCTTTCAAACTGATACACCCTGCGGGCTGCACACGACACGGAGAAAAGCAATATGATGAATGCCGCACAAAGCAGCCAACAGTGCAATGCTTGTAAACTGGTTTTTAAAAAAGAAATAATGAAAAAACGGGTTCCAGAGTGGAGAAATCTGAGCACACCACTTCGCCTTTGACATGTGGATGGGCAAGACACACATGCCCCACCTCTCGACCCGATAACCCTGTGACCCTCTCTGTGACGTCACTTATCAACGACAACATGGCGGACTACATGCTCCAGATCGAGCTGCAGAAGCTACTGATGATAGTCGGTTTAATAAGGCGAAATGTCAGATTTGTCAATTTCTCCATTTTTGCATGTTCTGTGTCTTCTTGTCTGTTTTTGGTGTATTTTTCTGTGGCAGCGTTACAGTGCCACCTATAGGCCTGGCATATGTTCTACATCCTTTTGAGTCGTAGTCAGTCTGTTGTTTTCCGTGTAGATGGGGAACCTTTTAAGAACAATGAGGAGAATAAACATTATTTTGGCTCGTGTGGACAGGGCCTCAGTTAGGCTCTCTTTACACAACAACGTTTTCAAGTGACAATGGAAAACTTCCATTGCGTTTTGGGAGTCTGTTTACATGACAACAACACTCAGAGCCACTGAAAACACAGCTTTTTCAATATTCTCCGACTCCGTTTCGGTGTAAATGGGGAAAACGCAACTTTTCTGAAATGTTGGAACTTTATGCTCACCATGGCCATAGTAAACAGTTATTCTACACATGCACGAGTAGATGGACAACAACAACAATAATAGTGGCCCCCAGAGTGGCATGACTGCCAGTCGACAGTTATATAGTGGAGAGTCACCTGTGATAGCAATCTAAGTTTGTTGTCTGTCCATACAAAAGTTTGTGCACATGCCATCGTTAATGTTTACAGCATATTGTTCTCTGCGCACGTGTGTGTGGTTTCATTACAAAAACAAACAGCACCCACTTCGTTTTCTAAAACGAAAACATAAAATAAATAAATAAATAAATGCATCTTCACTTGAAATGTTGTCACGTAAATGCAGAGTTAGACAAACCAATTTAATTTAGTGAACAGGTTGAACTGTTGAGGCCACTCTTTGAGATGCCTCGAATAAATGTGTGTGTGTGTGTGTGTGTGTGTGTGTGTGTGTGTGTGTGTGTGTGTGTGTGTGTGTGTGTGTGTGTGTGTGTGTGTGTGTGTGTGTGTGTGTGTGTGTGTGTGTGTGTGTGTGTGTGTGTGTGTGTGTGTGTGTGTGTGTGTGTGTGTGTGTGTGTGTGTGTGTGTGTGTGTGTGTGTGTGTGTGTGAGAAACAGTACTTGAATACTAATAACCAATATAATAATAGTTTTAATTGACTTTAAATTTTCAGCACTTTATTTTACGCCAAGCAATGCTCGTGTTTTGTTGAGGAGGAAAAGAAAAATCTCATATCTCCTCCACATGCAGATATTTTTATATCTTTCAAATCCTTATTTCTCTCTGTTACTTGCATTTATGTCAAGTCAAACCAAGAGTGAAAGAAGCCATGTGCTGTTGAGCAGAGATTCTCAGATATGAACTTTTCCTCTCACATTCACATGTCATAAGTCAAAATGACCAAGGTTTGTGTCTGATGCAACGGCCGGTAATCTAAACTGCAGATGCTGAGCTGTCATAACTATTGTGTGAAGCAGCAGTAACAAGTGTATATGGAGAGTGGCCAGTCAATGAGGAGCAAGAAGATACAGTATATGAGCAAAGAAATCGGGTTTTGTCTTCAATTTGTAGCAGAGTGAATTGATTTCTTTCAGACACTTGAGGACACAGGCTGAGAACACAGCATAGACGTGTGTGGGCTTTCAGTGTGTTATACTCATATTCATTCATGAATGGGTCTCACCTCTGGAACATATGAGCATCCTTCAAATGCTTTGCTGTCGGACTTCAGTTATTATTGTCAAAGTGTTACAGTCGTGTGAAACACAACTCAAAGATAGGCCGTGCTGCTGGAGTTTGAATATGAAGGAGACAAAACTGAATCAAAACAGGAAAATTCGATATTTCAAAACTCAAAAAGAAACATCTCATTAAACCCAAAGCAACATATACTCGAAAGTTATTGACATTATATATATATGTAATTGGAATTTTGTACCTCCGTTTGGCAGCAAGGATCAAGTAACAACATTGCTTTATGAAATGAAATGTCAGTCTTGAAATTATGTATGTTGGACCTTGGTTCAAATCCCGGTTGGAGAAGGTCAGGATCCAGCATTAAATCTAGTCATGTCAATAATTTAAGTTGCATTGACGGCCTGTGGCCACCTCTCTAAAACGAAGCAGGAGAATTGAAGAAACAGAAACATGTTTAAACTTAAAACCTGCAAAAACAAACCTGACAACATTTTTACAGTATGAAGTAAAGATTCATATGTTGATTTCCTTAAAGAACAGGAAAAATACGATATCTATTATAACTACAGCTGATTATGTGGCAAATGTGATGAAATATCTGCTGCTTGGGAGAGTTGATGCGAATTGATGCCGTGACTCTGTGTATGTGGCCAAGTTGATGCAGGTTAAGACCCCATTTCATTTTGGATTTGTCGCTGTAAGCACGCCCTGTCAAGCAACACATGGTTTTTTTGATCTGTTGTTCATAATTACGTGTGATTAATAGTTGCCGTCAATGGTTAGTGCAACATTAGAGATTGATGTGATAAGAGTTCGGGTGTTTACAGCATTCAAATGAGAAACAGTTTCTGTTATTATCCATCACTTCTTCTATACACTTTTTTTTTTTTCTGTTTCTGACTGGAAAGAAAAAAGTTGTTGTACAAAAGTGACCCCGAGCTCGTGTTTCCTGCTCAGAGGGAGACTTACAAATTCAAATGTAGTTTGGATGTGTGATTCCCACAATGGCTTGTAGCATCGCTGTGGGTACCAAACACAGTGCATTGGTATTCTTCTCAGTACAAATGCAGTGGTGGCTGCAGGATTTTTTTTGTGCATCTTGTTACTGAAAAAAATAAGAAGAATGTGCGTCTGTTTTCATTGTTGGAAAAAAACATCTAGTCTCGTCTCGTCTTATAAAGCAATTAACGTCACTGGTTAACTTTATTTGTCCCCTTTTTTATTGCAACGTGTAAATAAGATTATAAGACATGACACAAGCAAATTCACATTAAAACATGCTCAATGCTGCAGAAGAAACAGGCTTTCTAAAACATTAGTGTGAAGACAGTCCCTGTGGTAAAGAAGAATTCAGGTTGTTCATCAAAGGTTTTGCAGGAAGAGTGATCTAAATGTGGAGATTTGCTTAGTGTACTTGGATCTAATACATTTGTTTCCCCTAAATTAGTGAGTTATTAGTTTGTTGGTGTGGCCCACTTCAAATGAGTTTGTATATAAACTCTAAACTAGAATGACTTTCGTAATCCATTTCCACTGTACTTTAAATACAAATCTGTGATTTAATCAGCGTTATTAATACACAGCGATCAATGGAGAAAAAAAAACCCATTTGTAAACAAGTTTACGCGTTCCTCACCATATATTGCTATAACCGTCAAAGTGAATGAACTATTTGATTCAACTGACAAACAAACAAAACTCGAAGCAAACGAAATGAATGAAATGAGCTCTGACTATTTTCCTCCAAATGATTAACCTTCCCTTCACACAGGCGGTGTGATATTACCGGACGAGCTGGTTGTTTGGGCCCATTCAGAACAATGGCAAAGCACAAGCTTATTGGATGAGAGGACGTGAATTCACAGGAGTATTAGCAGGCTGTTGGAAAGATGCGGTGTTCGGAACCATATGGCTCTGTTTACGTAAATCCCATCAGCAGCTTGGCATCGTTATATCATTGGCATCACGATGCTTTCTAGGTTATATTGGTCGAAACAGCTTAACATTGAAATTAGATCTCCTGGCTAAACTCGACTCATCGGTCTTTTAACAAAAGGCTGCAGTATTGGCAGGTGAAAGGAATGCAAGTCTAATCAGATTATCCGCCGACTGATGAGTGATGAGTACTGATGAGTACTGAGACTGAAGTTTCACAGACACCTTCACTTCATCCTCGCTCCGTCCCCTTGGCAGCCGCTCCCGGGTTATTTTAGACAAATCAATGTGAACCTCCTTGCTTTTCAAACATACACAGTCATGAATATTCTCATCAGGTCCGGACTAGTGGACGGTCAGGACCTCGCTCAGAGGACACCCAGGAGGCCACAGAGGAGCCAATCAAGTGGCAGCGTGAGGGTCACTGGTGATTATGATGCAAGGCATATTTTTCATTACCATCCGCTAAGGCGAGACAGCGTGATAGGGGCCACAGCTTGGCTACACGTTCCTTATGGTTTCCCACTCTTTACTGCTTCAAGTCCACTACTTCTTGAAAGGAGAGATGTGACTGTGCAGAAAAGGGTAGCAGCGCTTGGACCGAAAAGAAAAAGCGTGACGCGAGAAATTTCTTCCTCCTGCATGTTATTTTTAATCTCTTGTGTCTCTCAAGTTTTAAATGCAATGAGGAGAAACAAGTTAAATCACGTTGTATAAATCACATCAATCCAACAGGATCTTAGGAACTTTGATTTGATGCTTAGGTGTGAAGACACGAACTGTCCTTTCTACGCATCCATATTTTGAACAAGACAATGCAAATATACAGGAGAGAAACAGTATTTGACAGACTTTTGCAGAGAGGCACCTCCATTGTGTCCTTGCACCTCAAGTCTTTATGCTGAGCTAAACTGTCCAGTACCAGGCCTCAGCCTTCGGCAAAAGAGAGATGTATTGATTTTCTCATCCTCTTCCCATCAAGACAATGAGTAAGTGTGTTTTTTCGAGACTTTAGAGAACGGTACATGGACTCTGAGGCGAACAGCCTGGCCGAGTATGGAGATTAAAGAAGGTAGAAGCCATTCTATATCTTTTGGTCTGACAATTAGTAATCATAAGGGCAGATGTATCTGAGTTTTTTTTTCTTTTGTCTCAGTTCAGGCCAAAGAATAAAGTTTATGTCCAAATAAGTTGACAGTCAAATGGATTGTTTTCACTGGAGCTTCACATCAGTTATCTCCTCTAAAACAGAATTTGTGCCTGTTCTCTTCACATGTAGATCATCAAGGTAATTTCTTATGTTTGTCCATCACTGGTAAAGATTAACAGAGTTTATGGTGCAAAATTTGAAGCATAAACTATGTTATAATTTCAACAGCTTTTGTGCCCACTGTAACCACACAGTATATGATACCAACTCTAACCTTAATAAAAGTTATGAGGTATTTTCTAATGTATTTAGAATTGGATGAATCCCTCCTCCAAAGTCTTTGCAAAGAACATGTGTCAGAGTATAATTTTGCTTTATTATTATTGTACAATTATTTCAGGAATCTGTACAGATTTTATTGAGATTTATTACTCATGTTAGAAACTCCAACCTTCCAAAGTGCTTCTTTCATTTATTATTTGCCGATACCTAAAGTCGACGCCACATGAATTGACTGCACGCTCTGTCACTTATCATCAGACAACCTTCACCAAAGTTAAAATTAAAAACAAGAGGGAACCAGACTTTTAAGTAATGTTCATTTAATCTGGCAATTAGTTTAGGATATTATCAAATGAGTCAAATCAAGAATGTTCAATTCATTAAAATATTGATCATTTGGGTTTAGAGAGTTTAGCTAATTGGAAATTAATATGAAGCATTTTTATACACAGACTGACTTTTGAAGACGACAAATCTGGTCTTCAGTGAAGCCGGTTGTTGTTTATTTGATTAATTTTTCTTTTTAAACATGTTACCATGAAATGTCTGAACTTCTCGCATACAGTGCCGATGATGTGTGGTTGGAAGCATTATAAGTTATGTCTACTTTCATATTTCTGGAGAGCAAAAAGGCAAAACAAGGGGAAGAAGTGAGTGGAGTCCTGTATTAATCACACATTCAAATAATCCACTTGCTATCAGAGGTTTCAGATTAGGGGCAAAAGTCAACGCTCGTTTTCACAGTGATCTATTTAAAATAAATACATTTCTTCAAATAGATTTTTACATATTAATGACACGATTTTTTTAACAGTCACATTCAGAAAAGCTTTTAAGGTGGATTTGAAGTTTGTTTTTAGCACTTTCTCCTTTAATCATTTACTGATTTTTTTTTTAACCTCAGTCGAGGGATTGGATGTCTCAGAAGGTGGACAAAGACTTCCTCCATGTCAGTGAATGTATTTTAGTAAATCCATTTAAGTATAAGACTCCACCTCTCTCACCCATTAGCAGACACAAAATGGCTCATTTATCATTTGTGAATGAATTAACAACAAGGCTCCAGATGTCCTCTGCCTTCTAGTGTCTTCTGGATCTCCCTGGATCTGTCTCCTCTCGTCTCCCTCCCGTCTCACCCCGAACCCTCTCAGCATGCTGATGGTGCTGCTCTGATTGGCAAGGCATTAGAGAGACTCAGATGAAAGATGAGAAGGGGGAGAAAGAAAGGAAGAAGAGGGAACGGTGACGGTGAGAGTAAGTAAAGAGGACAGAGATAAAGTATAAAGTGTGTTTGTAGTGAGAGATGGTAGAGGACAGAGGGAGTTGAGAAGCAAAGAGTCAGCAAGGAGAGGAGAAGAAAAGAAAGTTTTACATAAGTCAGTGAAGGCGGATGATTCGGTGCACTCAAGTGTGCATGAAATATCTCTCCTGCCCTCTCCATTGCTCGGTATTATCCCTCATAAAGCCAGTTGGACTCCCAGCCTGCGTTTTCCTCAACACCAAGCAGTGCTGCACCTTCCTCACGAAGAGCTGACGAACACAACGGTGCAGAGCCCAGAATGACCCAAGTTAGGTCAAGAATAACTTTCACTCAGAAAGGTCGGTATTCAAACAAAACACTGGACCTGGTGAAACTTTACATTTTGAAAGATCCATCTATCTTCTTTGCTGGTTGGCAGAAAAGAGAGGCTGGGTACACCTTAAACAGTCCCATAGTCATTTCACTGAAGATGGAAAGAAACTGGAGTACCCTGGGAAAGAAACTGAAAAACTGCCCACACAGGGAGAAAATGCAAACTCTATGGCGTTTGTTGCTAATGTCTTTAAAGTATCACAAAAGTTAATAAAAAAAATAAATAATCGTTTTTTTATATTCAGTGACATACTTCTGTTGAAAATTTCAATTCTCCAGGTTTGAGCAGTCATTAAGAACTCCTGTTAATGCCTCTTATCTAAAGGGGTCATATTGTCCAAAATTCACTTTCTAATGGTTTCCAACAGTTATAATCGTCCCCAAACCTGGAATTACACACCAGAAGTGAAGAAAGTCTGTCCTCTCTCTCCCTGGCTTGTTTCTGTTTTTAAAAAGTGTGTTGCTCCAACCAGCCAATCAGAGATCAAACCCTATATAGTGTCATCGGGGGTTCAGCCAATCCCAATCAGGGTAGGCTCTCCCTTTGACCCTGCCACAATTAGGCTGCTCTGCTCTGGCACATGGCACCACGAGAGGAAGTACTTCCTCCTCTTCCAAAGATGGGCATGTGTGGGCGGAGCCAGTCCAGCTCACACAGACACAGCAGATTCTGAATGCAGCTCCTATGATCCAATATTCAAATGGAGGAAAATCAAAGAAAAGCTTGATATGGGACAATAAACTTTGAATACAATGTTTTCGGACCAACGAGACTCATGTGAAAGTGTTGAAAAGCTGGATAATATGACTCCTTTAAAGAAAGAGATTTAAGACGTTAAGAGAAAACTCATCAATAAAAAAATGTGTTCTTATGAACGTAAGTCATAAGTAACTGTAAAATCATTATTAAAATGACAACAGTGAGGAAACAGAAAGTAGAGGTATTCCAGACACGCATCACTTGAAAACAAATCATTTCCCAACACTGTCACAGAACAACCCATCTTTTTTTTCTTTTTTTTTGCCATTTGTTCATGAGAGGATGCTTGTGACATTTTTCTGTCATTTGGTTGCAAAGCACTTCTCTGAATGTTGTTCATCAAATAAATAAGAAAGGACTTTCTTTTGGTAGTTGACATCTCAACATTACTTCCCAGATGACTTTCTCCTCAACAACCTCCATCCTGAAATATCACAGCAATGTTGCAGTATCAAATGGGACTCTCCGGGGCTCTGGGCCTGCCCCGAGGTCTCCTCTCAGATGGATGTGTGGATCACTTCAGAGGAACGGGTCAGTGAGGATTCCTTATCAGATGCCTGCCTCACCTCAGATGTCCGAGGGACAAGTTTTCAGACTACTGTCTGTTCCTGTCAACAAATGTGTCTGGTTTTTTAAATTTTTTCCTCCTCAAATACACCAAAAAACTGAGATAATCCACCGCATGAAACCGTTTCTCTACACACTTGGTGGATATAGGAGATTTTAAGCCATTGTGACATTGTTCTTTTTAATTTGGTTTTCAGTTCGTTCAAATTTCCAATCAAAAAATGTCATAAATTCTTCTAATCAGCCCATGTTTTATTGATTTTTTTTAAACCTACCACCTATAATATAATATCTATATCTGACATGGGCACATGTGGCCTCCCTCCCCATACGTTGCGGACCACCAGTTAATTGAAATATATACTTAATTTTTTTCATGGCGTAAATTGGAGAAGAAGGTCCAGTAAAATGTTACATTCATGTGGATTAAAATTTGAGAAAATCATTAATTTTCATAGAATTAACTCCCATCACAATTTGCCCCTCGGGTAGTGAGGTTGAAGTTTGTGCAGCCCTCACAACGATCAAAGTTTTCCTGCTGTACTTTTTTATATAGTCCAGCACTGTATTACACTAGTGATCTTCTTACTCTAACAGTATACTTCACATGCGTTTAAGGTTTTCCTTATTATTGATTTCATGAAGGTTAAGACTTGGACACAAATGCAGTTGAGCTCTTGCTGTCTGAGGTTTAAACACCCTATGATGACTCCACAGTGGAGGTGAAAGTACAGAACCATTCTCTGACTACAAACCACCCAGAGATAAAATGTGCTTTAGATTGGTTGTGATATAAATGTCACTACGGGTATACCATCAGGATGGTGGGGCATCCTGATAGGGTAGATGGGGTAGTTTTAACTATCTAAGTTGGTCTGGGTGAAGTTATAAAAAACAAAATAATATACAATAAAACATTTCGACTTTTGAAAATAATGTACTTATGAGAAAACCCACATATTCGATGCTTTGGATTTCATGTCAGGTCAGTGTGTTATGGTTTTAAATTAGCATTTTTTTTTATGGGTATATTTGAGTGTATACCTCCTTTAGGAGATCATCGAGGTTGTGTTAAACTACGTCCTCCCACACACAAAAAACTCACTTGAGCATACACCGCAGCCAGGGAGAAAACTATGTGTTGCAAGTACAACCATTAGGGAACAACACTAACTGAGCAGGCACTTCAGCGTGAGTGCTCCCAGGGGAGTGAACAAGCCCCTGGTGCTGTTGAGAGATGCAACATAATTGACGATTGCTAACAGTTTGCTGTGGTGCCGGGTAATGTGACTGTACCTGTATCAAAATACTATGACAGTCGGCTCCCTGCAGAGAAAGGCCATGCGGTATTTCTGCCAACAAAACAAAACCTCACTTTGTTATTTTCTTCCCTGCTGGCTGAATTTAACAAGGAAAACTGACTCCTTCTTGTGTTTTCTCCTCTCAAACCTGGGCTTCTGACAGAAAAGAAAAATGCCAATGGGGGAATATTGAGCTGGCTAACAGACTATGACAGCGTTGCTTTCGTGAGGTGTGAGTGACATCAGAGTGGAGGCAGAGTGTGTAGGTGGAAAATGAAAGCATGCTGTGAAGCTTTGGACATATGCAAAGCAATCCTGCTGATGCAGGCTGAATAACTCTTTACTCCTCGATGGGGGCAAACCAACTTATAGCCTTTACTTTGCTTGATTGTGAAGAGACAGTAAAGAGGGCTGGAAATGATGGCGAGAGGAGAGATGTCATCTCGGAGCGTGAGAGTGGTAAAGCCCTTGTCTCACAGAGCTGCAACAATCCACCATTATTTGGAGATGTACAAACCAGGGAAATCACATGAATCAACAATCATTTTCTTGTAATACGTTGTATACGAATGTTGCATGAATGTTGTACGAATCGCTGAAAAAAATCTGTCAGGAGTTTGTGCACATGTTGCACGAAATTAGCTTGCCCGTTGTGCCACGCTTCCTCAAGGTTTGACAACAGAACAATGTCGATTGTAACTTGTAAAGTGCTGATGACACCAAATACATAAATGAATAAAGGATTTATTACTGTCTTGCAGTGGATGCACGAGTGTTGGGCAACCGATATAATACACTTTTATTGGACTGTTGAGAATTCTGTATCACATGAATAAAATGTTGTCATCAGATATCATGCAACATGGAGCTCATTGCAGAAGTTGGGGCTGCTTCAGGCCACTTTAGACCATTTTTTGGTTAAACTGCAGTTCAGACTACTGGAAGACCTTCACTGAGCGTCTTTCCTTTGTCACTCTCCATACAACTATGGACAGTATCACTACATGTCACCAAAATTCTGCCTCTGGCTTGTAGTCTCTCTCTCTCTCTCTCTCTCTCTCTCTCTCTCTCTCTCTCTCTCTCTCTCTCTCTCTCTCTCTCTCTCTCTCTCTCTCTCTCTCTCTCTCTCTCTCTCTCTCTCTCTCTCTCTCTCTCTCTCTCTCTCTCTCTCTCTCTCTCTCTCTCTCTCTCTCTCTCTCTCTCTCTCTCTCTCTCTCTCTCTCTCTCTCTCTCTCTCTCTCTCGGCACATTTGTGGAATGGCCATGACAACGAGACTTACTAAAAACTTATTTTGCACACGACTTCAACTCATGTGGAAAAAATGTCCAACACCACGTCTTGTGATATTTTGGATGCTCCATTGTGAATAATGTCTGGAATTTGTTGCAGTCCAGTGAGACGGCAGCTTCACAGTGAGAATGCGATAAATGCAGGCATGGCCTATAATGGGTTATATGTGAAAATGTGTGGCTTTGTATCCTCTTTGTGGCATCGTGTGTTAATGCAGGCTCGGATGCCCCCTTTGCACTCGAGGAATTAGCCGCCCTCTGAGAGCTTCGCATGAAGTCTGAAAATAGCTCAATGGCACATAAAAATGTGTCCATCACAGCTCATTATTTGATCACTTGGTCCATCTGCTCATGCTCTGCAGACAGGCTGAGAGATGAAATGATAATCATGAAGTGCATCCAAAGAAGTGTGATGACTGATTGAAGATGAGGTAGAAAGAAATACAGAAACAAATCGTTTTCAGGAACCGACGGAGCGGATGAGTGTTTCTACTCATCTGTTCATCATTGACTTCATCCTCTCATACATTTTCGCTGAGATTTTGTTGTACTAATAATTAAAAAAACAACATTTTGGCCGTCTTGGGTTGTTCCCTTCAGGGATGAAGAAGTCTCAGTTGCTCAGTGAAGAAATATCTATAGTTAATCTTCAGGGGGCTGCAAACCCCCAGATCGAGTGTCTGTAAATATTCTGTAATACGGTTCACTCAAAACCTTTTTCCAAACTTACAGTTTACAAAACACAAAATTCACCAACGTTCGCTTCATTTATCTGAGCTGTGCCTACACGATTTTCCTGACTTGTTATGATTCATCTTTAGATCTGTACTTGGTATCAATCAACAGGATCTATATCAGCTGAATTGTTGTTATCAGTTGGACTTCCATATTTTAGATGTCTGCCTTTTGCCATCGGTGGCGGAAGAGAGAACTATTCTTTACCTCAAAATAAACTTCTGTATTACAGGATGTTTGTGGAAGCAAGAAAGTGACAGTAAACAGAAAAGTATCACCATTCTAATGGGTGGACACAATCGGACAAACATCTTTAATCTTTAATTTTCATGAACACATTGCAACAGTGTTTGTTTCCTTCCTTAATACAGTTTTACAATCTTTCACATGCCTCAGCATTCCCAGAAATAACATCTAATTTCATGTTATTTAATGTTTTACTGTATTGTATTTATCTTTCCGAGCAAGAAAAAAACCAAGGGTATTGAATATAGTATATTCCCTAGGGAAAATACAAAAAAAGGTGTTTTTTCTATAATCTGCAAGTACTTTTAATACAAACCAAATGCAAACATTTATGGGAAAGTATGTTCAAAAAAATGTATAGCATTGTCCAGCTAATTGGTGGAGATGGTTTAATTGGGGTCAAGTGAAGTTCCTCAATGATTGTAATACAAGTGTTTATGTGGTGTTAAAAACTGAAGGAAAGTTAATGTTTTCAGTTGAAATATGTTTCTGAACTTCTTCCTTCATGCTAAAGATAAACATTTAGCTAATGTTCTTACAATTTAGTTTGGATCAGGGACAAAACCCCCCCAAAACAAAACACTTGAGCCATGATGCACTGTATGTAGTGGTTGGTACGCTGATGACATTATTGTCCCACATTTTTTACTTCAATTCCTCTTTTCTCTACATTGTCTATATCAACATTTGTTTGGCCACTACAGGTCACTCTAAAGTCTTTTTCCTCACTCTGTAGGTATGGCAAGATACTGCACAGAAAGTCTTCACTGGATTCAAACAGACATTTTGTTCATCAAAGTACAATATTTATTTAGGACCGATAAAGAATATCAACAATCAGTAGGACTATTCAGGAATCCTCCTTTTGCACATAATTAGAATATGCACACATATTATGTTGACGCCGCATTTTGCAACGTTGGTCAACATTATTTAAAGAGGACACAATTTTGCGAGTAATTATGATGTTCGTCTATAGATTTTACTTCATACATAGTAATTGTTTCTTGAAGACTACGTAATTAATTTCTGTCCTTTTTGTCAGGGTGAAAAATGTAGATGAGAAATTGAGGGGTCAGAAGTTAGCGACGACACCGACACCTGATCCAGGAATGTGACAGATCCATTGTCTGTGTTTTATAATGGCTGCTTTATCAGTAAGCATTAATTATTTTTTTGAAGAAGAAAGATTGGGACAAGCTGTGGTTTATAGAAAGAAGCTGCAGCAGTGTGTTCATTATACGCACATGGCAGCGAGCCATTTCCTTTTAAAAAAAAAAAAAAAAAAAAAAGAGCAAACATCTTTATGCCGCTCATAAATGAAAGTCAAACACATGTAAGTGTAAAAGAGATTATGGCGTTTTCAATATGATCAAAACAAATGGACCAAAACACTGGGTAATGAGTCTCCATGTATGGAGTGAGATTGATGGCAGAGGTTCATGAAGTGAGGTGACTAATCTCCACACACAGCACAATTTGTCTAAATTAAAACAGGGGAGAGAAAAAATTTAATAAACTCAAGGCCAAGATCTCAATGTGAGACAGTGGTGAGAACCATGATCTGTTACCAACATCTGTTTCTATTCTGATATGTGATCCATCACAGATTTACCTCAGTATGCTTACAGCTTCCTCTTCTCGTTTTTAGTCCAAGCAGGAAAACATCCTGAACAAAGAAACCACCCTGATAATCCAATGTTTATTCAAGTATTTAGCATTTCATTTAGGAGGATCTCTTTGATGGTTTTTGTCTTTACTCCGTTGGAGGACAGAACACTGAAGACACACATATGGTATTATTGTAACAAAAAATTAATCTAAGAGGACTTCAATGCTCTAAGATTGTGGAAATTTATTGAAAACCAGGTCGCATGAAGCATTTTACGACACTGCCATTGGTGGAGCAGAAGTTTATTTTATTGGAGCCAAACAAAAACCAAAACAGCAAAAATCCAAAGATCTAAAATCACAAAACGCTGGAGATCACAGGAGAGTATTGCTGAGGCACTGTAAGGCCAAACACAGATGGACTAACAATGAGAACACACAGAAGAAAAACAACATACAACACTACCGCCAGGTGAAGACAAGCACACTCTCAGCCACAAGTGAAACATAGAACAACTTCCCACTTGATGAGCCTAAACATTGCAATTCATCATCTGCTTTTTCAAAGTAAGTCATGAAAAACATTGCTACATGGATAATGTCATAAAATGGGCTTTTCTACCACATATTATATTATATGAAACTATTGACATATCTAAGTCTAAGTAGTATCATATCAGATGTGTTTACAACCCGATCACACCACCATCGCCGCCTGTGTATCGCCACAAAGTATCACCACACACTAAGCTGTTATTTGAAATATTCTTACAATTGTTTTATACAAAATGAAAGCGAAAGCTATTATACTCGCCGTGTTTTAACTAAAGTCTGTTGGTCAGATATTGAATGAATTTGTAAAGCAGTTTATGCCTCAGACGATGTTATATTTTGAAACAGTACATTTTAATATTTAAGGGTAAATTTTTAATTTTTTTTTCCCCAGGAAACTTACAACTCAATTGCAAGGTGACCGAAGCTTTTATGAGTTTATTTGAGAAAGAAGCGCTAAAGAACCATAGTAAAAAAGTCATTTTTGAGAACAATTATGCTAACAACTTTGCATCACATTCAGTTAAAGGTGGGTTATGCAAGCAGTCGTCGTATACAAATATGATTATACATTTAAGACTTTGCTAAAACGGTTGATAGAAGTCCAGTTGATCAGCTCTGCTCAACTCTGTGAACAGAGACTGTAGAATCCCCTTCATTGTGGAGGTAAAACACATTACTGAAAGAGAACACAAATCCACACGTAGAAAGGAACTAAGAATCCCATCCTGGATTGCCCCCCCCCCCACAGAACCAGAGTCATTCGTTTCAATCACTGCACGACAAAGCCACCCTGAAACCAGATGTACTGTATATAGGGACCTATTTAAGTTTCCTGGATCCCTCTAGTCAATTTACTTTTTCTGTTCCAGTGTTGGTCGTAGGGAACATTACACGACAGAGGAACCACCATAAAAGAGTGTAATGGGATCTGTTGGTGGTGTTTCTGTTCTGTTCTGCACGTTTTGCTTGGGCAACAACAGAAGAGTCACGTCTTAATAATCAAACCCCTTCCTCCACTGATGGGGACTGAGTTCACTGCCGGCTTGCAGAAGTTGCTGGTTTACGTGCATACACTGTTCATACGTGCATATTTATATATTGCTTTTATCTGTATCGCTTGGTTTGCTGGTGTCTCTGTGTGACTGTCCGCTATGCTGCTGTGACGCTGCAGTTTCTCACTTGTGGGGCTGATAAAGGCTGATCTTATGCTTTCATGTCTGACCAAGAAAAGTTCTTCACAAACCTGCCTCTTATGTATTAAGCAAAAACAAGAAACTGTCAACAATTTTTATTTGACGACCATGTAAACCCGCCTGACTTCCACACATGTCCCCTATCCTCTCAGAGATGACTGCCGCTCTGACTGGATTGGAGCCAAAGACATGCAGCTCTGTGCTGTACAGATTAGCAAACTGTGACTCCAGTCTGCTGAAGTAAGCCTCTGGAAAGCCCTCCAATGTTTATCCTGGACGGTTTTTTCCCCCTTATGATATCTGCTTGTAAGTTTATTTTTCCTATAATTGAGATGCATTTGAATATATGAAACATAAAGTTGGGCTATTTTATTTTTTTATTTCTTTAAACTGCACTGTATATTCGGAAAGCGCCCCCCCCCCCCCCCCCCCCGCACATGTGATTGTGCTTGTGTAATGTGCGAGATGACAAGAATCGCTCACAACTCCTCGTCTCTGCCCGAGTGTGTAGGTTGTGTGTCGGGGCCCTTGATGCTTTATACGGAGGACGGGTTCAGGTGCCGCTTCACGAACTCCTCGTACCTTCCCAGCAGATTGCTGTAACAGATTGGTGCTGTGAAGAAATGCCACCTCGGCTGTCTCTGAGGATGTTACTCATTTCCACAGTCGTTGATTTTGTAAATGAAACTGCGCACACCTAAGCCACAGACTCAAACACAACTAATTGCAAATGCAGAGCATCTTTCCAAGGACAGTAGGCAACAGCATGTGACGGGAACATAAATAAAGAGAGGATGTTAAATCAATGAAAATTGTTTCTCATGAAAATGGCTGATGCAGTGTCTGGAGCTTTGTATCAAAATAACAAAATCACAAATAAAGGTTCACTATAGCGGGTATCCAACATAATATGGCTGCCCTCACAGATGTGCATCCAAGTGGCTTCCCTTATCCATTTTCCATTTTCTCCTTCACACAGTATTTACCATCCCACCGGTCTCATTTGCATTGTAATGATTCGACTGTATGCATGCAAAATAGCTTTTTAAAAACGGTTTAATAGTCCCAAATATATTCATGAGATTCCCGGGAGAGATGTGCAGACCTGTCAGAGTGAGAACTCGCTACTGCAAAAAAATAAAAGGCACTGCAAAAATCCTTTGTTTTTTAGTTTTTCGCTGTGTGAACCTGAAGCATACCGTGATCAGTCGAATGCTGGTGTGACATGTGGAGTTTTAAGAGCTTTAATACGTGCAAACACATATCTTTAAAATAAATACAAACACACAGCATATCTGAAAGGTACATACTTGGGTTATACCTTCATTTGAAACTGATATTATTAGTTGAAGGTAAAATCTATTTACATCCACCCTCTTCTTCACCCAGTTCCATGTTGTAAGGGTGAAAAGCAGGAAGCTGTCACTCACAGACACAGAGAGGCAGAAAACCACAAACACTTACAATCACACCTATGGGCAGTCAATAATCTGCATGTGCATGTCTTTGGACTTTGGGAGTAAATCATGCATGTACAGGGAGAAGATACAAAACCCATTTCCTCCTCAATATGAGCAGTCTTTCACTCCACCCACTAATATATTGCAATATAAAACACCAAAGTCTGACTTGAAGATTGGCAATAAGCTGAAGGTTCCAGTGTAGCTGCAGATCCTCGAGCAGCTGTTTGGCCTTTTTTAATTCGGTCTTTATCAATCTGTCTCCTCGCCACCGTTAAACAGAGTGAGAGATGATCTGGAACTGAAAGCTGCTCATGATCAAATAAACCTTTGAAAATGTCATTGTCTTCCATTATGAAGGCTGTAAAGCCTTCAGAGCAGAGTAACAGGGTTCTAACCAGTCGTCAAGGTCAGACATTAGAGAGAGCCGACACGGCTCGCACGCCTCATCATGATATCTTGATATTGTTCACCGAGAGGAAAAAGCTCCAGCTGACCAATAGAGTCTTTTCATTTTTGTGGCTTTTGTGTTTCTCTTTCTACTTCCAATTTGCTCAAGCCAAAACTATTTCATCTGGACTTTTTTGTGTGTTATTTTTCGTTACATCACTCTTTTTGTACAGTTGTTGACAAATCGTTAAAAAAAATTAACATTTCCCAAAAATAAATAAAGTTAAAATTTAGCTCAGTGGTGCCATCATGGTCACCATCTGAAAAACATTCGGTCTGTCAAAATGATTCTTTTCAGATTAATAGATTTGCTTAGTTTTTTTAGGATTGTTTTCTCACATCTCTAATTCCACTGCTTGTTTCTTTTTTTTTCTTCTTCACAGAAACAGAATATATTGGGTCACTTTACTGAAGGGTTTGTGTTCGCACCATGATGCAAGTGACATTAATAAAAATTACAACATTCACTATCTAAATGCAACATTGAACTGCCAGGAATATAATAATAATAATATTAATAATAATAATAATTTTGGAATCAAAATACAAATGCCATCATCATAGTAACATCTTGTTTGATGTTCATGCTTGTTAAACTCTGAATGCTACAACCATTCAAAGTGTTTTGTTAGTCTTGTAGTGATATCTATTCGTACTTTCTGAACTGTCTTCTCCAAAATTAAGCTGTTTAGTGGGATTAGTTCAGTCAGTCACCTACGTATCCCACAGTCTTATATTTCTACTATACTACCTCTGACAACGAAGGGTTACCCCCCCCCCCCACTAGACTGAAAATTAAATTGAATAAAGCAAACAAGAAATACAATTGTTACAAAGATAAATATGAACTAGGCTATTCTGCCTCCCCACACTCAATGGTGCAACTCAAAGCACAACAGTTTGTGAAAATAAACTTTTTTTCTTCAACATTTTATTGCTTACTGTGATTTACATCAACTGAATTATGACTTTATAAGCTCATAAATATTGTCCGTCAGGACAGCTGTGTAGTCCAGTAAATAGAGTCCTGCTTGTGAAATGTAAGTACTTTCAGATTAATGGTAATATTTTGCTAATTTGCTGACTCATCATTATAGCAGCATAATGTCTTGATCTGTACATTCATTAATGGAAGTAGCATGTTTCAATCTGACATTGTGACTCTCACTTTGCCGTACTAATCGAGTTAGTCAAGTTTATTATTACTTGGTGTTTTTGTTTTCTTGACAGAAACCCCAACCATAAATGTTTAGACGTAACTGATGAATAAAAGGGATGTCAGTTTATGGCAATAAAGTTTTCTTTGCTGGAACATTTGGACTAGTCACATGACCAGTAACTTATAAATAAACGTTTATAAGAGAAGAACATCAAGTCTCTCCCTTCCCTGAAGCAATGCCACTATTTCTTCATGATATGTGGCTGGAATAAAAAGTCCCACCAAGAGCTATTGGCTATGCCATTAGTTCAGTCAGTATCTGGTCACATATAGTTGTAATAGATATTAAAGTTATTTAAATCTCCCAAATTACTGTTCATTTTTTTTGGGTGAAATTCATTATTCTTTTCTGTAACAGTGAGTTTTCTGCAGTTGTGCAGGACTGTGGGCGATAAATCCTGTCGGACATACGGCGTAAATCCAGGCATGCATTACTTTTAACTGCCCCCCTCTATTCTCAAGCAAGTCCACAGAAGAAATGTATCTGCTTCATACACAGATCAGTCCATCAGATAATGTGCCTAATATCCATCTTGATGAAAATATAACAGCATTTAATTAACTCTGAAAACATTACTGCACCGACAACACTGAGGACACGCTCACACTTACACTGATGTTAGTGGCTAATCCATTTGGGCATTCGACACGATAATCTGAAAATAGTGCATTGTAGTGCATAATGCATTCTCACTCTCACCCACTCACAATATCATATTTATGTAATTTGAACATGTTTTTATCACATTCACTCACCTGCATAGCACCTACATGTCACACACACACACATTAGTGTACAGAATAAAATGTGACCAGAGGGACTCCAGGGATCCAAGCAGGTGTTTTATATGCCTGGAGTGCCTGTGTACGTTACATACTGAGAAAGTCAGTATGCCTAGTACCAATTTATAATGCCACACAATGAATTCATAAAAACTATGAAATAATGGTGGATGAAATAATAGATGAAATGGGAGTGTCCAACAATCATGAACAAACATAACATAGGTGAGAACTGTGCTCAACCACAGTTGATTCAGCTGCTTTGGAATTCCTCCTATTTTGACAAATGGGAATTTAGTACACACGAGCCAGCATGACAGGATGTTTGTTTTATCTGTTATCTATCACTTTTATATGCCATTGGAATATTTCAGATACAGTATGTGACTTATGTCTGGTGCAAAGTGACATACATTGCACCACTTGAGTCTGTGCTAAGGGAAAGTCTGACAATGGTCATTTTTTTACTTTTATTTATCTGAATGCCCATTGTCACATTTTTATTAAATGGAAATCTGGTTGGGTGTATTGATGGTATGTTGTTTTGAGACAAGTGATTATGCAATCAATCAATTAAAACCAGGACTTAAGGCCATTGCACAGTGTTTTGAAGATGATGATGATGATGATGATGATGATGATGATGACGATAACAACATTAAGAATAACAAAAAGAAATTCTGAATTGAACTATTGTAAAACCACGGTCACTTGTGCTGAACTTCTGCTGTCACTTTAATTATTGCTTGGTAAATCTGCCTTCAAGAACATTCATTTCAAATTTTATTTGACACTCCAACATTTGTTTTGCCCACTTGGAGAAGTCTCTCGACAGATTATGGGACCCTGGGGCCACTTCTGTCGTCTGTTTCATCCAGCCTCTCTACTCCTGGTGTCAGAGCTGTGTCCGTATACTCGGCATTTAATTTGACTTTATCCTGCCGGGTGTTGAAGCTCAGCTGTGGTCAGGAGTTCATGTGAGGAATCACTGCTCTGTGAATCAATTGTCCTTTTCGCTCCATCGCACGAGTGCAACATGATGTAAACATTTTAGTGTGAAGTATTAGGAGGCTGTTCTCATGAGTGATTGGAGGAAGGATCGGGAGATCAGCCATAGGTTTGGGCAAGCAGTGAGGTGAAATTGGGGACAAGCTCTACCAGTCAGTTCTACGTACCCAACATCACCTTTGTTAAAGAATGAGGTTGTGGATGAAAGCAGCTGAAATTAGTTTTCTCATTTGATTTAGTATCTAACGGATGGTGAAGCTCCACACTCCTCACAGCAAAGCTGCTCCCCCACATAGAGAGGCTGAGGTGGCTTGGGCATGCGATTATAAAAAAAACCCTGGTCGTTTCCCGTTGGAAATGTACTGAGGATTGCCACCTGAGAGGAGACCTTGAGGTCGACCGGGAGAGATTTTATCTTTGGTTTGGTCTGGGACCAACTCGGGGTTCCACCCCTAAGGAGCTGGTGAAAGACAAAGATGTGTGGGGTTCTTTGTTGTCTTTAATTCTATCACAACCCCATGTGGACTTAGTGGTAAGAATATGGATAGATATGGATACATCAAATTCTGTATAGAGTCAAAATTGTACCGTTCCCACATGAGCAATGATGGTGGAGGGAGGAACCTCCTTCAGTTTAAAGTTACTCTATCAGAATCCACAGGGAAAAAGGTGAAAAAATGTTGGACCCAGTTTTAGTTGTTGATGTCGATCTCTAATACGTTGTCAATAACTTTCTGAAGGAAATTTCCCTATACACTCACACAAACACGACTTTCCAGCATTTGAATTTTCTGGAACATCCCCTCGTTTGTTGTCGTCATGGCAGCCACGGACGAGTGCAGCACAGCGATGTTGGTTTCAAAGCAAGACTAACCTTGAAAGCAGTCTGTCCAAGAGAAGCATGAAGAGGTGGTCTTTGAGCCGCAGTCGAACTCTGGTGTGACCTGACGTTTTAGTTGAGTTCGCTCTGGATGTCAATGCTGCATTAAGACGAACAAGATCCCCATGTCGTCATATCCAGTAATCATGGATACATGAATCTCCACCATGTGAGTGCGGCGTCTGGTCTGGAGAGAAAAGTCGACGTGAAAACGATCGGCCAAACTACTGCGGCTCATTCACAATTTAGTCCACACGAACAGATGTCATAGCACCTTCAACCCTTACAGACTCATCTTTTAACAATTTCTGCCTAGATATGTAACTAAATACTTCACACTGACCAATTCCAGAAATTCATGATCTCAACATACAGAATGACCTTTCATCTGCCCAGACAGTGGCGCTCAAGTAATAACTACTTTAATACAGCTGCCTGGTACATCTGGCTGCAACTTCTGTCTACGGCTTCCAGTGAGCTGGTGTAATTCCAAAGTCTCCTCAAAGTCACAGGCACCAGAGGAAAACTGGCAAAACCTCAGCGCGGTGTTCAACTTTAGCTGAGCTGGAAGTTAAGTATAGCACACGAGAGCTGCTTCAGAAATAGGCCTGAAGAGGTATGAATTAAAGGAGAGGGGCAGAAGAGGAGAGCAGTGGTATTTAATTCACCCGCCAGTTCATAATTGGATTTTGCTTTGATGTCCAGTACCAGTCACCATGGGATGGAAAGAATGGGCTTTTCTTTGGGGAGATTTACTTTATAGGCAGTTAAATGTTCCCTATTTCCTTATTAACTGGAGACTGTAGTTGCAGTTACTTCAAGAGACAACAGCCGACACAGTTAAAGTCTTCGGACTTTTAAAGCTGCAACATATTCGAACGCATTTTCTTTTTTCCACTGGTCATCTAAATTATTTTCAAGGAGGCCTGGAACAGTAAGTGCTGCCGCAGATGATAAATTCTGTTAACAGAGGATCTCACTGGAGATACAGTATACCGTGTCAGCACTTGCCACGACAATTTATTTGACTCAGCTTTTAAACTAGCACACATTTTCAAACTCTTACTGAAACATTAAGCACGGAGGTACAAACCAGATAAACGGTATGGAATACTGAGCTCAAACTAAATTAAATGAGTTTATTTATCACTGATATTTGTATCATAACATATATCATTAGGGATCTAAACAATATATAAATATAACATTCATTGTCCCAAAATTACTATAATTATTAAGCTGAGTGGAATCGGTTTCACAATAATTTGGTTTTAAGTGTCTTTTATAAGTTATGTTTTCAGAAGACCCTCAACAAAGACACTCTGTGCTTTTTAATGAACGTATTCTTCCAGGATTCACTAATGTATTCGAGCAGTATTCGTGGTGCACAAAGACATTTCCTTTGGATGTCTTTGTCTTTCATCTCAAGAATCAAGTTTCATGACTCCGTTTTAGTGGATCAAAACACAAAGCGCACACACACATCACAGTTAATGAAGCGTGATGCAGGTGAAAATGCGAAGCACAATGTTTGGTTTTCATTGGCAGGCATACCCACTGATGGGATTAGGAGAGCCACAGCACACCACCCGCACTGCCGCCTTGTTTGTTTGTGAACTCGCAGCGTGGGGTAGTGTAGGTGGCAAAAAGGCCATGTAGCCAAATAAATGTGATTATTTTGCTCCAGTAAAACCCACCGCTTTGTGAAATGACACATATTTTCTGATGGGAAAAGCGGAGAAGGAATAGATGCTTTTTTATTGAAGCAGCTCCAGGGGTGATAACTGTAATATTTAGGCAATGAACCAAACAGAGACACAAGGCCAACGTGAACGTCGATCACCTCGCCCAGACCCTTTTGTGTTTTAATAAACACACCACATTTTCAATTACAATCGTTTAGCCGCTAACTAGAAGGCAATTTCATGAGGGAATCAATTAGATGAAGTTTAAATTGATCAAACAATGTTGTGTAAATAACAGACTCATATTGGCTTTTAAATGTTGAGTTCAAGTCGGCATCACTGATTTGGTTAGGTGTTGGTGTACGTTAAAACAACTGTCGTCCTATAAAATCAAAGATTCTGCTTATCACTGACACGCACGCACGCATGCACGCACGCACGCACACACACACACACTGCACACATCAAAAGTTGCAGTAAGGCACCAAATATCAGACATGCTCAGTCATTCTATGTGCCAGTCGGCAAAAAAACAAAACAAAGACAAAATCTTAAGTCAATGACTGTAAATCTTCTGGGGTTCTTCCTCTGACACCCAAGACAAAGTTCACATCCCAAGTTCTTTGTCTGACAATCAGCTGTCTATATCAAAGTCTATATCAATGATTTGTACTATCTCATTCTCCCACAGTGCCTCGGGGCCTTTTACCACAATTTCAGCTATATTTCATTTTTATCTTTTAAACTGCGTGGAAGTTTGTGCAATCCATGTGCACATCTCCAAAGTCTATCAAATGCTCCCTCCACTGAGGAGGAAATAAGGACTACTGAAAGCTTGAAAAGTAGATTAGCTGCCCGGATAGATTGGATCCTGCATGAATATATTAAGAGAACTTCTTTTAGATTCTCAGGTATTTTTCATTGGTGCATTAAATCTCAAGGACTTTCTGTCTCCCGTACAGTCAACGGGAGCCAGTAGAAATAAAGCAAATTAGTGTTTTTATTTTTCTTAAGTGTTTACATTTGCTTCTCAACTTTAATAAACACCTTTAGGTATTAAATCTTCAAAATGGGATAATTGCTTCGCCTATTAAAAAAATATTTCATAGGATTTGCCCTTCCTGGCTTCACACTCTTTATTTATAAAAACATAAACTCCTGGGGTAAATCTTTGTTGAGGCTTTAATCCCAGTAATCCCATCTCTACTGAATCCAATAACCTCTTAAGAGATAATTCAAGACAAAAGTTGACAGTTAGTGTTATTACAAACAAAGATGATCCTATTCTGTAACTAATAAGACACTAATATATTTTAGATTTCCAAACGTACTACAGACACAAATCTGCACACAAAGCACAACATACTCAAATTATTTAGTGTTTTCTAAGTGGGAACTGTAAACCAGCTATGTAATGAAAGTATTTAAAAAAAATACATGTAAACATTAATATTAGTACTAATAATATTTAGCCTGGTTATTGTGCTGCACAGTAATACAAGATGAAAAAATCAACTTGTATACGTCTCACGATGTTGCAAAGTTCCCGTTGAAAGTACAGTAACACTGAGCTGTGACGTGATCAGCTGCACTTTGGAAGAAAGTAAGCCTGACATTTTGTGAAATAAGCCTCCTGATAGAGTGCACACTGAGCTGCCCGCTGTTGGATTTAAGAAGTTTAAACTAATACTCTGTCATATATTTCCCACGTCTCACTAAGTTCTCATTGGATGTCCTCATATAACATCCAACACATACTCAAGTTTCTTTTGTTTCTCTACCTGAGACCGTTTTTCTTACCATGCCAACACTTTAGTTCAACATGACTTCATCTTTGTCACAAGTCTGTTAGAAAGGCACAACATTTTATCTGTACACAGTGGGTGTTTCCTCCTGATGGGTTTTTTATTTTTTATTTTTTTTAGCTGATGAATGATCCATCTGCTTAATTCAAGCATCAGTTTACTGATCCAGATAGGTGACAAGATCAGCATAAAAACATGTCAACAAACCACAACATCGACGTTTGAACAAGCATGTTTGATAGTTTAACACAGTTTTACTCCTACAATGGGGATAAAATACAAGAAGAACGGCCCCTTCCCATGTTTTACTGTATTTCTTTCCCAAAGTTGTAGCTTTGGTATGAAAGCTGGATAACGACTGTTTTGAAAGTAGAAGGCTTCGTTTTCAAGGGCTGACAAATAAGCAATATATGAATATTGTTGACGGGTGTTTGAGACTTTCACTTTGGATATAGAAGCAACAATACGTTGCCCAACCCGCCCCTCTGGAACATTTACCTACCTTACATTTCATCTGTCATTACATTTACAATATCCTCCTATTGCTAAAACGTGGAATTTTTAAGTGTTGTGTTTCAATAAAGTGTTAGTACCTTCTGCTGAAGCTACTTATTTCCTGTTTATCTAGATTCCTCACACCCTTTAAGTCAACTTTCGGCTAACATGTACAACTTGGAAAAACATAATTTTTACTGAAAAAAAACCCCCTGATTATTGAATTAATGACGTCAGTAAGAAGCAGCAACAAAACAGCAAAGACATATAGTGATAAACTGATGTTTATTTAGGGCTGTAATAACGTCATAGGCACCATGAGAAATAATGTTGGTTAGCGCGAAAGCTCCCCGGTAGCACACGGTGCAGAACAGAAGGAGAAATTTGTTTTCATACCAAACGTAACGAGCATTGATGTCAGAGAAACATCTGCAATTATAACAGTTATCCATTAAAGTTGTGGCGTTGACATAATACATTATGAGCTACGCTGATAACCACAGACATAAGGCACACACCCTTAGTGTCAGAGTCTTTTTAATAAACCAGAGAGATTTTATGTGTATATATATATATATATACAGGTACTTCTCAAAAAATTAGCATATTGTGATAAAGTTCATTATTTTCCATAATGTAATGATAAAAATTAGACTTTCATATATTTTAGATTCATTACACACAACTGAAGTAGTTCAAGCCTTTTATTGATTTAATATAGATGATTTTGGCAAAAAAGTAAAGAAAAACCAAAAATCCCCATTTCAAAAAGTTAGCATATTTCATCTGACCAATAAAAGAAAAGTGTTTTTAATACAAAAAAAAGTCAACCTTCAAATAATTATGTTCAGTTATGCATTCAATACTTGGTCGGGAATCCTTTTGCAGAAATGACTGCTTCAATGCGGCGTGGCATGGAGTCAATCAGCCGGTGGCACTGCTCAGGTGTTCTGGAGGCCCAGGATGCTTTGATAGCGGCCTTAAGCTCATCCACAGTGTTGGGTCTGGTGTCTCTCAACTTCCTCTTCACAATATCCCACATATTCTCAATGGGGTTCAGGTCAGGAGAGTTGGCGGGCCAATCGAGCACAGTAATACCATGGTCAGTAAACCATTTGCCAGTGGTTTTGGCACTGTGAGCAGGTGCCAGGTCATGCTGAAAAAGGAAATCTTCATCTCCATAAAGCTTTTCAGCAGATGGAAGCATGAAGTGCTCCAAAATCTCCTGATAGCTAGCTGCATTGACCCTGCCCTTGATAAAACAAAGTGGACCAACACCAGCAGCTGACATGGCACCCCAGACCATCACTGACTGTGGGTACTTGACACTGGACTTCAGGCATCTTGGCATGTCCTTCTCCCCAGTCTTCCTCCAGACTCTGGAACCTTTATTTCCGAATGACATGCAAAATTTGCTTTCATCCGAAAAAAGTACTTTGGACCACTGAGCAACAGTCCAGTGCTGCTTCTCTGTAGCCCAGGTCAGGCGCTTCTGCCGCTGTTTCTTGTTCAAAAGTGGCTTGACCTGGGGAATGCGGCACCTGTAGCCCATTTCCTGCACACGCCTGTGCACGGTGGCTCTGGATGTTTCCACTCCAGACTCAGTCCACTGCTTCCGCAGGTCCCCCAAGGTCTGGAATCGGTCCTTCTCCACAATCTTCCTCAGGGTCCGGTCACCTCTACTGGTTGTGCAGCGTTTTCTGCCACACTTTTCTCGTCCCACAGACTTCCCACTGAGGTGCCTTGATACAGCACTCTGGGAACAGCCTATTCGCTCAGAAATTTCTTTTTGTGTCTTACCCTCTTGCTTGAGGGTGTCAATGATGGCCTTCTGGACAGCAGTCAGGTCGGCAGTCTTACCCATGATTGCGGTTTTGAGTAATGAAACAGCTGGGAGGTTTTAAAAGCCTCAGGAATCTTTTGCAGGTGTTTAGAGTTAATTCGTTGATTCAAGGGTGGGTGTGGTGCTCCAGATGATTAGGTTAATATCGCATTTAGAGTACCTTTTCATGATATGCTAATTGTTTGAGATGGGGATTTTTGTTTTTTCTTTACTTTTTTGCCAAAATCATCTATATTAAATCAATAAAAGGCTTGAACTACTTCAGTTGTGTGTAATGAATCTAAAATATATGAAAGTCTAATTTTTATCATTACATTATGGAAAATAATGAACTTTATCACAATATGCAAATTTTTTGAGAAGTACCTGTATATATGTATATATATATATATATATATATATATATATAAAAATATAATCAGGAGGACGAAAAAAATCGAATCTAATAAAACAAAGATGGCTGCAAAACTCCTTGAATCACTCATCAGGAAAAAGTTAAAATAAACTTTCCAGTGGTTGTACATCACCGTGATGAACTCGTACTTCCCATGGATATAAAATGCTGATTGCTCTGTCACTTTTAATGCAGTGAGTCACTTGACTTTATAAAATCTGCATCACTTCCTGAACTAGATAAATACCACAACCACAGAAGCTTTTGGAAAAAAAAAAAATCCATTATCACAACTCTTCTCAGCCTTTTTGAAATATCCAGTTACTGAGTGACTTCCAATAGTCGGTTATTATCTCCTTTCTTTACTGTGTGTCTGAGAGCAGAGAAAAAGGTGTGTAATTTATTAACTGCCTCTAACACAATAGAGAATTTCTTTCTTTCCTTCCAGGAGCTAAATTCACTCTAATTCATTCTCTGTATTTTGTTACACCGGCGCTTCCTTCCTCGACATGGCCAGACTCTAACTTCCTCCCAGATGACGTGAAAAGCAGCTCTGCCATGTTTCTCTACTCTGAAGTCTTGTCTTTAATTCCCATAAAAGATTAAACTTATTTCTTCTTCGAGAAAAATATGGCCTTCACTGTTTGTTCCACCTCTCTCTTTAGCACTTCACTCTGCCTGAAGCCAGTTCTCGGGGAGAAGTGGTGATGAAGGTGAAACACTCCGGAGTACCGACTGGAGTGGCTTCATGGGACTTTCTTCACAACAGGGCTAATCTGTTATTTTGGTTTTTGCAAGCCTGTTATTGTTAAATGAAGGAAAACACTTCAGTCTCTATTCTTACTGTTCTTGTTTCTCTTATTCCAACCTATAGTTTTGTTAAACTGCTTTTGAAAGTTTAATGGACCTTTAATGCCGGTGGTCACCTTATGTTCTCTGCCAGGATACAAAGACGAAGAAAGAAACAGGTTGTGGAATAAATAAAAAAAACCTAAACATTGATGATTAAAATTGATTGATAGATATGCCCAGCAGAATAAGGATACATAACTCTCAGAGATTAACCTGAAATCCCACCAGAAGATTCCAGGTTGATAGATTGGAAAGCATGAATCTTCAGGTCATCTCTCCAGAAAGGTTTCTGTTTTAAAAGACAGAGTCTGATTCACTTTGATCCTGCATAGAAAAGCTAAATTGCATACTCATGCAAACTGATTGCTTTTCCAGTTTGTGTGTGTTTTGTGGGTGATCAAGTAAGAATCAAACCAGGAGCCATACGGTGCACGCAGGAGTATTCAATAGTTTTGTGTGGATGGGCCCTTGTTTACCAAGAGAAATATACTAAAACTAGTATTACATAAAAGGAAAAGTGAAACCAGGAAGTTGGACTTGTTGATGGATCAAGTTGCCAAACATATTAAAGCGTTAAAGCAAATTTGACAAAGTAAAATGAGAAAGAAATGAAAAGAGAAACATGATTTGGGAGATTATTGGTCAAAAGCTAAAAGTTTGAGGGAGAAATATATTTTATAAAATGTTTGCAACAAAAGTCGTGACAAGTCAGCACAGAAAATGGTATGGTGGTTATATCATGGGTTCAAATCCAGACTAAACCTTTCTCCGTGTCGCTTGCGTGTCCTGTGCATATTCCTCTGGGCACTCCAGTTTCCTCTCACAGACCAAAAACATGCATGTGTGGATAATTGGTTAGTTACCCAGATGTGGTTTCCTCCCACGCTATAAAACAACATGCGTTTGAGGTTCATTTCTGATTCCAAAAGTGCCCATAATGTGAATGTGATTGTGTGTGATTGTCTTTCTGTGTTTGTGTGTGATGGACAGGCATCCTGCCCTGATTGTATCCCCTGCTGGGATTGGGTCCAGGGCCCTTTGACCTTGAAGTGGATAAAGCAGTATAGAATACGGCTCAACAATTTGATTGTCTTAGTTTGTTTTCTAATTGCTGCTGCCTATCGTGGTGGGACTTTCCTGGTTCAGGGAATGGTATAAATGGAAAAGATATCTAAACTAAGCAAGAAAAACCATTGTGTAGGAATTAAATGCTGGGTTGGCCCTTACATATAGACCGACAGCAGTCGTATTATGCTCAAGGTTTTTTACAATAGTTTATCTTTTCAAACCATCTTGTTTTGTTACAATTTACAGTTTTTTTTTTTACCAAGTAGAGCATCGCATTGGCATGACTACAGTGGATATCAACTTTACATTGCCAGTTTGCTTTGGTCATTTCCTTAGCTTGTTGAATCCTGTTTTTTTTTTTTGTTCTTTAAAGTGTTTTGGCTTTTATGTAGTACTGTTGCACAGCTCACAGCACTGTTCCTGCAAATAGTTGATCAGTTTGTTTGGTTATCTGACCAAACACCAATGAGTTATGTTTGATGACATCACATCAAATCAAATCAAACTTTATTTATACAGCCCTTTTCATACAAAAAGTTGTAGCACAAAGTGCTTCACATACTATAAAAATAAAAATAAAAACGCACACACGTATGCATGCACACGACCACGCACACACAATGTAAAATGTGGCAAAACAAGTTCTGATGCATCACTCATCCGACTACAGAAACCGTCTGAGCTCTGTGCCCAATGTCATATACTGAAACCACTTCTCTGTACCCTGGTCTTTGTTCACACCTTCTCTGCGGCATCAATTTCAAACCCAAAATTCAACAGGGCGAATCTAGAAAAGGCAGATTCTGCTCGATGAAATGCTCTGAACGAAGTGTTTTGTTGACCTGTGATGTGTTGTTTATGTCTTGTTTGCATCTTATTTGCACTGGACAGAATGAACACGCCTCTCTCCTGTTGATATCTGATCCATATGTCTAGTTTATCTTTTTCACATTTTCTTCTAAGAGCTTGCATGGAGCAAGCCACAGGCCCATGCAGCAGGCGTTCCTTATCTGGCAATGTTGATTGATTGCTACAGTGAGGATGAATATATTGCTGTGATCATTCATCTTGCCAAATGTGACACTCCAGCACAGCAGGGCATAACTCAAGGTACATCAATTGCTGTTGACAAAAGACTTGACTTTACCCAAGGGCAAACAGCCTAAGATCAGCTCTAAGAGCTCAAACATCAACCAATTAAGACATGATAGCTAAAAGCAATCTGGTGACACTGTGTAGTTTAGTGTCTTTTCCCTAACAGCTAGGTTGACATTTAAAGGTTGCTGTTAATTTCAGTCACAGTTTCAGTCTTAGTCGTGAATGGGAATACAAATCAATCAAGTACCATGGTTAAGAATAAATTGCTGCTCATGGCCACAACATGCCAACGGTGACTGTCAAGTGGAGAGACGGTGACATGAACCGCTATCTCCAGTATTGAGGGTATTACAATCCTTATAATAAGTCTAATTATGCAACAATTTTATGCTATTGTAGGCTTTAATTGTGTAGGTAATTGGACAAATGGTTCACCTATCAAAGCAAAATGTCAACACTTGAAGCATCTGCCTCATTTTTTCTCAGGAGGAATACGCTTCTGTTCAAAGGAAGATTTCAAATTTCACTTGGCAGAAAGATTAAAAAATTTTAGGTCGAGTTTCCTGCATTTTTAAAAAAAATAGATATATCTACATTCATTCAGCTACAAAGGGTTACCAGATTGAAAAACAACAATACAACAGCAACTGAGAGTGAACAGTGTGATGTGAGACCATATAATAAACTTGTGTGTTGCTGTATCCTACTTATCACAAATAGACTTAAATGCTCTCAAGTGTGTTCATTTCCACTCAACAGCCTGCTGCTTCACTTACTTCTATTGTCATTTTTTCATTCTTGATGACGATTTTGTTATTTGTGTTGTGGGCTTTGGTTTTAGTGTGTTGTTTTGGTGCTTTTTTCTACGTTCTGACCCTTCTGGGCCACCATACCAAGACGTGATGACCTACAGCTCATTCTCATGCTCGAATGCCTGAATGACAAACATGGAGCACCGGAGCCACTTATCTTGATATGTAATCTATTTAGCAGACATTTTGTAACTTGTATTCTTTAAAAAGATAATTTGTGGTCTGTTGTTTTGTTGGTGGGGCGTCAGCGCTGCCTAAAGGCGTTGATTATGAGCTGTCACGAAGGAAACATGTTAACTTTGAGTTGTCAGACCAAAACTGTGGTCTTAGATCTCACTGAGAGGCCCGTCCACCCACTGGAGATTTGGTGACCAATAACAGCCTGCGGCTAAATTCAGAGAGTCACGAATTCAGAGGCGCTGCTGCTACAAAACTGACCATCAGGTTACAACATGGAAATGGTGCCAAAATAAAAAAACTAGGCTTGTTTGCCACGTCGTACATGTCAATTATGAAGGAAAAAATATAAACAAGGAGGCAATAAATAAAAAAAGGTCTTTGTGATTTTGACTGTGGAGAACATTGTTATAAATAAATACTAAAATATTGAATTCAGTTTGTGTTCCGCCTGCCTTCTCAAACAGAATCATCACATTTTGTTTTTGTCCGGCCAATTTTAAACATCCTGACAATGAGTGTGATAGTTTCTGCCGCTCAATGCCACTTGTTGAGCATTGCCACGCATGTTACACTCGTTTAAAGAAAGACCTCAAGTACCTTGAATAAACTGAGAGCATCACACTCCCGTTTCATTTCTTCTGCAACAGATTTGGTATTTTTTCAGAGGCTTTGCAGAGCAGATTTGCTAACAGCTGTGTTCACTGACTCATTGTCACGAGTCTGTTAAGGGACATGAAGATTTTTCCCCAAAGTCTCTTTTACTTACAACTCTCAATTTTTTTTATTTTGTAGCTGTCATGGTAAAAACACATATATTAAATTATAGGTGCAAATGTCCACTCCAGAATCTGCAAATATTGTTTATAAATGTAACAACATGCAAGGGTGTATGGCGATGTCATATTTTCAAATATATGCAGAGGTGCAGAAATGGATAGATGGTTTGATGGGTTTGAAAGTCCAAATTGAAAATGACAACTAAAAATTAGTTTTTTCAGATTTTCAGATGAACTTCGTCTGATTATTCTGAAATGCCTTTTACTTTTCCCTTTGACGTCGGCTCTTTCTATCATTGTGAAGCAGAATTCACCAAGCGTACTTTTCACTGCATGCCACTGAATTTTCTGGAACTTCCTTCATTCCTTTAGTTATGATGAGGGTATAAATCAGAATTAGGTCACATTTCTCTGCAGTGTGAATGAGGCCTTTAGTTGCTTTCTGTATTCCTTATGTCTGTGATTCTGCATCGTCTGCGACTGCGTATTTGTCCACTAATTGCTCCACCTCCCCTTTTCTACAAGTCTTTAAATAAAATGGCCACTCATTAGCAGTAGCAGTGTCTGGCCTTTTGAGTCCTTCTTTCAGCAACCCTTGACATATTTAACAGCTCTGTTGATGTGAATACAATAACAAACACTTCGGTTTTTGAGCAGAATTGCAAAGAATTAGCCTCAACCTTTTTTGTGAAGAAATTAGAGTGACTTTATTCTTTTCTAAGCAAGATTTATATCACCTACAGTCACTTGATGTTATACCGTTTCAATGCAAACTATTGAAATAAATGTTGTCAATCTGGCTCTTTGCATGCTTTCTCTGCAACACTACAATCTATTAAAAGTACTCAAAAGCATATTTTCTGCCCGGAGGCCATTAAGCTTAATCAGTTATATCTTGTTAAATACTTAACATTTAGGCTTGATTGGACTTGTAGTTAGAGCCATTGAATCACAGCCGCTCATTGTAATGGTGTCCTGATGGTAGCAATAATCTGATCGTTTTATGTGTGAATGTTCACGTTTTGGGACCCGGCCAACCTCTTCCAAAAAAGCTGGGTGTGATTCATATCATGCTTTCTGTTGCAGGAAATAGTCTCTTGTATCGGCCCACGGCTTGTGAGGACAAGCTTTGCTGCAATTTCTTCCTTATCAAGGATAACTACTTTGACAATCAGTGTAAATCAGGTTTTACTCAGACTTCTCCCAAACCTCTCCGTGTTTGTTTGCTGGAGTTTGATAACATTAGGCTACCGGGAGTAAATCTGTGGTGGTGTGAATGCCTGCAGAGCTCAGATTAAACTTGAATTATCAGTGTAGGGACTACCTGCTGCTGCTTCCTCCTCCTGCTCAATCACAGGGGTTCATCTCTCGGTTTGTTATTGCAGTTTTACTCTGTAGAAAAGGAACTGCAGCAGTCCAGAGAGTTTCGGGGCACCTAAGAAACATGTCACTCCTGATAAAAAACTCTGGGTATCGACTATTGTACCCATCTGCTTATTCATTACATTATGGCCCGACCCTCATGACTCCATGTATCAACAGGAATCGGAGCTATCGCAGCCGCACTGAATGAACAAATGTGATAGTGTCTGGACTTGCAGGCATGGAGATGAATGCTGGCTACGTTTTTACTCCCAACTGTCTGAGATGACAATTACTGAAAACTAGTCATGGTAATGAGGAAAGATAACATTCTCCTGGGCTGCACAGGGAAGGAATGGTTAACAAAGTTCCGGGATCTAGTCCGGCTTTGGGTTCTTTCTGTATGATTGCAGGCTCTGCTTGTGTTTCCTAGGTACTATAGTCTCCCTCCTCAGTATAAGGCGTTTGATGTTCTTCGGTAATTTGAAAATTTCCTCTGTGTGTGTGTGTGTGTGTGTGTGTGTGTGTGTGTGTGTGTGTGTGTGTGTGTGTGTGTGTGTGTGTGTGTGTGTGTGTGTGTGTGTGTGTGTGTGTGTGTGTGTGTGTGTGTGTGTGTGTGTGTGTGTGTGTGTGTGTGTGTGTGTGTGTGTGTGTGTGTGTGTGTGTGTGTGTGTGTGTGTGTTTGCTGTGCGATGGGCTTGTGACCTGTGCAGAGTGCACCCTGCCTTTACCCACCGTCAGCTGCGATCGTCTCCAGCTCCTCACAACCCCACAATGGATAGATATCCATAAGATGGATGGATGGAAAACATTCTTCCATGATGATATCCGTCCCTTTTACATTCCTGTCAAACATGTGTTACTATGCCATCTGTAGATTTTATTACAGGCCGTGCAATGCACCAAAGGCACATTTATTCCATGGCACTGCGATGTGTAAATAATGGATGTTGTCAAATGCACAATTTATTCCCTTGAACATCAACAAACGGCTGCAGGTACGTATGCTAAATATCACTCAGAAGCTTAAAGACAATTTCCACTTCTCATACCTTTCACTCAAGGTAAGACTTCCAATATTTGGTTGATTTTGCTGTTAAACAATTTGTTTGGAAAATTGAATCAAACATGTGGTGCACTTGGTTCAGCAGTTAAAAAAAATCACTCACTGATACAACTTTGTGAATGCTCAACATGGTCAGGTGGCCAATCTCAGGGGAGCCTCCAGACATTTATGAAGCCAGATTTCAGACTAAACACACAGAGATTTAATTGTGTAGAAACATTTTTTAAAGTCTTGCATGTGCTCTTAGGGCCAGAGAGTCAAACATCCATCCATCCGTTTTCTATGCTGCTTTATCCTACTTATAGTCATCGTAAGGGCTGATATGAGCTGAGAAACTCACACACATCTACATTCACACCTACGAGCAATAAAATCATCTGAAATACCAACAGTACATTGAGTGGGAACCGGCGCGAAAACCAGAACATGCACAGAAAAAACATGCAAACTCTGCACAGAAAAGCCCCCAAGCCCAGAGGAGTAATTGTAGTGAGGGTCCTCACTATGAGGCGAGAGTGTTAGCAGTTGACACGAATCAGTCAAAGAATACACACAGTTAGCCTTAATTCCATGACCATAATAAGCAGATCTCTCAAAAAAGCTTTGGCACGGCATCAATTCTACAAGACCTCTCAAGGTGTGCTGTGGTATCAGACAGAGAGATGAGCAGCAGATTGTTTAAGCTCTGTGTCAGGGTTATGCAGGGTGGACCCAAATGCAGACGCAGGAAGTTCTGTAAAAACCAGGTTTATTGAAACAAAGTCCAGGGAACACGAGGAAAACGACTAGAGGAGCGACATGATGACAAGAGGCGAGACATGTTGACGAGACCATCCGACAAGGACAACAGCGGGACAGGGGTATAAATACACAAGGGAGGTGTGGACACAAGTGGAACACAACAGTGGGTGCACACAGAGGGAGAAGGCCATTGGTTAATTGGAAACACAAGGTGAGACACACAGAGACCTGACACTCTGTAAGTTGCAAGGTGGGGCGTCCATGGGACCGTCAGTGCGCCGTGGCCGATTATGTCCCTTTCACCAGTTTCCTTCTTTTGTCCACTATTTTATAGTTAGTGACGAACGAGTAAGTACAAACTGAAAGCACCACAAGACCTCCAGTTCTAGAGATGCTCACACTTACTAAAGTCATTCGCATCCGTAAAATAACCCATTTTACTTGCTTCTAACACATCAAAATCTCTACTTTTCGGTATTATTATATTATGTACAGTTTCTTCCGATCACTAATTATTCTGGTAAATTGTGTTGGAACTTTAAATTTACTTTGAAAAAATAAAAATAAATACAACAAACTTCCCCAACTCTGAATAATTTCCTTATTCTAGCTGTGTCTTCAGCTAAGGCAACACATACATTTGATTAAATCTGACCTTGTCTCAGTCATGTATGGCTTTTTAAATTCCAGCTTCTGAGTATGTTGGCAGATTCTAAGAGAATGTCCATGATGAGTGACAGCGGGCAAGAAATCAATGAGCGAGTGAAAAATGAAACTGTAATTACTTTTATCAGTCGTGCCTTGAATGATACATGGAAGACACATGTAGAGCTAAAAATAAATATTAGCAGATGAGTATTAATGAGGCGCATGTGTTTGCCCCGCGGTTACCTGCGAGCCATTCACAGGAATCCTCCGAAGCTTTCATGTACCATCAAAGAACGACTCCACGTAGCATCTCTATTTTCCACAAACAACAGAGGATTTGATTGATTACTTGTAAGCTGTGTTGGTTTTCATTATGTATCCACGCGCTTATGAATATCTGATAAGTATT
The DNA here is from genome assembly GCF_963383615.2 of Lipophrys pholis. NCBI lineage: Eukaryota > Metazoa > Chordata > Actinopteri > Blenniiformes > Blenniidae > Lipophrys > Lipophrys pholis. Next base: position 26,315,123 of record NC_137628.1, read on the forward strand.
GAATCAGTGCAAAGGTGGTCCGCCCTTACCTGTTCCAGACAACGGAGGACGGAGGAACTGACAAGCAGGCAGTGTGTGTGTGTGTGTTCGTGCTGATGAAGCCAGACACTCCCTGTGGCTAGATATTACAAAGAACTGGCAACACTGCGATCTCTATTAAATGGAAATAGAAGCCAAACACTGCTGATGACTTTAGAAGAAAGCATCCAGCGTTATGATAGTAATTTGTTTTAAGCGACTCATCGAGCCACGAACAAAACAAGCAGCTTTTCCTTTGACAATTCCCCCCAAGTGAATGCAATTACCTAAATATATTCTCTATCATTCTGTCAATTGCACAATGCTTTTATAGCTTTGAAAGTGCTGTTCCTTTGTGTGAAACATAATGTATGATAAATTATTCCAGGAAAGTCAATGGGTAAAAAATCCTTTGTTCAAAATAGATGGTGTCAAATTGGATTCCCTTTTGAAATACTGTACAGTGTGCGGACTTTTCCAAGGTGTTTGTGTGTGAGTATGATTGAATTGTGTTTCAGGATACACATACACAGTCTGCTCAAAAGACATTTTTGAATCAAAGTGATACACAACTTTCTTCTTAATAGTTAAATAAGTGAGGATGACCAGAACAAACAGAGATATTGTTTGAGATTAAATTCCCAGTTCCAGAATTTGTCCGTTATAACTTTTGTATCCATTAGTCTGGCAGTCAAACTCTGTTTAAATGTGATTATATCTTCACATTTTTGGGGAAATTGTTGATTTCCAGACTGTCACAGCAATGATGGTTTACTATTTTACACCAGTCCAATAATATCTTGATATTTTTTTGTCAGATGGCAGCATAGTGACTTGTTTGTTTTTTTTATTCAAGAATGCATACACAATTGCAGAACTATGCTGTCCATGAAGAAAAATAACAATAGTAGAAGTATGCAATCTACACATAGATAGTGTCAACTGTTTTGTTTTTCTCCTCTATTGTTTTGGTTGTGTGTGCATGATCCCTGTAGTTCTTTAAAAGCACATGTTTAACTCTTCAGAGTATTTGGCAGAAGTTGTCCTCATATTTTCACTTCTTGCTGTGAACCACTTTGTCTGAGTCACACTGTGAGAACTTGATCTGGAATTTCTCACACTGAGTTTTGCCACAGGCTGTTTGTGGTTGTCAAAGCTCTAAATTGGCCACCGGCGGCTGATGGAGAGATCTCGGGTGCTCTTTTGCAGGGGTGACCATGAATTTATCCAACTTTATCTTCAACACACCCCTCATATCAAAGAGACAAAATAAATCAATTCCAATCCACATTAAAATGTGGATTAACATCTGTGTTGAGAAAACAATGTAAAAGAAAAAAGATAGAAGAAAAATATATTTCACTTTCAAATAAAAGGGGGCGTGTTTAGGTTTTGATTGCTGATGTGAAGAAGAAAAAAGCATCATAGGCCTCATCGTATTATCAATTTCAAAACATTCCTCTTGAAATTGATAAATGCCCTTGAATACAATATGAATCAGCAGAGATGTGACATCACTATTTCAATAGGAGAAAAGGAGAACAATTTATATTGCTTTATTACAGTAATAAATTCAATTAGTTGTTTGGGATATTTTCAACTGCACGTTCCAATCTTGGAAAGAAATAACTGAACTTCAGGAGCATAAACAGATTGCACTAAGCAACTTAGAAAAAATGCATGTTAATTACAGATAAAGTAAACAATATGACAGAACCCCCGTTTTTTAAATTTGAACTTAGACCCACCTCTGATTTAACATTAAATGTTCAGATTTTTGGTCTTTTTCTCTTTGTATTGTCACTCATATTTAGTGTCCCTGTCCTCAACTGCACTTTCTGAACGCTAATTGTTCAGATGTTAATTTTCAGTCATTCTGGCTGTGGGGATGGAAAAAATGACAGATTCTCAGTCCATTCTCACCTCACTGATTCGTGCTTTGCGAGCAACTGCTGGAGCCTCCAGCTTGATGTGAGACCTAATATCTTGGCGACATGATCTTAATTAATATATTGGTGGAAAATAATTGCTGGTCTGCCACATTTAGCTATGGTTAGTTTTATTTATGGCTTTACTTACATTGTGCATTAATCTTGTAAAGCATCATTAGTGCTCTATCAATGAAATGGAGTATTCCTGTTGTCATTTCATTATGATTGAACATTACTGGAGTTTAAATGAGTTTCCTGTATAATATTGAACGTGTTTTGTTATACATTTGGTATTCCCTAAGGGTGGCATGTCTGCTTTATGTGGATGTTATTGTCCTTCTGGCAGCGTCACATGAGGGCTTCTGCGATCACTGGAACAGTCTTCTGCAGAGTGTGAATCTCTTACACATAAAGCTGGTGAGGAACCACCTTCCACTGGTGGAGGAGTTTGGGTCATGACCAAAATAATGAGATCTCAAAAACAAATGGCTGAAAGTTTTCTCTCCAGGTTGGCGGGCGACACTCTTCGTAGTCGAGTGAGAAGTCGAGCTGCTACTCCTCCACAATGAAAGGAGCCACTTGAGGTGGTTCATCTGATTAGGATGCCCCCTGGTAGCCTCACATACCAGGTGCGTCCGACAGGGAGGAGGCCCTGTCGGACGCACCCGCTGGAAAGATTATATGTCTGGCTTGGCATTGAATACTGACGATGGATGGATAGAAATACATCTTATTGGTCCATACAGTGTATGTTTTGTCTCCACACAGTACACAAACAGCAGCTGGGTTCAATATTCTGTGTTTGTTCTGCCTAATGTTTCCTCATGCATGCTCTTCACCCGACTGCAACAAAAATGGCATGACGCATTAACCCGAGGTGAAGACAATTTTTTCAGGCTATCAATTCCTTGTTTTCTTTGTGTTAGAAATATATACTCCTCTTAACCCTTCACACCTAAATGTGAAGTCATCTTGCATGTGAAGATGATGAAGAAGAGCAGTGAAAATGATGCCATCATTATGAACCTTTTCGCAGGTGCTGAAACATTTATCCAACCGTGCCAAACTCAATCAACACTGCTAACATGGTTGTCCAGTACTTGGGGTGTCATTCAACACAATTCAATCCTGATGTAGTGTGCAAGAATATAAGTAGCTTAAAATCTCTGTGACGAATAAAATGCACTGCAAAGTGCAGAAATCCACTTGACAGCTCTTCAGGGAGACACACAAACACTGCAAACGGTCATAAAGACATAGACACAAGCGTCCCAGATCTGGAAGGGTTAAAGGACATCGATGTGGAAGTCACCTCACAGCACATAACTTTGATAGCAGCAGTAACTCTCTCATCTCTTATCCTTAATGCACTTGCTTGGTCACATCCTCCGACATCATAACTTGGCTCCTTCGCCACACTGCTGATAGGGATCTGTCCTCTAAATCTCAGTGAGCTCTTCACTTGCAGTGAAAAATGCTCTAAATCTGTTTTCTGAATACGGATATCAAATGACCTTGTTTGACTCATTTTGCTTTTTGTGACTGCCCACTCTTTCAATTTGCACTCACTGAGCATTTCATGATGAAACCCATTTTGAATGCTCCTCAGATTAGTCCCTAAATTCTTTCATCTTATAGCAGCAGCCAATTAGCGTCGCAAACACTTTAAACGCCTGTACAACTGATATCATTAAGATGTGGTGGCAGCTCATTTAGGTGTGTTTGACTGTAGGCTATTTGCAGGTGCGAAAGGAACAGACTCTTGCGATGCCACCTATTGTGCTGAAAAACATCAAAGGCATACAACACATTTATTCAGATGATCATTTGTTCACTGCCGTGGGAAAATATCTCCAAGCCTATTATCGCACAATCTTATCACTTCCGATTCATTTGTATTACATAGAAGTTCAAGCGGTTCTAAATCAAAAATCTGACTCATCAAAATCATAACATTAGAATACTTGAAAAGCACGCACAGGAACTTAGTTACTCGTACCCCTCATTGTGTCAGAGCATCTTGAGATCTGAAGCTCGTGTGGGATGGTTTTGGTCGGTACTGGCCAGCAAAGACCAAAGAATACAGTCTCATTGGGACCTTTAGTCATCATGACACGGCGCATCAGTGTAAATATTCAATCAACAGGAACCAGATTGTGATATCGTTTCATCAGTCACGTATCACCATGTTTTACCTTGTAATCGTTTAAAAACCTTTTCTATTTTTTACTACGGAGCCCACAAATGTGTGAGGGAACCATTGGTAGCTCTTACCAGCCTGCAAGGACACCTTCAAAATAGAACTAAAGTGTTTTTTAATTTTTTTTTTTAATTTCCATGCATTTTATACACTTCCTTATCATAATTAATTTTCATTGACCTCTTGTGAGCTGGCCGGGGACAAGGGTCATTTGTGTTCGGCAGGCCAAGTATACATGGCCTACTAAAATTACTTCATTTGTTTTCTTGCTGCAGCTTCATCTGCTGCAGCGCACGCACGCACGCACGCACGCACGCTTTCTCCTCTTTTCCAGTTGGAAATTTCTCTTAATTACTTTGTAGTCAAGGTTACAGTGTCAGTGAGACTTTATTACTTCTACTTGTCACAAGTATAAAAACATTCAAGTGATATTACCCGGCTTGAGATGGAAACATCAGACACAGGCTTGATTACAGTATTTGTCAGGGTTTTATTAGGTTGTGCGCTATATTCAAAGAAAGATCTTCGCTATGTTTAAATAGCAAAACCATTATGTCTTTCAACTCTTTCATATGTACTCATTAAAGATATAATAACACGAGTTTCAGGTTTGCATTCTACTTTGCCAATATGTTGTTAATTTAGAAATAAAAGACCTTGGGAGAGGAGCCAGGAGTTGCCGCCTCACTTCCCTTAAACAAACTGACGAACATGCATTACTTAACAATCACAGCAGGAAATATATACTAACTAATACAGCTAAGGTTAGAATATTAAAAAATAACACAGCAGAACATGGAGTGACTCAATTATTAGTTGGTTAGCAGGTCTCCTTCACTGTATGTACAGATGACTGTACTGCATTGACATTTATTTCAATAGGAGGGGCATATCTATCTATCTGAAATGAATTCATGTATTATATTTGACGGGATTATATTTTCATTTACTTAGCCAAGCCCACTGCAGTGTCCTGTGAGACGATAACAACTACAGAGAATCAGCATATTGTCACATGGGCTACTATTGTATTATGAAAGCCATGAATTATTCATGCCGGCTCACCCACTCTTAAATAGAGACATGAGTTTTCTTTCTCCCGACAGACAAACATGGACAGATCCTTTTTTCAAACCTCATAAATGTCGGATAATATAGCTCATTTATCTCTTAATTTATGAGCAAGTTTGGCACCGATTACATATTCATAGATTCGTGTGGCAGAATAGACACCTCGGAGAGAAGTTTGTATTGATTTTTAAATACATTAATTTTGATTCAAATTCGTGGAACGTGAAGTCTGAAGGACCTGTGGTTATGAATTCTAATTCTACCCTCTTCATTTTTGCATGGAGGCTCTCAGTTTGGCCTGGAGGCACTTTTCTCTTATGACAACTGCTCAGTGCACAATCCATTTAGGGGTAAAAGTCTTACTGGAGTAATGTATCTGTCCTGAAGGCTTTTTCACTTTTGACATCCAAAATGACAGCAGGGACCACATTCTTATCGGATTTTCTATCTGCCTAATGCTCTGCTCTCTGGCACATCCACAGTATGTTTAACCCATTGAAACCTAGAATGGCGTTGACACATTTTTGCCATATAGGCACACGATTGAACATTTTCATTAGGGGAGGAATGTGTAGGTGTAATAAAGAAGTGTCATAAAGCCAGTAAAGAAAGTGAATCAAGTCAAGCTGAAATGCAGGATCCGGACCGAAAAGAAACGGAGACAAAAACTCCAAAAAGAAGAAAAAGAAAACAACACCAGTTAGTAGTTCACAGCAAGACAGTTCAATCAAGATAAGCTGACCGCAAACATACCAGATACACTAAATATACAACTAAATATTATCTTGTCAAAAATATTTTCTGCCGATTCTAATTTTATAACTGTAATAATGTCCAGTTTTGCTTGAAATACTGAAAAGTTTGATTCAACCAATCAGCTCATTTGCAGTTTACAGTTTTCAACTGACTCAATACGTTTGCAAGGGCAAACGAGACATCTCTGAATACCAGTACACTGCGGTCTCACAGCAATCTGCAACCTCATAAATAAACATAGGAGTGATTAAAAAATGCCCTACTGATTTAAAATAAATAAATAACATAAACTGAAATCCATCATTCACAAAGTGATCGACGTGATTAGACACACCACACTCACACACGCAGTCACCAGTGGCGAAGTGCTCCTCTGTCATTGGGAGAAACTTGGAGATTTTGGTAAATTGCCCAAGGACACTTGTGCACATGAACAGGCAGAGATGGGGACCGAGCTGCCAACATGGAAAACATCCCACTCCACGACTCGCTCCTGTCACATGTGAGATGAATTTTCTAGTTAAAAGGAACTGCAACACTTGGGGTGGAAAAGGGCAAATCATGTTACATACAAGTATAAAGACTGACTTTTAAGGCTTATAGGGAAATGATTTCTCATGTCTTATTATATTGTTGCTTGCCTTTTCTTTTAATTGAACGCGGGTGAATGCCAATGAGTGATTGAACCCCTGGTTGAAGAATTCAACTGTGTGGTAATTGTTGCAAAATACCATTAACACATCAATGCTCACTCAGTCTTTAGCTGGGGATGTTCTATTCATCCCAGGCACATTTAAAAAAACTGCCATGAATAGATACTTCAGCTGTTTTCAAAAGCTAAATAGTTTCTGTGGATTTCGCTGCGCATAGTCGTTTGTTGCAAGTGTTGAGCAAAGACATGCAAGCTGTGTTTTTATTGTGGATATTTTCAGCTGTGATGTGGTGCCCATTAAAGGTGAGACTCCAAATAAATCGCCGGCTCTTGTTAATAATGAAAAAAAAACAACATGTCACCCACTACAAATATGTGGATCACAGGGGAAACTCTATGGCATAGTGAAATAAACTATATGAGACGGCAGCTACACAGACGAAACTTAAGTAGTATCTATTCATTGTTGCCTTCTGTCTTTATGACTCATCGGTTGACAATAAAAAGAAGGCTGAAAGTCTAGTTTGCATCCAACAGCAGAAAACTGGGTTTGCTGCACACAGGGAGACTTTTGTTGGACTCAGCACTTTGACTTTGCGTTATAAATGATACCACCAGTGACTCCGAGCAGAGGCATTGATTCAGACGCCCATTGAGCCTTCAGGCCGCAGAGTTGATCGAGCTTTTTGGCCATCAACAGGTGCATGAACCAAAATATGTGACAAAGAAAACATTTGGACATGATTGCACAAAATGAAACAGGAACGAGTTATAATACTCATTTTAATCTTGTAGTCTGTCCGTCCATCCATAGGAAGGGTTGTCAGGCAGTTGCCTAAAGCCCCCAGAGACAGTTGACATTAGTCAATATCAGTGACAATGTGATCAAACCCTTTAAACGCTGCCTTCAACAAGGACAACTTAGTGGGAATCTCCCTAATAGGGCCCGTTCTTTTCACAGTCTAATGGCTATAGGTAGCCTCACTATGAAAGCTGATTTATTCATAAAAGTGATTTCAATGACAAAACTTCAATGCTTCTTCGAAGGAAAAAAAAGCCCCTTTTTTTGTCTGTGTGCTTCTTGCACTTAGAGATATTTTCAAAATGAAAAGTGCATTAATTCAATTCAATTCAACTTTATTTATACAGCACCAAATACAACACAGTCATTAATAGTAACATGTATTATTATTTGAAACACCCCATCATCCCATGCATTGTTTTTCACCAGCCTTGTTGATTTTAAGTTTGGTTTTTTCAACATTTTATTGTCATTGTCATAAATGCAACAGACCATAAAGTTGCATTACTGCTGGTTCTATCTATCTATATTGTTTCGCACCACTCTCATCGTCCCCGATGACTGTGTCCGTCTCTCTCTTATCAACAGCTTTTTTGTCCCTGATGACTGTTTCCCTTCTTCTTCTTCACGGGTTCAATGCAGTTGGCATCCGTGAAATTGCACTACCACCATCTGCTGGTTCCAAATAGTCCATACCATTCCCACTGCTCAAAAAAAGAAAGAAAGAAGGAAAGAAAAAAAGAGCGTCTATCATACAGGTAACACAGAGACAGTACCTGAAAATCCAGTCAGCAATTAATCTCATGGCATGTTTCAAACAGGAATTGCACCAGTAAGAGCACCAAAAAATGAAAAACTACATCCATTCATCAAGCCATGCCCGCTAATGGAATACAGACAATCTCTGGATTCATAATTTGATATTCTTCTACACAAAACTCTCTGTAAATAAAGCAATAAAGTGTTTTTCTTTTTCATAAAGCGTTGACAGTGTAGTCATGTTATCTCGTACAGCAAACTGAACCATGTAAATGCGTCGGGATCAAAGGCGTTGAAGGCTGCTGCTACGTCGTCATTCTTGTTGACACGTTGATAACACACTAATTGAACGTAACCTTCAAACAGCGAGGAGTTGTTACCTGCTCCATTAAGTCACATCTGTTGCCATTCAGGCTCACACTCAGTCGCCGAAGTTGGAGCATAAAACCCCAAAAAATCAGGAGAGTTTCTGAGGCTTAAATTGGGACGTGAGGCTTCAGTTGTGGTGGTTCAGTGTTTTCCCATCTGTGGAATGAGGTGCAACATCAGCACTAAGCTACCTTATTGCACACTCACAGATGATTTAACAGCCAGCTCTTAAGTGTAGCCACGGATTAATAGAGCTTGACATAAAGCCTTTTCACTGGCTTTATCTGTTTCTCCTAAGCTTCAGGGAATTGAGCACTGGTGCTTTTCCCAGCGTGACACCAGTATCACTTGCACTGTTTCATGGTGCTTTTTTTCCCATTCCTTTAACTTTGGGGTTTATGCTGTGTCGGCAAGCGTCTCCTTTTGCTATTGGCAATCTTTCCCTTCAGAGACTCAGATCAAATGGCTTGTCCGGCCAATGATTAGCCTTAATCAAGACCCACTTCTATGCAAAGCCTCTGTGGGTCAACTGTCTGTTGGATATGAGTGTTTGAGGTGATGCTGCCTTGGATTATGGGAGGTTACCAGGGCTGCCCACGTAATCCACTTCCTTATTGACGGGCTCCTTGTTCATTTCTTGTATCTGCTGAGGATCATAGGTCCAAAATACAAACAAGAAACGGACGGGACATTTGTGGATTTGGAGGTTATAAAGGGCTTGAGCCAAACCGAGGAGTGTATCTTTAATCTGGCTGTGCCTCATGCTCTTTGGTTTTTCACTTCAGCTTGTTTTATACTGTAATTTCTCCTGATGGTAGAGGGGACACAGTTATTTCTTGCTTGGTTTAAACTATAAATAGCTGGGTAAAACACATCTGCACTGTCAGAGCAGTATAAAAGCTCTGATGCTGATATTTCAACTGTCAAAGCATAATTGGCCCGACGTTAAATCTCCCTCAGGGAATTTCTCCTGTGAATAAAGCAGAGTAGTAATGGATGTAAGTTAACCGGGGTTTTCTTTTCTAAACACTGTTGGTATCAACCTGCAGGTGACCTTCCGAAGTACAAAGTCAGTCAAAAATCCAGATCCATATTGAAGTTTTCACAAGAAAGCCAGCCAGCGATAGATCTGCAGTGCTCAGAATGTGAATTAAGCCGCAGCGGAGGAACCAGCCGAAAATACTGAGAGATTAAGTGGAGATTCTTCTGAGATGAAACAGAGGATTGTGCCTCTGCTAATTGTCTCCCTTAGGGAAAGAGTCAGTTTTTTTTCTCTGGTTCAAATTGTAGAATTTCTGTGATTTTTTATTTTTTTTTCCACATGTTTATATTTAGAAATGAATTAAAAATCCTTGTGGGATTTTGCAAAAATACTATATGACAAGACTTTGCTGATCCGGCTGTGGTTTCTATGACCTGCAGGGGTCGCGATTGACTAAAAAAATCTTCTTTACTTTCCTAATGAATCCATACTAATCATACTATTGCAAATATTTACAAACACCGCCTTTGAGCCGTGACCTTGTGCTCCACTTAACCTCTTATGACCAGTTTTCTGCCATCTGGTGACCCCACTATAATCTTTATTGCGTGAGACTGTCTGCTAGAAAGTAGCTGCTTTAATCGTTTGAACTGAGCCAGCCAACTGCAGAGCTGTGGGACACAATGCAGCGCTACATTTTCTGTATTTTAAACAGGCTCCGTGTTGAATCTGACAACAAATCCCCCTTAATAATCCACAGTCTGAGCCATGTTGAGATCAAAGCAAGAGAAAGCAACCGTGCTGATGCTTCTCTCTCTGTAAAACATTGCTCTATTTCTTCCCCGCTGCATCTTGAGGCAATGCTGCCATTGCAGTTTTTTTTTTTTGGGGGGGGGGGGGGGGGGGGGTCTAAAACTCTCAGTGGTCCATTAAGTCTTATATTCACCAGAAGAAAACTGCCAGTGCACAGCAGACTGAGGGATTTTTTTGACCTCAACTGAATTTGTTGCCAAACCTGAGCTGGTGAAGACGAGTGAGGCACAGAAAGGCCCGCAGGGAAGAAGCCTCGGGGATGATCGACAAGCCGCCATCAAAATACAATGGAACAAAGGGGATTTTACAACAATTACTTTGAGTATACAATGCAAGATATTTGGGAATCAGTTATGCAATCTACACACAGATGCTCAGATTTGGAGAAAGTGTTTGCTTCTCAAGTTGAAGTCAACCTCATCCTCAGTGTCTGGACTTCATTTGTAATGTCAGTGTTGTGATAACACATCCAACTTTCTAACCAGCTTCATGACTCGTTTTCAATTCGTTAAATCCTCCTTAGTAACGGCAGCATCATTTACGGCTACGGTGAGCACTGCACCGACCAGTCTACTTCACGGTATAGTTTATTTTGTCAATATTTGTTTTTGAGCTGTAACAGAGTGATGATTAGAGGAAGCGAGCGGACTGAAGTGGCGGAGTTCTCAAAGGATTGCCAATTTAAAGTGCCTGCAGCTGACCGCGCATGCACACACACACACACACACACACACACACACACACACACACACACACACACACACACACACACACACACACACACACACACACACACACACTGAGCTGAGGAAGAGAGAGTGTAAGTTAGAGAAAGAAAGCGAGAGAACATCAATCTTTCCCAACATGATTTGCTGACTGGATGAAAGCACTCCATCTGTCTTATGCTGTTTATTGAGGGAAAATTGGTTGGATTTAGCACAGTTGTTCCACAAAGAGAGAAAGAAGCTAGAGAAAGAAGGAAAAATAAATAGATTAGGAGACGTCCTTGTCCTCACCTGTGGTGGGGTGAAATTTTACAGCCGTTATAGGAAGTGGACAAAAACAGCTTCTGCATTACCCCACATACGTTATTATTATCTATTGTGCAGTTTGCTTAGGTTTTTTTTTTTTGTGTGTGTGAATCAACAACAAAATGCTTTTTACTCAAGTCTTCAATTATTGAACATCACAGCAGGGCAGCCATAAAGTTGGATTCCTATGGTGTCCAGCCAATATGGACACGACGTCCTTGAAAATTTTAAAGCTGAAAGCTAACACTTTTATTACTTTTGCTCTGATTCCCACCTTCAAACAACAACAACAGACTCTCAACAGTTTACATGATCACAACTTATTATTTATATTTGGTTTTTAAACTCAGTAGTGAAGTATGCAGCATGAGGTTGGTCTGAGGTAAAGAAATGTTTTGATCTTCTCATGTAGTTATCTTCAAAAAAGGTTTCTATCATAGCTATCAGTGATCCCAGTTGTGGTATGTCTGGACTAAACCCAAACTAAATCCTCATTTTTTTTCTTTTATGACGTCCAGTCTTACTCGTAGATTCGTAGACCCGGAGATTACCGGCTTCATCACGGGTTAATAACGCTTCCTGTTTGCACCATTAACCTTCACTCGCTTTGCGGCATGTAATGCAGCACCCGCTGCACAGAGCTGTGGAACGACAGCAAAAGCACTACATTCCCACTTTCGTGCTGGTTTTCCATCAGCTGTTTTTGGAAAAAAAGAATCTGAGAACAGTGTTCAGCGAGGAACTGGTCCAAGTGATCACAGACACAACAAATGTTTGGCAACAGCATTTCAGTCTGTCTGTCGCACTCCACTGGGACTTTGCTCTGGCAAAGTTTCTCTGCTCATTTTAAACCACATTCTTTGTGTAGTCTGCTGCTTATGCATGTTTGCACTGAGACAGACATGGCAGTGGTTGGTTTTGTTTATGATGAGCAAACAGCTCAGCCTGGGTGCTTTTTTTTTTTTTTTTAAACAATCTGTCGCTCAGACAGGCCTTCAAATAGATTTTTATTTTACAAGCATTACAGTTGTGCTGTAGGCATATAAATATTCATATAATATATCATGAAGCTTACATCAGCACCTGCGGTCCCAGCCGGTTGATGAGCAAATGCATCACAGTTACCTTCATAGCCTTAATTTGTACACAGTAATTCCAATGACTTTATAGCAGAGGTGGGATAACCTGAAATCAAATGGTGTTATTATTTCAACTGAGTTTGAAGGCTTTGCGGCACTTTGCACAACTAGAACACAAGCAAATAGAAACTGGAGTGCATGTTTGTATGCTTGTTTCCTTGTAATAATTTCATTTGTTTCTGTTGAGCCTTTGTTCTGCCTCTCACCTCGCTCAGCTGACCCTGTCCTCATGTGCTCCTCCGAACTGCAGGAGCTCCACTTTCCCTCATTCCCTCATCAAAAATGTGCTGCTCCACATCTTCCTTGTTTCTAGTTCATCTCTCTACGTCTTGCGCATACATTGCCATTTTTTGCCCCAGCCTTTCTTCGCCGAGTTACCTCATTTATAGTCCATGCCTTATTTTGAACCCTTGCCTGCCTTTTGACCTTGCCTCTCGGATTACCCTTCTGTGCATTTGCCTGAGCTTTGGATTATTCCCATGAACCAACCTCTTGCCTGCCCAACTCTGAATTCTGTTGTGCTTTTGGATCTGTACTTCTACCATGTGAGACAATGCATATCGCAGGAAGGAATGATGAGCATGAGGTTAAATGGCACTTCACTGGAAGCTGCATAGGAACGTCAAAGTAATGACCACACACAGTTTTTATGAATATGATGACATGCATTGAAGAAGCTTCAGAGTTCTATTTACATGGGTGACCTATATATTTGACTTCATTAAGTCTATCTGAATCGTTCTATACTGATCAACATCAAAAGTTTTTGAATATCGTGATGAAAAATTTGTGTGCTGGCTGATTAAATTCCATATTGGGCATACAGTATGGGCAATCTGTGGACTTCATCTGAACGAACCAGAAAGGTTTAGCTCTGCACAAACTTGAATGGGAATAAATTATTGCTCCTGTATATTTGTCAAATAGAATCAGATTGAATAGTTTAAATCCCGACTATGAAATTGATCATTTTGTGCAGGTTGTTATGAAATGACATACACGGGAAGAAATATATCTTGGATATCGTGTTTTTATGATAACTGCCACGGGATGAAAATAGACAAAACATTTTCTTTCTGCAGCTTCAATTCATGTTCAAAGACATACTTTTTAAAAAAAAAAGCAGTTTGTCTTGCAGGCTGTATACTAGAATACAATACTACCTTGTGGCCGCACATTGTGAAGCTGTCACTGCTAAGCCAACTGTTTTACTGCGTCTGTGACTTTGTTGTCTATTATACTACGACATCGTTCTCTTCTCTCACTGTTTATGGCACTTGTGTGTAATACAGTGCTGTTAAGCTTTGACATGAAACTGTAGGTACATGAGTACATGTCCAGGCTGGATGAAGGCAGCGTATGAACTCTGAATAAAATCTTCATTGTTTTTTGCCACACTTAATTGATCATGAAGCTGTTAGTACACATTTTGTAAGAAGTCACACATTTGCTCATTCAAAACTGAAACCACAAGAACAGTACCCTATGTAAGCAGCAAAAGTTCACCGAAAGCTCCTTCACACCAAGTTTTTTTTCCTTCTTAGTTATAATTCTGTTACGGATAGTTGGATTTTAAAAAGCTCTGTGCGTCTCTACCTGGAGAATGATTTTAGATGTCAACATACTAAGGTGTCCTCTGATCCTTTTCCCATACAATCCTCAACCTCACAGCAGTACTCCTCCACCAGTTCAAACCCCCAAGATGCCCTACCTCAAGGTCAGATATCAAGTAGCCATCAGAGGGCAAGTTGTTGTCAGACTAACAGAGCTACAGATCTGTGCTTTTCTGCCTGCAGGGGGAAAAACTCAGTCTACCAACATCACTTTTTGCTGGATACATCACAGCACACAGCAGATGGAAACTGTGCAGAGGGGGCAGAGGCCAAAGCAAAGCACAAGTAAGTTAAACATTGAGACAATCCTGTGTCTTATTTCTACTTTCAATTTTAGTTTGGTCTAATTTGACTTGCATTTATGTTAGAGGCGATTTTTGGAGCAATAGATTCTGACATGTCATGGCCACCATAATTAACAGAGTTGTAAATAGAACTTAATAGAACGGGACATGTATCACTGTCTCTCTTCATACACACATTGATACTGCTTTGTTCAGACATACTGTTGCATCGTTGACTGCTTGTCTGCAGTAGACAGGTCTTCAACACAAATTTAGAAGTGTAATGTATTCTGAGTGCAATGCAATTGTCCCACTTTTCATGGTGATACGTCTGTAATTTGCCAAGATATTTCATTGGAAACATTCACAGACACCAATTCTTGAGGTATGCAGCCCTTTGTTGCAGTAAATTGGGCTTTTTATCTGTTGGACCTGTGTGGCTTTCAGGTGGGTTTCACCGCAGCAAAACTCAGACAAAATAGTCAGAGTGCAGCTCCAACAGTTTTTAGCTCATCACATTTGTGTGCCCAAAGCTGTTTACAAATCTACCCTTTGCTACCTTCATGTCATTTTGGGAACAAAAAAAAAAAGGTCTCTATCAGTGAAATCAAAACATTTTTAGAGGAAGATATGTTTTAAAGTTAAATTTACACGGTTAGAGGTACAAATGTTGTATTTTGGCCATTTGTTTACAAATTTGCAGACTTTAAACCCCCCTCCCAAAAAAACCTTTTTGATTTTGGCTTCCAGGGTGCAACAATTTCAAAATGACCTCATCTTCATTTGAGACCCCGTTTACACGACAACGAAGACGAGTGTATCCGCAAAAACACACCAGTGTGTGGATCCACTGCATCCGTGAAGTTTTTATAGCAGCTCCCAACGTGGAACGTTTCTTTCTCAGGCGTGATTCCTTCCTGCAGAGACTGCCGGGGTCCACGGAGCGCTGTTACTGCGCATACGTAACCCCTCCTGTGGTAAATAGGTCTTTCGGCTCATACACTAGTAAAGAAACTTGGTGGCCCCGTAGTAGTATGACTACGGGGCCGCCCGTGTTCTAGTTTTATCGTCCATATCGGTATTTTTAATAGTTGAGACTCATCCCTGGTAGCATCCAATTCATCATCATTCCACACAAATGTTGTTCTTTGCACACATGTCTCTGTGGTTCCATGACAAAAACATGTGACAGCGCCCTCCCATGGCCTGGCATACTAACTACATCGTTATCAGTGTGTTCTTGCTGCAGTGTAAACGCACCACCTTGGATTAGATGTTTCAGAAAACGTAAAAGAGGGAAATGCTAATTTTCTGGAATGCAAAGCACTGACGACACATGCACAGTGCAGATACAGTCAATCTTTATTCAGCATATCTACACGTGGTTTTATACGACAAACAAGGACAGCTAAAAGTCTCCTTGATATTTAACTCGAATTGCTCTCTGCATGTGAGGTTACACTACGACATACCACCAACTCGTGGACTGGCATGCAAACTATAGTTTGATGTTTGTTGCATTCAGACGTTAAGAGTGATTGTTTCTGAAACAAGACATAAGAAAAGAACATTTGTGTGTGTGTGTGTTATCTCCACAGTGTCATGTTCTTCTCATCATTAAAAATACTTCACTTTTTATACTCTCTATATTCACTACTATCTATATTTAATAGCATATCCATGTCGTGTCTGTATGACACTAATAAGATAATTTTTTAACCATAATCTTGTCATTTTCTGCTCCCAGGGATGCAATTAGACAAGCAAATTTCACTTATACTGACCTCTTATCTGCCCAAGGAAGATAATGCCCTGTCAAAGTCACTGATAGCTCTGTCTGGATTATAGAGACCCATT
Organism: Lipophrys pholis; assembly: GCF_963383615.2. NCBI lineage: Eukaryota > Metazoa > Chordata > Actinopteri > Blenniiformes > Blenniidae > Lipophrys > Lipophrys pholis. The sequence continues at coordinate 26,331,400 of NC_137628.1, forward strand.
AACAGCCACTATGAAACTCAACGAAAGTTGTTCGAGAAACTTAAAATAATGTTAGAACTGAGAGAGAGAAAATGTTATTGTTGAGCAGAGGAGGGAATGCTGAGATTATTCAAGCTTTTCTTGTGCAGGCCTCAAACTGTGTTTGTGAGAAGGGCTTCTCTCATGACAAGACTCTCAAAGTAGCTCCATGTCCGTGCATTCATATCCATAGCTCTCCATTATACTGCACAGAGAGGGGGGCGAGCTCGCTTCTGTAGCCAAACACAGTTGCTTCATGCTTCTGCATAATTCACCACTGTGAGCAGTAATCCACAGAGAGGCTGGAGTGAAAACCGCACAGCTTTTAATGGCTGGAGGGCTGGAAACTAAAGGGTCATTGTGTCATTATGAGCAAGAGGGAACATTGTGGAGGGACACAAACCAACATTTCTCATATTCACATGGCAAAATGTGCATCCACTCTATAATTCAGAGAGTTTTAGAGGAATATTCATCTGAATAACTGTAAAGGCTTTAATCAGCAAAAACAGTGCAGTGGAATACATCCAGTGATGATGATGAGCACATTACGTTTTTTTTCTCAAAGCAAACAGACCGTGTATTATCATTGGGTGTCATTGAAAGCATGTACACATGTATTCATCTGTGGTTATTCAGTAATGGGGTCTATGTGGTCTTTTGCTTACTGAACCTTGAGATGACTTGACATTTTCAATCCTGGGAATATAAGTTCAACACATTTTTTCCCCTCAAAACATATATTAGTATATTGATGTAAAGAATCCCTCATTATGTTCAAATCAAGACATTTGTTAACTATTAAAGAACAGAACTGTATGTGAGTCTGCTGTACCATAAGGTCATTGGCCATGTATGAAAGTTCTCTTTCTACCTCGCCAGGTGGTACTTGTATTAAAGCATTGAAACTTTCAAAACAAAGTTTCAGTTAATACTATCTAGACTTTACACATTATTTTGTATGTCAATAACCCACTGGTACCTGCCATGTTAGACAGGAGTGCAAAGAAATGCAGTTTGTGTAAAGGGACAACATTCTCACAAGTTTACATTTCACCATCTCATGTTTACATATTGTGTACAATATGTCCTGTTGAATGTGTAAGCTTGATTACTCTTTATCTGCACAGTGCTTCTGTCAAGTAGCACAAATAGAGCCGTGACACGACACCATGCAGCAGCGACTGCAGGTTTCTCGGGAGATTCATTTGTCAGGCAACAAAAGATGCTAATGGGCATGACAGCAAACTCCCTAAGTGAGCTTCCAAGTCTGCGATCACATTCCATATCCATCATCTGTGCAAATCCATCATTTACTTACTTCAAAGTCAGTGTTTTTCTTCCCACAGATGACATTTTGTATTCCTTATAAAAATCTGCAGCCATCAGAGCTGTTTTTGGACCAGTGGGTTTTCCCGCATGATATCTGGTGACGATGTTGAAATATAGCACGAAGTGTGTGTGGTTACACTTACACTACACTTACACTACACGTTTGGTCTGATAAAAACAAATTTTGGTCTGATTGCTTCCGTGTGGACCCTTTGCGAAGGTGTGACTGCACCTCAACCCTCATGAGCACCAAACGAGTGGACTCAGCAGGCCTCAGTACAACAGAGAACAAGCAAGAACATAATGACCCAGGAAGTATTGTAGCCTTGTAACATATCTTGGTAGATGTACCCAAAACAGGAATTACTCCTGCTGTTTAAATCATTTTTATAAGCTGGTGAGTGCTTAGGCCATCTGCAGAAAATGATAGAATAGGTCGCATTGAATTATACAATACTGCAGCTAATTGGGGGAAAGAGGTGATTAAATCGCAAGAGTGACAAACTACGTGCTGCAATGAAGTACAGGTTTGTTTGTTTTTTTTCTCCTATAACATAATTTTGCACTAGAGGATCGCTGGATGGACTCAATGCAAAATGGAATAAACGCATCACAGCGAAGCAGCATGCGTTAAATAAAGTGTTTTTAGTCACCAGTTTAATCTGCTTTCATCAGCTATACCCTCTTCCCTGTGACTTGAAGTGTCAAGATTCCATTTAGGAGCGTGTCAGAGGGATTTCAAATTCACATAATTCTCATCTTAGGAACAGTCTGTTTTTGTCACTTTCAAATGGTCTTGAAGGCAAAAACAGCTGTGAGCAACATGTGATAGCACAAGCAGATGAAGCTTCTTGTTTATACAGGCTATTTGCGACTTCCTAAATGAGAGACTGTCACTGGCTATCTGACATATGGCATCTCGCTGATATGTAAATATTGCAATATTTTTCAGATGCAAATTGCAGAAAAAAATAAACAAACAAACAAATCATAGAACAGTTTCTATGCTCCCCTACTCAAAACCATTGAGAGCGTTCTAGCTGTCACGTAGAGCTGGGTGTGCGACACACTCAGTCCAGGCATCAAAACAAATCAGAGCCCATAGGAAGATCACGGTTTGTTTACTGGAACTGTCATGTTGCAATTATGTAGTGAATCTATAAAAGATAGTCATGAGGCATTTTAAATTTGATTTGTGCCAACATGTCCTCCCACTCATTCACACGTAGCAGCGCTTCAACACACGTATGCAGATGTGCAGTTGTGCCTTTCTATTTTTTATGGATTTTTCACAAGTGACCCCAAGATAAAAGGTGGTTATATCCAATATTATTATATTAAAAATGGATGTGAAACTTGGTTGTATTCATCACTTCTTCTATCACACCGCTGCCAGTTTAATAAAACTTTATAGCATTTATTAGGCCGTTTTGGATTTTCAGGCGTGCAACTTTGCTATTCTTCTTCACTCTCAAAGCGACTACGGACATCATTTATTTCTTTATTCCACAGAAGGCAGCTGTCTGCTGTGAGAAATCCTTGATAAAAGCCCTCCATAGTGATTGCTCAGCACAACAAACACAAACGGCAAATAGCAACTTGCGAGTAAGCAAAGTGGTGTGTATAGTTCCAAGAGTTCGATATTTCCCCCAGGAGTACGAAGAGATCATAAAGAGCTCTAATAAGAGAGGGAATATTAGACTCACATTCATCAAATGGACCCAAGTTTGACTCTGAATGAAGAATAATGCTGCCATGTGTCTGCTGGGTGTGTGCAGGAGAACCTTTTTTGTTAAGTCTTCTAAATTAAAAAGTTACAGTGAGTCAGAGTTTTGCTTAAAGCTGTTTGTTGTTTTTCTCAGGTGGCCAGGAAAATACGCAATCCTTCTATTGTCTTCAGCTGCTTTAAGGGAGGACGTGGAGATGGGGTTACTGTCAAAGTCTACATTTGTTTTTAAGTTACGTCCTGACTGCATTATACAGATCACCAGTTCATCGCAAGGTTTTACCAAAAAAACATAGCATGTGTATATAGTTTCGGCACAGATACCACAGATCCACACAGAAAGCCCCCAGACGCCCAACAGGTTTAAGGACCTCCTTGAAAGAACAATGCCAACCATTTAAGATCTGCAATATACATTAAAGGGGGCCTGTACCACATTTATCAAACGCTGCCCACCATGAGTGGATTACTAAATTTGCTTACAGGACCCGGGGGCCTGAGGGACTCATAAGCCTGAGCTGCTGTGTGGAGTTGCTCTTATTAACTTGGCATTTCTTGTCTTATACTCTAAGGACTTAGTCATTCATGTCAAAAAGAGAGCCCCCAAAGCCCTTCTGTTGGTGGCAATTGTGTGCATGTGTAGTGTAAATCCTGTTGATGTATAGGTGAATTAAGTTATTACGCTCTTGGCTGTAAATTAGTGCACTTGCCCTCTATGGAGTAACTTGAGGCCAGTTTTTTTTTTTTTTTTTTTATGGGTATGTTTGTTTGTCTTTCAAAAGTTTAATAACCTCATTCATCACTTAATTCAATTTTTTTTTTTTTACATAACCATTCAGACATGTTCATGTTGAATGTAACATTTCTGAGATAGGGCTAATTTAATCCTCTCAATATTTTATTCTTACTTGAATATAAGATAAAAAGATAGTATGCTGGGCAACCAGTGTAAAATCCCTACATTTGCGAGAACCTCACACAGATGTGAGTACAAGGCAATGATGGCTACACAGACATTGCTGTGACAGTAAAAGGCCACCTTGAAATTTAAATTTTAATCTAAAGACAAGATGCCACGTTGAGTCCAACACAAGCTGTCGGTATTCTACGTGCTGGTATGTGTTCAGACTCCTGCCAGAGTCCGTGGAAAAGGAAAAATATTAGTCAAAACCAGATCCAACCACTGAACAACTCATGTTTTGACGTTAACTGTAAACTGATGCCTATGTTTTCATTCTCATTAAATTGTTAATGTATTTTTTTCCCCTACAGGAAAAATAATGTATATTCATGTGTCTCAAGCTGAAAAATGCAGTAAATCTTTATGTACTGCATGTACAGTTTTCAGTTTGAAGTGCATTAACTGCCTCTTCTGGCAGTCATAATGGCCCAGTGTCCTAATATTTTGATTCTTAAGGCCATATACACATACAAGCGCACACACGCACACGCACAATGAAATGCTGGAAGTAATCTGGACTCCACGGTCTGAGAGGGAATCATTACTTTCTTTGGTTTGAACTCTCTGTAAACTCTGACTCACACTCCTTCGCCTTCACTAGTTTTTCCACCCTGTGTCTCTCACTTACACACACAGAGACATTCAGTCAAAAACACACACTCTTTCACGATGCTTGTGCACATGTTCATATGTGTGTACTTGGGAGGACGTTGTACACACCGGTGTTTGCATAACACTGCAAATAGGCGACTCTTCGCGGCTGGTCGTGTGGAAGAAAAGGAACCTAGCGTAAATACGCTTCTCCTTTCTTTGTAGTGTGTCTCCTTCTCCACTCTTTTGCGTATTTCTCTATCATATCCTCTTGCCTGGTTCCTGCTGGAGTCAGGCTGTCTACTCTTTAAATAGGCTTGACCTCAGCACAGACTCCGAGGCTGCCTCAGTCTTTAACTCGGCACATGCTTCTCCGTTTACGTCAGAGTGAGGTTTAGTGCGGGTGGGTGATTTTCATTACAGGCGCTCCTGCATGTATAGCCACACAAACAGCAGCCATTGGCTGCTCGGATTCTTATGTCTCTCGAATGCCGAACGTTTCATTTCGAATCGCTTGTTTTCTATATGCTGCGCTCCACTTGCTCTGAGAGCCCGAGTTGTGTTCAATCATGGCTTCACAGACAGTCGAGGTTCATGCTTCATGACAAATCCACTTCATATCTCTGGAGACCAGAGAATACATAATGATACATGATACATATAGAAAAACAACAAACACATAAAGAACCATAAATATGCAAATAGCATGAAAACACCTTTCGAGGACTGACCTTTGCATGCAGATTTTTCCATTTCAATCCCCCAAGGTGTGCCGCAGACAGCTAGATCTGTATGTATCAGTAAGCACAGACATCTATTACCAATAACAGCAGTGTGATAGGGGACTGAACGATAGGCTCCTTTTAAACATGACCGATCTCCAGCTTCCAACGCTGGCAAGTTTCACTATATCATCACCTGTTTGGAAGGACTGCAGCCTAATCACAGTGAGATCTGTAGCATTCAGAGGAATAGCAGATCAGACACTTTCAAAGCCAAGTTGAAGTGCATATTTACGGCAAACTAAAAGCCGAAACATAATTTCACTTAATTATAAACAGCCTTGAGGAACCATTACATTTACACTTAAACGACGTGACATCGCCATGTGATCATCTAAGAAATGTGTGTCACACGAATGCACGCACGCACATGAGCAACGATTGTGCTGTGGACACAGAGAGCATACTGAGTGGAGGAAGTTCTGTAAAACACTCACGGGAAAAAAAAAAAAGAAGTCTCTTTTGATATTTGGGTCCATCGACGCAATAGATAGATGTAAACAGGCACTGAAATCGTGAAAGCTCCCCAATACATTTTTTTCATAAGCATATCTGAGTACTCAAATAAATGTGTGTTGAGTGGAAAGAGAAAAATACAACATTTAATTCAAAGGTGCAATATGTAATATGTATCTTTAATGGTACTAAGCATGGACTCACGAGTTTTCTTCGGGTACTCTAGTTTCCTCCCACTGTCCAAAAAACCCCTTCATCGTTGCAGTCCAGGTCTGCGGCACAAGCTGGTCCATTGAGTGACTCCAAGGAGCCGCCAGATCAACAGATAACACAAACACAGATGAGGCTCTTGGCTATGACCTTCTCGGTCAACTTTCGTTGGTGAAGGTAAGGATCCATGATTACAGTTCATCTACAAACAAATTCACTTTGAGTAGGTTGCAGTTGCTGAAATGTTTGGTTGTTTTTAGACGACCAAACTATTAGATTTGAGACCGATCTCGACAACTAACTACCAACCAGAAAGCTGTTAAACTGATTCAATACTGCCACCAGGTGTAAAACACAGATACGCCTTACATTTTACATAGGCCTCTTTAAGTTGCTTCTTCAAGAGTTTAACCTCTCTGGTTTGTGAAATTCCCGAATAAGCAAAGTGTAAAACTTCCATCACACTTGACATAAGGTGGAAGTGAAGAACGGGCAACTTACAAAAAAGCTGAATTCAACGTTGTACACAGCAGTGTAAATACTGCATGCCAACTAAGATTGCTTCAGGGTATAACCAATCAAAATCTTCAGTCATTTCAATATACAACTTTCACAATTCGTAGTTCTATTAAGTTTCACCTGCGCTATGGTTTTCTCGAAGCGTGTGAACATCCAGGCTGATCATTCATGGTATTTTCTGGACACTGCAGTAAAACAGTCTATACAAATGAATGCAGGCTTACTTTGCCTAAACTCTTCCCCTACTATCCTACAAGCGTTTCTCCTGCCACTTCTTTTTATGCACATTATTGTAGCGTGACACTGATAGTCTTTCCTTCAAAAAATACATAGGAGACGTCACCAGGCCGGGCAGATAGAGAGAATGAGATCATTATTGGGGGATCTGTTTGTAGATCTTGGCTGTTTTGAAGTTATTGTGTATGTATACTGAAGTTTATTTGGATAGCTTATTCTCTCCATTTCAAGCAAATATACTGGCTGTCAAAATGGAAAGTGCAAGTTTGAAGAAACCATAGTGTGTTTTTAGCTTTTATTTGTAGAGTGCAAACTTCATATACCACAGACTTTTGCTGAAATAAAAATATTGATTTAGGCCCTAAATGCATCCATCCATCGACCCATTTTCTCAGTAGAGATTATAACTGAACTACTGTATAGTCAGATAAACAGATACAACATATTTGAATTCGTGTGGATGTGCCAGCTCCTGAGAAGCCCTGCTCTTCATTTTGAAAGGTAAAACATTGTGAGGACCATTATCATGCACGCTGTATTGTTGTGTATCAGATTAGATCATGCTTTACTGCCTATTTTATTAGCAGCGGTGCATGTAAACATGATTACACACGACTGCAGAGAAAATGGACAGCAAATGGTCTCCACATTGAATAATGAAAAAAAAAAAAGGCAAATAAACAGAAAGAAATTACTGTCTAATGCCTTCTTCCATGTATCAGCGTGGCACTAATGCTCTTTGAGCATCATTATGGTTTCTTCCCCTGATGTGAGTGCTCTTTAACAGTATGCTGTCTCAAGTGTGCATCGGGTAAATCTCTTTCCATGTATCACTTGAATTCAAACCAAACCAGAAAACATCTACAAGTCTCAAGTCCATACACTGCCAGGGATCCTATTTCATGAAAAGATGTGTTAAATCATAATGGGGAAAAAACAAATTCAATCTTTTATTTAGTTTCACTCGGCGCCTGCGTCATGGTTCATTGGCGTTAACATTTTGCAGTCAACAAGCTGGAGCGCCTTGGTTTTCCACCTGCTCAAGATGCGTCGGGGACCATTGTGGCATTGTGATTACTTTCAAAGCAAACTGAGGATCTTTGGCTGCAGCTCATGATGGAGCATAAGTAAGAGTGAAAAATGTTTACTTCATGAATTATGAATGCTGTGGACTGGACATAAGCTTTGCTAAGATTTATCCTGTTAGACATCCTCCAGTGAGGTGAATCACAAAGTTAGCTCATGAGCTACATGGGCTCTCTTAGCTTATCACTGCTGGTGGGGATTGCCACAGAATTATATGCAAGACGCAATGTTTACTTCGGCTGCGTCCCATTGATAAGGCAGAGGGTGGAGGCAGTGAAGAGAAAACTAAAAGCTCATGAGAGAGCAATAGTTTGGAACAGCAGAAAAACAAGATTGCCGGCCAGGACCACCATTACAAATGATATAGAGCAAAGCTCTGGACCTAAACCCAGAGGCTGAGGAGGAGCTGAATGATCACAATGTATAATAATGAGTCACAATGAAATATGTATGTGTTAAGTAAAAAAAAAAAAGGCCACAGCATTAAGTTGGCCCAGGTTTTCTCAAAATGAATGTGGTGGCTCGGATGCAGTATGCCATGAATTTAAGAGCAAAATGCTTTCCAAAGAAAGTCGACTGGCTTTTGTTTTGAAAGTGATGAAGCAAATATTGGGAGGACCGTCCAGATCATTCATCAAATTATGGCAAAATAAAATTAGACAATTTCCAAATGTGCTGGCTTTAAAATGGGTCCAGCTGCTGCTTTAATGCAAATCAAACTGTGCTGATGTCGAGTATCATCTGAAGTGATCCAATCATCTTGTCAGAGGATGACATTGGAGCAGAGAGGTGCGTTTAGGGACACGGCCTGCCGATCAAACAGCTCTGAAGCTGCAGATTTGGTTTTGGAAAACTTTCTTAGAGGGAAGAGAAATGACAGACAGACAGATCCTGGGTTGAATATTTTTTTGTGCACTGTACAGTATTAATTGCTGACCACACCCTGTTGACACAGGTACTTGTGGGGGAAACAAAATCAAGTACCCTTGATTTAAATCATTAATTTTCATCAACAAGCTAAGATTAGTGTGACACGTCAGCTGCACAGGTTTGAAGGATCTGAATGTAAACTATTTCACAGAAATATTGTGTTGGGGTGGGAGAGTTCTTTGGCCACTTGTGTTATGGGCCTGCTTTGAATGAGGCAATGAGTGTTATCGTGTACAAACAAGTTTAAAGCGCCACTTACACAAAATCAACCTGAAAATATTTTATTATAAAGTGAGCAAATTGAAGTTTTTGGGAGCCAAATGAAGAAACATTTCTCACCACAACAGACATAGTCATAAATAATGCAGACATTCTAAGGCATTGTAAATGACACCCGACATGAATGTTTTAGTCAAACCCTTCCCAGTCTTATGTGTGATATATGAGTGTGACTCCGATATTTGACTGCGTGAATTTAGTTAACCTTTAGTCAACCTGAACCCTTGTCCAGCAGTTTGGTGAATGAAACTTTAGTTAACGGCCTTCTCTCTGGGTTTGTCTTTTATTAAACATCTTTGTTTGTCTCTTTCTCCCGTTGCCAGGTTTGGTTCAGTTGCGATTGTCGCCCTGTTGCCTCTTCTACAAACTTACATTTTTTATGTAACCTGACTACTGTCTGAGGTACTTGGGCATGGACAGCTTATTCTCTAAGGTCACTACTTTAATCCTCCTTAAGTAAAAAAAAAAAGAAAAAGACTGTCTTAGACCGCTGATGCAAAATTCATGAAATCTCTTTTGATATTGAAGGTGCATCTGGAAAAAAATATATATAATTGACATTCATACCGTAAAAGTTTCAAGCACTTTTTTGTTTCGGTTTTAACCGTTTGAAAAATGTAAAATCTTTTTTATTTATAGAAAACATTTATATAATTTTAGACTGACTTACAAGCAAAAACTATAATGGATTAAACAAAAGTCTTGAAATAGGTCAGTTTGTGTAATAAATCTATATGATATGAGATATCAGTGTTTCAATGAAATTATGGAGAAAAAGAATGTACTCTTTCATTGTATCCCAATTATTGGAAACATATTTTTTTCCAGGTCAGCCTTAACTGGATTAAAAGTTCAGATTTGTCTAACACTTTTACAAAACCATACCATGTAACACAGTCACAGTAATATCTCCCGACAGCTATGGGGTAAATGAACACTCGTACCACACAAGCACATAATAGTAATCATGTCTGAAAAGGGATCCAAGCCCTTCTTCTATAACTCAGCCACAATTAAATTTGTTCCTGGGTCTTATGAAGCCTGTTTGTTTCACTACCTACAATATTTACAGAGCAATTACGTGCATGCTCAAACCAAGCCTAACTTGTTGGAGTTGCTGCCACCGTGACCGAACCTTTGCTTCCTCCGGAACAGGGCCTGTGCAGTGGTGCAGGATGAGGGCTGGTGAAGTCAGGCTTCAGGGTGCGTTCCTGTCATAAGACAAGTGAGCTGCATTCTGCCAGATAGGAGAGGAAGTACTACAGGAGGGTCGCTCCGAAAAACTGCACTCAGCAGTTTTAGCTGTCGGACAGCATACATTCATTTTCTTAAGCCATGCCCTTACTACTGCAAGGCAATGAATCACACGATTAACCACGTTCACGTGCGGGTAAAATCGTGCTGAACCACTTGAAGGGGAGTTACACGATCTGAGGAATCAAACTGCATTCCCTTCAGGCTGCCCGAGGAAAGATCACCCATTTCAACCATGCTGTCCATCACAGACCCTGAGAAGATGGATCTGAGCTGGAAGAGGAAACCTCGGTAAAGGTCGAGTTATAGCTGCCGTGTCCTTCAGCACTCCTGTGTGATAAGTTCACATTCAAGGCTTTACAGTTACAGAAATACACATTGTCAAGGGACGGTACTTGAAAGTCTTCTTTGAGGGTCTGAACAGACAGCATGTGGGCGCACAAACTGTTTTACAATTTCTCAACAATATGCGGTGAAATATAGAAAGGACACACAAGATTGTCATAGCAGTACAAACTGGAGGCACAACAAGAGCTGATGGTAAATCTGTCCTCTGCCTGGATATAATAGCTGTGTCCACAGTTTAAGAATATTTCTGGTGGCTGTGGCTGAGTCTGCACATTGAACAGAACAGAACTTTACATCATTCGTTTTTGGTTGACCAACATCGCGTTTTGTGACTTCAAGCCAGCGTGGATCATAACCAGAGTCTTGTAGTTCTGAAATCTGAAAGCCATTTGTGGTTTACTCATGTTTAAAACAACAAACTTTAACACACCAATGTGGTCTGATTGTCTCCAGACTTCAGATGTTGGAAGTCCTTCTCGCACAGGAAGTCCAAAAGATTTTTGGTCTAAATACTCAAACTTCAGACAAGTGAGGAGTCTGTCGAAAATAACTTGCATTTCAACCAAGTTGCTTTTGTCAGGGCTGAGTACTTTTGATTTTTCCACTAAATCAACCTCAAGATGTAGTGTCAGCAAACATATTCCTAGCTACAACTTTCATATAAGTGGATGGAGCAACTTATTGTGAAAAGAAGAAACTATTCAGTTCCCTGCTTCTACTTTAGCTGTCTCGGTTAAAGAGGGCTGAGCGTTAACTCTTGTTGATCACTACAAATGATGGTGTGCTGTTTACCACCATTACATAAAAAAAAAAAAAAAAAACATTAAATCATTAAATCAAAGATGAAACGTTTCTAAAGATGATTCCCCCCAAAAATGTATTACTGTGACTCATTCATCATGGGATGGAAATTAGCAGTAATGCAACTGAAGGGACAGGAGGCCTCTCACATTTGTTGTGTATTCAGTCTCGGTGGTTAATTACATGTCCCAGGTGTTATTCTATTCTCCACCTGAGACGGTGTTTGTTCAACAGAACCTGAAAGAGGAGGTGACTTTGCCTCCCACAGGCCAGAGCCTCTGAAATGGAACAGGGCTCCTGAAATGTGATATTAGCGGCCCACTGAAATGAAATGGCGTCAGCCTTTGTCTTGCCACATGGATACCTTTAATTTGTGTGTGAGCCGCGTGTCCTCGAACCAGTGGAGCACTCAAAGGTGCGGCTGATGAAGCTCAAGGGCATTTTGTATTTGCTTCTATGAACCGTGAGCAGGTACATAGACAATAATGAAGCATCAATTGCTTTGAATAAACATTCTTATTTTAAGGGAGTTCACACATATTTTAGACAATAAAATCAATGAACTGAAACAGACGAAAAATGACAAGACAGTATTTATCGTGTTGTAGCAAAATAGCCGTGTGGCGTTTGCTGTGCTAAAATAGCTCTTTGTAAATATTCTTTCTTGTTAACCAAGACTCTGTTCGCTGTATTTTATTTAATCGTCCCTGACCTTTATTTTTGACAACTTCATCAGCAAATGTAATTTCATCATGGAAAGTTGTAAATGCTTGTCCGAGCAAATGAGAGGCCACTACAATTATGACCAGATTAATTAATAACCTGCGCCTTTGTCCCTTCACAGTCTTTTAGCTAATTCCGTCAGGATGCACTTCGGAAACGTGGGAGACACACATCACTACTTTTATTTCATGTGAGCTACTCAGGCAGGAGCTCTGGCTTCTACCGTCACCAGGCAACTGCGGAAGTGTCTGTTGTCAGTCAGTTGCTTTGCATAATTGATGGCATTAGCTTATGCATTTAATAATGCTAAATATGGACCGTGCAAGAAAGAGCTCACCACCCGTTTCAGTCACAACAGCCTGATGTCGCTTAACTGATGGCTGATGCAACACGCAAGGCAGAAACAAGGCTGCCTCTTTTTAATCCAAAAGGACAGAAGATTAAAAGAAAAAAAAATTTGTTTTTTTTTGCTCTGTGGTAAATTGAACCTTATATACATAAAAGCTCCCTATGTAATTTGGGGTCTTGAAAGCATACAGACTATTTTTCCACAAACCAGTTGTCTTTGCATGAGTCCAGAAAGGTTCGGAAGATGCAGTTCACTCTTCAAAACAAAAGCAGATCTTTTTTGGAGGATCCAGTCCAGAGTTTCACCAAAGGTCTGCTTGATTCAGTGAAGAAGGAAAAAAAAAATCATTATGATTTTGATCCAAATAAGTTGAAAAATGTAAGTTGAACATGATTTATAAATGCTCACAAGTGACCTCATTAGATACAATAATGGACATCAAAAATGTTCTGTGGGGTAAAATCCAGTGTAATATTCATTCTATGTCTCCATGAATGATTTCGTTATGGACTTTCAAACACAGCCAATTCATTTTGTTTTGAAGATGACAGATCAATATAATTAATAGATTATAAACTCATGGTATTCATGCTTTCAGGAATAACCTTTCAGTTTATGTGACGGTAATATCTAATAACACAACCACCACCACACTAAGGCCACTGGTTGTGCAAAGTGAAAATGAAAAGCTTCCAGGGTGGCATGAGTTGCTCCTGTTTCAAGCCCACATTGTGTTATGAGCTGAGTAGTTTTGTCAGAGAATTTAAACCTCGTCTTGAATAATTGTCGCTCTCAGTTTGAACCTTGTTCTGCGTTTGGATGCTCTGTCCATGCTCCCGAGCGTCTTCTCTACATTTGTCCCCCTCAAACACACTCATGGAAGAACTGAGACGTTTCAGGAGAAGTTTTCTCTGAACAAATTTGATTGTTTTGCTGAGAGCATCCGAATGACACCAAGAGCAAATTATGTTTCCTGCAGGTTGTTTGTCATTTTTCACCTCGAATAACACTTAAGTACTGCAGATCCGCAGAATTAATTCATTTTTTTTTTTTCCAATTTGTTGTTTTAATCTGAAGTTATTATGTAATTTGTATTTCAAATTAAGACTTCCATGTGCTAAATGGTGACTCATATGAAATATTCATAATCGTTTCAATTCACAATTTCATTCCTGATTGAAAAACTGCAGGAATGAATTACCAACAAGATACACGACTGCGGAGAGAAATTAAACTCAGCTGCCAAAACTATGACTCAGCCTCAAACTGGCTGTAAAAGCTATCCTGACAAGTGTTTTCTTTGTTTTTCCAAGCATTTGAGCCTCATCTTAAATGGCTGGCTCCGAGTGCTCCATGGTGTTTCAAGGTGATGCATCGGCCTGGCAGCTGCAGTTGCCATTATGTGGACAGTTATCTTCTTTAATGTAAGGATTGCAATGTTTTGAAGAGAAACCCAGAATCAACTTTCAAGACAGTTTTAGTAGCCTCCCACCATTGTGATAACAACCCCCCCCCCAAAAAAAAAAAAAACACAACAAAAAACAAATTTGAAGACACAAACGTCTTTGTTACAGTTTATGTTGACAGGATCCCCCGGCTACAGCGAAGCAGAGCCCAAGATGAAGGTCACGCTTGTCTCTTCTCTTCTGCCTCCTGAACCAAGGCTCTCCTGAGAGGAGCTCGTCTCTGTAGTTTTTTTTTTCCCGTGATGTGTCAGTATGGGGTCTGTGTGAGAGAAAATGGATTTCCTTCATGCACTCAGAGAATATTTGCATCAAAGGAAGCTTATAATGCCAGTTGGGGTTGTTGGGGGGCAGTGATGTCTGGTAATGTAGCCACTAAATCAATCACCAGAGACAAATTCTCCACAGACGGCGCACGTCACAGAAGCTGTGAAACTTTAAACCCGATTCTGGGACCTCGTCACACCCGACTGTCATCAGAGGCGACAGCGACGACGTCATAACGACACACTGTCTGCTCCAGCTGCTACCAAAACGATTGTTTCCATCGTTACTCTGTAATTTCATGGACTCTCTGGATGAACTTTTAAAGTCTGTGCCTGTATCGGGTGAACATAAACGGGAACTAGAAGTCTATTGTGATTTAGTTCACAAATATCATGAAAAAAGCTGAACTTTTCAGTTTTGCTTTTTTTTGTAACTCAAGTCACAATAAGCTTTCTGATCCATTTAGATGGTAGAACTACAGTCATTGTTAAATGGATATAAAGTGGTTTAAAAATGCGGAAAACTGACATTCAGAATTGCCCTTCAATGCCTCTCAGGAGACTCCGTTCCACTAAATTACACCAAATGGCCGTTGAGACTCAATGAGTTTTTATGTGAAAGCCATATATTGTAAAAAAACAACAACCAAAAAACATCAAGTTTCTGACAAATAAATTGCCAATACCTTGCACCGCTACTTGTTGTCATACTCATAATTTACATTGACATTATGGCAATAGTGAGCTGCAGTGATAGCTTTGAGGTTTTTCTTGCTTTAAGGCCATCCAAATTAGATTTACACACGCTACTCCAAACCATACGGCACATTATAGATTCTGGAGCAGACACGATAAAAGCCACACAGCGTTGATTTGGACGCTTTTGCAAATAGTGGTTGGAAGAGGGGGTCTGCAGTCTTTCTTGGAGTGAATCTGAGGACTCCGAGGAAAAATGTTGGCCACCACAATATTAGAGCATCTGCTTGCCTTGGCTGCAGAGATAAACTGGAGGCAAAAAAGGCTTCTTGTATAAACATTCAGTAAAAATGGCCATAGTTGCAGCTTGGCAGTGTCACTGTGAATGTTAAATTCTCATAGATGAGTAGGATGCTCAGAAGACTGTATTCGTCGGGAATTATGTGGTGCGGAGTGCGGAGTGCAGCGAAATTCACAGTGGCACGTTTTATGTCGCACACAAACTTAATGCCATCAGAAACACAATACATTATCACTTCTTGTTAAGGGGGGATGTTAGAGCGTCTGGCTGATTCCATCTACTATTGTCTATTATTCTGTTCCCGTTATTTTATTGTCATATTACCCTTCAAATATGGTGTTTAACATTTATTTCAGTGTAGAGGTTCTCATAAAAAATGATAAACGTCAGTCCGACAGTTCTTATTTTCGAGACAATGACCTCTCCAGGTTGAAACCTGGCTTTGACCCCTATAATCAACTGGGATTGTTTTGAATTTGATAGAGTGGTGTGGAAGATGGATGTTGATTTAGAGGAAATGACTATAGTGTGATTCTTTTTCACAGAATATTAAGCCCACAACTGTCCACATAAATCGATGTTCCGAGCCATTGTTGGAAGGGAGAATAAGAAGAATTAGACAGAGGGATCAAGAATCCCTGTTCCTTCATAAATAAACTGGGACTGTGCTAAAAAATGACATATAAAAGCTCATGGATTTTGTTTCACTGACAGCAGCCTGGCAAATTTAACACTGCCAGAACTTTGAACACCCTCTATCCACAATTCAACTTTTTCATGATATCTCTGTCACTGAAGCCTCAATCCTCGGCCGTCTCACTTAGTATCACTGGATCTGATTTGTGTCCCGGTCATAATATTTTCTACTGGACATCTCGTAGAGCTCCACAAGAGACAAAGTGAGCCACTTTTCACCATGTTGTTGGTTTCCATGGTGACCAGTGCTGCCTCATCTGATGTGTAATTTGTTGCCTGAAAAGGAGTGACAGTGGTAAAACAGGTGCTTTTGTGGAAAAGTTCAGCAGTTGTCAAATGAAAGTGCTAACACTTGTTCCCGAAGCACTGAGAAACACTCGTGTTCAGGAATAAAGGAAGTAAGTCACAAAAAGAGGTTACAAAAGTTGTTGTTTTTTGTTTGTTTTTTGTAGAACTCCACACACAATGCAAAAATGCTTATTTATCAAAGGGCAACACAAGCAAAAACTATCCAAATTTGGAACAATGGACATTTATGGACTTTATTGGCCACTGCGTCATTTGAAAATCACTATTCATTTCATTCAATTTAAGCCATTTGCTTCTGAAGGGACAGCTTTGAATAAACCGCTTTTTTGACATGCTGCAATAAATGCAATTCATTTGCCTGTGCCTTCATTAAACATACACAAATCAGCCACATTATTAACATTTCCAGGCGAAGTGAATAACACTGTGAATGTGATGCTATGCTACCGTATAGCATATATAAATATACAGAATGGCTTCATTTTTGTTTGCTTACCTTAGTCATAATCTTCCTTATATCATCACTGTGTCAAAGCCTGTCCAACAACTGTCCCGTCTATGGCTGCTTAGCAGCTACATCTATCCATTTATCTACCTTCTAGACTGCTTTATGTCATTTAGGGCTGCAGGGTGCTAAAGTCAATGCCAACACACTGCTGAAAGAGAGAGAGTGAAACAAAACTAATTAACAGATAAGTAGTTAGCAGATTATTAATAAAAGAAACTGATGAACTACGCTAGCTAATCATTAATTTTGGAACCATGTCAGTGCATACTCAGTCCTCATTGTCTTCTTTCTTTTTCAACATTCGACTTGGGGGGGAAAGGATTTCTAAAGCTGTGCTTGAAGTCATCTTTGATTGCACAAATATGAAGTAATGATACAGCCACATGGTGATTTAGCAATTACCCAACAAGCCCTAAAATATTCCCTATTTGAACTTGGTTCGGGGTCTACCTGCATAGCATGTGCCATTTTTCTACGGGCAATCTCCTTAACTAGAAAGTGGTCCCTCTAAATTAGGTGTGAGTGTGTCGCTCTGTAATTGATGAACAGCCTGTCCAGCGTGTGTCATACCTTCACTGCTCCAGAATGCTGCCAGTGTGGAACTTGGATGTATGGATGGAGCTGAGTCAATTCTAACTGGATATAAAGAGATAATTGTCAGTAAACACTGCACTCTATTGTTGCTGCAGACTCGCACCGGATGTGGGAGATGATTAAAAGTCACTACTAAGAGGGACAGACTTGAGCAGCAAGTAATAAATAATGTGTCCAAATAAATCAAGAACTGGAGAAAGTTTGGAAAAAGTGAAGAGGAAAAGCAATTTCATTAAAAAAAAAAAACGACATTTATGATTTAGGGTTTGTCTTCATTGTTGGCTCTTTCACCCTGACCAAACTGATTATATAGAGGCAGAGGCTCTCAACAATACAGCTAATTGAATGAGAGCAGGCCCAAAGATCAAGATTGACAGTCGAAAACAACAAAAGACTAATGAACACAATTTAGATTCCTCTGAGACTGATGTCAGTCATAATGACGATGATGATGATGATGATGATGAATGGCAGAAAACATTTCGTCAGAGTCAAGATCTGAAATCAACGACTGAGTCAGGTGTAACCAGTAATATAGTGAAAACTAAGATTCAGTTCTATCAGCCACATGATAGTTTACACTGGAGAGAATCAGCGCGGCTGTGATGAATGTGAGCGAGGACATTGCCAAAGGAGACATCCTAATTCACATATTGGAGTTCGCCCAATACAGGGACTATTTGGCTATGATAAATGTGGCATAATATTTAGTCCAACCATGAATCTTAAGAGACACATGAACATTCACACAAGAGAAAACCATTTGGCTGTGAGGTCTGCGGCCAAAGATTCAGCGGAAAAGCAAATCGTAAGTCACGCATGAAAATTCACACCTGGTAGAAGCAATTTGGAAGTGGGGAATGTAGCCAAAGGCCTTGCCAAAGTCTGCCGGGGGAATGTTTCTCATTCTCTATCTTTTTAAGTCTTACTCATTCTGATTTTCTGCAGTATGATTCTCCGACTCTTCTGGGTCCTGAAAGCAAGTTGAAATCTGTAACTGAGGTGCAGATTCACTCTGTGTAAGTAACACACCCAACGATGCCAGATATTATAAGCTTGTTTCACATTATCTTTGAAGAGATTTGCTGAAGCAAGTACAAAAAGAAATAGCCACTACAAGTTGGTGTACGTGTCAGGGCTCACTGCTGCACACAGTGGTTTCACGTGAAAACGCCTAATCTGTTCAAAAAAAAGTGTTGTGTTGACACTGCAGCAGCAGACACACTGACAACGATGTAGTTAGTATGCCGGGCCACGGGAGGGCGCTGTCGCCTGTTTTGTTATAAAACCACAGACACTTGTGCAGAGAACAAGACGCCATAAACGTGAACAAAATGGAAAGAATCTGACATTCGTATGGACTGAAGACGAATCAGATGCTATCAGCGGTGAGTCTCAACTATTAAACTACCGATATGGACTATAACCAGAATACGGACCGCGAATCATACCACAACGGGTCCGCCATGTTTGTTTAACTATGAGCAGAAGGAACTATTTACAACGGGGGGTGCGCAATAAGTGCACTCCGTGAAAGAATCTTTCCACTTCGGGAGCCGGTATAAAAACTTTGCGTATAGTTGATCCGCACACCGGTGTCGATTTTACAAGTTTTCTTAAATGACTCCTGCTACTTTAACATTCAGGAATCCTCTCAGAAAGATTATGTTCACTATCTACCATCCCATTCTTACAATGTTTACAGTGCTTTTGTGTTGAAAATCAATCATGACAATGATGCAGGAGTAGAGTATTGAACTTTACCAATCAGCCATGTGCGAATAACAGTACCTTCAGGTGGCAACAACTAAATAGGCCCAAAGAAAGTTGACTGGTACCTCTGTGGTGTGAAAAGGGTTTTGTTTTTCAAAGTCCCTCAGTAGCAGCAGTATCTCAATGGGGACTGCTGCACAGATGAAGCTGGCAGCTGCTATTTCTGCTCATGAGTTGCTGCTAGTTGCACATGAGGAGCACGGATGCCTTTTTAAAATACAATAAAGCAATCACTCCCTGCCACTGGAGATAGACTCTGCCTCCATCCACTTCCTCCAGAGATACAGACTCTGCCGCTGCCTCCACCCCACACCCTGAAGATAAGGTTTTTTTTTTTTTTTTTCTGATAATAGTGCTGCATGTTTCTCTTTTTACAAATCCATGCACCGGGGCAAAAGGTTATAGAAGTACTGAAACTTTAAAGACTGCAGTGACAAACATGCTTCTCTCTCTATGAGGAGAAGTTTAAGGACAAGTGGATGTATCAGCCATTAGGTTTTCAGCCCTAATAATCTTAGCTGTATCAATCTACAAATGTGGTACCAACATAATTGTTGAAACTATATTGTTGAATCTTTGTCACAGACATTAAAAAAGTTGTTTGTAATGAAGAACTTTGTCTTTTACACAGGTCAGCATAGGAAAAGTCACCATACATGCATTACCGTGATTGCCTACAGCAGAGTACAACTATACTAAAAATTAATCACACTTTATTAATCCCCTTGGAGAAATTTCTTTTTTTTCCCACATGGACAAATTATGTACAGGCACATTATGGCACTCAGAGGAGCTGATGGAGGTCAGGGGTCTTGCTCAGGGACTCACAGTGGTGACCTGAGGGATTTAAACCTGCAAAAAAAAGCATACAATCAGGCAAAATGGAAAGAGTAAGCCTTTACAGTATAAAATATTGAACTCACTTTACCTATTTAGGTTAATGTAACCCATATGAGTTGAGTCCCCATCACTCATACAAGAACAGCCAACCATGGACATTTTCACTAATGGGTTAATGGAGAAGGGGGATCAAACCATCAACCTTTGGACTGAAAAAGCAACTCTCTCCTCCAACTGAGCAACCGCCATACCCCAGCTCTGAAGAATTTAGGGTCTTTCCCCAAGCCCCTGTTCAGTGCTCCAAAAATATGGAGCACTGAAATAAATAAATGAATAAATAAATGACATGGTTTGTTATGCTAAAGCAGATAAACAAATTGATTAGATTCAGGTAAAGGTCCCAAACCAGGCAGCAATAATAATCATTGCAGTTTAAAGTTTGTGTTCAAAATTGGGACTTGAACAATCATCTCTCGTGGGTTATCCAACTGTCTACTCTGGCCTCCTTCCTTTAACACCCAAAACAAAGTCAGCTAACCTCATATACTGTCATCATCTCCCATCATGAGAATAAACTCAGAAAACAGGCACTAATGGATCTCTGGGGAAAGTGGGCAGCTGCTTTAAAGGTCAGGTGGAAAAATTAAAACCAATGGTGGCGACACAGCTAGAGGGTGGTGTTCTGTGTTTTACTGAAAACACCAAAGTATTAAAACACAGAACAACAGTCTGCTTTAGGTCAGGAGGTCTGGCCACTAATAATACACACAATGTCTTCAAGTTCATGTGAAGCTGTTCAATTACTTTTCACTCCGCAAAACTAGGCATCAGTGTATGAAATGTACTGTTCATCTCATGAGTATGTTAGTACCTCAAATTAAAAGTGGAGCGTCGGAGTCAGCACTTTAACCTCATATTCACTGTGTAGTTTGAGAGTCGGAGTGCTGGGGTACTGAGAAAACAGTGAAAAATGTGTTTTCTGTCCCAATATTTTCAGGGAGTGCTGTGCAACCCCACCGTAATGAGAGAAATACTCACAGACTCGCTGCTGCATAAGAAAATCCCAGTACCACACAAATAAAATCAGCGGCTCTGTGCATATTTTTCCTCTGGGAAATTTGCATTTAGAGTGTAGGGTGTGTGTAGTTCAGCCCACTTTCACTTCCTCGCTATGATGCCAGCAGCAGATTAACGACAACCATCAGGATTAACTAATTAGCAACACCATAGTGAAGCAACCTACAGATGCTATTGACTCTGTCTCCCTCCACTCTTCCTCCGCGGATCAGGAGAGAGGAGAGAGGGGGAGGATGTAGAGCGATCAACGGATTGGGGTGGGGGGTGGGGGGTATTGACAACTTTTCTCTTCTTTCTATGCAAGAAGTCACCATGAAAAATGTTGATAACCACATCCGTGTGATGAATCCTGAGTGGGATTTGCTGCAGGGAAGGGATTGTAAAATGAAGAAAAATATTTACCAACAATTACAAGTCATACAAAGAGTGGGACGCAGTGGGACACAGTGCACACACATAATAATGCAGGTTAATTTTGGAAAAGGGACACAGGGACTGAAGAAGGCAATTGTTGTTGAAACGTAGTGATTATTTAAGGAAATATAAACTAATAGAGATTGCAGTGTGCAGCATGCCGTGTTTTACTTCACGTCTGTGTCACTGCTGAACACCTTGTGAAAGTCAGATTAAACAAAGCGACTCCAACTTGTGACAGTGTTTGTACTTCAAATGTCAGGAGTTGAGCATGAAATTTTAATGAGTTTGAAAACTGAAAAACAAGACCAACAGACTCCGCAGGCTTGCAGGTTGTCGTGTCATACTTTCACAGAATAGCAGAGATTTGGTATTATCATATACTATATGCAGAATTTTACATTATATAATGCGTCAAGATGGAGGATGAGTCTTGGATTGGACTTTCAGAGACTTAAGACGGATGAATCATGTTCAAATTATTTAAGCCTGCATTTGTTTGAGGGACTATTTTCAGTGGAGGATGTAGCGACGTGGTTTAAACTTGCAGCAGCATGTGGATATATGTGGGATTGGCTCAAAATAAATAACAGACTCCGTAATTATTATAATGAAGGAACATGCTGTGAGACTACATGACTCACTGATGAATTTTCCTTGGTTTTTGGACCAAGGTGGAGCTATTAGATACGCCATGAAATTTCTAGTACACAGACGACGCTTTTAGTATCATCGTTGCTTATTTTGAGGGCATTTTACTATATTGATTGACAGAGGGTAGACTCGCTCACTGAGACCAGATCATGTATTTGGAGGATATTGTAAGACATTTAAATTGCTGTTTTGATTGTTGTTGACACTTACGAAAAATACAGTTTATTACCAGCCTCATAATACCACCTGAAAAATGTTGCTTCTATCAGTGTAATGGAAAAGCGAAAATGTCCTGCTGCTTGCTGATTCCCATTGTGACTTGTTGTATGCCTGCTTTCCTTTTTGCTGTTGTGTTGTGATGCCTTTTTTTCTTTTGCATCGGTGTTGCAGCTTATTTTATCAGTCAATGCATCAGTTTATACATATCTGATTAATGCCATCACACTTGTAGTGTTGACTAAACGTTAGGCTGCTTCTGACCCAAGCGCGAAGTGCGAAGCCAATAACATGGATGATGACATATGTGTGATGCATGAGAAGTTCGGCAAATATTGCCAGGATTTTTAGGCAGAGAAGGACAAACAGGGCCACAATTGCATCTTATGCGTTTGCTGCTATTATTGCCTCCCCAGTCGTTCAGCGGAATGTCTTGGCGCAAGACAGGTCTCAGGACTGCTTCGAGAAGTTTTGACGAAGAGCATTGGTTCAGCAATTTCAGAACGAGCAAGAAACCTTCGACATACAATGCGAGAGTTTGTCCCCATTCCCGTCCTACCAGGAGAGCAACTTTGGCTCACCTATTTGGCATAAGCAATGCATCAGTGTGGTTGATCGTCAACAACTCCTGCAAAGTCGTGCGAAACGAGCTGCGGCATACATACATTCATCTTCCACGAGCTGACGAGCTCCAGATCGTCCTCCAAGGTTTCAAAACTCACTCATACAGCGATATTTCCTGATCCAAGTCACTAACATGCTGGGAACTGATTACGATTGTGAAATTAGCTGTTACCTTTAATGTTTGCTGATGTTAGTGCCAGATATATATTTGCATCATTCAATAAACACGGGCTTACTTGTCTGCATGTTGGTTTGTCTGAGCTGTGTTGTTGCTGCTTCTTCTCATCATTGTTTGACAGATCAATTTCTTTCAAAATCAGGTGCTATGACTGCAGATCACCACTGCATGAGTGTTTTAATTTGAAAAATATCTGACTTTATTATTTACTGACCAAAATAGCATTTGTGCACCACATTGTCACTGAACTTAATGAGTCAGTTAGTCATTAGAGTGAGCCACCAATAAGTCACAGCAAAGCAAGCGCATGCTTTTGAAATAACGAGGGTTTTTTGTTTTCCAAGAAACTTTTCATTTCAGTTTCAGTATAAAATAAAGCAACACTACTTTTTGAAGAAGTGACGAGTGTAACTATAAATAAACACAAATATTAAGTAACTTGCACATTATTGTCAGACGTATATGTAAAATGTCACTTTTTAGAGACTTCACAGGCTCTGCTGCTGTTTCTGTTTTTCTTGCAGCTGAAATAAAACAAACTATCTTGCAGCAGTTTGAAGATCAGACTATAAGTTGTTCAGTGACAGGAATGTGTTGCTCAGATGTCGGATGTGAAGATGTTAACAACACTGCACAAAAAGGCAAGACAAGCATTACAAGCCATATCCACAAATCTTGTGCAAAACAGTTGTCTAAATAAAAGGCTACATGTGGTGCCTTCCAAAATGTCTCTGGCTTGAATTATTGTTTGCTGGACGATCCAGCAAATATGCTCAGTTTAAAAGGATTACTTATCTTCAAAAATGAACACACAAATAAAAATGGCAAATCAGTTCTGAAGAAATATGAACGAATGTAACACTGTCTGATCCGGTTAGATTATCATTTAAAAGATAAAGACAACATTTATGAACAATCGTCCAAATTCAGACCTTCATGATAAACACTGAAGAAAGTGTTCGTGGCTAATTTGGTCAGAAAACACAATATAAACACTTCATTTTATCTACATTATCAGTGCAAATGAGCACATTCAAGCACCAATGTTAAATAAGCAAAAAAAAAAAACTTTTTTTTTAATGCCATCTCATACATTATTCAGTCCATTAGGATGTATTATTGATTGCTCTATTAGCACCAACCCCAACTCAATTCTCCCCTGTAATGAGCGCATGTGTTTTGAAAGGTAACAGATGGAAATGCTAAAATAGTTTTTTTTTTTTTTTATTGCATTCTGTGCCGCGTTGAGTCAAAAATGAAGCTGTAATAGAAAATGTGTTATAGAAGAGAATAAATAAATAGGAACAAAACAAATAAATGTTGGCTGGGGGATGTGGAATTATAGTTTGGATAAGATTTAAATGTTCTGATTCAGAGCTCTTTGGCAATATCTTAGCTTTGACGGCAGCACCATCAACTGGTTTATTTGCTCAAAAACTGTGGTGTAATTGTAAGATGCTCAAGTTTTCCTGGTCTGACAGAACATTTCTGTGTGGAGTTTGCATGATCTTGTTGGGCGTGGTTTTCTTTGTTGTACTACACTCTCCTCTTGGGGTATAGTACGTTTGTCGGCTTAATTTGTTGTCTTTATCTGCTCTTTGGAGTGAAAATGTCTGTAGCAGCCCTTTTTGTATTTATTAATTCCATTGTTATGAAGATCCTATATAATTGAAGTTAGTTACGTAAACCAGCTATGGTTCAAATTATAACTCATCTGATTTATGATATTTATTTTATTCTTTAAAATATATTTCTGTTGGTGGGTCATATGAAAGGCACAGGTGGAATAATTTTGTTGTTTGCAGAGGAGTCAGTGGGAACGTCACGCAAAACCTTGTGACCGTGTTGGAGGCCCCATTTAGACAATAGTGCTTGCAGCCATCTCCCAAGGTGGAACGTTTCGAAAATGTTCCGTCTCTGTGTTAGACGGGGGGAAAACATGGCTTTTCTGAAACGCTGCTCCTGTGCATGCGCACCAAAATGGTTCTTCTGCACATGCTCAGTAGATGGACAATGACAACAGTGACTTCCAGTCCAACTTGGTCGTCTGTTCATACGAATGTCCGTGTCCGTCGCCATTGTTAATATTTATATATATAAGTATTTTTCTCTGTGCGCACGTGTGTGTGTGGTTTCATTACAAAAACAAACTCCAGCACCCACCTCGGTTGTGGCCCAACATGAAAAGTACGGCTTTTTCAGCATTTCTGCCATTTCTGTGTAAATGGACATTTTCTAAATGTTATTTCGGATCAGTGATCTAAGGTCTGTGTTAAGTATTTTTTGTACAGTATTGCACTAAACATTCAGAACAAAACCAAGAAATTGCTGTAAAGAAGTTTTGTTTTTTTTCAATCTCCAATAATCCCCAAATTAGAAGAGTAATGCATGATAATTAATGGAACTCTTAAGAAGGGAACATGGTGTTATATGAGAAGATGAGGACAAAAAAGCATCTATTTATCTATTTTAATTCTAATGTCACACTGACAACCGACAGCTACACGCTGGCACATAAACTCTCTGAGGCTTGTTAAAAGTCATTTCAGCTCTGAGCAGGAAATCACCACCTGAAGTAGAAGTAGATGAGACATGCTGAGTGAGAGTTGGTACAACAAAAGGCAAATTACAGCACTTCATCAAAACACGGCTCCTGGAATACAGCAAACTTCATAAATCAGTGTATCCGAGGGATATCATGGCTCTTCTGAAGTCAAACACCATTCATCAACATCTTGCCGGGATTAAATTTAAACTGTCAACAGAGTCAAGATTCAGGAAACAGGGAACGCGAGGGTAGTCCTCACAAAAACAATGGAGTGATTATGAAAAGCTATTACCTTGAAGGATTACTGCGGCTTTAAACCGCCCCGCCAGTGAGATAATGTGTTCCTAGCTGACAAGTTGAAGAAATATCTGGTTATATGTCTTGCAAGTGTGATTTTGTGACCTTTTCTCTGTTGCTGCGTCCAGCTGATAAAAGTCAGACGACGAACGACAAGCCGACGTAGCCGCCAGTCACATAACAATACGTCTGTCAGACTGACTGCGTGTGACACCAGAGCGTATGGAAGCTACCAGAGGCGTCTCTGACACTATTGATTATGGTTCTGATGGAAAAGGGGTTGACTGACTTGACCACATGCCGGCATCTCGAAGCGTGAGCAAAGGTTTGCTGTTCCACACGTCTGGATCGGACAGGTCACCTTTAGGTTTTTGTGAGTTTGGAATCTGTGCAGGATACTGTTTTACTTCTACTTCAGGCAGAAATGTACCTGTGTGTGTAAAAAAAACAAACATCTTGGTTTCTTTTTTCTGTTCATGTAACTTTTCAAATGTTTTCCATCCCAATGACACAATGGTGTTTTAAATTTCAACATATAAGGGGTATTAGGCCGAGCTGCAAGAGTGAAGGTGACGTTACTTACTGTGACTTGTATTGTAAGGGAATCTGAACATAAAAGAAAGTGTCACTGGAGTGCATGTGCCTGTGGTTTTCACATTTAAACCCAAAGGAACAAACCATGTCACAATGTTGAATAATACGCATTTAATATTCTCGTCATATCAACAAGTTAGCCCACTTAAAAAAAAAAAGAAGAAAAAAAAAAGCCTCAAATCAAAAAGCAACTGTGAAAGATGAAACACGGGCTCTTTATTCCCACATAAATGATTTTGGTAAGAACTGACACTGCCAATTTGTATGGGCTGGTACCATTTGAAACATGTGCCTCTTACAAACGGGCTTTGCCTATTTCAGCATTAATCTCCCAACACCCAAGCAATTGACTTCCTCTCTTTCATGTTTTTTTTTTTTTCCATCATCAAGTTGAAAATGAGCTTCCATTTTTCATGAAATGGTAAAATAGCCCAAATGTTGTGAATGAAATGTGAGATTGTCAAATTTGAAAATTGCCACACCCTTTAGACAGTGGTATTTCAAAGTAACTCGGAACATAAAGGAGATTAATGAAAAACAACAATAACAAAGAAAACTGCTGAACAAGACATTTATCCAAGGCTAGCGTTGATACAAAGACACCTTATGGTTATATTATTTTTATAATACATTTCAAATATGTTATATCGTGTGTGTGTGTGTGTGTGTGTGTGTGTGTGTGTGTGTGTGTGTGTGTGTGTGTGTGTGTGTGTGTGTGTGTGTGTGTGTGTGTGTGTGTGTGTGTGTGTGTGTGTGTGTGTGTTTATTGGCTGATTTGTGTCGCTCTGCAAATATCAAAATCTCAATCAGAAACCTCTAACTACTGAGATCCTCTCAGAAAGACTTCCCCTTGGGATCACATGCAGGTAAATTGGCTTAAGGCTCCACTTTTCTCTTTGCAATGGCTTCTTACCTGAGAAAGGTGCCCTCTTTTGAATGGTTGCTCAATTTTCATTTGTCCAAGTTGAAGAGGTATTTCAGCTACTTCTCAATTTCACACACGTTTACTCAACTTGCACTTTTTTTTCAATAGACTCAATCCAAAGTCCGCCCAGTTTAAAGTTCAGTGTGTTTTTCTGTTCACAGGTCAGACGTTAATTAGTCAGTGTAAGATAAGCATTCCCTGAACACTAAACAGATTGATAACAACGCTAATGAATATTTACCCGCCTAGGAAACTTTAACAGGAGTTTTTACTGGATTGACTTGAACTTAACTTTGAACGCACAGCCAACGGCCGCAAACAGTTTTAGACTCACCGGAAGGTGATTACAATATTATAAATAGTTGTTAACGTGCTAAAATGTTTTGACACTTTTAATACTATTTCATTTGTTGCTATTTGCCTCATTGGAAATGTGCAATGAGTCATAGTTGCTTCCCCTTTTAATATGACGGTGTAGATGCTGACCTTTTCACAGTATTGAGAAGCTCCAGTAACAAAAGTCATGACATGAACTTTGTCTTTGATTAACTGTAACGATTGGAATATGTATCAGTGGTGACTATTGATACATTTCTTAGGTGGGGTTTTTCATTATTATTCAATTTCAGCTCATGTTAACTTAATTCAAATACAGAGCATTTATAAAACACATTACAACTCTCTCTCTCTCTCTCTCTCTCTCTCTCTCTCTCTCTCTCTCTCTCTCTCTCTCTCTCTCTCTCTCTCTCTCTCTCTCTCTCTCTCTCTCTCTCTCTCTCTCTCTCTCTCTCTCTATATATATGGAATTGGTGAAAGTTCAGCAATACAAAGGATGACATTAACACTCAGAGCAAGAGAAAAAATATCACTGGACAGTGATATTTCCACATGGACAGATTGAGTTATTTGTTGACAGATGCTCCGGCAGCATGATAGAGGACAGAAAGAGCTGAAGCTGCAGGAGAGGGACTGCGATCTGAAGATGATCTGCAGGCCTGCAGCGGACACAGTCTCTTGTGATGTAACGAGCTTTAGTTAAATGTCAAGTTTGGTCGATTTATTACTTGCCATCGCCATCAAAGTATCTAATGGGGAAAAAATTAAGTCATTATGCAAATGAATGACATGTATTAGTGTTGAGATTTCATTGGCTAAACAAGTTCTTATAAGAATGCTGAAGACATTCTTTTGCCCTAAAAAAAAAAAAAAAAAAAGCCTGCTTGCATGGAAACATTCAATAAGATGTATACGTGTTCCCTCTGGAAAAGAGATGAATGGAAATCAACTATACAAACAATCCAGCAGTTCCCAGTGTGCCTTCTTCCATTTAATTTTGATATTAGGATACCTTCTTTCTTTTTTTTCCCTTTAGAGCTTATCGTTGAATTCTAACATAAAAATAAGAACCCTGTTCAGTTATTTTGCTAACTTTTTGCTAACTTTGATCAAATTGAGGAATTAGCCTTGAAGTGGCCACTCAAAGGTTCTCGGTGGAAATCTTTGGATGGATATAAAGGAGGGCTGTATATTTTTGTTCTTTTTGTTCAAGGTGTCTTTTCTCCAAAGACTCTCTAAAGGCTTTGGTGGACAAAATCTGCAATAATAGGAGACAACTTTAAAAGTCACTCCAACTGTGCATGAATTTAGGGAGGTTGGAAGCAGAACCCATCACATTCATACATGTACCATGTCTGCATTGTGTCGTGTAGAACAGCTTGTCCTCCGACTCCACCGCTGGTGGCTTGACTCCTGTTCAAGTCTTAAAGGGATCTTGGACAAGACGCCGATCCCTTCCTTTCTCGGCCTCCAACACACATGCATGCATCACTGCGTGTGGTGAACCACATGTGCACCCGTTCCACACACACACACACACACACACACACACACACACACACACACACTTACGTGTGTGTGGGTCAATGTAACAGAGCACTTAGAGAAAGTGTTGAAAATGTTGAGAGCATCCCACATAAGAGAAATCCATTTTAACTGCAGAACATTTTAGAAAACAATCTTGTATTCTGGACCACTTGTCATCTTAATCATTGATTGTTTTGCCGCCACAGTGCTGTACAATATAGATGACACCTTCTGTCGGTTGAAATTTTTAGTTTTTGTTATTGCGTCATGTTTTTTGTAGGAAAAAATTTGGTTATAAAATAACAATAACATATATTCTCAGGACCAAGCTGTGGAAAGTAATTTACCATATTTTCTTTTGGGGGGGAGTCACACCTTAGTATAAATCATATCTGTCAAAAGAAAGCATTATGAAGAGTTGAAAAAAGTTGCACTGAGGCATAAGGCACATTTATTTCTCATGCTCAGATGTAACTGCAGTTTTGAGTCTCAGCCAGCAGCTGTTCAAAAGCCATTTGTGAATTTGTTCCTCCAGCATAGAGTGTCGTCTTCGTCACGTTAACGGTTCCTCTGCTCTTTTCCAGTCCTTTTACAAGTTCCTCAACGACTCCAAACTCTTGTCCTACTGCATATTTTTGAAAATTCTTTACTTTAAACTCTGTGTTATAGCTTTTTAACCCTAACAGCACCTACTAGCGGCCTCACATGAAAAGTACATAGTTTTCACCCAATTTGTGGGAAAACGGACTTCGTTTTCAAAGCATTGCAAAAGCAAAACACGTGTCTGAAAACAAACAAAACAAAAAAAGTCTGGGAAATGTGGGAAGTTGATTATTTTCTATTAACATAATTCATACACGACATAACAAACATGGTGAGGCATCCAAGTCAGACACTATTTATGATAACTGTCTGCGTCTGCCTGTTGATTTTTCAGAATATATTTGAATTAGACTTCACATCTATTTTGCAGTTTTTTTGATGAAGTTACACTTGTTGGATTTTTTTTAAAAGAAAATACATTACACAACACTACTCAATTACTGACGAACAGAAACTTCATAAATGATCACATATTTATAAGCAACACGTACTCACCTACCCGCCACAGTTAGAAATGCTACATGACAAGATTTGTGTTCAATGCCGTTTCTCGTGTGTGCGTTACACTGTGTGCTTTACAAATCGAACACACAGCCCTCCCTCATTCTCTTGACGGCACAACGCCACAGATGTACTATTAAGATTGCATGCACTTAGTGCTACCATGTAAGTTGGCCACAAGCAGTTTCTCTCACTTCTTCCCTCCTCTTCATGCTCCCTCCTTCTCACTCTTGTGCACCTCATTCCCGACTCCAGATCCCCTGCAGAGCTCACAGTGCAGCCTGCTGTCACTCTGCCTCCGCCGCACAACAGCACTCTCTTTCCATGCGCGGCCCTGCAGCGCTGAGCACTTTCATTCCTGCCTGTCAGAGGAGCCGAGAATGTGTGTGTGTGTGTGGGGGGGGGGGGGGTGGGCAGGCAAGGTGGTAATGGAACTGGAGTAACCTGCGCTCACTCCGACGCTGACAAGAGCACGCATGACCAGTGTGCAAGACTGTCCCCGGAGCGATCTCTGCAGCCTCATCTTCATGCAGCACGTGCACTTGCTTGCAGGATATGTTGATAGTTGTTTATTAGAAGTGACATTGGAGGACTCTTCTCTCTGAAAACAAAACACTAAATCAAAGTTTTACATTGCTGAGAGCGAAGGGGGCTGCAGATGAGGAAAACGTTAACAAGTCCACTCATCACACTTTTAAGGTCTGATTTACATACATATTGGATTACGTTCTGTTTTCGGCGAACCTGGGCAGTTTAATTTAACCTTTTTCTTTGTTATGAAATGAATTCATGGGAAATTATTAGCAATGAGGGCCATCAAATGACAGTGTGTTGCTAGATGGTGCACTGACTTGTTGGCAGAGTATCTGATGGCTCTTGAAAGGGAAGAGCTTCGCACAGTCGCCACAACAGCAGAAACTTTCCCAAGAGAGGCCAGCTCGGAGCTTCGAGTGGGCGCTGACGCAGTTTTGAAGTGGTGGACACTCGACGTATCTGCTGCTCTGGCCAACCACGTGCTCACCAGAACTAGTGTAGCTGTTATTTCATCATGGAGCCTATGGATTGTATGCAGCCTGACTACAAAGACTGTTTGCAGAGAGCATGCATGGGGGGGGGGACTCAGGGAGTTCCTCTTTATTCATGCGGCTCCGTTTTGATGTGTGGTCATCTTATGTACAGACTGTGATTGCATCCTGTTGCATCATGATTAACATGAACTCTTATGGCATACTGAAAAAGCTGAGTGGTTGAACAGTGCCAGGAACACTGAGCATTACTCCGGAAACTACAGGGTCGACTTGCATATTCACAAGAAATTTGCATCCATAAATGACATCTGAATAAATTCTCTTTATGGGTTCATGAAAATTCACAAAGCTGTGGGTGAGCCTTATGTCCACATTGATCTTTTCCTCATCTAGAATTATATTTAAAAATATTCTACTTTTAGTTAAGTTTATGCTCTTTCTTCATTTGACAGACCACATCCATTGAAGTTCAACTAGTGCTGTGCCATGCTTATTGCACGGTGAGGATAACTCATTAACCTCATGTCAAACTGAAGTTGTTATTTTACATTTCATACAATACCAACCTAAAGCACTTTCTTTTTCAAGGTGTAATGCACACAACCGTGTATTGTCACTGCTTGCGTCTCTTGTCGACGTTGACTTGTCCGTGTGAGTGTCTCTTCCACGAGTGCAGAGAAAACTAAAGTGGCATCTACTCAACATGATTATCTGATTTGACGTTGCTCAGCCTTACCACGGCTCAAAAACAAACTGTTATCTTTTTAATTAGCCAGTGAATAATGCCAATTTTACACCAGCTGTCTTTTTGCTTCTTCACATGTATTAGGCTGTCACGATGTTAAAATCTAATCTCGCTCACGATGTGTGACATCATCTGCTTCAGAGCTGTTAGGTGATGATTGAGCGCAAACGCTGACAACCAGGCTCAAACTGTAGCAGCGTTGTGGCCACAAGCAGCGGTGGAGTAGATTAAATCCCCACTCAGAGGGGATTCCTTGTTGTTTTTTAAGACGGCGAGCCAAAATAAGTGCTAACAAAGGACATCTGCTCCTTGGAAATTTACGGGGGCAAAGAAATCACTGTAAACACTGAAATGCTTGCTGCTTTCAACTTTATTTAGAGGCTGTCCTCACACCAAAAACCCAACAACGTGATCGTGGCGTCTGGAAAAACCAAGCAACTACTCACCATGTGAAAATAATTTGGCAAAAATCAACTAACATACTTTGCATTCTATATTGTTCAGGTCCAAAAAAAAAAGTAAAAATAATCAATAAATCCATGATCCAGAAGGATCTTTTTTTTTTTTTTTAACCACTGTATGGGTTGAAATGAAACTGGTGAATCACTGAATCCTAACCATGTGACAGTTGTTGCCATACGTGTGTGTGAAATGGGTGGATGTGAAAGACGGTGTAAAGTGCTGTGACACTCCTGATGTGGTAAAACATGCTACATAAGTGCAGTCTATTTACAGTTTACCACCAACATGTACTTCACAGACAAAAATCAAAGCTCCACAGCTGTGCGGTGTTCATCCCAATTCAACAAGTCTTTGTTTGCACAGGCATCATTGACCCCGCTGATGACCCTTGTATATCACTGACTTTTGTACCCAGTTCAGTCTGGAAACACCCCGTCACAGCTGCAGTGGTGTAGATGTGCTCATGCTGTCGTCCAGCTTCCTGTCAAACCTGCTCACTTTCATGCGCTTATCCAATTTATTGCCTCCAACTCATCAACTCCATTGACTCTTACCTTGGCATATGATATATTTCAGCCACTGTAATATTCTAACATTGATTATTTAATCAATGTTAGTATTATAATGATTTTCCTGTCAGTGGTAGATGGCAAAAGCTAAATGGACTGCATCTATTTGGCATGTTTTCCTGCCTTGGCAGTCTCAAAGCACTTTTGCAATTTTGGTTTCATTCACCAATTCTTATTCATTTACTTGTTGGGCTGATGCTGCCATGCAGGGAGACGGTTGAAGGTTTGGTAGCATGTCAAAGGACATGTTGTCAAGTTGACATGAATGGAAAAAGACTGAAGCAAAAATGTTACAGTCGGGGGATGGTGCACTTGTGTTTGTACCTTTCCAGTCATTTAAGTAATCTAACTGGCCACGGTAGGTTCATTGATATACAGCATACATTTAATGCGAAAAAAAGGAAGAAATATTTGTAAAAACATATTAAAGAAATTAATCTTTTTTCAAATTCAGATACATGTAGTCTCTCTAGTAGACTTGATGAGAGTTATGCCTAATGCTGTTTGTATGAGGATCAGATATGGATGTCAAGTTGTGACGCCACTTCTAGAATCTCACTTATTCCAATTATCTTTCCAAAGCATTAGAGACAGATTTTGTGTGATTTTGCATTTACCAGCGTGAGCTCAGAGTTCTGCTGGTGAATAATGGCTTTCTAATGGCAATATTAACCTTCTGAACAGGCAGAAGTGCTTAATGTCTCCTATGATTAAGTCATGAGAGCTGCGGGGTCAGAGGTCAGATGCTCTAGGCGACGAGTGGAATTGTCAAGACAATTCATGAGTAATCATTCGCACACCGAAGTTACCGACTGCAACAGATTGTATTTGGGAATGCAGTAGAAGTATTCTCCCTTTGTATTTGATGCCTGAAATATCTGAAGAGATTATGTGTTAAGTGGTTGCCTTTCAATCTCGACTGCCCATTGAAATTTAGCTAAATATATTCGAGGTAGTTTTTGTACTGACAGTGATTTACAAAAAAAACACAGTAGTACACAAAAAGCAAAAAAGTCTACAGTGCTCTTGAGAAAGAAAAAAAAAGAAAAAGAACGCTTCTGTTGTAGTTGCTAGAGGCAGCTTTTCACTTTTGGAAAAACTAAACCTTTAAAGTGATTTTTACACTTTTTGTCCAGCACCACATGGCAGATAGGGATTAACAGATGATCACATTGCAGTGTTTAGCATCTATAAAGCCAGTAATTGTCCGCAGGACTTTGGGGAATGTAAATCTCAGGTAATTGGAGTGAATATCAGACTTATTTTATTGAAGTGGCCAGAAACGCAACTCCTGCTGCGCGTGCAAATAGGAAGCTGTTTCCTAACTAGTTAGCCATAATGATTTCAAAGGCGCTAATGCGACAGTGTTATGTTTACGGCGCCTCTTAAGCAATTATACGATTTGCTTTTAAACATAAAGCAACTAGATAAAAAGCAACATTAAATGGTTTACTTGCAGGAGTTGGCAAACCTCCATGCTAAGCCTGTCTACCAAGAGACGCCTGGCACAAGCTGAGAAACGACAAAGTCAAGGAAAATGTTAATTAAGTTGGCGTCTATATTAGAATAATTATAAAGGTTAAACAAAGCACAATACTTTAGCTCGCTTAAGTGTAGATCGACATCCACAGAGTGCTCCCATTCAGCACAGACTGCAGACACAGACTGAATGTTAAGACGAAGGAACAGGAGGCAGAGCTTCACTGAGCCTCCAGAAACATGTTTCTGCATCACTGCTGCCTAAAACATGGCCAGAGGACTGCATGAGCTCGGTGTTTTTTTTTTTGTTGTCTTTTTTTCATGCCCGAGGAAACAAGACAATGTGGGAAACAACAAACAGGACAAGCAACAGCAGACGGACCTGAGGCCTTCTGAGATAAGCAGGACGGAGGAGGACGCTGATGAAAACTGCAAAAATGAATCTCGTGTAAATCAGGTGCATAAATTATAAGTTGTTAAGTCATTAAGGCATGGAGACCGCTTGCACCTAACATTTAATCTGTGATAGTTATTTATTGATAGTATTTTGGGATTTTAGCAGTCAAGTTAAAGGAGCAGGTGCAGCAGAACTCCTTCTATCTCAACAGCAGATGGTCTGCAACCAGTGTTTGGCATGTGGCTCCAAAGAGGAGGACTTACTTTCTCAGTAATGGATATAAAATAAAATTCTAAATCAAATGAATCAATCAGTCATCATTTACTTAAGGATGTCAGGGATACTCATGCCCTGATGTTTATGATGAGGATGTATTGACCAAGCAGTGGTGAAATTAAAATCAGCCCATTTAGATTTAGTTAAGCTTCACCTATGAGAACTAAACTTGATTTCTGAAGTGATACAAAGCTCCAGTTCACCACTGCAGTGAGGCATGTATGCTTGTTCTGCTACCACCACGGACTGGATTATACAGTGTGTGTCGTGGAAAAGTCCAATCTGCACTTTCTCAAGGACACTGCAATATTTGTAGGAGCAGTGGTGACCCTGACAGAGGCACTTGAAGCACTCCGGGATTATGTGGATCCACTGGGATTGTGTGTGTGTCCCCCTGAAAGAAAACAAAGATGTAGAATATCGAAGTTCCTGAGAAGTTAACTTTTCTCCACCAGCAGGTCTGGTGTCAACTTGTGGTGGTCAACTTGACACGTGGAGCGATAAATTCACTCAGCAAGTCTGTGTGCTGTTTGTGGTGTTTGAGCAGAGAAACAAAGGTTGGGGGTTTTCTGCGTGCCGGTGTTACCTATCCATCTTTACTCATGCGAGACGTGGACCTTGGCTGATGGGCTGAGACAATGATTACATTTTCCTCTAGTTTCCCTCCAGTGTATCACTGCGATGCCATGTGTCAACATAAGATTGGAAAGGCTTTATCCATCTTTACTCATGCGAGACGTGGACCTTGGCTGATGGGCTGAGACAATGATTACATTTTCCTCTAGTTTCCCTCCAGTGTATCACTGCGATGCCATGCGTCAACATAAGATTGGAAAGGCTTCCTTCTTGAACCATTACTGGCAGCTTTGCTTCTACACCCACAACCCCAACTCCAGTTTAAAACAAGAAAATCTATTTATGTTCTTCTCATCTGTACTGAGTGAGCCGTTCGGCCGGCCAAAGAGCAAACCAGCACCTGAAACAGGAACCAACATGATAATTCCTTGTGTTTCAGAAGAACACCTTGTAGCACCACATTATGTGATAATGGTGCAATATTTAATAATGTAATACATTTTCAGCTCATTATGTAATAACGCCACATTTTGTAATAAAATTCTTGAATGCATTTTGTAATAACTTGTTACATATTGTAACTATTATTACAAAATGAGGGTGTTCCACTGGTTTTTTTTTTAAGAAAATGTAATGGTTTTGTATGAAGGTTTCGTACCCACATGCCGAATAAGCTTGTAAGATGAGAACAGTCACTCTCGAGGTAACTTCATTTATGGCCAGACTTATGAAATGTACTTGTGACAGTGTAGGGATGTGCTGCATTTGAAAATTTAATCTTAAGGTGATGAAAGGCCGTCCACGTCGTGCTGAGACCACGAGCAGACGTGTGCAGCAATAGATGACATTTTACATAAACAAATAAATTGAATTTCTTCCGTCTTGCATCTTTCTGTTTTCAGAGAGATAACGGAACGTTTCCTCCTTTGCACAAATGTCAATGCAAAAATAATATTCAATTTGAACAGCCTACAGTAAACCCATTTATTGTGTTCGAGCTCAGTCAAAGAGGAGAAAAACAGTCTGATATGAGAATCTGCCGCTTTACTTAGAGGAAGGCTGCTTCATTGTAATGATTTACTTGTGTTTCCAGATGAGACCGACTATTCATTACACACTGATCACTATAATGCATCTATTCATTCAGCATCCACAGTCTTTTTCTCAGCATTCACAGGCCAATGCAGCATTTAGATATCACGTTTCAAAATCCTTGAAAATTAAAAATAGATCATTTTATGTCAAGTGCGGTTTCTGGTTCCTTAGTTGAGAGGAGTTAAACCACTGCCATAATACTGATCCAGCATGAAGCAAAGAGTATATTTCTCTGCTTCAGATCTTTAAACTGACACTGACTGTCACTGCGCATCACTGGACCAGTGGTCTGTTAGGAGCTGGATTTATTACCTCAACTCTGGCTTCAATCCCGCAACTGTGACAAACCCTGAAACGGGAAACTTCTGGTTTCTGGTTTGAGAACAACTGATTAGGGTTCATCTGAGTTTGTTCACTCTGAGTTTAATATGTTTTGAAAGTCATCATCAGTGCATCGTCAATACTACTGTGTGGATATAATTATAAAAGATATAATTAAAAAAAAAAAGCATGAAACATAAAAGCAGGTGCGACGACTAACGGACGGACAACTGATGTGAAAGAGACTATGTCACTGTGTAAGTTTGAATGTTTTATAGTCATTTAATATTCAGGCATATTCTTTTAATAAAGCAATGCACCAAAATGTTAGTCACAGAATGTATCGTCGCAATGACGTAAAAGATAAACAGACACAGTAAGACGTTATTGTACTAAGTTCAGACTTAATAAAGAGAGAAATTCCTCTAAATTGGTTTCCTAATGAGATCCAAAAATCACATTTTTTTATATTAGTAAACGCCTATATATTCCATCGCGAGTTCTTCCATCCATCTGCCCCTCCTCTTTGGTTTATGAAGTCATCAAAGTAAAACAGAAACCCAAATGTCAAACTTTTTTTCCACGTAAAATAACCCAGGGATTTCATCACCTGGTTATTTTAAGCAGGTGGATTCAAAGTATCCCTCATCCCCTTAATGGTATGGAATTAGTTTTATTTAGTATTTTTTCCAAAGAGTGTCATTTGCTGTGACAGCCTCCTTTGTCTTGCTGTAGTACCCCCCCCCCCCCCCCCCCCCCCCCCCCCCCCCCCCCCCCCCCCCCACAACCAGGTTTATTCTCCCTCCATACACTTTGTGATACTTGAATTCTGACTGGAGATTGATGGTGGTTAAGTCATTTGTCTTTTCCCTCACTTAAAGTCTACTTTTGCTATTAGGAGACACTGGAGGTGAAAACCCACTGAGTGATTGATCCATAGTCTCTACATTTTTAGTTCTTTTCAAATAAGATATTTTCTCTCTTTAGTTCTTTTTTTTTTTTTAGGGTTTTTGTTAAAAACAAAACAGCTTTTGGGGTAAACTGGTATTGTGTCCTTGATTTTCCCTTTCTTTTGTGAGGAAGCTGCAACACCTTATCAAATGAAAAATAACACATGAAAACCGTTTGTGCTGCAGGAGACATATAAAAATAAACCACTATGTTCTGACTTCTTCAGCATGAGACCACAGTGCGCAATTGTGGGTGAGATGAAGGGATTTTAGTTTGGAAATTGATAATTATAATTGTATTAATGTGCACAAAGAAATAGGACTGGAGTGGCTATCAGGGGCTAGAGTGTCATTAACACTGAGAACTGACTAATTCACTTTTAAAGTTGGGCTCTTGCAAACTGATGAAACTTTTCTCTTTTACCACTTCAGTCATTTTATTGTCTATACTCAGAAGGAATACTTCAACATGCACCGTGATTTAACAAGTTGTTAGTAGTAGCAGACCTAAGCTCATGCCAGTGGTACAGTCTTGCTGATTCAAGCTTTGTAGAACTTATTAAAATGTTGTTCAATTTTGGAGGTTTATTACCTCAAAATAACCCGGAGAATCCTTTCCACAGATATCATTATGCAACAGCCCAAAAAAACATGCAGAGAGTTTTTTTGTATCTGTGGAAACAAACTGCTGTTTTTCTACAAAGCATGTGCATCATCCCTGCAGCTCGTTGCAAAGAGGTTACTGAATAGTTTTTCCAGCTATATTTTGGTTTTAAACTGATTATTGACAATCAAGTCATATTGTGACACAGTATTGACATGAATATATATTTTTGTTTTTCTTGATTTGTCATGCTTTATGCTTCAGCTAATAATAAAATCTTCTAATGAAAAAACTATAGCTTCAGAAATTGTTTTGTTTTGCGGCCACTACTTTTCCAACTGCTTAGACCAGGTCATCATTGATCAAGTTTCCAGCTGCTAATTCTCCGTTCCCAAATGAACACCAGCACACACTCACACTCCACTGACAGCTATTCATCTTGACAGAAGTGGAAAGACTAAATAATATTGATTTCTCTGAGTGCAATTCCATGCTACTATCTCGGACCACAACAACAATAAAGAAGGGCAAATTAAATTCCTTTCTTTTCAGTTTGAAACACACACGCACACACGCACACACGCACACACACACACACACACACACACACACACACACACACACACACACACACACACACACACACACACACACACACACACACACACACACACACACACACACACAGAAACTAATAACAAAAGTCATGTAACAATTCTCCGAGTGGACTAAGCCATTTAAGTCCTGCAGTATTCGGGGACAAATTAACTGTTTTAAGCTTCAAAACTGCATCGACCAATAATCACAAAGCCTTGAATGAGTGTTTTTTTTTTTCTTTGAATCCACAAACACTGACAGCCGGGTAGTGTCTGACATAAGGCGCAGTGCGTAGCGAGTCACACTCAACTATACAGGTATTTCACATGTGGCATTTTTTTTGAGACGCCGATTGATGAGCTGTCAGTCAACCGGGCTACATTGTGAGACATGTTGTCCAATCATGCCGTCAAACATCACAATGACAGTTCTACATGACTACATCAAAGACGGGGCCAAAACCCTGCTGAAGGTGTGATGAGTGCGACGATGTAGATGTATAATGCAGATACATATCAGAGCTTTTCACCGAGAGCAGAGAAGTACCTTGAAAAATGAATATGTGAGCCTGAGAAAGAAGTTCACAGTCCGCTTACTTCCCAACGCCCTGGGGGGAAATTTGAGTACTTACAACAGTCTTTTCTATGTCTCATTAGAAATAAATCAGTTACTTGTTGGGAGATTGTGAATTCTGACTTGTTTCTCCTAAATCCCCCTTAGGAGGAATAAGTGAAGTGAAAGAGAAAATCAATCTGAGATAAATTAACTTGTCCAGTTCCAGACTTGCATGACAAATACGAGAAAAAAAACCAGCGAGGAAAAAAGAAACGGGGGTGATACCCAGCAGAAGTTTTTGTGGTGAGACGCCTTTCAAAACACATCCTTTAAAGCGGCATGCCGTAGCCACCTGAGTATTCAACAGCAGAGCATTGGCCCATAAAGAGTGGACCTCAGGACGGTCACGTCATGGACTACAAATCAACCTGCAACTAAAGCATTCAGTTTGTAACTTCTCACCCCGTAAGGACCTTTTGATTGATGTATTTTATGTGTGTAAAAATACATGTTGCTCGAGTGTTTCAGACCCAGTAGGAAGACGTCTGCACACTCGATTAGCAGGAAGATTTCTTGATTCTCCACAAACGTTTGTTGTGTTAAAAAACTATGTTGTGATGGACTGGTGAGCTGTCCAGTGTTGTGATGGACTGGTGACCTGTCCAGTGTTGTGATGGACTGGTGACCTGTCCAGTGTTGTGATGGACTGGTGAGCTGTCCAGGGTGAATCCGGCCCTCGTTTTATAGTGAGCTGCCGCTGATATTTGTGTCAGATTTAGCAGCTGCGCGATCCTGATTTCTACATTTTGACCTCAGCTGGAGCCTCGGCATTATCAATGTTCATGTGGACTGTCATTAAATTTGGACCTCAGTTGCTATGCACAGATGCGCCATCACTGTTTTAGACTGTTTTCAGAATCGGCAAAGGATTAATCAACAGTGGGGAACTAACAAAATAAACAATGAAACTTCTTTTAACTTTACATGCTTTTGCAGATAGTCTTTGCAGATCTTTATATTTTTCCACTTTTTTCTGCTCCTTAAACCAAGCAACACGCCCACAACTGACGTTCGGATTAAAAAATTTACTTTGTCATCTACTAGTAGGAAGTCAGAGCAAGATTTGGTACAAATGTTTGAGCTCTGTGCTGTTTTATCCAGCGGTGGCATAGCTTTGGTGCATAGAGAATTAAAGCGCTGCTGTTTATTCTGAGGAGACTCTCCGCTAAGCAGCATATTGTAGGCATCACAATTAGTAGGAGAGGTTCAAACAAAGACTTCAATTGGAGGCAGAGTCAGGGAATGCCCCCGAGTGCAGGACGAGTGATCAGATATTTGATACCTGGCTGCCATCTTACCCCAGAATTAAAATTTTTTACATTCATTTGGCAGAGCTCAAGAGATAAATTAACAAAACCAATCCAAGATAAACGTTGGGAAAATGTAATATTCTGTTTATAGAGCCTTGAGAACCATCTGCAAAAGGGATATAATGGAAAAAAAAATCTGAACAGGTTGAAATATGGTTGACATCAATATGAATGTTATGAGCACATGATTTTCCCAAAAGCATTATGATAAAAGATCAATAGATCCTTTGTTGTTATTGCTTCACTCAGTGAAAACAAATGTCTGCTTTGTAGTCGGTGCAACACAAACAGTAAATATGAAGTACAAAAATGAATAAGACTTTTTGTAAGTAGTAAAATGAAGCACCACGCGCACATAAAATACATTAGTACCCAAAATATTGTTGTATAACTTCCTCTGTAGTTTTGAAAAACCGCCATTCACTTCTTTGCAGGTTGCATCTTCATGAGCCAAACATCACGAGTATAGCTGCATTTATATTCACAAGACAGCTCTGATAATTAATGTATGATTAAGTCAGGAATTTCCCAAGTTGGTGAAGGAGTACTCCAAATGCACGTCATCAATAGTTTTCATAAAAAGCCAAAGAACCAGAAAAAAGGAAACAAAAAAAAAAAAGTGTTTTGCACTGATGAATGGTTTTGTGTTTGAACCGCTGATACTGACATGAAGTTAGCTCAGCCAAAGAAGCAAGAAAATGGAAACGAGAGGGTGGTGGTTGGGGTGGGGGGTGTCCAATGAATTATTAATACCTCACTCGGCCCACTATTTGGCCTATGTGTCATGTTGATGGTCCGCCGTAACATTTTCTTGCTTCTCGCTGCAAGATGCTCACCAACACAATAGTGCACACCATCTTTCATCCTTTGTTTCTTTCCAGTTGAAAATGTTCAGACCCCATACAGTATTTACATTTGGCTTATGGGTCATATGAATCTATTCGTACATTACCTTACACTCAAGTATATCACTCCGCCACTAAGGAACTAAGGAAGCAATGACCTTTCCTGTGCTCAATGACTTTAATTCAATTTTCCAGTCAGTCAATTATTACAAGAAAAACGTGACTGTGCTTCACTGACAAACTGCATATTGCTCTCCCTCCCTTTTAGACACTGGAGAATTGTGTTGTATCTACAAAAACAGAGGACTTGATGTGTTATTTAAAAAAGAAATAAAGTCAACACAGTACTCTTTAATGCCCGTAGAATCTTGCAGGGCTATTTCTTTTATTTATTTATTTTTGCTACCTGCCACCACATGTCGCTGTACTTCCTTGCAAAACAAACTGAGATCAATGGGTGATGTCCATGTTGCAGATTCCCTCACAACAATCTTGGGCTGCAAATCTAAAATTGTGGCAAGTGAACCTGAAATCTGGGAGGTAATAAGCAATAAGCCAGACGACGTGCCTCACCAATACCTGTGGTCACAGCCTGTGAGCTGCGGGGATGTAAATAGCTGTTTAGTGGTGTGTAATCAAAAGGTAGAAGGAAGGACACGAATGAATAATTCACACGGTCCCTCCTGCTCATCTTTTTATTCTCTTTGAGACACACACATACACGTTTATTTGTCACACAGGCTGAAATTGTCT
Organism: Lipophrys pholis; assembly: GCF_963383615.2. Classification (NCBI taxonomy): domain Eukaryota; kingdom Metazoa; phylum Chordata; class Actinopteri; order Blenniiformes; family Blenniidae; genus Lipophrys; species Lipophrys pholis. The sequence goes on from NC_137628.1 coordinate 26,374,564, forward strand.
TCCAGCCCAACATGTCTTGACAAAGCGTCGGGTTTAGGATTATATTCGGGTAGGCTCATTTAGAAATGTGCTTTGAGTGCTGCATTGATCTGCCCCACACGTGGATCCCAGTGGGGAAACACACATAAAAGAAAGTGTGTGTGTGGGGGGGGGGGGGGGGGGTGGGGCATAGCTTTCAGCATGTGTTGCATTAAGGTGTAAGTGAACAGCCAGCAGTGTCAAAACCAAACAGATGCCTAAAAAGTCCCAAATGATTAAACAAACATTTTGTCATTTCTGGAACATCTGGCTAATTTTTTTGGGAAGGATGCAAAAATGAGCATAACAGGCGAAGCAGATGGTTTGATATTATTAGTGTTATTATGAAAGCCGATTGTGACACATGCTAGCGGTTGGCATTAACTCCCGAATTTGCTTCTTAATGTGTGAACTCAAAGGCTTATTGGTAATTAAAGGTTTTCTCTTTTTGGTGCCAGTCCAGTGTTTAAACATCACTGACTGGATTCATCTGAACACATGTACCGTCACCGGGGGCGACCCCCTCAGGGTGTAATTACACCCCAGCCCCCCCCAACACCACCGCCACCACCGTCTTGCTTTACACCTGTTCAGCACACTTTCCTGCTTTACCCATTTTCTTTCAACTCAACCCTTAATGGAGACACTTTGTTCGGTGTCAAGTAATTATAAGGTGTGAAGTGAATCGTGTATCAGAAGCTCATAGGAACGACGATGGGGCCGACCTATGAAATCAGCAGAGAAAGAGGCCACAAACAAACACCCATCAAGTCATGCAATAATGATGACTTAAAACAAACAGACATTCTACAAAGGAAAACGACGCCATTTGCATTTTCTTTCTGCCTAAGCTGGCTTCTTCCACTGCGCACATCCACTTTGGGCCGACGGTATAAAGAAATGACATAAAATGTGTTCCGTCATTCAGCAATGATGTCTAAGTTACATCAGTGAAGGATAAGCGGTAACGCTTCCCCTTATGTGTGCTCCCTTAACGACTCGTAGGTAGTTCGTTTTTTTTAACGTTGGTTTTTTTTTTATAGGTTTTTGGGATATTTTAAGTTTAAATTTTAAATCGCATCATATTTGGTTTAAAATTAAACTTTATTTTTAGCACTTTTATTACAAGAAAATGCCACACAAAGTGCTTCACAGGTTAACACCAAAAATAGAAACAGAATGAAGCCCCACCATCTGCTGACCCACTGATATCATACATCTACATATCAAAGATAAGCAAATGAATAAATGAAAATTGAAAAAAAACTCTTCAGTCTGAAGCCTGCTTTTGAAAAGGTGAACATTATCTGCCGCCCTCAGGTTCTCCGGCAGGCTGTTCCAAAGCATTTGTTATTTAGCAAGCTGTCACGATAGTAACATTGCAGGCTGAATAACGCCATACTGGAGTTCAAGTGGAGGTCTCACTGACTGATGTGTCTTCTCACATTAGCAAATACAATCAGATTGAGCTCCTAATAAACAGTGATTAAACAGTAGTTGGTATAAGAGGTTTAATTGTGGGATTTAAACTCTCCTATGTTGCACCTTCATAACATAAAGAATCGTGCCGGCCTGTACGAGGAACAGCAGAGAGCGAGATTACACTGAATATTCATTTACCATGTGACTTATATCTCCTTCCTGTTGACTCTTCAGATGCTTTAGAGATCAGAAGACTCCCCAGCCTGAGCAATGTTTGGCCATGGTTTTGGAAACTTTAGAAAACAGTGTCTGAGTCACCAAAAGCAAAACTTGTTGAAAACGGCTAAGAGAGCGCAGCATTTCCCAAATGCGCTGCACTTTGCCTCCATGTAAACACAGACAGACACAACATTCCATAGATTAGGGACCACACGTGTGGTTTTCTCCATGTGACGACACCGAGTCGACCAACATGAAGAAAAAAAATGGATCAAAAAAAGCTTATGTGGCACCGTTTTCTGCTCGTACTCTTCTCACAGCAGTTTCAGTGCTTTGGCATTTCTGTGTGTAATAAAGCAGGTCAACTCTTGGTTGCAAGTTTAATCTCCCACACGTCCACAAGTCTTTGAGCAAGGTTTTGAAGCCAACCTTGCACCTAATAGATGGACCGTTGCCAGCCGCTTCCATTGGTGTGTGAATGTGATTAAACAAATGTTCATATATAAAGCTGTTTGGGGGCTGTTAAAGATTAGCAAACATTCACCAAGACTATGAGCCCAATGAACTGGTTCTCCTATGATGTCCGCTGTCGCATTCCAAACTTGTCGGCAACACCATTGCTCGTTGTCCTCACACATTGATTGGGTGGAATTGGGGGGAAATTGCAGACTCGATCAGCAACCTTAAATTGGTGTGTGTGTGTGTGTGTGTGTGTGTGTGTGTGTGTGTGTGTGTGTGTGTGTGTGTGTTTGGGAGGGGGGGGTGTTCTACTACTGTGTTCAAGAAACTTGACTTGAGCTTCCTGACCTGTGACTTGTTTTAGCAATGAGCTGTCATATATTGTATATTGAATATAGTTTATGGGATAATATTCAGATAGTGTTAATGTCTTAAAATATATTATTTGTATATTGCAAACAAATACAATAAAACCAAGGAAAGTTATTTTTCTATAGCAACATCAAGGTACAAGGTAATTTAAATGGCTTTATAATTACTTGTAAATGCATTAAAATTAAACATTGAAGGAATGTTAAAGTTACATTTCAAGAAGTATGGAACAAAGGACTATATTTTCTCTAATGTCTTGAACAATAATCATTAAAAAGACAGATTCAAATCATGATCAGTTTCTCAATGATATTTGTGAAACAAATAACAAATAAATCACTGAGCATAGTCATCAATTTGTTCAAACCATATTCTCAGTCTGCAGTTAGAGCTGGTTTCCATTTATTTTGGTGCTCAATGTTCAAAACAAAACAAAAAATATCGGAATCAAAATTTTTTATGTGTTTTTTGTTTGTGGTTGAATTATAAGACAGAGCAACGGCAATAGCTTGTAAAAGATGTACTGATATTTGATTGATTGAGATATTTATTTCTAATATGTAAAAACAAGTATCAAGTTAACAAGTATGGATATTAAATATCCATAACTATATATATATACATACATCTATCTAAAACTATATATAACTATAACTATATATATATATATATATATATAGTTACACATAAATACACACATATAAATATAAAACAATTTCATAAAGCAAAATAATGATTCCACTGTTATTATTACTGTCTCCTAACATTTTAAATTATGAGCACAAACACATTTAGAAAGCCTGCAGTTCTCTCTTATGTGTTTCTGCCTCGGTTCACTCCTTCAACTTCCTGAACCCAAAACACATTAGCCCTCCATCACCAGAGTGCAGAGGAATCTCTTACACCGTGTCAGTGGAAGCAGTAAGTATCGCACAAAGGTTAATTTAAACAGAAAACTGGCTAACCCCTCTTTTATTTTTAACTTCCACTACTATAATGATTAAAACAGCTTTACAGTCGAAGCCAGGCTGCATTTTGTTTGATTCATTACCTCCTTGTTGAATCGTGTCCGTTATTTCTGTCCTCCCTCAGACCTCTCCATGTCTGGCTAAAGGAAACAGAGGTAACTCATTCGATTTGTCAGTGGTTTTGCAAAGTGGGCAAAAGTACTTCTACAGACATGAATAAGAAAAAAAGACTTTGGTTAAAGGAGTCAAGTATCAAAGCAGTAAAACATATTTTACAGCTATATTTTACACCAGATTAGACATCAGAAAATAAAAACAGATCATCATTCAACTTGTAAACAAAGTTTTGGAATTTGTTTTTGAAAGTGGAAGCAGGACGTTCTGCTATGCAACCCTCATTACTGTAACTCCAGTTTCAGATTGGAAATCTGTTATGAGCGGTAAATGTGAATCCTCATATGTAACACTTGAAACAAGTAAGTCAAGTTGGAGGCTGTACATTTTTCTTTGTTAATCTTTTGTGTCTGGAGCTGTGGATTTTTACAAACCGGTGTGTGTCAGTGCTAAATTCCATTTGGTGGGTTGTGTTTAGCCAAGAAAACCCGGGGCAGAACATGCAAACTCCACTCAGTATTTGAACCCATGAGCTTCTCGCTGTGAGGCGAGACGACAAACCACTGCTTTGCCGTGCGGCCTCGGTCCACCCAAAGTCTCTGTATTCAGACTTGATTTTACTTTAAATAAAACATAGATAATTAGGGTGTGGGAGAGTTTTAAACCCTATGAGGGTTTACTTTCTGCTCAATTTATAATGTTTAGACCTTTTTTTTTTTTTTACTATTCTCTGTTAGTGTACATACCATAAATACACGCTATGTTCTCCTGTTACTTTTTAAAATCCTGGTCCAGATGCTCATAACACCTTACCTGTTATTTTCATTTCAAGTAATTTTATTGTTCCAGTAACTTTCCCTCGTCTCCAACTTCCCTTTAATCTCTTTATAAGAGCAGATGCTGCACAGAAAGTCCTCGGAGAGGACGAAGAAGCAGGTTTTGTTATCTAACCAGCTGTGGTCTTAAGCTCAGTCTGCATATGAGGGGAAAAAATGTCATCATTAACTAATCTGTAATTCACAGGGAACACTGCAATATTGGGGTGCAGATAAAGACACAAAGGACAGAAATACAAGAGAGCAATTTCAAATGTACTGGGGGGGTCAATTCAGTGGAGAGAGTGATGTGAGTTCCTTCTTGAAAAATGAGTTGTCAACAGGAAGGTCAGAGGGAAGGTCATTTGTTCACCATGAACAGGGTGCCAAGAGGGAGACGAGCCGAGACTGTACGGGTAGATAACCAGGCAGGAAGGCAGCTAAGTGGCCTCTGAAGGCAGAATACACAGCTCGGTGAGGCGGTGGAGGTTTGATACGAGCAGCTCCTGCAGACACTGTAGGAGGAGAGCGACGAAGGACAATTAATGAAGGTTGAGTTGAGGCGTATTGTGGATGAGTTGTGGCCGCTGAAGGGAATCTTTGGGGAGACAGAATCACAGGAGCCGGGGTAAGAGACGGGGCAGCTGAACAACAAGCACAGCAGAGTGAGGATGGATGTTCACTCTTTTCATCTTTTCTCTCTGCTTGGGATCCTTTTGCTTGTTTGTTTTGAATGAATTGTTCCAGTAAACAGTGCCGACGGTAGCACATAATGTCGATGTGAAGGTCTGGGATCTTTCTTTTTTTTTGTTTTTTTTAACAAAAAGTTTAGTCTTTTCTTCCAGTACGTGGTTCAGAACAGGTCTGACTGAAACAACTCCATGTTTGTTCTGAAGTTCATTACATTCGCAATATGTAAATGAATTATAAAAATACACAGTGAAATATAAACACTATTTTCTACTTACACATTCACCTTGCTTAAACAATATTTTACAGATGCCCAAATTATTGCTGGCAGAGTATTTACATGTTTATAGAGTGTTTGATTACTGAAATTGTGCTGCATTTCACACCATAACTCCAATAACACACACACACACACACACACACACACACACACACACACACACACACACACACACACACACACACGCACTAAATTATCTTTTTGTTTTGGACATCCATTTTTCATTATCTGCAACTCATTTTCAAAAATCCAGACTTATCCATATTCTATTATCAATGTAAAATGTGAAACAGGTATTGTGGGAACCTCACTGGTCACTGCACTTTAATATTTGAATACATATACTTTTCACATGATATAATAAAGAAGTAAAGTCATCTTTAAGGCTTTTGCTGCCACTAAAACACACACGACTCTGAGGATTAACTATTTACTTAAACCATGTATTTCATTATGAGTGTTTTGATAGAATATGTCTGGAAAAACCATGTTGTATATTTATACTCTCGGATACTGCGGTATGTTTGTGTACATACACATCCAATGTTTTTCTTACTATTTAATCAATATTTGCCTCTTTCTTTAAACCAAAGTTCTTCCTTTTCATAAGTTTGCTTTCAAAGTGCAGCAGCTTGCTGAATTGAACTTTAAAATACAAGTTCTTGCATGGGAACATGCCCTCGGCTGCCCTCCAGGGCCCAAGTGAAGTCCACCCACCACAATCTTATGGGAAACACTGATACAGGGAGTGTTGAATGAGTTGAGAGAGAGGATGAATACAGAATGTGTGGGTGGACTATGTGTGTAGGGCTCTAACACATATTTTATGAGTGCATTTTGTACCTTTGTTTGATGTTTCTCATCACAATGATGACCCCCCCCCCCCCCAAAAAAAAAAAAAAAATTAAATAAAATGTAGTTTCCAGCATTTGGATCCGAGAAATCGTTTATACATTCCGTCAGCAAAGCAGCATGTGGACAGTGATGATTTGACAGCCGTTGATATCAGCGCAGTAAAACTGACAACCGGATTAACGATCCATCATCCAGATATCACGTCGGTGAAGTGTGTGATTTCACATTCCCACAAATTGCTTGACGAATTCTTAAATGAACGACAAGTTCCAACCATCCGGAGCTTTAGCTGGATCGTCACCCCTCTTTTGGACATCATGTCTGAAGAAAAGCTTCTCTGCTTAGATTTTCTGCTGGTGACGATTGAGCTGAAATGTGTGTCACTCATTTTCTTGTCAGATTTAACGACCACTGCTGAGAGAGAAGTGCAGAAGGCTGTATGCAAGAAAATGTCTTTTAAAAAAAAAAATGCCACCATGCAACAATATGCAATCTAGTATCCAAAAACAGACAGGTAAGTGCTTCCGACTGAAGGCTTATCTGTGAATACTGGTATTTCAGTAACTGCTCAATCAGTGTGAAGGACATTACATCAATTCAGGCTCTACAGATAATGTCCAGAAGGAGAACTGCTGCTTGGAAAATGGTGAAAAAGTGGCAAGACTGCACTGTACCTGGGCTTTTTATGGAAAGAAACAAGCACAAAGTGCTTGACAGACAGGGGACATTGCACAGGAGTGACAAGACAGCATCAGAAGAGTGATGAAATCTAAAAAAAAATAATAATAATAAAGATAAACGGAGGGATGCAAATCAATTTATTTGGATCTGGGTTCAAAATGTTTCCCTTGCATTGCATAATACAGATTAAAAAACAGGAGATGGAACTTTACTGATATGAGGTGTTTTACATTTTGTCACTGAAATCATGATTGAAAAGACCCTGAGTCTCACAAACATTTACAAAGTTTCTCTAAAGAATGGATGATAATCGTCTCGGCTCAGATTTGTGAAAGATGTGTATCATAACGGCCCAAGTGATCGTCACTTCATATCTAATAGCTGTGATAGCAAATATAAAGAAGTTGATACTGAATGATAAAATGAACTCAAAGGGATTCTTGACTTTTGTTGTACTTTGTTCCTTTGCTAGTTTCTCTACTGCGTCATTCTTCTTGGGTTAACCGAAGCTGAACTCAGTGTGGAGGAAAGCTGGTTACACCTCTGACAGGTCGCCAGTCCATTACAGGGTCGAGAGAGAGAGAGAGAGAGAGAGAGAGAGAGAGAGAGAGAGAGAGAGAGGAGAGAGAGATGAGAGAGAGAGAGAGAGAGAGAGAGAGCGAGAGAGAGAGAGAGAGAGAGAGAGAGAGAGAGAGAGAGAGAGAGAGAGAGAGAGAGAGAGAGAGAGAGAGAGAGAGAGAGAGAGAGAGAGAGAGAGAGAGAGAGAGAGAGAGAGAGAGAGAGAGAGAGAGAGAGAGAGAGAGAGAGAGAGAGAGAGAGAGAGAGAGAGAGAGAGAGAGACTCACCTCTTAATGGACATCCCTGGATTGTTAGAGGAACCTACATCCAATTCAAACACGCCTAAGAAGGACATACAAATCAAAGCCCAGAGTCAAACCAGGGGAGTTCTAACAATCCGCTGTGCATATTTATTTTTTCCCCTTTCATTCATGGTTTAAATAGAAAACCGAAATAGTATTTATGAGAGATGTACAATGTGCTCACAGAATGGAGCGAAACTGCAGGTTATTCCGACTTCCCTGAAATGACACTAAAAGTTGTCCTTTCTTTTTACGATTTCATATTACACATATTTTTGATAATTTTTTTTTCTTTCATTCAGGGTCTGCATGCAGCTGAGCCTCAAATTCAGTTTCTTTTAGATCGTTGCTGTGGAGTATTTATAAAGCCGAGTCCACATTCCTCGGGCAGAGCATCAAGGGTGCTGGTAGGGAACCATTTCCTGGCCTGAGGCCAATGGGGGTCCACATGCCCTCTAACCCTGCCATCCAACTGACTTCTCAGCACAAGCAGTAGAACATATTCAATATTCCCTTTTCGACAGGTCATACAGCAAACACACTGAACACAGAGAGTTCAGTTGGGAGGTTTGTCGGGTTAAATTTCACTGCCTGCAGAATTCCACTGTAGGTCTCTGTGAACAAGGTCCTAAGACCAGAGGTGTCAAAGACATTTTAGTTCGCAGGCGACATGGTGGGCCGGATAAAATAGTGCTATAGTAACCTTTCAGTTTAAATTTATTAAGTTTTCTTTGTTTGGTCTTGTTAACATTTTCATCATTTATACTCTGCGTCACACCAGTTACTGGAAATTGCTACAATCTTGACATAAAGTCACTTTTAATGAAAACTTGTGGTGCAAAATGACAGTGAAATGTCAAAATAGGTATCTATCTTCCAGGGCGGCATCACCAATATCTCAGCTCAGGTCTCAGTGTTGTGTTGTGTCCACAACAAATTAAAAATAATTTATGTTTTCTTTGAAATTCTTCCAATTTGCTTGATGGTTTGGTGGGCCGGATTGGAGTCGCCCGTGGGCTGCTTTTGGCCCACCGGCCTTATGTTGAACACCCTTGTCCTGGACAACCAGCAGAATACTGCTGTGGTTAATGTTGACTGGGAAAGTTTACTCAAGCCATTGTTGTTGTTGGTAGTAATATACAAAACATTAAATTACATTTAAAGATGGACTTAAACAAGTAGCTTACTGATTTTTACATTTAATAATAACTTACAACTGTCTTCTACTGAGGTATTATGAATAAAATAGGTATTATTGGGGAAAATATGATGAAAGGAAGTAGAAGTGTGCTCGAGGAAAAAGTAAAACTTGTAAAACTTATAAAACTTGTAAAACTTGTAAAACTCTCTCCAACATATTTTTCTTCTTCTGTTTTGAGAAAAAAAATGTTGGGAGGTAAATCTCAGTCTTCTAACTCATGATTTAGTTCAAAAAGTCACTGTCTTTTTAAGTTTTGATATGTTGAAATAAAGTTTTATGTCTCATTTAAACTGCATTGACACGAACAACAAAACTCATAATTTTCCAACTAAGTGAGAGACATAATTTTGCCTGAAAATGCTGCTTTTCCTCGACAAACCTTCCCTTATGACATATTTTGAAGGTGATGCTGGACTCCCTGTCTTTTATTTTCTCCCGCTTTTTATTTTTTCTTCCCTTTTTTCAGGAATCAATATCAAATGAGTAAATGGTGAGTGTTGAAGTATCGATTCCACTCTAAATGTCCCGTCCTCCCTACTGAGAGCCGCTGTTTGCCAGTTTCTCTTGCGAAGACTTTGCTCAAAACTGGGACAACAACTTCTCCAACTCTGCAGCGAATCGCCGTGTTAAAACCTTTGCCCAAGTCAGAGCCGATGTAATCGTCAATCGTGCAAACTCCAAGAAGTATCACAGAGTGCAGTCTAACTTTTCACCTTGTGATGATTAATCTTTTTATCATGACTTTATAAAACAACAAAAAAAAACAACAACTATAATGTCATTTGCAAATATTTAAACAAAGATGCTTTAAATGCTGAAATAAATTTTGGTTTGCATGCTGCTGGTGAGCCGACGCATCTTAATCAAAGAGATTGTTTTTGTTTTGGCTTCATAAGAGATGTAATCTAGCTTTTGTTAAAGGTCAGCGCTTAAGTTTCCCCATAAATTTTGCAAACTTAATCAGGCCTCTGCTCACTGATTTTAATGAGTGTTTCAGCATGTAGCAATAGTTGACAAAAGGTCGATTACATAATTAGAGAAAATATGTTCATTGGCACTGATATGCATCTTGATTAATAACTCCTCTGTTTGTTGTTCCAGTGTTTCTGTCTTTTCTCACTTTTTATGGTATTTTTGTGATATTTATTGATTATTTATGATATTAGTAAGATGAACCATAGAAGAAGGCGTGAGGTTAAATTTCTTCTTCCTAATACTTTTAAGACGAGATTATTTTGAGTGTGCATGCATGAGTTTATGAACAATGTAGGTGTAGGGATACGGGTACGTTTATACAGTAACCGTGTGCGTGTGTGTGTGTGTGTGTGTGTGTGTGTGTGTGTGTGTGTGTGTGTGTGTGTGTGTGTGTGTGTGTGTGTGTGTGTGTGTGTTCATCATCACTTATTAACATATCAAATCAAATAGTAAATAATAATAATTGACATACTGTATAAGTAGGCATGATCTCTAATTAAAACCCTAAACGCTATTTAAGGTCAACTGGAGAACTAAACTAAATAGACACCATTTTTCCCCCAAATGCAAATCATCCCCGTTTTAAAAAATGTTCCATTACACTGTGAAAGATGGACATTTTCTAGATGATAATGGATTTTTATGAGATGTTGCTGAGGGAGGAATTGCATCAGCCGCATGTACGGAGGCTGGATGTGCCGATTGCTTGTGTTCCTTGCAACAACAGCCTGTAAACATCTTGAAAGTCAAAAAAACAATTTCTGAAGTATTGGCAGAAGAATGTCGTCCATTTCATGACAGATTGTAGCTTCTGTTTAACGGTCCTGAGGTTTTGTTTTATGAGGCACCAAACGTCCAATTTGACCAATAGACTGGACGGTGATAGTTTGCTGGCCAAGTGTGATCTCCATCCCCATTCTTTGTTGCCAATGACACAATTTCCCCAAATCTTTAAATTATTGTTCTCTTTGATGATAGAAGTAAAAAAAAAACAAAAAAAAACTACCATCTCAAAATGTCAAATGCATCGATGTGGAGTCATTGAAATTAACTCAAAAACACAAAGTCAGTTCTTTTAGTTTTTTGTTATATATCTTAATAGTAAAGAATGCAACCTACAATAGAACTCTGAAACAAGACATTTCCATGGGCTTTATAATGTTCAAAACTGGCCACCTCTGGTTGGGAGTATCGGCAGGCTTCCCAAACTCTTCTGTTGGGAAGCCAGGCTGTTGAGAAAGATGTAATCTATTTGTTTCAGCACAGAGTTTGCATGTTCTTTCTGTGCATGAGAGCTTTTTCTCCAGGTTTCTCCAGGTACGCTCACACTCCCAATGAGTACATTTGACGTAAATTGATGATTCGTAAATTGCGCTTAGGTGTGACTGGCTGTCTGTGTTGCTGCTACCATCAAATTCAAAACATATATTCTTCTTGATTCAGTAAAATTTCTTACTGTCAGCATTTCTAACACTGTGTTTTAATGTGAAAAGAAAAAACTCCCCATCTATGAGCTTTTCAGATGATTAAATGTTTGTATGGGGATCTCACAACACTTCCTGATCATTATGGAAGACTGGTTATCATACCCCGAGGAAAATAGGTGCATCTTTCTCACTTAATTGGGAGACATGGAGAAATGCCTGAACCAGATGTTTCTCTGTAGGAGATCATTTGCGGATCTCATGTACTGTATGGAGACATCAGAGAAAACAAGAGCCCCCCCCAACGGGTTTTATAGGTCTGCATCTAAAGGTGAAAACAGGACTTCATGAGTGCAATGCAAAGCATATTTTGATGGGTTTCAGATATATACCCAACAATTATCCATTATCCTTGTTTGTTTTTTTTGGGCCTCATGCTAATTATGCTGCAGACCGAAATTCACTAATCACTGGAAGTCTTGATGCATCGAGCAAAATGAAACACTCTTGTACATCACAGCACATGGTGATAATGAACATAATTTCATGCCTGTGGGCTGATCTCACTGTTTGAAAGAATCAGAAGCAATCAGTCTCCAAAAGTCTAATTGTAAGTCATCATATTCATTTAAATAAAGTTGTTTGTTCTTCCACGTGAGCTATCCTCTTTGTTGGATTGTCCATCTCGAGTCAGTATCATTAAAGCTCTAATGGATCTCATTGTACTTTGGTGAGATTTAACAGGCGTCGTACGAAGAAGGATTTGAGGCTCTATCGACATCTAGATAGTATAAAGAGAAAGACATTGATTTCACAGCCTAGTGTCACAAACACACAACACCACTGTGTTAGGCGGGGTTGTTGATCTATATGAATCACCAGGTAAAAACATTTTTGGCCGCTAGGAAGTCACTTCACAGCTTGTGGTGAGTACTTTAGAGCGTACCCACTTCAAACAACAATAAGAAAACGACAAAACATAATTATTCTACATTGTGACTTCTTAACCTAACAATTTTGTGTTGATTCTTCGCAGTAAACATGTCATCAGCCTTTTGTTCAAATGATTTAATTGTAAGGTGTTGATGGTTAAAAACTAAACAGCCGGGTATTTGTTTTAGAGGTGAACAAATAGGCTTTTTTTTCTTTTTCAAAACACAAGGTAGGACACACAGAAAAGTCCCCAGCGATTCCAACAAAACGTCAATGTAATCCTCTCAGGGATAATTTCCTCAAACTTTGCTGTGGAGCTCCATAAATAAACGATAAAAATCCTGCTGGTATTTTCCACAGCACAAATGGAGGATTTATCTTTGCCGATACAAACTGCAATGACTTCAGGTGGCTGAAGCTCTGTCGTACGTGCCTGGCTGTATAAAAGATGGGTAAAATCTATGATGAAGCTTCAATTTTAACATCATCTGTCTTTACTTCACTTTAAATCAATCTTTAAATTGTCCTCCAGTTGGAGTTTACATACATAAAAATTGCATGGATGAGAATTATAAAGAGGCAGGCTCCTATTGCTACCAATGCTTAAGTGTCTTGTATTTGCACGAGCAAATAAAGTGGAAAAAGGTTGCACATTATTGGTTCGTTAATGAGTAAATCGGTACAAAGGTCCCACCTCCCGGTGAGAAGAAAGCATCAAGCTGAGAGCTGAAAGCTGGAGGTTTCAGAATGTTTCGGGAAAGCCAGGCTGATGTTTCTACATTGCAGCGGGTGTAAATAATTCACTCAAATTAGCTTTTTTTTAAAAAAAACAAAAAACTTTTTTATTTCTTGCCTGTGCTCGTAGGCATAAATTATAATTCAAATTAAGTTAACAGCAGAAAATTAAGTAACAGCTGTAAAACAAATGTCAAGGAATTTAGTGTGAAAATAAATTGTACCTTCTGAGCTCTTAATCGACTATTTTTTGGACTGGTTTTCATACTCTGACAACGGCAATAAAGTGGCACAGCTGGAGACAGCCATGTTGCCTGTTAGTGTTTATTGTGAATTCTGTAAACTGGGAAACGGGACATTCCTATTAATATTATTATCCTAATTCACATAATACAAAATATGTTCCAGTATTAATATCATTTTCGTCATTTTGTTTGTTTGACAATCAAATGGTAGCGTTAAATGTGATGTTTTCAGAAGTTTTAAATGAACGATCACTTTAAACTGTCCCCCTTCCTTTCGTGCTCCTTAGGGATGGGTTTAGTGCAAAGATCCAATTTCCTTGTACATTTGTTTTATATGTGACAAATGAAGCATTCTTCTTCAAAAGACCCGATATACAAATGAATTTATGCCACTCATATTTCAATCACTTCTTGCCCTAATTCTTCCAAATGGCTGTTATGTGTGAAGTCTTCTCCACACTTTGTGATCTGAAGAATCTTTAGTATAGTAGCCTCAGCCTCTCACACTACACAAGATAAATGTAAATATTCATGTCTGCAGACTGTATGAAGACACGCTGGCTGAAGAGAATCGGGACACGGTCGTGGCTCAGAAGTGAGGGGGACAACCTGGAGGTTGAAGTAAGTAGTTGTTTGCATCTATTAGCATCGAATAGCATTTGACATTATCATGCTACTGTTGTGGTCTTTCATTTTCCATTAAAACACACTCCAAGTAAATGAAACAAACAGGCTGCAGGTCGCAGCAGTAGCGCCGATCGCCCCAAATATCTGACGCACTGTCTGGTATTGATGGCAGCCTTACGAGCACCAACTCGGCCGTCTGGTCAACCTTGATCTCGGCATGACGTACGGCCACCAATTAGAGCCCCGACCACAGAGTTTACTAACAATTCTCCCACGATCCAATCTTTCATCTGCGACGGCTGAAAATCTCACAGATCTCTAACATAGAAAACAAGGCACAGCTGGAACAATCAAGGGCAGGGTCAATCAGTACAGGTGAATGAGATGAGAACGCAAGATGGGTGTAAAGATGAAGCACTGAGACACGAGGCAGTGAAGTTAACAGAAACATTAGAAGATACAAGACAGGGAAGTTTAAAATGAAGCAAAACGCAAGCAAAATGAGGAAACCTGAGATCATACCACCGAAATACCAGACACTTAGGGAGAAAGATTTTAATAAAACCACAATAAGAACACAAACAGGACAAAACACCACAAACAAATTGTGTCTATAAAAGAAAAGAAGCCATGTGACCTCAATCAATCTAGTCAAATAGTTTGTGCAAGTTACAATTCATTCCTCATCTAAAACTAGACATTTTATTTACATTTCTAAAGACAATCAGCACATGAGCTTATTTACATTTGTTCAGAATTAGAGAGTGGACTTGCTCCAACTGCTGATCTGATTGCATATTGCCATTGAAGGGATGAACACTAAGACACTTTTTTCCCCCCTGAGGGATTTAGAGATTGTGGCAAATGTGTTGTTAACCTTTAATTTCCTCTAGAAGCAGTTGTGGAATGAATTCGGCCACTGCGGGCTATGCCTGTTCATCTCCCAGAAGCTGCTCGGCGCTTTGCTCTGCAGACAAGGTGCAACAAGCTGTGCAGGGGAGATAAAAATTGACCAAAAATATCCTACCAAGTGAATCTGACCAGTTTCAAATTAGAACATATGATGAGGAACCCCAACAAACCCTCAAAGTATCCCAGAGGAGTATCCCGCGTGGGAACGATCACAGAACATTACTGTTCAAAGTGGAGTCCTAAATTTGGATCTTTTAATATTGTGGGAGTGTGAGGCCTCTTGTAGAACGGAACTAGTCTCTATTAGTTACACCAGAAAGCAATGACCAAAGTGCTCCATGGGTGGATTACACAGTGGCATTTTCGGATTTGTTTTTCTTTTTATTGTACTCTTACTTGTACTTGTTCATTTATGGTCCAGTACCCTTGTTGACTCAATGATGAACGAAGCAACATGTCAGAGGAAAATGTTCAAAGTCAGTGAGGGTTGATGTGTTGTCAGACAAGGTTTAAGACTCAACGTGACTCATGGTGGACGAAGGTTATAAAGAATAGTATAGAACTTTGCCTTTTTTAAAAAAAAATTTATTTCCTCTTGACAAAACATTATCCGATTTTATATGAAAATAAGTTTTTGAAATGCAGTCTTCTTCTTGTCACCGAGCCAGAGTAGGAATCTCTAAACTCTATATTGACAGACTCCTCACTGGGGTGCAATAAAGTATTATCTTTATCACCTGAGGGGGGATAAAATCAGGCGCCCCACTGGCATAGTGATTCGTGGTAATTCACAAGAAATAGCAACGACTCGAAAACAGTCTACAGATGATACAACAGTAAAGTCAAGGTGGGGACACTTTGTACTGGAGCGCTTATACTGAGACATGAAGCCTTTTTAGAATAGCATGGATCTAAAATAGTCTACTTCAACTTGAGACATTCCTCATGATGAGGTAGATGGACGTAGAATTACTGTGGCCTCCACTGGCTGGTCTTGAATAAACTGAAAACATCCACATTTAAGAAGGCAATACGATTCGAGAACAAGACCTTCATCGCTCCTCCACACAAATAAGTGAATGCTCGAAATAAATAAATAATTATCCTTCACCTTTTGGTAAGAGATGGGGAGATTCGTTAAAAAATTTAATACAATTATCGGGGGTTTTGCAGGAAATATAAAGTGAGTTTGAATACTCACCAGAGCTATGTGGAAAAGCAAAAGTGGAATAAATATTACTATTACAACACATCGAGTCTCATGACGATTAGTTGAAATAATTCATACACAACAGTTTTCTTGATAGATGTATTCTCAATCACAAATAATGACCAGGTACAGTATGTCCACATTTTGTTAATAGGGGGATTTTTTGTTATTTCTCTGTCAAGTAGAAAACTGCTGACAACATGCTGACAATATAAGCAATTTCAAGATGTCACTGTATGCTCGGGGCAGCCTTAGGGGGGATTTCCAAATATTGAGGATTTCAGATTCTAAAAAAAATTATAGAGATATACATTCAACAGAAGATCACATTTGATGACTAAGTCTTAGCAGCTCACACAGTTTTTCTTAAATAACAGCACAAAAAGACTTTTTATAATATTTGTCGCAGCTTATGTTCATTATCAATCAGACGATAATGACACCGACCAATACTGGCGTCATTTCAGCCGCCTACATTTAAGGTAAGCTTGGGTAAAGAGCACTGGATCAGTTTGACAGCAAAGTAAACAGTCATGGCAAGTCTCAGAGGAAACACAACAGCACACTGGAAGTCATGAGCCATTACATTTTGACGTTTATCAGTGTTGACAGGTCGGGTGATTACATTCCACTGGCTGCAAAATCAAATAAATGCTGCAATCTGTCCTTTGTGCTGCAAGTTCAAGTCATTATTTCACCAAATACAGTCCAAATAACGCAATCTGGACAAAAAAAAAACCAATAGCTACAGTCCAGTCATGTTACCATGTGTGTTTTGTTAATTTGCTGTTCTGGGATTTAAAATGCCGATTTCTGATTGGTTATGTAATACAAACTCAGACAATTCCAGGAGAGATTTGACAGTGATGCAGCGCAAAGTGAATACTCAACTCACTCCTGTTCTGGGTTCCTCTCTTTTACTGGTGCAATAACGTTAGACCAACTACAGAAAAGACTTGTAAGTGTAAAGATGAGTATCGCTTGAGGAAGTAAACACTTGATTCAAAAAATGTTGTTTGATTTTTTTTCCAATTGCCAAGAAATCTATAACTATATCTTCTTTATTTGAAAGAAGGTTACTCTTCTGAAGACACCTCAGAGAAACTGTGTCAAGTTAACACTGTAGTGGTGCAAAACAAATGAGCACAGGACAGGTTTTCCACCATCGAAAGTGAATTAGATCCGTTTTTTTCTTCCATCCGCCTCATTCATTAGCAGCTTTGGGTCACCAACATGGCAGAAACAATCACACACATACGGATAATGTTGGACGCTAAGCAACCTGTGGGAGGACGTCAGTGTACTTGGAGAAAACACACACACATCTGGACTGGAGGAACATGTAAACTCTACACAGAGAGGCCCCTAAGCCTGGAAACACAAGTCGGACAGTCTTCCAGCGTGTGACACAGGCAAATCCTTTACATTATTACTGTCAACAATCCCCTTTATTTCAGTGTTAACAGCAAAACATTGGCAGAATTGGAGAGTTGGAAGTGACTTTTAAATGAGGTCAAGCAATAACATGTTAGAGAATCATACATATAAGAAACAATTATTATTGTATCCCTTTTGTCCATGATTTACACTTTCATAAAGCTCCAATGTTGTCTTCTTCTTTTGGGTTTAATGGCAGTTTGCATCCATAAAGTTGCATTACCGCCATCTGCTGGTTGATATCTACATTGTTTCCCACCGCTCTTGTCGTCCCTTATGACTGTTTCCCTCTCTCTTATCAGCAGCTTTTTCATCCCTGATGACTGTCTCCCTTCTTCTTCTTCTTCTTCTTCTTCTTCTCTCTCTCAATCAGAGAGAGAGAGAGCGGAACATTATCCCATTGACTGATTGTGAGGCGAGCACCCTGAGAAGTCTAGTAGTGGCGCAGCAACAAGAGCGCAGCGATGCCAAAACTAGTAGAATGCACATGCTGGTGTGAAAGCCCGTTCGGCAGGAGATGTAAGACTCCTCAGCACACCTGAGGCCCAGAGGATTGGAGAGTTTCCTCCAACTGAAAGCATAACACAAAACCAAAGGGGGTAATGGGTGATCTGTGCCAGCTTGAGAAAGTTCTTAATTTCATGGAAATCCTAAAATAAGAAGTCAATGGTAATGTGGTACACGTTGAAGTCATTCTTGTCCTTTATTGACATGAGGATTTTGAACAGAAACCTCACTCTGCACTTGTTTCAGCTCCACTGCTTTCCAAGAGTCGGTGTGCACGGTGAGTGATGGATTTAACCATCACTTTTCTCAGGACAGCCTCAGGATTTGGACAAGAGTTGGCGTTCACTTCATGCATATGTCAAAATAAGTAAGAGGAGAGAAAACAGTGACGACTAAAAACACATTGCCGTCACGTCTGAGTCATCCGCTGCCTCGACTCTGCAATCAGAACTCCAGCTCCCTTCTGTTCAGTTGCCAGCAGGAGATCTAGAATCTGCTAATGGCAGTTATTCAATATCACTCCAGCAAGCCAGTATTACTTTTCATTCTTTAAATGATCATGGTAAGTGTTACTATAGTCTTTATTTACCCACGTCATTACTTACAGTTCTACAGTTCAGTGTGATCCAGTGAAATAGCTCTCCCAGCATTCAGACTTTATTTGTTCAGAGTTAGTTTGTATTAAATTCCTCCAGATTTCGACATGATATTTATCATTGTGCTGATAGTGGTGTTGCATTGACATGTATGATACATTATGTGAAAAACAAATTGTGTAAACACCTCAAATAAACTACTGTGTAGTTGTATGCTGGAAAATTACTTTATTTCTGAGACTCTCAAACTCATTGTCACTTGTCAACAGTCACCTAATAAAGAAATAAGAAATAAACAGAAATAAACATACCGTATAGTTCCCAATAGACGCAGTGTGCGTAAGTGAAAACCTTGCAGTGCATGTCTATTAGGAACATGTGAGTGCAAGTTAAAAAATGTTCTAAAGTACAGTAATTACAGGTGACTTTGTTGACATGGAAGCATTTCTGCAAACCAAGCTTTTTGGAAGCCTCTTATCAGCGAACAGTGATGCCAATAACGAATTACTAAGTAACGCGTTACTGGCATCACTGTTTGCCTAATATGACCACTTGTTTCAGTAACCAGTAATCTAACGCGTCACTATTTACAAAAAAACAGTAATGAGATTAAACTTATTCAAGTCGTCGTGCGTTTCTATTTTAATGTCCTGCAGGACAAGTTTAACAGGCAGTCTGTTTCCTCCGCTCGCGGACCTGGACCCCCTCACCACCACCACCACCACCACTACTACCACTACCACTACTACCACCACCACTACCACTACTACCACTACCACCACCACCACCACCACCACCACCACTACTACCACTACCACTACTACCACCACCACTACCAGTACTACCACTACCACTACTACCACTACCACTACTACCACCACCACTACCACCATACCACCACTACCACTACCACTACTACCACAACCTCCACCACCGCCACCACTACTACCACTACTACCACTACCACTACTACCACCACCACCACCACTACTACCACTACCACTACCACTACTACCACTACCACTACTACCACCACCACCACCACTACTACCACTACCACTACTACCACTACCACTAGTACCCCCACCACCACCACCACCACTACTACCACTACCACTACTACCACTACCACTACTACCACCACCACCACTACTGCCACCACCACTACCACTACTACCACCACCACCACCACCACCACCACCACCACCACCACCACCACTACCACCACCACCACCACCACCACCACCACCACCACTCCTACCACCACCACCACTACCACTACTACCACTACCACTAGTACCCCCACCACTACCACTGCCACTACTACCACTACCACTACTACCACCACCACCACCACTCCTACCACCACCACCACTACCACCACCACCACCACTACTACCACCACCACCACTACTACCACCACTACTCAAACAAAAAACACTGGACTTCAGTGCAAAACATGTAATTTGAGGAAAGTTGAAGAGTTTTGACAGAATCACTGTTGTCGGCAGCTGTTGAAAGTAACTAAACAGTAATTTGTACTCTAACTTAGTTACTTTTAAAAGCAAGTGATCAGTAATGTAACTAAGTTACTTTTACAAGAGTAAGTCGTCATCAGTATCAGCAACACTGCCCCACCAGCCACAGCACTGGCCCAGCCCCGGGTGTTAAGAATAAAAACACTTGGGGGGAAAAAAAATCGAATTGACTGTTGTTTCTGCATTTTTGCAACCACTGCAAAATATAATATTTTATCAAGTAGTGAGGTTTGTTCTTTCTTTGTGCGCTCCACAGCTTTGAAAAAGGGGGGTGCTCTTCTATCAGGCGTTGCTCCTCTATTGAGAACTACTGTGTATGTTTTTTGGTATTTTTAACTCAAGTAAATATTATGACAACATTTCCAAACTTCGGAAACTTTTTGATTGAGTGCTGATAAAAGAAAAACTTAACGGAGCCATAATACTTAATAGATCCACTCTTTTCTGTGAGTAGTGACTGTCTCCATATGACACACTGGCACTATTTCTTTTTACTTGGCAGACACTGTCAGGTGAGTTTCTCCAGAAACGACCAATTATATGTGCATCTTGACAATACTGCTGCTTACCTAGTTGCATCCGGTCACTATGTCGTTCTGTCTCTCTCTTGAATGGTTACGCTGACAACCACAATGTGCTATGTATTACCAGAGGACACACATTTTGTGGTGTTCAAATCACAGCGATGTTAAGAGTCTGTCCATAGTTTTAAATCTTCATGCTGTCAAAGTTCTCCATACTTCCCTTTACAAGAACCGAGCCTCCACACTGGCGACAGCAGGAGCCAAAAAGGTATTTGGTTTATCTGTCTGACCGGGTCCCAGCAATTTCTTCAGTTTTCAGATAATATCCAGTGTGACTCAGAAATTGATCTTCACAGGCAAATATGAAAGGTCACTGTGACATTTATTCTCTTTTGGTAAATTTCTGATGAGAGCTTCCCTCTGGGAGTTATCCTGAAATAATATTCTCTATTTGATTAGCTAAGAAAATTCATACCTGAATGCTCGAGTGGACCAAAACATCAGGAGGTCTTTTAAAAGGGGAAACAAAATATACACAAAACCAAAAACTGAAAAAATAAAAATAAATTATATATATATATATAATTATATAATTATGAAGACAGAAAGGCACAGAGCTGAAACAACAGAAAATTATAATTTGTAAAACATTTAAAAAAAAAAAAAATTGAAAGAGCAGCAAAACTGGTTTCTTGGGTAAAAATACAGAGATCACTTGAAAAATTGCTGTACCAAACAAAACTGAGTTCCACTGCCCTGCATGTCAGCACTGCCTCTGGAAACTAAAAAAAACGACGTAACCCAAAGACAACAAAACAAAAACAAACAAAAACACTACAGGTCTCACTCACTCACGGTCTCTCTCTCTCTCTCTCTCTCTCTCTCTCTCTCTCTGGGTATATTTATATTGTTGTGGCTTGGCGATCAACGACTATAAATATAAAACTGAAGAAGGCAGCATAACTTCACACCACTGTACACAATTTAAGCCAACATATCTTCAATATATGTTAAACAATCTCAGCTAGATAACTGATAACGGGTAGATAACTTGATTAAAAAACACTCAATGTAGTAAATATAACCAAAAGGCTCGTGTGTGTGTGTCAGTCGAAATGAGGCACCTGGATGTGTACAGAATTTTATGATAACCATGTTCCTCTTTACTTTTCACCTTAATTTGTCTGTTTACCTTTTCCACATTTGAAACGTTGAGATATATACTGCAGCAGGCAGCCTATATGTAGTGTCAGTGTGATAAAGTGGTATATTTATTGAAAAAGGATACCCCAACCAATTTTTACATTTTAAGCACTTTGTGTGTAATATCATAAAATACCCCATAAAATAAAAAAAAAATAAAAAAAGATCATCAATCCATCCATCTCTTGTTAATCTATTCTATTTGACTGATAATTATTTTACCTTTAAAAACTTTTTTTAGGACGGTGGGGTAAATCCTGACGATCCAGGGGTGAAGTGCTACACCACCCACAATATAAATAAATGTTATATATAAACCATGTACACATAATAAAATGGTCACCTTTTTTATAAGTGCATTGTAGTAAAAAGTTAAATGAGGAAACAAAACAGGAGGATCAGTTAGAATAAAGGTTTCATTAACAAATGAATTCAATAATGTTGAATGAATAGACAAATACTAAAACATGAAGCTGTACAATTAGAAGATGTTGATTACATGTAATAGACAAAAGTGTGGTTGTTGGTTTAATATGTGATGCAATGGTCTGAAACTCATGTTTAGATTTTCATCAGGTTATGATATTACCAGGAGGGTATATTTTGACCTCAATGGCCACAAAAAAACAAACAAAAAAAAAGTGAACCTTCAAAAGTAAAGAAATTCAAAGAAAGAGACCGTATCTTCACACAAGGAAGAGGCAGACACAAAAAAGTGACAGATTGTGCAGTTTACACAAAACATTTGTTCCTAAAAACAAGAAGTTATTCAAAAATCTTTGCATTTTTGGATGGCAGCGGACCCATAATTAAAATGGAGTCGCATAAGGACAAGGATTGTCATTCTCTGCGCTCTTGGTCAAGAGCAAAGCATGTGAGTGAAAGTGGAAAGTGAAAAGAGATTATGTCAGAGTTAATTAATAAAGACTGGGAACTCGACCTAAAGATCCTGTAATGTCAATGTTTAGAGTTGCCTGGGTGCAAAGTCTATACATCGGAAAAGAAAAAAACAAAACAGTTTGTCTGCAGTGTTTTGGGTTTTTTGTGTGTGATTGTGTGCGTTTACTTTAGCTCCCCAACGTACAGATGTAATTTATTTATTCACTTGTTTTCATAGATTACCCGCAGTCCTTCGAGAGTGCTATAATCTGCATTGATAATAAATTACTGTTTACTGGAATCAATGCAGAAATGACTCGCTGAAATAAAATGGCAGGACACTGAATAAAGTAATCAAAGGTGGAAGAAAACTCCAAATCAGATTGAGCACCTAAATGTGAAGAATATGATCCCGCTACGTGTCCTGAGCTCCCCCGGTTTATAAATCCTGCAAACTTGTTCACTGTAATAAAAACCTGAGGAGTCACCAAGAAGGAGGTGGAAGCATCTCAACACTCGCAGCACAAACCATATGCTGAAAATACCTTCTTTGTGACTAAAGTCATGATGATATAGATAAACCAGTGCAGCTCAGCTGTTCCGTTACAAGACCACACAAATAATATTTCAGAACAGTCCAACATGATGAAACCAGGAATTATTTACTTAAAAAGTATATGCTATGTACAGCGAAAGAGAAAAAACAAACAAACAGTAAAAAGACCATTGAGGGCCTGATCTCAAAAGAACTGCACTATAAAAATAAACACAAGTTTGAGGCTGAATTAAGCCGATCTAAATTAAACTAATCAGCATCATTTCATGTCCGAGACTTGGCGTGCTTTTGAAATCGCCCCTGGCTCAGTGATTGGCTTAAAGTCAGCTCTGGTTTCTTCTCGCGTGTTTCTGTGAGATGTTGAGATGAAGACAATAATCACAGACTCACCGCTTGTGTCACTCTGTCACATCTCTTCTAATGTACCGGTTTGAAAGAAGAAATTTGGTTGAAAAGCTGCAGGTCAGGCTCGACTTTCTCCAGTATAGTTTTTTTTTTTTTTTTTTTTTTTTAGGTTTCTTTCAAAGCATTCTAAAATGCTTTGAAACATGAATTGATGTGTTGTTTGAAAATATACCTGATTTACCTTTTGTTTTCCCGAAACTCAGACTAACTATCTTTTCAAGTAAACCAGCCCCAAAACACATTCGTTTTCGAAAAGGGACTTAATGAAGCATCTGCTTGTATTTGTTTTCAAGTATGTTAATAAAAGAGTCTTAATAGGCCCCACCTAAGAAATTTACCACCAGCCGCCACTGGTCTTGTGTCTTTTTTTTTTAACAATTTTTAAAAGAGAGATAAAAATCAGTTCACTCCTGAGCAGACACAATGCTGTTATTGTTGTGATTGCATTCATTTTGGAATCCATTCTTCCAGTAGCTGTTGTTTTTTGGTTGTTTTTTTTAACACAACTTTGCTTTTAACACAGATCATCTCCCAAATGCATTTGCTTTATTTCTTTTTGGATTCAAATTCAGATGTATTTTCAGTAATCTTCCAATATTTCTGATCAATCATTTCGCAAACGTATCCAACTGAATGGTATCAGGGTGATGTAAATGGGGTCTGATGCACACACAACCCTCACTTATATACTCTCTTTGTACTCTCTCATTTCTCTCATGGAGAAGTCATGGAAGTGTCTGAGAAATTAATACCTAAAAAATTTTGTGTGGACACATACAGTATATGATAGTGGCCCGTCAGTAGCATGAACTCCCAACTGTTCCCACTTCTGGCCTCACAATGTACATCAAACACACCCAACCACAATATGCATTTTTAAAATCACCATTCATAAAAGTTTCAGGCTGAATATCTTTCACCAATATGAAAGGAGTGGAAAGGGTTACCCACACAATGGTAATTAACTGGCTAATGTCCACAGAGGCCTTGTTAAATTGGGTGATGAAAATAGCTGCAACGAGGCAGTTCCATTCGTGCTGACCGTATATAAAATCAGCGAGAAAAAAATGAATACTTCGATTGTCCTTACTAAATATTAGTGCTTGATGGCAGAACTAAGAGACAGAAATCTGTGTCTTGTTTGTCCAAAATCTTCATTCAGCTATGATTTGTTTCTCAGAACTGAAACAATGAATTTGTGGTGGTGAAGGTGTAACGGCTCAGAATTAATCCAATTTCTGTTACTGGTTCTTTGAAAACTAGCAACAGTTCAACAATTATATGTGGATGACAAGTAAAACAAAGAAAAGGAGTTGTGCTCGGTTAATAATTGGGTGAGCTTGACGTTTTTCAGAGTCAACAAATGTTATAAATTTGATTAGTTTTTTGGGGGGCGTCAAGTTAAGTCATATAAATACTATTTAATTAATTTTTGCTACACAGTGATACAGTCTTGATGATATAGATGACTTGAGCAATGCCATCACAAAAGCAGAAGAAAAAATCTCACAACACAGGGCTTTTGTCATTCCCAAAGCAAATCGGTGAGAAGGAGAAGTGGAAATCTGCTGACTCGCAATTGTTATTCGCGGTTCTATGAAGCTGTTTATCATCTAGATAATAGAACCCAGAGTTTTCCCATCTTTAACAGCGCACGGTCATGTAAAAGGGGAGGTGCTTACAGCGTCTGACTAATTGCAAACGTGAAAAAAACCCTGCAGAGCAGCCCACTTTACCATGGAGGAGCAATTACTCTTCAAAGGTATTAAGAATTGAAATACTTGTCAATATATCTAAAATGCACATTTTTGTACTGTGTGAGGAAACCTCGCGAGTCGCCTTTGAGCACCAAGAAAAATCACACACACAAACACTCATGCATAGAAACCACGCTTTGAGACGGGACTGCTGACAACTACATCACAGTGTGGCCACACAAACTAAACAGTACTGTGAATTTCTATCAAACAAGTAAACCAGAACAGTGAATATGTCTGTCAGGAAAGAGCAGGAGTCTCCCATCACTTACAAACTGTCCAGGTAGCCACCACAGCAGCAGCAGCAGCTTGTAAATGTCACTGACCTTGTAATTTAGCCTCTGTAATAATCGCCATCCTTTACTATGAAAAAAGTTGGGTTAATTTCCCTTCCCAAAATATATTTTCTGTCCACATAAATAGTACAGGAAGGCACTTGATAAAAAATGTATACATTTATAGAATTCAGCAGCTACGTCGCAGGCTTTTTAAATGGCACTGAAGATGAAATGATTACTTATGTCTCTCTAAAAATAATAGCAATGGATGTTGATGAGTCTTTCGATCTGCTTTCTGAACTTTCGCAATACAAGGTAGAGAAACAAGCTTCAGCATCCAGGTGAGCAGCTGTCCTGGGAGGCCACTCGCACAAATAGCTAGAGGACATTGCCCAGAGAAAAGCCTGAAACTTTACAGATGTACCACCAAAAAGCCTGAAAAAGACAGAAACAGAAGTCTTTTGTTGTGCCTGTCTTTTTTTCTTCTTTTTTTTAAAATTCGCTTTGGATTCAAAGATTCTTCTTGTCTTTTCTTTTTCCCCCCCTATTTCCTCACCTGAGGTGATGCTTCAGCACGACTGGTGGTGGACAACAGGTCTACTTTCTTACCCTACAAAGTAATTCTTGGCCTGTGTTTGTGCAGAGCACAAGTGTTGCACGCATATTGCATTTGTTCAAACTAAAACAAGCCTCCTGATGCACCTTCAGGCCCTGCATACAGCCAATGTTGTATATACAGCATAAGGACGGGTGGCCAGGTATAATGAAGCCTTCTACTTATGGAGCGTAGTCGTGGACCCCACTCCTAAATAAAGTATATACAGCGCTGACAAGAATCAAGTCTGTCCAGTTTATTGACCTTGGTAATGTGATATGTCACTGTTATGACAGAGAATGTGGATGGTTGGGTTTTCAGCTACTTGAGGCTCCAGTTGGTCGTGTGATCTTGCTTTAATGAGGAAAATGCTCGGCCCTGCTGGGCTTTGTGGTTGTTATTCTTTTCTCAGGCACACAAGCAGCCGTGATTCCACCTTCCCTCTGATCACTGACTTGAAAGATACAACCCAGGTAACTCCTGGTGTCCCCACTATGTCAGCAACGTAGAAACAGTTTGTAAATTTGGCACCAAGATCCAAAGCCTGTCCATCATCAATCATCGGTCCCCGTCATCTTAGTCATACAAACCAAGTTTTACCAAGTGCCTTACTCAAGTATAAAGTAGAAAAAGGCCAGCTGTCCATAATTTACAACAGCCAAGGGCGTCTGAGTGCCAGTTCCATGTTTACTTTGGGAAGTGAGGGATTTAGCTCATATGAAAGGCCATCATTTTTTAAGCTTCATCAAGGTTTGATGATTTGTGCCACAGATGCATCAACCAAGGCAAAAACACTGTCTGATGTAAAGTCATGTAATAATGATGTGGAGAGGGATCTCTTTTGATTTTAACAGGAACTAATTGCCAAGATCTGAAGTTAGAATGAGGCTGTACAGTTATAACTGCATGCATTAAACAGCCATCGGTTGTGCTGCAGAAGATTGCCTTCATTATTTCAAAGTCTCCTCATATCAGCTGCATCTCATCATACGAGACATTTTAAATTAGATGTATAAAAGTTACACTTGGCAATTAGAGTGCAGAGATGAACAGCCACTGGACTGGACACCTTATTATAATGTCCTTCTCTCACATAGAAAGAAAAGTGCTAATTAAAATGATGGAAACAGTCACGCACTACAATATGTCACACA
Source organism: Lipophrys pholis (assembly GCF_963383615.2). Lineage (NCBI taxonomy): Eukaryota > Metazoa > Chordata > Actinopteri > Blenniiformes > Blenniidae > Lipophrys > Lipophrys pholis. The sequence goes on from NC_137628.1 coordinate 26,402,008, forward strand.
GTTTGTGTGCATGTAAGTCAACCCTAATATATAATGGAGATGCACCGCTTTGTGTCTACTCGTTATACGTTTGTGTGTCAACACATTTTCTTAGTTAATGAAAGTCTTTGCCTCCTCTCAGGAGGAAGAGACAAATATAGCAGTAACATATGTTTATTCCTAAAATGCCTACAGATAAATAGCATTACAGACTCCGCCATGATGAGATAGGTTAATGGGACATGGCCTGTGGGAATAATTTGCAGTTGATGCCCATATCGTTGGCAGCACACACACAAGCAGACTAAAAGGATTCGTCTTTGAAACTGCATGGTATTTTGGTAAGACTTTAATTTAATTAATAAAGCTGAAATAAAGGAGGATAACAACCACATGGTGGGTTCTTTTCTCTTGAGAGCTTGTGTCTGCGTCTGTAATAGTATGCTGCAGTCAGAAGTTAGATTGCCTTGTACAACCGTACATCACAACAAAACAGTTTCCCTGTCAGTTCAGGTGAAAAAAAAACCAAACAAAAAAAGGCCCCGGAGCTGTGATGATAGGCAGAAATCACAGGTGGAAGTCAAGACTCTTATGTCTCAGCATGACTGATAGGATGGTTGGTCAAGAAAATTTAACTTTAAGACCAATTATCAGAAAAATCTCTCTGTGTGCCTTTTCCTGGAGACGTGATGAGAACCTCGGAAAAAATGTTTTCTTCATAATTAACACCAGAGACCTCAATCCAGTCTGTGGTAGTAATATCTGGCAATGACTGAAATCTGCGTGAATACCATGGCAACGGCGGCCTAAGCAACAACCCACTGATGTTGCTTGTGGCATGTGATTTTAACGCGTCACCTCCCACTACAAGCACAGCAATGTTTCGACGTCAGACTAATTTTGGTCATGTCTGTGAGAAAAAGCAGAAAGAAAAAAAACCACACAGCAAATGTGTGTCTTCATCAATATTACGTGAAAAGCCCTGAGCACAAGAAACTTAATACAAATAGCACTGGTCATTAAAATGAATGATATTGTTACCATTAAAAATATAATGTGATGAGTTTGGTGTTTATTTATTTATGGAATCAACTACCAATTCCAATTACTAAGTAAGCATTTCTTGTGACAAAATACACAATATGCTAGAAAAAAACTTAAGGTGATACACTGTATGCTAAGACAAAGAACAATAGGCGATATCATCTTCAGTATTCGCGTTCTGTAAGCAAAGCTATTACAGCATGTATGCATAATAATCTCGGTACTGACAAAGCTAATGCATTCACTTGGCGAGGGATGAAATAAACATGAAATGACGTGCGTGGTGTTTTTGTTTCCATTAACTTTACTGGAATTAGGAAAAGATTCCCCGAGATACTGTGTGGATCGAAACCATTTGATCCTGGACAGCACAATTACTCAGTTTAGATAACAGATTATTACATAATAAATATTGATGTGAGTAATGTAAAAAAGTTAGCATTTTACATTTCAACCTCTTTTTCCCTGAACGTCACAATCATACTTTTATCACTCCTCACAAATCCAGTATGGACTTTCTTTTTTTTTTTTTATCATCACTGGCAATATCTTTACATTGTCACATAAGTCTTATTGAACATTTCCATTTCACATACATTCTCTCAAATTATCGTTGTCACGGGAATAGCATATTATCAATTATTTCTCCACTGCATTTAAATCCAGAGGAGCAGCCAGAAGTGAATGAGGACTATTCATTTTGGGAGAGAATGAAGTGTCTTTTAGATCTATTCATCCACACAGCGAGTGGCCCTTGTTCTTCCTGTTCACTTTCTTCTTTTTAATTCACACACTTCATCCAATTCTCCATCAAAAGCAAAAGCAACTACTTCTTCTTAAGTCCATTTTTAGGGATTGTACAGGAAATCCATCATCGTATAAGTGAAGGCCCTGCGGAGTGCACGTTCACCCGAGGCATCCCTTATCAAGCCTTTCAGGAAGGCAGAGCCACTTATCCCTGAGACAAAGAAAAAAAAAAAAAGATTCGGTGCCATCCACGGCTTAGCTAGTCATTGAAATGACATTTCGGTTTCTCAAAAGAGCAAAAAAGTAGAAGAGCCTACTACCTTCCAATAGCCAACCTTAAGTAGTCCCTGCAGTCATTACAGCTGTTCACATTCTCCACATTGTGGTCGTCAGTGAGAAAGGGAAAGATGAAAAGGAAGACGCATAGGACAGGGCATCATCCAAGGGCAGTCAGATTCAAGCAGTTGACTCGAAAAGAAAAAAGAAATTGGTTTAAAAAAAAAAAGTAAAAGAGAAAAGTGTGTGTTGTGTTTTCTTTCAAGGGTTCATGAAAATGTCTGGTTATGAAATTCTTTCTTAATTAAGATGATTACATCAGCAGATCGATCACACGCTCAATCACAAACAGTACATTCACTCTTATTAGATGCACCTTTCATGGATTTAGGGCAGTTTTTCACACTTTGACAAAAAGCAAACAGTCTGAACCGTGTTGACCTTTGAGGACGTCCAGAGTCGATGAAACCAAATCTGAACTCATTACAGCTTACAGCTTCATTCACTGATCAACACAAGAGGAAAGATCTGTGTCTGTGCGGTCAATCGGAGTAGGAACATACCCTTTGAAATAACTATGTGAAAGTCTGTATGATGCACATTCTAATTTTCAGGGACGAGTACAGGGAAAAGATGATGCTGGAACTGCTTTTTTGCGGCTGATGGTAGTTTAATCTCAAGGGCTGTTCTTACATCATGATACAGGAGGCACATGGAGGTGAGCAAATATCTTTGTCTGTAATACTTTCTTGAAGGAACGGTGAAGATTACCGCTCTAGTTTGTGCTTTCAGCCCAAAATACACTGCAAAACTAATTCTTACCAAAACTCAGCATGAAAGTTTTTATCAAATTAACTTGATCACACTTAAAATATGACACAATGTAATAACTAATAATTTAATAATGTCCAATAATTTAATAACTACTTGTAATAATTTTGGTAATTTTGAATGTGAAGTGTAATAAAAATTGTAAAAGAGTCCTTGCAACAATTATTGAGAGAGTATTGCATCGCATGATTCCTCAATAGATGAGTATGATGACTATGCTGTATTATTATTATTATTATTATTATTATTATTATTATTACATTCAAAATGGCTGAAATTATTACATAGGAACCACAGATTATTTTATCCGCCAATGATTTTTTGAATGCGCTGTATTAGTGCAATTTCATTTTCACATATTCCAGAAATAAAACCATAAAAAACAAATGTTTTTTCTTCTTTTTGAGGGACATTTCTCTAATGTGCTCATTTTGATGGGAGCTGTAGGTAATCACCTATGTTCTCCAATAGTCAGAGGTATTTCCCAGATACAAATACTGTATAGTTCTCTGCTCTTCTACCAGCCTAGGAATTCACAGTTTCTAAAGTATTAAATTTCAGGGTCACACAGCCCCCCCATAGGAAGAAGCCAAGGCAGAAATTCAGAAACCACACTGCACTCCTGCAGCCTTGGACTGCTCACTGTGATTTGTGATTCAGGACAAATCTATACATACATACTTACATACTGCTGTCGTCTCTTTATAAATGCAGCAGTAGAACTACATTTTCTGCCTCCTGCTGTGACGATGCCTAAACAGGAAATTCTTCGGTTTTCCTCCAAAACAGCATGTGCTCTCAGGTTTAAAGCCGTGTCTGTAAACATTTAGTTAACACCTCGTTGGAAATATGATTAACTGTCGAACACTGAGGTTTTGCAGGGCACATATGATCGTAATAACATTATCCCACTGCATTCATTCTCGCATTTCCACTGTTGATCATACTGTAATTAATCTGTAATCCACATGCTGTTCAAATTAAATGACATTTCTTTGTAGTTTATTGATAATGAGCTCACGTTTTCCAACACCTGACCTAAAATAATACTGAAGCAGCGTGAAGAACGGCGAGCGAAAACCTGTAGAGTAGATTCAAATGTCAACGATTTGATGGGTTTCTCACTGTTAAAAGCACCTAGGAATGACTGTGTTGTATTATATGTGTTGTACAAATATATTTCCCTAGTACCTAGTACCATTCCCATAGAATCCAAAGACTTAGATTATGTTGCTTGGTGAGTCTAAAATGCTAGTAGATGTGAGTGTGAGTCCACTCTCCACTGTGTACTCTGACTAGTCCAGTATTGGCGCTGATAGAAATAGAGGATATCCTTTGGAGGATACATGAGGAAATCAAAATATATGCAAAGCATTTTTTTTGAGGAAGATGCACATTACTGTAGCCTTCCATGGGCCTACATATCTTTTTATCCTCCTCTTAAAATTTCACAGCTGATTTTATTTAAATACAGAGGTCTTCCATATCTTCTACCCCTCTATCGAAGCCAAACCGATCCCATCTCACTATGGACAGAGTACCAGGTAATCACTGGGAAAATAGTCACTCACATTCTCACCGACAGGCATCTAAAGTCGCATTTACACTGCAAGCCTTGATGCCTAAAGATATTTTGACACGTTTCATCAAGTGGCCCATGTCTGATATTTTGCTATTACTTTTTGCCTACAATGTCAGGAACATGGCGCATGCATACTTGTAGTGTTTACAAATGTCAGGGTACTTCTGAATCAACCTCTAACTGCAAGGCCATGGAGGACCATGTATGTTTGTTAAAGCTTGCCAAACATTGCCAGGAATTTTAGGCAGAGACGGAAGAAAAGGGCCATAATTGCATCTTATGCATATGCCGCAGTTATTTCCTCCTCCCCCCAAAGACTGAGAAAAAGTACGTGACCTCCTCAACTGACCACTGTGCCGCATTTCTCTTCCTGTCGGATGATTTCCCTGCTCCTCTTTTCTTTTCCTCTTGCTCACTATGCGACCGAATAAGCTAGATGGTTGCAGGTTTCATGTCATTGGAGACGCAATGTTTAGAAATCTTATCAGCCTGATTACACAGCAGTCACATTGGCACATATCTGGTCTATTTCCACATATGAATGAGGCTTTTATCCGACCCTCAAAACATCTGAATGCAAGCATGTGTTTTGTTCTTGCATTGTCCAAAAGTATACCTGATCTGGGCCACATAAGAGCAAAGGATTGGATTGTGAGAGGATGAACATACAAGGAAAAAAATGCAAACTTCAACACAGAAAGCCTGGACTTGATACATCGAAACCACAACACCACTGTATGTTTACAACATTATGTTTACTTATTGTTCGCCTAATGAAATATACAGGATGTAATTATATCCCCAGCCTCACTAAGTTTGACTTCTCTTGACAGAGATGCTGCTGAGCTTGAGAATGAGGCAGTTTACTGGAAAGTGTATGGGTTCAGTCTGCAGTCCCGCGCAGCCTGCATGCTTCTGAATGTCACTGCTCACATCTTCAACACCATAAACATTGATGAGACTACGCTGAAAATCATTTCACAGTTTGCAGTTTCCATCAAACCCTCTCTCCAATTTGCCCCCAGTCATGTACATCTCTATCCAGATAATGTGTTAATCTCCTCGACAGTGAAGGCAGAGTCTCTGGAGATCACTTGTCTATTTCATGGGTAGTTTCACACAGAAACTAAAAGGAAGCACAGAAGCTTAATTATTCTGAACACTTGAGGTACAATACCACATGACCACACACGCTACTGGTTGAATCAGTAGTAGGCACAGTGGATGACATAGTCATTTATTTAATTTCTTTATTGATTAATCCCTTATTAGTCTCCAGAGGGGAAATTTCTTCATTGAATTGAGGCAGGCACACAGCGTGGTGCTCGGGGGGCGCTGAGGGTCTTGTTCAGTTACCCACGGAAACCAGAGTACCAGGAGGAAGCCCCTGCACACTCGGGGTGGGGGTGGGGGTGGGGGGGATAATGACCCATCATGTCTGAAAAGTAGTAAGAAGAAGCCCAAGCTTATTAACTCCTACTCCTTCTCCACTTCAACCATCAGTTACTCCACACCCCTGTCGTTATTTCTGTGCATATGCCCAACAAATAATATATTTACCCAAATTTACAAGAAAATTAGTAAATACATAAATAACATCAATAGATTAGAAATCATTCTTACACAATTCTTGCACCAGTGTTTACAGCCCATCTTTCTCCCTGTACTTTGTGGAAACCATATTTTTGTACCACTTTTTGAAGTGGGTCATGCTTGGACACTGCCTGAGCTCCACCTCCAAACTGATCCACGATCTCGCTCCACATATTGAAAGACAAAATGACTTTAGGAGTGTTCTAAATCTACCATGTTTTAACTTTAAATCCCCTCTCCACTCTTAACCCCCTTTTCTGTTGAAAAATATGTTTTGAATATTTGCAGGAAGTTTTAAATTGAACCAGGTCAGTAAATGATAGTAATTATGATTTTAAGAAGAGTGACTTTGTAAGATCTCTATAGTCAGTTTTATAAATGATCCTTAAAACTGATCAAATATAAAGTATATGCAGCAGTCTCTCTCAATTATTGTAGCAGTTTAAAGATACCGTTGATATGTCTTCCTACATTATTGCACGTCATTACATTCATAATGGTCAATATTATTACATTATTGGCTGTTACGTTGTTGGTTGTTGCAAGGCCCCTGTTGGAGAAGGGCCACGAGAATTATTATCCACATTGCAGTGCAGGAAAACAGCCCAACAAGACTTAACAACAATCAAAATAAAGATGTTAGAAATGTTTGCACAAGTTAATTTGCACATCAGAATTAATACAAGAATATCGAATCTAATTTTCTCACGAAACCAACTAAAATGCTGTGGAAATAGTAACCATGCAATTACAATAATCAAGTCAGATGCAACAAAGATTCATCATCTTGGTTGGTGTTTTTGTGTCTCAGGTTCCTTTTCACCAATATAATTTGTAAAATATTCATAAAAAATAAAAGAATGTCCCAAAGCAAACATTTTTGCATTGGCCTTGTTCATAAGATTTAAATTAAATGTGGAAATATCATTCTACTAACTGGTGGGTCTATCTCATCAACTTCGGCCACAGCAACTCTCATAACCTTTGAGTTTTTGTGAAATATTTTATAAAAGATCTTCAAATAACATAGGAATGAATAACTGCATCAGTTTATGCTGCTTTAAAGTCACTGTATTTCCCTTCTCTGGGTTAGATTAACCAACTTTGCTAAACTAAATAGGATTTTTATCAGTGGTCTTACTCAGGTATCGGAATGAGTCTTCTTATACAAAATATGTCCAATATAATCCTCATGCTGCGATTTATTTAAGAGGATTAACCCTTTAGTGTTTCGGCACATTTCCAATGATTGAAAAACTTGGAAAAAAGAAACAGAAATCCAGATTCAATTTGATAATAATAAATGTATCTTATATGGTCAGGATGAATGAAAATACCGAATGTGGACTTAGAAGATATGGGGTTGTGAGGAATGGTTGAATATAGGGATCGGCATAAATGTGGGCGTTAAGCATGAAAAGAAAAGTAACCCTGTTTGTTAGCAGCGGTGGCAGAATGTCTCCCGGCCTGGCTCTTCTCCGCTTTGTGGATTTGGTCGGGAAGTGGAGTGAAGAAGACAATAATGGAGAAAAGCAGTGAGAAATGGTGCAGCACTCGCGTGAAACTCAAAATGTACTCATCATCCAGCATCTGTTTTGCAGTCAGAGGAACCCAGTCGGGCCGTATTAAAGTAGGCTTACTTCCCTCTAATGTGGCCTGTTTACCTCAACAGACAATTCGTTCACTTAGTTTAATATCTACTCATGCTTGCTTTCAGTTTCAGTGTGTGTGGGGTGGGGGGGGGGGGGGGGGGGGGGGACATTATGGTGTAATGCCACAGAGTCCCCCTGTCTCTGCTGCTCTGTGTTTGTCTCCTGTGGGATGTTATTGTGGGATCATGCTGTCACAGCGCTCTGTTCCTCCCTGGTTGTTTTTTGTTTCAAAGTGACAGCTCCGTGCCTTGTTCTTCAAATCACAGTACAGTGAATTGTAAACAACAACTATGAGGAGAATTGTGAACGGCTTGAGCTGAATGGTGTGCATTTCACACCGTGGCCTGTTTTTTATTTGTCTTATTTATTCCCCCTTACTGTATTTATAAAATCTAATCAACCGATTGGGAAAGTGTTAACCTTGAACAAGTTCCAGTAGGCAGTAAGTATTTACCTTGCCATTTGCAGCATATTGTGTGGTCTCCTGATTAGAAGATTGCTTCAGCTTCTGTGCACGATGAAAGTTTCTGGGCAACAAAGTGATAAAATTGCACCACGTCGTTTCTGCGGATTTATCAGCTGCACATTCACACTGTAAATATCATGCTACCATATATCAAAAGGGTTCTGCTGGATACTTGAGAGGCTACTGAACCTCCTGTGATAGTCATGAAAACGGTTCGAGTCGACATTTTGCGCTTTTGTGACATGGTGCATTATTGTACTGGAAGCAGTATTTACAAGATGGTAAATTGTGGCCATAAAGGGACACACATGGTCAGCAAAAGTACTCAGCGAGGCATTAAAATCATGATTGATTGATATTAGGGGAACCGATGTGTTCCAAGAAAGCATTCCCCCAGTCCTACCCACCACCTCCACTGGCCTGGACTGTTAAAACAAATCCTCACTCAACCATCTGCCGCCTCAGCAGAAATGGAGATTCATGTGACCAGACTAGATTTTTCCAGTCTACAACTGTCCAGTTCTGATGAGCCGTGTGTCCACTGCAGCCTCACCGTTCTGCTCTCGCCTGGCAGAAGGAGAACCCAACAGTTTTCTTCTCTTCAGCTCACACAAATAGTGTTTTTCGTTTTTTGGTGTAACTGTACCAAGTGTGACCTTTCTCATCTTCAGTGCATTTTATCTGCAGAACTGGTTGTCTGAATCTCTCTGAGAAACTTTTGTGGTATAACTTCCAGATCAGCAGTTTTACAAATACCAACTCTGTCTGGCAACGGCGAGCATTATACTGTGACATTCTATTCCTGTTTTTACCCTTTTAATAATGTTTCTCTGGACTTTATCGCCAGAGTTTCATGTAGAGCATGGATCCCTCAAGATTGGCTGACCATAGAATTACAAAGAACGTTGCAGTTTGAGTTAGTGTGTAGATTTATTTTGGGGTGAGAATATATATATATATATGTGTCTTTTTTGACTACATTTATACACTTCTTCAATGTAAATTGTTTTTCAACTTGTTTTCTTTGTCATTTTATTGATTTATTCCTACTAACATCATTTTTATCTTGTATTTTCTTTCGTCTGTTTGTTTAAATGGTATTTTATCAAGTATTGAACATGGCCTTGCCTTTTAAATAATTTCTATTAGTTTTGTTATTAAGGGCTGTCTTCAGTTTGAATCAATTCTTTGAAATATAGTGTAAATCCCTTTTCTTTTTTTAAAATCTAGATACCAATGTTATTCACTGTATGATTGACTATTGCTCTGACTGACAGGCGCTTTAACTTTGTATTTTATTCTAGTCGAAGTTTCTATTCTATTCTTAATGATTTTTTCTCTTGCCTGGTATTCACTGTTGTCCCATTGTCCCTTGTATTGTGCGTTCACCCTGTCAATTGTTACTGAATCCTTTTGAAGTGTATTAAATGGATTTTAGTCCATGCTGAATGGACATTTATTAAACACCACATCTGTTGCCACAGTAACAGTCTCGATACACTTATCAATCACATCCACCCATTCACGCACACATTCATACGCACACTCACCCACCACTGGCAATGGCTGTCATGCAAGGTGCCACACATACTTATATAAATAAAGTTCAATTGATTTGATTAATTGACCCGTAAAAAAAGCACACTTTTTGGGGAGGACACTTTTTAAGTGACAGGATTATTGTCTCAGTTGTATTTGGCCTATGGTTAGATGCTAATATCCTATTATACTTTCTACTTTGACCAACAGTTGCAGAGTTTCATACTACAGACCTTAACCCAGTCCCAGACAGACCTGGGGAAAAAAAAACACACAAAGAGTTTGTTTTGAAATTTATTTGGGAGTGAACAAGAATAAAGTAGCGTGCAATCACATAGATAATCAGGTTTTCATTTGCAATATGAAAGGAAGGCATAGAAAATGTACTGAAAGGGATTAGGTGTGAGACTAGGACTCCTCACTAGGTTTCTGTGGGTTGGTTCATGGGATTATGAGTTTGAGTTGGTGTGTTCATTCAATGTTTTCCTAAAGTTTGGTTTAGTGACGGACTTGTCTGAACTTCTTGGTCTTGCTTTTGTCCAAATCCTGACACTCTGTGGTCATTTTCTCAGCTTAGATAATCACGTATCCGATACTACATTGTAGTGTGAAGTGGATGCTTTATGTTGCCTGCCTCAGTTATCTTTGAATCTTTTTTTTTTTTTTTGATAAATCTGCTGTTTTCTTGTATTGTTTGCTGTTGAAAGTGACTTCATATACACTCATCCTTGGGTATTTTCCTGTCTTTAAGTGGTAAAATTAGCAAATGTGGTTTAAAAGAAGAAAAAAAAAACTCAATATATTTCCTATGGGTATGTATAAAAATATGTCTGCTATATGCAAAAGTTATTGTATTTACACTACTTCCAAGTTTCACTCACAATATACATTTTTATTCTTCATGCAAACCACAGAAAGTATGAGCAGCAGGCGCTTCGAGACTCCTATATCAACTGAGTAAATATGTGACGGATAAAAAAAGCCTTTCACAGCAGGTGTGACATTCAGATGGTATAAGCAATTCAGAACTCTTGTTTAATTTCACTGTTTTTAGCATCTTCCCCATTTACATTACATGAAGGTCGTTGATTTATTTATTACCGATGACTTCACACAATTTCTTATAAATTACATTAAAGTCAGTCAAACAAAAATATGCTCAGAAGTCATTAGAAGTACATAAAATTAGAGGTGATTGTGGTCTCGACGTGACATTCTGAATGTTTAATTCATTACAGTAGTTTCCGATGGATGCTGTGATGATGTTTCACTCGCAGTTGTGCTTTATGAAACCTCAAACCTAGATTATCGCTGTATATCTACATGAGTTTTGAATACTGTATGGAATAATTAGGCTGTATGTGAACAGAAATAAAAGAAAAAGCTTTGAGAATGTCCATTTCTGCTGCAAGAAAATAACCTGAGCATCTTTAAATATTGAATACTGCCCAGTGCTGCCTGCCTCTCCTACTTCCCCACAAAAGGAGCATGTGAAAAAGATAAAGAGTGAGACGTTATAATCTCCTCGAGAATTATCAAAAGAGACATTTGAACTGTAAGCCCGTTCAGATGTCAGAGGGATGATGTCAAACTACACCCATAAATGGAGACCGGAGAGTATTCAGGCGGTGCTGTCATAAATCTACAGGACCATCACGACCACCAACATGCTGACCTCCAAATGTAAGTGAGTTCTGATGTGTCGGCATAGAGCGTCCAGCCTGAGTAACGTTTTAATGAAGATGCAACATCACCTCTGGAATCAGTTCTACCAACATAAACCGTGTCATTAATCACATTTTTCTTATTTGTGTTTTTAGAGATGTTAACAACAGCTACTTTCAAGAGTCTCCTCTTTTAAGGTCCCTATGGGGTGCTCATGAAAACCTTTATACTATAAGTAGTTAAGTTCTGACCTCCAAGTAGGGAAATATACATCAGAACATTTGTCAAAGAAATTAAATCAGGTCAACTGAGCTTGGCCACATGTCTTTTAAAACACTTCCCCCTCCTATGAAGTGGCTTCATCAGTTCATGAACTGATTCTCGATGCCCCCTACCAGGATGAATGAGAATATGCATGAACATATCTGAACACTGTTATCCATGGAGTGTTCCCCAGAGAAAGAAGAAATCTCAGAGGACTCCGAAAAGTAAATTTCATGCCACTCAATGAGACATCTGTGTATATACATCATTATTATTTTCTAATTAAGCACTGTCTAATTACCTAAGTTGTCACTGTGTAGTGAAAATAGAAATTGTAATGAATAGCATAATAGGTTTTATTTAGTACCAAGTCTGAGTCCATAGTTCCCTCCCTGACAAAGATGTTGAAACGGGTCCATGTCACACAGTTATGTGGTTTTGGGTCTTTTTTATTCTGAGGCTCTTAGTTTTTACCCTGTTGGGGGTAAGCTGCATGGCTCTTGTCCTTCTAAAACACCCGCTGCATCATACTCCACTTTTAACCTCTACGTTTCCATTAAGCCCAGCAGAATAGGCACACAAACTAGTGACTGTTGTGAAACAGGACGTGTTGGAGAACATGCACAAACATAACACTAGTATGGTGATTAGGGTAGTTTAGCCTTGTACTACATGTATACATTCAGGCACCATATTGTGATGTTTGCTCTGGGAAACATAATTGGAGTTGGAGTACTCCTCAAAAATCTAAGCTACTATCACATGTGAGAATTCTTCAGACATAAAACAAACAGAATACATGATGGCTGTGGCTCCGTTGGAAGAGTGGTCACCTCTCAGTCAGAATTTTGCAGGTTTGATTCCCCACATCTCACGGTCCACATGTTGAAGTGCCCTTGAGCAAGACATTGAAGCCGAAATGTGTGGAGCCCAGTGAAAATTATTAATATTTGTTCATGATACATGAATAAATCAATAGAGGGTTAAAAGTGTATTAAAGAGTTATTTTTTGCCTGTTAGAAATGTGTGAAAAATGTCTAAAAGTTCATGAAATCGTTTCAAAATGTATTCAATTTATTTTATTTTGTCGAATAATGTCAGAAATGTTTAATCTTTTGGGGCTGTCTTTCTGGAGAAATGTCTGTGGTCACTGAGGCAGTTCACTTGATGCTGGTTGGATAATGAGAGGGCATGCAGGTGTGTGTGTGTGGGAGGCGCAGGCTGAGCATTTGTGTGTGTGATTGGTATGCCTGTGTGAGAGACAGGCGAGGAGAAGGAGTCGCAGCATGTGGAGGTGGGTGGTCTAAACAGAGTTTTTAAGAAGTTGCACTATAGTGAGTGTAGCAACTTGTGTCTATGGGGCCTTTCGCATTGGATAGTCTGGGACTTGGGTCATTTGGGGGGTGGGGGGGACACCTTCATCTGGTTCAGGTGGTGTTCACATTCAGTTTTGAGACGAGACCAAACCATCTGACCGCTTGAAAAATCCACTTGAAAAATCCACTTGAAAAGTCCACTTGAAAAATCCTGAACCGAGTTCGGGGTGCGTTCACATTTCCCCAAACGAAATGGACTTTCCCAGAAAGTCCCAAAAGAAACAGGGGAACGTGAATGCGAATGGATTACAAGCGAAGTAATCTGCAAGAGGACACATACTTGTAGAAATGTAGTGTCCCGTCACTTCCTTCCTCCATTTCCGCCTCAAAACAGATAAACGTTTCTATCCCCTGATTGGCTGTGGGACAAAAGCCCCTCCGTTCTGATTGCCTGTGAAATCAGTCAATATCAGATAAGCACCAACTTTTTCTCTATTCACTAAACTCACAGCTTGTTTCTCACCAGATATCTCGATGTGGGACTTGTAGTTGAAGAAAACAGAATCTGTGACAGAACCTCACAATTGTAGGAAAAATGTGAGCGTGTCATTTAATTTAATATGACACTTGTAAAATGGACCGTGTGCACCGGTAATGGAGAATTTGTGAATGTGTAAGTGTTGTATTTATGGAGAGAGTACACAACTACAAATATAACCCACAAGTACACAACTACAAATTCCACTGTAACAAGTGCTCAAACCTTTTTTCACCAATAAGACCTTCATCGAAATCCTTTACAGTTGTAAGTACGATAATTTTCTAATGATGGAGATACAGTCTTGACCTTTCACCAGTTCAATTAGGTTAATTCTGCTTGATAAAGACGTCTCATCCATCACTTCTGATGGAGACGGGAGTGCCCAGTTCAAACATGTCAATCGTATGTTGCAAAAAACCCGACTTGCCTGAAGACAAGAAAAGGAAAAAGCACTTATTGACCTTTCATTGATTAAGGGAAAAAAAATGGCAAGTGGTTGACCCTCGTGATGCTTTCAGGAGGCCTGCTCTCAATAGGTGCACCTATCCTTTTATATTTTTATTAATTAATATGTAAGAGCTGAAGATTTATTTCAATCAAACATTCCAGAACTGTTTGTGTTTGTAAACTTGGAATTCATATCAGTCTGTCAGGCTGCTTTGGAGCCAATGATCTGTAGAGACTCCTTTTTCTGTTTTTCCAAGTGGAAATTTCCAGCAGTTCTAAAGTACAGCTATGATATGGAGAGTTCTATTTTTTGCCCAACAGCTCATTTGAACAATGTGACAAGTGGTGCATCACCTCCCATCACACACAGCGACAGGATAGCTGCCACTTGTTGTTATAAAGTCTATTTCACAATAGAAAGGTTAAATCCGAACATAATTACACAAACAATGTGCGTAAGACAAAAAAGAAACTGTTATTCATATCCCAGGTCAGCTTATTTCTGCTAAAACCACCAATGATTATAAACGGTTCAGGCTGTAGCATTAAGAAGTGCATTTAAACATATTACTTGATTGATAAATGAAAGCAAACACAAAGCTGGTAAACAACGAATTGGCAGGCAGTCAGCAGTTTTGCAGCCATTCCTACTTAATAACACTCCGGGGTACCAACCTGAGTGACTCCTTCTCCCTGCCAGAGCTCCTCCTCCTCCTCCTCCTCCTCCTCCTCCTCTCCCTCCTCTGTTAGTCAGGCTCACACTGCTGGCGGCAGCTGAATGCCCAATTCATCTACCAGTGTTAAGGTGCACCACAGACTTATTGCAACCTGCTCTCACAGAGCACAGCCCGACCTTCCAGACCAACCAGTCCAACATCACCAACAACTCAGAGTACTGAGGCACTTTCTCTTCATTTGTCCAACCTGTCACAGTCTCTTGTGTGAACCCTGCAAAATATAGCCCACAATTTGTTGAGCTTCTGACCACAAGCCATAGCTTCATGAAACACCCTAAATAGATTAAGCGTGTTAACAAGTCCAGCTTCCTGAGTAAGCTTAACATTGTGATAAACTATTATGAGCAAAAGCACAAACATTAGACTTCGATTTCAGTGCTTCAGAGATTAATGCAAATCTTCACTTGATGTCATGCTTGTGTTGCATTCAGGTTTTATCACATTCGTCTCAATTTATCATTCATCAATGAATCCTGACAGAATGACATCTGACAATGAATTTCTTTCAACCTGTTTGGGTGCAAGCGTGAGAAAATTAAGCGTAATAATTCATAAAATTCAGGTAATTAATGCTGGAATGCACATAATCACAATAGTCTCTACTGATCGACTGTCTTGATGGACTTACATTTACTAAAGACGACGAAGTCTCCCTCGGCTGCCATTGTTGTAAATTTTCAAATTATCTGTCTTTGTTTAAACGCTTTTTATTCTACTGTTAATCATAGAGTTGGTGCCAGAACAGCTACCCCCCTGTAATTCCCATCAAGTCAGATTTACTTTATTAAGATATGGATAATCAAATGGGAGTGTAATAGTAGTGCAGTGCAGCAGTCATTTGGCTAATGGCGTCCTCATTACCGTCCCACCGCGCGTGCTTTATTAAGCTAGATCTAAGCGCTAGCGAGATACCTTTTCTGCATTATGATGCATATGTGTCAAAATGATCTAAAGTCAAATTTAAACTTCATAACTACTGAACATTTCTGAAAATTATACCCAGTTACATTTGTAATATGAAAACACTACCAGTACTACAACTTGGTCTGTTTGTTTTCAGTGAGTAACAAAACGTCTTACTGCAGCACTAATTATCGGCACCACTTGGATATTGAGCAGATATAAAAAAATAGGCATTATTTTAACAGTGTTAAGGGTGTTGATTAAAGAACACAGAAAAACAAGTGAGAACCCCTCCCCGGTAAATTAATTGTTCTTATGATAATAGATCTGGCGGTGGGTTGAAACCTATTAAACCTACACGGGCTCTGTCTAAGCCAGCTCCATGCTTCACTTTCCGTGTGGTGTTGCTGTAGGTGTGAATTCCTGTCAGTGCCACTGCCTGATTACAGTGCGATGCGTGTCGCAAACGAGCTTCTAACAGACTTCACAACTTCAAAACAACAACTTGTTGCAAATCATTTGAACTGCAGATTCTTTTTTTTCCCCCAAAAAATGTGAAGCTAAGCAATTATCTGCCCAAACTAAAAATGACATAATTCACACATCTCATGTTTCTGCCATATCTGATCAGCAAGGAGGGCAGGAATGTAGCGAGAAGATCGGCGGTGACCTTGTAGGGCCAAGGCTGACGCGAAGAAGCTCTGTCAAAGAGCCAACGATGTGGAGAAGAAAGCTCCCAGTATTTCTAGGTCGTTGAGACCATGTGAGTGCTCCAAGCTCCTTCAAGTGGACTGAATGATTTATTACTCAGTCAAGAGTCAAGAAGAGAGAGGGGAGGATGGAAAAGACAGAAAATATGGAGAGAAAAAAAATAAAGAAAGTGGAAGGAGGGAGGATAAAAAATAGCATTTATTCATGTAGCCAGCTGTCTCTTAAAAATAGAGCAATGATTTGCGTAGAAAGACGGTTAGAATGAAGGAAGTACAGACTGAGAAAATGAATGTGAGAGAAGCAATGAGGAATACAGTCACACAAATCAGGAAAATTAAGGACTTTATTTTAACACAAACTAAAAAAACAAAGTGTCAAGAAGAAGGGGGAGAATGAAAAGTAAAACAAAAGTGAATGGAGTCCAATAGAAAGTGATCACAAGTATTTTGAATGAAAGCTGAAGGAAATACTCGATGCCAACAATTCTTCGTCGGCCATAATCAGGTCGGAAGTGTTTTTCCGCAGATTTTAACAGCCTCCCTGATTCTTACAGCTGCAGGAGGCCGAAAGCACTTTATCTTACTTTCAAGAGTAAAATGCTGAAGGAGTTCAAAAAGCAGTATAAAACAGAATGAAATATTTGAAGTTAAAACTCAAAGTGCCTGATCCCCATGACTGGCAGTAAAGCCTACAGTGTGGGTGGGTTTGTTAAAATGCCCGGAAATGAAGGATTGGCTGGTACTGTAGAAGCTCAACCACAAAGTCTTGCTATACTGAGATGTAAAGGGTTTTTACATTTTTAAATGGTTGCATACAGTATTAGTCATACTTTTCTACAGCTAATTCAGTGATGGCTGTTGTCTTAGTGCTAACAATATTTTCTACAAATACAACTAGACATTTTATTCTTTAAAAAAAAAAAGAAGTGATAATTGCTTCCCATGGGTTTCCAGCAGCTTTCACAAAGATTTGAATATATTGGCTTTCCACTTGATATTTGTTAAAACGTCATACTTAGAAACCTTCTGATGAAAACAAACCTGAGACGTGTTCACACACCAGAGTGCATTAAAGTGTCTGTTAGTAAGTGTAAAATCCCCCCAATCATCTGTTAATCAACCGTTGAGCCATTTTGAAGTTGCATTTTGAGCACCGTTGATCACTTATGCACCTTTTTAAGTTTAAAAATATCTAAAGCGGTGAGCTCACTGGGGGCAACACTGTGAAAACAACAAATTCACCTCAAGTTGATGGACTTTAACACCGAGACGTTGGTTAATTTCACACATCTTCCCAACTAAAATTTGAAAATAAATTGCCGCCTTCCTCCATTACAGACTGCTGGAGGTTGAATGAGTGGCACAAGCTCTGCATGGACAGTCCACGCGTCCATCTTCTGTATTTTATATAATTCACTCGTCCATTGACGAGGAAGCCTTGTCAAGCGAACAGCGTGACCTGATGAAGCCATTTGGAGAAGGACTGAAACATCATCCAAGACATGTGACCAAGTCCAGTTGACCTGAGGGCACATGAAAGTATACGCATGGATAATGTCTTTTAGTGCATTGCCCAAAAGTCTTAAATGCCTATTATTTCAAGAGTTTTTATGGATATTACAATTCCACAGGTTTGTTTGAGGTGTTGAGTACAAAGAGAAGAATCTCAAATATTTTTTTTTAATCAAGCAAGACATCTGCTATAGACAAAGGACGCACGCACGCACCTACAGGAAATTTATAGTGACAAATTGTTGTCAATTACATGCTTTTGAACAGTGTGTGGAAAATAGAGTACTCTGAAAAGCTCCATGCATACTCGGGAGAACATGAAGAGCATATTTTCATTTCAAAATGATGTTGTTATATCGTTTACGAAGAATCAATATATTTTTCCACCCTTTAGACTATTATACATCATACAGTTACAAATGCATTACTTGATAGAAGAATGATGTGAGAATTAAGTTTAGTTAGAATATATTTTTTTAGAAATACTCAATATTTAAAAAAAAAAAGATTGTGAAAATATCAACCTGAATGACGTAATGCAGTTCACGTCAACCAGCAAAATTGCAGGACATAGTTCCGTCTATGCCAAAGAGTTTAAAAATGAAAAGTTTTAGGAAAAAGGCTAATTATCACTGTATCGTTCAAACAATGACGGTGGGAAACGTTTAGCCTCTGGGAGTCCGCCGCTGCAGAGGTGTAGGAAGAACTGAATGAGACGAGATGAAAACCTTCCTTATTAACAGTTTCTTCTGAAATTGTGTCATGTTTTGCACAAAAACTGGAAATTCTTGTCTAAAACAATGTGTGAGGTCACAGTGGCTTTTAACTGTGACAGAATTTTTGATTACCGGATCTTGCATTTGCACAAATGGGACAAACCTGAGAACATAGTCCTCGTGAACTTTGGTTTCTGAAACCTAGTCAGTACTGTAACAGTAAGAAGGTGGAAGTTTTTTCTGATATCTGGTGGTTCTGTTAAATGGCAGTGATGGACAGAAGGGTGGACACATTAAAAAAAAAAAAATATATATATATATATATTTATAATTAGCTGGCAGCCTTGGATTTATGCACACACCCATCTCCAACAATAATAAATATGATCATAATTATAAAGAGTATTGCATTTTGAAATCTCAGCCATTTTTCAGTGTCTGTCACATATCCGTTGCTTGGTAACCAGCGGACAACTCTATACAACCATTATCAATTCATAAGTAACTGCCGTAATCCAAATGACACCAATTGGTGTCCAATTAGATTTCATAATGATTCTCCCCTCTCATTACTTTGTCTTTAGACACACCTTGGCTTGGAAAGCAGCAAATAAGTCACATGACTCTGGCCACTATATGTATATATATATATATATATATAGAAGTCCCAGGAGCGCTCGTTTAAAGCAATTAACCTCACGTTAATTAGAACACACCTCTAAATTAAGTGAACTGGAGCTAAACAGGCACAGGGGTGGGTGAATTAAGGTAGTTTTTAATCACTCTTAACACAGCTCTATTTTAAAGGCTAATGGATAACTTACCAAGCCACATTCCACAAAGTAATGACACCAGTTTCATATATGGAGGAAATCACAAGCTTTGTCAGTAATTCAAGGGCATGTGGCCACATTTTATTGGTGCGCTCACCCGTGACGGTAAGTCATGTACCTGCAAGGCACAGGAGTAGCATCCCGACCAACTTCCAAATACCATCTACAACTCTTTTGTCTTTTTCTGATTTCCAGTTATTTACTCTGCTTTCAGTCAGAATCGGCGAGTCATCTTCTCCCATCGTGTTTGTTCTGCTGCATTTCACTAAAACATTTTGTCATGCTTCTTTCATGAGCGTCAAAATAATTGACTTTTAATGATTTTCTTTTTTAATTGGTAGAACTTGTTGGCCCGATCCTTTGTTCTTCAAAACAATTACCTCAAAGACCATCTGATCACAGCTGTTATGTTTTAGAGTTAACTTGTGTGATTATAGGTTATTTAATTTCCCAACCGTCTCACCAAGCTTCACACTGGATTTTGACGACCCCCTCAGACGCAATTAAAAACAATTTTAGAAATAAAATAAATACAAATACCAACCACATGTTGTAAGAGGCAAATTGTTGGCTATAGTGACAAATCATTTCTCATAATTTCTTGATTTTCACTTACCCAGATTGTGATTCATGTCCCTTGAAATTCAGCAAAAATTATTATTTTCTTTTTTTCACGAAACACCAGACTGTGTGTTTTTATCGCCATGCTGCTCTTTGTAGTGCCAGTGTCAGTGAAACATTTTAAAAGTTTTTGCTATAATATCCAATAGCCTTAAAAGCCTCAGTGTGACCTAAATGGTTTCAAAGTACCACTTTTGAGTATTGTCAGTCGTTTCCAGCAATTATTATGATACACAATGCGCACTTACATTGATACAAATGCTGTCGTCTTTTTTTTGTCAATATGTGTAGCGGCAAACCACAGATCCAACCTGTCCTGGATGAATGGACGTAAGTTACGTACTTTTGATCGACTGCAGGTTCAGCATTTACTTTTAAGATTAGGAAAAAAAACAAAAAAATGGGGTTCTGATTAAATATGATGTACATAATCATGTCAGACCTGATTTACAAAGGTCCTGGATGAAGTGTGAAACACTGCATGGTCACTGGAGATCTAATAACGATAATACTATGAGTAACATCACACAGGAAGTATTCAAATGAATTTTACATTCATACGATCATGTTATCATGAAAGTGATTGTTTACAAATAACATAACAGAAGTTAACGAAACAAATCAGAGAGTTGCAGCAAATAAAGCGGCAAAATCAAAGCTGCAAGAAAAAGGAAAGCAACAGAATGAAGTCTACAAACAAAAGTTATGGCAAACCAACTGAGGAAATGTCGCTCATCAAGTAGAGCTGAACTTCTTGTTTGAAAACAATAATAACACAATGTTTTTAAGGTGTTTCCTGGTACGAGAGCCTAATGTTGCATAACCATGAAGGAAACCTAGTTAAATCAACAGTAGGCTCCTTGTCTGATGGGACGTCATCCTCATTACTCATTACCTGCGTCAATGCATCAGGGTTGATTTTTTTTCTGTTTGTTTTTGTTTTAATGCACAAAACCTTTAGTGCATCAGACCCATTGTGTCCGACGTCAGTCAGCGTTTTCCTATTACTGAACTAATCAATCCCACAAGAAGATCATTGTCTTTTCTGTGAATAGTGTGGTTAAAAAAAAAAACCAACAACTTGATTTTGCAGCAAAATCTACTCTGAAATTGAACTTTTTGTAACATTTGTATATTTGTCCATAAAATTCAAGTAATCAGGAAAAAATAATTAGCATAATTAAAACTTAGCACTTCATCTTCAATAAATATGCTGTTTGAACAAACTGTTTAGAAGGAACCATCATCGCTTGATTACTGTTTAGTGGGATCTGTAGAATTTATTACATTTTTCTTTGCCTATTGGTGCGTTTCACCACAACGTAACACAATTTTGAACAAAGTGAGGACATTTCAAAATATGTGCATGCACAACAGTGGATATTGGACCAAAACGCACGTATGTTTTTTTGCTTTAAATGTCGGGAGAATACAATAAATGAACATATATTAATAAAGCTTACATTTTTAATAAAGGTTTCACATAATCCAAGCCAAAATGGCAGTTGAATCCAATTGTGCCAGTGCCAATAAAACTGGCGTCTGGGTGGCTTAACAATTCGTCCATGAAGCACCTATCATTACCAATGTCAGTTGGACAAACTCAAAATTCAATAAATGCTAATGCTTTTTTGTCCCTATTTGCCCTCTGCTGTAGTCTCAACTTTAGTTATATAGAAACAGAACTCTGGGAGATTTATTTCTGACTTTTCTCCTAGAAGACACTTTTTTCCAAACAAAGACCATCTGATTATTCAAGTCACATAGATATTTGTGTTTTGTCAGTACTTTGGATCACCTCCCTTATTATTTCATTTCAATGGCACTTCACAGCTTGAGAGGAAAAAGAGAGAGAAGAAGAAAAACAGAGGCTCTGCTGGTGAGGTGACGACCCGCTCTCCTGATGGAACTGTTGGGAGCTCACCAAATATTTCTCCTTCTCTGAAACTAGATTACAGCCTGCGTGCTCAATCAGCTTCACTTATATATAAGGGTTTTCCTGCACACCGCTGACATGAATGCATATGTATGAAGCGCAAAGGTATACTTCAGTGACTTGATGAAAAGTGCGCATCATATGACGGCAAAACGTGCTTCAGATCGGTTTGATGAATAACGCAGGTCTCTATAGGCGCTGAGGGAAGGTGGGGCAGGCGTACTGAACTTCAGCGTCTGTTCTAGTTTCTCCCTTGAACCCCCTCTTTTTTTTTGTCACTTGGCCGTCTTTATTCCTCCCACATGTGGTTTTTCCAGCTGACCCCCCTCAGTGCTTCACCTCTGTCCTTCCTGCTTTTACATGCCTCCATCACCTGCAACTCCCCGACATGTGAGATGGATTCTGCTTTAGTCTCAGCCGGACCACCTTGTCCCTCGCTCTTTTTTCTCTCTCCCTCCCGATCATGCAGAGGCCACTGCTGCAGATTTCAGGCTGAGCCGGCTTTAGGGGGTCTGTGTTCCATCACATCATTCATGCAGCACACACACATTTCGGCAATCACTAACTCCACCCTCTGGCCTCTGTGAGGCTGTTATACTGAGAGGAACTATTAGAATCGGTCGAATAATGAGCGCATGCTAGAAAATGTTTCGCTAATGAATCCCGTCGATGGTGGGTCACATGCAGTTAGTTACAGGTATCACAGCTCTGCAACTTTCAGTAATAATACCGTCTGACGCAGGCTCCCACACTAACTAAACAAATCTGCATTATTCGATGACTCAACTCGCACAAAAGGAGTGTCCACAATCTTGTTTGCCGTCCACTCAAGTACAGAGTAGGATAGACTTTCTATATGCTTTTCTTCCAAAAATATCACTTCCTTGGACAAAAAACTGATTGTAATTTTTTAATTTTTAATTTTGAACAACATTTTATGTCCCAATGAAATAAAATTTCCAACGCTATTGCCAATTATACCTAAAAAAAACCTAATAAATTGATTTTCTGTATCCCTAAATAAGCTTTCAGCAAATCACACGAGTCTACTGTGAGCCTGCCTGGATAAAACTCCTGGATATTCAGTAGGAAAAGACAAACAAGCTGTGCTTCAGTTGGGTTTCTCATTTTATGAAGAAATCACAGTGTATATATCAAATAAATGTAAGACCTCCATTTATTTCAAGGGAATTAGCATTTCTGCACATTTAATGTCAAACCTGCGGTTACAGATGAAGCAAGCACGGCTCAGGTTGCAGTTATAAAAGTTTCACGGATCACCAGTGCTATCACAGTGCGTCGAGCAGAGTGAGTCTGAGACCCTGACTTCGTTGCTCTCTTTCTCCAGCTTCCATCTGCACAGCCAGAGGAAAGAAGACCGGAGAGAAATTCGGCACAGAATACAGAGTAGAGGAAGCGAGGCAATAAAAACTGGAAGACACTGATAAGGCACATCTGTGGGATTAAACGAGACTCTATCTGGCTGCTAAATGAGCACCCTCACCCCCATTAGCGGGGTTCACCAAAACATTCGTGAGTCTGCGACTGTTTCTTCACTGAGAGCTTTTGGGTTGTAACACGCCGACACACAAACATGTTGGCTCAGATCGTATTGGAATCTTCAGAGTAACACTGGGTTTTACATATCAGGTAATTATATATATTTTTTAATGGAATTACACTTAAAACACTTTCACAAACAAACTGAAATACTTCATGCGTAGCGCATGCCGTTACCAGCTTTATCCCACATTGTCAGTGTCAAAAGAGAAGATGCTTAAAAGAAATACAGTGGACGGCTCTCAGATCTGTATACTGACTATGGATTGTGGTTAGTTTAACGCAGAAAAATCACTGGAAAATCTGCAAGACGTTTTAATTCAGGGGCCACATATAGTCCAATTTTATCTTGAGTGGGCTGGATCTGTAAACTAGTGCCATCATCTTTGTTTAGAATTCTAAGTTTTCATTTGTCGTGAAGTATATGTTTTGAAAAAGTCTATATTTTAGCAAAACCAAACAATTGAAACCAAAATAAACTACAATCTCCTCCATTGTCATTGGCTTCAACCCCAACAGAATATAGAGAGACTGATAAACTTTGCAGAAAGATAATACAAAAATCATTCCATATAAATATAGCACAAAATCTTTTCAAAGCATTTGATTTCCTCTGTAAAGTTTAAATCAAGACATTACTTTTTGTTGTTTTTGCTGTATAGTGCTTATTATGCAAATACTCTTTACCTGCGACTCATCTCAAGCTCAACCAGCGATGTGAAAATAATTGTGATTATGTAAGTTCATTAAACCGAAATCTTTCAGTAGAGCACAAACAATACTTTATATACAACATGGGTATAGGACTGCTTGAAAGGGGAATAAATATGAGGCACGCCAAGGGAATATAAACTCATACTGAACTGGTAATATTTCTCCTGAACAGGTGGAACATAATCTCTGTGGCACTTGTTATCAGCTCCTGATCTATTGCATGAAAGAAACGGCACCAATCTTTCAGACCTTTTGTTTTTTTGTGGCTTTTTTTTTTCTTCAAATGTAAACAACACTCCCTTAAGTTACTTTCTGTTTAATCAGACGTGCACCAACAAGTGTTCTGTGAAGTAGCCTTCAAACTATTACACATTTTACTCAACCAGCTCCAGCTACCGACTTCCAGGAATCACCTGGCCCATCAACCAGGAAAGGGCAAGTGTCGGAGCCGACTGGCACAGTTGGGAATGATAAATGGATGGCTCCAGTCTGTTTCACCTCGCAGTTACTCATTCAGATGAACATCCACCCGTGGTGAAGACCTCTGAACCTGGAGCTTGTCTGAGGTGTGGGTTTCAGTATTCCTCCTAAGCCAGAAACTTAATTTGTTCTGAGCGCGTGTAAACAACCAATATCGAAGAAGTGGCCCAACTCACTCTGCCCGTGATTGTTTTACCTTGACATTATTACACTCATCTGTATCAGTCAGTCGCTGGACATCACAAATCAGGTTTGTCGTGCAGATCGGACAGAGATAATAGGAGCTGTAATGGTAGTGCAGACTGATGAAGCCATTCTGGGACCACAGTGTTACTCTTACTGGCAGGTGGTGCAAAGGCCCAGACTTAACCTTCTTCTGCTTCATTTTTTTGCTCTCTGATCGATTTCTCAGGTAGATTACATCTAAAATGATAAAAAAACAAAAACAATTGGGGGTTCCAGATCTTGGGCTTGTGATCCAACACACAGAAGGACTCGACACTTTTGCTGCAAACAAAATGCAATGTTGGTTTGCAGGGTAGTCAGCTCGGAATACCGCAATGAGCGAAGTCATGATTTTACCTGTTTTCTGACATTTTTAGACAAAAACTGTCCGTTTCTTTGCTTGCATTTGTTTTGAAGTGATTGATTGGAGTCGTAATCCCACTCAAGCACAATATGATTTGTGATATCGTGGGGTTGGACATGTTGGTGGAAACTGTCGTCAAACATATCGGAGCAGCAGAGCAAATCCATCACAATTCATCTGGGAGCATAAAAGCACATTATGGGAAGTCAAAGCAGTGGACAGAAAGAACAGCAACAGAAGAGATTAAGAAAAGGTTGCAACACAGGGAAAATGAAAGTCTACACACAAAAGCTGTTGGGAGACAGGTAATGAAATGTCTGTTTAGCACAATAACCTCAGCGTCTCTGCTAAATGCTGATCCAATTAAAATCGCATTATCAAACGCTTCATAAATACACATGTTCAGAGGTAGTAAATTACAGAGTACATTGATTTATTAGAATATACTGCTTGCATTATCTTGCATGATCCCGGTACGTGAATGATGTTCTATATTCATGAAAGCATACGTGCAGAAAATAATATATAGTAGTAGAACCTGGCAAACCTGGAAAACTGGCTATTGAATTCACTTTAATGGGTCCTGTTATAAATAAAAGTCCATTTATTTATCAAGCACTTTTCATTTAGAAAGTCTCAAAATGCTCCAAGCACACAGTAAAAAATAAACAACACAAACACTTTTCGTTTGTTGTTTAGAGTGGAGGTGTCCGCAGTGCACTTGTAAACGGGATCTTGATCTCAATGGGTTTTATTTTCCTGGTTAAATAAAAGTTATGAAGTGCTTGAGTTCAGTGTTGTGTTGTAGCAGGGACAGCAGCTACATCCAGGGGGGCCTCCAATGAACATCACCTTTCTTAAGAAAAGTACCCCTTTTGTTTATTGTGTGATCAACAGTTGGTCATTTGTCAACAGTTTTTGTAAAGTTCATGAATATCTGAAGTTTGGTTTTAAAGTGCTAAAACAAACTGATGAAAACCTTTTTTCCCCGTCGCAGAACCTTCGAAAATGTGCAAATCCTTCCAAATTTGCATCCTCGTTCTTTTTACTATAGATAATGAAACCGTTTCTTATCCTAAATGAAAAAGAAAATTCATGAGTGGAATTACACTGACTTGAAACACATATCAAATCCCTTGCCTGTATAGAGAGCCGCTTCAAATCATTTAAATTCAGACCAATCAGAGAAGACTTGGCTGTGCATTCTAATCGACTTGCAGACTGGGATGTAATTATAATGTATTTTTCTTCTCATTTTTTATTAAGATGAAAACACATGTCCGCTTTTTTTCCGCGAGCAATTCGCTCGTGACACGTAAATCACCTCGCCTCCAAAACTTAAAATAACTTAAAGTTTCCTGCTCATTTACACCCTCTCTCTCGCATGTTGGACCTTTTGATATGAAGTAATGGTGCCTCCTTGACAGGTTCCACTGATTATAGCTCAGCGTGACCGTAATAATTGCTCAGGTTCAGTGAGAGTCCTATACAGTTTCTGGCTGATCATTGCTGCTATGGCTGATCTGCACTCATCACCACTATGTCATTAGTTGTAACTGTCAGGAACAGGAATGAAAAAAGAAAAAATCTAAAAAGAATTAGACCTCTGAAATCACTCTGAAAGGACAATTACTACAGAGACTCTCTTCAAAGATCATTCTGTCCTCCTTAAATCAAGCACAAGAGGAAATACAACTATTTCACTGATGAACTGGCAATGAACTTGGCCACTTCAGAAGCATTACGAGGCGAGCCGTTAGCACCATGGCCTCCTTCAGGATATTCTCCAAGGGCTGCATCAAAATTTGATTAGCTTAAAGTATTTTCCCCGACTCTTGATCACTTTCACATTTTGTAGTTTTACATGATTAATCATATCGACTTCTTCTAAAATCTGTAAGTTGCAGTGACATGAGTGTCATTGAAATGAACACCATCATTGATTTACACCATGTGGTGTTGCAAGTTTCTGTCAGAATCCTGCAAAGATTATTCCAAAGAAATGAAGAGACATATCCAATATGTGGCTTGCTGGGATATATTAGAGAGATATACCACCTGTCTGTTCTTCGTGTCCTCTCTTCTTCCTAACAGGGTTTTATCAACAAGGGGACTAAATGTAGTCCTCTCTTGATAGCGAGCAACTGTTCTCCACCAGCAAACACATTAAAAACTAGAACTACACTCAGTAGAATGCAGATGTGACTTAGTCACAACTGTGGATTGCTAATATTCAGGAATAGATTTGTATTTACTATTTGGTGTGTGGAAATAATATAGGTTGTGTTGTGAAACTACACCTTATACTTTTCATTCAGTCACAACATAACAGGAACACATTCACATTCATATAATCACCCATGTGCCATGTTTTCACCATTCAGCAGTGGACTGCCACTGTGACTGTACCTCTGGAACAGGCCAGGAAGCCTCTCAGCAGCTCCAGGTTAATCATCCAGAACATGGACTTACAAGGTCCCACAGCATGTCAGCCATCACCTGTGAACACAGCACAGGCTGAATGACTCCTCTGCTCTACTCCCATGACTTGTGGTGATTGACAGGAAGAGGACAGGCGCTGATCATCAGTACTGGATAAGACAAGCTGTGCTTGGCTTGGCTCGGCACAGAAACCTACAAGGAAGTGACTGTTGGGGGACTTTGTGGTGAATGGGTTAAACGTGACTCAAGCTATTTCCTTTTACAGTGCGATACTGTCGGCAGCTGCAAAAACACCTAAAATGTTTAGAGTGAGTGTGTTTTCTTTTAACTTTATATTTTCTTTTTTTTTTTTTACCGAAAATCTAGTAATGAGGGATGTTTTTTACCTGACTGGCAAAAAAAGAAATATGTTCATTTTGTCATCTTCACTTTACAATTCTACCATTTTTCTTTTCTTACTGCCAAGACAAAAGGTTACATCTCCACTTTTAGAAGCACTGATAAAAAAAAAACTTGCAACTTTAAAATCTTATCTATAATGCATACAAAGAAAAACAAAACAATTATCAACATATAATCGTGCATTAAATATACAGTGTTTGCTTATTTGAGCAAAAATGTTATTGCTCTGTCGATTTGATCAGTTTTGCAGTGGCTAAAATATTTCCACACCAATGACAAGAAGCAAAAACTGTCCAAAATTTACTTCAAATGTCTGCAATACCAGCGTCTGAAGAATTGGAAGCATCAGTCAATAAACCAATTTCATAAGACATCTCAAAAGTATACACACAGCAGCGTAAAGAGGGTTCAGTATGAGTCACATCAGCTGTATTGTGTGAAGAAGTGGTCTTTCAATTGAAAATCTACATACAATAGTTTTAAGTCCCCAATATTCTGTCAACGTCTTGAATTGCAAAGAAAACTAAATGTAAAAAGTTATTACGGCAAGTTACATCAGGGCAGCCGAACCAGAAAGCAATAATTTTATACTTTTTCTTAAAGAAAAGGACATGTAGGAAAACAAAAAAAGAGAAACTCGTATTTAAGAGACGCGAGGCCAGACCACATTTCTTCCAGGAACTGGACTGCCCAAGTCTCTTAGTCTGTGGTGGAAATGATTTATAACTGTGGCATTGAAGTGGGTGGCACAGCATGGTGGCAGATGTAGAGCATTTAATTGAGAATAGCCGCATCAAAGCGTCGGCAGGAAGCATGGAAACATGTGCAGAAAGTGTCATTAAAGAATGGGCTGGGTGTGCGAGCCCAGGCGCTCATCAGTAACCTTTTGTCATCTCTATGGACCACCAACCTTCCTGTGCGTCGGTGCCAACTTTGAATCACATCTGCAGAGATAAATTAGTAATTACTGACCCGTTTCTCAATGCAAGAACACTTTTTTTTTTTCTTCAATATTTCTTTTTTTTTTGTAGCTAGGTGAATTCCAAATTAAACATAGATGCTGCTTGTTCTTGTGATTTCACTGGAAGGAGTGGGACTCTGGAAAATTTATCATTCCAGCCAACTGAGCAAAGCCACTGGGAGACGGTCTGGGCTTGGCTGCTCCCACTTTGCCTTGGTAATGGAAAAACCCACACGAGTCAAGATAAAGAATGTAGAGCAGAATTCGCACACTGTATCTCAATTCCCTTTTGACGCGAGGCCCGGCACAAGCATTTTGGCCCATGCATATCTATTAATTCCTGAGAATGTTTTAATTTAATTTAAAATACTTTTGAAAAAGCGTCAGCTATTTTGAAGCTCATTTGATCTTTGAGCAAATCCTCATTAGGCGGATGCTCTCATTGCTTCTTGTCTTCAAAGCGGCCTGATTGAAATGTCTTAACGCCAGTGCAGTTTCTCTTGAATGAGAGAGGGGATGGCTTCAATCTTCCACACCCTGTCAAGAAATAGAGGGAAGGAAAAAGGAGTCCTTCGGGACTTCAATGCATTATTCCAGTCAATATATTGATGCATGTCTGGGACTGATCCAAGGGTAAAATCCCCTCAGAGACAAAAGGTAAGAAGAGAGGGAGAGGTGGGGATGTTTATATTCATTTGTCCTCTACTTTGTGAGACGTGAGCACTTCCTCTCACCCACTCATGAATAATAAAATGCTCACAGAGCTTAAACTGACCCTTTTGCTATTACATCAGATGATGGATTTGTTTGAGAACCACTTGACCTCTTCTTAAACGTCATTGTGCGGTGTCATTGACCCTTTGCACAAGGTTGCCAAGTTGCAGCCTGGCACCGAAAGCTGAATTGCTCCGCAGAAATGCCGACTTGGAGATTTTGCCTCCGTGAGTCTAATCCTGTAGGTCAAACAGATATTCAATCATAACCTTTCAATCGCGTTTGTTTACTCTCTGCCAAATGCCACACTCTGTTTACAGTTATTCAGCTGAAGATGCTTTAATTATGTCTCAAATATCTCTTCACTGATTTCTTTGTTTGCATCTAATTATCTAAAACTGTTGAAAGCATCAATAAGGGCTTCGTACAACCAGTGAAATCTGCACAGCGCCTAATTTGTATGGAGATCGTGTTTCACGCTGACACATAAATAGAACCTGCCAAGACATCGGCATGTTAACACATCCAAACCAGGAGATTGTCGATTTGTATCTCTTATGAAGGGACAGAGACAACGTCTTGTTTGATTTCAACATAAATGCATACTTTTGTACAGCTTGCATACAGCGGACCCAAGAGCAGGATGCACAAGGTAAACTGGTTTAAAAAAGAAAAGAAGAAACAAGTAGTACAAGGTTGTAAAACCAGGTGGGTAAATATACACGAGGGAGAGACAGAATTAAATGAGAAAGGGGCATCAAAAGGTCAATGAAAAAGATGTCACAGGCTGAAAAATGGAATGCTTTGGAGCAACATGATGAAGCACAGACGGAGCCAGAAGTTTTTAAGCACAGTTACCGGGCAGATTTGGGATTAAGTAAATAGAGGAGAGGGATGGGGAAGTTTAGGGAATGCAGAAGGCTGGACTGTAGGATATGTAGGTGTGGCTCATCTGAGAGTGGATCATTTGAACACAACCCCAAGATTGAATGAATAACTGAAATAAGGAAAACTAGAAAACCCTGACTGTGACAGTGCTCTAATGAGGCTCTGCTGCCTTTCGGCTGGATTCCACCCGGGCCGGCTGCGTGGTCTTCTGCCTGATTGAGGACACTCCGATAACACCCTTGATTTGACCAGATGCACTGCTGCACATTTCCACAGCGTCCCAGCGGTGGCTTTCTGCTCTGCTTTGATAAAAAATGTCCTCCCACTCTGTTTGTGTTGGAAGCTTAATCAAGCTCTACAAAGCAGACAAACTGCACAGGAAGTAATTAACAGGAACAGAAAGTGCTAAATGTTCAAAATAAAACACTCCGTACAGATAATATAACCCCAATGCTTTTATGTTGAGGAATAAATAAGTGTTTCATTCCCATGCATAGAATACAGACATGAAAGATAATTGTTATTCATTCATCCATCCATCCATCCATCCATCCATCCATCCATCCATCCATCCATCCATCCATCCATCCATCCATCGTTGATACAATACAAGGTTACTGATCACAGATTCAAACTAACTTGGGGGCAAAGGGCAGGTTCAACCTGGCCGGTTCACCAGTCCATCACAGGACCAACACACACACACACACACACACACACACACACACACACACACACACACACACACACACACACACACACACACACACACACACACACACACACACACACACACACACGCCAATTAACTTCAAATTCATTCTGGATCCAATAGATTATTGGCCCTTCATGCATATCTGATTCCTCAGTTAAAAAGTCCAGGAAAAGTGTCCTGAAATATTCTCAAACACACTGTTTCCCAATCATTTTTTCTTAGATCTCCCCAAAGATTTCTCTAAGAAATCCTGTGGACCTCCTCAGATTTTTCAAAACCTAAAATTTCTACCAAATCCTGGCTGACACATTGACTCTCATGATCAGGAAAATGCAAGAGTCTGCAAAATTACAGGGTTTGGCAGCATTTAGATCCTCATAAGTGTCATCATCATCATCATCATCATCATCATCCTCATCATAAGTGTCTCTGGCATCCCTCTGATGCCCCTCCTCCAAATGGGTTCCAGCTCCCAGGTTGGAAACTTCTGCTCTGAGATGACAGCAAAGCAGAAACTGAGGCAGTGGGATGTGGGAGAGGCTGAGAGTGCTAAATATGTAAATGACAAGTGAGTATTTCTGTGATAATAGAAGCGATAATATGAAAATGATAATAAGGGCCTTAGACTGGCACAAATACCACACATTATTGAAACCAGACTTCTTGATCCTTTTTTACTTGTGTCCACTTTAAGAAACTAAATGTTTGATCTCCTGGTCTGACTTTCATTAGTTGTCGTGGCTAAACAGGCATCTCCTATATGTCTTCTGGCAAAAGATGAAATTGCTCCTTTTTCATTTCCATATGTCTAAATTAAAAACACAAAGAAAGATGGATCTCGCATGCCTCTCCTAAAACTGATCCTCTGGAATGTATTTGTTGCTTGCCATAATCTAATAAAATGCCATGAATCTGCAGATTGTAGTCATAAATCCAAGAACCAGCAGAGGATGGCCTGCAACAATACCCAGCAACTAGAAATACCTGTGGGTGAGATGAGGGGCATGAGATAACGAAAGGTATTCAGAGGGAGCAAGACCAGAACATTTTCATTTATTACACTCTGCTGAGACACTTTCAGCTCTCATGCGATGATGGTTACAACAGAGGATATTTGACACAGAGCTTTGACAAAGACATGCATGCATCCCCGATGCAGCCTGAAGTATATTCAAATACGAAATACATGGAAACTCTGGATTGGTTTTCTGTTTCGGGTCCTCATTTTTTTGATCTCAGTAAAGTGGATTTTTGCAGTCGGCTGTGTTGCATTGGAGGAACAAAAGCAAAAAGCAGATCTGCTCATATTAAAGAGGCAGTACATTGATCCTCTTTGAAACAGTGACTACAGATGAAGATGATACAACAGCAAAAAAAAATTAGCTTTTTTAATCTATAATTTAACAAAAAATGAAGAGATGAGAAATATAACTTGGCTTAGTGGGAAAAGTAAGTCCGCTTCAAGACGCCAACTCACTTTACCCCTCCTGAAATTTCTTCCATGGTGCAACTTTTGAGAGTGTTCTTTCCTTTGCCGATCGTTTCCAACCCCCCCTCCCCCCCATGACATTTCAATGAGATTAAAATCTGCGCTTCAACAATTCCATCCCATAAACCCACCACATTCTCTCTCCGAGTCATTATTTGGTGGATTTGTTTGTGTACTTCGGATCGTTATCCTGTTGGAAAATCTGTCCCGGGTTCAACTTTGACTTAAGGACAGATTACTTATCATCCGACACTCTTTTCTGTGGCACCAATTGTATTGCGGAATCAGAAAAGACAAGCTGCCCGGTCCCCAGGGCAATCTAGTTGCCACAGGCCGTAAAACATGTGCTTTTTTTTTTTTGTGTGTCCACCAAACATGAGTACTTCTACTGTTGCAGCTCTTTTATGGGTGGGATTCTGTAAATCCTCGCTTTTGCCTTTTGATCCTAACAAAATGTTGGGATTGATGGGTGTCTTATTTTACCACATTTTTCCAGCAGGTCAAATTTGTGTAATCTTGGTAAAAGCTACCTGCAGATTCGGAGGCTTCTCATGACATCAAATGTTCTGCTCCTGGGTTGAACCACCTGATCTACACAGCTTGTAGTAACTTCAAACTTTCAAACTTTTATAGACCTCTGCATCCTTCTTTTGAAGACCTGGGTGGATGCTCTTTTCATCAGAGCACAAAACACAAGCAGCTGCAGATACGATATAAATGTCAGAGGTTCAATTGGCATGCAATGTTTTCCTGTCAGTTCCTGACCATTTAAAATTTTTTTTGAGGTCATATGACTGATGGCTGATGAGGAACTGACTCCATCTGAATCAGATTTACAAAAATATTAACCCAACAAAGGAGATTATTCACCATTTGATCAGCCGCATTTACAAGGTTAGGTTTCAGATCTCATATCATCATTATTTACATGTACAACATCTGCAGCCTTTGTGACATATTTCATTAAAAAGGAAAACAAAAACATGATTTGATACTCCAGTTACTTTTTTGTGGATACACAGTTCCAAAAATAATTTGAGAATCCTCCCTTTTGAAACCATGCAAAGCGGCTCTGCTCTTGACTCGCTGATTGTAACCACAGATTGTAACCGTTGGTAACGATATACATTACCTAAAATATGGAAAGTCACGGAGCATATATTTTTAAAGCACTTAAAGCATTTGGTTGGCAACATACAGAGAGCAAGTAGCCCACTCTCAATGCCAGCACAGTTTGTGAAGGATTGTACAATTCAAGGCAAGGCTCAGTTTGCTGCAGCCACACGGAGCATCTCTTCCCCATATTTTAAATTTGGAGAATTTGAATCAAAATTGTTTCAGTTAAATGGAAAAAAAAATATTTGTTCGAATCATTGGATAAATATATATAACAATTAAATTTTATTTGTGTGTTATATAGTCTTTCCATTATGACGGGTGAGGCTCTGCCTTCCCTGCTTCTCCTGACCACATGTTACTGCTAATAATGTATAGCTGACAGTAATAATAGAAAAATAGATGGATGAAGGCGTGTATATCTTTCTTCTCGGGCAAAAACTGACTGATCAACCTTGGATAAGTGTGATCGGGTACCTAAACTTCCTTTTGCGTCTCATGAGTGACTCATTTGTTTACATCACCTTCATCTGTAGCTGAGACATGTCAACCAAACCCTACATTTAGTTATATATTATCTGTTAGAAAGAAAATATGCAACTCCACGCATACAGTAGGTGCCACCAATTAATGATGTGTTGCCTTGATCAAGAGTGAAAGTTCTCCTAAAAATAGCAGAAAGACTGCCGTCATAAATGATTTGCCATAAAACCTTTGACAAGGGCAGACAGATAAAATTCTCATTATCACCCCTGAATTACACAGTACGTGTCAGATTGTTTGTTGGTGCTGGCATTTGTTATCTAAGTTGTGTTTCAGCATCAGGGTTGTGAAAGAAAAAGGGAAATCTAAAAATGTCATCAAAAAAGACAAAGTTATCATTCTGACACATTGTCAAAATATGCCTAAAAATGGAAACTTGCAGAGATAATATGATTTCCTGGTTTTTGTGGATATGGTATCTTTTATATCACAAGAAAAAAAATTGAGAACTCAGTGAGAAGACATTCAACCATTCCAGAGGATGGAAACCAAATTTACCCAAAAACGAAATCTAACTAAATCCTGCTGGGATAATTTGTTTTGCGGCGAAGCTTAAACTCTCCGTGCATGGTACGGAACTTAATGCTAACAATATAATTAAAATATGATATGTTTTGGGGCAATAAAATCATATAAGTGGTTAATTTTTTATTTAGTCTCAAACAATTCCCATTTATTTTGCAATTCACATATAAGCCAAAAGGTTATTGTGGTACTAGAAGTATGAGAACGAGTCGAAAAAGTCAATACTGTTTTATATCTTGTATTATTATACAATATTTGTAACAGAATCAATCTGTAGTTTTTGGTTCACTCAAAGTGGCCCTCCCATGAATCGACGAGGCCACACTGGCCCCCAGCCTGCTTGAGTTTGAGACCCCTGCTCTCAGGGCATTTAGCTTTCCTCTACAATCAAACTGTTCACCCTGTGAAACCGTTCAGTCAACCAGAGGTTGACATTGGCACGATGTGCAACTCGGCTTAAACTAAGATGTATTTGAGTTCGTCGGGAAGCGGATCGATTTTTGCTATTTCCTCGGACTTTAGAGGCATATATTGTCAAAGCCAGTGTGAAATAACAGAAAGAAAACAGAGGAAATCAAAAAGGGCTAGATATGCATTGGAGACTGAAGAAATGTCCGCTGACGACTGGAATAGCGGCTCTTATTTAGTTCAGAAGGTCAAATCAATACGGTATATAGTCAGTAGTCAGTGTGCATTGGTCTGCCCTTTTAAATCTATAGCAATACATAATTGTCCTTGGGTTCAGTCACACATACAGAATATTTCTTCATTTTACAGCATGATTTTATTTTATTTTTTTCCTATTTCACCTCTTGGGTTACATAATTTGTCAACATTTGTTATTTATCCAATTATGTGATTCAGTATTAGTGATTGATTGTTCTATCATTGCAAGGTTTACTCTTGATCAAAAAATAAATAAATAGAGAATATATTCTGGCAAGGCCAGGAAACCTCCATACCTGAAGGAGCCACCATCCTGCTCTGTGTGGTTCGCTGGAACATCTGCCTCAGAGCTTTGTGGAAAGGGTGATGCGATCGACACAGAACCTGGGGCTGTTGCAGAGATTTTAGTCAATAATCAGTATCAGTAAAGACTGCCACACAACATATACATTTATTTGATCATTTCTGGTGAAAGGTTCTGTGCATGCTTCTAGACAGGAATAAGCCTCCTCCATACAGCGTTGACTGAAACCTGCTGGTCAATACAGGATGGCAGCTGAAGTCCCCATATCATACTTTATTGATACTGATTCAGCCAGATGTAATGATCTTATCCATGAGTTTTAATATCTGATTATCGTACGACTCACTATGCCCTTGGATTTCGTAAGACAATGACATAAAATAGGCTAGTCACCATGAACTGGAGGCAAAAACAGAACCAGTGAATCTTTCTAAAACTATTGAAGTTGGCTTTAAAGCACTGCAGGTTGCTCACTGTGAGACCCCCACTCGGTTGGCCATGACAGGAGCAGCAAAGAAGAGGGCCATTAAATCAGCAAATGAAGCGACACAATAAGCCACAAGGTGTCTTTGGATTTGGAGGTTGATACATCGGCTGCTCCTTGGACGCATGTCAGACTCCATTAACCCTGCATGGGTCAGCCGGATGGGGAATTCTCAATTTGTGAGACCCCAGAAACGCAATGACCCCGGGGTATATTGCTGATGATGCGTCACAGTGCACCTAGAAATGTTTCATGCGTGATAATGATGTTTCTGTTATGTTTCGCTGGGGAGAGGGGGACTCGGAATGCCAGACACTGCAGTGGTTGATGTCAAAAAGAAGATAACATGAATAATCCACCCCATTAGAAATACTATTTTGAGTGAAGAATAAAAGTCTACTCACAGGTATTATATCTATTTTTTTAAATAAGAGAAAATAATTATAATTTAAGAGGATTATGTGTATTTGATCGAGGTAGTGTGAGAACCAATGTTAAATATAGATGTGTTTTCTTTCTGGGAGTCATTTAATGGAATGGACTTAGTGACGGCTTAAAATTGTGTAAATCTTTGTTGTGCTTCAAAAAAACATTGAAAGGTAAAATAATTAATGGTTACAATGAATTTTTTTATTTTTTCTGTTAATTTTTGTTTCGTTTTTCTCTTTTGTATTACTTTTGTTATGTTTAGTTTTTTCAGTTTAGTTTTTTTTATCTTGTATCACTGATGTCCTTGGTAACTTTATGGGTTTTTAAGGGATAGAAAAAATAAGCCTTGGCTTCTGCCTAGATCCATTTCGGCTATAGATATTGTGAAAACAAAACACATGTGTGAACTTCAAACGACTAAAAACTGAATGCACAAAATTCAACTTTTGCACTGAAACTAACCGAAATAAACCATTCATTCATTCATTCATTCATTGTCCATTTATGATCAGCATTATTGAATGAAAACAACTCTTAAGATGTGGTTAATATTATCATGAGCATTATCATCTGGCACCACTTTAGCTTTCATCCTCCCAGGAGAACATTGATGACGTGGGTGTGAAAAGATGCTTTATTACTCTGTATCTTCTGGAACAAAAGAAACAAATATAACTGGCACCGCTTCCAGCTGGTGATGAACTTAACCTGTTATTCGTGACTTCATGTCTTAGAGCTCTGCATTTTCTTTGTACTCTTTCTATCAAAGCTATTTTCTCCAAAAAAGCATAGAAATTTGACTAAGTATCATTTTTGGCAGAAAATACCTTTTCTACCACTGAGTATTCAGACGATTATTTTTTCCAAGACAAACCTGTCTGGGGCTGGTTTACAAATACCCAAAACGTGTTATTTATTTATTGCTTCCATTTTTTATTTTACTTCTTGTGCCAGGAAGAGACAAGATAACTGTTATTCTGCCTGGTTGCACATTTTGGAGCAAACCGTTGGCTGTGGTTTGTCATGTGTGCACAATAAGGCCCGCTTGTCCTTTCAGATTTTCTTCCAACCAAACACTTGTGCAGGTGATTTCACTTAGGATTTCTCCTCTGTGGTTGGAGGTATTGTAATTAGTGCAGAAGTGTTTGGTTGGAATGACAACCTGCGCGCACGTCCCTCGGCGAGCGCTGCCGAACAATGAAAGACTCAACACACGCGCTGTGTTCCAACACATCCCCAGCTGCCAGATGAAATCAAAGAGCAACAGTGTTCAAAGGAAGGGCACGCCCCAGTCAAACCAATCTATCATCTGGTGCAACAATGGAAGTCAGGTTTATGTTGGCTAAACATTTATTATTCATGCACCATTCACGAGGAAGCCAAGTGAGGAGGAAATGAACATAAATCTTTTTATTTCTTGCTGTTTATTTCTCTCTTACGGGAGAAAGAAATCCCCCCATCGCTCTCTCACACACAGACCCATAAATAAACACACAACGTGCACTCTCTCTCTCTCTCTCTCTCTCTCTCTCTCTCTCTCTCTCTCTCCAAGAAACAGTCTCAGGATTTATCAGTATATTGACCCGCAGAGCAAACCCCCTCAGGAATTCTTCCTGCTCCAGCTTCAATCTCTTTCACCAGCGCAGACATGACTCAATCCAGTCATTTCAGACAACAGGGATTGTTATACTGGTTAGTGCACACTGCGCAATATTATTTGAGACTTAAAAAAAATAATAAGAAGATTTGTTCCTGCTGCCTTGAAGATAAATTCTGTTTAGTTTTTTCATTAAGTTGTAAAAAAACATTGGTTCATATCTTCTCTCTTGTGGCATTAAGTTGCAACAATTCTCTTCTTAGTTTGTCCAATTGTTATAATTCCCAATCTGAAAGGTCTATGAGTTACTGCTGCAGAGGTATTCCACAAGGCTTGTGCAGTTTCATTTATTGTAAGTGTTGTGAATGGAGCCAGTACACTTTATGTCGACTCCAAAAACAAAGAAACTTCAAAAGGAGGTAACCCACTGGAAAGTTAATCATACATCACGATGTTTTCCTCCATCCATGCATCTTTTTTACTTGCTCCTTCAAAATCCTGGCTACATAGGGACTGCAGATGTCTCGTCTACCATTTGGCAAAATGTAGAGTACACTGTGATTACCACCACACCGCTATCAGACATCGTATAAAACATAGTAATCATTTATATTTCGAGTGGTTTTAAGCAGGGGTTAACGGACACTGATTACATTAATGGAAACATGTGGAATTCTACTTTAATAAAGGTGCATCTGAACAAGCAATACAGCAATTATCCTTCAATGACCTTTGGTTCTATTAATGTGTTCTCTTTCGCTTGTTCTTTCATGCTTTTATGATATTAAGAGGCTGCATTCAGCTGTCTTACATTGGAATTGAGTTTACAAGCAGAAGTTCAGGTTGATTTATGGTGGCATGTCACAAGTGTGAGGCTAGTTAATTTTGCTTGCAGTTTTATTAGTTAAACATGAATCAGTTGAACCGTTCCACACGCTGAAATTTCATCTTTTTGATGTTTAAGTGATCTGTTGAGACTGGCACACCACAGTCAATACTGATAGAGCACTTTACTGTTTCTGATATCAATCTCACTACAAGTGTGTCACGGCTGTGTTGGTAGCTGGATTGCATATTGAAAAAAAATTGTTGCATTGGCTGTGATACTGCAGGCTGAGTCTCTGTGCATTACAGGCCACAGCACATCAAACGGCTCAGAGTGTGAGAGTGAACGAGCTGCAATTTAAAGAATCCATGTGGCTCAGACACCACTTCCCCGTATTTATTGCTTTTCACACATAGAAATCAAAAATGAGTAGGCTGCAAGCTTTGTATTAAATTCAAACATAGAGTATCACAAACCATTGTTTCCAGGGCCAGAGAAACCTGCTGTGATGATTTATTACTCGAGAGATGATGGTAAATGCTTTGGAAGCCGTGCCGTAACACTGACCATTGTCAATTTTCTATCTGTGGCGTTGCGGTTGGCTGTGGTTACCAACTACCACTACCTAAGTGAAAGTTTAGTGCTGCAGTCACGTACAAGTCTCAGGACTTATCACTTCAGTATATAGCAGCTTATTCCTGGCATGCCGCTGGAAATACAGTTGAGGTCAAAATCATTAGCCCCCCCTATAAAATTTCACATTTCTTCAAAAAAATTCTCAAGTGCTGTTAAACAGATCAATGATTTTTTTTTAACACAGCTTTTCCAAACATCCTAGCTTTATTTTTGGATGCTTACATTAGTTAACTTTGCACACAGAAACAAAATTATTTCACAAAAACCCAGACTCTATTAGGGTCAAAGTTATTAGTCCCCTTAAGAACTGACCTTTTTTTTTATTTTTTTTGCCAAAGCAGCACAAACCACTATTGTGCTATTATGTGCTTTTACTTTATAATGCTCACAGCTTGTAATCAACCAATCAAGGTAAAACAGGGTTCTCCCACACTTTAAACACAGTATATAAACCTTTTTTAACGGTTTGAGCTGTCGCTTGAGGAAGCATCATGCCAAAAACAAAAGAACTCAGAACAGAACAAGTCTGGCAGACGTAGGAAGCCAAAAATTTGAAAAAGACTATGGAAAGAAAACTTGTGAGGGATGTTTCTAAAGACCCTAGAACTTGTTAATGACTTACCAAAGTCAGGAATTGTAGTGTCAAACAAGACAGTGACTGGAGCCCAACACAGAAATGTGCCGCAAGAATGCAGGTCAAGAACAATTCCACTGCTAAGAAAGAAACCCCTTCAAGCCCGACAGAAGTATTCTAAGGACAATGTAGAAAAGGATTCTACATACTGGAAGTGTGTTCTTTGGTCAGATGACAGCAAACTCCAGCTCTTTGGCCACAAAGAAGTTGCTTATGTTTGGAGAATGAAGGAAGAGGCGTATAACCCAAAGAACACCATGTCGAAGGTTAAACATGGGGCTTCAGTGCGCCTGGAACTGGGAATATTGTCAACATTGAAGAAATCATGAAGAATGAAGGATATGTGGAAACTTTGATAGAAAACCTCAAGCAGTCACCAGCATAACTGGGTCTGTGGCTTTGTTTACGACACCACAACAACCCAAAACATCCGTCACTCCTGGTGAAGAACGAGCTCCACAAAGCCAAAGTGAACGTTATTGTGTGGCCTGCACAAAGCCCTGACTTGAATCCCATTGAAAATCTGTGGGGTGAACCCAACGCCAGGATTCAGGAGCTTGAAGGATTTGACAAAGGAGAACAGGCTGGTATTCCTCAGGAGACATGTCTGAGGCTTGTTACAAATGACTGCATGCTGTCATAAAGCAAAAAGGACACACAACTGACTATTAGTAGCAGGGGGGCTAATACTTTTCACCCTGGTAGTTTTTGTTCAATAATTTTGTTCCTGTGTACAAAGCCGGGTTAAAAATGCATTGATCTGTTTTTTTATTATTTCATAAGGGGGCTAATAATCATCTTAACTGTATGATAATGTCTCTCTTTAAAGAAAAATCTTTCAAATGTTCTTCTTGACAACATAGTATACGAGAGGACATACTGTATGTGCCATTAAGCAGGAAAGAATTATTTACTGGGCTAGAAATGTGTTTACTGTTGACAAGGTGAATTTATTCATGACACAACAGAGAATATTTATTCAAGCCATTTCGAGGCTCTGATCTACATGCCTTTTATTTTATTTGAAAAATCCCTTTAATGAAACATCAGAATTATGTTGAGTCTATGAAGTAGTGAGATTCTAAATCACTTACTTTCATTTTACAAAAGCATTCCAGTCCATTACCTGCAAGTCTGCCATCACATTGAGTCACATACTATTTTTTATTTATTTTTTAATCACTGATCCCTCATCAGTACTTATAGTTATTTGGGTATTTTATGATCCGACAGCTCTGTTAAGTTGTCAGTGAGGGGAACTTATCTGGCACTGTTTATTTTCTGCTCAAAACCACCAAATAAATCCTGTGATACAATATTGCATGCGGCAGCAGTAAACACAACAGACAGGGCTGATTTATCACCCTCATTACGCCACATTAGCTGTAGTACCACAGTGACAGAGTTGAAAGAGAGACAGACAGACAGAGGCCTGAAGGAAAGTTTACTGGGACACAGATTTAACAAGTGGTGTATCATTAATCTCAGTCAGTTCTCCATTTCTCACGTCTCTGTTTCCGGTTGACATGTGTCAGTCTTTAATCTGCGAGCGCCAAATTAAAAGCAATGCTTATACCACCGAGGGCCACCTGTGCCACCCAAACTGTTTACTGCAGTTGCTTCCTCTGCAGACGGAGATGGGAACCAGGCATCTTCGCAGCATGTGTGCTCCTCGACTTTCAGTTGTTTGAGATGGAGGGGTCCGGCAGAAATAGTCTTACTTGACATCACAAGGTTATTATTTTTAACAAAGCGTATGAAACGTTACCATTCCATATGCACAAGTGAAATAAGGTCCGATCCAGCCCATGAGACGAAATTTGCCAGTTGGGAAAAAGTCTGTTTATTTAACCACCAGGGGTGAGAGTAATGGATGCAGCAAAACTTTCTTATAATGCTTTCTGACCCAAAACCCCAAAAAGAAGAGAAGTGGACTCAGAATGGAGAATGCTTTCAGAAAAATGGACCGGCTCCTATTTCTTCACACAGGTCTGTGTGCTTCATGCGTATGCAGCAAGTTGCTGAGCTCAATGAAAATTATACTCAGCGCCACTATGAAACTCATCATAGTGAAAAATGTGACGGCTTGTAAGGACAACCGAGAAGAGAAAAGATCAATGAAATGTTAGCGAATCTGAGGAAATAGTCTTTTTTCACACACAACGGAGAGATTAGTGATGCAGCTGTCAAAGTCAGTTACATTATTGCTTATAATGAAATACCGTGAATGGGGCTTGTGCTGTCAGCATGGCCACCAATGGCGCACTATCTTGGATCGGGGGGGGGGGGGGAAAGCAGGTGCTTTGACAAAACTTGGAGAGAAACTACGGGCCGATATGGAGGACATATACATTTTTGGACATTTTGCTGTATTTTGCATCTATTAGGCATACTGACTGGAAGGAAAAGATGCTTTACCAGCAGAGAGGCACAAAACATACAACAGCACAACCTATGTCAATATTTAGCATAACAGATTCCTCATGACTGTCATCAGTTTGTAATTATACATTGCACATTATTAAACATGGCCACTCGCCTCAAAAGCCTTTAATTAGAATGAATGTAGTCTCCATTCGAGCACCCACTAAGACGTCATATTTTTCCATATTGCAGTGAATATGAAAACAGTCCATAAATAACCATGATCTCGAGTATGACAAATGCTGTAGATCTCAAATGTATCATTTAGAAGAGGAATTTGTAAGTAATTAGAGCATTTTCGATGAGCCTCTGATGATTTATTTAAAACTCCAATCTGGTCGGCCTTGAGCTCCACACATTCTTTGCTGTTGCACTTTGGCTGTGGATTTCCAGGAGACTTTGAGGGTTCAGTTAAACGCAGTCGCGGAGTAATTGGGCGTAAATGTTGTGCAGCTGCGTTCATTTCTACCCTTATACCTTTAAATGCCCTTAATGGTTTTAATGAGACACTCATTTCAGAGGCAACTGTGTGTTAAAGATCTTTTCACACC
Source organism: Lipophrys pholis (assembly GCF_963383615.2). NCBI lineage: Eukaryota > Metazoa > Chordata > Actinopteri > Blenniiformes > Blenniidae > Lipophrys > Lipophrys pholis. The sequence continues at coordinate 26,445,607 of NC_137628.1, forward strand.
CTGTCTCATCAAGACTGTCTCACCGTCAGCTGACTCCTACCCTATCTGCCTACTTTAACCACATCTGCCAACCTGGAGATAAGGATTGTTATTTTCAGTTCATTAGAGGTCCTGACACTACCTCTCTGATGAAAGCTGCTTGCCTGCCAGACGTGACTTCATGTTGTAATTCATATACCATGTGTCTGAGTGACCCGATTGATCTTTCAGCTGAATGGCCATTTGAATATTCAGAAAACAGCCTTTCTTCACCTATTTTCCCCAAAATGAAACTTGCATAAAGGGTAGAAGTTACACAGGTTACTACCACTGTTAATAACAAAGTGCTATAAATGTTTTTAAACCACTTTTATACAAGATGGCAATGTGAAGATCAAATGTTTAGCATGAGTTAATCACTCACATCATCTGTTGTGGGAACATACATACTGGTATTTTGGTCTTTGGCCCTTTTGAAGCAACAACAAGACTGTTAAACATAAAAACAGCTGCAAACCTGACATTGAGCTACAGCTCAATATCAACACATTTATATACTCGAAATGTAAACTTCATTGGGCACACTTTATTGAAAATACCAGAACTATGCCCTAATTTTCTTTTGAAAAGGTTTCATTGAGATGGTTCAAAGAGGATTTAATGTATTTTCATATTTTGATTTGTAGTTTGTATTGACGCTGACCTGAACACCATCAGATTAGGATTCTTCCCGCCTTCTCAATATTTAGCCCTCTTGATAATATAAACAAGAAAAAAGCACCTGATATTTGAACAAGCTCGTTTCAAGGCTGCCATGCTGAGATGTTTGCAAAAACTGCTTTTGTGTAAATGCTAAAATGAGAATTGTAACAAAGCACCAATGATGATGTTAACAAGGTAATATTTACTCATTCTGGCAGTTTTAGTTTTTTTTTGAGCTAGTGATCAACCACAATTACAAAAATCTACATAAGTGAATACCACCAGATTTGAGGGTATCCAAAGTGTTTGATATAATAAAAAATAAATGGTGAATATATAATTTACCTCTCTCATATATACCCAACATTTGGGAAATATGGAAGTTCATTGTCTTGAACCCAGTGGCAGCTACAAGGATGGCAAATTGGTATGTAAGCCTTGACTCTGGTTTGGCAGGTAATCCACCCTGCAAGTGTGGCAACAGCACAAATACATTTAATGAATCACAGACGTTGTTTCTCATTCAGAATCAGAATATTTTGTCATACTGCTTTGACATGAGGCATAAGACCAGTCGGACACACTGTGTTAATGCACCAATTTATAAAGCCAAGCTTCATAAACAGATGTCAGAGTCATGATGACGGATCAGAACTTCCAACTATAGATGTAGATATTCTTTAGTATTGGACAGGCCGTGTAACTCACAATATGATCAATACATCTATAGAAAATGAACAAATGTTGCCTTGAAACCATTACAAGGTTCATCTGTTCCACGGCTGAGACATGAACAGATCTTAAGGACTTGTGGTATTGTTTTACAGTCGGGGGTCCGGAAGGCTTCAGTTGACTAAATGACAACGTTGTACAGCGTATTTACATTTATGAGGACACTGCCATACGTCCTTGCCGTGAGGTGTAGCTCTGAAGAAAATCATATCGTCAAAATACTTTTTAATGCTGTTTGAAACACTGCGCTGTTTCCTTCTGTCTTTTATAATGTGCCCACTTGATTTGCCGTAATTAATAGCTCTGCATCTTGAATAGGACAATTTGGCCTTGCTCTCTAAATTAGCTTATCACAAAGATTTATTGCACCATTGAAAATGAATCAGGCAATGTGGGAAGGGTGATTGGACAGCCTGAGGTATTAATTTACTTGCATATGCATCATTTTCTAGTTTAAGAGTGATCGCAAAATGAAATAGACAGACTTGTTCGGTTCACAAGTTCACATTAAAGATTAGTGTCAGTTTGATCACGTCTCCAAACAGCTGCAAGCAACAGTGGGTGAAAAAAAAACCCCAAACAAAACAAAAAACATTTTTAATGGCTCTTTTCCAAAGACCTTGCTCTCATCCAGGCTTGGTAAACATCTCCACTATTCGATTGTATACTCTATAAACTCAAAGCTATTATTGATGTTACATGAATTAAATAAAGAGCGGCTTCGTCAGTAATTGCCTCGGCTCTGTCATTTAGGATCACATCAAAACAAGTAAAGAGCAGAATAGCTGGTTGGACGTCATAAATGTTCCCATCCCAGCTGCATGCTCTGTTGCCTTTAGAAGCTTGATCTAATGCACAGTCGGTAATGAGCACATTAGTGAAGGGAAAGCAGAAACATTCAGCACTGTGACGCGGTTCTTCGGGAGACTGAGCTCTCTCCACGTGTTTGTTACTCTGCAGGTTCGTCTTGTCTTGCATGCAAACTTCGTCGGGCGGTGAAATTACATTTTTGGCCGGCGCTGCATGTGCATAACTTAGCATTTAAGAGGTGGCAGAGTAAGATCCCCGTCGCCCTGTTAAAGTTAATGAATCGTGGAGAAACTACCTACATGAAAGTGAAGTCGGACATGTGGTTAAGGTGTTTAATTGTGAGCTGGAAGTTACCACTTACGCCATTTGGTATTCAGGAGACAGCAAAATCTAAGCTATCTCTGCAAATCCAAGAAATAAACACCCTTTAAAATAACTTTTATTTTCATCCATAAACCCAGCCATCCCTCCATCTTCTATACAGTGTTATCCTGCACCTCGTTACGATTCCTGCTGATGTGCGACGGCAGGTACACCCTGGTCGTGTCAGCAGTCATTCACAGTGCAAACACCAAGGGAAAGTCACACGTTCACATCATAAAACAAATCATCCTGTTGACCCAAGACAGAGAAAGGAATAACATCACCTGACATTTTAATCAGCACGCACAAAAAAGTGAGTACTCCAGATTTTGCTACTGGGCAGTCATAGTACTTATCTTGCATATTAATTTTCAAGAATTCAGTTATAGGTCAGTCAATCAATTGTTTATTGTCAACAAAAGTTGTGATTGTGTTTTGATACCTGTTGCTTGTTGTAATCTGTCCCAACTTCTGCTGCTCAAACTTTAATTTGATCAGCGTAAAACATAATCATCATGCAGGATGTTATGACAATTTCAACACGGTGACCAAAATGAGTGATTTCTAAAAATGCACATCAACATTAAAAACAATCATCACGCTGCAGTGGTTTACTTACGTCTCATTAAACTCTCCGTAATCAAAATAGTCTGTCTGCAGTGCAGTGGTTTGTGCTGTTGGGTTGTGGCATTTGTGTTTGTGTTGTGCTGTTGGTCCTTCTGGGCCTCCACAGCATCCACATGTCCAACAAACTAAGAATCATGTATTCATGTTTCTAATCCTGGAATATTAATTTAACATTAAGACAGCAAACAAACATGTTTTCATTCTTTTCAGCATTTCATGAAAATCGCCCATCGTAACCATGATGACTTGCACGTAGTTATCACATTAGTAGTTTAGAGATCTGTGAAACAAACTGATGAACAGACTGCACATCAAGAGTCACGAAAAATTGGGGACTAAAACTGTATTTTCAACATTAGAACATCAATAAAATCTGTTAAGGCGCAGTAATTCTCTCTCTCACCTCACAGCAGCATGGGTTCCAGTCCCTGCTTGTTGTCAGTATCAACATGCTGTTTCTTATGTGGCTGTATGTGCATGCTGAGCTCTTCCTCTTTGTGTTACACCTGAGATCAAGTGGCGACCTGTGCTTGCACCTTGCCAGCTGTTGACTGAGGTACATTCCAGCTCCCTGTGACCCTACTCGGGATGAAGTAGGTAAAGATGATGAATGAAAGCACTTGGGGTGGGGGTGGGGTGGGGGTATATAGGAGGTTGAGCTGTATGGAAGCAGACTTTGATGTAGACGCAACAGGAAACAGTGGGACGGAGAGCAGGTTGCTTATAGCTGCGGCTCACAGTACGGCAGCAACAGATGTGATATCAAGAAAAGAGGAAGCAGAAGTAGTGAGATTAAGACAAGTTCAAATAGGTCACGATATAAGCCTCTCTAGAAAGGGGGTGAGATGAAGGGATTATCCAATACAACGAGAGTAGCTAATCAAAGGCAAAGACTGGAGACTTCAGGAATTTTAACAGAGACGCATAGAAAGAAATAATAAAAAGAAAAGAAAATCACAAGCATTTGAAATACTGCACCTTTTTATGACTCTTTCAGGCTTAGTTTGTTTAGCATTTAAGCATTAAACCGGCACCCAAAAGAAAAGAAAAAAATCTACCACTTGAGCAACAAGGTCACCACTGTCAAGATCACGTTCTCAGTTCTCTTTTGAGCTTTTTCTCCTGTTGAATATTTGGGAAGGCTTATATTCTCTACTTTGTCTGCTCAGATTGCATTGACAAAATTATTACATACATTTAAAAAAAAAAAAAAAAAAAGCAAAATCTTAAAATAAGGCAAACAAAAAGTAAAGGCATTTGATGTGAAATCTACTGCAGTGTCTCCCATCTCTTCCCTCAAAGGACCAATGCCCTTCAGTTTCAGACTTCATCCCGCTCCGACACAACCAATGGGAGCAAACGGTCCGTCATTAAACTCTGGAGGAGCCTGATAATGAGCCATTTATGTGAGTCGTGTGAGTTGGAGAAAAGGAAACATCAGAAACATGTGAACTGGTCCCTCGGGGGCGAACGGCAGAGCTGCAGTTTAAACAGAATTTAGAGGGAGTGAAGTCGGATTCTCAACTATGTGATGATGAATGTGTCGAACAAGGTTCAGCTAAACCACTGCCAGTGTCAGCAGGTGTGTCTGTGTCTCATCGTCACCATCCTCATGATTCTGGTGGCTTATCAGCATGTAATCAGGAACACAAATCACTTTTGTTCCAGTCATTTTGCTTCTGCTGTTGCAATCTGCTCCACGTCCTATATTGTTTACACTGTTGTTGCACATATTGTCGCACAATTAATCAATATGAGTGAATGATTACGCAGAGTGTCATACCGATGATTACCAAGTCTGCCATCCTTGACAAGGATCTGATGAGTCGATGCAAACCTGCAGACCATAACCACGCCTCTGGGCTCATCAGGGAGCAATAAATATTCATCAAGTGATTATTTTATAATCACTTTAAGCAATGGATCAATAATCAGAAATGCTGTATTTGCATGGTATCATGCTGTGTAATGTTTCCAACAGTGCAATTGCCACACATCATTCTTTGGCGTGTTTCTCAATACTTCACTCATTTAAAAATGTATTTGACTTACTGATCGTATTGATGGTATTGATAGTTGTTGTTTTTTTTTGCTCGAATTCTTTTTTATTTTGTGGCAGAGCTCCACGACATTTGATAACTTCCTTCAACTACACATTTAGTTCCACATTTCTGTGCTGGCGGGAGCTCAGCGCTCCAGCCGAGAACTCTATAGCTGGGCCGCCAGACTGGTGAAATAGTGCCAGAATAACCTTTAAACTTGAACTTTAAAGTTTTTCTTTGTTGTGGCGTTAAGTATAATTGTTGTAAAAGCCTATGTTTTTGCAAAGGTTTGCGCAAGTCGTAACAAAATTGACTACTATCTGGACAAAAAGCCACAATTTAATGATACATATGGGCACAGAATTATCTGAAAAGTCCCAAAAAAAACCCTCTCTTTTAGTAAATGAGGTCCTTACAGTGCATATCTGTAAAGCTTTCAAGGAAAACAAGGAAAACAATTGACTGAATGTGATTCACTTATTTTCCACTCGCCAACAACTGAAAACTCTTCAGAGCTTATTTTCTTACTTTATTTACAGCCTAAAACATTTGCTGATTAATTTTGTGATTTTATTCAAACTAAATACCAGATTAATAGTGAAAGATGAATACACCTGGCAGAGCAGCTGGAGGCCACATGAATTGTAACCATTAATACAGCCTTAATGAGTAATTAACGTGCTTCATAATGGCCTACAATGAAATGATTTACAGCTTTTATTTGTTTGTCTAAGAGAGCAGAGCACACTGCAAATGTTTATTGTTTGTTGTTGTGAAGTTCCTAAAATGCTTTTAGGACCGTCGTGTTTATCATCAGTCATATTTAAAAAGAAAGACATCATTAAAAATAATGTAGTGGTAAAGTACAACTGTGAAAGATGTAGTGTGAAGTCACATTTCAATAAATATAGCTCCACTTACGACAACAAGCTTTTGTTTCTTGTAATTAAGACTGGCTGAGGTCACCCTGAATCACTAGTGAATATGAATTCCTGTATACTATCAATTGCTGGCGGGGATTTCCATTTATTATTCTGTCAAAATCCACATTTGTAACCTTGAAATGACACTGCATTTAGCTGAGGTTAGAGGTTTGTGCCAGCAGGATGTACAGGATCAATAATCCAGCTGAAACGGAGTAGATAAGAGAGAGTTCAGCCAGTGTCACGACTGCTGTGTGTTATTTCTATGACCGACAAAACCCGCTTTTCTCAGGTGGTGAACTAAATAAATGAGGCATTTTCTCAAGTTACACGACGTGAACTCTGCAGACCATTACCTGAGGATGAATAAGCTTTAAAATTTCTTTTAATAGAGTGGGTGAATTGTTAAACGAACTCATAGTCTTTTTGTGCCTTAAGTATTGGCCTTATGCACAAACACACACACACACTCTTTATATTTTAAGATCACATTTGTGGGGAAAAAAAAAACACTTTTAAAATGCAAAATTGGACCCCCTCATGTGAACAATAGTTAGTGAATCATAAAACTATTGAAAAGCATCAAAAAGAACATGAAGTGGGACTATAAATAGTATTTTGAAAACCATTTTGAAGGATTTGTTTTGGACAGTGTCGCAGAGCGTTTAGTTTGGATGCAGAAAAGCAAAGAAAGAGACATAATGATATGATTTGATACAAGAACTCTTACATTTAAAGCTGTAAGACATTTTCCTATAGATAGTAGTCACTGTATTTAATTATCTAAGTTGCTTCATCCAATGTGGTGCGAGGCAGGCTACACCCTGGACGGGTCACCGGTGCTCAAACACTGAGAAACAACCACACACATTCACCTTGTATGGCACTTTAGAGTATTTAGCATTTTAGAGAATGTTTTTGGGCCGGAGGAGGAAACTGGAGTACTCGGAGAACACCTACACAATACTTAACTATTCACTGTGATATAAATCATAAAAAAAAAGAAAAAAACTAAAACGTGTGCGTGAACTTTTAAGCACTGTAAACTGAATGCACAACATTACATTTTTACACTGTAAGTGTAACCAAAAGAAACCATTCAGGCTTTTTGGTGATCTTACAATGTGAAGAAATGTACGGCTGTATACGCTTTTTCATATTTCCTGAGACATTTTGCCATTCTGTGTAATTAAAACTTTATCTCTGGCTGAGGGCAGAGGAAGCTCACCTGCAGGAGAGACATTGGAAATTAAATACAGCTACATAATAATCTGTTGTACATTCAGGTATGAGATGTAATCCGGCTCTCTCCCTCGTGCCTCCCTGCTGATGCTCTCAACATACCATGATGTCATGAACTGACCGAGCATCCACCGTAAATCCCCTCAAAGTCCTCTCTAATTCATATTGGAAATGGATACTTGAGGATCCCGGTGGGTGTTGTAGTTCACAGTGAGGGGCTGTCGTCTGGCACACTGTGGTCCCGGTAATGTCGGCGGCCGTCATCCCGCGGATTAGTGAAAGAATACAATGATGAAGGATACATGCTGCTTCTCAGATTAGGATTGACCTGCTTTGAAACATAATGGTGATTTCTTCTCATCCGCTTAAAGCCACCGACTGACCCAAATTATTTAGCTTTCTCTCCATTAAATGTCGAAATATCTAATACAATAGAATGAGGTATAATTAAGAGTTTTATATATTACAATGCACTTTAAATCAGGCCCAGGATATGAATTAGTTTATTGAGGGCTCGTGCACATTGGAGATTATGGAGCCTGTGAGTTATGTGTTCAGCTGCCCGTCTGTCGTCCGAAACATCAGAACAGGAAAAAAAAATCCTCACGTGGTTTTCTGGGATCTTTAGTAAAGGTCTATTTACTCTATGCAAACATTTATACCATTTCAGAACTCATAACCTGACAGTAATCGTTGATGGCAGTAGTTTATATGATGATTTTTCTTCATGAATGACAGCAATTCCATCTTGTACTTACAACAAAAAACAAAAGACATAACCATCCGTGTGGCCATTTTCATTTGTGTTGTGTGCTGTTTCTGGGCAGTACACACTCTGGGAGCAAATATCAGTCTGTGACACTACAGCAGCTCATAACTGTAAACCATCTGCAACACCTATTAGTCAATATCAAGCTCAATATAATGGCGCGCCAGTGTTGGCTGGATGAAACTGGCTGGTCTCCCATCATTGTCCTTTATTTGGCTGAGTTCTTATTATCAACATCAAAAGCTAAATTGAATCCACTAACAGTAATCAGTTGAATTTCTCCCCAGACTGATCTGTAACTTCCAGGATATACAACCGCCTGACTTTAGGCACCAAGCGCAGGTATTCCTGTGTGTGAGATCACTCGACCCGTCCAAATAACGTCAACTTCTCGAAATGACCTGAACTTAACCTCAAACCTGAGAGCTTGTCCTGACCACATCAGTCTGGTGTCGTGAAGCAGGGTCGTCGGAGCAGGCGTGTGATATTTGTGGAGGAAAAAAGTGTGAATGCAGCTTCAGTGGACTAATAAAATCCGTGAAGGATCACTAATAGTAGCATGGACAGTAGAGCCACAAACTGTTTATATAGCAGCCAAAAATAGAGTTATTTGAGTATTCTATAATGGGCTCATGTCATTTAAACAAAGTTTATATTATACAAAATGTTTTACTCAGCCATGAATCTATGAGCACATTTCTGTTTTCATTTGGTTTTGTATTTCGGAAATATTGTGGAAATTCAATATCATATAACATGAAAAAGGTTTAAGTTAAAGTGATGTTGATAAATATTCAGAATAGGAAATGATATCAGGAACTATGGAGACACATTTTGAAACAGCAGGAAATCATTTTGACCTGCAAACCAATCCTGGGCATCATGTTCATGTTTCCTGGTGTCGACGAGTGTGAAACAAGTCAAGGTGCTAAAACAAGACGGATGTAATCTTGTCTTTCAATATGAACTGCTACGATGACGTGCAGTGTTTATTTTGTATTTTTTTATTATCATCAAACACAATGAATCTCAGTAATGTAACCAAGATAGACTCAAGATCAGACTGAAAGAGCAAAGACCTGATTTTTCTCAGACTTCTTAACCGGTGCATGAACATTATTTGAAATTAGTTTCTGTAGAGGTTACTGTCATAATAACACCTGGGATTTGAGCTGTGGGACTTTTTTTAATTTTATTTCTGTGACGGTTTTCTTGATGTTTCTTTAAAATAAGGGTGGAAGTTGAAGCAGAAAGGATGTTTCTGATTTATCTGGAGAGGTGGGGCTCTCCTCTCTTGGCCTAGTTCAGCATCCACGTTCAGCCCAATTCCATCTTGAGTGCGCCAGACTGTAATATAATGACCTTTAAGTTTAAACTTTAAAGATCTTCTTTGCTGTGGCGCAGAGTATGCTGTGATAATGTCTATATTTTCACAAAACCCAACAATTACTACCGGAAATGACTACAGTCTCAACAAAAAAAATGTTTCAACGGGGCCTTCTGATGAATAGTACAATGGAATGTCCAAAACACGGTTGCATTATTGATGTTGTTACAAACTGACCCTGACGGCATTGCTTTGAGGCTGATCCTAGATTGCTTGCAATAAGCTGGCTAGTTTTCACAGCAGTATCACCGAACCTCAGCGTTGTGTTGTGTCCACTATTCTTAAGTAATTTGTTTTGAAAAACTATAAATCTATATTTTCTTTGAAATTTTTTTTCCAAATAGCTTGATGGTTTGACAGCCTTGAGTCTTATGTTCAACGCCACTGGTTGAGAGGATGGACAATAAAGTATTTAGTTCTGGTTTTGCTTCAAGAACAAGAAATTCTTATCGTTGATATACAATACCATATGTGAAGTAATGAATTAGGAAAAACAACAAAAGTTTTTTGGTTTTATAGTTTTAAAGTGTTAATCTATTTCAGGCCAAGACACCATCAGGGGCAACTTAATGAGATTATTTAAATACAGATGAATCAGTTCAACATCGTCCATTGGCCTTTTGAGAGAATAAAGAAATAATTACTTTATTAACAAAACTGCTAAATTAAGATGTTTACAGCAATAAGCCCAATGATCACTAGTTGTCAAGTAACCTTTAATTGACAGCCCAGAAAAATATGAAGATATAACAAATGAGTGTAAAGAATAAATAGATAAAAAAAGTCAATTAAGGCAACAATTTGCTGAAACACTTTCCCTGATGTCACTACAGCACTCATAGTTGTAATGGTCATCAAATTACAATATAATCCTTATTATTTTTCTTTCTTTTACTTTTAACAATCTGTCAACAAAAGCTGTTTACTGCACTGTCCACAAAATCGGCCTTGTTTATGTGTTGCTTCGTAATAATCTTGTGAATTGTTAATAGGTTAGATTTAATGTCAAATAGCTAATTAGACTACATTTTAATTGTAAATCAGTCGCTGGAATCCTAAATGAATCTGAAGAGCGTCTGGGAGCCCGCTGCTGTGGTTTGACATTTCTGGAGCTAATTTTACCAAAGTTGTAGAGAAAAGAAAAGAAAAGAAAAAAAAATCCTATTCGATGACTCCTGCTGATAAAAAGCACGACGGCAAACATAGTACTACTCACACACGTACTTTGCAGTTTCTATTTGGATGCAAGCTTGATGTGCAAACTAATTAGCCAGTTTGACGCATGAACAAAATGTTGGTTATTTCCCTGTGGGGACGCTCAGGAGCTCCCGGCTGAGTTGCGTCTGGGTTGGCGTTTTCCCTGGAGAACAAAGGGTGACCTCTGCATGATCACAGCTCCCAGACAAAGGCTCTGACTGTTGTCCATGCATCTGTGCTTGACAGTTTCTCAGTAGGGTCGCGGTGAGGACATCGTTTGGGGACTCGATAGTTCAACCAGAGGACTAAGGGGGTGGGAGGGAGGGGGTTGTGAAGACCAGCAGCCTGCCTCAGTACCTGGAAAGGGTTTGATGTGAGCCCCTATACTAATCTCGCAATGGAAAAATGGAAATGACCAGAGTATTTATCAGGCACTTTTACATTTTTTCGCAGACTCACTTGAGTACTGCTGTATAAAAATCGGGAGGTGACCTGCTGTGGCCATATGCACTCGGTGCTGACACCATATGGTATTTCAGCACAGCCCGTACAGCATATGCACGACTTGTTCCACCTGATGTTGATATCACTTCTTGTACAACTTCCTATATCCCCCATAGCATCAGCACTTAACATTATTCATGTACATTTGTTGAAAGACAAGCCACCATGCAGCTTTCACTCCTATTATTCTGCCTTTACTTTCTCAAAACCAGCTGTTTTGTATCTGGTAGTGTTTGTATTGCCACAAGTGATTAAAGTGTCTAATTTGTAAAGAGAACAGTTATTATTGGCTACCATGGCTCTCCAGGAAGAGGAAGAAGCTTAAGTGAAAGCGATTAGCTTGATTTGCTGCTCACCATGAGTCGAGCAATATCTGATATGCTAACAAATGCCTCAAAGTATACGTGTAATTGTTGTTGTTTTTTTAAAAACTGATGTGAGTGAGTCTTGTTTGTGAAAATTTCTATTCAATAATTTAGGTCCTATTTACATGTTTCAAGTGAAAATGCATTGCTTTTGCATTTTCACTTCAGAAAGGAAAAAGGGACTCAGATTGTGGGTTTTTTTGGCGCCAAGCGCTGTGGAATATTTCTTTTGTTGATTCTTTTTTTCCTTTCTTTTTTATTTTTATTTTGGAGGTTTAGATGGATGCTTTTTACTTAAGGAGAAAAAATTACAAAAGGAAATAGGTGAATAAAAAAAAAATACTAATTACTTTATTGCAACTTAACTTATTAGAAACAAACAAGACATGTCAGAATGATGAAATAGGCTCAAATGCAAAACCAGAAATGGAGCAGTTACATCAGAATACACAGCTATTACCAGCTATTTCCAATTAAAAGCACTTATGTAATCTTTTAAGTTGTTATGGATAATAACATAATGTATCAGGTGAAAAAACAACGGATTTTCAACAAAAAAAGTTAATTTTTTGTGAGAAAAAGCAGAAATGACGTAAAAGTTGAAGGGCTGCAATGTGGTTCAAGTTGTTAAAATCTCTGATCGATATGGATTAATGAATGAAGTCATATATATTAATGAATAATGTGTGAGATAGGCAATGGACCAGACGAAAAAACAGATAATGAACTTTCAGCATATTTCTCTAAGTAGGCACGTTTATGTCCGGATGTCAGCAGTGTCTGAGAAGTCACTGTAAGTGTGTAAGTTGGAATCTTCGGAAGCATAAATATGTAAATGTGTGTCAAGTGGGGTGCAGACATTTCAGACAGACACTGACGGTAGTGTTTCTTCAGGGTATTGGGAGAAATTCAACTACACACACACTCACACACCTAAGGAATCCTTTAATCCTGTGATATGGAGGAGGGGATTTAGGCAATGAGAGTTCTAAAAATAACGGCAAAGTGCCAATATAGAGCAGGGATATGTTATACTATTGCAGCATCGTCATCAAAGGTGACAGATTTCATCTGGAAGTTACTTCTGCAAAGCTTATCTCGGCACCACAGAGGCACGTCGCACTATTAGAAGCATTAATGTCACACCAGCCACTGATAAATTACACTATTTACAAATTCAGTGTGGTATTTGGACCTGTTTGGTGGTGTAGTGTTTGAAGGATAATTGTCATCTATTACATGTACACTGGCTTTTGAGGGATGCTGGATTAGGTGGTTGTTTTTTTTTCTCCATGGGTAATTGGAGCCCCCTCTTTTACTTTCAGAGTTCACTCTGAGTCACCTGCATGGGCGAACTGCTGATAAGAGACTGGAATACCATCTCTGCCAATGTGCAGTAATTGAGCTGCCAACGGACTTCCAGCCCGCTGATGGTTACCTGGCTGACAGTCCAGCTACATATCTCCACTGCATCTCAGATTTGGGGGGGGGGTCATGTCATGCCACTCAAGATGAGACAACTAAAAAATCCTTCAGTTCTGCTTGTAAAAATTGTCATGACGCTATCGCACTCCATCAGTTTCACCCCACTGTGGTTGGTGACATGAGAAATGGATGTGCTGTAACTTGAGTTCTACTGATGGCTGAACTATACCGCAGGAATGTTATGGCTCCAACACGGCGTTTGTGAAGATGCGCTGCCCACTGTTTCCCAGAATTAAGCTAATGCCTGTTTCAACCAGTATGATCACGGTGCTGGCGAGGCGGGCTGACTTGTTTAAAGCAAACTGCACCACACCTTTGCAGATAAAGGTGGTTTTTCTTCCTGGAATACATAGGGGGAAAAAAAACTGTCAGAAATGCTAAAAATGACTATGCGTGTGTGTTTGCTATGGGATCGGTGCTGGTGAAGAAATCGATTTGTCAACAGGAGTTTTATTTTCTGCTTTAGGTGTGTATTTTTTTTTTTTTTATGATTATTTTTTAGCTTTTCTTTGACACACAAATATGCATTACTATATATGTGCTGGCAACCGTTTCCTGTCTGCCCGGCTGTGGCTGAAATGATCAGGTGACACTGACAGAACGCTGCAGCTGCTGCTGTTGTGCCGCTTTGCAAAGCCGGTGCAGACAAAGTCCTGCGATGCAGCAGCAGGACGGGTCCACTGGGACAAACGGGGGACTGTGTGTACACATGTGAAAATCAGCTGACTCCCAGCCAGCCTAATCCAGCTGGTTCCAAGTGAAGTACTAATACTGTGGCTTTAACCTTCATCCCCAGGATGTTGGAAAAACAATCAGACATTTCTGTTTGACACTGAAAACTCAACCTCAGGCTGCAAATATGGCTGTAGTTTTTATACGAGATATTTCAGGCTTGAAATGATAAGATCCCGTGTAAAAGCAAGGTAATTGTGAAGCGTAATGATTAAAGGCGGATTTTTGAAACATCACTGCTAAATGTCATAACACACAATTTTAAAGTATTGTTGGTGCTCCCTTTTGGAATGGGAAGAATAATCAATGTGGAATATAGAATGTAAACTGGTTGAACTCTGAAAGAACATGAACAGTAATGGCTTCAGGTTTTATCTCAACTTCTGCTTGGACACTATAAATGTTTAATGAAAGGCCAGAGCAGCATGAAACACACAAAAAAGGACAAAGGGTGTGACTTAGAGCCTGACTCAGAAAAAGCAGATATTCTGGCACAGCACTGAATTACTATGGTGGCCCCTTCAATTTCACCAGCCATGTATTTTTCATCAACAAGCTACATGAATTTATGACAATCCGTCATCTTTGTATTTTCAAGCAAACTCTCTGGCATTTCTTGGAAAGTATGTAGGGGGGAAAAAAAGAAAAGAAAGTTTTATACAAATTCGATTGTCACGACCATACAAATGTTTGGCACCTATATTTTCACAGCTGTACTTAGTCCCAATGCTCTCGTTGTAGAAGAAGGATTTAAAAGAAGTTAAGTCACTGTAATGGGCCCCCAAATCAGCAGTGCCTCTGAAAACCCGGCGGTATTAAAACTGCTTCTGAACTGTTTAAACTGGAATGCCACAAGCATACTGAATAGCTTGAGAAGTGTGTGTTTGGAAGATATATATTCAGTGGGTAAACACAGTTAAATCATAAAGCTGCGGTGGGCAATTTCTGTGAAGTAAATGAAGGTGTGATTAATTCAACTATCCTGGTTCCTGCTCTTGTGTGATTACCAGTGGGCCATGAATCACCCAGTGTAGCATTCTGCACTTCGGTCTTATCCAAGTGAACTACAGTAGAGGGAAAATTTCTAATTAACTGTGGGTTAATTGCTCTGGCAGTTGATGCTTGGAGACGAGTGTATATCATGTTGGTTGTACAGTGTCTTTTAACTTTAAAGGGGACTTTAAAGTTTTCATGGAAAATGTGAGCCTTACGAAAAATACAGAGTGAAAGTAAAGTGTCAGCATGTGAAGACGTGTGAAGAAGGGTTGTTAGGGACACAAAGAAAACCCTGAAGTTTCCTGTTTTTGACAGGAACTTGAAACGAAAATAAAGCACGGAGGCCCAAAAAAATTTATACAGAAGGGGGTCAAACAAAAACTGCCCAATTTCATCTTGAGTGGACCAGACCGGTTAAACAGTGACATAATAACCTTTGAATTGAAACTTGACTTTTTTTTTTAATTGCAATGCAGAGTATACCTGATGAAAAATGCTGATATTTTCAGAAAACCAAATAAGTACTGCTGAAAATTACTACAATATTACATAAAGCCAACATCAATGATACCTTCTATTGCAAAGTAAAGTGAAATGTAAAACCAGTGATATATATATATATAGGAAAGTGGAGTACCTGGAGAAAACCGCCACACAGGGAGAAGATGCAAACTCCACACAACAAGGCCAGTTTGGCCCAACCGGGATTTGAACCGGGCGTGTTCGTCCTACAAATAAAAAGTGCTAAATACCACACAACTGTATGGCCTGGATTATCTCACAATGCTTAATATTCCAACAAAGCACTTCACGCCACCACTCAGTATGCATATTAAGACACATGGTAAGCTGCTCTCACAGAAGTCTAGATAGTTATTTATTGTTTTTCTAGGACGAAAGTAAGCTGATATTCGTACAGTATTTATGTAAAATTGCAATTGGCCTCTGTTAACTTATGGTAAGATGTCCTAGATTGGGGATCAATGGATAATCTGCTTTCTGAGTTCAAGTGAGCCTGTCAGAAAAAAAAAGTGAATATGTACTAGAATAAAATAAAAAGTTTTCCATTTTATTGTTATCGCCATAAGGCAAAAATGAAAAAAGATATATATATAAAATCTGTGGAAACATTACCTTTCCTCCTTTTTCTAAACCCCATTGTACTTTAGGATTTTTTTATCGAACAACACTGATACCACGGGGAACGATGGGTCCTACACCTTCTCATTTCTGTGCCACTGCAGAAGGTTTTTCCATTTGTGAGCTGAGGGGGAAAATCACAGGCTGTTCATATCACCTCTGATATGGAAATGTACCATTCTGTGAATGTTTCGCTTGATGAAAACACAGATACCCCCACGAGTGTGTGTGTGGGCATGCTCAGGCAGATATCTGAGAGCAGCTTCTGGGCAACATTACATTTTATGACTGAAGAACCTGATAGATTTCTGTATAATGGAATTCCTCTGGTCTGGTAACATCCTGTAATAACAAGAACAAAACTCATTGGAGACAGACGTCTTCTCTTTCCAGCAATTTCAATCTTGTTTTCCACCTTTGCACATCTTTGTTCCAGCACGGATTGAAACGCCACAGTCTCACAAGGGGAAAACAAAGGACAACATTATGATGCAAAGACTATGGCTCAGACTCCTCCAGTATGTCTGTGAAATATCCAAGCAATGCTTACTTTTGCAGTCATACCGATCGTAATTTCCGACTTTAGTTACAATCATTAGGCTCTGGTCACATTTATTCCAAGAACTAACAATTCTTTCATAGTTTCTACACTGTATAGTTGTAGCTATAAGAAAAAAAACAGACGAGAACAATAAATAATAGGTCAACAATGAGGTGATTTCATTATGTGGTGTGAAAAGTGACAAAATGAGTCTTAAAGCCAAAAAGATAGCATTGTACTGCATTACGTGACATTATGCCGGCTGTAATTCACGGCGCTCGTGTCTCAAAGGCTCCGGTGCTATTCTTATTGCAAATAAAGAGGTATTTTTCCTGTTTTCACCTCCACTGCTCGCTGAGATAAGCTTTTCTTTGTGTGTACATTGAATACTTAAAAAAAACCCAAAAAAAACTACCTCCTCTAATAGCATCCGCATTGTGGGTTTAGGCTTGTCTGGACTTTTAGATACTGACGGAAGCATGATATTTCAAATACACACAGGATCGACACAACGAGCAAAGACACACAAACCAAGAGCTCTGATAAGATGCAGCACCTTGTGACCCTGGATCAGGGGAAGTTGGTATAAATAACCGGCAGATGAGTTATAGATTAAAAAAAATGTGAAATGTAATGATGAGAATAATTTTACCTGCCACTGCGGCCATCCCCTGGAAGAGTAAATAAAGGTGCAATGACAGTTGCTGTGAGCGATGCGATTATTTTTGTTGTGTATGCAGGAGGTAGCACAACCTTTGACAGTTAACATTGTAAACAGCAAATTATAATGAGGATTTGTTTTTAACTTTGTGCCGAGTGCAGAGCAGCACTTTGTGCAACAAGAAAAATGAAATGATTGTATTTACCCTGACACATTAACTCCCTCACCTCAATGTGCCAATTCAGATTTTTTTTTCTTTTACATTTATGGAAACCTTTCTGCACATTCCTGTGGTTTCTAATTATTAAACTTGTCACCTGTACAATTGCATGAGGTACAAAGTTATGGCTGGAAATCCATTTATCCAATGGGCCATCATTCAATAGGTCACTAAGAAGGTTGCCAGAAACCTGACCTTTACAGCTTTATAGTCAAAAGTTAAAAGTTATGATCAAACATTATACCATGTTAACATTTTTACAGGCGGTAAAACCAAAATATATTTGAGAATAAAACAGTCTTGTGCAATTATTAGGATATTTTGTCTTAGTAACCTTCAAGGAGTCCTGCAAAGAAATGTAAGGAAACACTTTGAGATAGAAATAGAAGAGGACATCCTTTGTTTACAGCTACAAATAGATCAGTTTTTCTTTACAACTGCATTTTATTTCCTTAACTATTGTATACTTTATTTATGTAGTTTAATGTAATTATACTGCCTATGTTGAGGAGGTGGATAATAATTTGTTCTAACTGGTGTGAGTTCCACCACACAAGTATCAAGTAGGACATAAACAGTCGGTGATACATCAAGTTCTTTTTTCAACAGCAACAGCAGTCCTGGGAGTTGT
This sequence comes from Lipophrys pholis, assembly GCF_963383615.2. NCBI lineage: Eukaryota > Metazoa > Chordata > Actinopteri > Blenniiformes > Blenniidae > Lipophrys > Lipophrys pholis. The sequence continues at coordinate 26,463,655 of NC_137628.1, forward strand.
CATGAAATTTTACTGACATGTTTTGGGCCTAAACACCAAGGATCAGCTTCACCGTTCCATAACCGAACCTCCGCAGGGAGACTATTTGAGTGCATGCTTCCTTAGATACAGGATGCACTCCTCCTTCAATGGCTTAGGAAAACAATTCCGTCCCCATGGTAACCAGCGTATCTCATGTGGCTGTAGGACAACGAACAGTAAAGCTGCTAAACTCATGTGCAAGGTATGTTATGAATTGCAATTTGTGTGATATGTCGCGAGTTACAATGCTACAGTCACTGTACATTTTCATTGTATTACTAGTTTGATTTGCATTGTGGAGTAATTTTATTAATGAGGCAAAGAAATAGATATTAAAAGGCTCAGTTACATCCTCTGGTTTCTGTTATCGCTGCATGACATGTTGATGTATGATGGAACCGTCAGTCAGTTCTGCAAACAGCCTAAAACAACACATGGATTTCTTCTTAGGCCACTCATAAAATACTGGTTTTGTTATACGGTCTCAACGTTTAAGGGCCGGGATTAAAAGCTATCCTGTAATAAATTAAACTCTATCTCACATGCGTACACAATTTTGAAGCAAAAAAAAATTTAATCACGTTCTTATTTTTAGGGTTACTGTAACTGCATAGTAATTCAGCTATTTCAGAAAATGTGCACTGACACTGCAATTCTGACAATTTAGCTGCACATGTCTTACCAAACATATTGAAAATGTTTATTGCTTCAGTTAAATGTTGAATAGACACAACATATGTATATAAATGTTATTGGCGTTAAAACTCTGGCTCTGTCAGAAGAAAACATTTTTAGGAAAAATTATTTACCATTTTCTTTTTTTCTTTTTTAACCTGGCTCATGCCCAATCCACTGACAAGGTACGTTTGTGGTTTATGACCTGTAATAAACAATTTCAGAATATTTGACCACATTACTGTACAACTAGTATTATGCATGATAGTTGGAAATAATCATTGCATAAGATACAGTATGTGTTCATTTCAAACACTGAAACCACCTGCCGATAAGAAGAAGGTGTGTCAACAGCCATAACTGAGCCATCTTAAACTGATTAGATGACATTCTGCAGTGACCAGGCTTGATGAAGAATTGACAGGAATTTCATTAACATCAGTTCACTTGACACCGAGTTAGATTATAAAATTGACAGTGAATTGACGAGGGCTGAGTGAGGAGGATGGGGTGAATGATATCCAATTTAGCAAAAAAAAAAACTGATGAAATTCTGGGGGAATATTTTCATGATCGTAATATATTCCATTAATCGGGACGACCACAGCTCGAGCAGCATTTGAGCAGTTTGTAGAAACACACATCCAGACAATTAAATCAGTCTCCAAACCAATTACAGTAAGTGACACTGATGGAGGTACGGGGGTGTTCATGTTCTATGGTTTACATAAGCGCACAATTAACAACACACACACAGCAATTAATGTTGTTGGAGTTTCTCTCTGTTAAAAGCATCTAGAAATGACCGTGTTGTATTTGGTGCTATGAAAATAAAGTTGAATTGAATTGAATAACTAGAAATATGGTTGCATAGGATTAGAGTTGATTGATATTTATGAAGAGTTTCAAGTTGCCACTTTAATTACTTCAAATACTTGGTAATATATTTAGAGCAACCTTTACATGGCGGAACAGATTTTATGAAATATAGGAATAAATAACTTTTCTGTGTCATTGTGGTGCCGCACCAATACAGTATCAGAAGTGGATTAATTTGGTGCCACAACTCATACAGCAGAGTACACACAATAAATGAACCCATATAAGACAACTTTAATAACTCATTTTAAAAATTGTAGCTTGTAAATGTGAAGCATATTATATACTGTAAGTGAATAGTTTATATTGTGGTAATGCACAGGTTACATACTCAATGGAAACTTAGTTAACAAATCTCTAAAAACGACAAACCACTGATGTACGTTTGAAATTCTAAGTCAGAAACAGTATTGTGTGGCACTACGTGACAGTTTTCTATAATGGAACTAAATATATCTGTGGAGGGATTGGAAGATTTGTATGGCATGCCTACACAGGCCTCCTGCCACAAATCCAAAGCATGTGTTACCTTCATTTGAGAGTCTGAATCGGCCAGAGATGTGTGTGTCTGTGTGTGTGTGTGTGAGAGATTGATTATCTCTGTGTGTAGCACGATGATGGACTGGCGGTCTGTTTCCCTGTGGGTTCGCTCAGCAGACTCCAACTAGAACGTAGATGGGAGGAAGATGGATAGACACATAAGAGGGATGATTATACAGACGCTGAGGCCAATCTGAGACTGATGCATTTTTGATAAAACAAAACTAAAGCCCTGCCCGCGTGGCGTTTCAAGTAAAAAATATTCGTTTTTGCTTTGTGGCAAAGTTTTGAAAACAATGTCCGTTTACTGTGAAAGGGCAGAAACGCTTTCGTTTTCATGAAGGGCCACGAGTGGGTGCTGCTGTTTGTTTTTTAATAGTGTGAAACACACTGAACGATACACTTTAAATATGAACAATGGCGAGTACATGGACAAGTTGGTAGTTTTATAGTACAGGATAACTCGTAATAGCGGTCCAAGTTCTGAGAGAATATGGACTTGGGAGTCATGACACTCTGGAGGCAAACATTATTGTCCATCTCCTCACACGTGCAGAAGAACTATTTACTCCGGCTGGGCACAGTGGCAGCGTTTCAGAAAATGTGCGTTTTCTCAGAGTTTACACAGAGAAGACTTCTCCTCCTGAGCTGTTTGCGAAAAGTTGCATTTACCGTTGTCATGTGAGCAGGAACCCAAAACGCTATAAAAGTTTTCAGTTTTCACTTGAAAACTTTCAAGCGGGGTCTGAAAGTAAATAAAAGTATGTCCTGTTGGCATGCTGACAATAGCATTTAGGTCAAATCAGTGCTGCGGGTAGTGCAACTTCAGTCTTTTTGCTCTGTACACTTCACTTCATGCCTGCGTTTGTTTTGAGGCTCTTGAGGTGATCTGTCCCCGGGCCATTTCTACAGGCCGGCACACGGGGAGCGCTTTCCATTCTGCCACCACTGATCACTGAACTCCCTCCTCTCCTCTGAAGCTGTAATGACTCTCTTCACGCCAGTCACTCCCCATCTCGGATCAGAGTGTGAAGCTTTTCTCCGCAGCACCTCGCATTGACCTCTTTCGGTCGAGTAACTTTCCAACTCCGCTGTGACTGTTTGCTCTTTACAAAAGTATCCTCTTACCTTTATGCTTTCACTTCTTTATTCACTTCCTTGTATTCTCTAATGTGATTGCTTTGCAGTAAAATAACCTCAATGTACTTTGTTGTCCAACTTTCTTTGTATCTTAACATGATAAATAATAATGATAGTAATAATAGAACTAAATTACTTATCTTTTATGTTTCTTATTAAACCCAAAATCACTTTGCGGTCTTATAAAACTAGGTAGTCACATGGGCCAACGCTGATCTTGTTGTTCATTTCATTTCTGCAGTGCAACAGCTAAATATAAGGAAGTCAATGCTCCACTAGTTTTCTTCTGAGCGTTTCACTGTCAAGTGAATCACATAGAATTGTGTAAAGAGGTAGAATGATGAAAATGTTTCAGTAGAGCGTGATATTACTGATATATAGAGATATGAGGAGCATCACACAGTCGAGTGCCTTCGTGCAGCGTTTCCATGGGGTATTTTACTTTTGGACGGATTTTCTTTCTCTCAAGAGTAACTTGCAGGTATTAGCTGCGAGTTGTGTGCACTGAAAACCAGGAGAGAAAAAGGTGGAATTCCCAATGGGGTTTCTTTTTTTGTTTAATTTGCTTGAAACGAAGTACGACTCCCCTCAAAACGAAAAACGTGAGTAGAACAACTCCATTGTCTCTTGGGTTTTTTTGCCAGCTTCTTGATGCTCTCAGCCTAGTTTTGCAGGTGTTTAAAACACCGTATGAAATCAAATAATATTAAATTCCTATCTGTAATTGAAACATTTACCCAGTATTAAATGCACCTGACTTTTATGATTTTTTTTTTTTCTCCTCTAACTTTTGCCTTTACTTGTATCGACCCTTTGATGTGAAGCCCCCAGCAGCAGAGCACAACTCACACATTACCATAAAATCTAAAGAGGTGGGGATGCATTAAACCCAACAACTGGTTCAGACTACAAAGAACTGCACTGAGTGGTATGATTGAGACCAAGTGCTGACAGAAAGTGGGGGTTGGGGCTAAGGTTGGGATCAGGTCTTTTCATCCGTATGCTGGACTTGTAAAGGTTTAAAAAAAATACTTGTGAAGTGAGCTATACAACTGAAAAAGATCAGCAGATCATGGAGATCGGTGCATCGTGTTGACAAGGAGACCTGAAAAATAACTGCTGTATGCTCATTGCTGCTTTTAATTTTCCACACTTCCCCAAAATACATGGAATACAGGTCCGTCAATACACAAACCACAGAATTGAAACCAATCATGTATTCCAGTTTAATGTGAGCCACTTACTAAAATACTGCCAATGACAAGGAACAAATCACACTCACAATTGGAAGCTGTTATGATTGGCTTATTTTAATGATTTCGGCAGGATTTTAGAGTGTGATCGCAAGTGGTCATACAAAGTACAAGAGGAACAACTAAGAAAATGTGCTGTGAAACATAACATTCGCATTAGCAGCAATTTTAGATTAACAGGATATACACGTACATTTAGATAGAGAAAAATACAAACAGTCCTCCGGGAAGCCTTTTCAAATGCACACCATTGTATTTTTTAACCAAAAGATAAAGTAGTGTTAATGACAGAGACAGAAACATGCAATCGTATATTTTTTTCAGACAAAAAACTTGTTTGACTGTCAGACGTAGAGAAGCAACAGTCCGATGCCTGGAGGAATCACTCAGATTAGACCAAAACCGCATGAATTACACTCAGAACCAGGGAAAGAAAGAGAAAAAAAAACCAACGTCTTGATATCTGTGATCACCTTTAAACCTAACGCTGTGTTAGTGTACTTTACCATGGTTTTTAATCATGATTTCAAATGTGCTAACTGGCATGACCTTGTCACACCTTCAGTTGTTGTGCATTTTGCAGTGGATCATCTAAAAATAACACCACATATGGCATCAAACAGGAGTATTCAAATGAGGGTTTTGCATGTGTCCATGGGCTCAATCTGAGAGAAATGCTATTGTTTCCATGTTTGTTCGCTTGCATTCACTATGACCTGATTGAATGGAGTGATGTACCCTGAGCAAGCACAAAATACCGTGGAATTGGAGGATTTGGTGGAGGGAGTTATCAAATATATAAACAAATTCATGGCACGGAGGCCCAGCAGAGGAAGTGCCTCTCACCACAATAACATAATAGCCTCTCTGATTTCCGCCCCCTTCTCAAACACGTTAAGAACAGATCATATGCAATCATTCACAACAACTGTTTTCAGACAATGCAAATCACATTGTGCCTTGTAAAGTATTCCTCACAGTATTTGATCTGGAGCACACACAACTGGTATTCTTAATTCATGAAGGGAAAACAGAGTAAATAAATAGGATGCGTTATTTTGCTTGTATGTCACAATCCTAAGTGCATCCTGCCAGGAGATCAGATTCCAGATTACATTTTCACCCATTTCTATACATTTAGTGGATAAATGCAAGGTGCAGAACTTGAATTGTTTTACAATCATTGTACTAAAATGTCTAAAATATACACTAAGCTTGTCTGGTAGAGTGAAAATGCAGGATGCAGGAAAACCGTAGGCTGTTGGGTTCCCCCAAAGAGCCAGTTGCCCACAGATTCTGGCACTGTCAAATCAAATATAATCGAATGACATGTGATAACAATATCAAATTGTCCAAATTATGGTCTCTCATGGAAGAAAAGAAAAACACACCCAACACCATTTACAGGAGGAGTCATCGAGTCTTCTTGCCACAGGAATGAAGGATCTCCTGTTGTTGACCTCATGAAGGGTGACAGACATTACACAGGATGGACCTCAGCTTGGACCAGATCTTCCTCTCTGAGCTCACCTGTACGGAGTCAATATCCACCCCCACCACGTCACTGGCCTCTCTGAGTTTAGTGAGCCTGTTGGAGTCGGTGGAACCACAGCATGCAACAACATAGAAGATAGTTCTCGCCGCCACCACCCATAGAACACGTTTAGCATTGTGTGGCAGACCTCAGCCGCCTCCAAAAATAGATTTTTTTGAGTCTTGCGATATATGGAGTACTCATTTAAAAGGGGAGTGTCTGTGGGTTGTATTTGAGCTCATCTTGTCCTTACGTTAATCATGATGATGACCACCCTATTCATTCATCATATCAGTATAATGGAGATATCTAATTACAAAATAAGCACCTTATTCGTTAGAGTGAGAATTGTTTTTATCATGATATTTCTCAAACTGCCTCCATTTCCACATCTCAGCTCATCCCCCACATAGCCACTATTGTTATAAATGGCACATATAATCTTAAAACTGAATGCGTATCAGACCTCATAATGACAGAATACTCTCATCCCATTTAACCGAAGGCATTATCCTAATGAGCCTGGGGTAGTATCCAGGCCAGCCTCTGCAAGAAAGTAATCCTTCTCCATGATGTTCTACACAAGCACACAAACTCCCAAATAATCAAATATAGCCCTCATATATCATTGTAAAGGCAGATAAACTGTGTCCAAAGGCACAGTATGTCTCTTTGCTGAGTAGACACTTCTAAATGATGTGTTCATAAAGGAGCACAAACAGTTTTCAGAACACTCTGGTGGGCTGCAGATGTCTGTCTGTGATTGCAGCTAAAACCACAAAAATTATATTCATATTTACAATCAGGGTGGTCTAAGTAGGTAAAATGCAACCATATTTCTCCCACCGCAATTGCAGATAACCTGCATGTATACAGCCTCGGCTGACTCACTCCGCCCACATTAGCACAAGGGAGTTTCATTGGAGTTATTTAATTACTGAACTGACAGAGATGTTACTTGCTTCAGGTCTGCAGAACGCCTCCACCAATTCCAATCATTCTACAAAAAAAATAAAATAAATAAATATGTGTACATAACTCGATACAAACGCATAATAGGAACACATAAACAAAGCGAGAGGTTTTTGCAAGTGATTTTTATTTGATGTCTTTATCGCAACTTCTTCAAGAGTTTTGCCAGAAAACACAAAAGTGCAGTTTTGACATCCTGTCAAGAATTACAAACAAACAAACAAAAAAAGCCCAAAGCAAAACAAAGGAACACGCCAGTGTGGGCTTCACTAGTGGCTTTGTGGCAGAGCTACAATGGAGGTAGGCTATAAGATGACACTCTTGCAGAGTTTCTCTTCGGGGATTCAGCTAATGAATCCCACCACAACTCTAATGTGGGGTTACAGTTTGTATGGCTTCAGAAAAGCCTGCTGAAAAGATATAGCTGCTTTAAACTGACACACACGCACACGCACACGCGCACACGCACACACACACACACACACACACACACACACACACACACACACACACACACACACACACACACACACACACACACACACACACACACACACTGCAGTGCCTCATAATTGTGTTGGTGTATATTGAGAGCAAAAGAGGAACAGGCTGAGAGGCTCCAACATATAGATGGATTACTGATGCTAGACCCAAATAAACACAGGCGCTGCTCGCTGCATTCCTGTCACCTACGATGAAAACCTTATAAGGTGCCTTTTATTGTCTGTGTCAAAATGTGTTCTCATTTTTTCTCATTCCTCCGTAGATAGGTGTATCTATTGAGCTGCAGCTTGCTGAGTCATAAACTCTTGATTTTTTATTTTTTTTTATTTATTTATTTATTTTTAGGGGGAACTCCTTGGAGGGAAAAGAAGTCCCTGTAATATTTAACCCTGAGTATCTCCAAAGAGAGGCTGTGTCCTGTTCTAACTCGTGCAGGCAGAGCACTGCTCCAAACATATCAAATCGTGTACAATAACTGCAGTCTGCTAATATCAGTGGTGATAAATATGAGCATAAAACCTACACATCAATGGAAGGACATTAAGACTATTGGCTATTATTTTGATTAAGACTTAAATAGAGAGGAAAAACACAGTATAATATATCTTCAATATGAATCTTTTATGTTTTTTTGCAGAAGGTGCAAAACTGGGTTTCCTCAGCTTGATGTAATAGGAGAAGGAAACAAAGTATGACATTTGAAATGACTTAGATCCTTTCCCTTACATCTGATTGTTATTTTCTCAATACTTAGAAAGACTGACAGAAAGAAAGTCAATGTGTCGAGAAAAAAAAAGAAGATGGATGACAACTACAAAGCGTGGTCAAAAGTGGACTGTGATATTCCACTTCATACCGCCATCCCTTCACATGCAGCCACACAAAGAAATCAAGAGAAAAAGGTTTGATTTGTCTGTTTTCTAACTTTTAACAGCTGCACAGTTACATTCAGTATGACTGTTGAGGTCACCAATTCAGAGTATTACCTGACACGACAGATTTAAGAAGATCATATCTCATGTTTTCTTCCTCTTTCGTGCTTTTTAGGCGTCCATGGGTGGAAAGGGCAACAGGATTAAAAAAATGAGCTTTGACAGATGAAGTTATAGATTATATTATGTACCATTTACTGTTGAGTTTGTCGTTCTTGGTCCTCTCGTAGCTCTAGCTCAGTCAATAGCTGAATCAATACACCTGACTCAAATGGGTTAGGCCCACCAGCTCAACGCTCAAACACGACTGTGACATACAGTGTGAATCTGCTGTGCAGGATAAGAGCAGAGAAGGGAGGTGCTTTGAATGCATCTACATAAATACAACAGCATTTCCTCAATTCTGCGTTTGCTTTTTTTTGACCCAAACCACAGGTAAGCTTCTGATTTCATAGTTCTGCATTGGTACTACAACCATATCTGCTTGTCATTGTCCGCACTCTGTTTGTAATAATAATAATAATAATAATAACAGTGGCCCTAACAATGTTCAAACTGGAACAATGGAGAAGGAGCTGTTCTTTTCCGACTGCCCTGCCCTCTTTTAACTTCAATGTACCAATGTCACCTTGTTCGAAACTTATCAGATAAAATCAAACAAGTAAAAATAAACTGACCTCCTACAGAATGAGACTTGGCGGAGGACCGTCAATGTAAACTGTGTTCATTGCTCTTTAGAGAAAAAAACAAACAAAAATAAAGAAAATAACACTGCAGTCTACTTCAGTTGTGATGTTCTTTCCATTTCAGCAGCTGTAGATGTGAGACACCACAAGTTTTCTACTTCCATGTTAATAGCAATGTCGGCCGCCGTCTGTTGAGCAGTCTGGATAGATTTGTCCCACAAGTCTCACTGCTAGTCTTTTTTTTCCGCCGCTATTTTTAGCCCTGTTGCAGGGCATGACCAGATTATCGTATGTTGGTGATGTTGCTCCTTCCTTCAGAGCGGAGGGATGGTGCTTTGCCGCCTCGTACCTACTGATCCACAGGCCAGTAGTCTCAGACGGTGCTGCTCGAAGGATGGTTTTGTTTAAAGGTGACCCATTACAGGTCTTAGTATTATGCTGTCTTGTTCCCGTCACATCATTAAACCCTTCTAGACTGTGAAGGCAGTGAAATGGAATAATGATTGTAAAAATGCAAACCTAGATTTCAAAAGGAGAACCATCTAAATCAGTGCTTCCCAACCTTTTTCGTAGGGGACCACATTTTTACCATTGTAATCTTAGGTGTTTTCTGTATAACTCTTTTGGTACACTCTTTCATTTAAACTGATTGATTTTTCTCTTTCGCCTGACACACTTTTTTTGTTTTTTGTTTTTTGCAAGCTTGCCTTTGTGCATAATCCAGACATTTTTGTTTACATTTTTATTATTTTTAGATAGATGTTACACTTTTAATGTGAAGGCTTTATTTTATGACAAAAATGAATTTAATGCTGCGTCACGTATCTATTTACGGCAGTGCATTTAATTAGACCCAAAAACCAGTGAAAATGGACCGATCAGTGCTTTATTTGCATAGCACCTTGCAGACAGTAAAATGTGGCGGCATTTCAATTCACAAGAAGACTAAAGAGAAACACGTTCACACCCACACCCACTCAGTGCCACAGCTTTGGACACATGCATTATATATATTAGCACATTCCTCAAAATAGCCAACAATCTATATAAAATTATTGCAATAAATAATAAATATAATAAAAAATAAAAACAACATGAAATGTACAAAAAGTGTTTTACTTGACATAAAAGTCATACCACCAGAGAACAATTGTTCCAATCCAATACTGACCAATATGTACAGTATTGGGAGATGATTAGTAAAAAACTTTTACTCACAGGACTTACTTCAAAGAATGAACAAATCAACATTTAAAGAAAGTAATATCTGACTCTATAAGGTGCTTATTGAAGTACTCAACCCTCACTTTTTATGAGAGGATAATGAAAATGTGACTGTGTTGTGCTTCTTTAATCCATTAACGTGATAAAACCTATTTCTAAGTGTAAAACTAACTAACCAAAGTCAACTAGATTAATGTCTTCTGCATAAACAACCCTGTCATGTCTCACTAGATTTGTGTGTGTGTGTGAGTGCGCCTAATCAAATATGTCATATTTTCCCTCTCACAAAATAGGGTGGTTGGGTTTTCTCTCACAGTCCAAAAAATGCATTTGAAGCTAATTGGTGACTGTAATTTGCCTGTAAGTGTGAATATGAGGTGCAACCTGTCCAAGTTTCATTCACAATCTGCTAGTCTCGGCACCAAAGTTTGATTTTTAGAAAAAGGACAGATGGAGTTTTGTTATTGTTGGGTCACTTGTACATGCATACTATAAAAATATCGGGGTACTTTTTAATTATCCCATATGTGCTTATATTTGACATAATTAAAATAGGAGATTTGCATTTTCCCGCATGAGATCATTCATTATTCACTGAGCAAACACATGGCCTTGAATGTATAATGAACAGAAGAAAATATACATTTTGTTTTATTATTGCGTAACCTTTGGGAACTCAGGCTAGTCAAGCAACAGTAAGAGCGCATCTCGAAGTAAATAGGCCCCAACAGGATTGCACAATTAAACCCAGCGAGCGAACAATGCTAATAAACTCGAGTTCCCTCCCTGAGACTGTAGAGATTTAATACGGAGAGCTCTTTATGTGGCCCGTAGAAGCAATCTTATGTCATGTAACCATAATAAGACAGAGTCTCACATTTCATAAATGTTAAGGCGATGTCATGGAGAGCATTCCGCTTTGAAGGTTGAAGGAGTCATGCAACTCGAGCCCCTTCAGGCCAGGGGAAGTCAGATATTCGCCTGAAGCCTGCCTGTCTCATACCCTCCACCAGGAAGGTCAGTGCTCCCTGCAGGCAACGGCTGCAGAGTCACCAAATACAGGCTGAACTGATGGAAGGTAATTTTGTTTGACATTCTTTATTGAGGCATTTGAATCATTTAAGTAGATTGTATTTGCTAACAGAGCCTTAAATGTTTTAAACATGCTGTCGGTGTAGTATATGACTTTTTTACTTTAAAGAACCGTCCAGAAGCCGCTGATAATACAAAGTAAGGTGAGAGTAATTTCATGGATTCACACCAAAGCAAACACCATATAAATCCTCGCTATTCTCTTTATCTAATCCCGGTCTGACTCAGATGATGCTGAGATCAATGCTTTGTAATGAAACGAGGTGGATAAGAATCTGAACATTTAAACTGTCTGAAAACTTTTGTACAGAACTGTACGATGCTTTGATGTCACTTTCATTAGCGGCACTGATTCAAAGATAAGAGCAGATCCCCCCCCCCCCATCCAGGGTGGAGTTATCTGATGTGAAACATCTCAATTCAGACTAACACAAACACAATCAGATGCACAAGTAGGTGGGCGCTGTTCTTTCCATTTCTTTTCTACTTCTAACCCCCTACACACACACACGCACACACACACACACACACACACACACACACACACACACGCACACACGCACACACGCACACACACACACACACACACACACACACACACACACACACACACACACACACACACACATACACACACACGCACACACAGAGTTTAACCGTGGAGATCATGCAGTAAGGACACTGAATTATTCATCTCGTCCTCACTGTCACTCTTTGCTCACACAATGCTGAGCTGCAGCTCAAAGACATTAGTAGCAACACGGAGTTCACACACTTTGAAAACACACACACTTCACTGCACATCATGTGACGGTCCACCTCCCAGTCTCTCAACCCCCTCGTCGACGGTGATTCAACTCCCATGTTTGTTTGCGTTGATTCTCGCAGCGTTTCCTCAACACTTGTTGTCCTCCTGCCCCCGTTGTCTCCCTCTGTGATCTGTGTCATGGACTTTTGTCTCTGTGACTTCGCCTCCCGCTGTTTGAAAGATGGTCAATATTGATGAAGTGTGCCATTGCTCCGGGAGTGACAGGCAGCGATGGGACGAGAACGTGGCCTTTGAAAGGGGGAGCGCGGGATATCTACATTTCATTACCTGGATGTCTCCATGCGTCTGACACATCCAAGTCTGAAAGAGTCTCATTCTGCAACACATCCAAGAGGCACGGAGCCGGAGTGTTGGAGCTGCAGCGACTGACAATATTCAATTTCAAGCAAAAACCAAATGAGAAAAGCAGATAAGAACCGTTTTCATTTTTAGACATATCAACAGTTCAACAGCCACAGTCTGGTAGCAGCCCTTAGCATTTAATTGAAGCATGATTCTCATTTGTGATTTAATTAATATTCAATTTCACATTTCCTGAGACACACTCATTCCGTTCTGCGTTAACAAACTAATTACTCACAGAGCAGTAAAGACAAATTCTCATTAAGTTATGTCCCATGCTCCCTCATTTAAATTGTAGCAGGGCTGTGTTGGATGGCTGTGAGGTGAGGAGAACAGGAGACACCGGGAAGCAGAGAGAGGAATATCTTAACACAATTATCTTTGTTTCAGAGGGAAAAAATAAAAAATTGCGACCGATCCTGATAAGTAGCAAATTAAATTTAATGATGGGTGATAGGGGCAAAAACAGGCCACTTAAACAGTGAGATGAAGCTGACTAATGTAGACACTGGCTATTATTTATTACTTCTTCCAACCAAAAGCCAAACAAAGGTTCAGCATTTTTTCAGAATTTGCTGCGTTATGCTCATCAAGTGGGCGTTGTAATGAATTCAGATAAACATCATTGAAATTCTGCCATCAAAGTCATATTGTGATGAATACCTCGCCGAGACAAGTGATGTTAGAATTAATTATACCACCGAAATTAATTGGATAGGCAAGAAAAAAAAAAAAAAACATGAATCTGATTCTTTTGGTGCTAATTAATTTTCTAAATTAAATGGGAAAGTACAAAAAAAAAAACCATGGCATTTAATTTACTGATAGTAAAATGAAGCAAGGCAAAGAGACGAATATAGCAAAAATGAAATAACAAATATTTATGAATATATGAAAAAAAATATATATAACATTTCCATACATGTCTTGGTTTATATTTCTTCTACATATTCTTAAAGAAAGTTTATTCACAGAATCTAAACCACCAAGAAGGCATTTTGAACGGTAACATGAAATACACAGACATCACTTGACGACAAAGATGAAATTCCCATTATCACATTTATCCAGAAGCGACCCGCCACCAACCCCCCCCCCCCCCCCCCCAGAGTATTTAATGGGTCACTCTATATTGTCAGCTCAGCCAGATAAAGACCATCTCAACATTTATTATTTCCAGACAGGATAAGGCAAGGAAAGGATAGTGTGAGCATCTTCACTGAAACAACCACAACATTCTTACTCTTCCTACTAAAATATCCATTATTAATTTCTCTCAATCACATTATCGCGTCAAGCTTCAGATTGTATGTTTTCTTAAATCTACTTGACTGATTGACACATTCATTTATTCTGGGTTAAATATTGAGATGGAGACAAATAAAAACATTTCCAAAAACATGTTTGCTTCACAATGACATAAAGGGTTGGAGTGAAAAAAATGGTTATAAATTGCAATGTTTGCCAATTTCTACTTACAGTCAAGAATAAATGTAACAAACATTCATTTGAAAACAAACACTGCTTTCTCATTTATCCTCTCTTATTTTTACATTTACTGTAAAAGTGTTATTGACCATATGATGTGATTGTCTTGTTTTGTCCATTTTTTCCACCCTTTAACTGCTTTATGTGTCTCTGGCTGACATTTTTGAGTTACAGTTTATAAAGTTATTACAACTGTGATATTTTACTGTTTACTGCAACCCAACAACACCGTGGACAGGCTCTTAAAGTTTTAAAGCTCAGTTGAACCCAATTAATTTAATATCTGTAGCATTTATTTCTCAAACTTATATACAAGATTGTTTTGTTTCTACCTTTCCCACAACTATTACATACTGTATATACTATATTGTCAATATTCCAGTGAGAAAATTGTCAGTAATTGCTTCATTCGGCAGCATATCATCTATGCACCCTGTTCTGTATGTGAATATAACCATTTACACTGAAATGGTTTGCTTGAGGATTTAAAGTGAGTACATCCCATAACGTTCCTGCCTCCTCAGACAATAGACTTCTTCCTCATCTCCAACTGGGACCAGATGTGCTGCATTGGAACTATTGAAGTCATTTTCATTATACAATTCAGGTTCATGTGTGTACAAGGTTGCAAATGATTTTTCCACCGATGAAGTGGAGTTCCACAGAGCTTTGTTCCGGGACCGATGCGGCTTCCCTTAAGCATGACTATTAGAAGGCGCTGCCTAAATTCTTATTTCTATGCAGATGACTCAGAACTCTATTCATCCATGAAGCCAGATGAAACAAATCAGTCAGTCGAACTTCAAGAATATCTCAGAAACATAAAGACCTCGGTGACCTTTAATTTTCTGCTTCTGAACTCAGACAAAACCTGCAGCAATTATATTTGAAACTAAAACCACAGAAACACACTATTTCACTATACAATTGCACCGACCTCCCATGATGCACTGAGCACTTCTCTGCTCCCTTCTCTTCCACTCATCATGCATTCATGTGCCATTTTTACATTTTAATAACTTTCCTGCAGTTTGTGGGGTTTTTTTTTCTTCCATTTCTATCCTCTCTCCCTTCTTCATACCTTTCTGTAAGTAATATCTGGATCAGAACTAAATATGACACGAGCCATAACAACTTTACTGTCTATGGTCTGTGGATTCTCGTCTTCTCTTCTTGACTGAATTCCTTTATTTAAGGTTTATATTTTTATAGGTTTATATTATTACACAACATCACATAACCCACAAATAAGCACAAATCCTTAACACATCTGTTAAAAAGCTAAAAAGCACCTAGAAATTACTGTGTTGTGTATTGTGCTCTATAAATAAAGTTGATTTGAATTGAATTGGAGCATAAAATATTAGAATACAGGCAGGACAAGTTTTCCCATAATTGAGTTTCACCACACAATAGACACATAATCCACAGAGATATACAATGGTATAGGTTTCTTCGTGAGAAACACAAAAATCTTCAATTTATCTCACTATTGTGAGATGTACATGCACACACACAGACTTAAAATGAATTGTAGCACCCAGTAACTGAATTTATAGATCGAAACTCCAGCTTCATAAAAACAGGATCAACCGAACAGACTGGATCTACTTACTACTACTTATTTGTATTATTATTATTATTAGTAGTAGTAGTAGTAGTAGTAGTAGTAGTAGTAGTAGTAGTAGTAGTAGTAGTAGTAGTAGTAGTAGTATTATTATTGTGAATAAGAATAAGAATAATAACATCACTCATGGAACTTTGGTCCATGGTAAAAGAAAATAGATGGGCAGACAAAATGTGACTCACACTGCAACTTCTTATGTTAAAATACTATGTTATGTTAGTATTGTCAACATTTCAACCTAGTGTTAGTGCTCTCTTGTTTAATGTGACTTGGTGGATTTTATTCTTGTATCACACTATATGTGACTATTTAAAAACATTTGTTCCTGTTTTAGGTAACGTGAAATTGATAAATTGGCATGACATGTATCATGACGGTGTCTCTGACATACTATTGCACTCTTTTACACAATACAGACAAAGTTTCTGGACCAAAAATATTCCCCGAAAAATGTGAGTGGAGAACATAAAGGTTTTCAACCAATTACTGAGTGTGATCATCCCGCATTGCACCATTTGCTTTTTAATCGTATCGAAGCACAACATGGGCTGTTCTATTGTTGCATGAGAGACTCCCCACTGAGACCAAATGATCAATGGGGGAATTGCTTGGTTCCCTTGGGTGATAATTAAGTGTTGTGGGTGAGTAATGTAATGATTCAACACTGTTGAATTAGCACTGTTATTGTTAAAATATCCTCACAAATATAAATGAAAGTGACAAGTAGTATTGTTAATACCAATAATAATTTATATTCCTGAGTCTGGATGTCTTTACTCCTGACATGTCCCTATTTCAGTTTTCTTTTTCCATTTGCCTTTTTAGTATTCATCAAAGTCTTAACAGTCGGATGTATGTCCACAGAAAGTTAATTCATTGTTCCTCATAATGTCAAGTACAACAGCAAACACAGCGACAATGATGATCAACACCAAAAGGTTGAACACAAAAAGTAGCAAAGAAAAATATACAGCCTTTTTTGATATTGTACTTGCATTTGAATTGATGATATAATACAGTCTTTTCTTTCCCCACTTTTTATTAACCAACAAACGCTATCAGGCAACTTCTTTTTTCCTTTGTGACCTTTGTCCTGGTGATACACACACGTCGGCTTTGCACAAACACTTTGGAGGTTGTCAGTCGCAAAAGCGTGAAAAGGAAAAAAAAATCTTTTATTTGTTTATGTTCTTTAAAATGTCATTCCTTTCCTCTCAAGCCTATTAACTGGGGTTACAATGGAACTGAATTCTTATCTGCAGAGACTCTCACGAATGCATCAATGCCTCGCTGCATTCGCTGAATAACAATGAGATTTTTTTCGTAGGAGGAAATATTTCATCCAGATCTATAGGGAGAGATAAACAAGTAAATATTATACAGACAATAATGTCTTGGTGGATGATTAGTTGTAACCTGCAACGTGCAGGATAAACCTTTTTGGACTGCAGGAAAACTCAAGGATGGCTATTTTTTTTCTTAAGCCCTACCATTTACACGTTGTTCAATCACAGTTAAAGCGAAACACACAGATGACAACACAATTTGCTGCAGAGTGTTTGGTGATTGCAGCTGTCAGAGAAAATGTGGGAAATCTGGAGTAAAAATGCTGCGTTCAAGGGTAAGTAACCCAACGCTTGGTTGTCCTGTCAAACCTGTATATATCTTAATTTGATCCGGTACGGAGGGAATGATGCCAGCACAGCGCACAAAAGCCACGGCTCTAATGTCCTTACACTCGTCTTCAAACACACTCCAGCAAATGCAATTTTATTATTTTCAATGTTTAAGTGAGTGCTGACGAAATCAGCCTCTTTGATTAAGCCTCATACCAAAGTGGTTCAGATAAGTGCAGCTTGGAAGCCACATTTCTTTATTTTATTTTGAGCTTGGGGAATGTGCTCATGTGAGTGTAGCGTCTATTAGCCTTTACTTCAAATTAAATATTTAGAAGTTTAAATATCCAACTTCCAATACACATTTTTTTTTAAGGTAAAGGCTTTTATCCAATTTTATCTTAGTTATTTCATTTGTGAATCGTTAAGTAGCGATGGTTTGTTTTTCTCCCGAGTTTGTCACTTCAGAAAATGATGTAATTGAAAGGCCAAATCCTTATAATCCTATCTACAAAAAAATGGATGGAGATCACTGAATATGCTTTAAGTGAAACTACATCATACTGAATAATAACCAGCTATGAAACATACTCGGAAACTATTTTCACAAGATACACACACACACACACACACACACACACACACACACACACACACACACACACACACACACACACACACACACACACACACACACACTCTTTTTGAAAAAAAAAACCCGACTGGGAAACGGTGGAAAATTAAAAATTTTCAAAACACTTCAACTTGGTCATCTGTTCATACATATTATGCCCGTGTACTCGCCATTATTATTGTTTAGAGTATTGTTCTCTGTGTGCATGCTTTCATTACAAAAACAAACAACAGCACCCACCAGGGGCCTGTCATCCTAACTACATCATTTTCAATGATTCCCCCGTTTCCGTGTAATTGGACCTCATTTTCAAAAAAAAACACTTGAAATGTTATCGTGTAAACTGTGTTGTGTATTGTGCTTAGTCTCAACAGATCAAACCAAAAACTGTAATTAAGATAAACAAAAGTGAATCTAACTGAACAATACATGTTTTATATTCCACAAAATTGAAACTATATTTTTCAAACATGTATATTTTATTCACAGACAAATATCAAAATTTGCTTTGCATCATTTATAAGCTCATCTTTCCATTGAAGTTATATTCGGATCACAAAGAAGGTGAAGAGCAAGAAAGCGTCTTTTCAGTCCAAAAACATAATAATCGAAGGATCTTGTTTTATCTTTCGTGGGAGCAAAACACATTTCTGTCCATTGCTTTCAGGCACATTAGAGCTCAGTAGCACTTCATGGGGTGTTCAAATAGGCATCAGTGTTATTCTTGCTGTTTTGTTTTTGGTACCTGCAGTTTGGGTGTCCTGCTGTCTCTGATTGCTAATTTCTTGTCTAATTGCCACAATTGCCGCAGAGCAACAATTGCAGACAGGAATGCCGTAGACTTCATCTCCAGAGGCACAAACATCTTGCTGTTAACTCGTTTGTCACCAGACTGTCTCAACCGCTGACTTCAAAAAAGACTCTGTACGAATAAAACAATGTTAGATGCATGCACCGTATTTGTACTCAATGTGCCTGCTTGATAGCGACATTTTGTCTTTGGCCGTATGCATCGAGCCAACAAAAGCTCATGAACATTAGATCACCAGGTAACCATCCTCGTGGCATTTTTTATTTTTTTTAAAGAAGAAAATGCATTTTACATCACATGACAAATTATATGCATCAAACAATACGGAAAATGTTTTGCAACTCAATTGGAAACAGTGTTTAGAATTTCTATGTTGAGTGCCTATGATGGAGGACTCTACAACATCCAGGCAACAATTAACCACATGCATTTCAAACCATTTTTTTTCTTCTTCTGTTTTTCGTATCCTTGGAAGCAGGACAGATTGATATGTGGTAGTGAAGTACGGAGTAAGAATTTTTGATTTGTGACTCATTTGTAGCCTGATTCAAAGGCCAATACCCATATCACCGTGACATGCTCCAGCTGTCGTGGTCTGACAATCCATTGGGCTTGTACACATGGTCGCTGGTGTAATATCTCATTAGCATGTTGACATTAACGCTGGACAATAGCCAGACAGTGATGGAGTATTGTCATTCGGCGGTAGTCGCCACAAAAAGCCTCATTTACTAAGACCCTGCTGTATGCTCATGATAATAGATAGTTTCAGTTTGCCTGCATTTGGCAGGTGATCACTTCAGGATAATAGAAGTACAAATATATAGTTTTGCTTGCATTTTCTGCTGGAAATGTTATTGTTTAGACGTGCTTGTGCTCGCCATGTGGTGATTGGATGGAGCAGTGATGCCTTGAAATGTGTTACACAGCGATTTACGTGTGTCTAATATGTTTGTTGTTAGGATTAGTTTTTAATTGTGTCTGTATCTTTTAGTCGTCAGTAGAAACATGAGGTGAAGTAAATTGCGTGGCTAGAATCTCCACCCGCTTGTTGGTACAGACTAAGATCCCGTTTACATGACCACGTGTCAAGTGAAAACGCGTCGTTTTTGCATTTCCCCAGTTCAGAAACGTTTTATGTTTGGACGGCAACAGTTTGAAAACTTTGTCCGTTTACATGAAAGGGCAAAAACGCTGAAAACAATGTAGTTCTTCTCTGGGGCCAATAGCGGATGATGCTCTTTGGGTTTTTTTGTACCATAAAGCACACACAAACATGCACACAGAGAACAATACACTATAAATATTGTCATGACCTAAGTGTCAATTATTGTTTATTGTTCTGTTAAACTGTGTTATAATCTTTATTCTTACTGTTTATGTTGTTGCGGTTGTTATGGTGATTGGATGAGCGGGCACCTGGGAGGAGGAGTAAGAAACAGGAAGTGCTGGGAGGGCTGTCGGAGAATGAATGAATGGATTTGTTTTTGGGTGGTTCTGCTTTTTTGTTGGCGTAGTCACGGCCGACAGTGACTATTTCTATTCGAAATAAACGTCGAATTGACTGCCAGTCGGTGCATGATTCTTGGGACTACAAGAAGACATTAGCAAGTACATTGACAAGTTGGATTGCTATTTCAGTGACTCTCAGGAGAATATGGACTGGGAGTCATGGCACTCTAGTGGCCGCCATCATTGTTATTGTCCATTTACTCACACACGTGCAGAAGAACTAGTTACTATGACTGTGGTGTTCATGCATAGTAGTGGCATTTCAGAAAAGTTGTGTTTTCCCTCGTTTTCACTGAGACAGAGTCGGAGCTTATTCGAAAAGTTCCTTCTCAGGAGCCATTTTTAAAACAAAATTGTGTTTTCAGTGGGTCGGAGCACCACTGCAGTGTAAACAGACACCCAGAATGTAACAAACAAGTTTTCCATTTTCACATGAAAAGGTCGTTGTGTAAATGGGGCCTACGTTTTTACTGAAAACACTTCTTGATGTATGCATCATTATTTGACATTACTGTTACTGAATGTATGTGCTCTATGTTACAGATTATCTGTCACAGTTATTTGTATTTGTTATTTGCTCGCTGAACTTACCAGAGGAATGTGTGCAAACCCAAAATATTTAATAAGACACAATTTGAAATAAAGTGTAAAACTTGAAAGAAAAGAGGTATTTCTTTAATTATATTCCAAACTGTACCCTGAATAACCCCCTTATTCCAACTCATTTTGTTTTCATTTCATTCTGAATAAAATAAAATAAATAAAATATAGTTCCGTGGCCTCTGCTGGTTTGATTTCACCAGGTTGCATAAAGTATAATGATACAGCTGTTAATATAGTCTTAAAACAAATTATGGCAACATACAGTAGTTTGCAAAATATTGTATTGCTTGTCTACATCTTAATCTTCTGTTGAAATTTATCCAAATATCCTGATGGCTTACATTGATTGGTAGAAACTGAAAAATGCAGCAGGGAAAAAGGGAATTCAATATAATCCAAAGTGAGTTGTAATTTTCAATTCTGTGTAAAACAGTCTTGAACCCAGTGTTGATGAGCTGCACAACGAGCCCCGACGCAATCATGATTATTTGTCTGAATCACTTCCAACTTGTAAGGCGTTGTATCGCAAGCCAGTTCGTTTCTGTACAAGTAATGGAAATCTTTTCTGTCTGCTACAGTTTATTGTGGGCTGTAATTAGGTGCAAACTCCGTCCCACGCTGAAGAAAATAGAAAAATCACACAGATGAGAGGTTAGAGAACGACGGTGAGGAAGGAGTGTAGTGCATGAAAGAGCTCTTATAAAGTTGTTCTTTATCTGTATATTCTACATAGCTTTTTTTATACGTTGATGATTTATACAGCTTAATGTTCAGGCATTTGTTTTCATACATTTACTTGTCTTGTTTTGTGCTCTCACAGAATCACTCACATCATTAAGGGGGTTCGGTGCTCGCGGATAAGGGGGGACGTGAATAAAAATAGATTTTTTAATGATGCAGTGCCTGAATAAACTGAGAGGTGCAATACAATTCAAAATCCAGAGAAGTCACTTTTAGATCTCGCAACACTCAAATCTGAAAACGGCATCCTGGTAACAAGCAATGACAGCTAAAGAAATCAAAAAAAGTGATAAATGGCTGTATGATAGGGATGGTGCGCAAGCTTATCTCCGCTAGCCAGCAAAGCCTTTTTCATCATCTTTTTTAATTGCCTTGTTGCAAAAACCCAGTGAAACATACACTTGGTGTGCACAAACAAGTTGAAAGTGGCACTCCACCCAGACTGGATCCTTCAAGTTTAAAGCCCCTGCAAACTTTAAAGGCGGCTGTCATGATGAGGGAGGAAAAAAAACAAAAAAGAAAACTGTGAAAATATCCATAGAAACTTCTCCAACCACAGCGGAACACCATCCACTTCTCTGCCGCCCATCCATATGCTCAGACTTATGCTGTTTTTGCCAAAATATATTAAAATGTGTAACTTTTATCCCAATCCTCACGAGAACTCCTGTCAAAATTCGTTCTGCGGGCTTTGCTGAATGGCCTGATATAAACTGCCTGTAATCATTTGGGAGCACAGTTGAGAAGTTTGGAAGTTTCATATTGCCATTATACATTTAGTCACTTTAAACTCTTACTGTTGTTTACCTGTGAATATCTCAACCTGAATAGTGTCTATTACAATGACATTCATTGGTTTGGTTGATTAAATGCAATTTCAACTATTTAGTGAATCGCTTCTTTTTTTTTGCTTCAATCAATAATTTGTTGATCTTAAACCAAGAAAGCTTAAAGCTTTATTCTCAACCCATGTCCTACGAAAAGCCAGAATAGCGCCGACCAAAGGCTACAGACTTCACCCACCAGCCACAACCACTCAATAATTTATCTGTTTTAACAAAAACAAATAGTATTAGTAGACTTGTACATTAAAAAAATGAATGCAGCACAGTAGAGCAGTGATTAGAAGACAGGGTTTCTTTATGGAGTTCACACATTGTTCTCATGCCGACAATTTCTCTGGGTATTCTGGCGTCCTTCTACACTCAAGTTAATTTGTTATTCCGAATTGGCCATAAGTGTGAATGTGTGAGTAATTGTCTGTCTCTCTATGTTTGCCCTGTGATGGACTGATGGCCTGTCTGGTATATGCCCTTCCTTTCACTCAGCGTCAGCTGAGCCGTCAGCCTCCGCACCTCTAATCAGGATAAATAGGGTATAGAAGACAGACGGATAGATCCACACGGGAGAGTTACGTAAACATGTCTAACACAAAGTTTGCATGAATCACTTGGTATTTTGCCTTTGAAGTGAATGGGAAATTTAAAAATGTATTTGTATAGTCAGTGAAAACTTGATGTGAGATGGTAAACAGGTAACATATTGAACACTGGTAATGTTCCGTGCAATTCCCTATCACAATTACAACAAGAGCACTTTTCTGACATATTAGGGATATTTCAGAAATACATTTACAAATAGTCTGTTGAGTATTGTCTATCCATGATTTCAAATCAGAATTCTTTCTATTTGTGAGATTACAAACATTTTATTTTAAGGAGAAATAGTTTTTTTTTTTTTTTTAATCCAAGATGTTTGTCGCTGAATCTCTTGGTCGTTGAACACGTGAACAGAATATTTGTTACCTTTTCAAGATTTTGAGTATCCAGCTCACACGTTTGTTGAAAATGGAAGATTTTGGACTTTGGAAGCATTTGGAGAGATCCTTGGGCTTGGAACAATTTTATGTGGTTTTGATGAAGTATCATCAGAGGACTGCAGCCAAGTCGATGTACCGTGATTGAGAAGAAGCCACTCACTCTCAGCCACTGACAGATATTCACATTTACAGGGCTGGCAATGCAGGTCTGTTACACACACACACACACACAAAAAAGAAAGAAACCTGTCAGGAAACTGGAGGAATAAAGGTACCTTCATCTGATCAAGTAATAATCCATCATGTAATCTCCTGTGACAGTTCAAGCTGCCCTTTTTATGCTGATTGACTGAGAGATGAAGGTACATCATTGGTTAGGTGAATCCCACAAGTCCCTCGAGTTTTAATTACCACCAGAGCAATTGTGAGGCTTATTTGAGTATCTTAATTCCTTTTCTAGCAGTACATCGTAGAATCCTAATTCACTCTTGGCAGACAGCTGTGTGATGTTGGGCAGCTTTTCTGGGGTTGAGCGTCACAGTAAATGGAAGTACTCTAAAAAAAAAATAATACAATCACTAACGGTCTCTTCAACCCGCCAGTATCCCTCCATCGCTCAATTCTGTACGCTCCCCCATCTCTAATAAAAGTATAATATTCCTAAATTGAACACATTTTACAGGGCATACCAGCAAATACCAGTTCAAATTGAACGAAATTAGAAAGGGTGGTGGTGCCAGTTTGCTTGATGGGATTTTGTACACCATTGGAGATGTAACAGCAGCCTTGAAATGGATAAACGAGTTGACACGGAGGGGTTGAAGTAAGTGACCTTGAGTTAATGCACCGGCAGCGGCAACAAGCCGGCTGGACTGAGTGCGCGAGTACCATAGGAAGGAGCGGGCCACCGATTGATGTACTGCTGTTGTGTTTCACTGTGAGAAAAAAAACTAATTCAACATCATGTAAACCATAATGTATAACGCCACAATTAAAAAAGACAACCTGAACTGTTGTCATGACTAATATTTATGATTCTCCATATGAGGTACCGTCGGTGACAGTTTTGACAGCGTCTGCGCTCTGCTTCACTGCAGATTAAATCATCTATGTCTCTGTTATCAAACTAACAAGGAGCGGATGGTGAAGGAGCAGGAGATGCTCATATTGCAGGTGCTCAGAATAGCAAGTGTAAAACCTTAATGTATTTAGTCACTCATGTATGTATACATCTGCATACAAAGCAGATTTATGGAGATTTATTCGCATGAAAATTTCCTGCTGTGAGTTTTTTTTTTTTTTTTTTTTTCTCATTGCACTCAATCATCAGTGATATTTTTTTCTTCCACACAGTGAAATAATTTCCATTCCCACTCATGGAGTTTTACAAGTTCCTTTAGCATGACTGCATAAATCGGCTAGAGAACTGAAAGCGGCCTGATATCCATCCCAAACTGACAGCATCATGAGCACATTAACAATATACCGTTTCCATGGAGGAGAGGCCCATTTTATTCCAGATACCGAACTGGTCGCATAGAGGAAGGGCCATGTCCTGGGTTATGTGTTGTCTCTTGTTTTTTTTTTCTTTTATTCTAACTCTATTTCTCATTTCAGGCCACGTTTACCCGGGTTTTTACAAAAAAATGTCCCCCTTTCCAAAAAAAAATCTTCATTTACATAGACCGTATAGACACCTGGTAGAGGGCAGTGTAACGAGAAGGACGAAGCCATGATAGGCAATCAGAATCCTCCAAAGAAAACACACTGTCACAAATTGTGACGTTAATCTTCGTCCATCCTTCTTTAGATGCAAACAGAGACAGAGTTTTTCTAAATCTCCACTGAGGCCGGAGTTTTCAGGAATCATGGTTGTGGTGATTCGTAGCTGCGTTTATTTGTAACTGCAAGGCCCAAACGCAGATAAATATCGCCGTTTTCTAAATACCCGGGTACGTGTAAACGTGGCCTCAATCACATTGGCTTCCCCTCCTCATGTTTCATTGATGTCCTGTGCCTGTGATTGTCGTCACCTGGTGACTTCAGTATATAATGGGCTTTTGTGTTTCTGGCTTTCTGTGTGTTTTTGTGGACATCGCTCTGTCCTGATGTGAATCAGGTGCTTAATCACCTCTCTGCCCATAAAGGAGGAGCCACGCGGACACAGGGTGACAGGCGGGAGTTAACAGACCGACACGCAGAAGAGCCTGAAAGAGGCAGCAGTGTCTGAGTTTTGGTTTTTCTTTACTTTAATAAAATAATGGTTCTCCGTGGGAGAACCCGATGGTGGCGTGCGTCACTGTCACACGCTCTCCTTGAACTTTTACCGTTCTAGTTTTTGGTTTCCCCTTTTTGTAATAAAATGACGACCTTGGTTTCCAACACTGGCGCCTGGCATCATGAGTCCACCTCTCCCCGTGACCATGTGACAACCCCAGTCTCCTGGGTTAAAGGCTTCTCTTTAATCTAATTTCCCTCCTACACAGATAATCTGTGAATATTGCTTTTCCTGATTTATTCATTTGGGGCTGATTTTGATTTAACTTTCATCAAATAGAGGTGGGAAAACAGTGTGTGGAGGTTCCAATGAGACACGTGCAATGATGGTATCAGATCAAAAGCTTCAAAACAGTTTGGGGGAAAGGTGGTGAAGATAGTGCCATACCAATGGCAGACAAAGGCCCTTAAGGTGAGTTTAGTTATATTTTGCCTTAATATGGCTCCACTCAAATACCAGAACAAATAGAAGAGCGGGCAACTGCATAAATAAGGTATAGTTTCATTCCACCCCATGCTGCTCCTTCAAATGAGTTTGCTCAGTTGCACCAAACATTAAGCCGAATAAAACCTTCCTTTGTTTTCCAGACCGAGTTGTCAAAAGACAAAAATTGCACCGAAATTAAGGGAACAAACACTGCACTGCTATATTTCCCCCAGCAAGTCAAACAAAAATGCAGTCCTGCTGCTGAGATAATTACGTCATCTCCTCCCAGTTTGAACTATAAACAGCACAAATATCCAGCAGAGCTCCACAATGTCGAGACAATGGTACCGAACACATGTGGTCTGTTGCAATTCATCACTCAAATTTGAGAACAACCTTCTTTTAATGGATGTCGTTATGAGCTAAAAACCAACAAAAAGTTTATATTTTAAAATAAAATGTAGCAAACAATAATCAGAAAGCTCACTAAAAATACACACACGCATATACAGCAAATATGTGCATTAACCATTTAATATAATGTTGAGCCCTGATGAGGATGCAGGGAGTTCTTGTTAAAATGGGTCACATTTAACAGTATGGATATTTACATTTTATGTATGTTTTACAAGTGCTATTGTTTTGTTTTTGTCGTGAAGGTGACTTTGTACCAGAGAGCTTCTTTAAGTCAAATAAAAAAATGACCTAATCCTGCAGAGCAAAGCGTTCTGGATGAATCTATTACAGGAAGGATCGGGATAAGATGAAGACCAATGCCTTGTGTGTGTAAGGTTGCCTTTATGATGCCTTAAAGGTGGACGTATTAAAGAATGAAAATCCTATTATTTTCAAATGAGGAGGGCATCATTTTATTGATTTAAAGTCTGGCTCCGGAGCTTCAACTATATGTAAATGTATAGTTATATCTCTGTCTAATGGTGTGTCAGGAGTACAAACAAGAAACTGGGGGAATAGATGAGAAAAGGGCAGTTATTTTTCATACAGATGACGTGAGACAGATAAAAATCAATAAGCTCTGATTGTATGCCATGAAAGAGGCAGTAATATGTAAAAACGTCATTTATTTTATCACGTTTCAGCTTGCGAATTGTGACTTCTGGGCAAAGTTGGGGGCGGGGGGGACTTTTCGGGAATACAGTGAATGATGTGATTAATGAGTATGAACTGAAAACCGGGAACTAGTTTGAATGCAAATGGATGTTCTTATAGCCAATCAATGCTCATTTTCTTCACTGGATGGATGAAATGCCCGACAGTGCAAAATGATGATTTTTATCTCACAGTGAGCTAAAGAGTACAGTATCTCTGATAAACACACGTATCGATCTGCTCTTCAGGTCACTATTCTGGATTAATGCAGATCCCAAGTACACAAGTCACACCCAGTTGAATGTTATTCTAAAATGAACAATAATTATTGTTTTTAATGTCAGTGATTTTAGCAACAAAAACCTCAGAGTTGAATGTCTCATCATGTAAATAAATGTTATGCAACCACATGCTTTATGAAACACCGATTGCTCTACTTTTATAAAAAAAAAAAAAAAAAAAAGAACTTCATCTGAGTGTCAGTTTGATTTAATGTCCCATTTTTTTTAAATTGAGTTCAGCCATTGCACCTACATGCGAACCCGTTCATTCTTAAGCCAGAGGATAAAGCCAATATAAGAAGGTGGGCTAGAGACACCTTGAATGATATCCATCAACATCTTACATTGCATAGTACAACACGTTAAAACTGCTGAAGCATTTACGATAAGGCAGTTTTTGCAAATCATTTCATCTTTCTGGTTCTATTACTGCCTCCAGCACGTGACGATATCCTGACTCTTTTTTATGGAAAAGGATTCCATGGAGGGAAAGATCTGTTGGGGTGGAATCAGTGCTGTGTCGATGTCAGGAGAGATTGTGATTGGTTGGTTTACTGGACATCTGTGGTGAAGCTGCTGCTAAACTGTCGGGTCATTTTCTCTATTCACTAGTAAGTCTACAAATGACCCTCGTCTATATGGTCATGAAATTCAAGGGCCAAGACCCCCTGGCCCCCACAGGTTGACCCACCCTTTATGATAGAGTGAACAAAGTTTCTCACCCACATCGAGAGGAGCCAGGTCATATCGTGAAGGCACCTGGTTTGGAGATCCACCAAGCGTGGACAGGGTCCTTGGGAGGGGAGGGGGGGGTCTCATCAGATTATATTTTTTAATTGGCCTGAGAGCTTTCAAGCGAAGCCGGGGTCCACTCAGAGGAGCTAAGCACTTGCCGGGATCCGTGTTTTCAAATATGACACTGAAAGTCGTTCTTATTCATGAGCTGAATGGATTTTAGTGTTCTCAGGTGAAGGTCACTGAATTCTCTTTCATTTTTTGTGAAAGAATATTCACGTTAAGCTCTTTAAAGGTCAAGGTCACTCTGACCCCACACGAACATGTTGTGGCCACAACTGATTAACCTTAATGTATGCATGACTTGATATGATGGTTTCTTTTTACAAAGCTCTTTATCAATCCTTGTTGTAATAATTAACTTGTTCCTCAGCTGACATCAGAAAAACACATCAAATACTGTATCCTAAGCAGATATTTCATATTCCTCTATGACACTTTAACCAATGGGCACATACAACCAGAATAGTGATTTCAACCAATTTAGAACATCTTTTGATAAAAAGTAAATAACAGTAAAACTCTACGTTATTTGCTGCTTTTTACTTGCATTTACTTATTGACTGTATCCTGATGTTTTGAAAGGTATTTCCTTTTATATAAGAGTGATTTACCAGTTCTGTACGTGATGTATTTTCAAGGATAATCCACAGAAAGCTCAATATAACTTTTTGAGATACGTATATTTTGTCTGACTCAAAGATTTAAGACTGCCTACAAGAACACAGTTAAAGCAAAATACATGTCAAGGGCAGTGGGCAAAGGAAGGAAAGGTACAGTTCTATACCAGTGAAAACCAAAGAAGAAGAATCAGAGTCATTGAAATGAGAAAAGGATCTGAGCTTATTGGAGTTGAAGTGATGGATTGGCACATCCGTTTTCTCTCGTCTGTAATATGTCCGAATGTGATCATCTCTGGCTGACCTGACATTTTCCACTGGGATTCAAGTTTTACATTTAAAATTTGGAAATACCAAGTCCTTGGAAGAAAAAAAAAAAAAAAGAAAGAAGAAAAAAAACTGGTTGTATAGCATTCAGAAAAGCATATATTCATGGTAAACATTAAGAAGCCAATTTTACCTGGCAAACAACTCTTTTCCATGTGTTTGCTGCTTTCAGCTGACATGACTTTTGGCCCAATGTGCACATGACAACCAATAGTTCAAGTGATGCCAGCAATGTTCCCTTTTATACAAAAAGCATCTGGTGCACTTCGGGGCCCTGGTATTACTCTATTTTCCAACATAGCTGAATGTAACAATTTGCATAATTTTCTGTGTGCCAAAGTAAAAAGGTTGACTTCTGCCCTCATGTCTTAATGGCCAAACCTCAGAACCATTTACATCAACATCAGCTATTTAATGGAATAATTACAAGTGAAAAGTGGATTTTTTTTTTTTTTTTTGCTATTTGAACTTACATACATGTATCAATTGTGATACATATTTAACTTTATTTAATGTACCATTCTAGTCCAAAACGTACTAAATTAAATGTTTTTACAAACCTTGCTTTATGTCTGAGATCGAGTCTCTCATCATGTTGTGAGGACATACAGCAGATGGTTCATGGGAGCAAATGAAAATGCATGCTCAAGAAGAATTTAGCTGTGTTTTTTCTGGAGACTGTTTGAGAGAAGTCTGGTAATTGGCTCAAATATGTGACTTCTGTTTTCTTTCCCAGATTAAGGGGTGGTGGAGCTCATCCCAGCTGATTTGTGGGTGAAGGCAGGTGTTTGTGTGTGTGTGTGTGTGTATATATATATATATATATATATGTATACCTGTATATACAAACACACTCTAAACTGGGCAGGGCTTAACTGTGAAGAGGAAGTGCAAATCATAACACTACTGCCCTTGTTTATGCTTATTGTATAATGCACACTCATTATATAATGCCAGATTTACCAAACGGTAGTGAAAGTGAAAGCTGGAGCACAGCAAACATCATCGAGGCAGTCACATACTGCCTAATTGTGTCTAATCTCGTTCTCTTGTAAAATAATTTTCTAAATAAATATTACTTTTTTACTGCTCCCCAATGTATGAATGCACAGTATGCAGAGTTGCACAATGAGTCAATAAACGCCAACAAACAAAACATCTTCACCATAACAATGGAAATATGTAACAAGCAGAAGGTAAGCAAGGTGTGCAGCTAATATTTTTAATGGTGCATAAATGGCACTATTGCCCCCTTATAGTACAAAAAACCCACAAAGTCATTGAGTGAGGAGTCCAGCGCTACACCACATTGTAAGACCAACATCCTCAGAGGCACAGGAAGATGTGCAAGTCTGTGTTTTGGTTCTGAACTGTGTTGGTAGTGAAGACTTAAGCCATAAACACAGTTTTGCTGCTTTTTGTGACATACTGTGGGTCTCTTAATGTGGCTTTGATATGTGTTGCAAAGAATTGTGTTCACGGTTTTTTAAATGCTTCCGATGAAGTTAATTAGTGTTATGCTTGCCGTTTCAGCCACAGATAATACAATAGCATTTCTTTTATTTAATTTTTTTGCTTTAGGAGAAGGAAGAATTGGAATGTTATGCTTTGTATTTTCTAGGGGGGTACTATGGGGGGGAAAAAGAAAATTTGGCTTTCCATTTTATTTTGGTAGATGATCAATTAACAGTGATTACAACTTATGTGAGCATAGTTTAAACGGTATGAATTTCTTTCCATATAAGATATGAGTTTATTGGGATTTTTTGTTCTTTTTTCTTTTTTTTAATAGTAAACAAGGATCAATTTAAATTGTTACTGTTTACTGAACATGGTAATATTTGCACAGTCCGCATTATCATGGTCTTACACTTAGGTTAATTACAGTTTGAAAAATAGGTTTTTCAAAACTCTTTGGACACTGAGTAACACTGCAGCATGGCTAAATAAACATAATTGTTCAGGGAGTGGAAAGATACAGTAGAGAGTCAGACATATCCTCTGTAGTAGAAACTGTTTTTTAGTTGTTGTTGTTGTTGTTGCCCTGTTTGCAGCTGCTCCTGAATGGACCTGCAACTAAAATGAAAGAAGCTCCTTCAAACCACTCTGAGCCACTTCTCTGAAACAGTTAAATTAATGTGTGGGTTGTTTGTGTTCTTTCTTAAGGACTGACATGGTGGTACCACTGAAAACACACAAAATATGAAATGTGATGAATTAATTAGTCTTGCTGGATATCAAACATTCATCTATACATCATCTGGACATCGAGATAAATCAGCAGCTGATCCCAGCTTACCATGTTAGAAGGCAGGGTTCACCCTGGACAGGTCGCTAGTGAGAATGGGGTGCACATTCACATGTTCACATTCAGCATAGCAATAAATCTGTTTTCACTGAAGAGAAAAAAAAGGCTTCTGCGAAATTGGAAAATAATATAAAGCTCACAAAAAGTCTCCTTGGGGAAAGGAGCAAAAGGAATATAAGTCTAGACACTCGGCGCTTCTTTTCTTGGTTGCTGTGGCTTATATTTAACTTCTGTCCCCAAAAAATATGTAGTTATTTTGAGCATATTAAGTCTTCCTCTTATTTTGTAAGTGATTCATTTCAAATGCCCACTTAACCTTCGGTACAGAAGCAGCATGTTTATTCATGTGCGATTTCTATTCAGAAGGTTTTAATTTCACTAAAAATCTGCCTTCAGGCAATGTAAATATAAGATTCAAAACCTTGGATATCAGTACAGTGTATTACACAGGGAGGAGAGCTCTATGCTATCTTGAAGCGAGAGAAATAAATCCTGCATGAATGAATATTTTTGCACAAGATGCAGGTAACATCTTTAGTGCTGCAAATTTGAGCTTCGAATCAGAGGATAGCAGGCCCCAACTGCTGGTTTCTTTGTGGCTCCCTCTAGTGGTTGAAGAAATGCTAACATAAGCAAAGTAGGAAGGCTTAACTCGTCTCCATGGAAAAATACTTTTAAGGTGTGCTCACGGTTGTCACTGTTGTCGAGCTTTCCGCTAAATTGCATTGGCTGAAAGCCGGTATCTGCACTGTGGACTCTTCATCTTTTGATGCAATGCTCGAAACGCCAGGATGTAAGCATCAATCCAACCAATTCAAGAAAAAACTGCCCTGTTAGTCTTGTTAATGTTTTCTCTCCATAGAGGTAATTATTCAAGCAACATTGGAAAGGAATCAATACCAGTATGGATGGTTGAACAAAGCACATATGGTCCTAAGGGGAGCAACAAGGAGGCACTGAATGATAGAATTGCTGGATTTTCTTCTGCGACTCGGAAGGTTTCAGAGACGGTCTGTCTATCGACTCTGCATCTCTTAGGAGCCAAACTCACCACTGCTGGTAACTACTGGTTTGACAGTTTCCCCAGATCAGCCAAAAAACATTTCTCCCCTCAGCATCTGTGGCTGCCCACTTCTCTGCCGTGGAAGAATTTGTCATGGGTGATTACCTTAGTGACAGTGTTATCAGGCATTACCCCACCCAGAAGCCTCTTCTGATCCAAATATTCAAAATCCATCCCTCATACACGGATCGCATGCTGGCACATCTCGAGCACGCCGAGTGATTTCTCCTTCCCCAGAGAGGCTCAGCGCAGGAGGGAGAAGTGAGAATGAAGGGCTTTATGTGGGCTTAGCACCTCGGGGACAGAGTCCCGCTAATCATCCACGATCACAGGCAGAATGTCAACATGCAAGAGGAGGACGGCTTTCATTTCACCTAAAAAGCCTACCTTGGTTGTTTGTTTCTTCCCGTTGTGCAGTGCAGCGTCTTATTTTATTTATTTTTTTGTCCTATTTGTTCACACTGTCACTAACATTGTACTCCCAGACACACACTGACATTGCCATTTGGTTTGTTGTGTAACGCTGCTGATGAGAAACTCTGAAAAGCAGCAGAGGGTTCATTCAACATGTGGGAAAAACAAATTCCTCTCACTTTGCTCCAGTACTAATATTTGGGTCTGCCATTCTTGTCGCAGCATGCAGTGACCAATACACACAATACCTTGGAATATATCACATTAAAAGAGAGCTGGAAAATAGAATCACCGTCTAAAAGAAAAATAACTTATTTCTCTGCTTCAAGGAGTCACTTGAACTCCCATTCTTGTAGCAAAAGAAATGTTTTCCAATAACTATATTTACTTTCATGGAGTTCAGGTGTGATTCTCAATGTCACTGTTTTATCAGTCTTAGCTATATCCAGCAGTTGATTAGCTCACCTTGAACACTGTGATTAAATTCAGCAACAGACGGACGTCTTTGCAGTGTTTTTCCTTTAAATATAGGAAAGGATTTCCCTCTTACTGAATAGTCAGAAGCATGCTAATCCTAGACTAACACTTTCAGTAGAAATTGTGTTAGTATGTCATTGTCTGGCAGTGTTTTGTATTTCATACACTTTATTTACAGAAAAAGCTTTCAGGTTTACTGCATGATGAATATTATTGATCCATGTTCATCTTCTGAATCTAGCTAAGCTTTTTTCACTGCATCCACGTTTGAGCTGTTGTAATTGATGACATGTGCAATGTGAATATTTAAAAGGTAATTGGAGTGAGCCCATCCAGAGCTCCGCAGAGCCTCTGAGCCTTGTGGTCTGACCGTGTGAAGGATGGAGAATAAACCAGGTGGGAACATGTTAATTATGAACTCCTGAAGCCACATGAGGTTGATCTCTCTCTGTGACCTCTCTCCTCCAGCAGCTGTTGGTCCCTATATCCAGAGATCAGGGTTGTCCAAGTCCTGTTTCCCACTACGATAATATATGTGACGTGCAACACAGATTTAGTTTTGACGGTTTTACCTTTGCTATGTTACAATTAGGCAGCTTCTCAAATACCAAACGGGGGAGGAATAAAGCAGCCTCCCAGTAAGATGTGCCACACATGACATTTCAGTGTCTGCAGCCATTATCAGCTTTTTTTCCTCCCGCCGATGCTCTTTTTGACAGGCCTCTGGCTAAAAGGCAGCTACTGCGGTTCTATATGTGGCGCTCTGTTAATTGGTTCCTCAAAGCTGCGAATACATCTGAAGGTATTGGTAACGTCTCATTATCCTGTTTGCTCCTCATTCATCTTATCTTTCCTCTAACGTCATGTAATGTGATCTTAGAGAAGGTGGCCTATTGGCTGTCCTCTGCGTTTTAAAGCTGCCACCTTCAAGGGCTTTTATAAAGTCACCTCCCTTCTTTGTTTTGCTGAATAAGCACCTCTGAAGGTACTGAGCGAATAACATCTCGGAATTAAACCGAATTAACCCCTTTTTCCCCTGACCTCCCCTCAGCTGAGGGTGTCATACTGGCTATCTTGTTTCATTTGCCCTTCTAGGTTGAGCTGTATAGTTTAGACTCCCTCAGTGATAAACAGTCAGGAGTGCGAGGACAGCCTCGACAAAACAAGCAACCTTCCCCTCCAGTGACAGTGGAATCTGAAGTCTGTCTTTCAGGAACTATTTCAGTTTCAGTATTTTTCCCGACAATGATCAGGAGAGAATATATATAGAGGAATAAAACGTGCCGCCATCATTTGAAAGTGACCCAGTATTTACAGACTAAACATCATCTCTTTAACAGTCACTTTGCAGTCGTGTTTTCTTTCTGGTCGTTTTATGCCAGACCTTTAACTCACATGAAACCTTTAGGGATTTCTGTCCAGAGCAACTTCTGGGCTGCAGACTCCTGCCATGAATCATGACAGCAGTGTGCATAACTGTAAAATAATCACATCCCTCCTGTTTTCTCTATAAATCCTCCATGCTACATCAGATTTGCAGAATGCTCCTTGTAGGTCTCGCCCTTCATAACAAAAAGTGTTCATACAGTTTACTGCATGTTTTACTTGGCAAAATGTGTGACGATTCACTCTTCAAAGACAAAACTCAATTGTAGGTTTCACTGTATCATTTCAGCAACTTCATCATGCCAGGTCTGGGTTTTCTGCAGCCTTGTTTCACTGGGACATGCACAGATCAGTGAAACCCGTCCTCTGTCAAAACATGCTAAGCATGATTTGTATGCAGGTTGGATAATGGTTTCCATGGTTTGGGGGCTTATTCAGGTTACTTGTATGCATTTCAGGGTGCACAAATGTGTTGTGGTAAGAATGACAAAGTTTACATTTTCTTGTATCATATAAAAACCTCAGCGGTAGAGGATAGTTTTAGTACAACTGGATGTTTTTGTTTTTTTTCCACGTAGTAGGTCTCCCTCCACCAGTGAAGGAATGAATTATGGCTCTATTCCCCTTTTTTCAAACGTATAATTTGGATTCTATTCTCTTTGAATCGTTTCTTGCCGGCATTTGCATTCACATGCACACAAAGACAGCCGCACACATACAGCGTGTCTCACGTATGCATCGCCTACCATGCAAAGGTAAACACAGTAGCAGCAGCGAGTTTGCATTGAGGTCAGCTCTATTTAAAGAGCAGACAAGCAGACTCCTGGAGCCAGCAGAGAAAAAGAGTGAGGGAGGCCTGGTAACCCGAAACCAAGTAATAGTGGGAGTCACAACACACACAGGCGTGCATGCATTTAAGCCAACATGGATGCTCGTTTGTGCGTGTGCGGACAACCCACTTTTCTAAATTAGAATTTTCCAAATCCATCTGGGACAGGAATGTCGCAGACGTGTATTTTTGGTGGTTGACCAGAAACTTTAAAATTCAGTCGACGCTAAGTAAATGTTATAGAGTCATCCAGGAACTCAGCATTACTTCATAGTGTCACTTGTGAACCTTTTCCTTTATATAGTTTGTTTGGAAGCTGTTTTGAGGAGATACACCACTCATTGTTTTTATAGATGGCAACAGCTGTACTTGTGCTTTTGTGTGTGTAATAACTCAAATATCACTTTACATTAAGGGCAATAAATTAAACATTTTGAAAAATATCTAAAAAATGTGTATCAAACCTGTATATTGTACTTGTGTAATGGGTTATCTGTTGTATGTACAATAATGATTACAGGAACTACCGTGGTTTAGTTAATACATTTAGGGGTAAAAGTTTGGTTTTGTACACTGTGTGTTTTGCATGCATGTGTGTGTAGTTTGTGCGAGGACTGTGCATGTAGGCAGAGGCAGAGTTCAGCAGATGGCAGAGTTCACTTGGATGACATATTGAGAGCGAAGCTCTTTGCGAGGGAAGCGGTGAGACCTCAGAGACGCCTATACAACTTAAAGGCACATTCCAGTAAATCACTCCTGTTTGCATGTTGCTAAATATCTGCTTGATGTCCATTAGTCTGTTGCATAAATCAAAAAGTGCAGGCGTGAGCGAAGAAATGTCAATGGACAGGCATTGATTTGCTGTGTTTGTCTGAATTACAACAGAATTGGACATCCTGAAGCAGCAAAGCCAGAGCATGCGCGAACCGAACACTGTCTGGAATGAATTCTGTGTCCTGACATCAACCTTTACAAAAAAACAAAAAACTGCACTGAACTACTTATTACCTCCAGATTCTTGAAGATCACCTCAATTAATGCATAGGCATTTTTGCTGAGCTTGCACATGCCAATTTGGACAACTAACGGACAGAGAGCGGTTTTGGCCCCCTTAATATTGGACAAAACAAAAAGATTGAGAGCCCAAATCGGGGGAGGCTGTAGCACAATGGTCCAAGGCTGCCAAGTCACACCGACTCACATAATTCCCACTAATCTCAAGCTCTGACACCACACATGTCTATCACCATGCCAAGTTGCAGTTTCTTTGTCTAATGCTGAAACTTCCACAGGATTTTTCTCAGTAAATGAAAAGCAAACTCATTGGGTCGACTGGTAATGGTCGGGTGGGTGAGGTATGACCTCAGATCAATACATTTTACATCTGGGACCATTTTCCAATATGATGTGACTGGCTCGGCCAATCAGAGCATCTCTCACCTTACCCGACGCCTACAACTATTCTTTATAATTAAAAAGACACATTAGATTTTTGCTCTGTTTGCTTATCTCCCATGATGTTTTGTAAAACTTAAAAGAAAAAAAACACATGCTGAGCAAAGCTAATTGGTTTGTGTTTGTTCCCTAACAGATCTTATTTGGCATTCCGCAACTTAACTCAAATTATTGTAATGTTTCATCATTGGTTCATTGTTCCAACAAAAAGTTTTTTCTTCTTGAAGGAGCCGTTGCTATTTTCTCAATGAAGTATAGTCCGATTAACAGATCTGCGGAACCACCAATCAACCACCTGATGGGATCATTTTAAAGATCATTAAAAGTGTTAACCCTAATCCTACTCAGAACCACGAGCATTAGTTTGTTCCTGGCATGAGATCATGTTGGCAGTTAGCATGTCGGCTACGACATTTAACGAAGTCGCTCTGCAAGGAGAATACATAGGACTCTTCTCATATGCACACTGAAGTGCACCACTTCAAAACTATATTGCTTTCTTATGTATAGATATGAATATAAAATCAATTAAATCATCTGAATACTGGGTCCCAAACCTGACTCTACAGTTAATGTTATTTACATTATATTGAAGTAAATAAGTACTTTTCCTTCAACTGTGGAGGCAACGAATTCTAAATATTTGTGCGACTGACAGGACTGAGGAAGAAAAGATGTTCAGAAATGTGGGGATAAAAAAGGAGCCGTCCAGCGGTGTAGCAGCCGTGCCAGTGTGATAACAAGCACGTCAGACTTATAGTGGGTTGATTTTCCGGCAGAAATCTTCAGATTAGCTCCAACAGGACTCATGCTGTTGGCGGTGAGAGGCAGAGAAAGACATTTTCCATCGAGATGCAGTAGGTGTGATTTGAGTTTGTGCGTCATGTGCTTTGAATTTGAATTTGCCTCTGATGAATACAGGGGCCATAAATGCACCCAGCAGGGTGCAATATGGCATTTTAAATCTACGGGAGATGATTGATATAATTAGGCGTAATGGACCGGCCACCGATTATCATACTGAGTGGAATATGATCTGACTTAATGTAAAGTAAAATGCCGTATCCCTCACTGTGGGATACGCCATGAAAATGCTTCTTTAAAAGATGCAGTAAAGCGAACGACAAGCTGCAGGAACAACAAGAAACATCATTTATCACACAAAAGATTTTTGTTTTTTTTCTGGGAGGATAGTCTGAGTTTATTGACATCTTTTACATATTTTGGTAGGCGGAACACACACACACACACACACACACACACACTCACACACTTATCTCAGTGTGAGCCATTCATTGACATAATGCTTTATAGCCTTTTAATCATAACCGTAACCATAACAACTAAGCAAATAATATTACCTCTTCCTGTTGTTTTTTTTATTTATTCATTTAAATCAAACTCCAAATGCATTTTGTTCCTGACGTTCCACTGTCCAATCTTCATGCATGCTTTTGGCAATAGTAATTTTGTCTGCGGTTTAAGCGTTATTCTTTGCCTTGCACATTCATCCAACCCGGCATTAACATCTCGTACTGCTGCTTCCCCACAGTACGGCGCCGTGGCAACAATAGTTTTGGTTTCTGTAATATGCAGGTTTTACGCCCAACCACAAACCGGTGGATAGTGATCCCATCAGGATGGAAAAAAAACAAAACATATTGTTGCTCAACCGATTTTCTTTACCCACTTTATCTAACTTAAGTTTGTTGGGAGCAGGAGTCTATCCAAACGGAAATGAGAGAAATGCTTGGATTACATTGGTAGGCTTACAACACAGAGACACACAAATGAAATAAGGATTAATTGCAGAAAATCGAACCATGCAGAGAGAGAACATGCAAACTATGCATGCAGGCTCTAGGTCAAACCAAGGTGACAGTTAATACCCCGTCATTCAAGCCCCATGTCATCTCTCAAATTTTGACTTTGCTTTATAAGTTCAGTATTGGGCACATCAAGTGTGTAAAATAAGAATGCACACATACAGCCAGAAGATATGAGTCGAATATTTTCACAATAACATATTGGATGTACGTTGTACTCTTGTGTACACCATTATGCAGAGATTTCTCGAGTGCAATCATGGTTATTGCAATATCACAAATGAGTAAGTGACGTCAATGTGCAATAATACAATTTACTCAACTCCAAACGCTTCCTTTCAAACAACAGTGCACAGATGCATATCAGGCTTAACTGTCGCAAACAATTTGTTTTCCTCTCTTGTAATTTATATATATATATATATTTTAAATTCAGTAAACAATAAACATTATT
The DNA here is from genome assembly GCF_963383615.2 of Lipophrys pholis. Classification (NCBI taxonomy): domain Eukaryota; kingdom Metazoa; phylum Chordata; class Actinopteri; order Blenniiformes; family Blenniidae; genus Lipophrys; species Lipophrys pholis. The sequence continues at coordinate 26,503,178 of NC_137628.1, forward strand.
AGGATTCAGCCCAAGATTTTTTTCAAAAATTCCCAGTTTAAAAAAAAAAAAAACTTTTTCCGTAAATGGAAGCAGAAATTGTTTTGGACAGGTGAAACATGTTTTACATTGGAACTGAAAACGAACAAAGATAAGAAAGTCACCGTACAAGCTTATTAAAAACCTTTCCTGTTCTGGAAAGTCATGACTGCCTCTCTGAATGTTTACTCTATTTTTCTTATAATTAGGCTCAGTGAAAATATGTAAATACAAAAGGGAAAACAACACCAAGAGTAAAAGGAAGACAGAAATAGATTGAGAGCCACTTCATGCCAAACGTCTCTTATGTGGCTGTATTAGAAACCATCAGAAGATGAACTTGAAACTCTGAAAGCAGGAGCGTTGACTCAGGTGGGTTGAAGTTGTGACACTTAATGAATGAAAAGCTGCTCTGAGATTTCAAAGTAAAATTTACAGCGAGAGAGAGAAAAAACACACAACCTGATCTCAGCTCTGCAATCAGCTGATCGGTTTGAGTACCTTGTTTTTCAAGGCCTGTTGCTTGCTGAAGCATCTCCAGAGAACGTCTCTCCTCATGCAGTTTCCCACCCTGCTTTTAACGGATAAACCCCTCCCATGGGTGTGGTCAACTTAAATCAACAAATCATGAAGAAATGAAAATAAATATTCACATCCTCTTTAAAAAGATACTCCATTTTTCTACGACACTGAACAAAAGGTTTTCCAAGCTGGTTAATATTATAAGAATTTATAAGAATGGAAAGAAAATAGATCTAGAAGCAATACTTTATCACAGATGTGTTTTCCCAGTGCCGAAACTCCTTCAATCTTTAGGCTTGATTCATGTTCAAATGTGTTTTTCTGATTGTGACACAAAGGCTTTATGTGTCATACATATATTCCCTTTTCATTCATTTATTTTTCTTTTTACTCAGTGCACTGTTTAAGCTTCGAATGATTCAAATGATGATCTATTATTGCAGCCCATTGCCCAGCCGTTGAGTGTTGCTATTACTGAACATCTGATTTTGTATGAAATGGGAATTCACGTCGGCACTGTTCACGTTTTGTTGGAGTTAGAAAGCAGCTTTCCATTCTCACATAGAATCAAAACAAGCCCAATTAGCCATCTCCTGGTTTTTGCTGACAGGTGTGTCTGCACATTTGCATGAAAGAGCTTGTTTTCCCAATTTCTCTCTGTTTCTCAAGATTAATTAGACAATCAATGCCATCCTGAAAGATAAGAAAGATTTGATTGGTCTGGTCTAATTGATTGACACGTTTCAGTTGTTACATTTCAATGAAATAAACCTTATGAGAAAAAGCAAAGTAAGAAGCTTATATGACTGAACTTTCCCTTTAAGTGACTGACGTATTAAAAGGCCGGTGTAGCGGTCTGCAGCTACTTAGAGTCACACTAAATGTTTTCTTTTTGTTGAGCAGAGAAAATGTCTGGATGTTCTTTGTCATTTTCAGACAGATGTAACTGATGTGACATTTGACTAATGCTGCACTTTCCGTCTTCTGTAATCACAGAATTTCCTCTCTCCCCACATTAATTTGCTTTCTGCTATTCGCAGACTTCTTCAGAGATCAATGTGGCATTTACTTCCTAATGGAACTCTGTAATTGTCCAAATGAAGATGGAAGAATCGGCCCACTTATTGACAGGCTTCACACTTTAGTTTGAATCCATTGTCTTAAATCTCGTGAAGCCGAGACTTACAAGACTGATCCATATTCAGCTGTCTGTCCAATGTGCTTCTCATCTTCGCCTCTATCAGGATACATGCTGGTATCAATTAGCATTTTCGACTAATTTAAGTGTCTTTGAGCATTTCTAATGGACTGTACAGGATTTCTATCGTAGCCTTTTTTGTGGGGGCATGATTCACGTTGCTTAAATGTAAGATATCTGTCCTGTGCTACATGAAATGAAACAACACTGATTAATGATATTTTGAATAATATATTAATTAAATATCAGGTGAAGATACTATACCAGTAGATTCTAATTTTTCCTAAAATGACACTATTATTTGATCACATGTTATAGCGAATACAGCAAAAGAAAACTCTGAAGAGGAATTCAAAGAAATTAACAATGGAGACATATAGTAGTAGTAGTAGTAGTAGTAGTAGTAGTAGTGCGACCTACCGTGTTTAATATTACTTGTGTGTTTCATTTAATTCAAAAGAGGGAGTTTTGCAATGAATCCTGCCTGAGATATGTGAAGAATATCAGACTACGAGCTCAACTTGTGCTCAACTTGGTCGACTTGTGGCAGCTAAGGAAGCAACTGATAATATTACAGAAACAAATTCTGCTTGGTTTTTGACTTTTGAGATTACATTGTTCAACACCTTTGAAATAAATCCATAAAGATTACCATACACTTACTGACATGAGCACAAGGTAGAATTAAATGATGGCCCTAAACAAACTTTAACTTCAAGCATTTCTGTTGAAATGTAAGGCCTGCTTTAAACATCCAGTCAAGCGCACTTGTTAGTTTTCAGCCCTCATCCTGGATCTGTTGATTTCTATCAATGCTAAATGGACACGTTGACTCTCAAAATATTCAGTTTTGAAGATTGGTGCTGCATTTTTTTGGAGTGACAAATGGTTGAAACTATGAACTTGTATATTGAGCACATTTCATTTATTTAGTACATTTAGTTCACAGTAAAACTTGTGTTTTGTTCAGCAATATCAGATAAACTGAATGCTGTCGTCATCCTTCCTCCTCCTCCTCCTCCTCTTCCACGTACAGCGCCTTACAGTCTGATGCCTATGGGTATGAAGGATCTCCCGAGTCATGTTGCGAAGCAGCTTTGTGACAGCAACCTGATTCTGAAGGCGCTGCCCTGAGAGGTGTTAGCGGTGTGCACAGGGTGGCTGACATTTCTAGTGAAAGACAGCAGTTTGTTTCTGTTCGTCTTTCTTCGACCGACAGTCGTTGCTCTCGCTTTAACGGATATCTGCAGCATCTTGCAACAGCAGGATCTGCATGTAAGTCCAGAGCAACACGGTGAACATCTACACACATGGTAACAACAGCAGGAACCTCATTGGCTGGGATTGGAGAGACTCTAGTACAAATTCAACAATTGTGTTGAGACTGTAAGCTGTCGGAGAGTCATATTTCATTTTGTCACTCTGCTGCTGTCCTCTCTTCAGGCTGCAACATCGCTGTCACTTTATTTCTGTATGGGTTCTAGAAATGTGTCTTCTGGGACCAAAAAAACAACAACAAAACTTTTCTTTACACACCTATAGCTCCATCTACCCTTGTAGAAATGCACATGGTTTCAAGTACACTTAGTGAACAAGGAGAGTGTTGTATTGACATCGTGGCCAAAATATGCATCGTGTCATTCTCTAAATTAAATGAGGAAAAAGAAGGAAGAAATGAAAAGGTTGTAATAGGATTATGATGTAATAGTATAATAAGAATCGTGAGCTTTTTGTACAAGCTTTTTGATCATTTGACTTGTACAATAGACTATGAATTTCCCTCTAGACAGCTTTAAATCTTCAAAATATGATGCAGTTTGACAGATATTAACATATTTCTTAAAGAAGTTGGAGTTGACAAGCATATTTTTCATACAGTTTGTCTCCAGAAAAAACACTGAATATTTATTCAGTTACACATACTCACACTCGGGGCTCTTTCTCTATTCACATGAAGAGATTTTTAGTTAAGTATAATCCCAGATGTCCACAAACAGTTCCCCGGGACTAATTCATAGTGACTTATAAGAACTTTAGCAGAGAGGTAAGAGATGTCACTCTAACCAGAAATGAGGTGAAAGCTGCGATTGCGACACAGGCAGCTTTTCTCGGTCCAACAAGAGCAAACCACCAAAACCAAAACAAATAGCCCACAGCAGACTATAAGCACATCCACAATACACTCAAACATTAAGGGCATGTGCAGAGACGGGCTTTCTGGCAGCTCCTCATACCGACAGATCCACAAAGGAATGATGGATGATCACAGATGCTCAACTTAGGTCCGTCTACATACTTTCCAAATATATTTCAAAAACTTCAACCCCTGGAGTTAGGGTGTTAAAAAAAAAACCCAACTGTCCAGCTTGCAAGAAACATTCATAGGTCTACAAAACACAAATCATCAAGGCATCACCTCAATAACTCGTGGCTAAAAGTATAATTATTGCGCAGCAGATGGAACAAAAAGGAATGACTTCACCGCAGTGTGGAACTGTGACAGACAAAGTAGTTAGAGAGTGGCCTCATGATCGGGAACGCTTGAGGACAGAACTGCAACTGTAATTGTTTGTTTTTTTTAGAACTCAAACCAGATGGCAGAACAAGTTTTATTACGGCTCACTGCAACTAAAACCAGACACTAAAGCTGTATAAATGAATAAAAACACAAAGACTCAGTTTTGTCTCCAAATGATATTGGTGACAGGGAATTTTTTTTTTTTTATCAAATTTCAGTTGCCTTATTCATCAGAGATACCCATGTGGAATATTTGTCAAGTGAAAACCACAAAAACTCAAGTTTGTTAAGTCGGAAAAGAAAGAAAATTGTTTAATGATAATATAACACAAACTGAGAACAAGCTGCCAAGTCAGTGTGATTACAGGTACTGAAAACAAACTTGAAGCTTTAATCACCAACACACACTATATTGATCTCAACTTATCACTGAGAAGATAGCGAAAGTGAAAAATAAGCATCAGCCAAGGGGCTTTCTAAGAGTTTACTGTTAACAAATTCCTCCTCCACATATTAATAGTCACATAACAAGGCCGTTGATTGATCTCATTCAAATGTCGGACTTTGTATTTCCGGAGATATCCATAGGAAAATGTTAAACCTTGTTAATCATGAAAGCTGAAGTGTCAAGATTGAGGATTTCACTCATTTATTAAAAGCCCTCATGCAACTACTGTAGCGGTGGTAAACCACAGTGAAATCACAGTTCAATGGCACAAGCCATATGGTGCCTGTAAACTCAAACCTCTGGTGTTTAATTAATTGTGAATGCAGCCTGGACTTTTCACTTGAGAAGAAAATCAAAATGCTTGTCTTATTCAATATACCCAACTAATCTTCACATGTACATTGACTTTTCAAAGGTAATTATGGTTTTAATATTGCTAACTGTACAGTCTTAATCAGGATTCTTTTGGCAAATGAATAAGAGCTAAATATGTGTTCATCTACATTTCTAAAGTCTGTAACATGCAACCACTTAAATGCAGTGGTACGCCATCAAATCAAGGTACATTTTCCATTTAATTTGGCATTTATTTGAGGCTGCATGACTTCATGGAGCACGTGGTAATTTAGCACTTCACTACAGACTTAATCAATAGTCACTGAAGTGCTTAATGAGCTTTTTAGGCAACTTTCTAATCTTTGAAACATGATGGTGTTATTAGTATCCACTCGTACACGGTATTGAGAATGATTGGTTGACACAAGTACCAATTACTTCATTCCGGTTTTGAAGGAACGTGATCTTGGTCAGAGTGACTGGCTTTAAATGCACGACTAAGAATTATTTTCAAAAATAAGTACAAATCAACTCATTTTGGAAAAATAGATGATTAAAATGTTCTGTGTTACTGAAAAACATCATTAATGCTGTTTCTTGTTAGTAATGGAATATTTTGGGGGATTTATGTAAATTCTTGAAACAAAATAAGAATACAAATTTGACAGTAAGACAAAATAATATGCTTAATTCACATGTAAACGATTAATCCAATGCATGCTCTCAGAGAATAACTTTATGTAAAGGAATTATCAATAATTATTTAAAAGTACACTTAGTAAAGGCCTTGAAAGTTGTGTTTTGACAGTTACATTTATTGCCATTGAACGATCAAGACTCCTTAAAGACCTGTGTCCAAGACAGAACCCAGAGACAAAATGGAGTCAATGCTTCGGCAGTTTATTGAAAACAACAAGCAGATTCAAGGCATCTGAAGAGCTTTAGACTGAGGTCGTGCTTCTTTCAGCCTGTACCATATGTTCAATGCAACACCATGTAGGCTTTATGGAAAAAAGCCAAAGCAGGGTTCACTGGAGAAGAAACAAGAAGAAACTAGAGCAATCAGAGATTTCTGACCTCCGCCAAGGCGAGACAGGGAAATGAAACATATTCTACATACATAAAAACTGCCTTCACTCAGTTATTTAGTTTGGTGATCGCATGATTTATTTTTCATATTTGGAAGAGCACAAGATAAGACAATATTTGTACTTTCTTCCACGTTATCATCTGAACCTTAGTTGAGAAGCCTGGCTGTTTATGGAGTTTCACTCACTTCGCTCGTGTCTTCTGCTAACAAAAGCTGGCTGTTGGGCGGATTCTGATCTGGTGATGGATGGAGGGAGACGGGAAGACTGGCTGTTACACTGGTCAACAACAAAGTACACTTACCAAACCAAAACATGCAAAGACTCTATTTCCCACAACACACTCGTCATTTAGGACCCGTTTACACAACAACGTTCCACGTGACAACACCCAATCCGTTAAAAAAAAAAAAGAGAGTGCAGCAGCAGCGCACACACTGACAACAATGTAGTTAGTATGCCGGGCCACGGGAGGGCACTGTTGCTTGTTTTAGTAATGAAACCACACAGACGTGTGTGCAGAGAACAATACACTATAAACGTGAAGAATATCAAGAGAACCCGACATCAGTATGGACTGATGACCAATCGGATGCTATCGGGGTGAGTGTCAACTAGAAAACTACTGATATGGACGATAAGAAGGAACTATTTTCAATTGCGAGGGGAAGATGTGCGCATGTGCAGTAAGAGCTCTCCATAGGCTCCGGTAGTCTCTGCAGGAGGGAATCGTGACCGTGAATTAATCTCTCCACTTTGGGAGTCGGCATTAAAACCTTGTGGATACAGTGGATCCACACACCGGTGTGGTGTAAACGGACCCCCCAAAAGTGAAGAAAGTTTTGCGGATACATGTATTCGTTGTCGTGTAAACAAAGCCTCAGAGTAACAATTATTTTTGGCCTTGGATCACCACCGGGATTTGTTTGGTTCTTCCTTTGATCAAAATGCACCTGCGTACCAATTTTCATGAAATCAACTCATTAGTTTTTAAGATATCGTGTTAACAGACAAATCAACGGAAATTATTTTATAACCTCCTTGGCAGAGGTAAAAAAAGCCATTGTTCAGTCGCCATTGGGAGACACTAGCACACCTGGAAGCTCAGTTGGACATTATAGACCTTTTCTCGCAATGGACATTGGGTATGTCATTGTGTCTAATTATATTGATGAAAGCTTCATTTCATTCACATGTGCCAGTGCCGCGGCTCTGGAACTCATTCTGACTCACTGGCACATCTGCATGGAGCCAAGCCACTGTTCAATTCATTACATAAATCAAAATGCAAGAACGGTGTGCGGGCAGTCTGCAAGCTTGTAGGTGGTCCCGATCCTCCAGCTACAAACTACCATTCGATTCAGGGTCCTCTGCAGGGTACCTCTTGTACCCGCAAAGGTTTCCTGACCCTGAATGTAATAAAAGAACTAAATGCTCAGTATCAGATGGCAGCCATTTATTTTCAAAGTATAATAAAAGGTTATGTAGGTCTGACTGACTGACACGTCTGACAAGCATGTCTGAAAATGTAAAGACGAAATATGCCTTCCTCAAATGTTTTTAATAGTTCTAAAAGTGTGAATGTGCCACATGGTTACATCGTCACTTTAATTACCTTTCATAATAATACACTGCAGATTTTAATGTGTTCTCTCTGAATGGTCCATCTCCTCCAGCAGCATTGTATTTCTGTTTTATTGTTGTTGTTTTTTGTTTTTTATCAAAGATGATCTTTTCCTAAGTAGCTAAAATCTTCACCCTGCAGGATTAAAAAAAAACACTCTTGCTGAAAGTAGCTAAGTATCACCTCTCTCTCTCACACAATAGTCCCCCTGGTTACAGACACAGACAGTCTGTCACCTCTTTTGTATTCATGCTATTATTACATTTCTATAAAACAAACAAAAAAATCTCCCGTGTTTTCAAGCACTGGCCATGAGCAAAATAACCCCAAGTGATAAAGAAACATCTGACGAACTGTATGATTTATTTGTCAAATTGAAATTACATATAGGGGGAACGGTGTGTACAGATGCAGGGTTGATACGGGGCTCGGTGTGACCCAGTCTAAACTGTTAAAGGTGCAGAAATGGAGACATTGGGCTTATTCTCCTAATTATTCACAGCTGTGTTTTGGTGGAATGTCCAATAAATCAGTCAGACTGTCCTTTCCCATTAAGTTAAAGAATTCTGTTTAAATCTCATTGCTTTGCTACTGTGCGGGCAGATCTGGCAAGAGGTCTATCCATCCATCTTCTTCTATACTGTTTTTTTTTTTTTAACTGAAGGGTTGTAGAGTGCTGGAGCCGATCCAGCTGACACGACGCAAGCGGAAGTTACACCAAAGACAGAGTGCCAGTCCATCACAGGGCAAATACAGAGACAGATCTCACTATGCACTGCAGTCACTATCTAACCTCATGCTTTTCAATGAAACTAGAAAACCTACATGCAGGAGGAAGGTTCTTTCCACAGAAAATCCTTCAAAGTCGGAATGAAACCAGTAAGGTCTCTTTAGCACCGTCACTTTTTTGTTAATTTGACTGAATTCTTCACAAATGAGGATTCACATTGCCCCATGAATTAAACACTGAATAAATCGTTGTGCGGGTTAACATGCTGCAAAAATCATCTAATCTAATATCTAATGTCACCTGAGTCAGTCAGTCGATCAGTCCAGTAATTCTTCACTGGCCGTTTGTGACATGTGCACGTGATCCGACAGCCAGCTCTACCAAGAAGCCCACCAGTATTGATCGCTTGACTCGATTAATCAAGCTTGTGTTTCTTTTTCTTTTTTTCCCAGACACTGAAGCACTAAAGAAACCTTCTCCTTGTTCAGAGCGTGAAGGGGAGAGCATGCATGCATCATTTGCAACCCTGTATCAATCGGTGGGTTTGCCACCACCGTTAATTTATTTGTACTTTTTATTTATTTTTTTAAATCACCGTGCATCAGGTGGTTGATTATATAACAGACAGGAGAAGCAACCCAATGTGGCGTTTACGTGGACTCTGATCTGGGTAAAGTTATATCAACGCCTCCGATCCAATCATAATTTCAATTCAACAGGATCAATCTGATCCAATAGAGGGGTTTATATGAAGCCATTTTAATATAATCAGCATTTTATCTGATTACTTCATGTAAACAAAAAAGTGCTGCACACCACAATCGTGAGTGATTCTCTACATTAAGTGATGGGTCATGATGACCGAGAACTCAACATACTGAGAAGTCGAGACAACACTGGATTAACGAAACTGCAATGAGTGCAAAGAAAATTAGCCGTGATAACATGAGGCTCTGTTAGCTGTATGTTAGCAGCTGGAGTAACTTACCAAACGGTTCGTAATGATCGAGGGCATCACAAGTCTCTTCTGGTGCCAAGTGTGACCCAATGTCGGTGTGGCGATCCCATGGCAAGATATATCCTTTGGAATTTAAAAGTAGAGAGGAGTTGACATCAATCTGTATCAAACAGGTTTATTCAACAGCTCCACGTATCCAACAGTTCTCCAACATAAAATAAAAAATTTAAAAAATTAATTACCACTTGCAAATTGTTAGGATCTTCACACTTAGCAGGCTTGGGGCAAATACAACATATTGCACCTTGTGTACGTCATTGGATAAAGAGTGACTGCTGTCATATAAATCCTAATTATTTCTTCCTCTGAACTAAATCTACTGATGTTCATGATTTACCAAATATTTGCAAATTGTATGAGGACAACTTCCACATAGTTCACTATCTGGGGTAGAGTTACTCAGCTAGACAGCAAAGTATTAGTGTCGATTTAATAGCCACAATTTTCTTAAATCTTGATTGTAGAGCTTATATTTGGACCCATAGTGAGAATGGCATTTTTGTGGCGAACATAGCAATCAATGTTACCCATTTCTGTTCCGAATGAGCCAAACACAGAGCGTGACCGGCATCGAGACCACCGTGTTCTTGTTTGTATTGCATGTAATTGTGCTGCTGTTGTCATTCCTTTGTACTTTTTCATGGACTCCTGGTGAGGACCCAGGAGGTAAAGTGCAGCCACAATGATTCCCGGAGCACAATTCGCCCTGGCCACACCCAACTACTGAGGACAAACTTGCAATACGTATGGCTCCCTTGTAAACCCAATAAACACAACAGCAATAACTGAATTAAACGTTGAGGTTTTTCTTTTCAAATACAATTAGAAGTGATTAGAAGTGACGTTATTAACAATGCCGCTATTGGTCTTGGTACAGTACACACCTCAGCTATCATAATAACAAATATATATTGTAGAAATGATCTTTTTTAATAATTGCTATTCATAGCTGACAAAGAAAAGATAGTTGTTTATCATTCCAAATTTTTTTTTTACTTTTTTAACTACTAAAATGCCAATCCTCAATACTATTTGATAATTTTCTGGCTCCTGATGTTTATCATGCTTTTATCACAGCAGTCCGTCAGTCAGGCAAATGTTTTGGATGAATTAAATTAAAGCCATGGAGGAACTTCTACTTGGCAAATACTTCTAAAGGCATTTAAGTTTCTCAAGTGTATGTAATTATGACACTTAAACCAACTTCCTTTCACTAATGGAGCATACTCATTAGTCGTCACAACAACCAGAGAGGCATTGCTGGTGCACAGATTAACTTGATTTAATACTAATCTTGCAGATTGTGGCATTATTAGCTCGTGATTATGCTGCTAATCTTGGTCTGTGTGTGTAGGCCAAATGGTTTAGTGGTTTCCAAGGGTTATTTATGTCTCGCTCCAGTGTTCTACTGATCCAGTGACATATGGCATGCTATACCAAGCCAAGATCTTTAAGCAGTGTCAACACTATTTTGTTTCTGCATAATAATAGAATTGTGATGAAAATACCATCTTTAGGTAGATGGAATTCACAGCATGGCAGTGTAAAATATGCTTTGATGGCTATTTGAATACTTGTTTTACTGCTGCTTAAAAATCTGGCTTCAACGCGCAGGATGTATTAGCTCCTTAACCCGCTTTGACCTGCACCGACATTTATGCAACTCCTTCCTCTTGAAGCGACAATGGTTCAGTTTTGAAAACCAAGCAGTTACAAAATATCTAATCTGCACAAATGTTGCCGTGGGTCTTCATAGGCTAAAGGATTACTGAATATTTCACTGCGAGGTGAAACAAACCCCCACGATTACATGGAACAGACACTCTATGAACAGATTGGGACTCTGTGGTGGTCAGGCCAACCCTGCAGCGATTGCTTCACAGTAAAAGGCAATGCTTTTGTTTTTTTAACCTGTTTAAACCCTTCAAAGATTAAGCCAGCCAAAACATAAGATTTATCATCAGCAGTAACTCTTTCAAGATGTGACGAGAATTACTCGTGAACTCGTAAACTCTCAACGAGAAATCTGCATGTATGCTGGATTACAGACACGTGCTCTCTCTCGTGTGAGGATAATTTGCAGTAAGTCCAAGAAAGGGACTGCAAAATCTTCAGTGATAATAAAAGACTTCATAATGAGGGTGAGAGGTAGTTAGAGTGAGATCCACTGCTGGAGAAATACTGAAGAGGAGAGTAAGTTTTCATTTTGCAAAAATCCTATGAGATGTACTTTTGAAGCAGTCACTCACAAAAGTACAGCTTCTTCTTTTATTTTTCAATAATTTACTTAATTAGACCGACAGAAAAAAAAAAGCACTTCAGACAACCTGAGCCTGCCTGAATTATATGAAATTAAATATAGAGTTCATAATTAACACCCAAGCCATCTATGTAATCACCTTTTCTTTCTCAAGATAATCTGACCTGATGACTGTGCTTTTAAACATAAAATTTTAATGAATCATGTCGATATTTTTTTGTAGACTGCTGATGACTACAGTTCTGTTGAATGCAATCAGTTACTCCATGAGCCTGTCGATGCATTAATCAGGCTTTCGAAGGCCTATTAGTGGTGTCTGGACCTCGTCCAATCACAGAGAGAGAGAGAAAAACTCAAACCAGCAGGGTTTCACTGAGAAGTTGACCACTTAATTTGTCTTTTTTTCTCAGCATTTTTTTGTTTTAATACTTTTACTGTAGTAGAAAGAACAAAGAAAGTCTAAAAAACAGCATTGCAAAATCATTATCTTAATTTGTTCTTTTCTTCACTGAGAGTGACTGAAACCACATCACTAAAATGAAACTAAAATACAGCTGGAGCCATAATTTTGTTAACTGTCACAGCTATTCATTATTTATTCCCGCAGGGATATTGAAAAAGAAAAAAAAAAACCTGTTAAGATCAAATACTGTAGATTATTTACAGAATTTTACTAATTATCTGAGAAACCTAAACAAACAACACTTCAAAATGCCTCATTGCTGAAATTGGGTTTTCGTTACCTTTCTTCGCAGACTGATGTATTTTAAAAACAGCCAGGGCAGTGTTTTCATTCTTATCTTTTCTAGGTTGGAAAGTTTTACGTGCTCTGATTGAAAAATAAAAAATACACATTTTATGTCCATTTCTGAAATGGTACCAGCGTTGTGTTGTGCCTGTCTCAACCTTTTTGGCATCTCACATTCAACAAAGACTAATAATTTTCTCAAAATCCTGAAATATAGTATTCTCAAGTCTTTTTTTTTTTTTTTATAACTGCAAGTCATTCGGTCTTGTTCTTATACAATGTTTAAATTGTCCCAAGCCTTTCCGGAATTAGGGTTTTATATCCTATTATAATATGGACGCACTGTAGACTTTCTCTCCATGTATCCACTGTTCATGCAAGCCCGAGGATCTACTTTGAGAATTACATTTATGAGCGAAGTCATTTATTCCTCTGAATGGGAGGACAATAAATATTTCACAAAATGCTTGAGGTTCAGTTCCCTCTGCAGTCAGAACTCAAGGTGGACTCTGTGATTTAAGCAGCCCTGGAGAGGGAGAGAAGGCGTCTCTGTCAGCAAGCTTACAACACTCCAAGTGTCAGCGTGATTGAGAAGTTTCCAGTGTGGCTGGAAAAATGAAAAGTCGATAATAAAGCCAGAATTAGGTTTTGTTTTGGTTTTTTTCCAACCATCTTTCTGCTGAATTCTATTTAGAATAGGGATGCTGTACTTTGTTTTCTCAATTTGTTTGCTTTGTCTCCCTCTCAATGCAGTGAGACTCTATTTTATAAAAACCATCATTGCCGACATCCTTTTATGTCCATTTTACTACAAGAAAAATTCATTTCCACCATTAGTCTGTAATCATTTCCAGCTTTCCGTCACTTCTCTGAGACTGTCCTCTCAATCCATTCACAGTTGACTTGCACCTTAACCTCAGAATGATTTGACTCTTAATCTTTGCCGTCTCTGGAACTGAAAACCTCCGAATAATCACTTCACCTAATCAAAAATATTTTCCTACATAGGAGACAAATGTGTACAAGTTTATTTCAGGCAGTTTTTGGCCACGGTGTAACACATTAGTGTTGCGAGAAGTTGTTTTACTACCTCTAGAGTTAGTTTTGTTTATCCTGCATTCAGCAGTTTGTCAAGAAGCAGATCGTGACAGATGCTAAACAAATGGATCGAGAGCTCAGTGCTGGGCTCAGCCGTGATTACCGACCATAAGCCCGATCAGCTGATGCCTCTGAGGCATGTGTCTGTCGTTCTTCATGGACAAATCCACAAAGTGGGAGATCCAAAGAGGATTTAGACTCTGGTTGGGGTTAATCTATTCACAGGTACACTAAAGTTATTAGCTAATCATTAGGAAAGTCCTTCCGGCCGCAGAATGAGTTTCCTCGTGTGCAGCAGTCAGGTGGAAGCCTGTTGGGCCAAGCTGTCGAACATCAAGCTGCTTATCCATGTGCTCAGTGGTTACCAGTGCCGAAGCCTTAAACAGACCTGAAGAGCATTTAGGCATCCAGACTACATATGCTGCTTTCCATTTGCCTTCAACCTGGCTGCTTTCTACAGCAATGAAAGACTTACACTCTGTTCTCCAGGCTCGCAGTATGCCTCATTAAGATGAACCATGTTTTATTGTTACTATTACCGCACAGACGTTTTTCTACAAATTCATTGACTTGTGCATGTTGCTCCGCCACAGCGCCAAACCAGAGATAGAATCTTTCCAGCGGGTCATGAGCTGACCTCTCCGATGCTTCCCAGTTGAACCTCTAACGGGAGGCGATGTGGGGGCATCCTAGTCAGATGCCTGATCAACCTCAACTGGCTCCTCTCGATGTGGAGGAGTAGCAGCTGGACTTTGAGCCTGTCCTGAATGGGTGAACGTTTCACTCTGTCACCAAGAGTGACACCCGCCACCTTGCAGAGAAAACCCACCTCCACCACTTGTGTCCGCTATGTCATTATTTCGGTCATGACCCAACGTTCATAACTGACTGACCGATAAGCAGAGAGGTTTTGTAAATTGACTGCATTACTGCAGCCGCCTGTCTGAATCTGTGGCCGATCTCACAATCAAGATCCCCCCTCCCCTGGAGGCATACCATTCTTTTCCATAAGAGAACGGTGGAGTCAGTTTTGCAGGTACTGATCCTCATCTCAACTATTTGGCAGCGAACCGTTTCAATGAATGCTGGGGGTCCTCATGTGACGTTACCATATATGGGGGCCACCTTCTTGTCCCCCATATAATGCCCCCCAGGCCTTGGCTGGGCCTTGATACTCTGTCCATAAAAACAGTAAATGTTTTCATCAGTGCTACCACATAGTACCACTGTACTGTGCTGTCTGATTTGGAAGTTTATGATTTGTGGTACGCCACAACCCATTTTTTCAGAGGAAGCTACGTCATGCTGAGTTAAGCAAATGGAAAGCAGCACACATTGAGGCTGCAGCTTTCCTGTTGGGGTTCATTGGTTTTCACTCGGTTGTGCTTTTTGCTGAATTATGATCTTGCAGTTTAAATGCCATTGCCTCTCAGCTCATGGTCAGACATAGTGAATAATACCATAATGTGTCACAATGTGAAGTGAAAACCTGGTCAGTGAAGGTGAATTTAATTACTGTCTGTCATCTGATGGTGTTATGTGATACGGCTATTTTATGTATTTGTCCTCCGGTCTGCATAGCTTCACACAATGACATTGCACTATGAAAATGAAATAAGGGTTATTTCTGTTCATTAATTAACTTTTTATTGCTTTCAAAACACTTGCTGTCACTGCTGTCAATGTTAATCTGACTGACAGACAGATCTCACCTGTCCATTGCTCAGCTGGTGTCCAGTCCAGCAGTGATCATAACCGCCAATAAAGCCGGTCAGCAAGAGCAATATGCACTGGGAGGCACAAATATGAAATCGGATTACAGCTAAGAGACTATGGGAGAAAACCCTCAGCTCTTGGGTCACATCTTGTTTTCTGTATTCTCCCAAAAAATGCGGTAAAATCAGCAGATCAACGTACTAGTTTAAATTAAGCTACATTTCTTCACTTATTTGTTTTCTTATGTATAGTAACAGATGGGTCAACTGGATGTCTGCCACATTCTGTTTACTCTTCAATGTGCAAGGCAAAGGGATGAGGGAGCCTGCTGTATTTGTCTTTGCGAATAGTTTTATGGTTCTCTTATTTATTGCTGTAAAAAATTTTTTTTAATTATCTAGCCTGAGAAATGAGTTTTGCAAAACAAAATTTACCGTTCGTTTAACACCTGTTCTGAAAAGCAGTTGTTGAAGCCGGCACTAGAGGGATTGCAGGAGTGAATATCCTTGATTTCTTTGGAACGACCCCTCATATGCACAATATACTGAAAAATACTTTTTGGCCCCATCATATTTTAATTTGTAATGTGAGGGCGGCTCCAGCTGATAGTCTGTCTCGGACAGTTTCCAGACTGGCTAAAGAAGAGTTACGCTGAAAAAAGGCGCATCAATGAAGAAGACTCTTCTTCTGGGCAAAGGTAGTGTTAATTTGTTCCACGATTATATTATATTCAAATTGTTGACCTTATTTTGTGTTTTCACAATCTGGTTTTTAGTATGTTATCTCAGGCTGTCGTGTCTTAAATCCTTCATAGGTTCAGTCTATCATTGTCTTTTCGTCTCATCAGCCAGCCTCCGATTGCACAGGCTGTGCTTCGTTTCCCCTCTCCTCCAATGTGCCTGCATAAGATTCAATCTGCTTTTTATCAGTTTGATTGTCGCTGAATTCTATGACCTGCTTTTGGAAAACTTTGGTACCATTCCCTCTTTGTTAAAAGTCTGTAAAATGTTTTATTTTTTTGTGTGTGTGTGGGGGGGGGGGTCTTCATCAAACAATAAAGGCAGTTTTTGATTATATGTCAGTACTCCGATCCTCTTTCCACCATGTCTTAACTGAAAAAAAAGTACATTGACAAATATACTTCCAATGAAACTTTAGCACCAAGAATGAAAAATACCCATGTGTTTCTCCTATGTCTTTTCATGTGATGGTTTGAGAAGGAAAGAAGAAGGAGAAAAAGCGTTTGAAGCCTTGTTAAGACCTGCATTGTTACAAGGGGAAAGATCCATGAAAAGGTGCTCCATCAGCAGCGGCAGCCCTTTGGAGATTCATTTGTCATCATCCATCTGATCCTCTCAGCCTTCTAATTAGGAGGAAAATACAGAACCGAGGCGCAAAGAACAGAGCTTGACTGGCCTCTGTGCCTGCGCTCCCGTAGAGGAGAGGCTGCAAGAGCTGTTTGTGTCAGTGCTGGTGAAATCGCACTCATTGTCTGAGGAGCTATCAGGTCTGATAAATGATTCTCTCCATTAAAATATTCGCCTGCTAAATGACTCCTGAACAGGGTGTTCATGGACATGGCAGAATAACTGTCCATTAGCATAAGTATCCTTGCACCACTTTCAAAACGTGGTGGTTTCTCAGTGCACTGAACCATAAAGTCATAAATCTGTATTTAAAGACCACAGATCTGTAAGACTTGCATAAATGTGTGATGCACAGAAAATATCACATTCTAATAGAAAGCTGTCCCAGGTAGAGGGAAAAAAAAAGAAAAAAAAAAGGTTATAGACGTAGTAAGCCATTCAGGTGTGGTTAAGGCGCAGTGAATGTGAATAATATAGTCGTTTTAATGAAAGTTCATGAATCGTGTGGTATTCAGATTACATCACACAACAAAATAATACAGTGGCAAATTAAGTGCATATGAGCACTTTTAATTTTTCCAGTTTGTGACCATAAATTGTGATATGATCGACATCTAAATCACAAGCACATACAAACACCTTACACTGAGCCTAATACAAGGAGTAGAGCTGAAGGCTCCCGTTTACACAACAATGCTCAGAGCCACTGAAAATGGTACCCAACGCAACTTTTCTGAAACGCTGCTACTGTGCATGCGCACTACGGCCATAGTAAATACTTCTTTTACACATATGCAAGTAGATTGACTAGAACAACAATGTTTGTGTGGTTGGCTTCATTACAAAAAACCACCAACAGTGCCAACCCCTGGCCTGGCATGCTAACTGCATCGCTTTCAGTGTTTCTGCATTTTCTGTGCAAAACACAGATGTTTTCTGAAACGAAAATGCAAAAACCTTGCGTTTTCATGGTGCCTAAGTTTGCTCATTCAAACAAAAAGTGCTCGGATTGTTTGAGTTTGAAAATGACTCACACATTATAAATTTGCTAAATTCACAAGAAACCTGAGATGATGTTGCCCATGCCGCTCAATTCATAGACCTCCGTAGACATTCAATCAAAACTACTGATCAGTTTTCGATAGGAAGAGGTTGCAAAGTAATCGCAAATACTCTAGGTATCTGCCAGTACAGTATAAGATAAATTGTTCGCAAATGTACAATTTGTTGAGCTTTTGAGTCCCACAGCTCAGAACAGAATGCTGAGTGGGGGAAAAAAAGAGAAAATCATTGAGTAACAACTAAAGGCTTGAAGAAACGTTTGTTTTATATGTTCACCTTACATATAAATAAATAAAAAAAAGCAGTGTACCACAGAAGAAGCTGCAGCTTTCTGAAAAACAATATCACTAGCTGCCTGAAACTTGCAAGGAAGCATGTTTCCGCTTCACAGGGTCATAGACAGAGTGTTTGTGGAGTGATCCACAAACCACTATCATCCCCACAGCGACTGATGGAGGAAGGATCGCGGCCTCAGAGCCTGAACTAATTTCCCTCATGAAGGGAAAATGTATTCAAAGGTTCATCAAGGTATCCTACATGATTCAAGCTGAGTGATGCAGCAAAACAACGACCATGCACATGTTAGTAAATAAACTACTAAATGATGAAATGAATCTTTAGGAGGGATCTGGAGCCAACAGATGAGATTGCTGTGGGGCCGGCTCCAGAGAGCCGTTCACATGAGAAATCCTGCAAATGCGGTTAAGCTGAATCAATTCATTAAGGATGAATGCTCCTGGACGGCGTGCAGCTACTGGAAGAGCTTGGTTGGGGTTATTGCTTGTAATGGAGGTTAGACCTCCTTTTTTAATGGATGGTTGACTTGATTTTAACGAGGGACTCTGTAAATGTAAAGTGGTTGTGTTCACTGAAGACATAAATTGTTTGTGCCCTATTTTGTTGAATGAACTGGTGATCTGTGCAGAATACCCCAACCTTTCCCAGGTGTTTGCTGCGGCTGCATTGACAAAGAAAACTTGCAGGAAGTCACATATGTAGAAATATGCAAGTTTCTCTCTTTTTTTTTTTTTTTTTTTTCATTTTTATTGCACAGGCCCTGTAAAAGGTAGAAACAATCCCCTTGGAGAAAAGTGACTTCCTCTTCTCGCACCTCACGCTTGTTTTCCCTGCTGTTTGTTGCAGCTGTCCCCCCCTCTGTGTTTAGCGTAATGGTTGGCAGTGATATTGGTTCCCTGCCGTTTCAGCTGACCTCTCTCTGTCTGTCAGACACTTCACACCCAGCTGCTGGCTGAAATCTCCAGATTATGGCCAGCGGCTCCCTGCTGAGTCTTAAAATGCTCCATTGAGCATGGTGTGTGTGTGTGTGTGTGTGTGTGTGTGTGTGTGTGTGTGTGTGTGTGTGAGTGAGAGAGTGTGGAGTTTGACCCCAACCGATTTCTGCCTTTTCACGCAACCTCAGGTGGCAATTCTGATAGACTGATGGTTGAAGGAAGAAATACCCAAACATGAGGAAACATAAAGAAAGAAACTACAGTTGCAGTCACAGTACACCCTGCAGGGAATGGCGTCATGTTGTTGTCGTCGAATCTTTCACCCTTTCATTCTTTATTATTCCTTGAAAATCATTCAGATGAAGCCAGTCATGATTTCACAATGAAAGGGTGACATATGGGTGACATGCAGCACAAAGGTCTGCAAACAACAAGAACTAAATCATAAGCATTAATTTCATATCTCAGAAACATCAAAATGAGGATGTTTTCTATCATCTATTGATTGGAAAGAAAATCTTCACAGCATTGTAGTGTATTAAGCAATATTGATCTTAATAGATATTGCTGTATTGTACCCCCCCCCCCCCCCCCCCCATTTTTTATTTGTTTTTTGTTTACAGCTGAGGCCCAGTTCAGTGTCAAAGGTAGATTTTGCTAAATTAACTAGAATAAACGGGAGATTTTGAAGCAAATAAATTAAAAAGAATCCTGAAAATAAAAAAAATATATTTTTGAGAACTAAAAATAATTTAATTAGTAAGAATATTAATTAAAACTATGAAATAAATTACAGGGAACAAACACGTGTAGCAGGTGCAGATCTGTATTCAAAGACCTCTCATGCTTATTTTTGCCTGTGAATCTCAAGATCGGTTGATCTTTTGTTGTGAACTTCCTTCAGAAGTATAGCTGCCACTAAATGTGTCACCAGTGATCTCAGATTGATTGCAAACAGCTTGGATTTATTCCCCTGCAATAAAGACACATCAATACAAGAGGGGGTGTGTTGATCAGGCTGCAGTGGAAAGGAACATTGTGCCCTGTTTACATGTAATGGGGCTCTCTTGCTCTCATATTTATTTTTAAATTCCAAACAGTGTTTACAAAATGTTTGTTCTTGTATGGCTCAAATTAGACCCACATGAATTCTAATTAAGTAGAGTATTAAACTAATGGGAAACACTGAGTAGTTTTTTCTGGTGTAGATGAATGCTTGAATAACTGTTATTATGCGGGTCAAATTATCTGGTGTGTAGTTCTACCTTCGCTAATATAAATGTATATGATTAACG
The DNA here is from genome assembly GCF_963383615.2 of Lipophrys pholis. Lineage (NCBI taxonomy): Eukaryota > Metazoa > Chordata > Actinopteri > Blenniiformes > Blenniidae > Lipophrys > Lipophrys pholis. The sequence goes on from NC_137628.1 coordinate 26,523,456, forward strand.
ATACGGTGACGGCATTCTATTCCAGATGCTTTATATCAGGATGCTGGCTTTGTGTTTGCTTTTCCTTTCGCCGTTCTTCCATATCAGATATTCTGACAAGTCAACGTATGTGATGGGGAAAAAAAATGTGTATTCCCCGCCTGTCCACTAGCTGCCCCTTCAGAGTGTCCTGATCCCGCTCAATGTCCGAGATAATCCCCGGCGTGCACAGCTGCCTTCCTTTATTCACCACTATGTTGTACATAGCAAGTCTCTGATAATCAGTGTTTCCTTTCTGCTTTACCTGTCCAGCCCAGTTCCTTCCCCGTGCTCTGCTTGAAATTCCTGTTCCCAGTTTTTCTTCCTTTTTTCTCTTTTTCTTTCCATCTCATGATTTCAACCTGCATGAGAGCCACAGACACCAGGAAATAATTCGAAACTGCACAACTGCTTTTACCAGCACCTGCTCTGAGTCTTCCTCTGGGTCCAATTACCAGTTGTCAGTTGATCTCAACCATGGAGCTCCAAAACAAGCAGTAATTGTTGTATCTGTGTGGTATTGTTAGCTCCACTGGCTAATTACTTAGATAGCGAGCGCGTTATCTGATGGAGGCCAGCAGGAGATTAAAGCTCGATAACTCGACCTTATACTCTTTAAATATCAACCTATTATCTGCATATTGGAACAATTTACAACACCAGCACAAAATGTGGGGAAGACAGTGTAATTTTTCGGTAAAATGACCTTTAAGGTGTAACAAATTATGCTATATAAATACATTTGCTTTGACTTGCCTTGAGCAGGTCTTTTTTCTTTTCTTTTTTTTACAGGATTGTTAAAGTTTTTGATAATGTGAATTTCTTTGTAGATGAAAAAGCTCAGGGAGGACAGAAACCTCCCGTAGTGCAGAAGGGCAAAGGCTCGCTTGTACAGGCGGTGAAAGCAGGGCCTCAAGATTACATTTCTGTTTTAATTAAGACATGAAGACTAATTCCATTGATGATCCCATTCTTTTTTCAAGCCTTATAATTTACACGAACATATATTTTCCAACAATGCATCGAGGATGATGAATTCCCCCGACAGCTTTTACACGGAGCAACATCACTGCTGAAATGTTGAATCCATCTTCACTTGTGAAAGACTGCGACTCTCCGGGATTCTCATTTTATACCTCAACATGTTACTCAGCTGTTACCAATTAACCTCATTAGCAGTGGGAGTTTAAGCAGAGGCCTTTTCCCGTTTGTCTTTTCTTTGTGGAAAACCCTTTGTTTCCACGTGTCATTTGGAATATCTTCAGCCGAACAAACAAATTAGATAAAATGCAAAACAATGTGTTGAAAAAAGAAAAACACATTACCTCAACAGGTTTTCCATTCTTTTAAGCTAAAACTTCCTATAAACAAAGTATAATGAATTAGTGTTTTTTTGTATATAAAAGAATCCGCATATCACAAAAACAGAATTTACCTGGACATTTTCCAAACCAACTCATTAAATTGATTTAAATTGTGAATGTTTAACCTCCTAAGACCCAAACGAGTTTAGTATTGTGATCTCAACAACCCAAAATGATGTCCACATATGTGGACGCCAGGTCCAAGGAGATTAAGGAGTGTGTAGCAGCATCAGGACACATACAGACATTGGCTTTATTGAAGAAATGCAAAGACTATAACTTCTTAAGCTAGTGATAAAAAAGCAATTATCTATGTTAATTAGCATTAAATGGTACATTATTCATATATATATATATGGACATTTTTTGATTTTGCTATCAATAATCACATTGTTTTGCAGTACTGCATGCTTATAGACACACCACACACACACACACACACACACATACATACATTTATTTGTGTGAACATGTCAATATTGTACATGTTCACACAAATAAAACTATAATCCAGCAGCCCGGCGGCTTTGTCCTCCCGCCCCTCTTCAAAATATGCCTCCTCAGTACCGCACCCTTGGTGGGCTGACATTGGTTTTTCTCAGTAAGCATCCGACATCAGCTCCACTTGCTTTCTGGAAATATGCCTCAGCACTATCTCTGCAGGCCCTGCTTTAACAAAAAGAGTGTCAGTGGGAGAAGCAGACATGAGACACACTCAACAGAACAGCGACTGGGGCAATTTGCAGCAACTCAACCAGTTTCGGTTCATCCCATCGTGGCTGTAGAAGATATATGGAAAAAGGCATCTTGGGATTTTGTTGTTGACCATCAATTGTGACCAACAACCAGCTCGTATGATTTTGTCTGTGGGCCGGTGTCAGTATCATGTAGTGCTCCGGCATGTGCAGGCCTGATGTCTTACATTATGGTCACATATAAAAATAGATACAGTTTCATTATCATTACTGATCTGACATACACGTCATGACTTTTACTTTATATTACTGACTCTATAGGCTGGATTACAATAGAATTACAGACGTTTGAGACCGGGAGGGACTTGTTTTATCATAGTGAGGGCTCAAAAATTAAAAAGTACAAGATGTATGTCTGTGATTGCAACAACAACATACAGTCTGATATTTGAAACAGTGACATAAACCCAGTGATACAGTCATTTTGACTCATTTTAATTTACCTGCAAAACTAATAATTTATCAGTTCAGGACATGATAAGACGATCCAGTAACTTCTTCATGGAAGGATTATTCCTGCAACTTACCAGCAAGTACGGACCAAAATGAGTTTGCGGGGCTGTTTGTTCAGACTAATTGGTCTATTTGGCACATTGTTATTCTGTTGAGGCTTCCTGAGAATTAGCTCACGACTTCAAAATAACTCCTGCACTCGCCTCGGAGGAGAACGCACTGAGCCTCATCTTGTTGTCTGGATTATTGTCGGCTGTGCCAGCTTCACTTGAAAGGTGTTAATGTTTTCTAACGGTGTAGCAGAACATCTATATAAGGAGTAGAAGGCATCCACACGTTGCCTGATTGCCTGATACGAGCTGCGATACAGCGTATTCACTTATATGACCAGTTCAGTTTTCCGGCACACAGCTGGTGTTGCCGCGGTTCAAAAGTTTGTGCGGCAGTTAACATGCGATCCACATCGGCGGCGTTCTGGGAGACACAGAGTCCTGGAGTTGCTCCTTCGGCGGGAGGAAAACAGCAATAACAAGGCTCAGATGAAAGATGAGATTAAAGGAGGAGAGGAAGCAGCAGAGGCTTGCTCTTCAGATAATTCAGCTCTAATCTATGCTCTGCAGGTGTGCAGTTAGCACCAAGAAGGTGAGCCAGGCACCTCTGCAAAGATTTACTCCCAGCTCTCACCCCGCGTTATCGTGCCAGTGGAGACTGTGGACACGAGCTGCGGAGCTCACAAACCCAGCATAAAATACATGATTTCACCGGGTTGTCATCAAAGTTCCGTCCTAACATGGAGACTGGAGTTTAAAGAGCCGGACGCTTCTCAGAAACCTGGTGGCGTAAAAATGCTACGCATTTTAAAAATCGAAGAAATGATAATCAGACATGTTTGCATGATCCGACGCTGTCTTGCTTGATCAAAACGAATCAACCCGGCTGCAGAAAATGAAAACTTGGCTAATGAGCCTTAATGTGCATTCAGAAATTTAAATTAGACTCTGCTGATTAAAGGCTTTTGTTCAGAAAGCATTCAGAAGCGAAATAACCTTTCGTACCTGGACGTTTGATAACACAGCTTTTGTTTGGTGATTCTGTTCAGTTTATATCGACGTGTGGAGGACGAGTGGTTAACGCTCTCAGCTCACAGTCACATAGAAGATAGAAGGTTGGATATTTTTGGAAATCATTCAGTTAATGTTGAGCTATTAAATACTTGATGATACACAGGTAATAGTCAACAAATCTGAAAAACTCAAGAAATACTTTTGAGAACTTTGGTTTTTCCAGTATAGAGCAAATAATTTAAATAATTTTAAACCTGCTGACCTAAACGTTTGTCAAAATGTTTTTCACACTAACAGAAAAAAAATCGCCTACACTTGTGTCATTTTATATCTTATCAGTGATATGTGCTTTGAACATACAGTAGATATTTTATACTGGCTCATTTAAACGCAGCGTCTGCCACTGACGCAGCAAATTAAATTCACTACTAAATAGAAATATACTGATTACTTCATGCTTTAGCAGAGATTTTAAAAACAGCACATTCACTCATTATTGAGTAGTTGTGCTTAATTACACTTCTGGTCTTTTTCCCTCGGTAGACGTACATTACTGGAATATTTTCAATCACATATGTCGGTGGCTAATATACTGATGTGTTAAATCCTATCGGAGATGAACATTTTTAATCCAAACTAATTGATCCGTTCAAATCAGTGGAGAAAAAAGTTTCATGTTGGAAATAATTATTGTGGTTATAGCATGTTTTTTTTGTTGTTGTTTTTTTATGACTATGCATCTAAAGATGTTTCCATTCAGGTTGATCAGAGTGCTCAGGTCTGTGAAATCAGGCATGTGGGTCAGATTGAGTGCTGTCATGGGATCACAAACTTATCAGATACCTATAACAGGAAGTTTCCAAAGTTTTTCATATTTGCTTGGTGCTTCCATCAGAAACTGGAAAAGCAAAAAACACTTTAAAATGCATTTATTGAAAATGTACTGTGTTTCATTATAAATAAATGTATCGTTTGCATTGACTTCATTTTTACTATCTTTCATAATGACAAATAGACTTTGCACTACAATTGTTTTGCTAATGGACACAGTGAATTCTACACTTACGAAAATGGCTCAATCTGTAATATAGACTGAGGTGGCATTTAGGATAAAAGTGACATGATACTTGGTAACGTGCCAACAGTTTTACGACTAGGATCCTATATAAAAGGTGCTAAATTAAATGCTCACGCAAATAGATTGTGCATTAGTGACAACACCAACAAACACGGACCTCCAAATGAGGGAAAATCTATCATTTTTAATGGTTATTTGTTTGAGTCCACTATGGAGTGAGCAGATGGCACGCTGAGTTGGAAGAGCGGTTGGAGAAAGTTGTTATCAAACACATCGGAGCAATACCACAAATATATATAGTTGATTTGGCAAGGGATAAATAGTCACTCATGGAGATAAACTTTACAGATTCCTAATTTAAACTACAGAAAATAAGTTATTAGAAAATCCACAAATGTATGCGGGGGAGCTAAGAAAATGCCTCTCGTCTCAGTGACGGTATTGTCTCTACTTACAGGCCAGGCCGATCTGTGCCTCTTTTTCATCTGCGTTAAAAACAGATGCAATCATAAACAAGGCAAATGTTTTCAGATGTTAACTTCCCCCTCCCAGTATTTCTATATTTATGAAGCCGGATGGCTAAAGTCTGTCAGACCCGATATCCAGTGCATCCTGCTTGTAGATCAGCTTCCACAAGTGTGTGTGCACATTATTATTAACTTACTGTTTTTATCCACACAAACCTCCAGTAGATCAGGCCCTTTGTAACTGAAGATGAATCTAAAGTCAGTTACCTTGAATCGTTTAAAAAAAAACTAAATAAATAAATAAAAAACCCTGGATTCTTGTCTTTTAGGGTGATTTAAGCTGTTTGAGGTATTTCCTCAAACTGTACAAAGCCCCTTCCTTTTTTCTGCGGAAACCTTTGAAGCCCTGTTTGTAAACTGCCTTTGCTGTATCTGCAATTAAACTCTTGACATCCAGCTGAAAAACACAGTGCCAGCACACAAAGCTAATTCATGTACTTTTACACAAGCTGAGTTGCAGTTGTACGTGTAGACGCTTCAAACACGTTCACACCCACCGGCCACTTCATCTGGTGCTCCTGTACGATCCATTGATGTCGCTCCTACAAAGTGGGTTTTTTTTTCTCAAGATTGTTTAGAGAGGCCTGAATTTTCAGTGTTGAGGTTGTTGTTTTGATCGTATTAAACTCAGTTGTTTCTGATGTAAAAGATGCCTCTCGAGGATTTTGATGGGTTGCAAGTAAAAAAGCAAGAACCAAATGTTGACTACAGCGAGCTCCACCCACCCTGAAGCTGCTTACACAGCAGCTTCAAAAGAAAAAAAGAGAGGGATACTTGGATGAAATGATCACAACGACGACGCTTAACAATGTTGTTGTTGTAGACTTTGAATCTACTGTATTCTGTGTATTATTCTGCTTGATGGTGTCTGTTTTATAACTGTAATCATCCTGGTCATACCTGTTACCATACAGTATGTTGGACTGGCAGAGGTCAGATATGCTGGTGTTGACCACATTCACCACTTGATCATCCATCCATCCATCCATCCATCCATCCATCCATCCATCCATCCATCCATCCATCCATCCATCCATCCATCCATCCACTCCTTCTCTCCCCATCAATCCAGCTCAGGGTTTCAGAGGATGGAGACAGTGCGAGCTGTCTATGAGTGAAAGAAGGGGACACCCCGGAAAGGTCACCGGTCCATCACATGACAAACACTGATAGACAGTCACACACTCCCGGATTCACCTTACACACACGTCTTTGAAAAGCAAACAGGAATACCTGGAACACACACACACACACACACACACGACACACAAGCACTCAACATCATTGTGCAACCCGCCAAAATATAATCTTTCCTTTCCTTTGTTGTTGTTGCAGGCAGAAGTTAATTAAAATCAGTCCCTCGTGTGGAGTGACACCGTTTATTGAGCCCTCAAAAGAAAAAGTTAAAATGATTTTCCAAAATGTTAATTTTGTTCTCAGTTGTTGGGGTTTGTTAATTGTCCATTCCTGAGTCACCACACTTTTTGCTCCTGTGTGTTTTGCATGGTGTTTTTGGAAAGAGGAGTGTAGTTTCAGGTTATGATAAATAAAATGTGTGTGGGCAAAGAATGCCCTTTCATTAATACAGCTGTAGCCCTGTTTATAGCTTTTGTTTTGTTAGTTTTTTCTGCCCCAACATATTTGTTTGGATGGTATGATTTATTTTATTTTGTGTGATTTTTTTTTTTTTTGTTTAATCATACAGCAGAGGGTCTGATAAAAACGCGTCACATTATTTGTATTAAAATAAGTTTTTAGTCTTTAAGTATAAAGCAATTCTGTGACCCAGAGCTACTTGGGTAACTTGTTTCAAAGTCTTTCAGTGCCTTTAGTTTAAAGCACCCAGAGGATCTGAGGCTGCATGCAGGCTCAAAGAGAATTAAAAATATAGCTCCGGGCTATGTAATCATGTTTTAAAAGTGAACACTATCATCTTAAAATCAATGCTGAACAGGTATCCAGTGAACAGATGCCAGCATTTCATCTTTGTTGCATTTAAGGACCTCGCTGGTGCACTTGGCAACACGGGAATGTTGCTGATGGTGGAATAAAAAGAGGGCCGCAGTATGTAAATACTATAGATCACTAGCTGCTTAAATCGTCTTTGTTTACACTTGAGTCACACATTCGATCAGAGGGAATGAAACTGCAATTATCTGTATCGCATCATTTCTGCATACGACATTCAAATTCATATTGGCTATTTATACGTTTGTATTACAACATAATTGTCTTGTGAACATCAAGCCAAATGAATTTTACTCAACAAAGTTTGTTTTTTAGATTCCTACAAGTCAGCATTTCATTCTCCATTTTTCCTACCAATTGGTTCTTTAAAATCCCCAGGACATTCTTAAGTCCCGACTCAGCAGGATAAGCTATAAAACTGCACTTCATTTGTCTCCTGTACAGATGGAGTATGTAGATGGCTACTGCTTTTCTTCTACTTTAGTGCTGCAGGCTGTGGCATGGTGTATCCTCCTCCTCCACCTCCTCCTCCTCCTCCTCCTCCTCCTCCTCCATGGCACAGTTAGCCGCCTCTCAGCTGGCGAAGTCCTCTTTAACTTCATTTTCGCCACATGGGAAAAACGCATAAGCCAAATGGACCATATATAGCACAGTTGTGTGTGTGTGTGTGTGTGTGTGTGTGTGTGTGTGTGTGTGTGTGTGTGTGTGTGTGTGTGTGTGTGTGTGTGTGTGTGTGTGTGTGTGTGTGTGTGTGTGTGTGTGTGTGATGCTTCCCTGATACTTAAGTTGCGAGTTGATTTGAATCAAAACACAACCTAAATATTCTGTTTGTTACTGGAAGGACATGAAATTAAAATGACTTGTGTGCACGGTCACGTAGTGGTTAGTACTCTTCAAAATAAGGTCTGAGCTCAGGTGCCAGTGAATTTTCCGTGTTCTCCGTTTTCCATCCGTGTTTGGAGGATTTCCTGTGCTAAGAAGTACACGGTGAGTTGGTGACTGTCGTCGGCGGGTGTTTTTCCCAGGTACTCTGGGGTCCTCTCACATTCCGACAACATGTATGAAAGGAAAAACAATGACAATAACATACCCTAAGGTGTGAATGTGAATGTGTGTCATTGCCTATTGCTCTTTGTTTCCCTGCGACGGATAGTAATAGGCTGTATTCTGCTTTCGCTGAAAGTCAGTTGAGAGCACTGATGGGCAGTAAAGCGTTACAAGTAACTTGTAATCCGATTTCTTTTTTTCAAGTAACGAGCAAAGTAAGGGATTATTTTTGCAATAACAGTAATGAGATTACCGTTACTTTCCGGCAAGCAGGCCATGTTACTGCGTTGCTAAACCATGACTTTGTCTCATGAGACTGTTTCGTTACGATGTAAACCAGCCTTCTGCCGGTAATCTGCATTAATTTTCCCCATATTTCTGTACGTCTTCTCAAGGAGATTATGGATCGGTACCATTCGGGAATGATGAGATTAGAATTGAATATCAAATGACAGCCGTGTGACGTTTAACCACCTCACTACAGGGCTCAATACCAACGTCGGCGCCTCCTTCTGCCATCGACATCGTTGACGGAGTTGTTCTTCTTCAGCACGATGTTGCTTTAAAGCAGCGCCCTCTAGTGGATCCTCATTTCAATGCGTTGAAAGCCTCGACATACAGAGTACTTAAATGAGCCCTAAATTAGTTCAAGCAGGACAGAAGATGTATTGAAGGTTTGGAAAAGGTTTACTGTTGAAGTCGAGTCACACTCACATTCAAGCTGTGGGACATTGACAAACTCTCAACCTTCCCTCAAGTGTGCCGCCACTTACAGAATATCAATAGAACGTCTGTACAGAAATGTGTAGGTGTGTTACAGTTCGTCCCGTTTCTTCTACTTTAGTGTCGATAAGCTGAAACTATTTTGCCCTTTACCATATCACTTTAGTCATGAGTATGGATTAGAAATATCTTTACATTTTCTACATATTTCTTCCAATCTATTGATGCTGTCAAATGAATTGTCTCTGTAGTTCAGTCTTTTCCCTCTTTCAGCCTCTTCCACCTTCTTTAACTTTCTTTGATCACAAAATACACAACTTCATTCGTTACATCTTCCCCACTTTAGAGTTTAATTAATCCCGTACCACCAATATACTTTTTCTGAGTTGCACATGTAGAAAAACTTGCAAAATGATTACCTGTGGAGAAAAAACACAATATGGTTAGATTTCTCTTGAAAAAAAAAAAAATCTATTTCCATTTTGTTCATCGACTCCTGTAGCTTCTTGAAATAATTTTTTCTGCAATTAGTGCACTACTGTCAGACTTGCAAGGCTCGAACAAAACACTGCAGAATGACATTGCCTGCAATCAGTCTCAAACAGCGTAAATGTAGTTTTTTTTTTTTTTTTTTTAAAGAGTGGGAGGATTAGTCCTCCACAAAGCGTGTACCACATTGGAACCTCATCTCTCCTGCTGCGTGTGCTTCATCTTACAGCAAGACATTGTGCAGTTTAAAAAAAAATTTGAACCTATTCTTGTTAACAGCTGTTGAGATTCATAGGCGAAAAAAGACTTGGTGTAAAAGTCATGGATGGATCCTTTATCGATGATATATATATATATATATATATATATATATATATATATATATATATATATATATATATATATATATATATATATATATATATATATATATATATATATATATATATATATATAAAAAAGAAAGGGTTAACTCTATCTACCACTTTAATCACACAGCTGTTTGAATTAAACACAATTCCACACACTCCATATATCACACCATATACATCAGCCAGAAATGTCCCCACGTAACCAGAGCAACTGAGTCAGCGCTGCAGTAGTAATCCTGCTGTCATCTACTCCCTGTTACTTCCCAACATTCCTACCTGCCTGCTTTCCTGCCGCTATTATCACCTGATCTCCTCCTCCTCATTAGCCTGCAGCAACTTGCATCACTAGATGTCAACCAGCCAATTCAACGGTGCGCCACTGATGACAATTGCTTGTTTTGTTTTTCTTCTCAATCCTAAACTGTAATCTGCAATTGTTACCCTTTTCTACATTTGTGAACTGATTTTGAATCATTTAGTGTTAAAATGTATTTGTCTTACTTAGTCTAGCCGGTCCTATTCCTCTTTTGTCTTTAATCTTTAGACTTTGCTCTGCTCTTTCCAGGGGTGATAAACACTGTCTTTCTATGAAGGTCAGAATGAAACTGAATGTCCACGTGGATCACAGGGATGAAAATGAACAACCCTCTTGGATTTAGACTTAGAAAATGCAAATGCAAGATGAGTCATCAGAAATTGGACGCTGAAATTCCTATTGGAAAATTTTATATAAAATACTGCAATAATAATAATGTCTAATACTTATTTGGCACTTATCAAGAGACAATTTAACAATTACTTCATGGTTAATAAACAGAAACTGGGAACATGCATTATTAATAACTTTAATTTGTGTTATGAACCTTCTAGTCCATCACAGAACAAACAAAGAGAGACAGAAAACCTCTCTCACACACACACACACACACACACACACACACACACACACACACACACACACACACACACACACACACACACACACACACACACACACACACACACACACACACACACACACACACACACACACACACACACCAAGTGTCACCAATTGACCTCACATGTTTTGGGACTATGGGAGGAAGCCGGAGTACCAGTAGGAAACTCCCCCATCATGAACCAATACTATTTAAATATTATCCTCACACTGTACCTAAAAATACTCAAACCCACCAACTACTGATGTATGTAAAAATGTGTCTTTTAAATCATCAGGATAATCAAATATTTCTTTATGACTGAGTCAAAGGCTGATGAGAGGACATCAATGTGGTCTAATAGACAAAAGCAAAGAATACAGTTTCTCGAAGATTCTTTAAGACTTTATTCTTGCTCTTGATAAAAAAAACTACTTTTTTTTATCTATCTTTGTAGTTTTCAGTATGGCTTTCTGTATTTTCCCTGAGGTTCGTGAGGGTGATGTATGCAGAGCTCAACCACACGCTGTACCCACAAAGAAAAGCCCAGATAGAGGAGCTTGTACAGTGTTTAAAGGCACAAAAGCACAAATCTATCATTTTCAGAGAGCTTGTAAATGCAAGTACTTTGCTTTTTTTTTTTTCATGAGGACTATTTTGATACGTTTTCAAAGTATATGTGGCCTAATAATAAAAAATAAAAAAAACCAAGTGAACATTTGTTTATTTGTGAAAGTGAACTTGAACCATTATCGGCTGCATCGTGCGGCCGACACTGACCAGTTCTCAGTGCCTCGGGCCTCCCTTGTGAGCTGTATTTACATTTTTATACCCACGTGTCACATTCAGAGATGGATGTTTAGAGCAGCATATTCATCTCCACTGAATAAATCCTTCAGATGTCAACACACTGAAGGACAGGGATTCCCTGAAGTTATGAGCCATCCTTCTTCAGAAGTAATGTTTGCAGCTCTCTTGGGAATAGCTGTGAGACGTGTGATTTGGACATAAAAAAGCAATCTGTACATTCTGAGGAGGGAAACTTCATTATAGATGTCTTTGTCTTTGAATGACAGCCAGTAAGAAGCGAATATTCAAAGAGCAACTCGAGTGTACATGTTTGAGTGTTAAATTTGTTTGCCACTGAGTTTAGATTTCATGGTAACTCAGGTAATCTTGCACCCAAGATGTGAACAGATGCAGACGTTAAGTGCTGTTATACTATTGTTTTCTTATCATTTCGATCAAACTGCTTCGTCTGGACTGGAAAAACTTTGAAGGTTTCCTCAGACACATCGGTGCACAGTGCTGCTTGTTTCTGAGCCCCGGTACCTTGTCAGATTTGTGAGTCCCGACGAGCTGCAGTCAAAACATAATCCAGGTCAAATAAAACAAGGAGGAAGACAAAATGAATCACTGCCATGCACGAGGAGGTGCAGCGGGGATCTTTGGTGACATTTCTTCTCCTTTAACGATGTAACTATCACCCACGAGGGTCTGGGCTGTCAGGATGCTGAGGACATGTGATGGGCTGCCAGCGAGAGGCGTTTTCATCGCTGAAGGCAAAGTTCCTATTAGCTTACATGCTCATTGTCCTGCAGAGAGGGAATTATGGGTAAATGTGACACAGCCAAAGGGAAAGTAGGGATGAATTACCAGTTTGCATTACGTATAGTGATAGATTATCAAGATGCATTTTTTTCTTTAGTTTTGTTTTTCAGACAAAACTATTCTGGATGATTTGAGCGTTTCTATAGATTCATCGCTTGCAGAAAAGGCGCTGCTCCTTTCTCCAAGAAGCCTCTCAGTATAAAAGCCACGTCTGACCTTGACGTCACTTAGTGTTGATTTTTTTTTTCTTTTTTTTTTTCCGTTCTTTCAGCACTGCTGCCTCCATAATGCAGGGCGTTTTTACCTTGGCATGGGCTGCTAGTGGTGACATTCACAGGCTTTATGTCACCATAAACAATTTCCCTTTATAACGCCTCTCCCTAAAGGATGATCAGAGTTTTTAATCAGAGAATAAAAAGCAGCTCCAGATTCAGTCCACAAAACCTCAAAATCTTCAGAAACCTTGAGTTGCTTTCAGGGAACTTAGAAATAAAATTGTTCCTAAATAAATACAATTCATGTTATGGATTTCTACTTATGAAGAACAATCTGAATTTGGAATAAAACATTTTACTATTTTAAAATAGGTTGTCAATCTCCTTCCAATTCAGGCTCCACGTGCCTCAATGGGATTTTTGACCCGGGCCAGACAGACAGGGGGCGCTGATAACATAATGACCTATAAATATCCAGATGTTTGTGACAGAGTATGGGTACTTCCTGAAAAGGTTTACATTTAATAAATATCTTTTCACAAATCAGGAAAAATTGACATTTTCAACAAAACAGGACAAAACAGGAAGTTTTAAAGACCCCCCCCCCCCCCCCCATGCAAAATAATGGAATTTTACCTGTTATGTCTGTTGCATCCAAAAATCAAACAACTTGACTTTGCTCCTGTCAAATTATTCTCGATCTGAAATCTTTTGCAGTTCCGTCTTCTACAATATGGAATTAAAGTGTTGCAGCCAATAATGTAATGACTCCAAGTAGTAATACTTTCAGCTAATTTCAATGTAATAAAGCCAAAAATAATAACTAATACGAGTAATAACTTGTCTAATGGTAAAATAGCTAAATATTAATGTTTTTGATGATCAAACTGTAGAAACCTTCATAAAGAAACTTTTTTTCCTGGAAATGTAGTCCTATTTATGTATTACAATTTCAGCTGCAGTTATTACTACATACTGTAATACCTTTTTAGTTTATTGGTGAAATGTTACAACCATAATGACTTAAATGCCCTATTAAAGCGATTGGCAAAGTTTATCCATCCATCCATCTTCTAAGCCAGTGGCTCTCAGCCTTTTTAACCTTGGGACCCAATTGTCCCAGTACAAAGTGGACCAAAGCCCAGTTACACTTTCATTTCCGCTCATCTGAATCTTGGTTTGATTTGTATTCAGTACCTAAATCAAGTCCACTTAGATCAACAACGTCAAACCTTGTAAAATAAGTGATATGATACTCTGTGATTTCTTTATCTCATGTATGTAAACCTGGACATACAACACTGAACAGGAGAGCGATGATAACAAGTCAGGCTGCTACGAGAACAAATATAAAGTTAATGTTTTATTGGTGTTTTTAACTCTTCACAAAATCATGTGATCCACTGAACACTCAGGCCTCCTGCTCTCATTTTGACACAACTGTCTTAAAAGATTTATTTTTACTGTTGGTCTTAGCAGATATTCGCAAGTATTTATTTTTTTTAAAGAGGTTTGTTTTTTGAACTTCCCCAATGTAAAATTGAATTTTGTCACTGAGACTTTCGTTTTATCCACAGCTTCATCCCACCTGGCCGGCCAAAGTCCTAGGCAACAAATAACCAAAATGCTGAATTCACTCTCAAGTGGCTCTATATTTGAACCATTATGTTGACCATAATACACTTCTTAGATGGATACTCTGACTGGGGAACGGATGGATGGCCCGAGCACAAGCCAAATGGACATGGAGCCAAATTGTCTGCAGCGCTTTGGCGAGAGAAAGGCGGTATTGTTGTTCACTGTCACCTCCCCCAGTGTGAGGCTCTGGGTCCTTTCCACGGGTAGCTGCTGTGCTTTTCTCCTCACACTCAGCCATGGTCGAGAGCCTAAATACAAACACCGGTGTTGCAGGAAAAATGCGAAAAAGTTGTTTCGTGCCACATCTTCAGCTGTAAAAAAAAAAAAAAAAAGAGCTTTTTAAATGGATTTCTGTTGTAGTTCAAACTATTTTACAGACTGTGGATGACAATCTTTTGTTGACATGACAAAATATCTACGTGCAACAATAACATTACTGTATTTCAGTGGAAGCCCCCCACGCTGAATGTTACAGGGACTTCGGTGTTCATTCAGGAGCTGAAATCACTGAGAGGAACTGGTGAGAAATCAGAAGTCCCCTCCTGTCAAGGCAAGGCAAATCAACATAGAACCAAAATACAATCAATTAATAAAATACAACAACAACAATACAAATCACATAAGACGATTTGTAGCAGAATTAAACAACCCTCAGGTTAACAAAACAGGTTCGACCACAGCTCACCCTGCGAACTGACATTCATTACATTTATCATGTACCTGGAGCTGGACTACCAACTTTTCATTTCAGCCTGAACACACACACACACACACACACACACACTCCTAATAGAGTAGACACAGTTCAAGTCCAGGTGACCTGATTCAATTGCCTGAAGATTTCTATAATTCTGCTCCTTTAACAAAGAGAAAAATGTGGTTATCCAGTTCCTATTCCCGAATCTTCCATTTCCGTCTAAACGGACATTGCTTTCAAAACATAGAATTGCTCAAACTTTAATGAAACAATAATACAAAAACAATACGTTTCCATTTGAAACGTTGCCGTACAAATGGGGACCATTTGACCTCAAATGCATGTTTTTGACTGCGGCCCAGAGAAGGTTCGTTCACGCAGAGGAATTTTGTGTCATTTTACCACAGTGAATGTCCAATGTGAGCATCATTTTTTTAAACAAACTTTTTTAAAGGTTCTTTTAATACATTTAAAACAAAATAGTGCTTAGTCATTGAGAGAATTTCCATGAACACCCTCTGCCTGGATGTATAATAATAATAATAATAATAATAAAGATAATAATATACAATATGCACACGTTCGAGCATTCTCTCTAATGAGGGAAAAACGGTCTCTTTGGAGTGAGAGAAGTCATGTGTGGTGTCACGGCATGAGATCGCAGCTCTGCCTTTACCATCATAGTTTAATATGTCGGCACGGCAGCTTTTGCTGAATGTCACAAGATAGAAAGTACGGCTGAGATTTTCTCATCACTACTCTGGCAGGTTTTCCAGTTCATAGATGCACGAAACAAATTGAAATGTTGAGACCATGAAATTGTGATGCCAGTCGCATTCCAAATGGTTTTGACAGATTTCACTTTAAATAAACAGTTAACTGCGTCTGCCGGTGATGCAACAGTCAAAGTCTGTCAATCACTAAGGTCCAAATCTAAAATCTTCAAAGGAGCGTGTGTGTACAATTTTTATTTCTTTTTTTACAGCAGTCCATCTAATAGCTGATAAGATGACACCAATCTGGGCCCCAAAAAAAACCAAAAAAGGTCTTTAGAGGTTCACTGCTCAGCTACAATACAAACAGGATTAGTTTTGCACTAAGAAAAAGTGGACAAAATAAAGAGTGACCTGCCATCATCTACAACATACACTCACACTTTCACAGTTAGATGTCAACGAAAACATGAACGTCAAACTTTCATCATTTAGCCTCACTGTCTTTTCAAATCGGAAATTAGGGAGGAACCACAATCTTTCTGAGAGGAAATCAAGGGGGAGGAGTTTAAGTGGGGGTTGGGGGGTGGGGGGTGGGGGGGTGGAGTGGTCATCCACTACTTCAAACAGTGATCTACGACAGCAATCTAATGGTCTGCAGGTGGGGAGAGTGGGGCCGGACATTCTGGGTGCTTTATGAGCCAAACACGTCCCGCTGATAAACCGTGGTGTGGCTCTGTTGAGAAATCTGCATTTAGCAGAGGTGAGTGATGCAAGAGAAACGGCATTGCTATCCTCGTCCATCACAAATTCATCCTCTGGAGATTAAATCACATTTTAATCTTTTCCGCAGATGCACTTATCTTAATTTTTTTTTTTTTTTTTGATAAATCGTTCACATTTTGGCCAGCACATAGGTGTGACTAGAAAATAGAGGTAACAAGAAATGGGACTTGAAACTGTCGAGACAGACCACAGCTGTCTCTCAACCTACCTTGGATGAAGTGTACGTATAAAAAGTTTATTTTTCATAATTCTCTCCATTGAATGTGTACTTCTTTGTTTGTCACTTACCTGTAAGTTCCTTGTTACTCCTGGTGTTCTGTTGACCTTTTCGATATGTACTGAGCATAATTACAGGCTTTTGAAGGAGAAAATCAGATTGAATGAAAAACGTTTTCTTTCATAAACGTTGGCACTTGAAAGCTAAAAAAAGCTGAGAGATTTTTTCTTTTTCCACATCGCAGGTTGCTATAGGTGACATTTAATGTCTTCGAGCACTTAAAACTAAAGTAAAGATGGTATGATTCAGAGAAGGAACGTGGATTTAATCCATTTGGATGTTTAGGTAGAAGCTATCTCATTAATTCCAATTATGGAAACATTGGGAGATTTTATGCAGCCTTAATCATATTTTTAATGAGTAATTATTCCAAGCTCCATATTGAATGTTGAAAAACTGAGATAATGGCATACATTTGAAAATATACAACAGTTGTTAAGTTGATCTGAATGACTTAAGAAATATAACATATAAAGAGGAAGTACATAGTCATGGCGATGCCGCCTCTTATTTTAACAAAGAAAAAACACATTCTGAGCTGGGTTCCCATTCTTGCTTGATATACATACAATTATATCAGTGCCATCTGTGACAGTTGATTTTATTATTGTAAAATATATTCAGGCAAGTTTGCAACAAACTGGTGGGATTTTTGCAAAATGTTGTTTTCTAATCTCTTGCTGAAACAAGCAGGGTTTTCCTGAAATAATAGTAGGGTCAGGTAGTTCTGATTGGCTGCTTGGGGGTAGAAACAGACAGAGGCAGGCGGGGCAGGTGATATCCAGCTTGGGTGGAGCTGTGTTTATGACGTCATCTCCCACCCTCGCCTCCTGCTGCAGGTCCTTCCTCTTCTCCGCTGCACAGCTGGAAAACCACTCGGGGTAGCAGCAGGTTTGGAGGCTTTTTGTGGTTCATGAGTAGAAATTGATAAGAAGTTTAGCATCAATACAGTTTATATTTCCCCCATGGGAATGGTCAGGAATTAAACAAAGAGAAAATATTGGATTCACTTTGATCCGGTCAGACACTCGATGGCAAATGATAATCACTCAGGGTTTTTCTGTGTTTACTTGACAGCTTCTTACGCTGCACCCAACCCTCCTAATAATCACTGAATTACACATAGTCACACTTTAAAGACAATAAAGATGTGAACCAGCTTTATCATTGTTAAATTCAAATCACATTTGAGTTTTCCACTTTCTATTTTTCTTAATTTTCCGCTCTCTGCTTGCAGCCTAAGAACAAAATGCTCAGAGTTTTTTTTTTTTATGGCACGCAAAGAGAGAAAAGATACAGACAATATGCATGAAATCCAGATGCTGAGATCCAGATGCATCTGTGTTGATCCCTTGGGTGCTGATTACTGCATCTATAAAGTAACTGACAGTAAGCTATCCTCCAGTCTGCCGGACGGGACCAAATCAGGACTAAGTAAGAGTCGGCCGCAGAATGAGCACAACTGCTTAAGCGAAACACCTGAAAACCACAGAAATCCAGCAAGAAACCTGCTGTGACGTCAAACTATGTCACTTCGCGGTTCATTCCATTTATCACACACGCACTCACACACTGGGTTCCTTTTTCCCGTCTGGACACAGAGCGAGTAATCTCAAAGGCGCTGCAGGCCAGAAGAATATGATGAATATTGCATGGCTTGTTTGGAGAAGCCTTTCAGGGGGTAATTGTTCTAGCAAGACAACTAATGCGTCTGCGTAAATCTGAGACATCCAATGCCTATTTAACGTATTCGGAGCATGCAAAAGCTAATGTATTAATAATTATCTCACTTCACACAGTGCTTACTGTCTCAATTTGCTGTGCAACTTACGTGGACTTGCTATCTCTTAAACAAAGCAAACATTAATTTGTATTTCAGTCCACGAAGCAGCAGATATGTGTGCTGCAGCTGATAAGCAAGTGCTAATAAATAATTGTCCTTTTGAGAATTAATTGTTAAAGTTGAAAGGCACACACGTGTTTAAATCCTATTTCTCCAATGGAAATATGTCACTAACGATTATCAGGATTATTGGAGCTGACTGTGCGAGACAACAATGAAAAAACACAACCAACTGGCATAAGCATGTTGGTTCTTCAGTGTATGTACAGCTAATAAGGTCAGAAATATAACAAATACTGAGGACAACACTGAACTTTTACAGTAACATTTCTCCGCAGAGGGAACATTAGATTTGTAGATACTGTATTAAGTCTGACAGGTCTGCTGTGCAAAGATGTAACTGGATCTCTGCGAAGGGCTCTCTTGGTATCAAGTATAAAAACAAACCGGAGTGGGAGTGAGTCATCCATGTTAAGTGCAGTACAAATTCCTCCAGAAAATGAGCCACACGGGCACAAACCAGTGGGATCGGCCTACCAAACCGAGCTCCCACTCACTGCCGCTAAAACACTGAGGGGGTCACAGCAGAGAGGTCTCAGTGTGGGATTCACAGATCCACTACACTGAGCCACAAGGGTGCTTACATGGGGATACTTGGAATCACCTCGATGATTCAAAATTAAACCCCACACCTGATACCTGCTAACACTTCATCAATTTACATCACAACCTGCACAACGGAAACACTGGAAATGTGCCAAAACATTAGATATTGTTTTTTAAGTTAGTGTTTTAAAGTGTTTTTTTTTTTTTTACAAATGTGTAATTATTTTAAAAGTTTGGCCTTTAATAGAACACACACACACACACACACACACACACACACACACACACACACACACACACACACACACACACACGCACATTCGAAAACAAAAGTGAAGAAAACATCCGTTAATATGTTACATTCAACCAGACAAAACTGATTTTGATTCATCATTTCCTTTGTTTACATATTATAACACGGCACACGTAGAAAAAAATCATTAGATTTAAAAGGGCTAGCAGGCTAGTTTAGATGGTTCCATAATAACAGAATAATTATTCATTGCATCAATGAAGAGAAATGTCAGAATGAGCTAAAGACGCATTGCTTCAGTCACACAGATCCTCTGTATCGTGTCTCTTGCAGCTGGTTTTGAATGAGACTCTGAAAACAAACAGAACTTTTCCATGATAAGCATTTCACTTTTATCGATGATCGAGCTAATAATGAACTCAAACTGTAAAATTTGATATTTTTTTTTTAAATGCATGCTCGTGAGCATGTACTATATGGCATGTTGTAAAAACAGAACGGTTGATGAACTGACACATACCACAACATACCATTTCTGTTTGAATGGGCTTGACTAGTACAATGTTTGCAAAGAAATTCAATTCATACAAAGTCCAAAATCCCCCTTTGTTTTTGTGCAAATGAGTACATGTTTAAAAAAGTCCATATTTTTGCAAACATTTAACAAGTTTAACCTTATCAACAAAAAGATGCTACCATTTCAGCATAAAGCCATTTTTGATCAGGATTCTTAATGGAAAATAAAGTCATATGTCCAAATACTAGGATTTCTAATTGCTGCTCCACTTATTTCTGTCGCCACTGGGTTTCACTTTTTCCACTATTTGCATTAAGAATTTACAATCCCCAAATGAATAAATGAAAAATAGCTTGTACTTTTATTTAGATATTAAACTCAATGTTTTCTTTGTTGTAATGAGACTTTGCAAGGTCATCGCTTGGGCCGGATTACATCTCTCTGACCATATGTTTGACACGCCCATGACCTAAACATCCGCCCTTGAAATATGTGAGGTCATTACACCATCTATTTGAAGATATCCATCAGCTCTGCTTGGCTCTTTTGTTTTTTTCAAACGTTAACAGATTAATCAGTGTTCACAAAAAAATAAAAACTGTGAGATTGACTTCCAAACACTGATATCCAAACATCAAAGAAAATTCAGACAAAGCTTACATCTATTTTTAAATCATCCTGATTCAGAAAGAGAAAACTGACTTTATTTAGTTGCTTTAAATGAAAAGTCATGTTCTATGTCACTCTTATATATGTGACTTGATGATGTTCGGTCTCTCTCAAACTGTTTTCTTGCATGAGTTGACTTGATGTTCATATTTTATTTATAGCTTAGCGCTGGTTTGATTCGGATCGCCCCTCCCGAGCAGAACGCAGCCAAAAACGCCCTCTTTGTACCGTCACCTCCGGGTTAATTAACACACGGAGAAGGAGCCATCTCCCCCGACTGCCACTCTCGGTACAGTCGGCTGCCAAAAGCAGCTGCAGGTGGGCCAACCAACCAGCACAAACAAATCCTGCCTTTGTAGGCTACATTAATTGCATCCCACTCGAACAGAACATACCAGCGGCAGGTGCTGCGACCAGATGGGTGTGTGAATGCCACCTTACAACAGTGGCTTCACACCAAAATTCAGAAGTGGCCCTGTTCATAAGCATTTGTCGCCCTCTTTGAATCGGGGAGAATTTTCAGCGTATGGACTGCCAGGCGACCTGCTAAGGTGAGGCTCAAACAAAAGCAATTACAGCGCTCTTCAGTGTAGCAGCGCTTTGCGCTTGGGCAGATTAGACTGAAACAAAAGTGGCGTTGCAGGTGTAACTTGAAATGTGGTGGTTGTTCCATCTGCGTTACCTTATCCTGCAACCTCATCTGTCTCATGTGGGCTTGACTTCAGGTCAAGCTCTTTTTTAATGGGATGCTCCCCCGTACACACACACACACACACACACACACACACACACACACACACACACACACACACACACACACACACACACACACACACACACACACACTTCCATTATGAGCACAGGGGGAGTTGTTCCCACAACCTAGCCGGACAGTCTGCAGCCAGTAAAGGAGGTGCTCGTGACCAGGACTCGCTGTGGTGAAGGTTTTCTATCACTGCAGAGTCGGCTCTTATCATGTCTGCCTTTGATGAGAGGAAAGTGTGTGTGTGTGTGTGTGTGTGTGTTGGGGGGGGGGGGGGGGTAAATGGCTGAAGGTCAGCTTTCAGCACCGTGCAGGGGCTTAATAAAGACTAGGAGTTTACAAAGTGAAGGAAACTCTTCACTGACTGACAAGCAGAGGTCTAACTATGCCTCTCTCCACAGCAGCAGACAGCAGCAACGCAAACATAACGACTTTACCAAGTGAGAGATCTTCGATTTGAAGGAACACCTTTCACTATTATCTCTTTGAAAGTTTAGGTAAAATGATAAAGCCTCTGCTGTGTGTTTTTTATTTTTTGCATCTTCCAGTACAAACAGCTGATATACAATACGGGATGTCTCTCTGTGTTCTCTGCCCAGGTAGATGTTTGAGTGTAGCAGGACTTTGACGGACGATTGAAACCTGACCTGGTAATATCAACCACAACCTTAGACACCCCCCCCCCCCAAGACTGAACTGACAAAACTGAAAACCTGCATGTCACACAAAACGTGCAAATTACACTACCGTCTTAAGGACAACATGTTCTCTTTGTTCAGTTTGTTCTTAGAACAGCTGCAGCTTTTTCCACATTCTGACCTTTCGGAGCGATTATCCGTCCACCACCAGCGCTCTGCATTCTATCTAATGTGTTTAGTGTGATTATCAAAGATTGAGACATTTAATTTCAAGGCACTTTTCGAGGCAAAATGCAGTCAAAGTGAAGGAGTGACTTCAGATGTGTTGTAGTGGTTGTTTTGGTGAAGTTGAATCTATGCATATGTAATGTCAAAGGCATGTCCACAGTTTTGATGTTCATGTTGTATGAGGACATGATTAGGAAATCTATAGACGTATAGTAAAGTAGACATATCGAGACCACTTCTTCTTACTTATACAATAAATTAGAGTATTATGTTCACCAATGCGCACATTCTGTCACGTTAAGTCTCCAGATCCTCAATATTAATGTCACTACTTTTGTCCAATGAGCCCACAATCTACAGCAAATCACTTCCTCTACTTGCCTGTTCGGTCTCAGTGTATTCTGACATCCTGCCTTTCAGAGCTCACCTCCTCCACGTCATCCCGCTGGGTTAATCGTTCAGCCGTCCACCACCATGCTCCACCAGCATCACATTCAGGGTCCCAATTGTGATGTCAAAATCCTACAGATTCTTGGACACCGATCTATTAATAATTCCATCTTCTTTCCTATTTAGTCTACATAGGGTTGTGATGGCAATATGGAGCAGAAAGCAAATGTCCAAACCTCTCACAACTTGTTGGGCCTCCTTCCAGCTGGACGAGCCTGGTGGACCTCCAATGGGAGGCGAGCAGGGGACATGCTAATCAGATGTCTGGACTCTCAGTTGGCTCCTGGGATTATGGAGGACTAGCGGCTGTACTTTGACAACCATTCGATTTTTAAACATGTAGTGGGTGGCTTTACAGCGGGCCGCTTGGGAGTAATCAAGGTGTTTGGGCAATCTTTATGCACCCTGTGATTGCCATTACGTGCAAATTTATGCTGGCTTTATATGGATACATGCTGAGTCTTGGATAGATCCCACACACTCAAGGTGCTATTAGTCTCTCTCTCTCTTTTTTTTTTTTCTTACAAAACAGTCAAACCAAGTTTAGCTGGCCGGCGATCCATTCGCCTTCCTGTGAGTTACAGGCGTGGATCCTTTTAGAGGAATGCAGTAGAGATTTGAGCTTCCTCTCACTGACAGTGACTGAAAAGCCAGAACATCTTAGACAGTTTGCCAGTCAATCACAGGCTCAGACATACAGAAACAGACAACGGTTCACAACCATATTTTTACCTACAGTGGCAGCTGTTGGGTTGATGCCCAGTAGAAAGTTTTAAAATCTGAACTCAGTTTTGAGATTATTGCACTGATCATGTTTGGTTTGGAAATGCAAATTGGATTGTAGTTCCCAACCTGGGGTCAGCAGCCTTTTCCCCAGAAAAGTTGAGGAATAGTTATATAGGGTGTGTTTAGACTCCTCAGAATTTATACTGTTTGACAGACCCAAGTAATACTGCTGCATTAGTTCAACACGGTTTCTGCAATATGGTTGCTCCTGCCTACACCCATGAATGATTCACAAAAGCAAACAGAATCCACCTAAAAAGTAGGTCATGTACACTTCTGAAAGTATTACTATATAGTTTGATTGAAGTCTATTTACAAATATGTGCTAAATTGAGGCTTCTTTTGGATTTTAGAGTTTTATCATTGCAATTTTGTCATAATTAATGCACACAATGGAGGAATTCCTCCAACTGTAAGATTCCTGCAGACGTCTTTTAGGATGTTGGGCAACCATCAACTCGTAAATCTACTCCAGTAATTCAGCACGCTGCGTTTCACTTGGCACAGAACATCTATGTGGAAGATATGTAACAGACTAGGCAGTGTATCCAGAAGCAAATCACTTTCATTACATTTTTGTTATGTTACAGCCTTATTTCAAAATGGATTACATTCATTTTTGTCCTCATAAATTTCAACATCCAAGACCATAAAGGCAATGTCAAAACATTTTTTTAATGATTGGAGTTTATTAAAATCAAAAAACAAAATCACATGTACATAATTTGTCCCACAACGGGGATATTTGCATTGTTGCAGCAGTAAGTGGACAGCAAAAACAGAGTAGCAAAATAATAAATATTAAACATAAATACAATGGTAAGAATGATATAAAGACAAGATGACCATGATAATATCTTATATCCTTCATGACAAAGTTGGTAGTGAATCAATATATACCAGAGATTATGTTATTATTGCATAGAATAAATGAATAAGTAATGAGTAATTAAAAGTGCGCTGTGTTAAACTGTCACTCTATAATTAAGTGTGTTTGTGAACGAACATATTTTGGATTGCCATAACTTATAAACAAAAATTTTAAAGAATTAAATTTAAGAATCAATCTCAAAAATAATTAACTTTTTCATTGCATTCAGATAGTTCCACATGTCTCGGTTGCATGTTTTGGTTCAATGCAAAGCAAACCGGCTGTTCATCACTGCCCGCTATTGATACGTAGTATCAGGTTGAAACGTCACTCACTATTTATGTTTTGTAGCAAATAAACCGATCGAATGAAAACCTTACTATTGTTCATTCCCTTTTCATTTCCCAAGACAATGCACAGCCAAAAACAGTCAGTAACACAAAGTGAGAACAAATATGTGGGAACTGCAGCCACTGGAGCCCACAGGCGAGCAGCAGAGAGGAATTGTTATGCAGTTGTTCAGAGTGCCACAGTCAGAGAGACCGGGGCTCCTCTGATGATGCGAGTTTTATGAATTGTCCATTTAAAAATACTTTATTGCATTAACGTCTCTGCCATTGTCAATAGTTATGACAGGCGATACAGTTACAGGTGGGGTGTATTGTCCAATAAAGCGTAATTAAATTCCTCTTCTTATTAAATCATGTCGAGCCTTCACAATGACAAATCCACCGGAACCAACTGGTTGTTAAAAAGAAAATAAGCCACTTATTCAGTACTTAGTGTATCCATATTCAAAGATGCAGGCTGTTCTCCAGTGATAACAGATAGTGGAGGAATAATATTATCTCCCCCTTTTTGCATTTGAATTTAAATTCATTTGAATCACAATGGAAAGTACGAAAAAGCCATTTTGAAAAGATACAACAAACACAATGTTTGTTAGCCTCATCTAATTCATGCACGCATCTCAAAGAACCAAACTATTTTTTTTTTTAAATGGGGTAATGCTTCAAACTGCCTGTCACTCACTTTTTCTATTTTCAATAACACATTTCTATCAGTCATCCTTTTCTTTTCTTTCAACAGGGCCTCAAATGCTTTTAAGCCAAACAATTGTGAATTTAATTAAGCTTGTGTTATCATATTTCTTTTAATGTCGCCTTTGAGGCTTTGCACTATTTTCCATGCAGCAATAGCGCTCCGGAGTGGGAGCCAATGATCAGTGGGCAAAGTTTCCTCACGGAAAAAAAAAAAAGAAAAGAATTAACTTGTTGAGACCGGGAGTGGTGGCCAGCATCGCTAAAGTAACAGCAACAATAAGTAATTTTCAGAGCCAGTTTCCCTTTCGGCGCTTCCAGTGGTTGATTCTCTGTCCAGAGACGTGTCCTCAGGTGTCGCATCCCACCCAGAACATATTTAGCACCAAACCTCCAGTAAGAATCCTTTCTGTCTGAGTTCAGGAGGGGTCTGTCCAGCAGGACAGCAGCCAAATACAGAGAAACTGAAGAGTAAAGTACAATGTGGAACGAGACCTATTCAGCATTATGTTAAAATGTTCCTCGCGGTCTCTCCGTTTTACAGGTCAGACACAAGGTGTGGGTTCAGGGTTTGGGTTTACCTAATAATAAACTGAAGAAGGGAATAAATAACAAGAGGCAGTCAGGATATTATCATAGATTTCAGGTCATTAAAAAAGGAAGAAAATTCTCTAATGCTTCAGTCACACTTGTCAGGTTTGGTCTCGTGGGGGAAAAAACTAACCCTTGTGCATTTTGCAGTGTTCCTGTGGTTTGTTTGTGGAAATGTGACCATAGATTTTCTCTCTGTGGTCTAAGTTCTACAAAATTTAAATGCTGTAAATACTTCAGAAAAGTAGTGACAATGTATTAGAGATGTACATCAACAAAACTGGGTCCTAAATATTTTCATTTTTTCCCGTGTGGATTCTGGTAGAGGAACTTTAATATAATGTCTTGTGACACACTAAACCCAGTGATTGCTCTTTTGAGAATCACCTGTTCCATCCATGAAGCCAGGAGGACATGATTATAAGCCCATTATTTATCTTTATATGTCCAAAGATCATTCACCAGTCATTTTTTTTTCAATCTCAATCATAGTTCTGTGACTTTCCTGTGATCGCGTAACAAAAGCAAAATCTGTTTTGTCGTTCTGTGATGAATACAATATACAAGTAGTGTATAAGTGCTTCACCCGGGATATGAAACTGATAAAGGTGTATGTCAAAGAACATCACAAGGTCAAGCTTTCACAATAGTGTTAGAACAAAGAACCAATATGTAAAAGTGTGTCAACATATATTTTGTCCTCAGATGAAAAAGGAAAGTTTAGCAAACCTCGGAGTTTACTGCACACAACCCAATGAATGTTGATAGAACTGGATGGTGCGGGCATGGTGGTATTTCAACCAGTAACTATCCTAACTATAAAGTCTGGATCATTACGAATCTGTACACGCACAGCCTTTAAAGGTTGTGCTGCATCTGCCTGTGAATAAAATGTTAACAGTGCACATGCCCACAAAAACACGTCTCATTGACGACAGTGTGGCTGCGTGCAGTTACAACACATCATATCTGCCAGCTGTTACTCGCTCACAAAACTTGATGGCGCTTTACTGTTCACACTGTACTGTGTGTGTGTGTGTGTGTGTGTGTGTGTGTGTGTGTGTGTGTGTGTGTGTGTGTGTGTGTGTGTGTGTGTGTGTGTGTGTGTGTGTGTGTGCGTGCGTGCTGTACAGTGAATCCTAATGAATTGTATTATCCATCTGTAGTCCTATTACAGTGCAGCGTATTGAAACAAGCTGTACTGAATCCAGGTAAGAGAATCAAATCCACATTGAGCTTGTTACATGTGTTCCAGATGTGGACAACAGCAGTCATAAAATGTTTAGGAAATATATTGGCTGTAACATTCAGAGTTTCAGGAATATATTTACAATCTAAAATTCAAGCCAGGACATAACCAGTTATCTATAAGCTTTTTTTTTCAATGGAAGACAGAATGAAAAAAACCTCTGGAGCAGGAGGACAGAGGCTTAGAGTACCAATACTTGGACCGACAGAAGGAAACAAATGATAAAAAAAAGAGCATATACGGAAGGGACAGTGAACAGAGAAGCCTGTAATATCTTATCACCCTACAGTCAAGGATACAAGGACACACGTTCTGTCTCCGTGAAAATTCACAATAAGTCGTTTTTTAAAGTTTCAGCTCTTATCTGTGAAACTTTATTATTCAATCTATTTCCTTTAATTTACATAGACATTCGTAAAACTGACCTTGCAGTTTTTTGCGGCGTGCTGTGTGATGAAATTAGAATTGATTTTATTGATCTGAGGTCCATATGCGTCTGAGTTTCACACTGTTGCTCTTACGATGGACTAAGTAGCAGTGTCTGATATCAGTCAGCAGAACATTTTTCAGGTAATGATTGTAATATAGATCCACTGACGAGCATGAGGACTCTGGTAATTGAAGACATCACCATTTCAGGACAGAAATGTGCAGTTTATGGTCACATTAAAAACTTTGCCGGCAAGATTTCATTGCACATCGATGCAAAAGGTGATGAAGGCAACACAGTGGAACAACGTGTAGGTCGTCCAGTATTACTGGCTGAGTGTTATTGTGATTACAGCTACTTCACTGGACTGTCTATGCAGGATTAGGACATTTTTCCACCATTGCGGGACATTTTTACAAAGCCAAGGTCTTTACATTACCATCTGTGTTCATATAGGACATATTAGACATATTGGAAAACAATGAAAGCCAATCAGGTTTTTGCTTTTCTAAAATCAGCATTTAGGGCCTATATATGATTAATGTAAAGGATGAATCCAGATTTTTATATGATAGACTGAAATCAACCTGCTCCATGTCCCCCGGTTTTCTCTGTGAGGTCTGTGTGGATGGTAAGGTCAGTGAAACATGACACTTTTCTTATAGTTTATTTTACATTAATTGTAAGAGGATGGGTTGTTTATTTGTTTTGGGAATGGATTGTTTTGAAAGAAGCATAAACATGACTAAACTAAACAAACATAGTCAAGTTGTCATTCCAAAACTTTATCAGGCTTCAGTCTTATTTTGTCAAATGAGTTTAGAGAAGATATGGTCATAATGGGGATTGTTACCATAGCAACTTACTCTTAATTTGTGACCTTGGCCTTTTGTTATTTATTTATTTATTTATTTATTTATTTGTCTGTCTATTTATTTGTTTATTTGTTTGTTTGTTTGTTTGTTGTCGTGCTACCTCTCAAAACAGCTGTTGGGCAGTTGTTTTTTGCTTTTTTGCCCCCCATTTCCATGGTAAACCATTTCTTGTAGCAGCCCACTGATGGAGATTGGCACTTTTCTCGGAACCTGGAAATTCCAAACTGAGAATGCCATCACAACCTATAGAGGGGAAAAATAAAACAGAGTTGTAGTCTTACACTTGATCATAATGTGGCAGAAAACATGTTAGAAATCTTTTTTATTTTTCTTTGTATGTTTACTAGTGTTTTAGTCAATGTTACAGAATACAAGACAAAGACTTTAAGACCGGGCTCGAGTACTACAACACCAATGTTTACTAAAATCCGCTTGTGGGCTAACCCACAGGAAACACTATGTATAAGTAGACATTTTCACAATGCTATGAAAACAACACCACCGCACTGTTATAATTATATGTAAGGAGGAACTTACTGGGAGGATGGAAGGCAATACCACAATCTGAAAAAATGCAGAAAGTGGTCTATATACTGTATATATATATATATATATATATATATATATATATATATATATATATATATATATATATATAGACCACTTTCTGCAGTTTTTTTAACTGCAACTTAGATAAAAAATAAATTTCCCTTCCAAAGTAAATAAAGCTCCTTCACCAGAAGTTCATGTAAAATCTATGAAATAAAAGTATTTAGAGTGCAAAGCTGAGCTGTCACCTCAGTGTTTATATCTTAACTCCCAATCATGTTCGTCTGACACCAAGTTGTACAGTGCGGTTTCATTAAAATTCTTATTTCCCATATTTGTATTCATTGTGTCTGAATCACATTACATACACGTATCTCATATTTAGCCTTTATTTAGCCAGGAGAACCACATTGAGATTAATGATCTATTTTCCAAGTATAACTTTGTGTTTGTTTTATTTTATTATTTACATTTATTACACTTTAGTTTTACACCATAATTAAATCTCAACTCTGGATACTCAGAATTATCCAAGTTCAAATTTGAAATCCCAATGTCAGGAAGACACAGCTTTCCCAATTTTATTATGTTGATCTTAGAGAAAAAAATATTAATATGACGAGTGTTCATTCCCAGATTTAAACTACTTCTATTTCAATCAATCAGACCCAAGGGCAAATACTTTACAAGTTCTCTCAAGGCTTTGAAAGCAGGTCCTTTTTTTAAAATATCATTCTGCCTCTGTCAGGGGTCACGTTTTCATTTCTGAAATTTGCTGCTTATTTTTGACATTCTTTTGCAGTTGAAACCCTTTTATTTTGTGTCTTTTTTTCTTTCTTTTGTCATGTAATTTGATACTAAGAGAGGTCATAATTACACCATGTGATAAAGTAAAACATGAAATACCTTTGTGAGCAGATTCTGCAGCCGCGTCTACGTGTGTTCTCACTGAGTAATATCAACTTTGATTTTGTGACATGCCGCTTACTCTCACTTGCAATATTTAAACAAAATATGATTGACTGATAAATGTGAGTCAGGCAGTTATTCCCTGCAAAAGTCTTTTCATTACAACAGAAGGCAGATATTCACTCTGAAAATGTCTCAATGCCTAACCATTGGCATTTTATTTTATTTATATATTTATAGAATTTGTTGGGGCACAACAGCAGAGAACTCCTGAGGTCTTGTAATCACAATTACACAATTACAATCCTGAAAATTGTTTGCAGGAGTGCTCCAGTGTGATGACAAATCATCACAAAAACTTTTCTTCACACGATCAAAGTGAACTGAAAAGTTCCACATATGTGCATGAATCATGGACTCATGATTGATAGTTGAATGCACAGACCATCTATAAATCATTAATACGTCCTGAATCAATCAAATCTGCAAACTGCAGCCTCACAGTCGACGAGGCTGCGAAGGAAACGCAAAAAGAACTAATATTGCAATTTTAGCCTTTAATCAAAACAAACAGAATTTTAGAATGCCAGTATTAGAATACTTTTTTTTTTCTTTTAAACTGACCATCTATTCTTAACACACCCGTCTTACCTCACCACATCGCTGCTTCGGTGTTGAGGAATCCTTCACAAATCAATTCAGTCCGTCTGTTCATCTGCTCGTCTTCCCCTCCCCGTACAGTTCGTCTGTCCTCACACCCACACACTCGCTTTTTTTCCATCAGCAATAAGATTCAAAGATCACATATAAG
Source organism: Lipophrys pholis (assembly GCF_963383615.2). Classification (NCBI taxonomy): domain Eukaryota; kingdom Metazoa; phylum Chordata; class Actinopteri; order Blenniiformes; family Blenniidae; genus Lipophrys; species Lipophrys pholis. The sequence goes on from NC_137628.1 coordinate 26,554,248, forward strand.
AGGCTCTCTGCGCCCCCTCATCCCTAATACCAGTCTGCTCTGTATCCACTTGATTCGAGTAGTCGGTGGCTGGCAGCGAGGAAATTTTATCCTGATGCCAGCGACTCTCCACAGCGATTCAGATTTGAGTTTTTTCTTTCTTTTTTGTTTTACCACCGTAGCCCATTAGGTCATACATTTATTACTTCTGACAGGCCACAGGGAGGAGAGGAGAGATAGAGGAAACTTTACCTTTTGGATGTCTTACCTCTTCCAAAGGAGAAAAGAAGAAGGAAAAAAAAAACAATAACAGAAAAAGCAAAAGACACGCAAGCTCTGTCTCCCGTCGAATCCATTCTCCACGTCTCAATGCAAGACCGACCTGTGTCCAATTCATATATAATTAGATAATAATTATAAAATATATATACAACAAGAACCTCTCAGATAAAATGTTGTGTGTGCCAACCAGTGGAAGTTAAAAACTATCATTGTTACTCAAATCCCATCTGCTTTGAATGGGAAATATTTCAACGTTTTTTTTTTGCAGTGTCTTTTGGAAAAGGTTTCCCAAATCATTATCAAAAGTCATAGCACACTATTCCTGAATTTTCCACACGTTATGATTTGCTTTTTGAGTACCTGGCCCCCAACTCGCGCCGAAAAGAAAGAAGAAAGTGATTTAGAATAAACCAGCTCCTGTATAGTAATCTTTGCTTTGTACCTTGCCTGTAGAAGAGGCAGACACACAGAATTAAACGTTCATACTGTACATGCATCCAATATATGTATGTTTGCATGTAAACACTCATATATTGTACTGTTAACACACTCCATGCGGTTGAGCTACGGTTCACCTGAAACAGCCCTGCAGATGATCAGGGTCAGCCATTGTTGGGCCTGCGGTTAGTTGACGTTTGTGAGTTAGCAAACAGCGGATTATTTGTACATCCGGCAAACACAAAGGAGCACTGGCTCTCATTTGAGGCTGTTTATGAGCATCTGCTGAAAAGCTGCAGAAAACTGCTCCCCGATGTTGAAAATGACAATGATGAGAGAGTGAATGGGGGAGAGTGACTCCAAAACAGGAGAGCAGCTGTCCTTAAAAGCAAAACATAACCCAGGAAGCATGGAAATCACCCAAAGAGCTGAAATCAACTGCAGAGTCTCTCCGGTTTCTCCGCTTGCAATTTTTATTTGAGGATACAACTAATAAAGCCTCATATTGGATGTGACTGTGAAGACCTATGAGCTCGCATGAGGGTGATTTCACATTTGTCTCATTTACCTCAACAGTAAAAATTTAAAGCTGTAGCCTCTCCAAAGTAAACCTTTCACTGTCTACGTGACTGTTGTCGGAGTGCAGCGTGTGGGTAATGAGGAGTGGCTTTAACGAGGCTGGTGAGTAACCTTAAAATTTTCATAGCGCGACCCGCATGCCAGCAGAAACGAAATTGGTCACATACCAAGCCACATTATGAGCCAAACACTGGCGGAGGAGATTAAAGCGTCATTGTTTCAAGATGATGTGGGCCTGACACCCGCACATTTTGCCAGCCCTCCTAAAAGCGGGAGTGCACAGGTCGGCTGTGATGAATGAGCGGTTGCAGAATAACAGCGCCATTCAAACAAATGAGAATTTACCCCCAAATTGAACCTGTTCCATTTTAAAAGGATTATTTATGAGCTTCATAAACAGGCCACTTCATTTCTCCTTCCACATCACAACCCCTGTTTTCTCTCTATTTTCTTTTCTTTTTCCTCCTTTCTTTAATCAAATGACCCTCATCACACACACTTGCATGGCCATACTCCCAGCAGGCTGTAACATGTTTCTATTAATGGTGAATTGCATGTGACGACTGCTAAGGCACACCTCTGGGAAGAGCAGGTTGTATTGATCTGTTCTCATGGAAACATGGAAGTGAGTCCCTTCTTATAAAAAGCTCATTTAGAGTTGGAATGAAGATATTTATTTTTTGTTCTTTTGTGTAATTTGGTTCTGCCACCATATAACGTTTTGTGGTACCATTGAGATGTGTCGACAAAGCACAAGACATGGTTTTAATTTTTGGGGTTTTTTGGAGGGGGACGAATGCTGGTTTGGATTTGTCTTGTGCCATGCCTTGTGGTTTGAACTGCACAGTGAGTTCAGTGACATGCTGCGGGAGCGGTTGCCGGTTTGTTATGCCATTTAAGATCTTCAGCAGTCCAGGATGTTATTGGAGGCAGGGTCGGGGACATCAAGCACTCATTAGGTTTTAAATCCTGGGCAGGCAGCGTGTGCGGGGAAAGATGAGGAAGAGAGTGGGAGAAAGTGGAGGCAGGAGAGGGGAGAGCGAGACTTTATAGTTTGGCTGTGCTGGGAAGAAAATGATTCAAGGGGGAGTCGGAACAGAGAAACAGGCAGGCAAGCTTCCGAGGGGCGAGGGGGAGCGGGATGATTATGGTAAATGATAGACAGCTGCAGGGGTTGGGTGAGCTGAAATGATAAACGATACATAATCTGAGGCACATGAAAATCATGAGGCCAAGTGATTGACAGATAGGGCAATTGGTAGCAGACGAGTGGGGGAAGGCGAGCTACAAGTCATGACTAAGTCAGAGTCCATCATTACAGTTCCAGATTTATTTGTCAGAGATAAATCTGTGTGCTTGGTGTGATAGACAGAGAGAGTTGTGTGCAGCACTCAGACTGGATGGAGATGGAGAACTCTGACTCTGTAACGTCTGTACAGTACTCTGGTCTGGAGGTCTGAGTGGGATAACGTCTAAATAGATTATAATCTAACACTTTCTACAGTGGCCTGTGGTTAAACTATTGGCAAAGTTTGCCTGGAAGTCATGTTAAATGAATAAAGTCGGCTTTCAATAAATTACAAACACAGACCTGTTTCGGTGATGGAACACCTTTTCAAGTCATTTAATACAATAAGTGAACGCTATTACAGTGAATGGATAGATAGCACCGTTACGGGGAAGCACTTTAGAGTTGATGTGCCTGATTAGGCCTTTATTAACAGAGTCAACTGACCTGAATCATAAAGTATTCAAACAGAGTTTCAAAGGATATCTTTTCAATGTATTCACAGTAACTTCATATCTAATATAGATAAAGGACATAGCAATAGTTTTATTTATTAAAATTTTTGGAACAAATAGGCACAAAACTATGTTCCTGTTGAGCTTAGAAAGAAAAAATACTGCATTCACAGGTACATTACTCACAAGGTGTCTGTCACATTGCATAAGTTATAAAGTACATACAGTATGTGTGTTATCTAAGATAAATAAAATAAAGTTTACTTGGGACTGCCAGAGCAAGTCATTGCAACTTTTATTGCGCACCCAGCTGGTTCCTACCCAGACTCCCTTCCTGCCAAACCCGTGAGTCAAACCAGGGTTACAACACTCACGACAAAGAAGTCAGACACCTTACTGTCACATAAATATGTATATACTGTAAGTTACATATAAATAAGTCGGCATTCATTTTTGGTTCGGGGATTCAAACAGCATTTCCCTGAACTAAACTCATACTATAAGGATGCAATGTTCCTTCAGTATCAGATTGTCTACATTTTCTCTTTCTGTGTAATTTCTTTTTTAAGTTTTCTTAAATATTTCTGCAGATCACAGTGCATTTCATTGACCTTTTGTGTAGAATTCAACATTCATAGTACCGCTAGTTACTTTGTGTCCATTTTGTCTGCCTCACCCATGCCTTGTTACCTAATGCCTAGTTTCTCATTATATGACTTTTCGCTTCCGCAGTTTGCACAGTATGCTCAGCGGGTTCCCACTAACCCATTGTTATGAGTCAGATGCACGTTGATCACAGTCATTTATTCAGCTCAAGGATAACGCAGGTGTGTTATTTGCTCTTTAGTTACAACGTCCAGTTATAGCAAAGACGACATGACCACAGTTTTTCATGGTGATGCTTATGCACTCGCTGCACTGTGAGTTAGGCAGAAGTTAATTTCTTAATCGATGTACCAGAAGTCATTCACGGTGATTTTATTAAAGTTGTCATGCGGCCTGTTCATCTCACAAAGTCAGATTTACCCAAACAGCTGTCCAGAAACTATAAACCTCCATGTTTTCCATCTCAGGGTGAGACTCAGAGTTTGTGGAACCTGCTCTCTCAAATGGTCCCATTATGTGAGAATTGTGTGCTTTATACACCTACAATTAACCTCAGTCACTGCCTGCCAGCTCCAAAGCACTTTGGGAAGAATCATTTGTTCAAGAAAAATGTTACCTGTGGACTAAAGCCAGCCAGCAATTACACTACAGATATAACTGGAAAAAGCTATTTGGTTGTATACAGGCACAATTTGTCGGAGAGTGTAGCAATTTTATCCATATGCAGCATTCAAGTACCACTTGAACAATATATCTTTATGCATCTTTGCACTTTTATCGTAATAAGAGTGCTTGAAGTTCACATATATAAAAATTGGGAAAATTGTAGTTGATTTGCTGTTGTGAAAAATATTTTTTATTCTTATTGTTATTATTATTATCATTATTACATGTTCTTTGAGAAGGTGTAGTGAAAGATCACTTTAGTTTTTCTATGTGTGGATCCTGGCTTCAATAATCTGCCAGCAGTGCGTATTGATCCATCACATGCGTGGCCACACCAAGAGATCTTCATTGATAGACTGAGGAAGAGGAAATGTATTAATATACTAAGTATTCACAGCTTCAAATAAAAACAAGGAAATGCTGATGATCACTTCAAAAACTCAGATTGTAGAAAACACTGAAACCAATCAATTCAAACAAATCGTCTCAGTTGAATGGACATTGTAAGTTCTGATACTGTCTGTGATCCTCCTTCCAAAGCCAAGTCAATGTCTTTATTGTCACGTGAAGTCATGAGAGAGAAACACGTCCCCCTGTATAATGAACCTCTGCTGTTCGCAGTGAATGCTTCAGAAAGTCTTTACAGAAGAAAAATACTGTTTACCAATGCTCACACACATCCATAATTGCGTACATACACATGTAGGCTACTGTACATGAACACCACTGCATACATACGGAAGTAAAACTGCAGCGGATATTAAAATAGAATATTATAGATTCTTCTTTAACAACAGGTGGAAGCAGGAAAGATTTGACCATGCTGACATGTTTCGGCTACGTCCCTTCCCTTGTTCCAGTTCATGATGTAGTTATTTCATTTGCAGTTTTCTTGTTCTGCTGTGTCTTTCTGTGATCTTGTGAGTCGTCCTGCTGTTTCTTTTTCACATTCTGACAGATCTGTCAGGCCGGTCACCTGATAAAGACCGACACGTCAGAAACGTGTCAGCAAGGTGAAATATTTACTGCTTCCACCTGGCATTAAAAAAGAATCTATAAAATACGATTAAGAACAATGAAATGAACATAATTCAGCTCGTAAAACAGTATGTTAAAAACATACATTGTTTTGTGATTTGTGCTTAATGAAGTGGCACAATTTTTAAATAGGCTGTTTTATGGGTAAAACAACATGTTTGACCAGAGCTGGCCGTTATCATTAAAAGCTGGCTCAGGCAATAAATGCATCTGGTCAAACAAGGATTTAGTCCATTATTTTGAAAATGTTTCAATATACTGTATATCCTACAGTAATAGTACTATAGGCTAGTATTCTACCTATTGATTGGAGCACACAAATGTTGAAATGATCCAAAGCTTCACGAGTCATCGATTCGAAGTTTGATTAAGTTTATGGGGAAAAAACCCCAATAATTGTTCTGATTTCTTCAACAAATAAAAAGTTTCTTTTGGACTTGAAATAACAATATCCTGGGTTGCTCTATCTTCTACTCCCATGTTTCACCTCAGCTTTCCCCCGACAAGGACTTCAATGCTCTTTATGCCTACTTATCTTTTATTTCTCTATTTCCCATCCAACCTTAAAATACATTACCACGTTATATGATTACTATAGCTACTAAATGTCCCTATAAGAACATAATCACACACACAAAAAAAAACATATAGGATTTCTCTGTTAGTGCACCATTCGGGAAGTAATATGCAGGAATATAGATCATAACAGCTGTCTAAACATGCACTTTGTTTAGTGCCAGTGTGACCGTGAAGTGAACCAGGCGCCCCTCCCCTTCTCCTCGTTGAAATCTTACCTTACATCCTGTCTCACCACTAAAAAACATCTAAACCCAGCAAACTCATCTCATTCTGCCAACATTAAAATGTAATTGAAGGGACAAATATTTCCAACTGGTGTATGAAAGCCACATTAAAACTATGAAAATGGACCAAAATGAAATGACAAGATTCTTTTAAACTATTAAAAACCAAAAGTGTTTCTGCGCTCGACGTCAACCCGTCTTTGCTATTTCCGCAACACAAAAATGCCTCGTAAAACTTCAACACTTTCAAAGTTGTGGAAACAGCTGTGATCACCGCTGTACAAACAAAGCATGCAACTCATTCAGGGTCATTAATCAAGTGAACCCTCCAGTAGCAGGATCATAGATCATTACCTCCGTGCATGTTTCCTGTTTAGCCGCTGAGTCGTGTTCATAGGCCTTATATGAACATCTTTTGACATGCACATAATTCATGCATGTGGTCGTACGGACATTAAATAGAAACACACGACGGCAGTGTCAATGCTTTTCACCGAGTAAGATGTCAAACTGCAAAAGAAGTTAAACAAAAAGAAAAAAAGAAAAGCATTGTATGGCTGACAGGAACTCGCTGCCTTAGTGAGTAATAGACTCACCTTCTGCAAACGCTCCAGCCCGAAAGGTGAGGCCTGATTCTTATCAAAGAAAAGAGGAAACTCTAAAGCGTTTCTTACGGGTGACTTGTTATTTGATTCCTGTAGAAAGAGTAAATGAGCTGTGAAGGTGAGGCAAGAAAATAGAGGGATTGACACCCTTCTGACCATGGAAATGTGTTTACACTAAACCCTCCTTACATAAGTCAGCAGCTGGGCAGTCCACACAGTACAGACACACACACACACACACACACACACACACACACACACACACACACACACACACACCTTCCCAACAGATGGAGACTTCAGTATTCCAGAGGAGAAACACGCCTTTGTTTAGAGCATGAGCACAGCCAATTCAGACTATAGTGGAGGACTGGCAGTCTATCTCTTCACAGTAAATTAACTCTGTGTGTGCCAAGGCATCTTTCCTTTGTGACCGTCTTTCATAGCTTATAGATGTAATCAGACAAAGGATGAATTATCATTTTAAAGCTTGTTTTTTTCGAAGAAAATGAAACATAACCAATTCATAGAGATGTTTCTCAACATTTTGTGTGTGTGTGTGTGTGTGTGTGTGTGTGTGTGTGTGTGTGTGTGTGTGTGTGTGTGTGTGTGTGTGTGTGTGTGTGTGTGTGTGTGTGTGTGTGTGTGTGTGAGTGAGGGAGCTCTTCCGGATTCCCTCGTCTATCTGCAGTGACACCATAGTGCAGGGCTGACAGTCCCTTGACAGGTGGAGCATCATGCTGCTCTAGGATTCTGTTCAGATGTTGTTAACAGTGAATCTGTCCCTACAAGCAAGAAACAACAAGAAAATAGACCCCAGAGGGAGACAAAAAAAAGGAAAGAATGAGATATTTTAAACAAATGATACGAGTTTTATCTGATATAAATATTTGTTTGCTCATTCTAACCTGTGTCTTTTCCACTTGTCCTTCAAATGTCTTTTTGCAGCATGTCCTGCACTGAGCAGTTAATGAAAAACAAAACTGTTAATAATTAACATATTACTATAATGCCACTTTTTCTAGATACATTTCAAACTATTCATGCAATAAAAGTTGCAACACAAGACAACTTTAGCGGTCATAACAATAACTATTTCACTAAACTCCTGCTTACCATACAAGGAATGCCTTAATACTACCTCTTCCATGCTCATAGTAATATAAAAGATTACATTAACCCGAGCCTGCATTTGCAGTATCTGCTTTGAAATGCCAGCATTGCATACAAGCAATGTTTTCTTTATAAGAGCCGTTCATAAGTACATTCAATGTTTTGTTACCACTTATTCTCATGGTCTTACCAGAGTTACTTACACAAGTGAATAGTTACTTTTAAATAAATACCTTTTAAAGAAGCAATGAATCACTATAAGCAGCACCTCTTTCATTCAAAAGTGGCAATGAAAAGCACGTTACATGTAAAATCAAACATTTACAGACAGAGAGCTATGAAAGACAAACATACATCAGTGGTCCTAACATGTAAATTGTGGATTTATGAGTTTCAGCCGGGGGCAACACATCCGATCTAGACTTAAAGGAAGTCTTATTAACTGGCAAGTCTTTATGTCTTTTCACACTTTGTTACAGCTTTCCAAGGCTGTAAATAAATGCCCTGTGTTTCGTTTGATCCCTCGGGGCAGTTAACTCAGCAGGCCTAGGAGGGGAAGCGAGGTGTTTCTGGTGCTAAACCACTGAAGGTCTCTGAGGCAGATAGTTGGAGCAAAATCATCAGGAAAGTTTTGATATATTCAGTCTCCCTTTTCTTTGTTGGAATCCTGGAAGCAGGGTTCAGAATGAGCTGGAGGTGTCTGGGAGCTTCTTTGGAAAGACTGAAAGAAAGTAAAATCGTTTGTGGGGCTTTGCAGAAAGAGAACAATAGAAGTCTGCTTGTTAAATAAAAAGGGACTCGAGGACTAATCCTTTGGGTACTTTGCATGTCACGTTGACAACGGCACGAAACAACAGACATATGAACCGAACAAGACCGCAACCACTGTAAAAGTATTTTTCTGTGTGGTTCATTTGTTTATTCATCTTGATTTGACGTCGACTGATCTTTCGGGTAATCACATTCTATTGACCAAAACTTCTCTTAAACAAGCAATAAATCATAGAAGACAGAAATGTGAACGTCTCTGTGAAACTCAGTCAAATGGAGATGTGACATTTTACAAACAGCATCTACAGAACAATGACAATGAAGGACAGACATCTGCCATTTCACAGTCCTGTTGCTTTGGTCTGTACAAGCTCACAGTGGCCACTGGCTTCTTTTCAACAATTGCTATCAGAGGTAAATAGCAGGAAACCTTCAGAGCTCGACGTTCCCCTGAAACCTTCACTTTAAGTCCTTAGTAAGATTGTTTTTGCTCTGAAGATAACTCTGATCCCTCTCCTCCTGGTGTGTTATAAGGTCAGATTGCCAAAGTGAGAAAGTTATACTGAGAATAATCCTCTTTTTCTAGCCCTCTGATAAAACACCAACCCAGGATTCACTGCCCTTTACCCAGCGCACACGCCGAGGTCTCTTCGCTCTGTAATCCTTACTGGTGGGCAAGGATGATGAAGCTACGGATGAACAAACTGAAGGACAAACACAAAGGGGGGTGTCTGAGTTGACGAATGAATGGATTTATTATCTGAAAGATCAAGAAATGAAAGGATAGTTGCAAGTGAATGAATGTGAGAGGCGGAATGGATGGCCGTGTGGGTGGTAGGAAAGATGGATGTGCTCTGATTACTTGAGCTGATGGATAGACGACAAGCGTGTGATCTAACATATGAACGGATTGATTGGAAGATCAAATAATTGATCAATTAGTCCTTCCTCCATTCATTGAGTGATTCATCAGTGGAGAGATGAGTGAATGGGCAGATGGGTAAAAAAAAAAAAACAGGGGTAGAGCTGTAAACAGACAGATGGGTGGCTGGATGGATGGGTGACTTGAGGAATGAGTAAGTGAATGTAAGGATGGACTAATAGATGGATGAACGCTTGGATGGATAGTTTGATAGACAGATGCATGATTGGTGGCTGGACGGCCAGATGGATGGGTGAACTGATGTAGTAATCCTCTTTGTCTGAGTGAGAGATGGGCATCAGTCACTGTGAGTGACTGGAACTGAGTCATGCTGAAACCAGAAGAGCGTGTGTGTGTGTGTGTGTGTGTGTGTGTGTGTGTGTGTGTGTGTGTGTGTGTGTGTGTGTGTGTGTGTGTGTGTGTGTGTGTGTGCGTGCAGTGGAACTATTGTAGCTTAATGAACATAAACCTCCCTTTTTTCTTCAGCGGCACGCAAGCGATTATGCAGCTAACTAAGCTTACTGGCAGGATGAGGAAGAATCTCCGAGGATGTGCGTCTCAACACAAACACGCAACACATAAAAGTGAGCGGGCTTTGAGTATAATAAAGCAACCTACCACCTCGGAGAAGACAACCACACACTTTTCCCCCGATCTCATTATTTCAATAGAAATACTTGCACACTTATGCAGAGTATTGAGATGTTTCTTCCGAACAACCGAGCCCACTCTAGAAATTTTTACACTGTGCTGATTAAATGAAGCATGCAGTGTGTCGCTGGGCTTTCTGTCCATTTACACAGTGTTTTCTTTTTTTGTTAGGGGGGAACAACATGCCTGTGCACGTTTGTCTAACCCTTTCATGCTAACTGGTGAAGACTGGATGCTGGTGTGATAAATGGGTCTGGTGGAAGTTGAGATGGGAAGAGGTCAGTGGCGTTGCCCTCTCATTGTTTTCACACTCTATGGCTGCACACACATGCCAGCATGCCACAATAACAGCTCTCTGCTTCTGGATTATTATTATTTTCTTTTAAGTGTGTGTGCAATGCACATGTTTCTACATTGGATATTAAAAGTTCATAGTTGTGTAAGACTTTTTAAGTGAATTGTCACACGTTGAATAACACTAGAAGAGTATTCTTCAGTGGCGTTTTTTGGGGTATGGTGTGTAGTATTGTTGTTTGTGTGCACGCGTGTGTGTGTAAGAGAGCTTGTGTACTGGGGTAAAACACTATCTCAGCATCTTAATTGGCTGCTTCACAAGAAGAAGTTCGGAATTGTTGTCAAAAGAAGCTATTCCAACAAATTTACTGCTAATTTGATGCCACGTAGTAAAACCTACATATGTCACAGTGTTTGTGTGTGTATGTGTGTTTTTGCTCAGAGAAAGAGTCATTATCCTCCAGATGTACAGTTATAAATACCTAGCAGGTTGTTATGCTAATAATAACAGCTCATAATTTTGACCGTGCGGAGGAAGCTGCCCAGTCTTTTGCTTGAATTATAGACGGCGAACTACATTTGTGTATCTCCAAACCGTCAGAGTCGGCTCACGGTTAAGGACATCCTTTGATGTTGTGCCCTACAGCTGTGATTTTGTGATCTCTGTGACTCAGCCTGAACCGTATATCACTAAATATTTATCACTGGATCACACACATCACTTTGATTCCCTGAAATTTCAGACTTCTAAGTGTCAATTTATTTTTTTGTACTGCGTGTCATTTTGGGTTTCAGTTGGAAAACTTTAGATAATATTGAAGAAAGAAAAGTGCAATATGTCAGTACTGTAAACCCTCTCTAGCTTATTAGAGCCAGGTTTCAGCTCCCTGCAGCAAGGAATTCCATTAAAAGTGCAAAGCCAACAATGAACTAACGTTATTAACAAAGAAAATGTGTTATACGAACTCTGACACCTCATACTTCCTTCTATCTTGAGGCCAGTGAAATAGACAGTACATGAGTGGTGTCGTTTATCTTCACTTAGAACCACATGTAACATGTTAGTTGTGTCACAGGGTTAGAATAAAACAGGATGCAAAGCTTTACCATTCTCATAAACACATATTTTAATTATAATCGAACAAATAACCACTCGTTCATATTTCTATGTGGTCTCCACACGTCAGCTGACAGGCCCAGTTAAGGTGTGTGAAGTTGAAAGCAAGCATCATTAAAGAACACATATATTCGATGAATAATAAGGATACAAGCAATAAAGGATGTGTGTTGTTACTGTGTGACAGCCGTGGGCATCAAACACCTCATAGGGCCACATGCATGAGGTCCATAAGAAAGTATGAATCACTGAAAACTTGAATGTGCAAAAATCTAAATACTGTACTTTGCCTTCATTTTGAAGATAGATCTTCAACCATGTATTAACATCTCTCTGTAATGCAAGAATTTGCAATTACTGTATTAACATGGTCAAAACTTCAATAAAATATATTTGGCAAAAAAAAAAAAAAGATAGATCGTCATCATTTCAGTGATTCTGCAGAATGTAGCATTTCACATGAACATCTATGTATGTTTTTGCTAAAGTCGTGGGTGGAAGTGTTTTTTCTAGTTTGTCAAGAACAGATCACTGTGTGCAAGGGTTATGATATGAATCATCAATATCAGAAAGAACACGCAAGAAACATGAGAACATGACTCATCCAGAACAGGTGCTTATAAAAACCACCTGACATACGTCATTCAGAAATATAATGACTTTGAGCTGAATTGAGTTCAACCTAAGCCTTTGCAGGTCTCGCTTTTCATGTGGTCCATTGGGAAAATGACTGTCTTCAGTCTGTCAACCCTTGTTTTCCTTCGTATCCAATATAGCACTCTAAACATTTAGAAATTGGGTTTGTATATGAACAAAAACCAATGTGTTGGACTATAGCAAAAAATAAATGATGAGATGGTAGAGCGATGGGAACTCTAACGCCTACCAGTGAGACATCATATTCATAAAGAGTGACTCTTCCGTGGCCAACAGGAGGATTCGGTTGATTCCCACGTGTCTAAGACTGCAGCCATTTCTCCAGGAATAAAGGTGATTACAGTGTTTTCAAAAATACATCGTTATTGTTAAGAAATGTGTTTTCTATGAACATCTGATTCCAATGTGGACTTTAAAAAGAAAAGAAATACAGTGAAAGATGTCTTCTCTGGAGAAGTGCTCTGACCAGTTCTGTCATCACAGTAATTAATTCACAGGATTGTTCAACCTTGGTCTTTATTCATGGTCGCATTGGTTCAAGTATTCATGTGTTCCCCATTAATATAAGCAAAAGAAAGAAAAAAAAGTTGGTTTTGACTACAAAGTACCACAGAATCCCTTCACCAGACAGAGACTGTCTCTACATACTTAGCATGCTGTAATCAATGGCCTGGCCTTGCTCTGTACTTGGCGGTTCAGATTTACAATCACTGTTTCTCCCCGTTGTGCCCATCATCCTCTGCCTGCCCCCATCAACACTTTTCGCTCTGCAATGCCGCTTCGCCGCCTCCAAGCATGAAACATCCTGACTAATTTTCTGCGTTGGCACGCCACCTTTAAGACCCATCAAGCTCTCTTGTGAAATAATGGCTTGAGGGGATGTCCAGATATGGAATCAGGTCAAAGGTCGAGAGAGCTCAGCTGATAATAGCTGATAACTGTGGGGTGTGAGATTATAGTAATCACACACACATGTAGGCAACCCTGGGCTGCACAGTTACAGCTGTAATCAAGTGCAGTAGGGTGTAACAACACTGCCCTTCTCATACCGCAGAGTAATACAGTTTTTATGTGGGAGGTACCGACGACCAGTGCTTCATTTTCTCACACGTAGCTCGCAGCGACGGTGTCACAGTGCTGACCGGTCTGACGGTGACTGATCCGAACACGCACGAATACAGACATCACACATAAATACTGAACAGCTGTCTCACCGTTTCACACTCCTTCAGGCTCGTAGATGATCCATGCGAGCAGAAAGTAACCTTATTCAGAAAGAAAATATTCTCTCCATGGAAAAATCTGCCATATTCACTACTTTAACTGCTGGTTTTTTTTAATGTTATTTGAAACGATGTCAGCTGTACCCTGAAGAGGTGTGACTGTCTAAACATGAGCACATTTTTTGCATTGAGCTTGAGAGTGTTTTTAGCGATCTACTATCATTGCTTCCACTACCTTGTAATTTCTCAAGAGAATCTCATCAGTTTTAATAAATATAGATAAAACATCCTTCGACATAAAAGTTAAAACACTACTCACTCTGATTTCAGAGGATGTTTGAGGGATGTTCTCCTACTCTTGTCTGTTTCCCCTCTACTGTTGAATTAATGCTATTTCACCTTTAGACTAGGCAAAATTACATCGTCTCTTGAGATCTGCCTTTCACACACCGTGCAAAACTTGACTGATTAAATCCAAACTTGTATTCACCATATATTTCATCTCATATTGCTTCGTCGTAGTCGGCTGTGTGCAAGACTTCCTGTATTTTTACAATAAAAGGCACTGTTAACACTGCTTTGAATCTGAAGGAAGGGTGGGACGGTACAAATTTTCTTAAGGCCTATCATTATATAAATCCTCTAACCACTGGACTTGCACTTATGGTTTTTTCCTGTGTCTTCATTACATGAAAATATATATTGGTTTCGAACGCCATCTGGTTCTTTTTCACCATTTTTTCTTCCCAGAAATGTCATAATCTCTGCAATGAAAATGGCTTCTAATTAGCACAAGTAATTAGTTCATACAGAGAAACTGCACCTTCATAATTACTCCCTATTTCTGCTGGTAACTGAATGCATTTTTTATTTGCATATTTTCAGAATATGGGAACGGGCTTTTACAAAATCTTAACAACTGAAATATTAATGCAGTCAGAAATAGATAAACTGGACTTCGGAATTAGTTTTCCCAGTCTTGATTGATTTTGAATTTTTCTATCATTAATACAGCAAACTTATTATTGATTAGTGCATCCTTATGCTTAATGTAATAAACCAGCGGCTGTGTTTTCTCCACACGACAAGAAGTAGCTGATCACTGGATCCAGAGAGCAGAGACCGCATTACAATGAATTGTTAATTAATTAGGTCTATTTGTCATTGCCATTAATGCGCTTTGGGATTGTACTGAACCTCTACTTGTTGATTCGGGTAGCTGCAGCTGTGGGAGTATCAGATTTCCCGGGAGCGTCCGTGTGGCGCAGGCGGGCTGAGAAAAGAGTGAGTGCCTGGTGGCTGAGGTGCAGACAGACACGGCCTGCTGACCTTTAAGCCAGTTGCTGATTCTGCGGGTGGTGGCATAAGGGTAAATAATGGTGACGTGCCTGTCACCTCAGGGTACAACTGCTCGGAAGTCGGGGGAGGGGAATGGGGGTGGGGGGCTGTCATAAATTCGCCAGGGGCCAGATTGGGTGGTCTGCTGCCACAACTAAAGAGCGTTTACATCTATAGCAGCAGTGGAAGCCTAATGAGCTAAATGCCGTGGAAGGAAACTGGAAATTTCAGCCTATCTGTGATCATTACACAGGGCTGCAGAGACGTGAGCAAACAAAGTAGCAGCTTAAAGTGCAATGGCCTGGAGTGGCCTCGGCTGGCCTCCTCAAAGAGAAAATTACACACTTCCTCCCATTTTTCTGTCCTCATTTGACTCTCACTAAAATGATTGTATTCTACGTTAACGCCAAGTCACATTACTGAAAAGGGTAAGTAATGAAAAACAAATATCCCACTACTGTGCGGTTCTGTGGGAGGTTTGTTTTTGCCTCTTCAAGCTCATTGTTGTGCTTTAACTGTATGACTGGGTCAAAATGTCCTCATCAAACTAATTTCCAGCCGCATCAGTCAGTTATTTTCAGGAAACAGGCTCTGATAAACTCACTCTCCTACTGAGCCAAACTGCAAAGAAGATAGAAAGAGGAAAAGCTGAAAGTCAAACAAACTGAAGGTAGGTAGGTCGGTAGGTAGGTAGGTAGGTAGGTAGGTAGGTAGGTAGGTAGGTAGGTAGGTAGGTAGGTAGGTAGGTAGGTAGGTAGGTAGGTAGGTAGGTACTTAGGACAAAACCAGACAGATGCATTACTGAGAATAAATGCAATGAAAAAAACAACAATAAATTGCCAGAACAGAAAAGAAACAAGTAGAAAAAACAATATCTGTAGCTACACGTGGCTCATTGTGATTAAGTGACAAATGAATAGTGTGTATCTTATGTGAAGCTCTTGTCATCATCCCTCCTCCCTCCAATGGTGTTGTTGTATAATCCGGTGGCTCTTTGTGGGAGGGACCTCCTGAGTCTGTCTGTGACAGCAACCTGCTGGCGAACCAGCTCCTCAAAGGACGACTGGGGCTGTTCCTGATGTCTTGCAGTTTGTCGAGTGTTTTTCTTTTCTTCAGCACCGCCACTAAAGACTCCATTCCCACCACAGAGACGGCTCGCCTGACCGGTTTCTCCAGCCTCAGGCGGTCCTTCTGTTCGAGAGAGCCTCCCCAGCACACTGCAGCATGGAACAGACCACTGGTGACCACCAACTGATGGGGCTTTTGGCAGGAGTTTCCTGCAGGGGTTAAAAGTTGCCACCTCAAGAGACCACACTCCACCATAGGGGTGTTTAGTCTCCACGTCTAATTTGTTTCCTTGTTGCAGAAAAAGTTACTTGCTTGTGCCTGGAACTATTCCAAGAAGAAAGGCCATGTTGGGGGTCTTATCCTATGGTAGTTGAGTACCTTCACTCAGGGTTTAGCATGACAGTTCTGGAGTGAGCTCTTTTGGCACACAATTTTAGGAGTGGAGATACAGTTGCATCCCAAATAATTAACAGAATTTGAATATCATTAAAAAGTTTTTATTCAAAAAGGAAATCTTGATATATCATATCGATTAATTCCACACATGGTGATGTATTTCAGATATGTTTATGATTTATGATGGTTTTGGCTTACAGAAAATTAAAATGCAATATTTCAGAAAATTTGAAAATCATATTGGACCTTTTTTTTTTTTTTTTAAACAAAAGACTTTAACATAAAAATGCTGGTCGACTGAAAGGTCTTGACAGTACCCAATATATTCTGTAGGTGTTGAGGTCAGGTTAGTTTGCAACCACAGTGACATTGCTGTCATTAAACCACGGTACTGGTACCTTTAGCAATGCGGAGGTGCTAAGTCCTGCTGGAAAATGAATGAAGGAAGCATGAAATGCTCTAGAATTGCCTGATAGATGGTCTCATTAACATTTGACTTCATAAAACAAAGTGCACCAACAGCAGCAGATGACATGGCTCCCCATCCAATCACTCAGTGGTGAAACTTCACACTGTCTCACTTTCTTCAACCTCGCTTCATGGTGGGCTGGACAGGGAGACAGTAAACTACACTCAGCACACTATACAATTGTATGGGTGAGCATGTGGGATGACCCCAGTAAAAGCTTTCCAACGCTTCTCTACTGCCAGACAGTTTATCCAGCCTGATCAGGCACCTGAAGGTCAGCGCCTGACAAGGAATCTATGAATGAAACGTTAAATCATCAATCCGTCTCGTCTCTTCAGACTTCAGTTGTCCACACTTACCAAAAAAGAAAAAAAAGAAGAAATATTTGTATAATAAGCTGTTTGGAGAGTTTTTAATAGGCACAGTTGACATACTTATATCTGCTGCTCGTCCCACAAATGCAACTTCCCATTTCAAAAGAAAATAGATGAGATTTCCATAAGGGTTCTTGCTCAGTATTCTCACAACAGACTGTGATGTATGGTTTTTTTTTAATAACAAACCATCTCTTACACACATTAAACACCCCTGCTACTCAAAAGTAACCTCTCCATGACTGTCTTTGATATGATATACTAAAAATGTATTGAATCAATTATATCAAGACCACCAAGGCAGACATTGAATTTTGCAGATATTGTATTTATGCTCTCAAAAGATAAACGCCTAATTGTAGTTAACAAAATCAATTCAGTTTATTTTCTTTCATTCTGCTGTTAAAAATGGTCCCAGCATGAAAAGGCTACTTAGCAACCTAAGAGATCAATACAAAAAAAAAGCCCGGCAAAGATTTATGGTGGAAGCACCATCTTAAGAATAAATGAGTCGGAGGGGGAAAAAATGAAGCACGACCTTTTGTTCACAGATGTGGTGACAATAAAGGTGGTGACAATCTAATTGTGTTGTAGCAATTGTCCACTGCGAGGCAACATCATTTTTACCCGTCTCTGGAAATAGAAAGTTGTAATTTCTGATTCTTATCATTGATAGGACAGAATTGGAGACTCTAATTGTTCGATTTTTTTTCCCAGTCAGTAGATAAAACTCAGACAGTAGATAAAGGCAATGTAATCTTGACAAGACAATTCCGTTTTCAAGATAAACAGTTTGTGCAAAAGGGACATAACCGGTACAAAGTACATCAAGAGTTCACATTACTACTCATTTAGTAGCCGGCGGGCCGCTTCACTATATTACTGATAGAACAGTCGATGACCTCATCTTTATAGGTTACTATTATTTCTCATAATAGGGGCACGTTGACAGATAAATGGCAAGAAGCCAACTGGACTAATGGTTTTGGGACATATTCACTTTGGCAGCACATAAATACTAACTCACAAGGAGTTTCTGTGATGTAATGTTCAACAGGGTTAAGATCTTAAATAAATCTAATCCATCAAAGACAGTCTGCAATTTTTAACAACACCCATGTGACGCCGGCCCCGTCAATGATTACAAGAGGCGCTGACACACACACACACCCACACACACACACACACACACACACACACACACACACACACACACACACACACACACACACACACACACACACACACACACACACACACACACACACACACACACACACACACACACACACACACACACTGTACACTGCTTGTTAGGTTACATTGACATGGAGCGCTCACTACAGTGTATTTGGTTTGGCAGGTAGGATACTAAAGGCACACTAACTATCCCATGAAATCTTTTCCATTTTCACCTCATTTGCTCTCAGGTTGCTCAGGTTGTGTATGTGTGCATCCAAATCATTTGTTAAATACCGTAAGGAAGACGGTTGAATGGTAATGTGTTTACACAATGTGACAGAAGATTTAGTTTTTCTGACTTTTATTAGTAAAGATGAATATTTGTTGGCAAAATGCACATCAATGCATGTTTGAACTCATAAATATAAACATTCATTGTCAAGGTAATCTGCTTCATTTGAATGCTCATATTAGATACTTGTAATAACAAATAAATTTGTCTGGTGGGAGGGGCTTGAGTGAATTTGAAATGCCCACATGAAGTAGTTAGAGTAAGTGTTGGTGGCGGTGTGATTCTGTATGTACAGCAACAAGGATTCTACTGTGATTTGTGGATGTAGATCAAGACTTGCAGACCATTTTAACCATTTATTGAAATACCATGCATGCATGATAAAATGCATTAGATTCACTAAAGATCACGCATAAAATCCAGTTTCTGACACTTCTATATGATTGGCTTCTTGCTATCGAGTACCGTTGCCCTGCTGCTGGTTGTATCACTTGCAGTAAAGTGCCCCGATACTGAACACATTAGGCATGCGTTTGAAAATCTGCAGTACTTTTATGTGTCTAAAACTTTGTTCATACACAGATTTCCATAGTTCTATTCTTGAGCTTTAGTAAAAGCTTGATTCAGATGAACTGACTTGAAGGAAATGCTGCTTCACCAGAGCAACGGAGGCAAAACAAGCAGCACAAGCATGATGATGTATCGATATTAATGTTTAAACTGTTTGAAGTTTATGGGAGCAGCTGTGGTATTCTGTCACATGGCTTGTACATGAAGTTTGACTTTATCTTTTGCCCTTTTTCAAAAAGTTTGCACATTTTGAAAGATAATTAAACGTTGTTCTAGCTACAACTTAAAGGGACAAAAGCAGAACCAGCCCACAACCATTTAAATGAATCATTTTCCAAGCCGTTTGCTTCATATTGGTACTGGAGGAGTCCTGTTTATGAAGGGGATCCAGAATCACTCTTAGCCTGATGTTACCGCTCACTATTACCGGTTTATCTTGATAGTAAGATGCACATTTGTACCATATACAGTGTTCCCATCTCCCGTTAGTTCACATTAAATTACTTGTGATTCATGTTTTGAAAAAAGCACAAAACGCTTAGAGGCGTGGTGTGAAACATGTGGTCTGTAGCCCAAAACTGACCTGCAGGATGACCTTACAAAGTGTAACATTACACACCATGAATTGCAATTTTTAATGAAGGAACAGAGAGTATTGCAGCATTGAGCTACTTAATCGTTGGCATTAAAACCATGTTATAAGGACTGCTTTGTTTAAAGTTACGTACTCGAGTCCGCAGAAATCTAATGTTCTGATAAGTGACAGACTTTATTCTGGAGAGAAACATTGGCAGGGTTTCTCGTTCAGGGTTGTTGTTTTCTTTTGCACTGCAACCCGAGGAAAAACTTTGAAGTTGGGTTTATTTACTGGTCAATGGAGATCAAACTAAGGTGTATGTGGCCCCTGAATTCAAATGAGTTGGACACCCCTGGCTCAAAGGGGCCGTCAGAGAGGCGAAGCACGGACTGTAAACAACAAAAAGGCTGTTTTACTTCCTTTTTGGTTTGACCACCTTCAGAAACTTCAGTGGATAGCAGAAGTATTTCATCTTATTACTTGGGTTTGTGTGACTAGAGACACCAGTCAGGCCTCTGTTGTCCTTCTAACAAACTTTGCTGCCCAACAAGAGTTTGTGGTGGGATTATAAAGGTTTCCATGTCCTCTGACAGCTGCAGACTCTAACTCAAAACAACAAGCTTCTCATTCCCATTCTGCTCTGCCACTTTGTCAAAGACCTTTAGCTTCTCAGATATGTGCCCTGGTCGCCCTGAGAGTCACTTATGTTTAACCACCAAGACTTCTGGTTACAAAAACACCATGGCTTGTGTTAAAATGTGAACTTTCTTATTAATTAAATGACTCATTCTTACACCTTTCCTCTGCCGCAACGTGCAGATTTCTATTTTTACACAACCTCACATGACCTGGGCTTTAATCTCCAAGAGAATGTCTTTCTCTTTAAACATAATTGAGAGTGAAGCTTTGTGGCAGCATAATTTCTGAGGTGAGGACTGCTTTTGGACAATGTGGATACGGAAACAGGAACTGGACTTAAAAAACCTCACTAGCCGTGACCGAGGTTAACCACAGGTGCTGTTTCCAAATCCTGAACACTGATTTCACACAGTAAAGTGCACACGGTATTAAGTACAAACCTTCAGTGGCTGCAGAGGGAAATCTGAAGTTGACTGAAGTCATGCCAGTTGAGTTGGTTTGTGCTGCAGTCTGCAAATATATCAATAAAACGACATCTGAGGATTCTGACTTAGGAATAAGTGAGATCTTTTGTATTTCAAAAATACATTCTAGATACACATTATCCAGCAGCTCTAAAACAGAAAATGAATAGCATGTTTGGACAAAAGAAGCATTATACCATATGGCTGAGCATAATGTCCAGATGTCACTGCAGAAGCAATGTCCCCTTATTGACTTCTGGGTCACAACATCAGCATCTGTCAAATGAATGCACGTTTAAGTATACAATTCTTTTTATTTTTTTTGCATGTCTAACCATGAGCCCACAAGCCTTGGTCATGTGCTCATGATCATTTAATGACAGGCCTTGATGCCTGAGCTGCAGCTATTCACGCAATGAAGAAGTGGGGGGGGGGGACAAAAAACACTAAAGGCATAAACATGTCAGGGACTTTAGAAGGTCGAAGATTGGACTGCATGTCTCGCTGGCCAAGGGCAATTTTCAAGCTGGAACTAAATGAATGATGATGATAATAACATCCTGGGTCACCCCTGCAGTCGTATAAAATACTTCTGTCCCATCTAATGTATTTTTGATTCCTTCGTATCTACTCAGGCAATATGAAGTCTGGTCACTGGTGCCCAGTCTCATGTCTGTTCATTGTCCAGCTGTGATGAAATCTGATGAAATGAAAGAATAGAATATGCGCTTCATTTTTAACTATATCTGAAAAGCTGCTGCAACTTTCATGATTTCCTTCCTGCTTAGGATAGAAAAGTCATATTATTTCCCATCAATATTTTAACTTCCATGCTGATGATTTTCAATGGTTCATTCCAAAAAGATAGACATTTGCATGTGGTGCAACGGCTGAACTTATTGTCTCTACTATATTGTGTGTTAATGACCAATGTAATTCTAACATTTCTGCAGCATGTGCCTGCAGGAATTCAGTATCTAACATGCATTCAATTAAAATGCAGTCTCACACTTTATCAATAAATACAGATGACTTCCCGTCTCCCTCCCCGAGGCCCAGATCGCCCGGATTTGACTTCAATCCCGGGGGACTTTGATAACTCACGACTGATCAAAGAATTTGAATGAATCATTCTGTAGTCTGTGGGCCTTTCGCTCCACGGAGAGTCACCGCCTGATTGGATTTTCCACTTTCAGGAGCAATCCTCTGTAATGTCACTGACGCCTCACTAAAGCAACACTGTCATACTGTGTTATCTGGTTCAATATTCTCCTATTGGCATTTTCCTGTCTGCGAGGAGCATACCAAGAAAATGAGACAAGCGATGGAATATTCCCCTTGTTATTTTCGTCTGGGGAAAATCAGAGTAAGAAATGTCCTCTTCTTTTTTTTTTTCTTCTTCTTCTTCCCCGTTTTACCTTGACAGGAATACGGGGCAGCCTCTCTCTGCAGGGAGTCGACTATAACGGTATTCTAATGCAGGCAGAAAAATTATAGAGCTCCATATCAAACTGTTAAATCCACAAGCACAACAGCGCATCATCAATTATGCTCAGAGACTAAGTGTGCAGACTTATTGACTCTCCTGGGAGAGTTCGCTGTGCTCAGTTAGCATGTGTTTGTGTAGCAGCATGGAGCCGCGAATTGTTTGTGTTGTGTCATTAAATATCTATGAGAAATTTTGACAAACCCAGTGCACTCTTTCAGGGGGAGAAAATTACGCCCTGTACTTTCTTTTTATGACCCCCCCCCCCCCCCCCCCCCTAAAAAATAAAAAAAAAATGTATGTAATGAAAATAGTTTTTTCTCCTCTTACATGCTGCAAGTTAAAAAGCAGCGGATGAACGCTTTCCCCGAGATTACAGGCAACAGTCTGTCAATTGTACTTATGTTACTGTATCATTTTCCCTCCCCCTTCAGGTCCCCCTGATCATATTATATAAATATCTGATCCCTTATGAAAATATTGAATTTAGTTATCTGGGAAGGCAAAATCTCCTCTGTGTAGCTGCGAGGCAGAATCTTAGACTCCCATCCTCTCTCAGCTTTGTTTTCCTTTCAAGTGCTCTTCTACCAGTCTGATGTGGTTTTAGGAGAAATGGAGCGTGTTTTTACAGATCCCCGCGAGCATCACCTCGGTTTCAATCAGGCCTCTAAATATTTTAAAAGTGTCGACAACAAAGGCAGTGTGACTGTGCAAATCCTCTTCCTATCATAAGCTTCACATTTTCCTACAGGGGGTCATAAGGAATGTGCATGTGTAAGGTAAGAAAGAGAATTACAGTTAGTAGAATTGTAAGGTGCAAACCTTTCTTTTGGTCCTTTACTGTGAGCAAGACTATTTTCCATTGTTTATTTCTGTCTGGGAAAATTGTTACGGGAAAACCACTCTAAACTATAAGGTCTTGATATGCTTTATCTCTTCTGTGATAGATGGAAAGCAGGCTGGGCTTTTTTCATGACAGTGGTTTTGCCAGATGTCAACATTAAAGTTGTGGTTTTAAAATTAATCGTGCTGCAATGCTGAAACCAGTGTTTTAAAATCATAGTTCATCCATTTCGTCAGTCAGTCTGTCAGTCTTATAGATAGATAGATAGATAGATGGATGGATGGATGGATGGATGATAGATAGATAGATAGATAGATAGATAGATAGATAGATAGATAGATAGATAGATAGATAGATAGATAGATAGATAGATAGATAGATAGATAGATAGATAGATAGATATGTTCATCTCAACAAAAAGCCAATACATTTAAAGTGATTTTTGGATACCTGCATAAAATTATATCCAGGAGTGGATCCAAGTGGGACTGAACAGATTAAGGCTGTAGAGGTTGAAATGTAAGTTAATTCGTGGCCCCATGACCAACATCAATCTTGAACAATACAAGTAGGACATTTAATAATAATAGTTGCATTTAAAGCATACTTTATATTTAAAATGTCAAAGTGCTACAATATTTCACATTGGATGTACTCATGTCATAGAATAACATATGGAAATCAATTTACCCTGAATTGCTGACAAGCATAAAGGCATTAAAAAAATCATCAATAAAATATCCAAATTGATTTACTTACTACATTTATTAAATACTATTTACACAACAGTGTGCTGTTTGTACACTAACACCAACAAGCTTTACACTTGTTTTAATACGTATTGATCATTAACCAATAGCAATTCTGAAATATGCACATGAACAGACAACCACACTGTGGAAAAAGATAATCAGTCACGTTAAACAGATCTATAGATACGGGCAGTGCAGAAAATTAAGTCAATACAATATTATGGAGGCTGAATTTATTCATGAGGAAAAGATATTTTTAGTCTCACGAGAAGGTAACTACATTTGTCTGTAATTTTGGATTGTTTTGATAAAGAAAAGTGTGATTTAAAGATCGATCCAAAGCTCTGTGTATTTCCGCTGTAAGATAAACCCAAGGCAAACTTGGAATTAGATTGTTGAGAGAATTTACAGGACTACAGGACAGCAATATACTTTTTAAAAGGCAAAAGTAAGAAGATATGTTTTATTTTGTTTTTCAACCTGCTTTGCTTCGGTTTGATACTAATGCACAGTTTAATTAACACCACTGTTTTACGAATACGTTTTCCCCCCATTTTTATGATTGCAAACTGTAATTCGATTACACAACACTCAACACAACTTTACATGTAAAGATCAGTCAGTCACTTTCTTAAAGCAATTTTTTTTCTCTTTTTTTGCATCAAAAAGAGCTTAACAACAAGTGATGGTGTTCGAACAATTCTTGTACATGGAGGCACAAAACATCATGTTTCACAGACTATTTATATTCAAAGTAAAGCGTACAAGCGTTCCTTTATGTTAGATATGAAGGCCATCGTGATAAAACATTCTGCAAGCATATCTTGGAATAAGCGCTGCATACACAGAATATCATTGTCAAAATGCGTCAACATTTGGAAGGATGGAAGTGCAAAATTGTCCATTTATTGCCAGAGCTGATCTCTCTTGCACTCAACAATCAAACAGAAATGACAGGAAATGGTGGGGATGCTTGGAGTTGTTAGATTGTAATATTTAAGTAAGGCTGAATAAAAACAGATCATGATTGAACCAGTAATGATGTTGGTTTTTTTCTCCTGTTAAATTATTTGTACAGCCACCTAAACGGCTCATGATTGGAGAGCATTTTACTACCGTTTCCATTTAATTCGCTTGTCTCAGAATCAAAGAAGACCCCGATTTTCACATTCTCAACCAGTAAGTATCCTCTCCATGACATAGACGTGCAATACACAGTATTTCAACCAGCTGAAGCTGTCTGACTACAAAGGCCAGGCTGTTCTCTGGCAATTTCATGAAATGGGCACAATATCTTAAAATGTTAACCTTCCTTGAGGATGGAAAATGACAGAATAATTCTTCCCAGTCCTCGCAGGATAACAGCGCATGGCACCTGGGAAAAAGGCAATAGTTTGCACTGAATTGGAACAGGAGAACGTGAAGCTGCAGGGGAATACCACACAAAGACACACACTCTCACTCACACACACACACACTCTCACACACATATATGCAGCAGATACATATTTTCACATTATTGCTGCTCAACTCACTGTAAGTGAAGTTGTCATGTTCATAAACCCTCAGAAACTCTCTTCTCAAATGTCTGAATCAAGGTTAAAATATTTCCTCCAACTTATAAAAACTCATAATCCTGCACACAGTGTTGTAGGATAGTAATATTGTAACACACTGTGAGTACATTTCACAGTTTGAGTTCATTTCACAGACTCTTCTGAGGCTGTTTTGTAGCTGTGACAACCACCGCCGCCGCCGCCGCCGCCGCCGCCACTGGACTCTGGGAATCTGTCACTGTGTGGAACAGCCTGTTCCCAGGTGCAGTCATATCAAGGCTTGCACAGGACAGCAATGTTTGAACGCCCTAATCCTCAGCCTTCATTCTTCACAAACTTCAATCGCTGCCGCCGTTGCCACTTCCCCCACAACAACTGCCTGAGTAGTGTTTTGCACACAAACCCAAAGAGGGCCCGAGCTGCCAGAAACATTCGTTAGACCTTCAAAGGGGAGCCAGACCTGCTTGATGATAAAACACTGTTTTGACCCATCTCTTTGAAGAATGCTACAATACATGAACTGTACAAAAAAAAAAAAAAAAAAATCCTCGGCACTCACACACAGTCCGTACAAACACACACTGACACATGGCCGTACATACAGAACGGCACGGAAAGTAGACAGATGGCCGGAGAGCGTACAGTCCATTTTGCAGGAACCTTCAGATCAATCCGTAAAGGAAAGGGCAGGGTTCTCGCCCTATCAGAATAACAGAGTCTGTTGACCTTTTTAAATGACTGAAAGATACGCTAAGGTAAAGTAAACAGTGGTTTGCTTGCAGCATCATGGCAAGTTGTATTGATCCCTGTTCCCGGAAAAGGTCACGCACTCGAGAGTTGATTGTTATAAGCAACAAAAATGAAATAAAAATCCACAAAACACTGCATGAACTTTTCATTTTTGCAATCACGACAGACAATGACATTTAATTGTACCAGCTCGCTATTATTTCAACCCAGGTGGTTGATTTTCCTTTCATGCACATGTATCGCTGTGCAGTTCCCTGTACTGTACTTCAGCTCGGCTTTTGGCAGCACATCTGTGCCGAGTCAGCAGTTGTGCTGTGTGCGGCGGGTCATTCGCTAACGAGGGCCAGCATAATGTCTGCTAAATAGCTAATAAGTACAGTCAGAGGGAAGGCAGCCAGAACTGAATGGATCTACTTCTTCAAGCAGTCTTCAGTGTGATGTCTTTAAGTCTGCATCGCCGTATAGTCCCACTGGGTGATCGGATCAGACTGTTATTGACATTTGTTTATCTCAGAAACAATGTCTGTTATATATCTATGTCTGCTTCTTCTTTTATCACACTTTTTCTTTTCTTTTTTTTTTTGGAACTACAGCCCAGAAAATATAAATAATTTATCACGCATAACCTGTTCAATAGGCAGGTAACGGTATCTTGTGTTATGCAGCCTCGTTCTTCAACAGACAGCCCTCAGGTCCCGTTCCGTGTTTGTACCAAAAGCTTCGAGTGATCCTATCTCGACATAAAGAAATGCTTTGTAACCTGTCAGCAAAATATGAAAAAAATACATTTGAATTTAATTCCATTAAGATCCATTAATGTAGTTAATCCGAGCAAATGTTGGGCACAAACATGATCACCAGTCCATCACAAGAGTAAATTAAGCTCCAAACATTTCATTTAAATTTCTCTTTGTAAATCACTGTTTCAAAAAGGAAATAGCCCAGGAGAGGCTCTGAGTTGTATTGGCTTTAGATTGACACACATCACACCCTGTCGCACTGTGTCACTCGCTGCTTGCTTGCTCTCATTTCCACGTGTGAATTCCCAGACATTCCCTGCCAAGATGCCAACAAGCAAATTAAACTGAACTCGATCTCTGTTAATAAATTACCAGGCGGCACCACAAACCAGCACTGTGTGGGTATATGACAGATGTGAACAGCTGTCCCACTGAGCTGAATCTAAACATAATATTGATAAAAAGTCATGAGAGGGCTTCGCAAGCTGTCATCTTAATCCCTCAACTCATGGATGATACTTTAAGACGACTGCAATAGCACATGTGCGCACAGGGTATTCAAATGAAAGGCATTTCATAGGGTGCAAAACATGTTGAAGAACACATCCTTTTCTCTGTTTCTCTATTGGTTGTGTTTAATAATAAAATATTGGGATTATCTTGTCAAATTGCTTATTTTTCTCTTCCCGCAAAGCAATGTTAAATATTCTGCACTGGAGGATGTTTTTTTCATCCTGCATCTAATAAAAACTCAAAAGCTGCTTCACCTGTGTCTCTTCTGTACCGGCAGCTTAGCCAACTTTAAATACCTGCAATCAGCTAATGTCAATCAAATCTGGAAATAGAAGTCATAGACATTGTCCATAAAAAAATTTAACTAGAACTACACTCGGTAGAGCGCAGACCTTCGCCAACGCCATATTTGTTTGCTGTGAGAGATACTGAGCAGGGAGTGTCTCCATGGCAACAGACGCTGATCTCCTTTGATGTCCTCCATGAGGCTCTCCTATCTGCTTTGTATGGGAAATTTTTTCGCAGTTTTTAGGATCTACTGGGAAACAGTTAGCGAAATCTAATCAATTGGTCTTTGGATGATGACAAATCATCCCTGAAAATGTCATGCAATTCAGGTAGTTTTTGAAAAAAGTTGGTCACATACATACATACATACATACATACATACATACATACATACATACATACATACATACATACATACATACATTTGTACAAACCAATAAATGAATACACTGAGGTGAAAATATGACCTTCTCGGCCAACTTTCATTGGCGAAGGTAAATATGAATTGGCTCGCTGATAAGAAAGCATCCAAACTTCTGCCTGAATGGGATTACAACTGCATTACAACCCTGAACACTGCGAGCAGCCACAATTCCCCCTGTTGCAGTTAATTGAATGACAGACAGTGAAGAAAGGGCTTTCACTCACTGAGCAGCTGACAAGCAGTGATGGAAAAAGTGGATGAAAAATCTCATGGTTCGGGTTCGGGTGTGCTTTCATTCTCTTAAATATTTACTACGTATGGAATATTGATTTAGACAAAATCCACAACATGGTAATAACCCTCTGTGCTGCGCCTCGGCTGTGAGAGTTTGCCTCCTGCTAATCTTTCCGCGCTGTTGTGAGTTCTCCAGACTGCTGCTAAGATAGATAGAAGCCCATCAAACATTGATGAATGCCACTCTCGGCCTGCTGCTCCACTGATTTGCATCTCTGTCCTGACACTGATTTCCAGCTCTGGGTCCTGCAGGAAGGGACTTTAACATGCAGAAGCATGTCAATTAAACTCGGTATCTGGGAGCCAGGTCATCTATATAAAAGTGTGACTCTTTTGACAGGAGGCAAGTATTCCACACCCACACAGAGACACATTTGCCTCATTGCAATGGCAGCGATGCTCGGACTCCCCCCGTATATATCCTGAGGGCAGATTATTTGCCACCTTTTCCCTCCAGCACATCTAATGTCCATCATCACACATGCCAGTTTTACACACATAATAACCCATAAGAATACATTTTTCATCTCCCCTCTGTACAGGAAGGAGCAAGCATGAGAGTCTAGAAATCAGCAGCCGACTGCATGCTAATGTAACCAAATCACCGTAGCACTGATGGTTTCTTAAACTCTGCCCCACTTCTGCGGCGGGATCAGAAAGTTGAAAAACTGTTCCTGTCATGCACAAGCAAGTTGCGGCGCAGTCACGCTGTCAGTATCGGGACACGAATTACACGCTTTTTTTGCGAACACATGGACATGCACATTTGCAATTTTATGCACATATTCGGTGTTAAGAGTCTGCGAGACTCTTCATAAGAGGACCCCACCTTAATGTCAAAGGACGTCACCCGACAGCGGCGCTCACTGAGGGAGGACACGCTGCATCCATATCAATGAGGGTAAGGCGGATCAGGTGTGAACACACATTACTTCCACTGACCTTGAGGTTATAAGCTCTGAATTTACCTTGTAAATTCATCTTGTTGTATTGGATCTTTGAAGCGTTTGCAAAACTACAGTGGAATTTGTATTTTTAGATCGCTTAACATAAATGTCTGAGTTATTGAGCAGAAACAACAAGAATAGAATCGAACAAACCTGAACAAAATCAACACATCAGTGGATGTTTTTTGTGGTTGTTTAATTATGTACCATTTGGCACACATAGCGAAAAACTGCAGTTTTCAAGCTGTGTCATTGGGGACAAACTTGGCTCTTTTATTCGTTATGGCTGCAAACTCTTCTTCCAGGGTCAGACTGATAATGTTTCAGCTGTACTGCAATGTTCTGGATCTGTTTGGGGAAGAACAATGAGCCTGTATAACCTGAACTCTGTTTTAATGGCGCAACCAAACACCTGACTAATGGGTCAGGATTAATGTATTGAACAAGATTTGCAATCACACCAACCGAGTGCTCAGAGTCAGGGTCTTTCTCTGGGGATTGTATGTTCTTCCTCTGCCTGTGCTGCTGTTAAAATGAGTTTTGGTGGAAAAATCCAGTTGGATCCTTCTTATTTCTGGAAATAATGACAATTGGCACAAGACAATGAAGTTTTCCAACTTTCCTGTGTGAACCTTACTTCTAAATGTCGAGAACTTGGTGTGCTACTCAAATGTGTTAGTGAAGTTTGCAGGCAGGCATCAACGCAATTTAGAAAACAATTTTAAAAACGTATCTCCTTCCACAATCCAAGTAAGTGATCGTTAGGTTTATTGGTGACTGGAAATTGGCTGCAGGCATGATTGCATTCTTGAGTGATTGTATCTCTGGGTTGAACTGGCAACTTCACCTTGTCCACAATGAGCTGGGATCAGCTCCATCTTCTGACAACCTCAACTTCAAGAACACAAACGGATGTACTGCTTTTGTTATTGTTATAGACGTTGTCTCAATTTTAAGACCACACAGTGGTGTAGCAGCTTGGAATTCAGAGAGAAGGTTTCAGATTCAAGTCCAGATTGAGCTTGAGGGTCTTTCTGTGTGGAGTTTGCAGACTCTCCCATTGTGAGCATGGGCTTTACCAGAGACCAGCTTCCTCATACACTCCACAAACATACATGTGAGGCTTATTGTTGACTCTAAATAGCAGCAAAGACTAAACACGTGTGTTTTTGTGTTGATTGTAGGAAAACTCGTCCACAAAACTTCAACCCTGGACAACTCGTCCACGGATGAGATTTCAGGATTTCTGGGAGAAAATAAATCCTGTACAATGTAGTTTTACATATGTTTTCTAATTGATATTTTAATATATGTTTTATATATCTAGTATATGTCCATATATATTTAGTATGGTATCATATGGCTTTGTTTCTCGCGAAGAATGATCTTCTTTGCGCACATGACGCACATCAAATACAATTGATAATCCTTTCAAATGTGTCAAATATACTTTGAAATCCAATTCTTTAAATTAATAATGTTGAAAAAAATAGTCATGGACGAGTTGTTAGGGTTTGCAGTTTTGTGGACGAGTCGTCCATTCACCCTCCATTGGACTGATGAACTATCCAGGGTGTGCTGTGCCTTCGCCCATTATTAGATGGGATAGGCTCCAGTGGTTTGAAATAGATAAAGTTAGATGTAAGAAAGGATGTCTCAGTTAAATTTTGATAGTGTTGGTACAGTTTTCAGATTTTTACACAATGTAAATTGATCCCTTTCATGAGATTATTTTTTCCAACAATGGATGGCTAATTTCCGGATACACACTGCATAAATACCAAGTAACACAGAGGTGATGTTTGAAAATTATGCCTCATTGTTTGTATTTTCAAACTGCACACTTCACTTTTGATGCTGCAATAGCACCCATAATTGACAAACACCAACACCGTCGCAGGTAGCAATCTAAATGACAAAGAACCGGCGATTCGCAAACTTTAGCAACAACACACCTATAATTACACATTTAATTTGTACCTGCTGTGAAAAGGGATATGGCCCGAACATAGTGGGTTGCTTGTTTGCCACAGATGTGATTATTCAAAATATTGTCTGCAGGCAAAGACCAAGCACACATCCTCTGCTGTGACTGTGCCAAGGACGAGTGCATATTATTCTAGCACTTAGTCACACAAATGTCCTCTGTTTTGTATACAAGATGGGAGAAAACAAGAATGAGAGAAACTTTGTTCCTTGAAGGGCCTTTTATCCATTCCCGGGAGTGATCTGACATCCCCCAAATCTTGGGATTAGGAAGCAGCTTGAGGCCCCCGGGGCATTCTCTAAGCTGTCTAAATCTGAAATGCGATATGGCTCTTATTAGATAAGCAAATGTGCATGTAAATACATAATACATGACTGTGAGAGGACCATGATTGGCTTGTGTTTGTGTAAAGAAGGGGATGGAAAAGTGAGGTCTTGAGGAGCGAATATAGTAAGTACTTAATGATTTTCTTGTATTTGCAAATTTCGGTTTTGTAAGCAGCAGTTTGTTCAAGAGAAAATGTGGGCCGGGTGACAGTGAAAGGCAACATCATCCTCGGGGGTTCAAAGCACTCCCAATCCTCTGTATCACTGTCTGAAAGCCCTTAGCTGTAACTGAACATACAGCATGTGGCGTCTGTTGTTTTGAGTGGCTTGTTGACGTGTGAAAATGTTCTTGTGAAGCAGAGTTCTTTCTTTTTTCTGAATTGGGCATCTGTTTCTTGCTGATACATACAAATTCCCAACTTTTTTAGCAGTGCGAAATTATCTGGCTTCCCGGGGAGGGCGATGAGTAATGTGTGTTAATACGAAGCCGAGCACGGCATCGTTTTAATGCGGAACAACAAGGAGATGGAGGTTTCTCTGCAAACACGAGCCTCCATTACAAGGCCTTGCTAATCCATCCATGCAAATCCATGTCCAAAATGCGCCTTTTGTGTATAATCCCGACACAATTTCTGTGGGATTAGGATTTAGCAAGAGGGAGGGATGACTGGAGGAATGCAGTACATCAGAAATATCAGTGCGTGTTGTGTTCAATTTGTTGTTTATCCCCCACATGCTTTTTTTTTTTTTTTTTACAGTATAGCCCATCAAGGAGATGGCCTATGAAAGAAGGCCTGCTTCAGCCGTACTTCAGCCAAACTCTGCGTGTTGATGTGCCGCATGAGTGTGACAATAACATATGGAAGGTTGAACCTGAGAGTTAGTCTGTGTGTGAAAGCAGATTAAATGACTTTTACCTTGTGTCATAACAGTTTATTTTGCCTCCATCAGGCCAGGCACTCGCGCCTATACACACTGCGCCCCGAACACACTGAGTCGCCATGATTTGCTTCACAGTCTTCAAAGATATCATCCTTCCAAGTAATTTTCTATATGAGGCAGTCATATCGTACTGCAGTGTGCAGGCTTTGTGGAAGAACAGATGTGAGGCATTTAATGTTTAACAAAAAAAAAAAAAAGCTTTAATGCATCACAGCTTTGTGATTAAACAAGCCAAATGGCACAGGTTCCATAAATAAGATTAATACAACACAGTGATATATTCAATATCTCTCTCACTGAAAGTTAGATGAAAAGATCTTCAATTATCTGTACACAAAAACACAAATGTGGGGAAATAAAAATGGGGAACAGCAAATAAGGCTTGATCTAAAAGTAAGCAAATGGAAGAGCACGTCAATTAAGGTTGTTAATGTAAGCAAACTTTTGTTTATACCAAAAGTGAAAATCATGCAATGATTAGTGTGTTTTGCTCACTTTAGATGAAAAATGTACAAGTTGATATTCTCAGGTCAGCAAACTGCAATACTGAACCAACTCTCTTTGTAGATTTATATATAAATCACTGATTCAACAGAAACTCTGTGTTTTCAGGAAGCATATTGATCAGCTCTGAGAAAAATCACGTATTACTATAAGCCAACAGCAAGTGTCATCTTCAATATTAACAGCTGTCCTGGGTGTAACCTGCCTTCGCCGCAGCGCTCCACGACCCTGACTTTGATAAAGCCGTATTAAAAGATGGATAGATGGTATCAACCTCTGAGCATCAATAGTCAAAACATTCAATACCGACTTTTTTTTGAACTGCCTTGATATATTATTTTTATAGAGTCGAATCCCATTATCTCATCGGATTCACAATATTTTGTCCCTTTCTTATGTTTGCCAAAAGATTAAAAGAACTTCGGAAACTTATAGCTCAAAAATAAAAATGGTGATAACTTGAAACCTCTCTGACACCCTTTGAAAAACATTTGCGTTGCTGTTCGTTTAGAATTTATAGCACAGCTGTTACGTTGGATCAAAATATATAGTTCAGGGATGCCGATGAGCGCTAACCTATGCCTGTGACGTCAAGAACATCTTCAGTTCAAATTATGGGCTTCAGGACCTTCCACTGTGGAGTTTGCATGTTCTCCCTTGCATGGATTTGGTCTCTGGTTTCCACCTACAGTTCAAAAACGTGCATTTGAGTTCATTCGGTGTACTAAAATTGTTCTGAGGGGTGAATGTGTGTGTGTTTGGGACCATGTGATGGACTAGTGGCCTGTCAGGTTGCATTCACCCATAACAAACTAAGATTGGCCCAATGCAGCTTTTTGTTGTTTGAAACTTTACTGAAGGTGGATGATAATGACGCGTGATATCTGTTATTGTGGACGCTAACACAAAGTCATCCCATTTCTCCAGTATTGTCTCACGGTGTCATAACTCAGCCACCACCTAGAACAATCTTTGGATGAATTGTATCTAATTGACATTAAGTGATTATATATATATTGCTATTTTTAATTTAATTAAAGCAGAGACTGCCAAGTAAATTATTGAAAATGTAAAGGGGTTTCTTCTCTGGACCATCTAAACTCTTTGCACCAGTACTTTAATTAAAATCAGACGTGTAGTCTATCATTGATCCCATGAAATAAAAAAAATAAAAAAAATAGACAGGCAGGCAGACCGATGAGTTGCTCCGAAAACATACCCTCCCACGTTCGGGCCATAAAATCACCCTCAGTGTCTTTTCTGTTCTTAGGCGACTGGGTGGACTTTGTTCTCTGGGCTAATGAGGCAAGTGGTGTGTTTACGATACCTTTTGAATGTGCTCCTGTGATCCACCTGGGGATGTCTCCGGGGACTGACGTCTAATTTGGATTATCAACCAGCGAATAACAAAGCGCTGGAAAATGCAACACTGAGTCAAACGTAGAGTTTATAAGCAGAGAAAAAGAGGGCTTATTGATTTCCCCGAGGACGTGGTATGGCTCTTTTCAACAGACAAGGAAAGAAGAGCACTAATCTATTTCACACATTTCATTCCTTTTTTCCTACTTTCATGCTCTTTTAAAGCAACAACACCAATAAATAATGCAGAAATGTTAACTCTCCAAACTGGTTGTTCCAGATTTAGCAAAGTGCATTCTTGTGTCTTTTTTTTTTTTTTGTAGGTAATTCCGGAAGCTTCTACAACCATGGGGCATTGCAAAGATAATCTCCTGGTTTGCTGCTGGCAGCAGAAGTCTATTTTCAGGGCACAGCAGTCTGTCTCCAGCTTCAGGCTAAATGTCAATTGTTTATTAATATTATGTTCGTAAATGTCTTTTCTATTTTAAACTCCTCGTGTGTAACTAGTGGCAGGTACACTGTGTAACCGAATGAAGCTCAACACGTACATCTGTTCTCGAGCTGCGTTCATTTTGTGATAATGTTGGCTCTTGTTGCACAAAGGGTCATATTGAGAAAGACTCGCAGTGGCTCTTGCAGGGTCAGTGTCTTTACTTAAGGACACTTGAGCAGGATGGATATTGAATTATTCTAATCTCTCTTACAGTTAAGCTGTGCCTCAGGATTCAGATTGTACACCGATTGGGTGGTGGTAGAAACAGATACCTGGCTGTTCTATTGCTGCAGGCGCGCTACAAATCATCTGTATCTCTTCTTGATCTCTATCCAGTTTCAGGTTGCATGGAAGCTACAGCTTAAGACATTAGTCATAGGGAGAGGGAGAAGTAACTCACTCAGCAAGCCAGTCGGTGCCAAACAACGTGTGGGCAAGCTGTCGCACTTTTGATATCATTTCAAAAGGAAATCGAAAGAAAATATCTATCAAGCAATCTCTAAACTCATAATGAGCCGTTAAAGCTGAAGACTGAATTATTGTGTTTTTTCCACAGCAGAATGCATGCATATGCATATCTGTCAAGACTAAGTAAAAATGAGATGCCTTACAATCTGTCCTTCAATTACATCATCATCCATTCGTCCGTCCCTCCTCTATGCTGATCAGACTCCAGGAGCTGATCTGAGCTGGCTGTGGGTGGAAGCAGGGCACACTCTGCCCAACCACACACACACACACGCACACACACACACACACACACACACACACACACACACACACACACACACACACACACACACACACACACACACACACACACACACACACACACACACACACACACACACACACACACACACACCTAGGGCCAGTTTAAGGAGGCTCTCACAGGAGAACTGTGTGGTCCACTTCAAGTGGACCCGAGTTCATTCCGTTAGATTGTCCACTTCAGTTGTCCATGTGGGAAAGCTTGTGACCAAACAAGCGAACTCTGCTCTGCTTGAAAACTTGGGTCTTGCAAGTGAACTCTGCTACATTTCATTCCTGCTGACTGTCCAGCAGAGCGAATACAGGAAGTGAATCAAAGAGCGTGTGGTGCATTTTAAGAAGAAAAACTTGAGTCGGTAGAGTTAGTCGGAGGAAGCCGAAGAAGAAGTTCCAGGAACTTATCAAAAGATAGTCAGATCGCTGTATGAAACAGTTGCTTGTGGCCACCCACAAGAACAGTGTTTGTTGTGTGTGAGTGTTTTTTTTGGGTGGGGGGGTGGGGGCTGAATAGGATTTCCATGTTTGGTCCTGGTCATTCAGTAGGTTGGATTCTCTTTTTCCGTGTGCCTTTTTCAGTGTCAGTGTTTATTTTGGGGAAGAGCAGCCCAAAGGAGCAGCTGTTGGAACTGCATTACCCTGTAAATGCAATTTGGTCCACCTTCAACCAAAGACTTCCAAATGGTGTCACAGTTGATTCAACTGAACCAGAGAGAAAATCCGAGAAAACTCACGTATGATCAGGCAGAACATGCAAACTCTCCACTGAAAGGCCCCAAATCCAGATTTAACCCTTGTCACCATGAGACAAGACTGCTAACTTCAAACATAAAATCCTATTTCCAATTCACAAAACTGAGGTGCATTTACAGTGTTGTGTCACAAACAGCTCACATGACTGAAATAAAGAAAAGTAGGAATTATCTGTTGTCAGAGCTGGATCAATCCAGTCATCATATCAGCACTCAGAAAATAAGTGTTACTGATCCAACATGTGTAACTGGTAAAAAATGATGCCAAATAAAATTGATAAAGTGAGAAGAAATGATTCTCAGAAACACAACTGCAACTTGTGATAATATTTGGCAAAATCCTTGTGTGCATCAAGCAGAATGCATATATGTTGTGGTACAATTAGCCTTATGAATAACCAAAAATTCTATTTCACTGAGTCAAATTGTGATTTTAAGTGGTCAATAATGTCTGTATCGTATGCTGATTAATACAATACACATGTACAAAATCTGACCACAAATCATTTTTGAAGCAGTATGCATTTGCGTAATAAAAAGAAACATGAGTAATTAGTTGGAAATTGACAAAGAATTGAACTGAGTGAAAGTGACCTGGATAAGTTGCCCGAAGCTAATCGATTTGAAACGTTAACCCTTTACATAGAAGCTGCCTTTAATGTCTGAATGACGAATATTTTATATTTTTTTCTTCTTTTTGAACTTGCCCCCGAAGACCTCCATGATCTAATGAATGTGTTTGACACGCAGGTCAAGAGGGATATGCCTGCCGTCTCTGCTGGCAGCCATCTGCAACACTCAGTCACCCGTAACACCATTTCCTGCTTGGATTTACAAAGAGATTAGGCACATCTTCGTATGGAATCCCTGCCCCCCCCAGGGCCCACTGATTTCCTATTTATCTGTTCATCTTTCAATGTGGCTTATTAAGTTGTTATTTAAAGGGCAAAGAGGAGTTCCCAATGGCTAACGCTATACATCCATACAGTCTATAAGGAACCTTGACCCGACCCAAAGCAGCCAAACACTTGGTGAGATCAAAGCAGTGGAACCAGCCCTGGGCATCACCTGACCTGAATTCAATTAAAGCTTTACAGGCAGATCAGAAGGGAGGCTAAGCGCGCAAGAGAAAAGCAGATACCTAACATGGTCTAGGACAAAACTGTGTGTGTGTGTGTGTGTGTGTGTGTGTGTGTGTGTGTGTGTGTGTGTGTGTGTGTGTGTGTGTGTGTGTGTGTGTGTGTGTGTGTGTGTGTGTGTGTGTGTGTGTGTGTGTTGGGGGCGGCAGGGGGGGAAGACAGATGAAGCATTGCACACTTGCTCTTTGACACAGAAGCTCAGTCTCACTCTCAGACCCTCCTCCTCCCTCTGACACACTCCCACATAGGCACACCAAGCCCATAGGTCTCGTTCGTTTACTCAGCCTGTGGGCATATGTGACTTTAATGAGCCAGTGCTGAATGGACATTAGGCAGAGATTCTCACACTGGTGCACCGGCTCCTGCAGCCCCTCTCTGCACTGGCATTTTTTTTTTTTTTTTTTTTTTGGCAGCCACTTCACAGCACAGTGTTGGGTTTTGTTGTTAACCACATGTTAAAGGAGCTGCATGAAGACATTTGCTTGCTCTGAAGTGCATTCTGCGGTTTCACTGAGACGGTGGCTTAATGAAGGTCAAATGAACTCAATTAATAAGCAGAATGAGTAAAAAACGAGGATGGACAAACAGATGAAGCTTTGGGGTGTTTGTGGGCAGGATAAACGTGGCTCAGCAGTATGCATGCAGAGAATGAGAATGGAATCTGTGACATCAGAGAGGTTCTCACCCTGTTGGTGTCATGGTCAGATTCTAGATGCCTTCAAGGAGACCTGATGTCTCTACTTAAAGCTTTTTTGAGTATTTGGTTCATGAAAAATTAGGTATTTGTCAAAGAATGTCTGTTGTTTGTCCAAGAAATGCATTTTCAGCCTGCTCTGCAGGCAGTTTCAATGAAGTCATTAAGCGGAAGTGGGATTTATCTGTGTGACAACCTGCAGGTCAGAATGCATCACTTTCACCATAAGTTGTTGATGGGATTTATTCTCACTGCGCCGCCCCCTTTAGTAGTCCCATTACTTTTCCGAGGAGGAGTGGAGTAGGCAAGAAAATCACGACGTTGACATTTCTCTCTACTATTCTTGTCTTCGCGTTCAGGATTGCGGTATTTCCGATATCACCTGAAGGCAACAACAGTTATGCCACCCCACCTGAACCGCTGTGGAGGAGAAGAGCGAGGCAAAGCGTCGCCTACAGCTCTACTGTACCGAGCCACCATGTGAGAAGCCTGAGCGGATCACAACTGAAGGATCTGACACTGGAGAGGGACTGAAGAGGAATAAAGTGACTGACTAAACCATCAGAAGGATGCTCGAAAAAAATATTCATCACAAACTGATGGAATTTATGTGATTGGAAGTTTTGGAGCGACAGCCAGCGATCATCCAGCTGATCCGGTGAGTAGACTTGAATAGTATTAGAATATCTCTCATAGCTTCGTTTAGTTTTTTTTTCACCTCCTTTTGCACGACTGCTAAAACTTTGAGCTCAACTCAGCGCATCCGTGAAGAAAAGTGAGCGTTTCCGTCGGACTTGTGCCAAACAACCAAACGCGCAAATACGCACGCTTTGCGCACTCTGAACACACGCGCGCGCACACACACATACGCGGGCGCATACACGGCGGAGCGCTGCGTGTTGACAAGTTGTCAAGCTGCATGCAGCACAGGCTTTCTGCAGGCGCACCAGCTGGATCACTGCAGTCCGGGAAAGAACAGTGAGACAGCGCCATCAATCGTAGAACAGCCACACTCCCGTGTGCGCGCGAAAGGCAGAGAGAGAGGGAGAGAGGGAGAGAGAGAGAGAGAGAGAGAGAGAGAGAGAAGTGCGGCTTTTAGTCTGAGAAGCAGTCAGGAGAGCTGAGAGAAGAGGGGGGGTTGATGGGATCAGAGCCTTCTTCGGGAATATGTGCCAATTACAATCAGTCACCCCGTTCTAATGCCAAAACATATACACACCGGGCCACTTTATTTTCAGCTTGATCCAGAACAAATAATAACAATGATAATAACGATAATAATAAAAAACTGAAAAAAATCAGTAAAAGGCACGAGAAGACAATTTCAAGAGCTTACGTTCAAGCACATAAAGTGCAGCGAGAGATGTTGCATTTGCAAGCATTTTCAGCCTATTCGTCATCATCAGGGTGACACTGAAATACAACTGGTTTATACCTTTTTTTTTATGGCGACAATAAAATTATGATGCAAATTCTGGTCTCATGTTTCCCTCCAACAAAGCGACCATAAATTATAGTTCAATTTAAAATTTTATAGTGTGTCTATTGTCAGCCAGGGGAAGAGGTCATGCAAAAAATAACCTGTCAAAGTAGCCTAAATAATATGTGGCCGCGCTGCAGCAGGAAAGGTGAACGTTGGCTCTGTCAAAGCTTTCGTCCTTTGTAATCAAGGGTATCAGCCTATTGGAGGACATGGCTGCATTTCTCATAAAACTGGGCTCATTGTAATATTAAATGAAATGCGGATTAAATGTGCACGAATAAAAGATTCCAATGTACATTTTGAAGGGGAAAAAATGGCCAAGTGGCTTTTTATATTCTTCATGTAGGCTTTAATCATAATCAGCTTGACCTCAAAAGTGAATCCCTGTGGTTGGTAACTTTGATTGAGTATTTTCAGTGTGGAGATGTGCTTAATAAACAACCGCTGCCCTGAGGCAGAAGTAGCTTGCAGATTAAAACAAAGTAATTCACTAAAGGACAGATCTCACTTTTTTTTTTGAAGAGGGGGAAGTATTTTTTTTTTTTGAAGAGGGGGAAGTATTTATTTTTTTTTATGTGAAAATAAATCAGATCGCCCCCTGGTCGTGGGTTCACAGCGGAAAGGTTTGATCCTCTCCTTGCCAGAAGTAGATCCGGACGTGCGCAGCGCGGAGAGATACCGGGCAGCTCCAGTGTGGGAGAGGAAGAGGGAAGCGGTGAGGACTGGAAAGAGAGAGAGAGAGGGAGAGGGAGAGAGAGAGAGAGAGAGAGAGAGAGAGAGAGAGAGAGAGAGAGAGAGAGAGAGAGAGAGAGAGAGAGAGAGAGAGAGAGAGAGAGAGAGAAAGAACAGGCTGCCTGCGGGTGGCAGATGGAGTAGTGGAGCAGAGAGAAGTCCACGTATTACCATGCCGAGGTTTGGACTACACAAACTACATGCAAAACCTCCCAATCTACAGGATTACTAATAGTAGAGGTAGGTGGATCGTTAGGATTCGTGCGCTTTGTGCGCCGCATCTCTGTTCAAAAAGTTCAGCTCTTCTATTGTGGAAGAAACGCGCCGCTTTCTGCTTTGGAGAACTTTAGCTGTAATAAAAAAAATCTAGGTCGAGTGTCATTTTTCAAAGCTGTATATGTGTTTTTTTTCTATTCCAGTAGGAGTTTGGAATGTGTGTGGGTTTGTTTTTTGGTTTTTTTTTCCTCCTCGGAGCGAGTCTTTGCTGCGCTCGGCTGCCATCGTTTAAAGAAGTGAATGGCTCTAGTTGGGGGATGGGGTTTGAAATGAAAGAGTCTCGAGGTGCCCAACTTATTTTCTGTTAACATCGAAGTTCTTTCAGAGCTAAAGTCAGCGCAGTTTTGCCGAGAAACGCGATCCAGGACGCGCAGTGATTGTCCGCTCTCAGTATCTGAATGAAACACAAGTTTGCGCGTTAGTTAGTTTTTTTTTTTCTCCCTTCAGTCAGTCGACAGTCAGCAGATGGTTCTTTTGTACCTGCAGGCGATAGTTTTGGCCATTTCACGCGGTTACTTTTTAACCCTCAATAAAGCATGAATAACTAAACCTGTGCACTGGTCATTTGGACACACCAAAAGTAAATAGCGTAGGGTTTTTTTTTTCCTTTCTTTTTTTTTTTATTGCCAAGCGCTCTTGCGCAGACATGGCAACGTCTTGGGTTTTTATTTGCCTTTGTACAGACTCCCACACCGAGAAGCTGTAAAGCGGTTGTAAACGAATGAATGTGCAATTTTAAAGCAGTTCTATAGTCATCTCTGTGCTGGATTGATCCCTGATTGTATTCAGATGACATTGTAAAGCGCACTTTTTTATTTCGATTTACCACACCGCCGGTATTTCTTTGTAATTGTGCAAGTGCAATTATAATCGTATGATTTTTTTTATAGCTCGAGCAGCAGTGTCAGTCATAGATTATTCAATGTAATATAATTTTCAGTGATTCATTTAAAGTGTAACTATTTTTTTGTTCTAATTTGTAAATCAGGAACCTTCTGAATTTTTTTTCCCCAGATGAAACACCATTTTCGTGTTAGATTCATTTGTAAATGTATTAATGAACTCATCCTGATGATATTAGTGATGTGCATCAACCTGGCATCTGGTGCTGTGCAGACCTGTGAGCAGCACAGGCTTAGATCTCAACACCTGACTGACTGCTCTGCTTCATCCTATTTCCACACGGAGCCCATTTAGCCGTTTCTCAGCCTCGCTATCACTTGTCATGACATTTCAAGGAGTCTAGAATTATGCACTGCAAAAAAAGCAGGATTTCACAGCATTGTGGCTGGATTTTTGTTCATATAGGGAATGATTATGCAGCATACCACTATCATTGTATTGATTACAATTAAAAGTAATAACTGTCATTTATCTGTGATACTAAATATTCTTTTTATTCTTTGCCAGGTGGTTCTGTGAAGATCACGGTACGATAATGGGGAAGCATTTGTTTCCGCTGCTTGTGCTGCTCCTGCAGCTTTCCTGTGGCTGCGCAGAGAACCAAAGGCTGGTGAGGGCTGCCTCCATGCAATTCACGCACTCTGTTTACAATGCCACCATATACGAGAACTCTGCTGCTAAGACTTACTTGGAGAGTCACACCAAGATGGGAATCTATATCACAGACCCTACATGGGAGATACGGTACAAAATCATCTCCGGGGACAATGAGAACTTGTTCAAAGCGGAGGACTACCTGCTGGGAGATTTCAGTTTTTTGCGAATAAGGACCAAAGGAGGCAGCACTGCCATTCTGAACAGGGAGGTGAAAGACCACTACGTTCTGACTGTCAAAGCCTCGGAGAGGAGCACCAACTTTGAGTGTCGCACCAGAGTGAAGGTGCAGGTACTGGACACTAATGATCTGAGACCTCTCTTTTCACCAACGTCCTACAGCGTCTCTCTGCCAGAGAACACAGCCATTCGCACCAGTGTGGCCAAGGTCACGGCAACTGACGCAGACATCGGTACGAATGGAGAGTACTACTATAGTTTCCGAGAGTGGACGGACATGTTCGCGGTTCATCCAACAAGCGGTGTGGTGACACTGACCGGCAAACTGGACTTCTCCGAGACAAAGCTGTACGAGTTGGAGATTCTGGCAGTGGACAGAGGGATGAAGCTGTATGGCAGTAGTGGTTTCAGTAGTATGGCCAAACTTACGGTGAGGGTGGAGCAGGCCAATGAGCATGCGCCTGTGATTACTGCAGTGACGCTGGCCCCCTCTGATGTCGACCACGATCCCACCTACGCCATCATCACAGTCGAGGATAACGACCAGGGACCAAATGGAGAAATAGCATCATTGAGTATTGTGGCCGGTGACCCTCTTCAGCAGTTCAAGGCTGTAAGAATCAGCCCCGGGAGCAAGGAGTATAAAGTTAAAGCAGTCAAAGATGTGGACTGGGATAGCCAGCCGTATGGATACAATCTCACTCTGCAGGCAAAGGACAAAGGCAGCCCCCCTCAGTTTTCATCTGCTAAATTGGTACATGTCACTTCTGCTCAGTTCAAAGTGGGCCCTCCTATATTTGAGAAGGCCATTTACAGAGTCAACCTGAGTGAATTTGCTCCTCTCCACACACCTGTCACTATGGTAACAGCTGTGCCAAAGTATCCCCAGATAAAGTATGCTTTTAAACACAAATCTGACAAGAACAGGTTCGCCATAAATCCAGATACTGGCTTAATCAGCACCGCAGGACCAATCAATGCTGATATTTCCTCACAATTTGAGCTCGATGTGATCACCAGTGACAAAAAAGC
The DNA here is from genome assembly GCF_963383615.2 of Lipophrys pholis. Lineage (NCBI taxonomy): Eukaryota > Metazoa > Chordata > Actinopteri > Blenniiformes > Blenniidae > Lipophrys > Lipophrys pholis. Next base: position 26,597,922 of record NC_137628.1, read on the forward strand.
AGCCACAAAAGTGATTATTGGCGTGATTGATGTGAACAACAATGCCCCCGAGTTCCAGCAGACATCGTACAAGGCCAGCGTTGATGAGAATGTACCCATAGGGACCAGTGTGTTAACAGTGAAAGCCACTGATCTAGACCGAGGGGAGAACGGCTATGTGACCTACAGTATTACCAATCTAAACCCCCAGCCGTTTGTGATTGATTATTTTTCTGGTGTGATCAGTATCTCAGAGGTCCTAGATTATGAGCTCATGCCCAGGATTTACAATCTTAAAGTCAGGGCATCCGATTGGGGATCCCCTTTCCGCAGAGAGGTAGAGGCATCAGTCACCATAACATTAAATAACCTGAATGACAATAAGCCTTTGTTTGAAAATGTGGACTGTGAAGTGACTGTGCCAAGAGATCACGGTGTGGGAGAGCAGATAACAACGGCATCTGCCATAGATGCTGATGAACTGCAGCTTGTACGGTACAATATTAAAGCTGGAAATGATCTGGATCTGTTTGAACTGAACCCAAACTCTGGCATGCTGTCACTGAAGCACACGCTGAGCGAGGGAGAGGCAGCTAAAGTGTCCTTTCATAGTTTACAAATCGTGGCAACTGACGGCGAACATGAGACCCGGCCCATGTTCATGAACATAACTGTCATCACTGCCCGCAAGCCTGTCCAGTTAAAATGTGTGGAAACTGGCGTCGCCACCATGTTGGCTGAAAAGCTTCTTCAGGGCAGCAAAATCCACACGCAAGCTGAGCAGGACGACAACTTTATGGACATTCACTCAGTCAACCGGTACCCTCCTCAGTTTGCAGAGTCTTTCCCGAGCGTTATTGACGTCAAAGAGGACCTCACTGTTGGGGCTCGCATTGTTCATTTAAGTGCCACAGACTCAGACAGTGGCTTTAATGGAAAACTAGTGTATGTTATTTCGGGTGGCGATACGGAAAGCCGTTTTATAGTTGATATGGAAACTGGTTGGCTTTTGGTTTATTCTCCTCTCGACAGAGAAACGACGGACCACTACACCCTCAATGTGACAGTTTATGATCTTGGGATACCACAGAAGTCGTCATCGCGCCTCTTGGATGTTAAAATCTTAGATGCCAATGACAACAGCCCCCAGTTTTTACAAGCGTCGTACGCAGTTGAAATAAGCGAAAGCACACCTGTCGGGACTGAAATTATCCAGGTGGATTCGACAGACAAGGATCAAGGTGACAATGGAGTCGTTAAGTATTCAATCTTAGGAGGCACAAAAAACTTTGCGATCAATGAGATAACTGGCGTGGTGACTGTGACAAAGCCCTTGGATCGTGAGCTTCATCCATTTTATGTCTTGAAGATTGCTGCACGTGACCAGGCAACAAATGACCCTCAATTAGTGTCCATGGTGCCACTTAAAATCACCCTTGAAGATGTGAACGATAATCCACCAAAGTTTGTTCCCCCCAATTACCGCGTAAAGGTGAGGGAGGACCTTCCCATCGGTACTGTGATCATGTGGCTGGAGGCCCACGACCCCGATCTTGGACCTTCCAGTCAGGTACGATACAGCCTCATCGATAATGGTGACGGGAATTTCGAAGTTGACAAACTCAGCGGTGCTCTGCGCATTGTGCAGAATCTTGATTTTGAGACAAAACAGGTATACAACTTGACAGCAAAAGCTAAAGACAAAGGGAAGCCCATCTCTCTGTCGTCGACCTGTTTCATTGAAGTGGACGTGGTGGATGTTAATGAGAATCTCTACAGGCCGTTGTTCCGATCGTTTGTCGGAAAGGGATATATAAAAGAGGATGTGCTTGTTGGGACTTCAGTGATGACTGTAACAGCTGAAGATGAAGATCAAGGACAAGATGGAGAGATTCGATACTCCATCCGAGACGGGTCCGGGCTGGGAATATTCTCCATTGATGAGGAAACAGGTGAGTCTCTATTCAGTTGACTAATGTGAAGCTTGTGCTAATTTTTTCGCCTTCTTATAACTTGTTAAGGGTGGTGGGGAGCTGGAGGTGATCCCAGCTAACCTAACTATGGATGAGCCAGTCCATCACAGGGCAGACAGAGAGACAGACATACATTGACCTCACATGAATGTTGAAACCAAAGTACGTGGCGAAAACTCCCCCACACACACACATGAGAATATGCATGACAGTCTCTGTCAGGCAGGTGTTCTAACCACTACTAGGCTTTGAAGCCCAAAGCTTCTGTGGTTTTCTAGAATTGGCATACAAAAACTTGTATGAGGAAAGTTTTATGGCGCTAAAGTTTACTCAGACATGTTCCACTGAGTGGAACAATGAGGTAAGATTGTCTTCTAAGAGATGAGCAAAGTTCCCGATTCCACTCATTTTTCTTCTTGGGGAGAATTGACGACAGGAACAGATGGTCCAGCTGTCTCTCAGACCTTTTGTGGACATTCCAGAGTAGTCGCTGCAACACTAAGAAGATTCTGTGTGATTTCAACCCCCACTACCGCCAGCCACGCTCTCACCATATTCATGGAAAATCCTTTATAAAACAGATTCAATTTTGAAAATGGTCAAATCTGATCGACCAGAGGTTCAAATATTCTAATGGCATTTGATAATAGGTTCATATTTTGCAGTGTGGTACTGAGGGTAAGGATTTACTGGTAGATTTTCTTATTGTGCCGCAGCAAATATGTTAATACACTCTCAGCTGCCCAGAGTCATTTCAGCAGCTGACTCAAATTAGCTGAAATTAAGCAGTCTGGAATTCTAGGACTTCCTGTCCAAAAACCTAATAATCACCTGAGCTGGATGCTTTGGGATCTGGCTCTGTGCCCTCCCTTTTAAACCTGTTAACCACATTGTTGGAGGGCTTGATGTGACTTTCTCCCCATTTGATATGAAAAATTCTCTCTTCTCACCATACATTGTTAATGTCTAAATGAACGAGTGAAGCGTGATGCATAATGCATTAATTTCTCTTGGCATAACATGTAACCTCAGAGGTGTATATCTACATAACAAAGATAGAATTGTGATTTACAATTCTGTGGCATTTGTTTCTGTTGTGAAAGCTATTTCTTTGTATAGGTTATTGTTGATTGAGAACCAGATATATGTGAATTATTTAATAAGTTGACAGGAAGTCTGAACAGTGAACCTGTTGGGAAATACTTTTCTCTTGCTTATCCTGGTAAATTTTGCATGAGGAGATGAGCCTTTATGAAGGCTGCATCCTCCAAGGCTGTTTGTCACCTGTGGTGTGTTTGTGATTGTTTCTGTGGTAGTGCCTGGATTGCTGGTTTGTAATGAGATTTTGTTTTATGAAGAGAGATACTGTGATTTTCTGCTCAAACCAGTGACTGCATTCATATGCAGAGAATCTGTTTTAATTCAGGTTCAGCCTCATTTCACAAGAAACTGATTTGAATAAAATCTGAATTTATAATAGCACAATTGTGAAATAAGTAAGAGGAGCTGGAGTTGTGTTGTAAGCTTGGCTGGCAAGCTGTTCTTTCCTCAACCTTAACATGATGAACTCGACTTTTACCAGGATCTGTTGTGTGTCACAGTAGATTAAAAAAAATTAAAAATTTACAAAGAAGAAGTCATTGTCACATGTGTGATTCGTGACTGTATGATATTGTCAGATATGCTCTACTGTCTGATACCAAGGATCTGAGCTTGTCTAATTGGGAATAAACACCTCTAATGCATGTTGTAGTTTTGCATTGTGAATACACACAATTTAAAAACAAAATGACCAGCCCAAATAGTTCTTCTCATGATGTCACAATGCTCAGTACACTGTTCATGGAAGCAAAAAAAAAGCTAACTGAAGTCTTTGACCTCCAAGTGTAACCTTCCTAGTGGCATTTGAGCTTCCTTATAAGTCTAGTGGACCTAATGATTTAGGTTTTTTTTTTGCCAATGAGACAAGTTTATTTACTTGGTGCGGTTGTAGCCGGGAGCGCTGCGAGGCTGACTGTTCCCCACTGAGCAGAATATTCCTTTAGATGCTGCAGTTGAATTACACTTGAGGAGGTATTTACGGGCCACCCTGGGCAATAAAGGTCTGGCGTGTTACTGCTTTCACCACAACTTTCTGTCAGTAAATAGTGGACACAACTCTGCTTGTGTGAACCGGCTGACATCAGTTCTTAACCCAGAATAAATGGGAGTCCCAATTGTTTTCAGCTGCTGTAGTAATACAGGACATGTACCACAATACAGGATCCAAATGGAGGGAGTCTCTGTTTCAGTTTAATATAGCAAGGAGTGTATTGTCGACTGATCCTGCCTGGATTTTCAAATATGCAGTGATACCAGCCAATCCTTTGCTGCAGTATTAGTCTTGATGGAGTCACATGCAGGCCTGCAACTGGCATCCACAGTTTGACTCCAAATCCTGTGTAGAGCACTCATTCTGAGAGCCTGGTTTGATCTTCTACTTAATCCCAGAGGCCTATATTAAGTGATTATCAGGAGGTGCAATGATAGGATTGTCCTGGGCTGGGTCCTGTTATTATGGATTTCATCTGAGGTCAGTAGACAACTAAATACAGCCAAGGTGGTAATGCCCCTCCTATGATTTCACTAGATGAAGGGTGTGGCGTGTTAGGCGACCATATGCATTTAGAATATCAAGCCTCCAAAAGGAAAATATAAGCACACTCCACCATATATACCCAGTGCTGCAGCTGCATGTTGTGAATCTTAACCAGAGTGTTTTAAAAAGGTTCAAAATTAGAAAACAAATGAGAAAGTGGTGTGAGGAAAACTGCCAGGAGCCGCACACCTTCAGATTCAAAATGACTCTTTCAGTGTGGGACAGAGCGAGAAAGGACTACGGAAGTCTTTTTCTGTTTTACTCAATGCCTCTAATCCCAAACCCACATTCATTCAGTTAAATCTCTTTACACTGAATAAAGGATGTATTTTAAATCATGTAAAGTGCTCATGTTTGTTGCCCATTTGACTAATGTGGATGTGAGGAATAAACACATGTTTAGCCAAAGATCCAGTAGAAACTTCTAAAATTGTTATAAATTGCTGTTTTTGAGACATCCGCTGTTCTTATTTACCTTCACCTTAGGTTAAAGAAGGGCTCTTATTCAAGCCACGTCCTCCTCTTCCTCACTTTTGGTCCCTCTCTGTCTGACTGCTCGGGGAGTCCATGGCAACTGTTTGTGCAGACATTCTCAGTGTTATTAAAAGCTCTGTGGTCACTGGATCGGTGCCATCTCAATTTAAACATACCTCTTATTATCAGGACTCTTTTCCGGGGCCTTTCCCATGCTGGATACTAAAAATGTCCAATCATCGCTGTAATGGGAAAGCCCGCTAATAGCAAAGTTTGACTGATAGGGACCAAAAGAAACCGGAAAGCTTGAGAACAACAGAACTGAACTTCATATAAAGCTGCTTAGCGTTACACATTGGACAGCCAAAGAGTTTCAGCTGAAGTACAGCAAGATACGCTTCTTGCTTCCTAATCCAAGGCCAGTATTAGATTTTTATCCAGGTTTGTGCTCCTGAACTTTGAGAACAATATCCACCATATCAATTTATAAGAGGTTGCTGTTTACCAGCATACTATGTTTTTCAGCTATGTTGCTCATAAAGAAACCGACACCTTACTTGTAAAGGCTTTTAAGTTCTTTGTGGCTTCTATCTTAGCAGGCTGGAGCCCAAGAAGTCAGCTGATATGAGTTTTAAAGTGCTGGTGCCAATTAAAAAAAATAATAACCCAACCATAAACAAGCGCTGCAAATGCCTGATAAAGTTAGATATTTTCAAAAGGCGATTGCCGCCCCTCTCCTGGGCTGGACACTCACACACACACACTCTTTAACATGTTACTCAGCCTGAAAAGTAATTTACTGAAGCTCTACATACTGTATGTAGGTCAGAACTGGAACAAGTTGTATTATAACTCCTCAAATTTCACACCCTTGTAACTTACCAGGGAATGATCTTTATGTAACCAAATATTGAGACACGTTTGTTGTAACTATATATCATTTAGTAAAAACCAAACCAAAAACTATACAAAATAACCCAATTAAACTCCACACTACCACTACTAATACTTTATTCATTTGAGAACTTCAAATGAATGCTCCAGTGTTTATTCATGAAGCGCATGAGCAAGTCTCCACTCCTCAAAGTAGACTTGACTCAGCCTGACGCACCTTAATTCAGGTAACAGTCCATAAATGTCAAGGGACTTTTTTTTTTTATTGTCAGTGAGTAATCGTCTTTTCATTTCCCTTCATCTGCGATAACTGAGAACGATTGTGCAAATCAGGAAGCTGTATCCTTATTGACCTTATTCATTTCCGGGTCACGGGGTTGGCAGTCTGAGCACCGTCACCCAGATCACATTGCACCGATTAACAACCTTCCTGCAGGTGGTGAGCCCACGGGAAGGTGGTGAGCCCAAGATAATCTAGCCCATTGATCTAGCATTTGTTATTGTTTTTTAAATGAAATAGTTTGGATATTGAGGACTGTGGCCAAAGAGTTATTCAAGTTAAAACTAATTGGGGTTTTTGCATTTTTGCTTCAGAAAAGTTTCACGTTTGCTTGTCTATATTTTGAAAACAATGTTCATTGACACGGAAACTCAAAATGACCCAAAATGCAACAAGCGTTTTTCATTTTCATTCGAAAAATGGACGTAAATGAGGCCTCAAAAGTCACAAAGTATCAACAAGTAAAGTTTCTATTCCTGGCCAACAAGAATGTGTCTCTATAAATCATATATAGTCATTTATTGTTTACTTTCGGTTGACGTGACCCATCGATAGGAGGTAGAAATACTTTACTCCTGTTCTGCACTGACCAAAGGGCTACTGAACTAAATGACCCAAGGAGAAGCAACGAAAATAGTTGTGGTTGTACAGATGTCTCATTGTAACTGGAGCTTAGATAATGAATTTCTACAGTAAAACAACATGGAGTTGGTTTTGGGCAAAGAGTTGCTTCAGTAAATTTGGCTGTGCGGCTCGTAAACGTGATAGTGTCAACATTTCGACAGTCGACGTGGCCCAGAATATGCTTTTTTGTACTTTAATTACATTTTTCAGTAATACATTTTTATATAAAGATTTTTTGGTTTGTTATATAACGATTCCTATTCTGATCCTGGTTTGAGTTTGAAAGTTTGGTTTTGACCTGACACTAAACTCAATTCTCATGAAAACCCCCCTCTGAAGCGGATTCCTCTCTGTTGACGAAGCACAGAGACACAGAACTCAATTTGAAGGTGTTTTCAAAGCAAATTGTGTTTCGTCTCGCGGTGAAATGATCCCGAGTACAAGGTGACCACAGCAGAGAGTGAAGCGTCTACATGAGACGCAGATGCTGATTCTATAATGTATGCATTGCCCTTTCTTGTTGGATAAAATATGCATTGCCCTTTCACTTGAAGCTGTTTGCAGCCTGTGCTGTGAAAGGCTCCATTGTGAAACCAAATGAAACAGTTTGATGCATCATGACAAAGTCTTGTTCCATTTCCAGCAGGGAGGAAAAAAACAAAGCTGCCGGTTATTCACTTCTCTTCCCGTCGTCTCCATGTCAAAGCAAACAGACTCTTAGCAATATTGAGAAGACGCATGCTCGTACTTGTTTGTGGTCAGTCTCTTGGCATGGTGTATAATTTTGAAAGTGGGAGCTGCTGCCCTCTTGTCGTGAATTTTCTGTACGTCTGAGATAAAAGTTGGATTGCTAAGTGGCACATGACTCCAAATAGTCTTTGCTTGAGCGCTGTTGCTGTGGCGATGGGACCAGGAATGTGCGGAGCGACCCAGTTGATTGTAGGTTGCTAAATGAAAAACACACTTTCCCTCGTTATAGTGCGTTGTTCTCTCAGTCCATTGCGTCTTTTTAAAGAAACCTTGAGTTGTCTTATGCACAGGATGTGCTCCATTGTTTGTTTATTCATGTCATGCTAACCCTCACTCACGGGTTAGATCTATTGCCTCTTTTCTTTTTGATGCACTGCAGTTTTGACATTTCTAAAGCTTTGTCTTCCAGCATTTGACTACAAAGAACCTTTGAAAACCAAGACTGGTGCAAGCCGGCCATTCACTTAGTTCAGAAAAAAACCAACCCAAAACTAGTTCATAGAAATATTTATTTACTTTGAGTCACTGATACTTCCAATCAGTGCATCGTGCAATAGTGATGCTGAAAGCATTTGCATCCTGCCAAATGACACGGCCCACCATCTCTACCGGCGACTCTCTCGCCCTCTTTAATTATTGACATGCTTTTATCCTTTTATTCAACTTTCAGCAACTATTTCAAGCATTTACAGGCAATTTCATGCTGTCTGAGAAGTGACAGCCGTGACTGCAAATGCACTCTAGTGCAGTGCTGTGAAAATACGTTTGCCTGTCCGTCAGCCTGAAATTGGGTGATCTTATCGGCCGGTATTAAAATTTCCCATCTGGAAGTTTAAATCATGGGATTTTTTTTGAAGGATTCCGTGAAAATGGCCCTTCTCTTTCTTTTGAATAACTTTTTTAGCTTGACGTCTGTTTTCAATATTTCTTTTGTTTTATTTATACTTTGAGGACATTCTCTCATTTAGGAGTGTCTAAATATTCACAAGGAAACATCAAAAATAGATGAAAATTGGATAAACTTGGAACATAGAGTCTCTTGACTTGCAGCTGTTATTGGTTGAGCTCTAAATTTAGCCGTTACAGTCAAATGCCTTAGTTAGTTGAATCATGTTTTTCCGAATACACGTCTGTTCCCCTTTTGTAAATGCAAAATTAAATGTCCTGTGGTGAAAGCATGTTGACCAACATGCTGCTCTTCTTAATCTAAAAGATAGTGAAACATTACAGTATGTAGCTGAAGGACATTATGACCAATGTTATTCAATTCTCTCTGTGCTTGCTGATCACCGATGAGCTTGTGGCGTGTTAATATATTTAGAACCGAAGTAGATTCTCCACATATTATACCGTAAACTAAAAAATGAGAGAATACCACTCTATCGCCTGTATATTAAATGCAAAGTTCTTACATGATCCAACAGGTGTGAACTGAAGACACTCAGCAGCACAGCTGGGGTTAACTCATTAACACGTTGTCCTGTTTTTTCTACTGTTGTTGTGGATTCATAGAAAAAACCTAAAGTATTAAAAGTACCAAGATATATTCCCAGAGATAATTATGTGGACTGTTTTCGGCTGCATTCAGGCTCGTCGGAGTCTTGTCGCTGCGAGGTCGCCAGCAGAAACTCAGGAGAGGTAATGTTAATTAGTGAGCTGCCGAGCTTCATATTTACAGCACGGTCATGACAGTGGTATTGATCCTCCTGTCTGACCGTCAACAAGACCAGCATTAGGAATTTATTTTTTCTATAATGTTGCTGTAAATAGTAACTATGAAGTGTTAATTTCTTTCTTGTAAGGGTACGCTGATACCATATGAGAATTTGCATTTCCAATCTTTCTGGTGGAGACATGGCTAAAGTATAGAATAGCCAGGTGTAAATTTGTCGATAATTGAACGTCATTTACATTGCCAAAAAGTAAAAGTTGTTCATTGTTCTTCCTTTGCTAAGAAGTCCTGTAACCAATTGCCACAGGTGAGCATCTCGGGACTTCTGTTTAAGATCCTAAAATAAAAAACTAAACAAATGTTACCATGGCTGATGTTGCTTCTTCGTCACTGATCAGACCGACTTGATGCAGCCTTATTATCTTGTACTGTGATGGGCCATTGTACAATCCCTTGCTGCAACCATAAGGGAGTATTGATCCGTTATCATTTTACTTTGTCTTCAGGTACGTATGTGGAACTAGATTACTTTTCTTGGATTATCCACGGCTCCTGAATAGAAAGCATGGCTGTTCATGCATATTCTTCTTTCTATTCTTAGGTCATTGTTTGCTTTCAGAAGAATGTCTGCAGCACAAGGTATACACAGGTTTTATAGATGAAGAGATATTGAACAATAGATCAATACAGGTGTGAATGAGGAGGTTTCGACACCCACGGAGTGTTACAGAGAGAACAGAAATAAATGGAGTTGGACTCATTGTTGTCAGATGAGCAGGGTAAGGGCCTTTTAGGGTTAGGATATCGTATCTGTTCAAATAATACTGTGATATTGAATCAAGGAATATGGCTCTGAGGACTTTTTGAAAAGGCCTTTGAAACAACACTGTTCCCAGCAACAATGGCAGCTTTGTACCGTCAGCTAAATCCCAAAAGCTATCTCGACTGGAATTAATGGGAATTTTTCTCTTTTTAAATAGGGGAAGAAATATCCATTCAGTCATGCATGAAAAATATGGAACCAGTGGAACTAAAGATACGTATTTTCAGTCTAAAGATTGTCATGTTTTCTTTGGACGGATGTTTTCTTCACGTCGCGCTGATTGTGCTGCTGTTGTATACACAACAGTGAGATGTTTGTAAAGAAACTTTCTGTAAAGCCAGCTGCTGAAAGTGATTTTTCTGCCTGTATAACGGGTTCAGTGGAGCAACAAGTGGAAATGGTTCACAGGCTCAACAGGCTGTAAAAGTTTTGTCCAGTGTGTTGAGGGAGATAAGATGAAGCTGCTTTTTTTCTGTGGTGCTTTATCATCATTACAATAAGACTTATTCCCTCTGTATTGTGTGAAACGGTGTGAGTCACGGACTGTTAAATTATGGATGTTTGGACGTACAAGTAGTACATGGAAGAAAGAGAAGCTGAGCACAGATTTACAATGAAGACCCTTAGCAACTCAAAGCAGGAGGAAAAAAAAAAATATGACTGTAAATAATAGTAAATGTCTACATTAATAGCACTTCAGGGTTTCTCTAGCAACTGGTTTGAATGATTTGAGACATTGCAAAAGGTTTTAGAGATGACAATTTGAGTTTGGATGATGTTTTCTACAAATTTATTGTCCCTAGTTAGTATACAAATGTATTTCCAAGTTTTATATCCCTGAAGCACAGATTGTGGCTTCAGATTATTTATGAACTTGAAAACAAAGTTGCAGAGCAACAGAAACCTTAGTTTTGACTTGTTTGGACAAATCCCAAAATTCAGAAAAACAGGACAATTTCTAAAATGCCATCTACATGAATATACTTAACAATTATTTAATCATCAAATATTTATTACCTATAGGAATACAATAAAACTCATAAAGCGATGATGCACACTCCCATCGTTCACATGGCATGTGGGCATAGAAATGTTTGACGTTGGGATTGTACAGACGCATATGTTCCCATCCAGGATGTGTCTTTGCTGAGGTCGTCCATGGTCGTATCAGCAAGAAAGCCCCAGGCTCCTTTCTGCACGTGCTCCAGCAGTGTAGCTTCAAACACAAAGAATGTGTGTGCATGGCTGCCCTGCCTGCAGATCGGTGTCCTATTGAAAATGTATCATGAGTAGGGGAGTCAGACAATGGCCCCCTCGGTCTGCTGAGCAGCCGAGGCCTTGCATCAACTCAGAATGGGCTTAAATAATTAAAGAACTTCCAAGTGCAAAACTGTAAAAATCACAATCACAAATTTGAAAAACGGCACTTAAAAGAAAGATGATGCAACACAGACTTAAACACGCTTTCGTCCCAACTTGTTCTAAATGTTCTGCGTTGCAATCAAGTTCAAAATTAATATGAAAATGCAAACGGCAATAAGGTTAGTCAGTGGAAAACACTGGCAGTCTTTTATCTGCGCTCTGTAAATTAAGGGTTCAGGAAATTTAACAAGTGGAAGATTCTTGGTTTAATGTCTTTTTTACAAAGCGTCCTAACTTTTCCGGTACTGCGGTTGGTATTACACTCGGCTCAACAACTTAGGTAGAGGAATTTCAAGCATTTTGCCAGGGCTATGGAGAGAGGGGGGGGTGCGCACTGAGAAAGTTTATGCAAGCATGTGAGCTGGAGGCCTGAGACGGCTGAGGAATGTGGGGAAGGGGTGAGCGAAATTAACCGAGATCGTTCGAAGCAAACACGATCCACAAGGAAGTGCTGCCTTATGTTGAGTTAGCTGCGCATAATCACCACTTCTGAGGCTGACGGTTGGGATACCAGATTTGGTGTCGGAACAGGAGATAAACTCCAGTTTATGTGTTTCCATCCCCTATTGACATCATGAAGCTATATTTAGAACTTGACTTAACTTGTGACATGTGGTTAAGAGTTTCGCGCGGCTTTTTTCCGGAGATAATTTCAAAGGAATCTTCCCCGTGTTGAGGTTTTTATAGAATAGAGGTATTGTGTGTCCGCAGAGGATGTGGATTTATGCACATTTCTACATAAAATACCTGCTGGTCTTGATAGTTTAAAATCTGTTGGCTGGCTGAAGACTCGACCTCACTGCCACTGTGTACCTTGAGTAGCTTTGAAGAACAAAGCCAGAGGGAAAAGAAAAAGAGCAGGGAAAGAAAAAAAAGAAAAGTAAGGCGGAAAGCAAATCTGGCTTGCGAGGTCTGTTTTCTTTTTTTTTTTTTTTCTTGTAGCCCAAGGGCAGGTTTTGCTTCAGTGTTACTGGGAAGACGAGGTATATGGAATGGGTGTGGCGACCAAATTCTTCAGGTTCACCTTTCAAGTGCTTTGTTAGCAACTATTCCCTATAAAGCTGTGGCAGATATCTTATCATATCTGCTGGTTTACACTTTTAAGGTCAAGTTGTTGTGCAGAAATCTCTTAAGCGTGCTAGAAATGATAAAAAAAAAAAAAAAAAAAAGTGTGAGCACTAAGATGTTGTTTGCCGAGTGTTTTGACCTCAAAAGAGGAAGTTATCTCGCGCATCGCGGTGGTTACAAGCCGAAAGAACCGAGAGCAAAAAAGCGTGACCCTGGTAAAAGTGGGATTGTTCTGCAAGACTGGTCTCTGCCAGTCAAACGCATGAGCACTCAAGCAAGGGCATCTTCTTGGCAGAAACATAGATGTCTCATACTTTCTGTATCGTCAGCTCTTTTCTCTTGCACTTTCTCTTATTAGTGCATTTGCATTTGCATGTGCATACATGACTACGCTGCACCTCCTCGCGTCCCCTGCTCACACAGTCTCATCTACTGTTCTCTGTTTTCTGCTCCTATTACCACAACGTCTCTTTAACAGATTTCTGAAACATTTATTATCTTTTCATTTCGTGTCTCTGCTCGGGATGCCTTGCATTTGCATTTCTTATTTATGTCCAACGAGTGCAATTTCCTGCAGACAATTCTTCCTTGTAGTGGTCTTTAATATCCACTACAAGCTGTCAGCCTCTGTAAAAGCATGAATTAGTCATCATTTTGCTCTTTTATTAAACCAGATTTCAATTCTAAATGCATCCTCGTATGTTTTTCTGTGATTTCAGGATGTAAACCATTACTTTCACTAGCCATTGATGCTTAATTTGCATTCTAGATCTACTGGCCAGTGTTGTGTCGTCAGTGGGACTCCTGGCTTTAGGAAACATTGTGGGCCTACCTATTTTTTTCCCCTGAACCTCCTTATTACATGCCTGAAGCTAAGGTGGGAGAGCTGTAATGATGACTAATGACAAGAGAAGATCTCTGGACAAAATTGCAGGAATGGCGGGAGAACAAACAAACTCCGGTCCCATGGCAAATGTGAGAATTCTGGGTAAAATCATTGATTACCCAACGCTTGCTCTCAGTAGCACTCATTCATGGCTGTTTATCAAGTTACCCTGAGCACACACACAAAGACAGCGGCAACACAAAGGCGGCCTGTGTAAACTTTTCAAAACCTTTGAAACGTGTTGCAACTGTTTTGTGATGGATTCTTATCGGGGCCACCAGTACCTGTGAGTGTCACAGCAGTAAATGGATACCTGGTAATGAGAGTGGCAATGAAACACCGTTGGTATGCTCAGGTAATAATAGCATGAAATATAACAATATGTTTCCACTGAGTTATTACTGTTATGAAAGTATTGCAAAATACAGACTTGGTAAATGGCGCCGTGTTTCTTTTTTGCGAGGGACATTCATTTTTTTTTGTTGTTGCTCTCCACAGGTTTTGTACATGTGGAGATGATTGGACCTCCGAGTGTGCAAGTTTTCTTCTCACTCTGTTGTTTCATCAGTAGCAACGACTTTGTTTTTTTTTTTTCCTCCACCGGAAATCCTTGATTTGAGTTTTTGTTCTTATTCTTCTACAAAACGTTGAACTCTGCTAAAGCAACACACAAAGGAAATGATTGCGCCGTAGCAGTTTCGCTTCAATCAGTAGTTTTATACTCGCAGTGAAGCCTGATTTGAATGAAACCACAATCAAAGTATCGGTCACAGCCTGGCATTAACAGCCGTCTAAGTAAATTGCTTTCATTGCTGTATGTTTGAGTGTGATTATCGCAAGGAAGTCATGCAGTAGATGAGTCAACAAAAAAAACAACAACAACCCACCTGAAAACTCGGGGAAGATTTGTTGTCTTACGCAGGACTGTCACCTCTAAGTTGTTGGCAGACTCCCTGTTTATAGAAGCCTTTTTTTTTTTTTTTTTTGAAATCACTTTTATGTTGTGTAGAATAAAACACAGCAAGTAATTAGCCCAAAGTATCACACGTTACAGTTGACTGACAGGTTTGCAAATATGACTCTCCCGAACTATAAGTAATCCATTCAAATTGCATACGAGAGAAGCCGTAAATTAAGGTATCACATGAGCTTTAGCGCAAGCGCTCTCTCCCAGAGTTAAAAACCCACCCTTGCTTAAAGTTTCTCACACTTATCCCTTCCTTCAGCACAATGTGCCTGCCAAACACCTGGCGGATGGCTGCAAGTGGGGTCAGACGAAAGGAACTAAAGTAAACTTACTCCTGTGAACTTTGCTGTTAGCTTCACTTGTAAACGATTATTGAGAAGTTGCCCAGGTATTACTGATTTACTGCAGCAGCTTGTTCACACAACGCCTGTGCATTAGATATCAGTGGAACAATGGAGGCAGGGTTGTCAGGAGGTTAAAGACGAGTCCCCTAGTTCCTTGACGGCACCTCAGGTGCTGCTCCTGGTATGTGTAGCTGAGGTTAGCTACGACTGTGATGCAGTAAACCAGAGACATAATCTCCCCAAGACAATCAATAGAGTAGAACTCACAACTCAAAACTCGCTGAAATGCGTCTCTGTGCTCTTCCACTGCAGAATACACTGCTGTTGTAAACTTATACAACCTGCATTTGTTTCTGAAAACTTGTTTTGTTTGCTCAGCTGAAGGTTACAGCCCCCACACGGCAGTGAAATGTAAACAGAGAAGCACAAGCTAGTTGTAGTTAATATACCACCTTGGGCCCTTCAACCTGCCGATGGCTGCTCAAACGTTTGTTCTCTTCGTTGTCAGAAATCGATTCAGAGAGATCGCTGATTAAGCAGGCGGTGGTGAATAACTCAGAACACGTATCGCAGGTAAAAATGTTCGTAAGAATGAATTTTTTTCGCCTTTTTCAATCTCGCAGGTGTTATCCGGACGCAGGAGCTGCTGGATCACGAGACGACGCCTCACTACTGGCTCACCGTCTATGCGATGGATCGCGGCGTGGTGCCCCTCTCCGCCTTCATCGAGGTCTACATCGAAGTGCAGGATGTCAACGACAACGCGCCGCAGACTTCGGAACCTGTCTACTACCCCTCCGTTATGGAGAACTCCCCTAAAGACGTGTCCATCATCCAGATAAATGCGGTCGATCCGGACGCCAGAGCCAGTGATAAACTCACCTACAGGATCACCAGCGGCAATCCCCAGGGCTTCTTCGCCATTAACGCCAAGACAGGTAAGACCGCTGTTGCTGTGACGGGAGATTCATGTTGCTATAAATTGCATCCTTGGACCAGGAAGTTCCTGCTGTTGAACCCTGAGCTTGTATTGGATTACAGGAGAATCTTGACTTCTGAAAGGAGCTTTTAGATGACAGCACAGGAATCCGCTCGTACTGCATGAACAGAAGGCCTTTCTTCTTAATGTCTATCTACATCACAATGATTAAATATTAACAACAATATGGTCTTACATTGCTAAGGTTACAGCTAATGCTTTGCATATAATTTTAAATGTCCTGGCTGACTGTTGTGTATAAATATATAAATGGTGGAGAGTGTTTCAGCTTTTTCTTCATCGCACCGTGTCAACTGCTCGCCATGAATGCAGCCAATACACATCAAATTCTCTGTCAGATATCGTGTAGTGTACGTCTGATAAAGGTAGCAAGCTTTTGTAGGGCTTCCATTTTTTATTTATTTATTTTTATTTCCCTTCACCCAGAACAGGAGTGGGTTGAGCCCACTGGGGTTTTTTCCACTCTAACGCTCTAAAGTGCCTTCTCATATGGTACTCTGGAAATGGTGTGATGATTAATATTTCATTGGTTCTTTTAAAGTTGCTAGAGCAGGCTATGTTTAGTTGAATAGCAGGAAGGGGGGGGGGGGGGGGGGGGTTGTAAATAGGTGCAAAGTGAAGCTTGGTGTATGGAGAGAGCTTCTCTGTGAATTTACAGGTTCTGTGAAATTCTGAATGTATGCAACAAAGCTGTCCGGAATGAATTGTACAATGAAGGTACAGTTGATGAGATGGAAATGTAAACTGGGGGTCTCCTTTCGCTTAGAGTGCAAGTGACCATTGAACTAAAACGAGGAGTGGGTAGCGCAGCAGTTGCCCCAGTTTGTCCTCACTGACGTGTGTGGTCTTGTTTCCCAAGGTAGTCGCATCAACAAACTGGAGTTATTTTGGTTGGAAGTGGCAATGTGAAGTTTTTGACCAAATAAGGCCTCATCATGTAGCATGCCTCCCAAACAAGCCCCGCAGCAGCGCAGGGGCACTCCCCAACAGACAGGACCAGAAAGACAAAATAAATGATGCGGATGGAAAAAAAGAAGAAAAGAAAGAGATAACTTTGGGTAACCGCATGCTGATGTTTTGTCTGCCGACAAGATCGGCCTGCGCACGGTGATAAGAAGTCTTTGGACGCTGAAAAAGGAAAGTGGTATGAAATTGAATATTTATCTCACACCAAAGTCGTCATAAATAACACGGCTTTAACACCGTGGGCGGATCTGGAGCGGTAGAGGAAATATCTCACAATCGCTTATGTCTTAGATATATTCTCACTTTTTGTTCTTCTAACAGATGAGTAACCTGCGATAAATATCCTTCCATAACTGGGAAGGAATATTTACACAGAAGCAGCTGATCTTGAGCCAAGTGAAATCGTGTTTCTGGTGTTTCCATCGGTTCGAAGGCAGCATATTTATTTATTTGACTTTGTTTTGTTTTTTTATTCTTTTCCCACTGAAGACGACCTTAAACTCTGATGAATACCTCTTAACACCTCCATTTCAGCGTACATGCTGTTGTTTTGGAATTTTTGCAAAGTTGTTGTGGTAAACTTGTAGTTTATGGCTTAGATAGCAGTTTTATGAAGTTCCCTGAGTCCCTGAGTATATTTGAAGTAAACATTTCCTATTCCAGGGATTACAGAGTATTTATGAAGCTTATGGTCAAGTCCAGAGTGGGAAGCTCTTTATAGTAAAAAATATTGGCTGTATCTCCTTGTGGCTTTTTTTTTTCTTTATGTGCGTCTCGGTTAGAAGAGCTCACTGAACAAAACAGTGAAGCATAAGGATAAGACCCATTCATGCATATGACAGCATGTTAAAACTTTTATCACTGGGACACCAGAGCCCTCTGCGTCAGGTTCAACAAAGAGTGCTTTGGACAAAGAAAACTTCATTGACTCACAGCTCTATGCTTTGATTTTTTTGATGTTTTTCTTTCTGAGGCTCTGAGTGGAGGCAGCGATGTAGGTAGGGAGAGAGAACAGAGATAAAGGTGGAGCCCACTACCAGAGAGAAAACAAAGAGTTGCACTGTGTACTAAAGAATAAGATTTAAAAAAAAAAAAAAAAAAAGGAGCTATAACCAAGGCGATTTAAATTGTATTCATTTAGGCCTGTGGCATCAAACATAGATTGAAATAACCTGATATCGCTCCACAATATCAACTCAATATGACATTTTCACCGCATATTACAGGTTTTTGAAAATGTTTAAATTTACAACATGCCAGTCTCTGTAATTACATGTTCTAAAATTGCATTGGGAGCATAGGCCCTGTTTTGGCACATCAACAAAGCTCCACAAAGGGGTGGGTCACCGGAAAAGACGTTCAGGCCTGCGGTTTTTTTTTTTGTTGTTTTTTTTCTTGTGTGTGGGTTATGGAACTTCACTGGCTTGTGTTCCAAGCTAACGTCTTGCAAGCTCTTCCTCTGCTTGGAAGCTGCCTTTTCAGCTTCCAACATATATGAAAACTTCACTTGACGCCTTGGGTGGCGTTGTTTGCCCCCTTTCTTCCATGCACAGAGCTACAGTGGCTCAGGAAAGCCCAGGATGAAAGGCTTAGGTCTACTTTATTTCTGCCAAGTAAACAAGTCCCGCTGTTTAGGATGTTCCCCCGACTTTAGTTTGTCATTAAAGTGCAAGGCCAGCTCCGCTCTCCGGCAGACACTTTTGCAATCCTAACGTCTGAAAGCTCAGAAACGAACGGCTTCATATACCCTCGCTTTTTTTTTTTTTTTTTTTTGTGGAAGGGGATTGGAGAAAAGAAAGTGAGGACAAGGCAGAGCAACGCGGGGAGGAAATTGTTCCAGTCAGCTAGATATGAATTATGCGTTCTAAATCAGCATGAGATCAGCAAATTTGAATCATGTTGCTCGGGTCTAGATTTTTTTCAAATGTGAACCAAGTGCTCGGTTGTCTGGTGGCACAGATCTCATCCCACCCACAGACACAATCACAGCTGTTCCAGCGTCCTCGGGCTTCATTTGGCAGCTAAGGAGAATTGAATTTCCTGGATAAGGACTTTCAGGCTTTTTGTCAGCAGATTGCAACACAATGCGCTGCAGATACATGCGCTTATGTGCGTAATCGGCAGAGAAAAAGTCTCTTAATTGCATATTACGTATTGGAAATTCTGAATTTTAATAGTTTGTCCCCACATATTGCCATATTCAGGTAGCGCACAAGCTGTTCCCTTTATAAATGAGTCGTCGGTGCCCTGAGCTAGTTCAGAGGTTGTAGATTTGCGTTGCCCACCTATTTTCAGTGGGGGAGTGAGCAGCGTTGAATCACTCCCCTCTCCTCCCTGGAAATGTATCTGGCCTGTGATGACTGCCTTAGTGGACTTTAAACACAGGTTTTATGCCAGAACATGCGTGTGTTAGTACAGCGCAACCGAGCAGAACATTTAGCCCGAGCTCTCACACACACACACACACACACACACACACACACACACACACACACACACACACACACACACACACACACACACACACACACACACACACACACACACACACACACACACACACACACACACACGCTCACGCCACACACAGACAGGAAGTTTTCCATTTCTCAGTCAAGGAGAGAGTGTGGGGGCAAAGATCTTTACGATAGCTCTCTTATCTGGTTGAATGCTCATTACTGTACTTCCTGTTGTGTGTATACAATCCTCCTACGTGTAGTATTAGTACTTTCTAAGGCTTCCCTAATTGCTCCCGTGTTGTCCATTGGCGTTTTAGAGTGGGGTGTCATTAGTCTATGTAAACCTGACACATGAGATTTCTGTTCGCAGCGTCTAACCCTGTTGAGAACTCCACCCTGTAATAATGGTGCCTATCTGTACGTGTCACCAGACAATGATGTGGTTCCAGCTGAAAAGAGCAGGCCTCTAATAGGATATGGCTGTTTATACATGATTGTTTTTGCCTTTTAATAAAGTATTCCATTCTGGTGGTTAAATCCAAACGAAGAAGCATTCTTGCAGGCGTGGTATTTTAGTGATTTCTTTTTTTTTTTTTTTTTTTAAGCCCATCCCTTTTTCTTCGCCTGAAGCCAGTGTTTCATTGTCATCAGTTGAAAGAGAATTTTGTAGGTAATACCTTTGGCAAGCTTGGATACCTCTTGACAGGTTTTATGTGCATTTGTCATCCTGGGGGTTGAGTGAGAAGGTAACGGGAAACAGCCGGTGGGATCTGCAGCCACAAATCATCTACTTCTTTGTGTTGCTCCTATCAACAGGAGCACCTTCTCTTTTACATAGAAAAAAAATCCCACACGCACACTCGGTTCTTTAGCATTAATTGATGGGCAAACATAATAATATAATACATTCTCCATCCCCGCACCCTAAGCTTAAGTGGTTAATCCTAACTTTAAGCTAATCAAACCTTTAACCTGAGGTCAACACTAATGCACTTAACCTCAAAAGTGTGGTAAACATTGTCTCAGCCACTATTTTAATCCCACTATTGTTGTTTGGAGACCGCAAACGCATGTATTAAAAGCATTTCCTCCAGACGTGCTCTAAACTCAGTTATAACTACTACTAGCATTAATCATTACCTGTAACATAACCTTAATTTGACCTCGAAATATATCTTCATTCAAAAACAACAAAAAAAAGACACTTTCTATACCTTGATGTGCATTATATCTCTACAACACACATTAGCTGGTGCAGCATTACCTCTCATCCCCATAATGTAAGTCCCATTGTTTCCAGGTCCCAGACCCCACAAAGACAGTAACACATGCTTGCACATGGACAAAAAACATGTGTATTCAAGCTATGGCCCGCAGGCCAACTGCAGCCTAATGTTAATGTAGCTCTAAAAATACATATAACATGGCCCACACATAAAGCTTGAACAGCAAAGCTTAAAAAAGACAGCTCAGAGTTCATTTCCGAAGTGTTCGTTTGATCCTAACCAGTAATATGAAATTCTGGTTGACTACAAACCTTCGGAATACTTACAGCTTCATATAATATATTTTTTTACTAATCACTAATGTTAGAGATTGTCTTTGAAAACCTTGAATTAGGTTGTTACTGAGGCCTCTTTTATACAACAACTTTTTTGAGTGCAAAACGGAAAACTTTTGTTGTGCAGTGGGTGTCTGTTTACGCGACAACGGTACTCGGAACCACTGAAAAAGTTACTTTTTGAAAACAGCTCCCGACTCCGTCAATTCAGAAACGTAGGAAAACACAACTTTTCAGAAACGTTGCTAGTGCACGGCTGTAGTAATGAGTTGCTTGAAATGATGGATTTTCACCTGAAATGTTGTGTAAACTCAGTCTTAAACAAAAAGAAAGCGGTTGCTGCTAAGATGACTTCAGGGATGTTCATCAGCTCTATTGAGTGACCCTGCTGTTTCTATGATTTTCTACATGTGGCCCCCAGTAAGAAAAAAATACGTTTGGACACCTCTGCCCTACAGGGACCTTGCATTGACCGTTTCCTATACCGTTTTTCCTGTGCTTATTCTCCAAGTACCTCAACCATAACTATTACTCATCTCACCTATAACCTAACCTAACCTTTGTCTCACCTAAAAATAATTGTTTCTCCTTATGGGGACTTCGTTTGGAGACGGAGAGAGTCCCCAAGTCCCAATAATCTAAGTGTGTAAACAGATTTATGTCCCATCCAGCAAACACACACGACAATGGTGCTATCAGTGGTCTGCCAAAGCCACTAGCCCTATCAGGGGAAGTGAGATAGGAAATGGATTCCCCCAACAGCTTCCTGATGTTTCCGGTGATTTGAAGTCAAACAATTGTCACAGCTCTCAAAAGAGATTAGGAGAAATAAAGGTGGAAATGAAAAACTTTCACATTTTCCTCTTTAAACTTAGAATAGCATGTCACGGTAGCTTGCTGTGCCGAGATTCCGTCTAAACACAGTATCTTTGAAACCAATCCCAGCTGGAACCACAGTGGCGATATCCAGTATATCCTTTGTGGAAATGTGGGATGGCGTCTTATTTTTGAAGAGTAATGAAAGACACAACCTCAGTATCATAGGTGGCAGAAAATTTCTTTGAAACTTTTTAATTTCCCCGGACATACCTTTGAAATCAAGATTAAACGTCTCTTAAAATTGTGGAGATTTCCTGGGAAAAAACTAAACAAAAAAAAAAAAACATCACAGGCGTGGTTTATTCCATTCAGGGTGAGACTTTACAAACAGATGACCTGTTCCTGTGACCTCAATGTAGGAACAAAGGAAGACTTGACACAGCAGGCTCCTTTGTGCTCTGTAAATTGAAGCACAGTAACTATGTCAACCATCAAGTGGCGCCTTTTAATTAACCTTGTGATTGATTTGCTGGTCATATTTTGGCAGCCAGTGTTTTACAAAAGCTATTGTCCCGACAGTGTGTTGGGGAGTCTGTCACAACAGATTGCATTATCATTACTGCCACTATTACAAGGAGGTTGTGGGAAGTAAACAAAAGCTTACCAGCACTGCATAAGAGAGCAGATTAAACAACGTTCCCAGTGAAATTCATGAAAGGATCTCAGATGGGGAAGATGTGAAAGTATATTGAAAAAAACAAAACAAAACAAAGCTGCAATTATGAAACAATTGGAAGCAAACTTGTCATTTCTTCATTATTATATGTAAAAGGCTTTTCATGCCATAGACTCAGTTCATCGCTGCTAAATTATCACCTGAAGAAAGTTGGCATTTTCATTGCAACAAAAAATCTTTTGAGATTTATAATAAGCAGTTAACACTAATTTTGCAAAACAAATTAAGTTTTGTGAAGGCATGCAACTTAAAAGATAATGTGGATTGTGACTGCAAAACAATCATAATTGCTATAATTATAATAATAATCATTATGCTGTCCTTTTGAAGACAATTCAGCTTGAAATATACTTTCTTTGGTTATATTGCTTATAGTACAGTAGGCAGTTTTTACTTGGAGGTCATTGGTTTTATATATCATTTAAATGCAGGCACAAATTTGATACCAAATTACCCTCCTTGAACAAGAATCGACAACATAACAATGCCTCTGACGGTGTGAAAGCATCTGCCAGCTCTCTCGTCACCTCTCGTGATATTCCTGTCTTTTTTTGGGAGGGATTAGCAAGGGTCCTAAGTCCTTCCTGAAGGTCTGCGCCACTTCCACAACATTAATTCATTTACTGCCATTAACTTCCACAAGCACTTGGAAACGTGAGTCCTCGGCAGGCCCGAGTTTTCCATGACGGGCTCGACTTTATGCATCACAACAGAGCCCTGCGGCTGTGAGCTGTTGAGATATCTCGACTGGTTGTTAAAGTGTGTTCAAGTCGGACTACACAGACTTTTTAAATGACATCTTGCGCGTCGCTTTCCGGCTGAATAAAAGAGAATTGTCAGTGTCTCTTGTTCTTAGTTTCCACTTTGAAGTCGCAGTCCCTCATTAGAGCTCCTGCCTTTTTGGGTCGGCTTTGGATATCAGTATTATATTGTACCCCAGTTTGCATTTGTGAGCTCTGATGGCATCGTGAGGGGCAAAAGCAGTGGTGTTGTTTTAGGCTCGAGTGGCAGACGCTCAAATCGCAATGAAGCTGCGAATATTGATATAACTGTCTGGGGGTTGAGCGTCGTGTCTCAAGATGAGAAACGTTTCTAGTGTTTGTTATTGTCCTCCCCAAGAGAAAACTAGCCGGCGCCTAAATAATGAATCATCAGCGATGCAAAATATCTGGAGGACTTTGAAATATCCTGCCACTGCAGACAACGGCACATTCCGGGTCGTCTGGAGTCACAGCTAAATGTGTGTCACGAAAATATGTGTGTGTCGCTCTGGAGACTGCTAATCACAGCGGCAGCGCCTGGATCTGAACCACCCCTGGACTCTTTAACTCCCCTCAGGCCTCCATTTTGGAGCGGCGGCTGTAGCACTCAAGGTCATGCTTGAGAGTGCCACTGCTGCTTTGCTGTTGTTTTTCCTCCCCCTCTCAAAACAGCTCGGCTGTAATTACTGTCGGCCGGGTCCAGCCCGCGCCTCGGGATGCCGTTTGTGCCCGTGCGTTTGTAGTGTTTGGTCACAAAGGCTGCGGGTTAGAATCTCAGACTTCATTGCTCAGTTCTGGCTGGCTGCCCAATCATTTCACAGTTCTTTAGAATGTAGGTAGCGATTCTGAGGTGTGCACCTCTACTGACAGGAGAGATTCTATGTCAAAGAGCCATTCCTTTTACGGCCTCGTCGGCCGGGCTGAAGTACGTTAGATTTTTAGGGGGGAAAACAGGTTGTTATGCGCTATTTTCTGAAAGTGATATCAGTGCTTGGATATTAGAGTGGGCGGCGAGTCTTGTGGTCCGAGACCCGGCAGCAAACTGGCAGCGTGTCAACGCACGAATGGAACAAAAGCAAACAAAAGCACTTGAAGCCACAACAGAACACGGGTTGTAAAAACAAAAAAAACAAAACTTAACTCACTCATCCACAGCAGAATTAACATTTCTCTTTTGCCTTTCCAATGTCTGAAGCTTCTTTCAGGCCTCAACATGGATTCTAGTTTCACGCTCCATCACAATGCTAAAACTTAAAAAAGAAAAAAAAAGAAAGAAAGATCTTAGAAAAACTTCATTGAATTTGTGGTTTGAACTGTTTTGGAAGCGTTGCCCTGACATGACCTGCCTGACCACTGTAGAGCTAAATTATTGATCCGTTTGCCAGCAGAAACAAATGCTCGATGAGTGCTCTGGCATGCCGTTAATTGAGAGAAAATACAGAAAAATAAGAGTTTCTCTGGTCCAAACATTTATTTCTTTGTCTTCGTGTACTTTAAACAAATGTCTTTGGATTCTGGACTTGAGGCTAAACTGAGATATCCTTTTTAAGACTTTAAAAACATCTTTGTCATTTTATAGATTATTTATGGAATTCAAATGCAATATTAACTGGTCATTAGTTGTAACCCGAGGCTACTCAGCACTGCTGAAGGAAAGAGAAATCTGTTGCAAATTTAATGATTTCATGATTATATTGCTAATCGCACAGTGGGCAGCAGCGAAACCACACAAGTTCATGTCAGGGTCATTGCACGTCTGTGTGGAGTTTGCATGTTCTCCAATTCAGTCACATGTTTCTTATGTTGACGCTTGTGTCTCCACATTAACCCTGTAAGAGTCTGGAAACTTTTTCATGGTGTGCATTTTACCCACTTCCTGCAAGTCTAACCTTCAGTGCCCTTCCCAATCCCGAGGAAAAAGATAAAAGAAACTGAAAGCGTCGTACATTTCTCCACTATATGAATGCATATGAGAGTTTCACCACACGACTTGATTAAGTTTCAATAGATGAAAATCGGCCTAATCCTTCTCTGTGAAAGAGTGGAAGGACTCATCACATTATGATGATTGGGGGAAAGTTTGTCAGGGAATGCGTCCTCTGCGAAAGGAAATGTAGTCACACAGACTCACTTCAAACCAAACTACAATATCTCACCGTCACAGCGGCTTTGTATCACGCACATAGAATCCTGAGTTGACGCGTCGAGTGGACGTAGAAAAGTTTTTGAATCTGTGCTTGCTCATTACCGGGGGTAAGTTGTTATTTTACTCCAGACAGAAAGCATATTAAATAACCACCAACAAGAGACGCTTCCCAGTGTTTCTTGCCAGCTCATTAAATTGTCCAAACCTTCCAAGTCAGTTTTCAAACAATTTCCTGTCTTTGTTTTTAAAGTGGACGTGGCAAGTGGTGTCTGTTGTAGAAACGTTGTACTCGAATCCAAATATCGACGATTGTTTTTGAACGTGCTCTGGCAATCAAAATAAAGGAAACCACTAATATCCTGTGTCATTAACTCATCTTCCAGGGCGCCCGCTGCGGCAGCATTGAGGTGTAAATTGTGTTTGTGAAATGGGAGTTCCCTGCAGTCACTGCAAGGGGGAACTCAAAAACCAAATTTCTATTTTTCCACTGCGGGCTCGGGGGGGGGGGGGGGGGGGGGGGGGGGAGGCCAGTCATTTAGCCAGTGTCATCGGTTTTCCTAATGTTGTGTTTGTGGCTGCATAAAAAGCGCAGCATGGGGAGCACACGGTGTACGTTACAAATTGTGTATTTGTTGCGCTCCCTCGCACCATTGTGATTAGGCAACAGATTTGTACAGAAGTCCTAAATGGAGACACCGAGACCGGGTTCGGCTAATGTTGTTATCTGTATTCTGCTGTACGATGCATGTTAGCGGGAAGAGTTACCGAAATGCGGTACACAGGGGAGCTTAGAAACATTATCATCCATCATCTCTGGCCTTACCAAAGCGCATGAATAATTAGTCAGCGTGGTCTGTTCTGATGTGGCGCTGCACACATATTAGATTTGATATCATCTGAAATCAGTTGATAGAAGCTGCTTTTCTTTTTATTCTTTGGTAACCAATTATTTAGGTGAAATACAAATTGGGTCTCCCATCAGTGTGTAACCAGCAGAGAAAAACAAAGGAGTTGTATCTTCAGCAAAGGTGTTATTACTCCTCACTAAATATCAGCGGAGTCGTGTCTTTGCAGCTTTGCTGTGAAGATTAAATAAAGCCCCGAGAAAGAGAGGATAACAAACAAGGAGCAAAAAAAGCATCTTGCTCGTATGCCTCCATGGCAGTGTGCTTGGGGGAGAATGGCTATTTCAGGCCCTGTAAGTTGTGGCCTGCTATTCTCGTTGCAGGCATATGTGCCATTGATGGGTTTGGGTTTCGGAAATCCTTTGCTTTATGCTAATCAGGCGCAGTGTGGCAAGCAGACAGCTCTGGTGCGGTTGAAGTTGGCAATGCCTCCCCTACACTCAGTGTCTCTGCAACGTTGCAATTACACTGGGAGTGAGAACAGAATGCTGCCTATAATGTCGCAATGTAACCGTACCCTTCCTGCCCCTGAACCCCCCGTTTTCAGCTTGTTTGTGAATTTGATTCTGAGTCGGATCGGCCACAACCTCCAGGCTCCAGCTCAGTTTATTTATTTTTTTACTTTTGTCAGAGTAAGGCTTAGCAAAGTTTCCCGTGCGTAATCAATCAACCCACTCAAACTGGACAGTAGAGCTCAAAAAGACCCTTGAAACACTTGAGTGAGTTCCTTTTTTTTTTTTTTCCCAGAAAGTTTCTTTTCCTTCTGTTGCACAAAGTGCTCAGACCTGCAGGTGATGTCTGACCGTCCGTCTGTTTACTCAGCTTGTGGAGAACCTAAAAGTAGGGTGTCAAGGCTGTGCTGCTGTTTGGGCACTCTTTGCAGGCCTTTGTGATATTTTATGTATGTGAGGGAGCGTAATAGGCTGTGTGGTAACAGGGTCAACCAGAAAGCAGGGAGACCACAGGGAGAGCGTTCCTGCAGATACACACTCTTCACTCATGGGTGACTGATGACATAACCAGCAGGGTTCAGAATACGACACCAAACCGTTGGTTTTTGGATTGTTTGCGGTTGTTTTCTTGTTTGTAGAAGATGGTTGTTCTTTTCAACAGACAAAAGGAGCCAGAGTTTAGAGAAAGACAACGGTGCAAACCATCCATCCGTCCGTCTAGATATCTCAATTAGGTTGATCCTTTTCTGAAAATGGAAAAATGAACAGTGTTTACCCCCGGCTAGCTCAGTTGGTAGAGCATGAGAGTCACAATCTCAGGGTAGTGGGTTCGTGTCCCACGCCGGGCGCCACCTTCCCGTGGGCTCACCACCTGCAGGAAGGTTCTTAAATGGTGCATTGTGATCTGGGTGACAGTGCTCAGACTGTCACCCCCGCGACCTGGAAATGGATAAGCGGAAGAAAATGAATGAATGAATGAATGAACAATTCATGTGGAATCGAAATTCTAATGTTGTTATTCTCCTTTGTGTTCCAACAGGTCTGGTTACAACCACCTCAAGGAGACTCGACAGAGAGCAGCAGGATGAGCACATTCTTGAGGTAAGGCCTTGACTTAGACAGTCTTTTATTTGTGTGAACATTCATTTGTAAAAGTGATGACCAAAAGCTGGCGAGGTTTGCGTATTCTGGTATCAGGCTTTTAGAGAGAGAGAGAGAGAGAGAGAGAGAGAGAGAGAGAGAATAAATACATTTCAAAGTAGGGACTTTCTGTCTCTTGAGTTTCGGCATTTCCAACCGACTTTGGCGACGTGCCGACTGAAGGAGTCTTCTTGTATGTGCAAGAAAGATCCTCTCGGAATAATTTCTCCTTGTGCTCATTTCCGGACGGGGGGGGGGGGGCATGTGGGAGATCCCGGTGACTGTTCCTTTGTTCTTTCCCACTGTTCCATCTCATGGATTGAACAAGCCGGGACAGGAAACTGCTGTCAAACCAACGGGCCAACGTCTAAACTTGCGGAGTTCTAATTGAGCTCCGGTGCTGCGGTCTCTTCTGATGCCCTCCTTCCTGCTTGTGTTCCTCTCCGTCCCTTTTTCCACAGAGCCGAGATTGATAATAGCCGTTTTAATTGTGTTTCCGGTGCTGACGGGGAGCAGATTGGACGCCTTTTAATTATTGTTAGAAGTTACACAATTCACTGATCTCTGGCCGACAGTTAATGCCGGTGCATCTGGTGCCAGCGCAGTGTCGTATTTCATATTCTGATTGTACATTTCACTGCACTAATTGCATTACAGGACTGAGAGTAAATGATCAGGATAAAAGTGGGAGTTGTAATCCTTTAGGGGATACATAATTGATGAGGGAAATTGGACGATAAAGACAAACAACTGAATATTTTGCACAATATTTGTTGAATTTACACAAACTGACAGGGTGACAAACAAAAAGAAGACCCAGCATTTTTTTCACCAAGGGATGTGCTGGAGAAGATGGAGCAGCTTCTTTCCACACGTTGGTGAAAACTGTTGAAATACAAACACACCCAAACACACATTTAATAACCACATTAAACATTCAAGTTCAACTGCTGAATGCTTTAGTGCTAAGCCAGATTAAACACCCATATCCTCCCCATACTAGTATTCCTTTGTTTCTTTTGTAAAGTTTATTAATACACTTTAATCAGTCTTTAGAAAATAATAACTACATGAAAGTGTAAAACTAGAGTGACAGTATAGACGAGTAACTTTTGCATCTGGTGCAAAGTGGGTGTGTGAACACATCTTTTTTAAAATGCGAGGCTAACCATGGCAACTTAAGAGTGTGCGCCGGTCGCAGGTTATTGGGGATTCAGCAGGAAGTTCTTTATTGGCCTGCACGTTGGCGGAGGAGCGCAGGCCCTTAAAGCCTGCAAGTTGGTGGCCGAGTGCGAGCAGAACAAATCAAAGTGAAGTCCAAAGTATTTTTTTGTGCTGGCGGCTTGTTGTAGGGGAAGAAGAGGCGAAACATGTGGGGCCATGTGGAACATGTGGAGCAATTAGGGTGGGGGCTGTGTCAGCATTGTTTGCGCCAAATGCCAAGAAGAGGTGGAGGGAGCTCTGGGGCGGGGGGCTTTAGCTTTTATGACGAGATGGATGGGGGTTGGTTGCTGTCGTGTGCCTGTGAGAGAAATGGAGAGAGAATGAGAGCTCAAAGCAGCAAAGGCAGTGGGGGGAATTTGAGAGAAGGCAAAGCTGCTCTTGATGGTCTGAGCGTGAGCTCTAGCGGCAGGATCAGAGGCCTTCGCCGGCGGAAGGAGGAGGAGGGGGTGGGTAAATAGCAAAAGTGGGACATGCCAGAACATGCTCAGGATCCAGGCCTGGGCCTTTAGGAAAGGCATTATAAAGGCAGAGGTGAATGGGCTATTTGTGTCTATTCCCTGAACCCTATCCCAGCATGCACTCTGGCCTTTGTACCGTATTAGATGAAGCCCAGTTCACTTTTTCGGATTAATCTATCAGACGGCGAGAAATAGCCATACATTTGAGTTAAACAGGAATAATGGTGCACATATGTAGGCATTTTCTCTCCTCTTCACAGCTGCCTAATCACAGCATGAGGGAGATGGGAATCCAGCTCGTGATTTGGACCATTAGAGGAGGTCCTGAACGCTATTAACTCGTGCGCGTCGAGGAGGTTGATTCGTTTTAAGGACTGGTCGCAAATTTACCAACCGACGCAACAATTACAGTTGATTTTTCTAAAGAGCATGTGGCACAAAGCCATCCACTTGTTCTTTGTATTTGCTGGCACATTCATGTGTGTTGCCATGCAGACTCCACCCTGAGTGCCTGCTCTGCTGGGTCGGGCCGCTTCTGTAACGGGGACTTCTCGCCCCTCTCACTGCTGGTGCTCTTTTCATGTTTGGTGCCAGGTACTCCTCTGGACTTGTGTTTTCTTCTGCAGATAATACCCGCTCTGTTTAGCTGGTTGTCATGGCGATGCCTCTGGAAAACTACCATGACATTGCTTTCAATTCAGCGCTCACAAGAACAGTGAAGCACAATGCACCTCCTCAGTCCACCACCACATGGTTTTTACAGGTTGGCGTTAACAAAGCAGTGGAATGTTCTTTTTTGCTGTTTGCTGGGGCAAGATGACACAGTGATCACCTAAAACCCCTTGAAAGGAAATACATTTCCCCAGTTTTTATGTTGATATTCTTAATAGTAAAATAAAATATATAATTCTTGTATTTTGGCATTGAACTTGCTCCATTTTCCTTAGGAAAACGGTGTTAAATGTGTGATGATTCATCAAGCTCTCAGGAGGGGAAGCATACTCACTGCACTTATGATAATATGAGCTTAAAATAAACAGATAGTGAACATTTGCTATGTATGGATTCTTTTTGCTTTTATAAAAGTTATGTGCACTCTATTCTGTTCCTCATGTTATCGCAAATTACATAAGCTTATGCTGTTTGAGCTTGGGATTCAGAAACGGTGCTTTTGTGAACTTTTTTGTATTTCCATTTCAGAAAAGTTTTGCATTAATACAGCGACGTTTTAAAAGGAATGTCTCTTTACATGAAAACGGCAGAAAAACAGAAAATGATGTAGTTCGCATGTAGGGCCAGTAGTGGGTGCTGTTGTATGTTTTTGTAATGAAACCACTCGTGAATACAGAGAACAAAACGCTTTAAATGTTAACAATGGTGAGTACACAGACATTCGTATTGACAGACGATAAGGTTGGATTGTTATTGCCGATCCCCAAAGTTGTCGCGGTTTATACTCAAAACTCCAGGGTCGGAGGATGACTGGAAAGAGGTATCACATTTAACGGATCAGATCTGTTGGGTTTCTCTCTGTAAAAAGCTCGTAGAAATGACTGTTGTATTTGGTGCTATATAAATAAAGTTGAATTGAATTGAATTGAATATGCCCGAAAGTCCCAGTTCTGGATAGCCCAAGCATTATGAGACGTCTTTGTCTCTGCAGCTGAACTGATGCAGTGGGAGTGCTGTCACTTCAACGTCCTTAGTGTGTCTTTTCTAATTATCCAACCACGGCTTTTGATGAAATTTCCAAAGAGGCGCGCAGAGTAATGAGCAACCAGGCGTCTACAGTGTTCATACATCTAGTTACACACTAATAGCAGTTCGTATGACGTACAATTTGAATGCCTCATTTCAGTACATGAAATGACTCCTACAGTCTTTTATTTTGCCTGGTGATATCAGGTACTTAGCTGCCGCCAATTACCTCATGTGACGATAATGGAAATCTCAATTACACGGCACAGTGTAGGCATCAACAAATCATTCTTTGGAGAGGTCTTCACGTTCAGGTTTGTTGTCATCTCATTTGATTAATTCTGCTCACATGATCAACTCGAGCAGCTGCAGACACGGCGAGGAAAACAACAACATATTACTTTGGTAATTGAAACTACGGTACCAAATGGCGTGCGCCAGGCCTCGGACTCCTGACTGTTTTAAGCGAAGTGCTGAGCAGATGGTTTTAAATGATTCCGACATTTGCTCTGCCCTTCTACAATATTTTGCTGTTTAGACTTTTTTAAGAAATGCTCTCATTTCTGCCAGCGCTCAGACTTCTGGGACTCAATAATAATAATTTTAAAAAATTGGTTTGTTTAGGTCAAGCTGTGGTTCTCTGCTTTCAATTAAACCTCTGCGCTCGAATGTCCAAAGTCACATTTATGTGTTAAAATTGTGGCCGGAAATAAAAGCCTTTGTGGGCCACCAGAAACACTAGAAGCTGTGACTTAAATTAGAGCACCATTAATGATGCCGTTGCTCAACACAGTCTTTTACACCGAGGACTTCTGGGGCTTTAAGAAAAGCTGCTGGCCTTTTGTTTATAGCATTAAGACTTTATGTTTATTAGCAGTTCAAAATCTTTGTGTGCAAGCTCGACACAGGGCAGCAGAGTCAGTGCAGCTGCTGCGAACAGACTGAATAGGTGCTGCTAATTAAAAATAATTAGCGCTGCTGTGTTATTCATATCTCAAGCTACTGCTATTGTAATCACAGGGAAACATAGTGACTTATAAATTTTTTTGGGGGAGAACATTTTTCAAATTATGCTTTCACATTTGCTAACTATGGAAGAACTCTGAATTCACAGTTTCAAACACGGAATGACAAGCCAAAAGCTCAGTGACACTTTTAAAAAAACAGGTACAGAGACAGAGCTGCTATTCTCGATTTCAGGGCTGTTGAGGCGCCATAAATGGCACAATTTGCTCTTAATGGAGGCTGGAGCAGCATGAAATTTAAGATGAACAACTCACATTATTGAAAACACATTGCATGACTCTAACATTAATGTTATTTTACTAGCAAGGTTTTACTCCTGCATGACTGTGGGCATTGCAGCCATCTGCCATCCACTACCGGTTGTCAGTCTTTTGCTTGTTGAAATAAGAATATCAACTACAATAATTAGCCAATTCCATTTTTTTTAATATCATTTTCACCCGATGCAAGCTTGTTAACAGGCCCAAATGAACATGACAACGTTTCGCGTGAAAATAAATTTTTTTCAGAGTTTTCGCTTCAGAAAAGCTTGGCGTTTGCACAGCAACCTTTCGAAAACGATGTCCGCAAAAATGCTGAAAACGGTGTAGTTAGCATGCAGGGCCACTAGTAGGTGCTGTTCGTTGTTTTTGTAATGAAACCACACACGTGCGTGGAGCACAATACCCTATAAACACTAATAATGGAGAGTACACGGACATGTTTCGAAAGTATCAATCTTGGGAGCTTTTTTCTGAAGTTCAGTGGTTCCGAGCACCGTTGTGTGAAAGGACACCTAAAACGTAAAAACAAACGCTTTCAGTTGAAAACATTGTCTAAATCATGAATGGAATACTTTCATCATGTGAGGGCTTTCAGACGTCATCCTCTTCACCATTTGTTTATGTCTAGAGTAGTGATTACAAGCTGCGAGCACGCCGCCCTATAATGAGGTAATCCAGGTTCCAGTGCAGTTGAGCCCTTCTGTTCGGAGTGTGCATGTTCTTCTTGTGTGTGCATGGATTTTTTTCCTGGTGGTTCCAGTTTTACCCCCAAAATTCCAAAAAACCCTATTTAGAGGTTAATTGGTGGCAGCAAATTGGCTGTGAGTGACTGGCGACCTCCCCAGGATGCACCCTGCCTTCACCCATTGTTAGATGCCTGTCCTGTGTCCCTGTGTGTATAGAAGGATGGAGGGCTTTTTTTTTCTAGTTCAAATATAATTGAAGTATTTTCATCCTCTTATCTCCGTCTGCAAGTTACTAATTTCTACATGATCTACATTTGTGCTTCCCAACCTGGGATCAGAGACCTCTTTTCGGAGGGCGCCAGAGATCGCAGAGCGACTCAAGCTTCTCCTGCTCTGATCGAGGCTCACCTGATAAACCTTCTCTTCGCTTCTTTTTTTGAAAGCTCAAATTTTTTTGCATTAATCTAGAGGATGTATATCCTTGTGTTTTGCTTCATTTAGTGTTTTGAAAACTCAAAGATGGGAAAAGGAGCCTGCAGCTTTTCTTAGAGGAAATTTGCACTGAGAAAGGTCTCGAATTTACTTCATAAAAACAATATATTTCGGTTTTCACCGGAAAGTCAACGACTTGCTTTTGTTCTTCTGCCTGATGTTCTTTTCACTCCTCCCAATAAATGTTGATGTTGTGGAATAAGCAGCCTCTTTAGTTTACTTTATGAATGCTCGACTTGGGTATCAGACATCTGCCTCGGCTCCACATTTGCTTTTTTTAAGTGAAAAATGTGTTTTTGAGAAGACCCTTGACAGCCAATCAAAGAGAGAACTGCCTTTATTTTTTTCTCCTTTGCTTCTTGTTAGCTAAATGAAAAAGGAGACAAAAAGAAACGATGATGGAGTAACACATGCTTCCCCTTTTTCATCGTTTCTTTGATTTAGTTTTTTCCTTTGGCTTGATGGATTTTTAAGTGGCTTGATGTTTACAAATCCCTGCAATGGTTGTACTTAATATTCATTTACTCTGCTGACACTCACTGCCTCCGGTTCCCAAACTTTCAACGTGAAAGAAAACAAATGGAAATGATAATAGTTATTTAAAGTCTGTGGGTAGTATTTCCTCCCGTGTTCTAAAGCGTGGGTTTGCCACGCTGATGCACGCCGATGGACTGAATGTCTTTATTCTTTCTCGTCAGATCACCATCACTGACCAAGGCGTGCCTGCTAAATCCACCACGGTCCGCGTCATCGTCCAGGTCCTGGACGAGAATGACAACAGGCCGCTGTTCTTGGAGAAGATCTATAAGATCCAGCTCCCGCAGCGCGAGAGGCCGGAGAGGGAGCGCGCCACGAAGAGAGACCCGGTGTATCGAGTAATTGCATCAGACCGCGACGAGGGACCCAACGCTGAGATCTCTTACAGCATCGAGGAGGGAGACGGCAAGTTCTTCATCGAGCCCAAGACGGGCCTGGTGTCGTCCAAGAAGTCCTCCTCTGCGGGAGAATACGACATCCTGACGGTAAGTATTTCACACAGACTTTCTATAATAGATGCTTGCTTTTAGTTTGTATGCCGCTTATTATCCCAGTTGTTTGAAATGTTTAAAAATACAGTGAAAGTGTCTCGACACTAATTGGTTCAAATGTATTATTTGGTTTTGGTTGTATGATTCAAACACGAGCCAAAAACGTCCAATTAGGAAAAAGACAGTTAAATGATGTATATTTCCCTCATTAGTGTGGGGAAAAAAAGAGCCACATTTGTCTGCCATTGAAGTGAGGTCATTGTTCCCAAGGTGTTGATGTTGTTTTTATCATAAGATCTCAGGATTCCCGGGAAATTGATGTGCGAAGTCTGTGAAAATAAACATTGTCTGTCAATCATCCACCTGTGAGGCAAGAGAGAGGAATTGCAAATGTCTGCACAGTTGACAAGGAAAAAAACCCAAAACACTGTGATCCATTTCTTGGTGATGCCTAAACACTCATTTTATTGAGTTTTATTGAAGTGCAGTCTTTTTTGTCCAATGCTATGTTTTCCAAAGCTGTGTTTCCTGCCGCAAGAAGACTCTGCACACCACAGTTTATAGTACAGTACACTGAAGTCCTCACAAAGAGGATGAGTCACAAAGAGACCCACACAAAAGGTGTTTTGTTATCCCCAGTCCCTGCGAGTCGCTGCTGCTCCAGAGCACGGAAATGCCTTTACAGTTTACTTTTGAAGAGTTTCAGGCAGAGAATTTCATGGCGGGCCGAACGGAAAACTCATATGTGGCAAGAATGTTTCGGAGACGCCGCGTAACACCGACTCTGCTTCCCCGCCTCTCTCAGATAAAAGCCGTCGACAACGGACGGCCTCAGAAATCCTCCACTTGCCGCCTTCACATGGAGTGGATCAACAAAGTGAACGTGTCGGCCGACGCGGCCCCGCTGCTCTTCGAGGAGTCGCCCTTCACCTTCTCGGTGATGGAGAGCGACCCGGTGGCTCACATGGTGGGCGTCATCGCCACCGAATCCTCAGACGTCCCCGTGTGGTTTGAAATCACAGGTACCGCCTCTTTTTATGTGCATGTTTGTTGTCGCGCGCACGGCCGCCAGTTAAATGCTCAGTGTTTCTTTATGAGAAGAGAATCTTACGCACTAACGTAGGGCGTGTGTGTGTGCTGTCTTGACTTATAGAAGAACACTATAAAAAAATGATTAGAAGAAAAACAGCGTTTTCTAGCACTTTGAAGCACACATGCGTGTGTTGTGACACAACTGTTGACTCTAAATGAGTTTTGAAAATGCAGTTTCTGCTTCATGGCTTTATTGTGCATTTGAATTGACAGAATTGTACTTGAATTTCTTCAGAAAGAATGAAATAAAATGAATATTCTTTTGTGTGATGTATAGCTACCTTCTCATTTTCTTACAGTTATAAAATTACCATTCGTGTTTTAGTGAGTTGAAGCATAATGTCTTATAATTACAGTAGGCATTGTGTGCACCAGAAGATTAAAAATAACACTTTCAGTATTGCTTTGCCTCTTCTCCCTTTTTTCCTCCCAGCCTGCCTTCCCTCTAATCAATGTCTGACTGACACTTCTCTTTTCTTCTCTTCCTTGTCTGTGCTCTTTCACTGCTTTCCTCTTTTCCTCTGGAATGTTCTGTTTGGTTGGATTTTTGCAAGACGGCATAGAGGATACTCAGATGTTTTACATCCTTCAGATGGCTTGTGACCACAACTGTACAGCAGAAGGTAGCTGCTGGGATCTCTTAATAGGCTGTGCTGTATTAAGAGATCATCCCCTACTGTCTGTTGGTGCCGCCTGTTGGCTGTGGTTGACTTGTGTTGTGCCACCGGATTGATGTTGTGCCACATTCTTTCTCCCCGTAAACCTGTGACCTGATTAGACGTCTCACGAGGGTCGGAAAAAGCTTCTGTCTTCACTTTGTGGAAATCGCAATTTGAAGTCGGACCCACTTTCACGAGGCTTATCCTTGTGATTTTAGATTTATTCTGTCCAGTAACTCTGCTGTCTATTACTTTGTGTACACATACTATTGATGTTTGGGTTAAATGCATGAAAAACAGCTGTTAGGTGAAAAATGCAGAGATAAACTAAATAAATAAGCAATAAATTGTTAATGTGACATTATTGTATCTTCAAAATTCATGTTCACGTGTTCATCCAATTTAGTGTTTGTGTAACCTTTCTACACACACGGCTTCTAATTTCTCTGTCTCTCCTTGTTTGTTTGTTTCCAAACAAACATTTCCACAGGTGGTAATTATGACAGCCGTTTTGACGTGGGCAAGGCCAGTGGAACCTTGATCGTAGCGCGGCCCCTGAACGCCGAGCAGAAATCAAATTACAACCTGACGGTGGAAGCTACAGACGGGACGCGAACTGTCAGCACCCAGGTAATTGAAACACTAATGAAACGGTTGGAGGCTGATGAGGCGGGCGGGCGCAGCAGTTCTGGAGAGAGACCGGGGGGGGGGGGGTGACGATTGAAGCAGTGGTCAAACTGCTCTGTTTGTTCTGAGCGCCGCTGACGCAGTGAAGCCGTCACTGTTCAAACTGACGGCGGAAAAATAGCACTTGATGGGTCCGAGTCTAATTCACGGAGCCGCATGACCTGACTTCTAACTGTGCAATGATGCTTTGCAAACGAATGCGTAGCACGATAATATGAGAAGGAATACGTGCAGGGTGCATCTTATGCCATCAGTGGACCTGTGTTTGAATATTCACACATCAACACAAACAGGGGAAGATGTTTAGCGTTTCAGGATTTTATTTGTAAAAGACAAGATATGATTCTCCCTGGGTTGTGTGTGGGATCACTTATCAGCTATGTTTTTTTAAAGTCTCCGTTGCTGTTGAGCTTCAGGATCGTCTGACTGTCGCGATGCTCACAAGACGTCATACTCTCAGAAAGACCAGATGTTTCTCCCCACCTTTTGTCTTATTGATTTATCGGCTGGCGAGGTACACTGACTGAGACGGATATGCCACAGATGTAGTTTCCACCCTTCATGTTTCCAATACGCGGCAATAGAGAAATTCCTCTGTTGAAAATAATGAACATGTTTGTGGCAACTCAGGTGTCATCACACTCCAGCAGAGCTTCCCTCAACACTATCATTCACAATAATCAGCACCGTATGCGGCACATGTGGCAAACTGCACATTACAGCTAAGCTCGCGGGCGAGCCGCGTCTCCATGTTAAGCTGCTTGCTAGTCAGTCGAGTGGATTGTCGAGACGTTATTTAAGGGTCAAACAACAGAATGATTTGGCAAGATGCGCAAATTGAAGGTCCGCACAAGTTGTTGAAGCTCACATCGTCATGGTGTGTTAAACTACCGTGTTTGATTTTCATGTAATTTAATATCTGATCGAGTATAACGATCAAAGAGCGCACAAACTTCACTTGGTTTGCATTCAGTTGATTTCCGTGGGGATGGATAAACAATATGAAAAGCTATGTAGTAGTGCCATCATAGTGACGCGGAGGGAAATCAATAGGGAAACTTACATGATTAGCTTTAATCATATACACCACTCATACTTTATTACAGTAACACATATTGTTAATGGTTATTAAAAACCAAAGAGAGGAAATAAAATGTTGGAAGTCTCACTGAAGTTTTTACTGCGAAAAGTCAAATATGTATTCAATACATTTAAATGAATACGATTCCCCTATAACTTTTTTTAATTAGGATTTGAAGCATGCTGGAAAACTGCCACCGCACATCTTCCCACTGTGTTTCAGCTCGGTACACTCAGTATTGGAGCAAAGTCAGTGTCGGATCATTCCTCTCACTTATTGTGGGCGCAGTTTGTAAATGGATAGATTCTGGAAGAGCATTCATGCTGTGTTCAGCTTGTCTCCATTTTTGACATGGACTTCATATTAATTATATCAAAATGTTATTTATCTCAGCCTGTGTGTATTCATTAACCTTTACTGTTATGAGTATTGGCAACAAAGTATCTTGTCTCTTATTTGTATCCTTTATGATACAATATTATATTTGTAGTTTCATATATAAAGTCAAAAAATGAAAGAGTGCAATCAACCTTCTGATCCACCTGATGTTAGTAAGCAAATAAATGCATCCCCACAAGGAACGAAGGGAGACCGCATCCTTTATTGCTGTAAGAAAGAATAACATTTGCTTAAACTGTGTGCTCAAGCCATCATGCGGGCAAGCAGCTGTCTTCCTCCTCAGTTGAGCTCTGGGAATCTTCCATTGTCTCATTTCTGATGCCAAGCTGTTGTGATGATGGTGCTGTCTGGCCAAGGGTTTTTCATTTTTTTAATAAGTATGCATTCTGCCCTCCGCCCCTGTGCTGCTCCGTCTCCCTCTGAACATGTGAACCCTCTCTCACTTTTCCCAGAGAGAAAGACACTCACCGGCTTGGCCTTTTCCTGAATGAGCTGAATAACTAAATATTGAATAGATAATGTTGCGCCCAGGCAGATGCCATAGCTGAACTGCTCTGATCGAGGCTTTTTTTTAAGATGGTCATGCCTTGTCGATGAGATTTTGAACGTTTTTACATGGTCGTTTGGATGATATGGGATGGCCCACATTCAAAATGTTTTGTCCTTTGTCCTCAAAGAGGAGCTTCAGAGAACTGTAGCTGGAAAAGAATCTATTTGTTGTCACTCCGTATGAATAAAGCCTTTCATCATCTGGCTGCTGTGCTCCACTGAGCCTTGGATGAAGTGCCGCCTTCGCCGGCATTTCGCTGCTCATCCGCGGAAGCAGCACGTCCTTTAGTTTAGCGCAGAGCCTCGAAAAAACAGCCAGAGTTCCTATTTTCTCACTTATGAGGTTTTTTTTTTTTTTTTTTTAATGCTCCCTCCCTTCCTTTAAAGCACTTTCTTAAAAGGCTTGGCAACAGACACTTATTTAAAAGCCTCTCTGCAATACGGCATGCAGTGACATTTTAAGTCAAATTAATCAAATTCAAAGGTTAACCCATTGAAAAGGTCTGATTCACGGAGCTGCTTGATTTTCAGTGGGACCCGTTGTATTAGCACAGCGCAGGAGATAACACCCCTCGCAAAACCGTTTTTTTTTTTTTTTGGTGTGTAATTGTTCCATATAATTGTGTTATTCCCAAAGAAAGTGAACAACTTGGAAATGGCATGTGACAGTTTTCTTTGCAAGATTGTGTGGTTGAAAAAAAAAAAAAAGAATATTAGTAAAGTAGTTATCTGCTAAACTGACGAGAGAATCATCCCACATCTTTATATTTGACAGCGGCAGCATTATCTTTCTGGACTCCTCCAGCTATTTACTGTGCATCACTTTGTACGTATCATTTAAGCTGTGACTGATCTGCCCTTTTGGCAGACGACTGCCCGTGAGTATGATACTGTACGCTCGGCTGACCACTGCAGGTCAGTTGTATTCTGTGGATTTACTGAATCTGTATGCTCCACGAACTGAGCGTCGCAATGTGGGCCAGCTGCTTGGGATGTGCTGACAGCCAAGTGGTGACCGGCGGACAGAAGCAGAATTGATTGGCTACTGGAACTGAAAGAGAGCCGGTATATTCTCGACAGAAAAGTAGAATGAAATCCCCAGAAGCAGCACGTGTTATTCGCAGGTTTGACATATCATATAGCATTCATTGGTTGGACTTAGGTTTTATTTTCGAATCGAGCCTTAAATGTCCCGAGAATTTAGAGCGTGGTGTGTCTCAACACATTTCAGCTCGTGCTGTTTTGGATACAAGCTTGTTTATTCGATAGCATAGCATTGAGTGTATTTGCTCTGCTGGCAGGAGGTTTAACAGAGACTGTCAACTCACCTCCTGCTGAGAAATGCAGGTTTTTATAGCTGTTTTGTAACTGTGTCTAAGGGTTTTAAAATGATGTGTTAAATAACACTGACTATATATTGATATACGTTTCATGGGGGGGGGGGGGGGTGATTCACTTGTTAGTTTGTCTGTTTGTTGTGTTTCTCTGAGCAGGTGAAGATCTTAAAAACAACCAGCTAATCCACTTGA
This sequence comes from Lipophrys pholis, assembly GCF_963383615.2. Taxonomy (NCBI): domain Eukaryota; kingdom Metazoa; phylum Chordata; class Actinopteri; order Blenniiformes; family Blenniidae; genus Lipophrys; species Lipophrys pholis. The sequence goes on from NC_137628.1 coordinate 26,638,532, forward strand.
GTAATCAAATATTTGAAAGCACGGCATTAAAACCTGTAAATGTGAAAGTCAGGAAGATTACGCTGACTAATCAGTTTCTGAATCGCAGCCACATCTAATGAATCCAAAAACTTCAATACAAATGTGCATGGTAATGAGTTGCTCACTCCTTCTTATTGTGAATGACTCCTTTTTGATGTATGGAGACAGCGTGTTATTTTTTTCTGTAAGACAACTCGTGCAGATCTTTACTGCAAATTCGAATTTACACACACACACACACACACACACACACACACACACACACACACACACACACACACACACACACACACACACACACACACACACACACACACACACACACACACACACACACACACACACTATTGGTGCACCTCGTGAAAGCTCAGTCGTTGGGCTTATCTATTCCTCAAATCAAAGTCATGTGGAAGCTGTGCTGCCAGACGGGCTGGCCTATTTTCTCTCTCCCAGGAATGCTTTTTTTTTCTCCCCCTTCTTTTGTTCTCTCTTTCTCTTTATCCCCCTTTTGTCTTTCTTTCTGAGATTCTTCCTCTCCCTTTTTTGTTTTTTTGAAAAGGGAAAAAAATAAAAAAATAAGTCCACATTTTGGGCCCGGCTTGCCGGGAAGATGATTATTCTGTTTGGGTAGAATTAAGTGCAAACAAGGGTGCTGGACCTCTGTGGCGAGTGGCCAGTGCTAATCCTGTTTTGGGAACATGTTGGAAGCGCTCCATGCCAGTGCCCTTCTTTTGCCCAAAACCTGCCACCTGGCAGGGGGGCTTCCTCGCCTACACATGGCGCAGGAGGACAATGAGCACAACCAAAGTCTCCTCATTCCCTGCCCTGGAAACCACATGAAAGGTCTTTCATTATTCAGAAGGAGCCAATTGAAAACACGCTGCATTTTTTCTAAGTTAAAATAAAAAAATTTGAGTTGAGAGTTGACTTCTGATTCAACCCACCAGGGGCCGCAGTGGCCAGTATCAGCGCGAGGGATTTAGTTTCGTGGGAGGTCCGTTGAAAACAGTCAGCCACTCTGTCGCCTGCTTTCCATCTGACCGTTGTGGTTCTGTGAAGGCGTTTCTGAAGGATCAGCTGATGCAGACGAGGGGTGCTGCATTCCAGCCCGGGCACCTCATAGCCCGGAGTTGTGCCAAGAAGGCAGCCTCGGCTCGTAGCCCGGGACCCCCCCCCCCCTCCCCTTCAGCTATATGACATCCTCCTTTGGCTGTGCAGAAGTACCTCAAGCTGTTCTGCTCACAATCTGTTCTTGTGGTCTCCTGTTTCTCATGTTATCTCAGTCAGCAACACAAAGGCTGTCTTTATGTCTCCTTCACAGGTTCGGTTTATTCACTCAAACTTGCACGTTTTGCTTTCGACTATTGTATCGGGGGGCTTTTTCTCCCCTGAACCTCGTCTCTTTGCAAGTGTACTATTCTCAGTCACACCTTTGGTTCGTGTATTTCTTTTGATTTTCACAAACAAGTCATGTTTTCTAAATTTGACCATTTCCCTTTTTTTTTTAACTGTCATTTGTCTCTCTCTCTCTCGCTCTCATCTCACCATCACAGCATATATTTTTTTATATTTTTTTATTTTTTCCCTTTACCATCTCCATCTGTCACGTCTTTGTCTCAGTCCAAGTCTTTTTTCTGCTCAGCATTCCCAGAGGAAACTATATACGAGAGAATACAGACTTTCTCATCCGCACCAGCGTTTCTGCTGCAGTCGGCCTGCATGGTGCAGCTTTGTGATGTTTGGGGCAAAGTTCCTTTGAAGTGGAGCGCCTCCTTGCAAAAAGGAACGGCAAGTTTGCCTATGTGGGGTATGTGGTGGCAAAGTGAAAGGCCTATTGTGTGGCCTTTTAAAGCAAATGAAATGCTACATTGTGGCTGGATGTAGATGCTAGTGACCAGGCTCCATTCCTCTTTGCTTCTTGACGGCGGTATCAGCTCTCGCCACCTTACTCACTATTCACAAGATGTGTTATCTGACGCTGGCCAGATTGAGACGCATTGGGCAGCCTGTGTGTGTGTGTGTGTGTGTGTGTGTGTGTGTGTGTGTGTGTGTGTGTGTGTGTGTGTGTGTGTGTGTGTGTGTGCGCGCGTGTGAGAGTGTGTAAAGAGGTGAATTGTGAGGCATCACAGATCTGCTTGGAGTGAGATAGATTGTCACGTCGCTGAGGGTGCACCGTACACCGGAGGCCCCGATTTCACAGGCTCTTCCAGGTTTGTCACATTAGACATGTATTTATTTTACATTAAGTCCTGATTAGCGGTGTGACATGCGTCGCTCATGACACACTGCTCGTGGCGAACTGCCAGATCGCGGCGCGGACAGATAGCACGGCGGCCCCATGCTCCCCCAGCAAGATGACATCTGTGAGCCTCAGCAGCTTTGCCAAAATCACAGCACACAGCAGATTGTAAATGTTATCAGTCCTGTCAGGTTGAGTCTATATTTGTCTCTGATGTAGGCTCATCGTGCTCCACCAACAGCATTACGGCAAAAACAACAGTGGGCCGTTGTTTTGACCAGAGATGTGACAAAAACCTGGTCAGCTACTGAGCCATCACCTGGTCAGAGCTTTTGTGACTAGAGCCCTTCAGCCTTCAAGCACCCAGCAGCTCGGTTTCCACAGTTTCCTTACGGGACATCACCCCCTGGTGTCTGGTATGCAGGTGTCTAATCTGGGCTGATCCCTTTGTTCCCCATGTTTGGCAACGGTAGAAGCCCCTCGCTGCTCTGGGAAGCAGAGATGGCATTCCAGCAGCTCTCCATAATCCTCTGTCGGAAGTCCAGTAGACGGGTGGCTGGTGTTGATAAAACACGCTCCCAATGGCATTTTATAGTTTGGGGATGTTCAACTGTTTGTTCTGTATGCGAGGCACAAAAAAAAAAAAAAAAAGAATAAAAAAAAAAAGCCTCACTTTTTTGCTGCCCAAAGCAAAAAAATGGTGTTGAAAAGTGGTTGCATGGATTTAATCTGGACTTTTGTTTGTGAATAAATCAGCAAACAGCAACACTAAAATATGTGTAGCCAACTTGCTTTAAGACCATTGGACCTCTCTGAGTTTGACAACTGACAACTTCTGACTTTTTAGTTTTTCGATGCAGGCACTCTTGATTCAACCCCCCACTCCACCTCACCCCGCCCCACCCCACCCACTCTCACGTAGCTCAGAATTTCTTTGATACTATGTGCTTATTCAGCATTGATTTCTTGTTTTCACATTTAGCCGTGTCGTGGGGCCATTCAGTTAAGTCATATGTATCGATCTCGACTGGGGTAAGGCAGCGCTGCTTGTTGTGGAGCTCAGGAAATGGTCCGGTGTGTGCGTGTTGCATATTGTGATAATCTTATCATTATCATGTTTAAAACCAACAATTTGATTTACGTTCACAATTCTTGAGTTCAGTATTGATGAAGCATTTGTCCTTCTAAATGATTTCACACTCACCGTGACCCATAGTTGCTGGTTGGGGGTCTTGAATGAAAAGTTGCAGCTTTTTTTAGAACTGAATTGATTGCAAACATCACAAATTTATGAAATAACGTCAACTGCAAAGCTTTAAAGTCCAAACTATGCATAAAGGCTTACCAATTATTTCAAGTTCTATACATCTATCAAGTACTACAAAAGTTAACAAATCTGCTTCTTATTGCCTATGGAGCCTAACAGCAGTGAGCGGTGAGCAGTGATGTCCTATATTTAACCAAAAACTACCACTTGGGTACAAATGAACTATATGTGGTTTAAAAATTTTAATATGCTATCCACATATTTCACTTCCTCATTTAGGTGCTGATCAGAGTCATCGACACCAACAACCACCGGCCGCAGTTCTCTCAGCAAGTGTACATGGTGAACGTCCCTGAGGATAAACCAGCCGGCTCTGCGGTCCTGCAGATCAACGCAGTGGACAGGGACGAGAAGAACAAGCTGACCTTCACACTCCTGAGCAGCACAGATCCCTTCAGTCTGAGGAAGTTTCGTCTGGACCCTGGAAGTGGCATCCTCTACACCACAGAGCGACTGGATCATGAGACAATGCATCGTCACGTCCTCACCGTCATGGTAATGAACACGTGAACACTAACAGCAATTCTTCCATAGATTATGAGAAGCTCCTAAATAGTACTCATTAGGAATCTTTTTATTTTTGTTGCTGCATTCAAAAGAGAAATTCCCAGGGAATTAAGATAAGCCTGTTTGTTTCTGTGCTTTCTAAAATGTGAATAGTTTTCTCTTCAATTATGCCACTCTTGAAGAATGAAGTATCCCTCGAGGGGCTCTTCACGCTGCCTCTTATTTTATTTTCTCTTTTCTTCCTTTCTTCATATTTTATAATTTGCAGGTTCGAGACCAGGACATTCCAGTGAAGAGGAACCTCGTGCGTGTTATTGTGGATGTGGATGACACCAATGACAACGCGCCCTGGTTTGTAGGCACACCGTACTCCGGCCGCGTGTTTGAATCTGCTGCTATAGGCTCTGCGGTTCTTCAAGTGACGGCCCTCGACAAGGACAAGGGCTCCAACGCAGAGGTCGTCTACAGCATTGAATCAGGTAAATGACTGCTTACTTAGTGTGGCTCACAGTTTAAGCCACTATTTCCGCTAATCATGAAAGCAGAAAGCGTTTCTTTGTAACATAAAGCTCATAGAAAAATGTATGAGTCATTGGCACTGCTGCCCACTGGATCTTCATGAATGAAATACTTTACGAAGGCGTCGGAGAATATTGAAGACTTTGTTTTGAAGGATCTGAAAAGAAATGTTAGAGATGCGCAGCTTGCCGTCAGATTTTCCCACGATGGTTTTTCTCGCACAATAAGCTGTTGTCTGAAAAAAAGGAAACATGTGGCAGTTACATTTTAGTTGGGACGTACGCATATTTGAAATCGCAGAGATGATCTAATGCAACTGAATTGTAGCCTGCTTTGATTCTGGACAACCTTGGATTTAGAATATCTGGGGAAACTTGCAGTTTGAACACCCTTTAGACAATTTACTTGGTTTAGCAACAATAAAATAAAACTTTTTTTTGTTTTCTCTCTCTTACAGGAAATGTGGCAAACTCATTTGGTATTGACTCCGTCCTTGGAACCATAACAGTTGGCAAAGAGCTCGATCGCAGCAGCAAGACCATGTTTGAACTCATCGTAAAGGCTTCAGATAAAGGAATACCTCCCCTGTCAGCTACAACCACTGTGCACATTGTAGTAACGATTTCTGACAACGCAGCCCCCAGATTCACTGAAAAGGAGTTTTCTGCAGAAGTCAGTGAATCGGTGCTCACAGGAAGCTTCGTCAGCTTGGTCACCGCTGTCAGCCAGTCCTCTGTTTTCTATCAGATTAAAAGTGGCAACATCAACAACGTATTTGACATAAACCCAAATTCAGGAGTGGTTGTGACACAGCAAGCTTTAGATTACGAGACCGCCTCGCAATACAAGCTGATCATACAGGGAACTAACATGGCTGGACTCGCCAGCAACACAACTCTTTTGATTCACCTCAAGGACGAAAATGACAACGCTCCCGTCTTTATCCAGAGGGAATTCAAAGGTGTAATCAGCGAGTCAGCCCCCATCAACAGCATCGTTCTGACCCACGGAAACACTCCTTTTGTCATTCAAGCGTCTGATGCCGATTGTGACCAGAACGCCATGCTCATTTATCAAATTGTGGAACCCTTTGCACTTAACTATTTTGCTATTGACTCGAGCACGGGAGCCATCAGAGTCACAACGGCTTTGGATTACGAACAAAGAAAAGTTTTCCGCTTCACGGTGCAGGTCCATGATCTTGGAATGCCACGACTGTTTGCAGAGACGCCGGCCAATGTGACCATAGAAGTTATTGATGTCAATGACTGCTCACCTGCTTTCAGCCAAGACTTTATGAGGCAACTATCATTGTGCCGACATACAAAGGCGTAGAGGTCATTCAAGTCAATGCCACTGATGCTGACTCCGGCCCCAACGCCAAAGTGCTTTTCTCCATCTCCGAGGGAAATATCGGTGATAAATTTAAAATGGATCCAATCACAGGCATGATCTCGATTCAGAATATCACTCAGCTCAGGAGCAGGTATGAATTAAAGGTGAGGGTTTCGGACGGCAGATTTGCCAGTGTGGCTACAGTGAAAATCAACGTGAAGGAAAACAAAGAGAGCAAGCTTAAGTTCACTCAGGAATCCTACAAAGCCTACATTCAAGAAAACTCCTCCGAGAAGAAAACGCTAGCGGTTATTGCCGTTGTCGGGAACCAAGTGAACGAACCTCTGTTCTATAAAATCTTGAACCCCGACAGCAGGTTTGAAGTCAGCCGCACATCTGGAGTCGTCTCAACCACCGGAATTCCATTCGATCGTGAAGTGCAGGACAAATACGACATTGTTGTGGAGGTCACCAGAGAGGACAGATCTGATGACGGAGCTCACGTTGTAGTAAACGTTCAGGTGGAGGACATAAATGACAATAAACCGATGTTTGTGAACCTGCCCTATCACGCTCTTGTTCAAATGGATGCAGAGGAAGGGCAGGTGATCCGGCAAGTCACAGCAGTGGACAAAGACATCGGAGCAAATGCAGACATTCATTATCACCTAAAGGAGCATCAGGAGTACTTCCAAATAAGCCCCGCTGGGGAAATCTCACTGAGAAGGAAGTTTCAGATGGATTCGCTTAACGCTGACTTTGTCATTGTTGTTATGGCGAGGGATAATGGAGAACCAGCTCTCTCAGCTGAAGTCGAAGTGCCAGTGAGAGTGGTGAACAAAGCCATGCCTGTGTTTGAGAAGCCTTTTTACAGCATTGAAATCCCTGAAAACATTCAATTACACTCCCCCGTGCTTCATGTGCAGGCCAATGACTCTGAAGGCCCTCGCATTGTGTACACCATTTCTGAGGGGGATCCTTTCAAGCAGTTCTCGATTGATTTCAACACAGGTGTGATTCATGTGATTCAACCTCTGGACTTTGAGACACACCCTGCCTACAAATTAAATGTAAGGGCCACGGACTCTCTCACCGGCGCACACTCTGAGGTGTTTGTTGATATCATATTGGAAGATGTGAATGACAATGCTCCCGTGTTCCTGTCAAAGGTCTACCGTGCTAACATTTCGGAGGCTTCTGTTATCGGAGCATCTGTTTTGCAAGTCGATGCCAAAGATGCCGATACCGGTAATAACCAAGAAGTCTTCTTTCAGTTGGTTGAGGAAAGAGGGAAGAGTTCAGACTATTTCAGCATCGATCGGGACACGGGAATCATTTCTGCAGCTCAGCTGCTTGACCACGAAGAGATCCAGCAACACAAGCTGCGAGTCCGTGTCGTGGATGGAGGTGTTCCAGCGCTCTCCAGTGATGTCACTGTCACAGTCGACGTTACTGATCTGAACGACAACGCTCCGGTCTTTACAGAGCACACCTACAAAAGCACGATCAGTGAGTTGGCTCCACGTGGGCACTTCATCACCCAAATCCAGGCGTCTGACGCCGACAGTTCAGACGTGAACAAGTTGGAGTTCTCAATTATCTCTGGAAATGAAGATCAGAACTTCGCCATCAACAAGCAAACTGGTGCAATTGTCATCTCCAACCACCGCCAGCCACATATGCAGCCTCTTTACAATCTCAACGTTTCAGTCACAGACAGCGTTTTCAGAAGCTCAGCCCTCGTCAGTGTAACAGTTATTGGCGCCAATTTCCACAACCCTACCTTTTCTCAGGAGGACTATTTATTAGAGCTTGTCGAAAACTCCCCTGCCGGTACTTTGGTAGGAGAAGCAAAGGCTGCAGATGATGATGAAGGCATCTACGGGAAAATTACATACCAAATCATCAATGACTTTGCAAAAGACAAGTTCTCTGTCAATGAAAATGGTGAAATTTTCACTCTGGAAAGTCTTGATCGTGAAAATCCAGCTGAGAAAGTGATTCCCATTTCTCTCGTAGCTAAAGATGGTGGTGGAAAAGTTGGCTTTTGTATTGTCAACGTCATTGTCACCGATGCTAATGACAATGCCCCACAGTTCAAGGCAGTTGAATACAAAGCCTCTATTGCGTCTGATGTCCCCAGAGGAACATCTGTGGTTAAAGTTGGAGCTTCAGATATGGATGAAGGGAGCAACGCTGACATTGAGTATTCACTTGAAGCAGATGTTGAAAATGTTGAGGAGAACTTTGAAATCCACCCAACCTCTGGAGTCATTGTAACCAAAGAAAGCCTCATTGGACTGGAAAATGAGCTCTACGCATTCTTCGTAAGGGCGAAAGATACTGGCAATCCCCCCAAACAGTCAGTTGTACAGGTCTACATACGTATTGTTGCTCCAGAGATCCCCATTCCCAAATTTGCAGAGCCGCATTATCGTTACACAATTGCTGAAGACCTTCCCATCGGCACAGAGATCGACGTGATCCAGGCTGAGAGTGAGCAGCCCGTTGTTTACAGCATTGTGAGGGGCAACACTCCAGAAAGCAACGAAGATGAAGTGTTTGTTGTAGATAAGGAAAGTGGCACATTGAAACTCCAGAAGAGCCTCAACCATGAGATGACCAAATGGTACCAACTCACCTTGTTGGCCCAATCCAAACAAGAAAATTACGAGGTAGCCGCATCTGTAAATATAAACATCCAGGTGAAAGATGTTAACGATAACAAGCCAGTCTTTGAGTCAGACCCTTACGAAGCTGTCATTGTGGAAAGCCTTCCCAGTGGGACTCAAGTTATTCAAGTCAAAGCCAACGACCACGACTTTGGAACCAACGGCCATGTTGTCTACAGCCTGGACCCCACGCAGGAATCGCCAGAGATCCCCGAGCTCTTCGCTGTTAATAGTGAAACCGGTTGGGTGACCACCTTAAAGGAGCTGGACCGTGAGACGATGGACAAATACTCCATCAAGGTTCTCGCCACGGACCAAGGCGACAAAATCCAGCACGCCACTGCCGCCAGGGTGGAGGTAACGGTGGCCGACGTGAACGACAACCCACCGCGCTTCACGGCAGAGATCTACAAAGGCACGGTCAGCGAAGACGACCCTCCTCCCAGCGGGGTGATCGCCATCCTCAGCACCACTGATGACGACTCGGAGGACATCAACAAACAAGTGAACTACTTCATAACAGGTGGGCCTTTATCATTTTTGCGTAGCTGATAAACTAAATGCCCAGAGTTTGCACTCGTACTCCTTTGTGTAACAGTGTTTTATAAACACTTCTTTGGGGGAGATTATCCATTTATGCCACTTAATATGATGATAATATCTCATCTTTGAAACATTACACAGCCCTGTTATCTGTTAGGAGTCTGAGTTCTCGCTGAATTTGCACAAGCTCTAGGCAAATATTTAGGTCATTATACTACAGAAATGTATAATTATCTCAATGCTTTGAAATAGATTGGAGAAAAATACTTCCTCTGGTGCTAATTAGCAAATGTGAATATCTATGCCAAGTCTGGAAACATCAAGTGGAATCAGAATCCGGCAGTATCATTAGTTAATGCACATGGTCTGTTTTGTCTTGTGGACCAATAATAATTGGTTTACAAATTAAACATTGCCTTTTTGGAACAGCAATACATGTTTAAGTAAGTAAATAAAATTTTAGTAATTAATAATTGATGTGCTGTAAATTGTTTCTTCTGGCTTCTGCTGGTCATGCTAAAATTGATGAATTTAATGTTCAACCCCGAAACAGGAGGTGACCCACTCGGCCAATTCGCCATCGAACACATTCAAAATGAATGGAAGGTCTCAGTCAGGAAGTCCTTGGACCGAGAGGAGAAGGACAATTATCTCCTGAACATCACAGCCAGTGATGGCATCTTCACAGCCAAAGCCGTGGTGGAGGTCAAAGTGCTCGACGCCAACGACAACAGTCCAGTGTGCGAGAAGGTAAGACTGCCGCTTTCTGGAGATATTTCAGTCCCACTTCTCTTTTGATCTTGGTATTCACGATAATTTCTTCCTCTCCTCCATTTCCCTACGTCTGTCCTCCAGTCTGTGTACAGTGAAAGTGTCCCTGAGGACTCCCCTGCTGGGAGGCTCATCCTGCAGGTTTCCGCCTCTGATGCTGACATCCGCTCAAACGCCCAAATCTCCTACGAGCTCCAGGGAGTTGGATCCGAACTGTTCGTTATTGACTCAGACACAGGTGTGTATGTGTGCAATAATAGCCATTCACACAAATATCGCTTTGTATAGAGAACAATAATTGTGTCGTGTTTTCTGCTCCAGTTGCCGTCTCAATCTCTTGTATTGAATATCGCTCATATTCCCTTCTTTATTGCTGTACGAAGCCAAGCGCGTCCACAGATAGCGAGCAGATTTTCACTCCCGCTGAGATGGAGGTTATTCTGATTATTAGGGAGTGGTATGTGGGGCACTGGCGTTGAAGTCTGGCATAAAAAGACTGTTGGTCCTCCGCTTGGAGCCACAGAATCAAAGGGGCTGCTCAGCATGACAGCAGTTTTACATTCTACATGAGCGTTTTGATCCCTCTGCAAATCGTTATTGCTTTTTGTGCGTGCGAATCATTGTCAACCATGGAGGAACCAAGATAGTTTTCTTCTGCCCAGTTGTTATTTACTTATTCTTTTCTTTCTTTATTTTTTAACACAGCCAATAATGTCTTCCTGCGGGGCAAACGAAAGACTCACAGTGGCTCTAAAGTACAGAGTTGCACACTTAGTTTGAATTTATAGCTGCTATTTTTCTTGCCTGCAAATAATTTCTGCTGGGACATCCTCTAAATCAGACCTTCCATCTGGCCACTTGGGTGGAAAGTAAGAAAATAAAAGACAATGTCAGCTACTCAAAGCCAACCTGAAATAAACACAAAATAATGGCATGAAAGGGCAAAACAAACCAAGCCAGGCAATGATGACCAGTAGATGGGAGCCATTCGGCTCGTCTGCTGTTGCATAGAAACCCAAAGTATTCGGACTTAATATGCCGAAGCCGACACTGAGACAGACAATAAAGCTTCAATGCCATCCTGCCGTCTTTTGGCAACCGTCAGCACTGAACAGCAGTGCAACTGTTATGTAGAGGGAATATTATTCTTTTTTTTGTTTTTTTCAGTGCAGACAAGTAGGATTACTGCTGATGAGAATTGCCAAGAGGTCCCAGAGTTTTCCAGAGAGGTTGTTCTAATGCTGGCTGCTTCACATCCCAGAACACTTCCAGGCTGCTTCTAACTGCCAACTCTGATGTTTTCTCCCCCCCTCCCCTCCCCTCCCCTCCCTTCCCTTCCCTTCCAGTCCATCCATTTGCCATTCACTGGTGCTTCAATTACTTATTTATCCCTCCCTCCTCTCAGTTAAAAGCCATTAGTTGTTTGAATGCATCTTACTTGGTTAGTAGATGGTCGACAGCCTGGTTACAGCATTTTTAGGGAGGCGGTTCTCTTACTCACAACCACAATGTTTTCATTAACCACATACAAGTCGTTTTAAATCCAGGAGCGAATTCTGCATTATTTATGAAACGATCTCACTGTCATGTCTGACTCTTAGGGGAGCTGAAGACCCTGCAGCCGTTGGACCGGGAGGAGCAGGAGGAGCACCTGTTCAAAGTGAGGGCAGTGGATGGAGGCGGACGCTACTGTGAGTCTGACGTCCACATCACGGTGGAGGATGTCAATGACAACCCGCCGCAGTTCTCATCCGACCCCTACGCCATCACCGTCTTTGAGAACACAGAGATGGGCACCTTTGTGGCAAAACTGCAGGCGAACGATGTCGATACCGGTAAGGAAATTGATTTTCAATTGTTTCTACGTCAACATGCACTTCGGCTCAATCAGTGAGCTAAACCTGTCCAACACTTAGAATATAATGTGAGGAAAGTAGAGCGCAGTCTACTCTGATGGATGAACCTGCATCGGTTTGGGAAATCTGACTTAGATTAGACAGATTAGATAATCTTTTATTTGTCGCACAATGGGGAAATTTAGATTGTAAGCCAGCGAATAAATGTGTTCATTTGACTTTCATGGAGCGGTCAGTGAATCCATTCAAATTAGGAGGTATATTGCAGCAGAACTTCAAGTGAAGAATATTTTAGCTGTACTTGCTTTCATTTCAATGGATGAATTAGTTCAGATCCATCACCACCAACTATGTGACAGTTTTGGCATTATAATGCTCGTGTGCCTCCTGAACTACACTTTCAACCTCTTGGTCCTTAATATTAAGTGTTCGTACAAGCAGATTTTTCATTTCTTGTCACCTGTCGTCCCTTATTTTGACATGGAGGAGGATTTACGAAGCCGCACACGTATTGGTCGAAAGCTTTTGTCTCCTGCGAAGTTTTTCAGTGTTCACAGCTGACTTGTTTTTACAAAAGAACCCGGTGAAAAAAGGGTCTTTAATGTGAAAGAATATACACCGCCGGCAAAAAAGTCAGTGTCTTCATCTTCAGTGATCTGTGGAAAAGACATGGATCATCAGCTTTTATGACTTAAGTTTTGAAAGGAGTTTTTGAAAAGACACCACCCATCAAACTCTTGAAATGCTGAGTATCAGTATTTCTGCAGCAGTGTGTCAGCATGGGGTGAAGTCTGAAGCATGACCAGGCAGTGGTAGTTTGAGAAAGCATTTCAGTAATGTGGTTATTAAACCTTTGACACCATGAAGTTGAACATATGTGTTTCTAAAGATTGTTGAAATTAATGTTAGTGAGCATATATGTAGTATTTATGTGATTCTTTAAACATGCATTCTTTCTGTTGGTGTTACGTGAAAAGCAGCATGTAAAGTTACAGGATGTTCTTTATTTACATGGAGAGTTCCCTAATATAAACGTACATTCCGATCATCTCCTTTATTAAAGCTAACGCACTTGAAGATAAAAAAAAATAAATAAAAAAAAAGCTGTTTTCCAGGTTAAATTTTGTCTGCTGAAGCAATAATAAATGACAAGACAAGCTCACATATGCCTGTACGATATGGTAGAGTCTATCTGTACTCCACAGTTGACTGCAGCTCGATTGTTAACTGATCCATCTTTTTTCCACTTTGCAGTAATACTAGATCAGGGGTGGGCAGCTAATTTTCCCAAAGGGTGTCATAAAAAATTTGCACTACTATTTCAGGCCAAGGGTTTTGCTTGATTACAGTTAAATCTCTTGATAAGAAAGCAGCTTTTTACGAGCTACAGTTGTTCTGCGTCACTTTTTCTTTGGCAGTCTTTGTCTCGGAACCAAGATAACATTTTTCCAAATTTCAGGTTCAGAAAATAAGTAAATAAAAATACATATTCTTTCATTAACTTGTCATTTTCTTCAGTGAAATACTAGCTTTGTGAGGTTCTCAACTGCCAGCTCTGCTCGTCCAGGTGCTAGACACAACCGATCATGTAATAATGGCCAATAACTTAGGCTGAGGCTGGAGGCTACACCTGCTACGACAGGGCAGAAGACAGCAGGAATAACCTGGATGTGTTACTGCGTAGAGAGAAAACCACACATATTCACACTCAAGGGCACTGTAGAGCGATCACTGGAACAAAGCCTGGAGTACAGACTTGGGGAGAACATGCAAACTCTCCACAGATCAGCCACAGGTTTCCTCATTGTTGTTGTGATGTGGCCATTGTCATTAATGCTCCACCATGCAGCCCAGCCTGACAATAAAATCAGTAATTTAAAGATCTGCATGTACAGAATTTAAAGAATTTGCACAAAGCTGAGCCACAGGACGGACTATTCTGAATCAATGCTCATTGCGAGTTATGAAATTCGATCTTTATCTGAGTGAACGTAGCAGTGCAATGTGTGCGATGCTGAGACGTCACAATAAATTCCTCGGATTCACAATCAAAGCAAAGCTCCCATCTCTTTTACCTCCTGCTGATCAAACCCGTCTGTTTATTGGAAGACTTCCTTCCTCTGATGCTGCCGCATTCTGTTTCACATTGTGTCACAGAGTTGTTCAGCCTCTTTACAGATTATTGTTCCAGCAACGGTTCTCACACGCGGGTGCCATCGCAAGTCGCCGATTGAGGGATTGAATAAAGACTACTCTGAGTTACTTTGTTTAAAGTGCACTGGAAAGTGAGTCCAGGCTCAGTGACAATACGTTGAGCACATGCTTGAAGAATAAGAGCATCATCAAGATGCTGATGCATTTTGGCTTCAGCGCTGACTCGCCTCGCTCAGGTTATTATCGTTCCATTGTGGAGCTGCTTTCCACTAAATGGCAAGAGGGAGGGATAACAAATGTGAAATTTCATGAATGATCAACCCCTCAAATTAAAAGCTCCATTACACTCTAATGAAATTCTTCTCTCTTCAAGCCGAATTCTCCAAAGGGATGATTGCAATTTTCTGTTTGCCTGGTGCAAAGCCGCAGGGCCACATATTTATCTCCAGCGTCTCCTCCTTTTAGCAAACTTTGCCAATCTCCTAGATGCCCGCATGTGAAGAAGGCCATGAGCTTAAACGGCACACTTTAACAGTCACTTAAACTACTTGAGAGAGGTTTTTTTTAGTGGACTTGTCACCCCGGCTTGAACAACCATCTCAGCCTGTAAGCTGGCACAGAATCGACACCGTCTCCTCCCATTTCCCACATCTTGTTTTTCCTCCTTTTCTTTTTTTTTTGGGGGGGGGTCGGGGACTGACAGCTTGACAGAATGAAAACGATGCTAGAACTGGAAACCCTCTGAGAGGGTAAAAAAAAAATAAAACACACGCTAAATAGCATAAGGAAAGAGCTGGCATTAAGACATTTCTTCCCGGAGGCTTTACTGGCACAACGTTTGCTTCAGTTTTGAATATCGGGGATAAGGGTAGTTGAAGGAAGGGTGGAGAGGAAAAAAAGGTGCACCCTGCAGTGCAGCCAGGGGCAGTAATTATTTAGAGTTACACTGAGTGAGAGCAGAAAGAGGATTTGATCAGTACACACACACACACACACACATTCACACACGTGTATTGCACACTGCAGGAGCTTTTTCTTTTTTCTTTTTTTTTTTATGTCTGTCTAGTATTTTTGATTTAAGTCCCGTGCAGACCTGCAGCGTCTCGGCGTAGATTTGACCCAGTTCACTCAGGCTTCAGTCAGCCGTACTGTACTTGCAACCCGCCATCAAAATGCAAAGAATAATGTATAACCCGCCCCCAAAGAGAAAAGAAACGACTTTATCCTCCACGTTTGCCCATGCTGATGTCTGAGTGGACTCATTCTCAAATCTGCTGGTTCTCTGTGATCCTTCTATGATGTTTGATACGTACCCACATTGCAGTTCCCAGGTCCCAGCCGCCACCGCAATCTCTGACAGGCAGCACTTATCAGAGTGGAGTGATTATGAACCAGACAGAGGAACAGACCCAGACTGGTCCCCTTGATCTATGATAAACCTCCAAATTCCTCCTCTGATTCTGCTTTGTCCTTTATCGCTCTACCTGGATCTGAGTGGCTCTCTTTGCCCTCCTCGTGGCCTCACTCCTCTTATTCCCCACTTTCACTTTCCTCCATCACAGAGAAATTTTTATCGCTTTTTTTTGCCTCCACATTTTGCCAGCTACGGGCTGCAGACGTTCTGTTTTCGTCCGTCCGTGCGTTGGTTTCATTTTTATTAAGCAGTTAATCTCTAGAGAGTGGCTTTTGAGGGTTTAATAAAATTTCGTTCTCAAAGAGGAATCGAGGCGGTTTTTGTTTGCCGAAGTGAAAGGTCAAGATCTTCTATATATACCACCTTTATTTAAACCGAAGTCCTCGAGCACTTGAGCAAAATGCGAGGTAAACCTTGGAGAGATCTCCAGTCCATCACAGGACGAACACAGATCCCTCTCTTACTCTTAAGGACAATTTTACATCACAAAGTAAATTAATAAGCATTTATTCGACTTGTTGGAAGAACACAGTAGAGAAAACATCCACAAGCACATGGAAAACATGCAATTTTCATGCAGACAGACAGGGTCAGCCCCTGCTGCAGCACTCCGCTCTGTGACGTCACATTTGATTTTTGAGGATGTGGCATCTTCGCAAAATCTTGTGATAATGAGTCGTGTTTACACATATTCTGTCTGAATCCGGTTTGGGGATTTAACTCGACCATATCGTTGGTATGCTCTGTCTTTAGGAGTTTCAGTAAACCTTTACGTTCTGACCTGTTGAGAGTTTTGTCACAATTTCTGTTAAACATTTATTTATTTTTTTGTCAGGGTTTTATCAGCCTTGGCAGCTTTGGTCTTCACAAGAGGGCTTCAGATGAACTCCTTCGCAAGATGAAGATGTGCAAATGCAGAGCGACAGTTAGGGAAAATGCATTTTTTAATGAGAAAAGTAGCTCAAGGTGATATAGTGTGACATAGAATGTCACACTATAGATTTTCTCAAAATATACAAACTGACTGAATGTCCCAGCTTTTTTCAGGCCTTTTCACCTGCAGATTGAAAAGAGCATACAATCAGAAACATATGTGCAAGGAGTAATATAAACAATCACATTTCAATAGAAGTGAATTAACCAGCGTTAACAATTGTCTCAAGGATGATGAGACCAGATGAAAGTGATGAGAAACCATATAAGCAGAGTTCCCCTTGCTTAGTCTCTCTAGGATGATAATGAGATCCATGGAGGATGGGGGCACTTACCTGATAAATGGGAATATAATAGCATATTCCAAATGGGGGCCACCTGCGGAAAAGCATTATGATTATTATTGTGATCCGTCTCTGTCTTGTTTCTGGGACCGTCTTGCTTGTGGGAGGACATGAGTTATGGGGATGGCATGGATTAGACATTTACAGCTCCTGTTTATCAGGGCCTGTGTGAAAGACGGATGTTTTGGAATGAGGAAGGAAGGTGAAGGTTTTAATCATTCATGAATCAATACATCAAAATAAGGAAACAATATGCTTGTTTACGCCTTCTACTTAAAGGGGCATTTCAGTTTATGTGGCCATCATTCTCATTGTGGATAGTAACATTTTACTCGCCAGCGTAATGGCTGAGATGTGGGAGGAAATAAACAAGCTGGGTCAGAAACACAGGCGAAGGCGTAAACTGGGAGCCGCCGTCCAAACGCAATTGTAAACATTCACGTTGCAAATTAAACCGACGTGTCGTCTTTTGATGTCACTCCAGGTCTCAACGGCAACATCCTCTACTCGCTGGTCAACTCTGCAGACGGCTTCTTCTCAATTGACGAGCACACCGGAGTCATAAGCCTGGAGCGAGCTCTGGACCGCGAGGTGCAGTCGGTGTACGAGCTGAGGGCCCGCGCCAGCGACCAGGGCTCGCCGCGCCTGTCCTCGCTCTGTCAGGTGCAGGTCTCAGTCCTGGACATCAACGACAACCCGCCAGTGTTCGAGCACCGCGAATACACGGCGACCATGTCCGAGGACGTGGCCGCGGGAACCCAAGTGGTCAGGGTGCAAGCGGCCAGCAGGGACGCCGACGCTAACGGGGAGATTTCCTACAGCATCGTCAGCGGGAACGAACACGGCATGTTCAGCGTGGACCCGCGTACTGGTAATACTTTTTCACCTCATCTTTAATGCACCTAAAACACTCATTAATGTTTCCAATTTAAAATTTAATTTAAAAATCAGTTACAGTTGGGAACTCCTGTGGAGGTGGGAAACTCTGACTTCCAAGTTTGGTGGCTGTTTCTCAAATACGTATAATGTCTTGCTGCTCATAAAATGTAATTATTTGTAGACTTCATTGCACAGTTTTTGAGATACTGAAAAACATTTTATTAAATATTAACTGCGATAAGGGAGGTGGAATACAGCGTGCATCAATCAGAAAATACTATTACTCACATAGTCACATGATTACAGTTGTGTTAAAGATTGTTGGAGTTGCTTCTCGTGACATCCCCAGTTTGAAGTTGGTCAGGTGTGTGCCTCCGAAGTCCTAAACTTTGTGTAGATATTAAAATATAAAATCAAAGTCAAAGGAACGACTATTCAAAGTTGGTAGCAGGCTTTCTTTCTGTCTTTCTGGCAACGTTGGGATAGGTTAGCTCTGGCTTTGCCATGCAACACGAGAGAAGAAAAAAGGAGGTTTAGTTTTTTTTGGGGGGGGGGGGGTTTCTTGCTGCAAGCAGTATTATAAGACAGTGTGCCTCAGGCAGGCCTGATCTTTGATTTTCAAATAAGCGTCAGTGACAGATGACGGATGGATCGCAGTTCAAGGGGCATTCAAGCTTAAAATGTTTGAATGTAGGAGTATAAAATGTATGACAGTGACTCCTCTGCAAAATAGTTCTGTAAATATATTTATGTGTTCAAGAAATTAGTAAAATTAGAAATTCCACTGCTGCCTGCAAAGTCTGCCTGCATCTATTCTTGCCGTTTCTTCGTCCTTAGGTGACATCTTCGTGATTGAGCCGTTGGACTACGAGGCCTCCCATGAATACTACATCACCATCGAGGCCACAGATGGCGGCTCGCCGCCACTCAGCGACATGGCGACTGTGAACATCAACCTGACTGATGTCAACGACAACAGGCCCGTCTTCAGCCAGGACGTGTACACAGCCGTCATCAGCGAGGACGCGGAGCTGGGGAAGACCGTGTTGGCGGTGAGAATGCAAACAGCCTACTACGGGACACATTTGTATACAGCAGGTGCTTGTTGTGGGGAAATAAGCCATAATTACTATAAGACTGCATGTGGGGCGAGACATATTTTATCCCCCCCCCCCCCCCCCCCGCTTCACTTTCCTCCAGCTAAATCTGTCACTCGCTTCACCTTCTCACTCAGCCGTCGGTTTACTCCCTCATAGCTTCTCCTCCTTCGCTGCCCATTACTCACTGAATACACCATCGCATATCTGCACCTGTGGCAAATCACCATCTGGTGGAGCAGCTAAATGAGGACTGATGCTCTTCATGCTCACTGCACGCCTGTTCCCGTGCACTATCTGACACACATGCTCAAACTTTAATTAAAAGACACTTGACTCATTAAGCTCCCATCCTTGATAAGGCATTCTCTACCTTTTGTGAATCAATTTTCCCTCCAATCCATTTTTATCTGCCGAGGCAGCCCAACCCCCTTTCCCTCGCCTCATAAACCCCCCCCCCCCCCCCCCCCCCCCCGCTGCTTACGGCCATTTTATCTGTGTGTCTAATGTACCTAGAGAAAAATTATCCATCAGAAAATTAGTTTTTAATATCTGCCATTCCCTCATCCTTATAAATCTTTACTGTCGGCTGATTTCCCCGGGGATCCCTCTCAATATGTGACAGTTGGTGGTTTGAAGACTTTCTGTGTGTCCTGTGTGTAGCTTTACGTGAGCTCGAGGTCGATTGGAAGGCGCATTAGGTCGCTGACATCTGTGTGATACTGAGCATGTGAAGCTATTTTCATCAGCGTACTTCATAGTCTTCATATGTAACAGAGACTGAGAATCCAAAAGACGATGCTCAGGTTAAACATTAAGTTACACTCCAGCAAAAAGAAAGTTCTGTTTGCCAGTGGTGCAGCATGATAGTTTCAGGAGAAAGAGCCGAGATGCAGACGCATGGGTAACAAAATAAAATAAAATATATTACTTGAACAAAAAAGAAAGTCCAAATGGAAAGAGCACAGGTGGCATATCAATCACAGATAGAAGGATAAAAGTACTCACTGGGAAAATGGGTACTAAGACAGGAACTGACTCATGGCAGCTGCACACTGTGTCATCCCAGATAAAACACAAGCAATCATGATGTCTCTTCTTGTGACATAGGAAGATTTCTGTTTACATTTACCAGATGTGTGACGTCTTTATTTAGGAAGCAATTGATCTTTGTAAAAAACTGAGTGACAAAATAAGTTTTCAGAGCCTGTTATATCAGTTTTATGTCATATGACTTTGTCTTAAAGATTGATTGATTGATTGATTGATTGATTGATTGATTGATTGATTGTATGATTGATTGATGGCTGTAATGTTTGATTGACTCAAAGGTTGTGGCTGAGGATTTAGACGGGCCTTCTTATGACCATGTGCGATACTCCATTGTGGACGGAAACCACGGCAGCCCCTTCACCGTCGATCCGGTCAGAGGAGAGCTTAAAGTCGCCCGCCAGCTGGACAGAGAGAGGGTAAGAGAGAAGAGCAGACACAATGCTGACTGTTCACATACAGTTTAATCCACCGTGGAACTAATTGCAGTCTATGCAGAATCCAATCAGAGTCATGTCAGGCCTAATAGGGAGGCTTGTTTACCGATCTCTGTTGCATTATTGCTTACAAAAGCAGCACCGCCTGTGTATGGTAATTCTCCTCTCTCTCTTCCCTGTCAGACATCTGGGTACACTTTGACGGTGGTGGCCTCCGACAACGGGGTGCCCTCGCTTTCCAGCAGCACCGTGATCAACATTGACATCTCAGACGTCAATGATAACCCGCCTCTTTTCTCCCAGGCCAACTACAGCCTCATCATTCAGGTGAGAGGGATGTAAGGGGTCAGTGCTGCTGACTGATAAGAGGCGGAGCGAGAATAAAGTAGATGGAAAGAACGAAAGGAGAGGAGGGAGGTGCAGGGCAGGGTTGCTGTGGACACCGAGAGAGGGATTAACAGGAGGAAATAATAGGAGAGCATGCGACTGGAATGTCAAGAAGCAAGTGGGAGGATGGAGCTGGAACAGAGGTAAGGAGAAGGGAGGAAGAGGGGGAAGGCAACAGAATTGAAAGGCAGTCGCTGCATCTTAAGTATGAAAATGCAGATTAGGGGTAGAGGCAAAGGACTGTAAAGCAGGAGAGAGGGAGAGCGGGACCATGTAAGATACTAAGCTGATAAAACCTGAAGTGGAGGAAAGCGCTGTAGGGATGAGAATGCGGAATGATAAAGAGATTCACCTGCATTTCATTTTTGAAGATCAAAAAAACAATTTCTAAAGGTAGGGTGGTAGACGATTAGTTTTCAAGATTCCTCTCTTGTTTATAAAACTGTAAAGAAAAGAGAGAATTTGAAGAGATGCTGTGTGGAGGCATGGCACACACTGCAAACAGCGCCAGCACTTCACGATGAAACATCGTTCTGCCTCCTGACTGCTTGTATTTTACCTACCGTGGAGCGTTGATCAAAGTACAGTACAACTTCTAACTAAAATGGGACAAAACACACACAGAGCATCCACATACTGTACGAATCCACCAGGAAGCTCAGTAGTTTTTTTTTTGTTTTTTTTAAACACTCTAGAATGAAAGTGAGTTTTGAGTGGGGATTTCAAAGAGTCAACAGAAAGGAGAGATCTGAAGCCCATTCAGGGACAGACGAGCAACAGACAAAGCACTGACAATGAAAGTGACAGTCTCTTTCTACTGTTGCTCATCAGGAGCTTCAGTGTGGCCAAGCTGCTGGTCAAGGACAGCTCACAAACACCACAAACCACAATGAGGCTTCTCCTGCTCACACACAACGTGCTGATGACGACTTAGTCATCGTCTGTTGAGCTTGTTTGCTCGATGCCGTTCAGACCGTGACGTACAGGTGCATGGAAGTTGGTCATTTTCCTCCTAATATAATCCAAACTGTATTAAACACAGACTTTTGATCCTTTATAATCATAGCCATGGAAACCAGAGAAAGGAACTTCTGAAGAAGAATTGGTCAAAGTTTACAAAAAGAGGCAGAAGTACGTCGTCTTTTTTTTCTTTTTTCTTCGGAGCTACTTTCTTCTCTCAAAGCAAAACTTGGAGCTTCACATTGAAGTCTCACATCTTTTAAGGCGTTTCAGTGCGAGGCAGTTGTTACACATCCTGGCGCGAATGTTTTGTTGCACACCAAAGTGCGATTGTCACTGTCACACTTGCTCTGCAGCACTGCGCTCGGTTCCAAAAATTACACAGGGTCCACCCAAAAATGGAAGGTTCTTTTAGGCACTGTGAGATTTTTCAAAGGGTCGCTCAAAATTTCGACCTGCCGCTAGCCTAAGAGGGGAGCTCAAGCAACAACTGAAGTCGATGGGATTTTGATGTGCAAATCTCATACTTTAGCTGTAAAAGCTTGTTTACTGGTGGAGATACCCTGTGCTCCATCACTTTCATGTCTTATTTATAAATAGATTGAAGGTTTTGTGTTTGCCGTTAAGAGGTTGTATCAGCCAGTCATTGTTCTGGCTCCGCAGTGTTGTGCGAGTGCAAATCCCCTTAAACGCATTAGTGATTCAACAGCTCAGTGAAGAAACTGCCTCCTCTTGTCACAAATATTGAAGAACACACTTCTGTCGTGTCGCGCAGGAGAATCGACCACAAGGCACCAGCGTCCTTCACCTCACTGTAACCGATCGCGACGCCTCTCACAACGGGCCGCCCTTCACGTTTGCCATCGTGGATGGGAACGAGGGCGATGCCTTCCACATCAATCAGCAGGGAGCTCTGGTGGCAGCGGGAGCACTGAAAAGGAAAAGTAAAGAACAGTACCTACTTCAAGCACAGGTGAGTCACGGAGCCAATGAGAAACCTGAATTGAGGGGTGTATTGATTTAGCCGTCAAGCCAGAGCGACCTGAGCCATTTGCCCTCCTTCTTTCCCCTGCCTGCACCTTTTCTGCCATGCTTACTCCTTTCCCAATCTAGTCAGCACTCCTCTAAGCAGTTCTACTCTCTGAATCTCCCAAATGTTTAATAGCTTGAAGCCTTGCAAGCATTTCCACATGAGAAGTTGATTTAAAATATGGGGAAGCTGCTGCATACCAGTGCTTCTCACAGGAGCAGCTTAAATAAGACATTTGCTTTGATTTGGCTTGATCACGTGTCACCTCAGGAGGAAAGAGAAAGAGAGAGAGGAGAGAGAGAAAAAGAATGTGTGGGCAGATGGGATATGAAATGTAAGTGCGATGTCTTGTTACACACAAGAAGCACACTCACTCTTGAGTCATCGTTTATTTTCTTGCAGAAGCGATGACCATCCCTCTGAAAGTGTGACGGAAATATCTTATAAACGTTTGGTTGGCTTTAATATCTAATGTACATACTGCACGCCAACACTGTCAAAGCGGGATATGAATACTGCAAGAGCTTGATTGCCCTCTGCTGTTGGGAAAAAGGTAATAAGATTAAAGTTGTGTTTCCTTCCCTCACACTCAGGTGTCAGACAGCGGGAAACCTCAGCTCTTCTCCACTGCCTTCATTAGTGTGCGAATAATCGAGGAGAGTGTGTACCCTCCGGCTGTTCTTCCACTTGACATCTTTGTGTCCACGGCTGGTGACGAATACCCCGGGGGCGTCCTGGGAAAGATCCACGCCACCGACCAAGATATCTACGACACCCTCACCTACAGCCTCGCCCCGTCCTCCCCCTCATCCACGGACGAGAGCGCCGCTTTGTTTTCGGTCTCAGCCTCCGACGGCAAAGTGATCGCCCTGCGGCCGCTGGACGTGGGCCACTACCCTCTAAATGTGACCGTGACCGACGGGCGCTTCACCACGCCCGCTGATGTCACCGTGCACGTCCGGCAAGTGACCCGTCAGGCCCTGGACAACTCCATCGCTGTGCGCTTCGCTAATATCGCCCCTGAGGAATTCGTTGGGGACTACTGGCGCAATTTCCAGCGAGCACTCAGAAACATAGCTGGGGTGAGGAGGAGTGAGGTGCAGCTTGTAAGCCTGCAGCCTTCAGAGCATGGAGATCTCGATGTCCTGTTGACCCTTGAGAGATCGGGCAGCCCCTATCAGTCCCAGGAGGTAAGGCCTCATGAATTAAAGAAATAGACTTACTGATGACTTACAGCTTGTGCAAAGTAGATTGATTCAAAAATGTCAAATATTGCTCAAATTGACTAAAATCCAACACTGTTAATCCCTTGTGAAATCATGATCCAGGACACATTTTATTTCCAGACTTGTAGAGCAGAAACTTTGGAATAACACATAGCTGCATGAAAAGAGTCTGAAGTATCAAAATGGTCTCCTCTTAATTGATTAGTTGCCTCTTTTCTTCCAGCTTTACCCTTTAAATATCTTTACGCATTCATCATTTATCAAAACAGTTGATTAATTTTCTGTGGATTAGCGGAGTCCTCATTTTCAGTGCTAATCCCCTTAAAATGGAGTCGCTTGGTATTCATGTTTCAATTTCCCCCAGGTCGTCTTTCGTAAGCTGAACTCCTCCGCCGCCGTGATCGAGGAGATGACGGGCGTCCGCATCGTGCGCGTGGTGCAGAAGCTCTGCGCGGGCCTGGACTGCCCGTTGCACTTCTGTGACGAAGTGGTCTCTCTGGTTAAAAACAGCATGTCCACCTACAGCACGGCCCGCCTCAGCTTCGTCACGCCGCGGCACCAACGGGCCGCCACCTGCCAGTGTGAAGGTACCACTGCACCTCACACACTTCACACTTCATGTTCTGTGAGATGGTTACTCAGTGGAATTATTTTGCTATTTAGGAGGCAGATGTCCTGTGTTGAACACCCTGTGTGAGAGCAGTCCCTGTCCGGAGGGCATGGACTGCGTGGCGGATCCTAGAGAAACTGTGTACAGTTGTGTGTGTCCTGAAGGCAAAAAGGGAAAATGTTCCGGTAAGACTCTTTATCTGCGACCTTGAATTGTTTGATCTATCGCTACTTGCTCAAAAGGCAGTGGTTGATGTCTGATTGTGTGTATTTACAACGCTTTTTGTCCGTGCTGCTCCTCTTCAGACGGCCAATCGCTGACGTTCAGCGGAAGCGGCTATGTGAAGTACCATCTGATGGAGAACGAGAACAAAGAGTTGATGAAACTTTCTCTGAGGCTCAGGACCTTTTCCAGCCATGCCACTGTCATGTACGCTAAAGGGACGGACTACAGCATCCTGGAGGTGTGTGTGCGTGTGTGCGTGCGTGTGTGTTTGAAAACAATTCAATCAGAATTTTCATTTCTAAGCTCTGCATTACTGCCCAGCTTTTCTAAATCAGAAGAGCTTAACATGGATCTGACCCGCAGTCCCTGGAGACCAGCTGGCAGTTTGTACCAAGCGACTGTGCTGCAGGGTTCAAAAGAGTCACTTTAAAACTCCTTTCACATGAGGGCCGATGGGAATGTGGTGGTGGGTCAAAAAAGAAAAAAAAACAAAAACCACACACACGGGAGCTATTTTAGTAGTGGGAGGGTAACAGACAGCAGTTTTCCACACATTCCTTTTCTCGTCTCGTCTGGTGGAGCAGCCTGAAAAGCCCAGCTGGGTACGAGACAGATTCTGTTCATCAGGCTGCCTTATACAGCTTTCAGTGTCTTGGATCAGCAGTTTAAAATGAAGGGGAACGGTGTTGTTTTAATCTGAAATTGTTATTGTGTACTGGTATCAGAGCCATTTTTTAAAATATATATATATATATATATATATATACCACCAAACTTGAGTGATGGATGGATGGTGCTCGAGCCATTACCACCTGACAATGGACAAAAGGCGAGATACATCCTGGGTAGGTCATCAGTCCTGAAATCATGTTCACACCTACTTGAAATTTAGTCTTCATTTGTGGGAGTAAAACCGAAGATAAACCCACTCATGCACAGGCAACATGCAAACTCTGCCCATAAAGGCTCTGAGCCCTGAATGAACCTGAGATTTGATCCATCCTTTAATCAGATCATGCAACTTCCTGATCCAGTTGTGGTGGGGTGGGGATGTGAGTGGGGGCTCTCTGAGTACAGGAGCCTCCGGCATGATGAACATTATTACAGTTGGTTCCTTTAAAGTAGCCATCACAAGGTAAACCTACTGTATGTATCCATTAAATAAAATGGATTTTTTGTAAAATACAAAAAATATGACATGTTGAAAAAGGTGTAAAACTCGAGTTTTTAAGGTTTTTGTATGAGATTGTTGTCGCTCATAAGAATGACGATGGAATGGAAACCGCATCATTTTTTCATTTTCCAAAAGATTTGGTAACGTCCTCAGTAATGTGAGTTTCACTAAAAGTCAAGTTTCACCCCTTTACACAGAGACGGAGTGTTTTTATTCTCGAAAACACTGCACTCTGCCTAATAATTCATTGCCTCCCAGCTATTGTCATTTACACAAACAGACAAAACAATGCAAGTTTGCCTTTTTCATTTGAAAACATTCTTGTACAAGGAGAACCACCTCACATCTCTCTCTGTTTTCCTCTTGCGATTTCGCAAAGCGGAACAAAAAGATGGCTATTCTCTAATCTCTAATCTCTAATCAGCGTTAACCTACTAGCAACTACCAACGAGCAATTTCGTCTAAGTTTTCTTCCCTCTGTGTCCTCAAATCAGATTGTGAACGGCCGCCTACAGTACAAGTTCGACTGCGGCAGTGGCCCCGGCCTGGTGTCAGTCCACAGCGCTCAGGTCAACGATGGCGAGTGGCACTCCGTTTTACTGGAGGTGGACGGAAACTACGCCAAACTTGTGCTGGACCGGGTGCACGCCGCCTCGGGCACAGCGCCCGGAACGCTGCGCACCCTCAACCTCGACAACAGCATTTACTTCGGCGGTCACGTCCGCCAGCACGCCTCCGCTCGCCACGGCCGCAGCCTGCCCATCACCAACGGGCTCCGCGGCTGCATGGAAGCCATGGCGCTGAACGGCCAGGAGCTGCCTCTCAACACCAGGGCGCAACGGGCTCACGCCGTGCTGGAAGACATCGTGGACGTTTCTCCGGGCTGCGCGCTCGCGCCTGCTGAGAGCTGCTCCAGCAACCCCTGTACCAACGGAGGGAGCTGCACGTCACTGCCTAATGGAGGTACAAGATATCTTACTTGGACTAGAGTTACATTTCTTCTCTGGTTGCAGTATTTCCTGAGTATCTTCTTGAGTTACACAGTTCCTGAGCTGCTGTTGCTTGTAAGTAGAAGTAGGATCCATTTTTCAGCTGAAGAGGTGAACCAGGCTTTTAGCTATCGAAGTCAGGCCTATAGTTCTCATTTACTCTGCTTTTTAAGTATGTTTTATCATAATTCACCCTGACTTTTTTTCCCCTCGTGTGTTCTCACCGTGTGTTAATTTGCAGTTGTTGCTGTTTGCTGTTGATGCAAGCTCAACACTTCTACATCTGTTTCACATTAAAGACCTGCGAGTGGTTCGGGAGGGGTGGGGGGTGGGGGTTATTTATTTTACCATCAGCAGAAGGCTTTTTGTAGAACATCTGGAGGATGTTTTTAGTTTCAAGAACAGCAGTATACTTGGGGGGAAAAAAATTAGCTGTCACTTCACTGCTGTGGAATTGAGACCCACAAAAAACATCCACCTGCTCTGTGTCACTCTCCGTCTCTCTGACTCCCCCAGGCTACTTCTGCAAGTGTCCCGCCTCCTTCATGGGCACACACTGTGAGATCGCAATAAGCCCCTGTGCATCCAACCCCTGCCTGTACGGTGGCACCTGCGTGCCTCGTGCGGATGACTTCTACTGCCAGTGCAGAGGGCAGTACTCAGGACAGAGGTACACCAGTGCTCCATGAACGCTGCTCGCCGCATGCAGCACTGCTAAGGAAATGAGTCTGCATGAATTGTGATGAGAGATGGCTTTTACAAAGTCCTTCTTTTGGCATCTTTGTAGTGAATTATCCCCTATTTCCTTGTGGAAATTGAAAAGAGATTTTATAATGATTCTGTTTGCAGGTGCCAGCTGGGACCTTACTGCAGGGACAACCCCTGTAAAAACAGCGGCAAGTGTATTGACAGCCTGGACGGTCCCGTGTGTGAGTGTGAACCAGGCTTCCTGGGGGACCGGTACGTCAGTTTTAGTGGATTCAATGAATCAAAATGTTTCTTTTAATACGTTTCCAGAAATTGAAGGATCTCATTTGTTGTAAATTTAAAGCTTTTCTCTTCGTCTTAGTTTTTAGACAAATTGGACATTTGTGTAGAAAGGAATAGTTTCTCACTCATGGCAAACTTTGTTGACTATTGTTGAATTTAAACTGCTAAATATACAGTTAAACCTGGCAAAAAATTATATTTTGCTATTTTAATCTTCCGGCCTTCCTCACTGTGTTTAGGTGTCTGAGTGACATTGACGAGTGCACCAAGAACCCGTGTGCCAACGGCGGCCAGTGCCAGAACACATACGGCTCCTACAAGTGCAACTGCTCACTGGGCTTCAATGGTCCGATGTGCGAGCTCCGGGCCGAAGTCCGCAACGAGTTCGTCTCCACTTCCTGGAACATCGGCCTGGAGGAGGTGATCGGAATCGTGGTCTTCGTGTCCAGCATCTTCATACTGGTCCTCCTCTTCATCATCATCCGCAAGAGGGCCTGCCGCAGCAGGTCCAAGAGCGACGACGACGACAAGCGTCCCGGCAGCTCCAACGTGCCTCACTCCTTCCTCCAGAGGCCTTACTTCGACGCCAAGCTCAACAAGAACATCTACTCGGACATCCCGCCTCAGGTGCCCGTGCGCCCCATCTCCTACACTCCCAGCATTCCCAGCGACTCGAGGAACAACCTGGACAGGAACTCCTTCGAGGGCTCGGCCATCCCGGAGCACCCCGAGTTCAGCACCTTCAACCCGGACTCTGTGCACGGACACCGCAAGACGGTGGCCGTGTGCAGCGTAGCGCCCAACCTCCCTCCCCCTCCACCCTCCAACTCCGTCTCAGACAGCGACTCCATCCAGAAGCCTAACTGGGACTACGATTATGACAGTGAGTTTGCAAACGGAATCAGCTTTTTCTTACTGCTTCACAGTGGATAATGACGACACTTAACAAGCAGATGTTCGTTCACTGTGGGAATATGGCTCATTGGGTGCCTTCAACATTAGAACGCTGCACATGCGTACACACGCACGAGGCTCAACCGGAATTTATCGAAACCAGGAGTGAGAGTCAGAGTCATTTTGCTTCAGGGGCCTCATAAAGCATTCTTTCATCTCAGTTGGGGCAACCAGTAAAAACTTAGTGTGACCTTTCAATGAAAGCAATTTCAAAATTAGTGCAAAGAAGTGAAAGCACATTCTTAAGCGACAAGAAGGAATGCGGGGTTT
The DNA here is from genome assembly GCF_963383615.2 of Lipophrys pholis. NCBI lineage: Eukaryota > Metazoa > Chordata > Actinopteri > Blenniiformes > Blenniidae > Lipophrys > Lipophrys pholis. Next base: position 26,667,445 of record NC_137628.1, read on the forward strand.
TAGAAATTGAGTGAAACAAATAAACCTTCTTATTAAACATCTAAATGTACCTTTAAGGCCTGTTCAAAGTTCAACGGTGTATCTGAAGATCAGAATAATGATTATTTACGGATAGTTTCTCATCACGGAAACTCAAACATTTTGTTATTTAAAATGCAGTCGTATAGATTTTTCTTTGCTGCAGCTTTTCAGGAGGTCTGTTTAATGATGTCCCAGTAATGACTAACTTGGTTAACTTTCACCCCAGATGAAGCCATCAGTCTGGTAATCAAAGGTCGTAAAATACCTTTTTATTACTGCACTATATATTTTATACAGGCCTGGTGAGGCTTGGCTATGAACCGAAACTTTGCAACCACAAGGTGGCAACGGCAGCTTTCTCTGTAATTTGTACAAAATGACGTTGGTCTTTCCAGGAAATGTGTTACCGTGTTTGTGGGACATTATAGGACATTAAAGGCGAGTGTTACTAAAATCTGCTCTTAAAAGTTATTTTTTAAAACTTAATCCCTGTGAAACTGTTGCAGGGTTTGATGTGTGAAGGCAGTTACCTCTTCCAGCAGTGGAACGACCTTTAGTTAAACACCAATTTGACTATTTTAAATGCAATGTGGACACTTTATTGGCATGTATCTGGTTCACGCCTCGCAAGCAATTGACCTGGGAACTTAAGGTCTTTAAAAGTAGATTTGGTTCAGTGTGACTTGCGTCATTTAGCCAATTGATTTTGGACTCGTTGCACTAAGCTCCTGCTGCGCTTCCTCTTCTAGCTAAAGTGGTGGATTTGGACTCGTGCCTGACCAAGAAGCCGGTGGAGGAGAGCGCCTGTCATCCCTACAACACCAGAGGCAGCATGTCTGAGGTCCAGTCGCTCAGCTCCTTCCAGTCAGAGTCCTGTGACGATAACGGTACGCTCAGGGGTTAAATCTGAGGGTCAGGCCTTCTCGTATCATTTATTCGATTACATTTTAGTTTTTCCAGAAGTCTTGATAATCAATGCACGATAAAACATATTTATTGAAGTATATGTGCAAATTGCGGTTCTGCTTTTAATTGCCTTTACGTCCCAACAGCTGTTGACAATAACCTTGTTTCGACTTTGCAGTATCATAGTTGGAATGGTTCAAACGTGCGCGTCGTCCTCCCCCACTTTGAAAAACCATGAATTTAGCTACCAAGACAGCATTGTATTTTCTAACACGTAAATCAATGAGATGTCATTTTCGGATGTTTGTGAACAGCTATCCTGAATTGTTTTGTGCAATCAGCCTGCAGGTCTTTGCAACTGTCACATCTGCCTTGTCGATTTTAAATGCTAACACTTTTTCTCTGCATGCTCGGAGCGGGCGGCCCACCAGTGGCTCAGCGGTCATGTCTTCTTCTCTCTTTCTTTTTGCTGCGGGGCCTCAGCTCCCATATGGATCAAATCAGTCCACAGATCCAGAACACGGTTTTAAATAGGGGGGGGTCCGACCTGTAAGTCCTCGTTCACTACCGGTACAGACGGAAGCAATCGCTGTACTGCACACTGTGTGATTCTCCAGGGATGATTTTGTCAAAAGCAAAACATCCCAACCTTGTTTTGCTTCTGTTCTGCCCGGCTCCCAGTTTTACCTGAGTTCACCTTCAAAAGGAGTTTGATGACTTACTCAAACAGCCGTTGTCACTGCTTTGTTGATTTTGACGTTTTTTTAACTTTTATTTACCAGCATGCCTTTTCTTCTCCTTTTTCTTTTTTTGTTTGTCTCTGTTTTTCCCCCACCCAAAAGAAAATGTAGATACGAAAGGATGTTTAAAGCAAACATCAAGGAGAATATCACAGGGGTATACATGCAGTTTGTTTTATTTTTTTCTCATTTCGCCTTCATTTTACACTTAATTACCCTCTGTTACCACTGGGACTGTTCTGCTCATAAGTCATCAAACCTTCATCTTTTCCTCTGAAAATGAGGCTCGAGCTCGATTTGAATTAGAATTGGAATTTGCTCGGGACAAGTAAAATGGTGTCCTCCCTCCACCGTCCCGTTTTTCCTCAGTTTGTTTTCCAAACACACGCTCATCCCTGAGCGCAGGGTGGGAAATGCGCTCATATCTCTGGGGAATTTCACTGATTCTTCCATCTGTACCGTCAATGGCACCCGCCAGCATCTCAGTATGTTGTTGTTGTGTGTGTTATCTGGCACGAACAAATCCAGTCCCTAACCCCCCCCCCCCCCCCCCCCCCCCCCCCCCCACAACACCCTGTCAATCCCTCCACGCACACAAAAACACAACCGTGATACCGTGTTGCCTCCCGTCATTGTCTTGTGCCCAGCCATTAAACCCGCCTCAGACATTTTAATGCAGCAACACCAAAAACAAATGTGTCTCGCATGAAGGACGACGACGTCTGTGGTCGTGTTGCTTGCGTTGGCGTCACTCCCACCACCATGTGTTTCATGTTTTTTTTTTTAAATTTCTCTTTCTTTTCAAATATTAAAAGCATTTTCTCTAATGCTCAGTCTCCCCCCACACACACACACACACACACACACACACACACACACACACACACACACACACACACACACACACTCCCCTGCCGCTCACAAGCCTCCATAGTGACAGTAATCCACCTTGTCAACTCTGTTGTTGACACGGTGGAAGGAGAAGGAGCCTCTTCCAGCTTCCATCTGCCAGTGCTTGTCCTCGCTGTCGTGATGTGTTGGTTTTTAGTTTGTTTTTAGAACCAGCTGCCATTATCTTACACTGACAAGCCTCATCCAACCCTGACGTCTTCCCCTCCTCACATCCAGCCCGCTAATTAAAAAGATATGCAAATACAGAATTAACCAGGCTGCTTATATGTTGCCTTCTGGCCTTGTTATTGACCCCTCCCACCTTTTGATTACACATGTCAACAAGTCTGTTTAAGAAAATGGCAATCCTGTTGTGAGTTCAGTTACCTGCCTCTCTTGTCCTCATCATTTGCCCTTCACCACACCGCTGTCCTCATTTTCACTCATGTTCTGGACCGATTGTTACTTCCTATCAGGTTTTAATGACTTTCTCTTTCTCTCCCTTCCCTTCTTCACCTTATAAGAGTCTTTTTTGGCTCATGATCTCAAGAACCCAAGAGGTGACGTTTCCTTATTCATCTTTGTGTGCCTGGTGTTCGCTGGTGTTCCCACCCCGATCTTGCCCCGATCCCGCCCTCAGTGGGTCTCAGCCCCGGCACTGGAGACTCTTCTTCTGCCACGTGTGGCTCGGATGTTCCAGCACACCTGACACCAGTGACGGGGCGCCTCCAGGCTTCTCTGGAGCTTGAAGGCGATCTGTGGTGATAGTCAGGTGTGCTGGAGCAGGGAGACGGCGTTTCGAGTGCCAGGGCTGAGGAACACGGCTGTAACCACTAACTCAAACGTCCCCGAGTCCAAACCTCCACAGCTGGTGTGTCTCTGCACCCAGCGGAGGCCGTATCGTCATAAATTAAACTAAACAGGAAAGGTAAGGAAATATGTGTTTGGTAGATTATTTCTTATTACGATGCTTCTTAGTAATAAATCTTATACAATGTTTTTTTTAAAGAGTCCACCTCTGTAAGGATTCTGCATTTGTGGGATGAATACTGTTTGACTTTGACAGAGAAATTAGATTTTTTTTTATGGGTGCAACTCAAGTACTCCACAAATGCACAGTCCTCACAAAAGGAAAAGAAAATGTGAAATTTACTGCGAGGAAGCATTGTTACATTTACTCTACCAAACACAAATTTCCTTCGTTTTTCTGTTTGGTTTATGTTAAGATCCCCAAAATATCCTTATTGCATGGCTTTGGTGCTGTGACCACATTGGTTAATATGAAAAACGTTGTTGCCCGGTGACTAACGGTATTCCTGTTCTATCATATATTTGTGCGTGTGTGTGTGTGTGTGTGTGTGTGTGTGTGTGTGTGTGTGTGTGTGTGTGTGTGTGTGTGTGTGTGTGTGTGTGTGTGTGTGTGTGTGTGTGTGTGTGTGTGTGTGTGTGTGTGTGCTAGTTTTCCGTACATCTTCACAGAATAAGAAGACATTTTAAATGTAAAAATTAAATCTGCATTCTTCTGGTTATCATCTTAAGCGTTAAGTCTTAAGCTTCATTTACAGTGCTTTCTGCTGTTCAAATACAGTGTTGAGCTTCCTCCCCATCTTCTAAGTGCTGAAAGCCAAATGTATAGGACTCCTTTCAGGCCCTTAAAATGTGAGAATTTTGCTGTTGGTCTGTGGCTTTAGCAGAGTTTTCCCCAAATGTTAATCAGTCGTGGGAAAATATTCACTACTACTCAGTCGCAGATTTGTGTCAATGAATAAACATTTTATTCATTCATCACATGAAAAAACTATTCGCATAGATAAAAGTATTTAAAATGGATAACTTCAAACAAAATGGAACTTTTTGGAACATTAGAACAAATTCAAGTTATGACAGTTTGTCACAGAATGGTCAGTTCATAACACGTGTAGCTTCGTGTCGGCCAGATCAAATTACTGTGGTGCCTGAAAATACAACTACAGAAAGAGCATCTGCCAGTGCCGAATGGAGTATATCTTGTTTTTCTTCTTCTTTTTTTTTTAAAGTTTGTGTGACGAGTGTCTGCAGTATGTTAAGAATCTGTTGACGAAGCATTGTGAAGTTGAGTGTGCAACCTTGTTGTGTTAGTGTAACTCTGACCTGTGTTCCCCTTGCATGGTGTGGGTTTTTAACATTAACATGGCAATATTTGGTGAATGTGTATGAATGAGCTTCGCCACACAGTCCTGACTGTGTGTTTGTGTCATCGTCTTCCCACAGGATATCACTGGGACACATCTGATTGGATGCCAAGTGTTCAACTTCCTGGAATCCAGGAGTTCCCTCAGTATGAGGTTGTGGAGTCACCCGCTCCTCTGTACAGCGACCCGAGTGCCATCGACACCGATTACTATCCCGGCGGCTTTGATATCGAGAGTGATTTCCCTCCGCCGCCAGAGGACTTCCCCGCCAACGATGACCTGCCGCCGCCACCTCTGCCGGAGTACAGCGACACACTGCGGCCCCTCGGTAGAGACTTGGACCTGCCGGCGGCCGGTCCAGGCGGCGTGCGGCAGCGCCCGGCCCTGCCCCAGCTCTACAGCCTTAACCAGTATCTGCCTCAGCACTCCTACCCGAGTGACGGCGGCGATACGGAGGGGCCGGGCGCCGGTTCCACCTCCGCCACCATCACCCCAGCTTCCACCATGGGCGCGGGCGGCTACAGAGGGGCCTTCCCTTTAGGGTGCAGTCGGGACTTTGATTCGTCAGCCCTGGACAACATGTCCATGTCTCTGTACACGTCCACAGCCTCGTGCTCGGACATGTCGGCGTGCTGCGAGGAGTCCGAGGTCATGATCAGCGACTACGAGAGCGGTGACGAAGGCCACTTTGAACGGCTGGCCATCCCGGCGCTGGACTCCCAACAGCACACTGAAGTCTGACACTGGATCCAAACAAAAGTGCCTGAACCCACAGCTACACCTTACCCATCATACTTCGGCCACACTAAATACGCACACACACACACACACACACACACACACACACACACACACACACACACACACACACACACACACACACACACACACACACACACACACACAATGACACACACGCACACACAAAAAGATGTGTAATCACACAGGGGTTGTTGAGACTGGTTGTGACGGCCATTAGGCTGAGACGGCCCAAAGAAGCTGCAGGAGCGACTCCGCGGCCTCTTCGCGTCTCCTCGGTCCAACTCCGGCCCCGATGAGTTGGCGGTGCCATTGCTTTAAGTGACTGTCATCACACACAGGAAGTGGATTGTGTGAAGGATCAACATTTCAGTGTACAACAGGTGAAAAAAAATAAAAGCATCATGAGAAAATACAATAAAAGATTATATCGTAACAATATCCTTTTGTTTTTAGAAACCAAGCAAAATGTTTTTATACAAGTCCTCATGTTCAGTGTAAATTTCAATGTACAGTTTTGATTTCAAAGTTTACTAGGTTTTGTAGATATTCTATGCTTTTATTTTCGACAAAAAAGAGTTAAATGGTGTGACATTATCAGCCTTACTGTGCTTACATTCACTGAAAAAAAGAAACACTTAAAAAAAAGAGATAAAGAGAAGAGCGTGGCTTTTCTGAACACAGTGTACTCGTAAAGTTTATCGTCTCTTGCTCATTTCAAAAAGGGTCTTCAATGAACGACTGCATATTATTGTGTTTTTTTTCTTTCTTTTTTTTAAAATTTCTTCGTTTGTTTGTACATTTTGACTTTGGAACCTCTTTATTTTTCCACCAAGAAAATGGGACCCAATATATTTATAGTGCGGAGTTATCCATGGACACGTGACTTTTTCAGGTGTCTGTGTGTGTCTGAGCAATGCTATGGTCTTGTTAAGGTTTTTATTGAATACTGCCACAAGCTCACGCTTTCCTACTGGCAATAAATTATTCCTAAAAAATACTCCCAAAATTCTGTTTGTGTTTATTTCCTCAGATATTCACACATTGATTAAGGACTTCGTCCAAACCATCTCGGTTATGGCTTTGTCCAATTCAAGGTCGCGAGTCAATGAAGTGGATAACTGCTCATATTGGGTGAAGGCAGGGTGTACAATGGTCAGGTCACCAAACACAAAGAAACACACGCTCATAGTCACAGCAACAGATTAGATTAGATAGATTTTTTTTTCTTCCACGGAGAACCCAGAAACCCAATAACATATTTGAAATTGGAGATTCACACACTTTTTTAACTGGTTTCTGAGTTTTAGAAAAATTTGTGTTTACACAACAATGCTTTGAAAACAACGTTTATTTATTTACATAGAAATGGCAGAGATGCTAAAAACAAAGTCAGCTTGCCAGGGCACTGGTTGGCACTGTTGATTGTTTTTGTAATGAAAACACACACATGTACACAGAGAATACTATATACTATATACACTATAAACACTAACAATGGCTTGTGCACGGACGACAAAGTTGGACCGCTATTAGTGACTCGACTATAAAACTGCCAAGTCATGCCACTCTGGAGGCCGCCATTGTTAGTGTTGGTTCACTGCCTCATGTGCACAAGACGTATTTACTACAGCCGTGGTGCACATGTGCAGTGGCAGCGTTTCAGAAAAGTTCCGGTTTCCACATGGACGGAACAAATTTCAAAAAGTTCCACCTTTGAAGCTGTTTTCTATTTTCACTTGAAAACCTTGTCACATAAACGGGAGAGTGTTAACCATTACGCCTTTTAACCGCATCACCAAAATTCAAATCCATCCTCGGGTAAACACTTTCCAATATTTATTAACAGTGTATAATCTGTCATCTGTCGTGTATCAAAAAGACAGACTTGTAATTTGACAGGGGCAAAATTCAAGAAAACCTTTTTTTTTTTTTTTTTTTTTTGTGATAGGAAGCATTATCACACCTATTGTCTTTGCAGTAGACCTGCCACATTCTGTCACCTCCGCCTCTGCTTCTTTCTTTTGGATATTAGTGGAGAAAGTCAACCCTGACAGGCAGAGCTGCTGGCTTCTTATTTGCTTGAAGCGTTGGTCTGGTTTTGGACTCCAGTGGATCAACATAAACTTTTACGTCAGCATTCGTGTTGTCATGAGACCTGCAGCTCTGGTGACCCCGTGACCCCACATGAGTCCTGTCGCTCCCCACCAGCAGACTCAGCAAGACTCTGCTCCTCTTCAAGAGGCGTTTGAAGGACATCTGTGACAGCTGTGAGAGATGCAAGTTCACGTTTAATTCTCCGAAGTGACGCAGCTCCAAGAATGAATACGACATAGGTCTGCTTCGAGAGCAGGAGTGCATTGTAATGCTGAACCTTCAGAGGGTGTTAACAGGAAGCTACACAGACCTGTGCATTAGTACAGTCATACTTGATATGCCGATCACTCATAAACGTTATGACACATGAAGTCAACAATATTGTTTTGTTATCTTTGTGGGTGTTATAAACAGTATTACCAAAGTGCAAAGGTTTGAGTGAGTTTGTCAGGGTGGAAATTGTGATTAGGATGACGAACACCTCCATAATGAGGAATGGTACCAGGATCAGAGCCAACCAAGTCTCACTCTAAGCAAGTTATTCTAAGTTCCCATTTGAGTCCCACTGATACTAAAATACACAAGCGTGTGCTACTCACATGATGATGGTGCCAGATACCACAGCACACGTTCAGAACCTAGTGAGGTTCACGCCTCGAAGGGCGTGTGCTCATTAAATAGAAGTGATTATAATGTTATGACTCATCGGTCTATGAGTCATAACATTTATGCAACATGATTTGCTTAAATGTTGAAGGTGTTGTCTTTATTGTTTTTGGCGTATAAAGTTTGTGCTCGTGGGTGAAACGTTAAGCTGTGAGCTTTTAAGAGCTTATTCCTCAAAGTTGAAGATGCATTAGCAGGTTCAAAGATGATTCATTCACCAATACCAGACAGACGGCGCAGTCGTTTTTATTATTATTGCAGCAGAAATAGGTTTAACTTACTGCATTCCGCAGTCCAAGTTTTGCATATGGGCACTCCACAACCCAAAAGTTTCCAAATCTGTCACAAATCGAGCATCATTTTGATTTTGTTTTTCCATAAAAAACTACATTTCTATACTCTTTATAGAAATATACAGTTTATTAAACCTGATACAATATTGCTTCATTTGCACGTGTCTTGAAAGATTCCAAATTGAAGAGTTGAAGCAATAGCATGTTAGTTTGTTACAAGACTGAGACAAAAAGAAGGTCTGGAAGAAGCTGGCAAAATACCAATACTAATATATCATTCATGCACAGGCCTTTTTACAGCAACCAGCAAGCATGGGTTTGAGTTGAGGAAGGAAGCCCCACAGGAAGAACATATAAACTCCAACAGGAAGAACATATAAACTCCAACAGGAAGAACATGTAAACTCCACAAAGAAAGGCACCTTGTGGTACTGCACTATTATATATAATAATAATCACATCAAATGCGAGTATGTAATTATTGGTTTTTAGAATTCAAACAATGACACTTCTGTGCATTAGGTGGCAGCAGTGACTCATTGTAGAGGAACGTCCAGCTCTAAGGTTCTCTGGGGTTTTTTTCAGTCACTAAATGCAAAGAGCTTCAGGATCTGTTGTGTTTATCTGTCAGTGTGTGAGATTTCTCATTGGAATGACGACAGACTGGAATCTGGATTCACAAGAGTGGAGTAATTAAGAATATACAGTAGTTAATAAAAATATGTCAAATGCCAAATGATCCATGACTTCCCATCACAACCTGAAATGGAGCTGCACAGCTTGTTTAAGCTGACCTCACAGTTCGTCTACTTCGTGCCTCCAGGTCGTCTCACACGAGGCTGATGAACTAACACGGCCCTCCTACCTCCAGGCCCCGCTCCGCCGCCACAGCACTCTGTGATTTCCCTCTGTTTGTCTCTCCACGCCACACTAACCGGGTCACGGCGCCGCGCAGGATGGACTGTTTTTCTTCCTTCTCATTCCTCGTGGGGACTCTGCGGCAGAGAAGCGACCTTTTGACTTTGGGCTGAGTCGCTCCACGCAGGCCGCGACAGGCCGGCGACTGTCAGACACATTTCTCCTCAGCCTCCCTCTAATGAATCAGATCATGTCAGCAGCATGAGAGCAACCGCTCATTTGGAAATGACAGGGGAGCAGTTTTCCACTGCTGGACTCAACAGAGTGCTTAGTTTTGTTGAGCACAACTTGACTGAAGCAGCAACATCAACAGTAGAACTTCCTTTAGGGTAGAAATAATAACATTTTATTAATGTATTAAAGTATCTTTCATGTGTGTCACGAATGTAATCACAAACAAAATGAATTGCAACGACATAATAAATGTTGCAGGTTCACTGGCTGCCGAGATTTCAGTTTCAAAGTAGAAGTTTTGATTGCTATTATCTCTGGACAACCTAGAATTCCTTTATTGTGGAGATACAGTGGTTAAAGCTCTTGTCTCACAGAGAGAAGATCTGGGTTCAAATACTGGCCAAACCTTTCTGTGTGCAGCCGAAATGTTACTTGTGTGTGTGTGTGAGTTTTCCTCCAGGTACTGTGGTTTCCTCCAAAAATACATGCACGTCACGTCAATGATTGGTGATCCTAAATTGCTCATAAGTGTGAATGTGAGAGTGTGCTTGTCTTTAGTTTCGGTTTAGAACTTCTATTTCTATATAGATAATCTATAGCTTTAGGGGAGGAAACAGTTTGTCTCTTGCACACACGACAAATAAGTCAACCGAAGGTGATAAATTATACCAGACGACATGTGTAACCCTCCCACATCTACAACAGGAAACTGCAGGTTGAATATAAAGCTACTGCACCCCCCCCCACCCCCCCATAAGAAAAAAAGATTCTGGATGACTTGCTGTGATCTTCCACAATACAAGAATTTTTCGTGTCGTCTTATTTTTTGAATGCAAATAGGAGTGTTTCTCCATACTGACATACAAGCTTCTGCAACATGGTTTCATTTCAAATGACTTTGCATATGTAATGCAGAAAACATGTGAAAGCATTTATAACTGCCGTAACATTGTTTTGTGGGACGACACATCATCAAGAGCACGGTGAGAATTTCAATTGATTCTGACAGAAAACCTCCCAGTAGAGTTTCAGACATCCATTCATCTTTTATACCTATTTCATCTGGTCTAGGCTCGCGGGGAACTGGATCATATCCCAGCTGACACCAGGCAAAGGACAGGGTATGGTCCAGCTTCATCACGGTCACCATTCGACAGCAATCTCATTGGATTGTGGTGAAAAGCTGAGACCCCCCACCAGGGAGAGGGAAGAGATATAAACCCATGGTTTGGGATTTTAGCCAGTAACAAATTGAGAAATTGACTTCGAATCATATGTTGCTTGATATCTACAGATCCAGAGCTACAGGCAATTCATTTAATTAATCTCATGACCGAACATTTACCTGTACAGGAAAACAAAAACAAAAACAAAAAAAAAACCAAGGCAAACTAAAGGACAAACCTCATCACTCTGGTTCCATCCACTTCTTTTACTCATCCGTCCATCCAACAGTAGATAAATGGGAATTCTTCCTTGATTTTATCAGTAAAATGGCATTTACGCTTTTTTGACAGATTCATACGTCTTCTTGTCTCAATTTAGTTTTATTATCATATTACATTTCTTTTTTCTTTTCTTAACCTTTTTCTCACTTTACATTTTCACATCACTTTCTTCTCACGTCACTTCCTTTATTGCTTGTTTTTGTCCTCACATACCCTCCTGCTCTCGTCCCTGCCTTCCCTTCTTAAGTCCTTATATTGTCTCATATTCTACAACACAGCTAAATATTATCATTCTCCTCCCAACACTGTCAGAAATAACAGGTTGGACTTTCACCAAGAGGAACAGTTTGGCTTTAGATTTTGAAAGCAGTTCATGTTTGTTGGTCTGCGTGTGGATGAAGCCCTGCCTCCTCGCTCTTTTAGCGGCCTGCTCACTCCAAGACAATAAGTCACCTGCATCCGGCTCCAGTTTAGCCGTCAGTCAGAGCACGATGAAGGTGACATTTCTCAACGTATCCCGTCATTGAGAACGGTTTCCTTTTCCCCCATCAAATTCTTAACGAACCAAAAACAGTTTGTTTCTTTACAGTTCAAAGGCTTCACATCCAAAATAAATTCCTACTTTGAGCTAAATTAACTTATTTCTCACCTGTAGAGGGGTGAGTTCAGAACAACCCCCCCCCCCCCCTGGTTCCCTCTCTCTGTACAAAATATCGGCGATGCTCGGACACATGGATCAGCGTTTGACATGCAAAGTGATGCAGCTCCTCGGTTTGTAATGAGATGAACATACATCCCCTCCTCCAGCACCTCCGCAGCCACTCATGTGCTCCTTCATCTCATGCTTGATGGATCCAATTAACTCTGGGAATGGGCACCAGGTGTTTTTCCTCCATTAAATAAATTAAGACTTGCGGTGCCATTAATGCATTATTCATATGAGTGTGTGAGGCGAGCAGCTCTGTGGGGCTGCACTCATTAGCTCTCACTGGGGGGAAATGCTGGGAGTTTGTAGTGTGGCTCAACGACCACAAGATGGCAGCATGCATCAACTCACGGAAGGTGCAGGATGTGAGCAGGGTGATTCAGGGGGACCTAAACGAGAAAAAAAGAAAGTCTCACCCAGAAGTTCCTTCTGGCAGAATGAAGGAACACAAATCAGGATGAAATTTCGCACAGTGCTGACATGATTTGTCCTTTCAGGTTTGTACAGCAAAGATAACGTCGTCGTCTGTCGCTCAAAAAGAATAAAAAATAAAAAATCGATGTAACTATTTCTTGCCTGAGTCATGTAGAAAGGTCAGCGCTTCTTTTCAAAGTACACCATCCATAAGTGTTTAATCTTGTAGCTGTGCTTCCTGTTCCCTCTGACATGAGCAGAAAGCCACTCCTGACATTTATAAGATTACACATTCTTCCCCTCCATCTGTTACGTCGATGTCAGTCATAAAATGGAAATGTCATTACAGAAACAGCTGTCTGGGAAAGTTTCCGACAGTGAGGGCACTAATCCAAAGTCTCTGACAGCACAATTAGTTTTTCATCAATCACAAACTTCCAACGGTAATTTGCTGTTTGCGCTGGATGTGTGCACAAGCTGAGGCTCCACGTACGACATGTAAATATCCTCCACCTAATATCAAACGACGGTGAAAATACAAGAGGCTTACGTTGTCTTCAAAGATGTCTACAAGTACAGAATAAACCGTGTGAGGTTAAAAGCTAAAACAGCCCGCTCAGACTGCATCTGCATAAAGAAAGTCTGAGCTGTTATTAACATCGACCCCCCAGTCGTGCTTCTAAGTCCGAGTTGCCACTATTTATAAGTGTTGAGCAGCAGCACATTAGTCGACAAGTCATCAGCTCCACGGAAACGTGGATGAGCTGCAAATGTGTCCAGCAGTGATCCTGTGACCGGACACTAATCCCCGCTGTGAGCTTGGGAAACTCCTTCCACTTCTGTTCTGAATGAAATAACCTCACTATTTAACTCAATTCCCCACTCAGCTTTACAGGCGTCAGTGCAGCTTGATCAATTTCCCCTGGTCCAGCAGTGAGATAAAACCAGGAGCTACAGTGGGAGGAACTTCTTTGAGTCTTCCTCATCTCTAACCTTAAAAGGTTAGCTGTGTGGAAAGTTCATGGCTATTAAAACAGTGAAGCAGCAGGGGGATGCCTTTAAAACTGTACTTGTCTCTGGATAATGCCCTATCAATTTCTTTATTGATCGGTGTTTAGCATGAGCAAATCAAGTTGAGACAATCCGTGAGGAGAAAACTTGGAAGTCTCTCCATTTTGCTTAGTTTTAGATTGAAGAGCTTGCAAAACAATCAAGAAATGACTATAACAAGAAACCGATATAATGGAATAAACTTCCTTGATCCACAACAACAAAAACACATCTTTGACACGAGGAGGGAAAATATACAATACAACCATCTTGAAGATTTGTAAACATTAAAATGTTGTTTGTTTTGCACCGCATACAGCGACTTGCACTGAGCTTCAGTATGAGATTCTTTACCACAGGCCTGTACTACGATGCTGGATTTTCTCTTATGGAGATAACTTGCAGGATTAACCCTGGGTTTTCCGTACTACGACGCTCGCTCACTTCTCACCAGGATAAATCACACCGCCAATTTACGCTGAATGTCTAACCTGCGCTTGAGCAGGTTACGTTCTCGATAAGCGGTCAGAGCTCCGCCCCCTGACCAATCAGATCTCTTAGAAAATGACCCTCCCATTCTTAAATGATGGTGATTGGTGCACGGATTCAGTGCTAAGCTGCAGCTGAGAGGAGAAATTAATTTAGAGACCTTTTTGACATAATAAAATTAATCCTAGTCACTGAGGCTTTGAAGGATGTTTTTGTTCTTGACTTGTTCCAAGTCTGTTTTTCTCCACGAAGCTTGATCTGGAATAATGAGTTTAATGATCACGCCTGACAGAACTGCAGAAACATGAATTCATGGAACGCAGAACTACTCGTGCCGTCACAGTGATAAGTTAATATTCCAACACAAGAGAAACTCAGCCTCAAATCAACTGGATGGAAAATCTAAACTAAAAGAAGATCAGTGAGGAAGTTCAGTCCGACACGTTTCTGCTGTAATAAAGTGAAACTTAGTGATCAGCGTGTCGTGCTGTCCGTTTATATCACAGATTAATTAATATGGTATAATCTCACCAAGTCACGCGTCAACAAGTCGGCAATGTTGCTTTTAGCTTGGTGGATGTGTTTTAGAGGAGAACTGCTCCTTCAGTAATCTGGAGACTGCGCTACAGGTGTGATTGGTCAGACGCTGCAAACCCCGCCCCTTTTTTATGTGAACGCGCACATGTTGGTCTGGGTTGAACTGGCGAGTTGAGAACCAGAACTGTATACCTTCAATCTCCTCTTCTCAGAAGAGACGGAAGAGTACAAGATCATTTCTGTTTGTTTCGGGTGGAGTTTTAACTTTTAAGTGAACATTTGTTGGAAACTTTTATAGTAACTTATATGATGGCCAACAACAAGTTTCTATGTTGCATATCTGCCACAACTCCAGTTAGTAAAAGTGTGGAACATTTGAGGGCAAGAGCGTACGGTTAGCAATATAAGCATTTTATTGGATATCTTGTGCTACAGACTTGCTGCAGAATTTAGAATATGTTTATTTATTAGACCGGTTATAGCTATTATAGAATCAATTAAGATGCATGATGGGACTGAGTCCTATAAGGATATTAAAAGTAAAGGTTAGCGTCCTCACGACTTCCAATTTTGTGATTCTGGATTTAATCTATCATTTGCAAAGTTATCCAACTTTATGAAAATGCAAACGCAGATGAAATTACACACAGAACCTTAGAGACCCTGGTGAAACATAAAAAAAAGAATGCCAGGACAACCTCTACAAATTTTTAAACAATAAAACTAATCACTGAAACACAACACAAATTCTCACCTCCTGAAAAATGCCTCTCCAGGGGGCCAATTAATTAAACAAACAACACATACAAACAAACAAAAAACAACCCCTAATTGTCCGGCTCAGCATCCGGTAAATACTTGTGCGTTGTATTGTTATGTGCTTGTGCGTAGTCACATGCTGCGAGGAAAGCCTGTGTGTGCACGCATGTGCGTGAGAGAGTGAGGGAGAGACACATGCAGGGACCACTGACCCCAATAATCCTCTTTCTCCCAGCATACACATCTCTTTCCCTGGGTGGAGCTCATGCTGTTGTCATGGCAACCGGCCGGGCAGCGGCAGTGGAGGAGGAGGAGGAGGAGGAGGAGGAGGAGGTGAGCGATGTCAGATAAAAGCTAACACTCTTGCTTCTCTGTGGGATGTAGTGATGACCAGTGAAGCGGCAGAGACATGCCGGGCCTGTGTCGAGACGGCACTCATTACATTACTTCTGTCTCCGCTCCTTCATTTTGCTGACAGCTCCCTCGAATTAAAGACTTGGACTGGAGAGTGTGTGTGTGTGTGTGTGTGTGTGTGTGTGTGTGTGTGTGTGTGTGTGTGTGTGTGTGTGTGTGTGTGAAAGGGCAGATGAACCCGTGATGAGGACAAGAGGGTGCTGAGAGGACCCCTCCTCAAAACCCACAAACTTTGAGCAAATGCACACAACCACACACACACACACACACACACACACACACACACACACACACACACACACACACACACACACACACACACACACACACACACACACACACACACACACACACACACACACACAGCAGTTCTTGCCCACTCTCATCTCCACCCTTTTCATCCGTCCTCAGTCCCTCTGAACCTGTTTCTCTGTTTCGGTGTGATAAAAAAAAAAAACAGAACTGTCCCGTACGTGTTCCCACCCTTTCCTTTCATTTCATTTCCTCTCTTTAATTTAGCCAGTAAAGTGAGAGAAAAACTCATTTGAGGCTTTTTTTTTTCACCCCTCCAAGAAGATAGCAACTCTTTCTCTTTTCCTGTTCCCTTTTGAGCTCCTCTAATGAGGCAAGGTGCTCTTGTGGCACGAAATACAAAAAAAAGTACTTCTTATTCATCTAAATACCTCTGATGTTCCTCTAAAGTCAAGTGAAGAGTTTGTACAGTAGGCGCACCCTGCACCAATGCATCACCCCGTTCATTCTCGGCGACCATATAAAAGGAAGTAAAGCCTTGTAGCAGCAATATGCTTTCCTAAAAGCATGAGAGCCCCAACAAAACACAGAATCCCTGCAGATACGTGTTTCTCCCTCCCAGATGCCTGTTTATTCCTTGTCTGGGGTTGGATTACATGTTTCCAGGCTTGCTGCTCTACCACTGTTATTACTGATTTATAAAGTGCTTCAATTATCCATTACTTAAAGGTCTCATTGCTCTGGATGATTAGAATGCCACAGCGGGGGAAGCAGTGAATCACAGGCTCTAACAAGGGAGAGCATGTAGAAACAAAAGAAGTGCCCACTTCAGATTTTCTCAATGAAATGAAGCTCCAATTCTTAAATAAAAACATTAGAGCAAGTGTGAAACGTGAGTAAAAACAGGACACAACATACACACAAAATATTAGAACATAAAAGTAGGATGTTTTGAATTAGAGGGGTCATATTATGCAAAATTCACTTTTTAATGGTTTTCCAACAGTAATTATCACCCCAATACCTGGAATGACGCCCCGGAAGTGAACAAAGTCTGTCCTCTCTCTCCCTGGCTTGTTTCAGGTTTTAAAAAGTGTGTTGCTCCAACCAGCCAATCAGAGATCAAACCCTATATAGTGTCATCGGGGGTTTAGCCAATCCAATCAAGGTAGGCCCTCCCTTTGACTCCTCCCATAATTAGGCAGTTCTGCTGTGGCACATGGGACCACGAGAGGAAGGACTTCCTCCTCTTCCCAAGATGGGCATGTGTGGGCGGAGCCAGTCCAGGTCACACAGACACACCAAATTCTGAAAATGATCCAAGGAAAAGCTGGATTTTGGTTAATGAATATTGAATATAATGTTTTTGGACCAACAAGACCCATGTGAAAGTGTTGAAAAGCTGGATAATAATAATCAAAAATGTTGCAACATTAGCAGCAAAGAGGTGCTAACGTAAGTGGTAGTGGTGATTTAAAATAATGTGAAGTTTTATTATTTAAAAATGAAGGCGTGAGAGGATACAATCCACACCCACTAAACTTACAGGTGAGACGAAGTGGCTCAAAATGTTCTACTTATTTCGTTGACGTCTTTAAAGCTTCTTTTATCATCCGCAAAATGACACACACAGATTCTGTCCTCCATTTCCTCCCATCTCTATCCAATCGTCCTTTTTACTGTGTCTTATGCAGCACTGTCTCCATAACTGCTGTAATTATTCAACATCAGTCCCGTCTGCATTTTCCTCTCCATTTGCTTTATTTTGATACGCAGCAGGGATTTCTGTCATGTTGTCAGTGAAACAGTTGAATTCGGAAGAATAGCCTGACCTAAAATGTGCATGGAGATAATGACCGTGTTTTGCGCAAAAACCTGAGCCACAATGAGCTGTTTGGACTTAGAAATGATGAGAAAATCACTCAGACTGAGGCCGAATCAAGAGTCCAGAAGGTGAGAAGAAGTTCAGCATTATTATGGATAATCGTTTGGGGACAATTTGGAAGTGACATAATTATGTTATGACAGAGAGAAAGAGAACAAGAGGTGGGCCTCCTTCAAACAAAAGCAAAATATGGTAATTGTGTTTAACACTGGATTCACAAATTATAGAAAATTGTAAAGGAAACATTTTTATGAATTTTTTTTGACTATATGTGATGTAAGTTGATCCTTACAAGAGAAAGGAACAGTCCACTTCGTCTCAATGGGCAAGACGCAGGCACGCACCATTAAACCTTTCTAGACTTATTTGATTTCAAATGCGGAAAAAAAGTCTGCAAATGTGGAAAACGTAACCTAAACAAGTGAAAACAACCAAACTGGAGGAAAATACAAAAACCAGAATAACAACATACGGTCTGTGTGGAGTTTTCATGTTCTTCCTGTGCATGCACAGATTTTCTCCTGGGTATTCCTGAATTCTTCCACTGTCCAAACACATGCATTTAAGGTAAATTGGTGACTCTGAATTGGTGTGACTGTGTGGGAGAATGTCTGTCTCTGTTTTCCCTGTGATGGACTGGAGACATGTCCAGGAAGTACCCTGCCTTCACCAGTAATCAGCTGGAACCGGGTCCAGCACCCATCACCCTGAAGATGAAGTGATATTGGCGATAGAAAATGAATGAATGGACTTCATTTGTATCAAATATCATCAAAACAATCAAAAATAATCGATCAAAAGAAGTAAACTTATTAAATCCCGCTCCTTCTCCAGCTGGAGGATTGTTGGATGGATGCCCATCAATGAGAGTTATGTCACGACGGACAAACAACAGAAATCTCGACTAAACTTCTTCGGAGCTTTTCCACATAACATATAGTGGACTTTAAAGGGCTCATATTATTCGAAATTCCCTTTCTAATGGTATAAACGTAACAGTAATAAACGTCCCCATACCTGCGATGACGCCCCAGAAGTGAAGAAAGTCTTTGGTCTCATTTCCTGGTGTTTTTTTTATTATTTTTTTTAAGTGTGTCGCTCCAACGAGCAAATTAGAAATCAATCTCTATATAGTGTCATAGGTGGTTCAGCCAATCCCAATGAAGGGGCAATAAACTTTGAATAGAATGGTTTTAGACCAATGAAACCCATGTGAAAGTGTTGAAAAGCTGGATAATATGAACCCTTTAAACATGCTCAGAATGGAGGCAGGGAAATTAGTGAATAATTATAAAAGCAAAGTGTTTTTTGTTTTTTTCAATGACTGTCAAGGACATACTGGGACTTGTAAAGTCATCCAGCTGTTGTACACTTGATATGCATTTAATTCCAACTGAGGGAATTTAGCATCTCTCAAATCAATATACTGCCAGTTACAAATTAAGTGTGGACAATAATATGTTTCTTATGAACAAAAGCATTGAAACTATGTGCTGAACTTGACAGGACTGTGGAGAACTGAAGGGAGGAAACATGGAGTCCAGGTACTTCCCACACTTCCATGGTAAATCTGTGGTGAGTCGGCGATCAGAGCGACATGAAACCGATTCAAAAGCTTTGAGTGTCCCTTGGAGCACAGACAGTCGTCCTGGTAATCGACGTGGCACAGCCAGTCCGTCCTTGAATAGCGAGGTGACAGAGACCCAGCAGTCAATCGAATAGAGTTTCAGAAGTCCTCAGTAAAAATGGCAGTACCTGCGAGAAGGCTGACCATCTCCGTAGGACTCTATCAATCAAGCCTTTATGTTCGAACAGCAGGACCGGAGTCACTCCGAGTACGTGACATGTGGCTCTTGGAGTTTTTCAAACTGAATCTAGAGAGTATGAGAGAGAGAAACCGTGTGATGTTACGAGCCAGATACTGCACACTGTGTAATACCTAACGGCACAGTCCTGATGGGAAGCATATTGCACGGCGCCATTATATTATAGGTGTGTTTCCATGCAGCAGGGACAGAGGGGAGTCAGGAGACGAGACCTTGCATCTAAATGTTTTGCTTTAAAACCGGGACGATGGTTCACTTCTTAGCCTGGCAGAGACGAGAGATTCTTCAGGACGAGTCTTTGACTGTCCTCGAGCGATCCGGCGAAAGCAAAGACTTAAACCTGTTTAACGTCTGTGGACAGAACTGAAGACTTCAGTCCACAGAGGCTTCACATTTAGTTAGATGGAACTTGACAGGATCTGTCAGAAAGAATGGAATAAATTGTCCAAATCCAGCCTCGCAAAGCCTGTCGAGACTTAGCCAAGAGGATTCAAGGCTTTTGCCGAAGAGAGTTCTACAACGTATTAAAGAGTGTGAATATTTTTGCAAATAAAAAGCTTTAATTTGGACCTTCTACAAGAATGCAAATAATTATGAGTATAGTTTTGTTGTTTTGACCTTGAATTTATGAATTACTGAGTAGATACCCTCGTGCAGCAATGTCTTTATACATTCATTAAAAACATTTTTTCGATGTCTAAATAAAGTAAATCAATGTAACAACTATGTGGAAGAAAGTTGTTATACAATGGTACTGGACACACTGTTTTTCTGTCATGAATTACACATAATGATTACTGAGAATGACTTAATGAGAGTAAATTATATTTTTATGGTGACTTAAGTGGTATTGAGGGATTAAAAAACCTGAGGTTCCCATTTTTTCGTCTCAATTCTTGTATTTTCATTTAAATTTGTGGTTGTTTGCCCTTTACATCGAAAAAAAAAAAAACATGCATAAAATAATTGCCTCCTGACTTCCTTGGTAATATCTTTCAGTCATTGCAGTTAAACACTTGTTTCAAACGCTCACACGTAAGGCTGAAACACAGATTAAGACTGGATTAGATTCGATCTTAGTCACCTTGTCTGTCAAAAAAAATACTTGGAACAGTTTTTGTTCATTTTGCTTGACTTTTGATAGACAGAATTGTTTGATGGCAGTTCTCAAAATGAGTTGACTGACTTCCTGTCGGCCTACATGCTGATAAAAAGAGCCCATAATGACAGGGATGGTTGGTGTTGTACAACAGATAATCTACAGATTTACAGATATTTCACTATCTTAAACTTTGCAAGTAAAAAAACCTCAAAAGATAAGAGGTTTGATGTTTCGTTTGGACAAATGTTTTCATCATTTTCTGAGATCTCTCATGAATAGACTACAGAATCTGCTTGTGTGTAGAGGGACAGGAGTGGGGGGTGACCCATTTATTTTGGACACCATTAACTAACAATGGCATAATGGCTTTTCTTTGTATTGAAACCACATCCATTGTCAAGGTAAACTTGGGAGTGGACCTGATTGGCTGTGTATTTTGTACAAGTTTGTGAAGTGTTGAATAAATTAAGTTTAAAACCTTATATCGTGACCCGTTCCAAATGAAAAATGTGAAAGGGGAAAAGTAAAAAAAACCCAAAAAAAAACAACCACGCTATAGAAAACAATCCGCAATCCTTAATTAGAGTAAATCCAGGTTTTTGGATTGTTTATGGAACGATTCAACTTCAATCCAGCGTGAATGAGCATCCGTGTCAGCTTCAATTCCCTTAAAACCTCCGCGAGTATCTGGGCTTATTTTAATTTTTTTTTCTGAAAGAGATCGAGCATGAATGATCGTTGGAAATAATAATGAATGGGCTGCTGGAAAAATAGCGAGCGAGCGTCCATGGAGCCATGAATGAACACGCATCCGGTAAAAGGGGGAGGGAAAAAAAAAAGAAAAAGTAGGACGCACGACGAACTGCTTTTCCACGCCTCGACCACCGAGCGACAGTGTTTCTCCCTGGAAATAAAACTCCGCTCCTCTCCGGATTGTTTGATCACATGCTGGGAAGGTTTGAAGTGGCGGCTTCATGTCACACATGCGTACCGACAAAGTGAATGGCGCACGGGCGCAGGAGTGACACCGACAGGGAGAGCGACGGGGACGGCTACTGGAGCTGATCCGCGGCGGCTGCGGGAAGAAGAAAAAGAAGAAGAAGAAGAAGAAGAGGAGGAGGAAGAAAGGGTTGAGATGAGACCCGCGGGTGGCTCTGGTAACCCACTGCCGGTGTCCACCGGGCTGTAGGGACGCGCGGTGGCGGCGACCTGGGGGCCTGGGGGGGAGGCGGAGGTCCAATTTGCCCCAGTTTGAGAAAGTTCAGCGACTGTGTACAATGGTGATAAATGGG
This sequence comes from Lipophrys pholis, assembly GCF_963383615.2. Classification (NCBI taxonomy): domain Eukaryota; kingdom Metazoa; phylum Chordata; class Actinopteri; order Blenniiformes; family Blenniidae; genus Lipophrys; species Lipophrys pholis. The sequence goes on from NC_137628.1 coordinate 26,689,255, forward strand.
TCTCACCTGAACAGCTCCTCGCCGGACCCCAGTGACGACGTCCTGAACCGCCCGCCGTGGGTCAGCACAACTTTGGGCTGCTTCCTCATCTTCACTATCGTGGTGGACATCCTGGGGAACCTGCTGGTCATCTTCTCAGTGTATCGCAACAAGAAGCTCAGAAACGCAGGTGAGTCTCAGGTGCGCGCGCGCGCGCGGCACGAGGGACGAAACAACACAACAACAAAAAGTCGACGTAACATTGTTTAAAAGTGACAAACATGCGGAGAAACGAACACATTCGATATTTACCTTGAAGCGTAGTCACACTTTAGTCACACTTACTATCGTTACTATGAAAACAAATCGTTCTATTTCACTCTGCGCTCTGAACCCGCGCGTCCTGCGTAAAATTCCTCCTCTCAGCCGCGGCGGTGTGGAATGAATGTGATGGACACTGGACAGCGAAGCGAGACGTCAGCTTGGCTGCAGCCCGCTTCTGAGGCGGACCGACACCGAGTCCGCGGCGGCTGGGCGCGCGCAGAGGAGCGCCAAGAAGCGGCGGAGTTGAACCGGAGCGATTATTGACAGTCAGAAGCCGCGGGGAAAGCCCAGCCGCCGCTCACACTTTACACTAATGCTTCCCAGGCTTCTCCCGTGTTTAACCAGCCGGCGCTTTAATTCAATAACCAAATGTCCAAATTATTACCAGGTGCATAGTGGAACATTGTGTGCGTGTGTGTGTGTGTGTGTGTGTGTGGACGGACACCACTTAGCCGGTGAATGTAATTATGATATGGGTTGTGGATTAAATAAAAATGCCCCCCCCCCCCCCCCCCCCCCCCCCCCCCCCCCCCCCCCCCCACACACACACACTCCCCACCCCCACCACCCCTCCGCTCCCCCCTCCATGAGTTCAGGCAAGATTGACACGGCGGTGTTTGCCTTGCTCAGAGGAGGTGGGAAAACGCTCATAATTTAATAGTGAGAGGAGAGAGAAACCCCCGAGAGGCTTCCTGTCGCGCGCAGGTCCGCGAGCGCTGACTGGCAGCTACACGGATCCCGCTTGTCATCATTTGGAAGCTGTAGTAGAAGCGATTTGCTAAATACACGCCTGACATTACCATTTCACTTACTGCAGAGATGCTGGGGTCAGAAGAGATTTCCATCATGTGAATGGAGAGCTGAGAATAACCCCCCCCCCCCCCCCCCCCCCAACCCCCCTACATGTATGTCAGGAATATTAAATGTTATCTGGGGTCTGCCTGCCCTGATTGAATCTCTGCATTAACCCCAGAATGTGTAGGGTTAGTATTGCTTGTTAATTTGTGGAACAAAGCAGGAGACAAGGGAGGAGTTCAATTTAGGAAACTGCACCTTTTGAAGTTATTTTTCCTGTAATCATAGTTAATTACATGTAAGGAGGTCATAATGTAGCAAGCACCAGCAATTTAATCAAGCACATAGTTAATTTTTATTATCCTCATTATTGTTGTTGTTGTCAAGCAGCACCAGCCCGAATGACCGCCTAGTTATTCCTCTCGTTGGACAAAGTTTTAAATGGCAATCAGCCGACTTGGAGAAAAGTCTTGAGGTTTGAGGGAAGCATGAGAAGAAAAAAAAAAAAATCTTCTTTTGTGTTTTGTGAAACTGTGCATGAATACTAATGAGGACTGTGACGTGCTTCTTCAAGTTCATGCCACTGAAGCGCATTTGCTACTTTCCATTCAAGTTCGGTGGACATGCATGCCTAACTTAGGGCTCTTACAATTTCCTGTCTGAAAGGCCATTGGCAAATTGTGTGCAGATTGGCAGACATATTGATTGATCTATAAATTTCTCCATTCATGCTTTAATCTCCGTTTGTTTTAGCGGGCCTTATCTGTGGGAATTTGATGCCCTTGATGATTGTTTAGCCACATATTTCTCTCAGTTCCAAAGTGTTTTTTATTGTCTGCATTTTCCATCCACAAGGAATTCAATTTCCTTTTGTGGAATAGATGGAATCTCCTTTGAGGAAAAAACAAGTGGGCATAATTTCTCTTGGCATGGAGCAAACATTATTTGAAACTGCACAGCGGTCCGACAACAAGGGGATAAATTAAATAACAAGCAATGGAATACACTCAGCGGAGGACCTGGCAGGCGATGTGGTCACATATTGCAGGTGGCGGCAGCGCTGTTGTCTCTGCATGACCAAACTCTCTGTCAGCGCATGAAATGGCCAGCGAGCGAGTGAGCGTGAAGCCAACAACACATGGCGAGCAGGCTGGGCTGCATGGCTGGATGCAAAATCAGTGCTGTGAGCTCAGCCCCATGCCAAGAAACCTTCCTGAATGTACAGTCTACATGTAATATGAAGGAATTTACACTAAAACCGCACTCGAAAATGGGTTGAATCAACCGACTTGGCTTTGCCGTGATCTGAAATGGGTCTTAACTTATCTTTCACAGAACAACAAAACAGAAAGCTGGTGGCTGCATGTGATTGTTGACATACACTGCTGCTTCCCACTGGATGTGGCACAAAACCCAAAGCCTCCCTTCCATGTTTACACTAGAACTGTTTATGGCTCGCTTGTCACAGGAGACAATAAATGCCTCTGATGTGCTGTGAGAAACGGTTGATATTGGTATTTTTGATTGCAGCGGGCCAAACTGAGCCCTTCCCGTTGGGAATCATATGAGTTTGTTTCTTTTCCCTTCACGTGTCAGAGGCGACTCGGTGACTCAGAGTAAAAGAAAGGTGTCGAGGTTTCCGCCAGACACCTGAAAGGTCTCGTCTGTGTGACGCTCCTTTGTTTCCTCCGTGCTGATGTCAAGGCGGGAAACGCAACGAGTTCAGCCGGAAAAGCTGAAATGGTGACTCAGCTATCTAAGCATTCAGAATTTGAAGTGACAGATAAGGATGAGCATTAGTGCACCGATACCTGGATGTGCTGAGCTTCGCTGCGGTGAAAAAAACAAAACAAAACAAAAAAAAACCCAAATGTGCTCCACACTGGTGAGGAGCTGTCGGTTCTGTGACGTTTGTGTTTCTCCTTTTCGGTGTTGCGTGACTTGGCCGTGTGCCGGCAGGATGTTATTTCTGATCACCCATTACACTCCTCATATCTGTTACAGTATTAATGGTCTGCGTGTAATGAATATTTTGGGGGGAATTAATGCAGCATTAAGTGGTATTTGCTTGTGTCTTTAATTAAAATGAATGTTTTAGGCTTCTAAATATCCACTGGCTTTGTTGGGAGATTCTTAACGGAAATTGGCTCAGCACTGTGGCGCTTAATAGAGACATGACTGTGAAAGGAAAACAAATCTCCCTCTGTCGATGTTTGAGAGTACATGTTGATTCCGCAGTTTCCTGTTTCATTTTCATCATGAGGAAAGCTGCTTGAAAGGCTTGTTAGGAGAGAAGCTTTGATCGCTCAAGCCAGAGTTCACAGGAGCCTTAAAGCGTCTCGAGTCAGGATCGCAAGCTACAAGTGTGACGCAACAGCGGAACAAAAACTTTCTTGGGTCAGATTTGTTCTGCTAGAACAGGGCTAAAGGGAATCACATACTCACGAGTGCTTAAAAAAATGCGGATTTTCATGCAACATTAACAGTTTATGTGAAGATGGGAGGTAACTTTGTCATCTCCAGGGTTTGATAGTACTGATTGTGCCCGTCTTAATCTTGAAATAAAAAAAAATAAAAAAGACTTTTCTATTTCCCAACAATACAATTTATTTTAAGTTATGTTCGGCTTAGGAACCATCTGCACCATTTCTTGCCTCAATGACCGTGTTTACTACTTATTCCCTCTAAATCCAAACACTAGTGCAGAAAATCAAATAAAAAGGAAAAGCCCTGAGTGTCAATGTTTGGTTGTAGACCTTCGTATCGCTGCGGAGACATGTTTAAAGCAGCGGTGTGAAAGGTAAACCACTCTGCATAATGTATTGTCTGCCAGTTGTATCAATATCCAACGGCTGTATCGTGTGTTCCACCTCTGATGATACGCCGGCTCCTTTGTGAACCCTCATGTCGAGCCCCCTTTGGCTCAAGCAGTTGCAGTTTCACCCACAAAGACGGAGTTACGGGAGCTTTGAAAAGTCGACTTATTCCCGTATTGTTTTGTCTAAAAATAATTTTTGCCAATTGGTGATCAAAGCTCTCCTCTTACCAGCCTTCAAGGCTAAAAACAACGTAACAGTGAACTCCAGCTCGTAACTTTAAATGGCCATGTTTTGTTGAACTCCCCCTCCATTAAAAGCTTCTCTTTTATTCTCTGTACTTCACTTAGATATTTGACCCTAAAGGTTTTCACTTTAATCTGCTGAAGGTAAAAGCATCTCTACGCCCACCATAAAGTTGTAATTCTGGTTGATTTGGTGCCAGGCTGGGGAAAAAAAAACTAAACAAAAACCTGGCGACAAAGGCTTTTAACGTGCAGCAAAGGGCATAAGATATTCTGATTTCATTAGCAGTAACTTATTACAGCTCTGTAAGAAAGGCAAACAGGCAGGCTGATCAGTGAGAAATCTAAAAGGCACTGATGTTAAGATACGTGCATGAGATCCTCGCCCAGCCGAGAAAAGACAGACTACATGACTTACAAATGAAGCTACTGAAAATCATTGCATCTCTGATAAAAGCACATCTTTCACGTTTTGTGTTTTTTTTTTTTTTAGGTTTGAGTTTTTCCAGAATACTCGCATTTTAGTGCATTTCGTTATTCAGTCTACGTTCATGCAGCGGACAAGTACATTTCAAGAACTACTAGTTGTTTTACTGACTTAAATGAACTGTTTGGTTGTTGCTCTCCTCCTAATTCTCATCCAGTCTTACATTTCTCACGTATATTTTTATCTTCAAGAAATGATTTCCATACTTTTATATCCGCATGACTGTTTTATGAGCACTTCCTAAAAGAGATGAATGCGCACTGTGCACCACATTGTGCATGAGTGAGGAAATAGAGCAGCCTCTGCTGCTGCTCGGCTCAACCTGCTGCTCATGCTAAAGTCGACCAACACACGCAAGCTGCACAATTTCGGCAAATTACACAATTGTGTATTTTTGTCATTATAAAAATGTAAAAAACAATACAGCAGTATTGTGAATGATGACAACAAAAAAATCACCTAAAGCTTAATTTTAAAACTATGTATGGGTTGTTTTGTAATTCTCTTTACAAAGGACATATAGTTCAACTTCAGTTGGGCGTCATAGTTTATGGAATCGGAAGGGTGTAATGAACTGAAAGGTCCGCAGGTTAGAGAGTACGTCAGAATACGCACATTAGCTCAAGTTGACACAAGGCATATTCTGGCTTTTTCCGAGACATAATCAGATTATATTTCATATTTAAATAAATAAAAACCTCCGAGCAGTCACATACTTTACACATTTACTCATAATTGAAATATTAGTTTTGTATTTGATACCACCCTGATTATTTCTCTCATTGATCCGTATAATTTGAAGAAAAATAAAAGTGAATCCAAGCAGTGATAATATTGTTGAGCCCATATTTGGCTGCCAATGGGCTGAAGACGTATCATTCCTCTCACTGTTCTCCCACAGATATGTAATGAAGTCAGAGCAGCTCAGCGGGTTTGTCAGTTTCTGTGGTGATGGCTGTGATAAGTATCAGAGCAGCACAGTGTGGTGGAGCAGCTTAAGGACCAAAAGGAAAAAAAGAAAGAAAGAAAAAGACAGCCTCAGTGGGTGAAAAACACTGACTAATTGGGGACCTACAACAGCCAGCAGGTCATGACTTTGCAATTAATTTATAGTTTGCCCGAGCTGAATAAATGAACATTGAGTGCAAGAAGATAAGGATCTCCTTCTTTTTCTCATGAGGCACTTAACTCCCAGCTATAGATTAGTTAATGCCCCTGCTGCCCGCCAGGACACGGAAGGAAGGCGCGCCTGTGAGCAGGCCCCGAGGCTGCTTTGCACCTGATAACTTACAGTCAGCGTTAACCGCCTCTTTTAGTGCTCCTGTGCATCCCCGCGCCATGTAAAAAGACTTGATGCGTTTTTCATTAATTACGTCCGCCTGGCAGATCTACTTCATAGAGATTTCCCGTCAGAGGGCTCTCCGGCTCTCCTAAGGATTAGAACTCAAACATTAGATCACACACAGATCTAATTAGGCAGCAGATATATGCATAGCTGTGGTTCAGCTGCTGGGATTGTGAGGATGATGTTATCGTTGCCTGTGATGAAAACCTGGTCCGGCTTGTTTGCTGCTGAGAGACAGAGAGAGAGAGAGAGAGAGAGGGGGAGAGAGAGCGAGAGAGAGCGAGAGGGGTTCACAACAGTGCATGATAACAGAGATAAAAACAAGAGGACTAATGCAATATATGGACGTGAGCCTCGCATACAAACTATAGACATACAGTTAAAGAGATGGAGGTGTGCGGTTTCAGTCATGTGTGTTCCGTGTGCTGCTGGGATTTTGTAGCAAAGAAAAACAAAAACCCAAGAGCTGCTTTGTGAAAAAAGAAAAAGGAAAAAAAATTAGAAATTTTTCTGTGACTGGATTATTTCATTCCTGGCAGGTGCTACTTTGTCCCGCTGGGCTCGGGCCTCTTTCCAGGGTCATCAAGAGAAAGAAAAATTGACCCAGCAAGCAATCATTTGACTCGGTCTGCTCTTTACGACGGGCCACACCTTCTTAACAATTTCACAATTTTTCTAATATTTCCAGGATTATGTGAAAAAACAAAGCCTGCCTGCAGTAATCCACCCAGTCTGCTGTATATGCTGTGCCTTCACTGTGTGATAAGAATGCTGCCTGTTTCTCTTGGGCTTTTTTTTTTTCTTTTTTCTTGTCTTTCCACTTTTTTCTCTTACATGCTGCATTTTACATTCCACTCATGAAGTTGTGCCCCCCCCCCCCCTTTGTACTCTTCCTCTTCCTGAGCTTACTCATCCTTACACACACGCACACTCGAAACATTTTTTTTATTTTTTTTCCTTTTCACTTAAACTTGACCTTCCAGGCTTCATATTCCATGACACCCTGTCTGTTTGCATCACTTTGATCCAACACCCCCACCGCGCTGTGCGGACGTTGGGTTGTCAGGCCGCATACCTGTAGAGAAATTCTGCCAATAGCGCTTTGCGTCAAGCCAGTCAGGCAATAAGTCGGCTGTCGTGCAAACCCAGTGGATTCCAGATTATATGATGGCCAAGTGGACAAAGTAAATTAATGCTGTTATTTATTCTTTTTTTTTTTTATGAAGTGTTAAGCGATGAGGAGCTTCACATGGCTGAATGTAACATGAGCAGGCGCCTGGCGTCTGGTCATCTCCGTGGCGACTCCCGTGTGCATGTTTCTCTCAGCCTGTCTAAGTCTGTCTCACACATTCAGGGAGGCGACCATGTTTTAACATCAAAAGAAGGATGTAATGAGTCTAAAAATACTTGCACATACAAGGAAGCATATTTGCAACCATTTAACACCCCCCCCCCCCCCCCCCCCCCCCCCCCCCCCCCACACACACTTTACACACACACACACACACACACACACACACATTTTATTCCATGCTTCCCGGTGCTATTTTTAATCATTTACAATATTATACAGTGAAAACTTCTTTCTGCTCGATAGGAGCTCGGGATGACGCACACGGGAAGCTTAGGGCGGTGAGATCAAGTAAAACCTAATGCTCATCCAAGGGGAACTATGCATAACACATGCATACTGTAGAGTGCCTACAGTAGAGTGGTAACTGTTTGATTACACACACACACACACACACACACACACACACACACACACACACACACACACACACACACACACACACACACACACACACACACACACACACACACGCACACACAAGAGGCAGCAGGGACTTTGAGGTTAGAGATGTTAGCTGGTAATGGGGAGGGTGCCAGTTTGAATCCCAGTTGAGAAAATCAGAACAGGGAAGCGAAAAACGCTCTCATCTGTGTTCAAGGTGCCCTTGAGTGAAGCACTTGGTCCACCATTGCTCGTCAGTGGACAACAGTGCAAGACTGTAGTTGGACTGAGCAGCTTCCAGCTGTGAATGTGTCAGACTGTATGATTGTTCAAGCGGGGCACTGATGGGGAAAAAAAAAAAGAAAGAATAAATTGCAGGCTCTGTTTGTATTTCTCAAATAAAATAAGAATAACACACAAACTGACCTCCTTTTTAGCCAATTTCCTCCTCCTCTATTGTTCCCATTTTTTTTGGTTGTTGTTTTATTATAAATAGATCTAAAAAACAAGATCTGGTTTTGCCCTCTGGGCTTACAGGAAAACAGCTCCATCAGAAGGCTGTATCACTCCGTGTGAGCCAACAGGGTGATTCAATAGTATGGTATGTAATGATGACTATTAAAGCAGACGCATAAATATCATTTGATGTTGCCCCGTGAACACTGCCCCATTCAATCCTATCAGACCAATGTCTCTGGGTTCAGTGTTGTGCTGTATAACTCAGACACTGTCCTTCATGCACACTCCAGATGAGTGCACCATTATTTATATATATATGCCGGTTTTTCTATATATATATAGAATAACAAGCCTTTGACTTGATATTATCACCTAAACTTGGTGCAGAAATGTCACTGTTAATATTGAAGACGCGCATTACTCAGGAGACAGTTCAAGAACATTTCGCTGTTGGGAAAACATGGAAACTGAACAGAATCTGACCAATCAAATCTGCGTTTTCTGCCACATGCACAGAGACACACACTTGTTAGTTTCAGTCCGCACGAGACAGGATTCATCCTGAATTTCCTCTGAAACCTCCGGTGAACTTCAGCGTTATGTAATAACCAACAGCTTGAAGTATTCTCTGTTCACAGCGTCACAGCGAAGCAGATTGAAACGTAGCAGCAGCACAACTAAGGTTTATAGGAGTCTTTTATAGGCCTACTGAGAGGAAGATAGAATATGTGAAACTTTTTGAAATAAAGTCTTATAGAAACAATATGCAAATGACTGTATTACCTTATTATATTTTTCCTTCTACCAGGAAAGCACTAAAGAATTTCTCATTGGAGCAGCGTATCCATAAAACTGCTCTTATCAGTGTCTTGCCTGCTCAACTATAATTTTCATTTAAAAAAAAAAGAAAAGAAAAAACAGCTATAATTTTCAAACTGAAAACGCAAGTATACGATCCCATTGGCACACATCATTGTAATTCCGGTGGTAATATTGAGACCAGGAAAATCAATCTAGAGTGCATCTAGAGGCACCTGCCTCATGCTTTTGAAAATACCCACACTGGCCACAACATGCAAAACCAAGCAATAAAAGGTGAGGCAATGTGTGTGTTTGGTCGATTATTTCACTGATTCTTGGCAAAACCTCTCATGCAGTTTGGTTATTTAAATCGCGCCACATTGGTAAGGGAGAACGGGATGAGCAGCAGTATGTGGGTTGAACCCATGAAAAATGTAGAAAATGTTCTTCACCAATGCCAAACAGCTTATTCAGGGTTTTTTTTTTTTTTTTTTTTTTCAGTTTTTAATTCTGTTTCATTACATTACACGATATTCAAAGTCGATCATTGAGTAGAGTTATTGGCTTTCAGAAGTAGAACTCGTGTTGGATATAAATCGTTGCTTAAATGACTTTTATCATGTGAGAGAGATCACGTTTGAAAACACAGAGAATCGTCATTTTAGTACAGCACATCCATCCATCCATCCATCCACCCATCCATCCATCCATCCATCCATCCATCCATCCATCCATCCATCCATCCATCCATCCATCCATCCATCCATCCATCCATTTTCTCCCGCTTATCCGTTTCCGGGTCGCGGGGGTGGCAGTCTGAGCACTGTCACCCAGATCACATTGCACCAATTAAGAACCTTTCCTGCGAGTGGTGAGCCCACGGGAAGCACAGAAGAGCCAAATACTAAAAATACGGCATTTAGGACATTTTTCCTCCCTTTACCTCTCGCCACAGCCCTCCCATCCCCATCCTGCCCAATGACTTCAGCATTTTCCTGAATGATGTTTTGAATATTTCCTTTTCTCATGAATTCTATTCAGATGTCAAGTTTATGATACAGAATATACAGCAATATCTATTGGTTTGGTCAGCCTTTTCTTGGTGGTTGCTCCACTATCCTCTGCACAGCTAACACAGTTATCATTCTTCTTTGTGTTTCTTTTCTCACTGTTCAATGCAACTTGTTGTTACTCTTTAAGAACAAGAAAATGTTTTGGAGCTCAAGTAATCATTTGAAGAATTGAACGAAGAAAAACAATAAATAACAGTGCAAACACCTTCACCACTGTAGCTGCAGATCCGTTTTGTTTCTCCACTGTACAGCTGTGGATGAAATAAGTCAGAGAATCTGTTTAATCAAAGACAAGAAAAACAAGCTGCTTAAAGTCTCTGAATATACTTTAAGTATCTTAATCATGATGGGTATTCACTATATGATTCCATACAGTTTTAATGAGTTGTGACTGAAACATGCACAATGAGCTTCATTGTATGGCTGAAAGTGAACCGTCACGCTGCTCTTTATCGGTATTTCTTTCATGCTGGTCCCTTCATACCTTGACATGCGTGGTGAATGTTGACAGTTATACAACTGTACATGCTATTGCAATAAGCTACACTGGCTGATTTTGTAGATACAACACTTATGAAAGCACAAATAAAGCACATTATGTGTAGCTGAGCCATCCACATATTCAGCGCCTGTGTTTGTGTAATGTCCGCTTGTTGTCTAATCTTGTCATTAAGTGCTTGTTTGAGAAAGCAGCCACTCATGCATTTAATTTGCTCTAATCACCAATGAATATTTCTGCTATTAGATCTCTGTGATGGCGACACGGTCTGGTCAAGTTTCTCTTTGTCTCTATTTTACAGTCCTGGATATCACTTTAACTCATTATCCACTCATTGAAAGAGACTTGAGCTGTGGATTGCTCTCATTGCAGGAATATGCCAGTAATTTCTGCACTTTTGTCCCACCTGCAGATTCATACCGGGGCATTTTTGGAGGCAGTCCTTTCTTAAGGATTCCCGTCATGGCAGGGTAGAGGTGTACACTAATTCTCAAGAGTCATGACACATTCTTTGTTGCCTGTCATGTTTGTAAAGTAATTACTTGAGTCCTCCGCGTCCCCCTAATGAGCAGCGGCTTAGTGTGTGAGATTTCTTCTTCACAGTATGCTTTCCTTTAATGACCCATAAACATGCTCACTGTGATTATTGTCTAAATGAGTGGATTTTGTCACACTTTTCAACTGTATTTACACCAGGCCTGGGCTCATTCCAGCGTACTTTGGGTGTTGTCCAAAAGCAATAGGGAATTATGCAGTGGGAAGTTTCAATCTTGATTCTGTTGTTTTCACAGCGACCTAGTATCAGATTCACGTTTTTTTGTTGATGTGGAAAATAACTCATTTGGCAAAAAAGTGTTATGAAGAAATACTGTGAATTTCTCTGTATTGAATGGAAAATATTGCGCTGTGATAAAATGGAAGCATTGAGTAGATATGTTTGATGCGAGCGCTGTTTTTCCATGTTTATTAAACCAATCTTTGCTGACACTGCAGTCAACCTAATATCTCACAAATTCTCATTTGAACAAGAAGCGATTCAGTGCCAGATAAGACGGTTTTTGCTGTGGTTGCTGTTTACTGACTAATGGAGAAGTGGACAAGGCTGGTTGGGGAAGAAGAGTTCAGCGGTCAGGAAAACTATATCAGAGGTCGGCTGATGCATGTTGGTGTAACACAGCTTCTGTTTGTATGTAGACAATAATTAGAAATGGCATTTGTACACTTATGCAAATTAGCCCATTGTCCTCCCGCTGCACAATGCAGACTGGATCAGACTGTGGATCTGGTCGGCGCGCTAATGAGAGGATGGTATTTTTTGCAGATAGCAGAACACAACGAGAGCACGATAATGATCAGGCCGTTAGGAATGTGATTGGAGAATTTGTTTCCACTCAGTGCTGGTCCCAGATAGCCTGGTCCTGCAGAATTGTTTTGCTCTGACGCTATTTATTATAGCCAGGAGAACCACATTGAGATTAGTAATCTCTTTTACAAGTGTGTCCTGGAGAGATGGGGGGGGGGCTGAGGGCCTTGCTCAAGGACCCCCAGTGCATGTTTTTTGGACTGCTATCAGCGCCTCCCGAAAATGAGGGTTTTTGGAACATCATCACAGGAGACTCCAGGAGAAGAGAAAGAAGCACAGTACCTGAAATAATCATGTTTGCAAATAACTGGCCACTTGAATATCCCAGCAGAAACAAAGCAGCATGTTCTTGTCCCAGTGAACTGAGGCTCAAAATTCATTTGTATTTTAACTGGAACTAACACCATGTTCTGTTCGTATTGATTTTCCTGAACCAGCCGGATGTTTCCCTCACGTTTCACCAATGAAAAACTCCGGTAGATGCAGCCGTTAAAAAGTGACGACATAAATGGAGCTTAAACTAGATTAACCCTATGTTGATTTATTTGCAGGTTTGGCCAGCAGCAGATTTATATCACATTGTTGCAGTGTGTTTCAGTCAGAGATATTGAATTAAGTTTTATATTTAGTAATTAAGGTTTATTACTTGAAGTGATCTGGATGTCAGTGCAAAAAAAAAACAAATAAACTGTAAAGAATGTTATGGAAAGTCCTATATCAATTAATGTAGTGTTAAGATAATGGCACAATTTGTTGAGTGGAAAATATTTCTTCCCCTCTTGCACCCGCTAATAACTAAGCAAATGAAGTGAAAAAGAGGAGCTGGATCAGTCTGGAAAATTAACTAATTAAATCATCAGTCTTTCAAGGCGAGAAAAGACATCACTTATTCCAAATAATATTCCTATATTGTCAAAAGACAATGTTTCCAGTGTCACAACACAACAGAGCTCAATCAAATAAGTATTCAGCATTTTTCCAGCCGACTAACTACAGCTAACGTGGGAAAGTGAACCAAAAACATTCTTTTTTAACCTGATGAGACAGACTTTGCCTTGCAGCAAAAACTGGCAACCACTCATATCAAGGGACTATACTACATACTGCTGCTACAGCAAAAGAAAGTATGTGAGGCATGCTTATATTTAAAAAAAACAAAAATAACAATTAAAAGTTATTTCCAGTTTTGGGGTCAAGGGTATGTTACAAAAAAAAAAAAAAGAAAGAACTCCCCTGGACTAGATTTGATGTAACCAAAGTGGAAACTCCGGTTACATCAGAACTTATTTTGGCTCATGGTATCTCTCCCGGGCTGGGAACTTTACATGAACTGGTGTGGAGGGATGCATGGCTGGCATCTCCACCAGTGATGATGGTCCCACAGGTGGTGAGCGGCTCCACCTGCTGAGGGTGGAAACTGTTTGGGGAGCCTTGCGTCAGATGGTAACGGACGGAGAAAATGAAAATCCTCCTCTTTTGTAATTCAATTAGGCTTCAAAATGGGCTGCAGCAGATGCTGTGAGTTCTTCCATGCGTAGCCTTAAATACAGTGTGATCAGATCCAAAATGAGTGATTTATCATTCATTCATCAGCTGTGTCCATTAATTCCCCATGAGCTAAATCATCCTGTCAAGTGTCCAAATTACTACCCTGTGCTGTAATGTGTGTGTGTGTGTGTGTGTGTGTGTGTGTGTGTGTGTGCGCGCGTGCACGTGCGTGTGAGTGCTTGTTCAAACCACTTTGACATTCAAACTGAGGATATTTTTGCAAAATGGGCCGTTTTGACAGATCCACACTCTTTGAGGTCAAAGTAAAATAATCTGAACTGGGCGTGAATAAAGGCTAATTTTAGGTGAACAGTTGAGGTGAGACCTTTTGTGTTAAAGGTTACAGGGAGGATTAACGACTAATGAATTAACCTCCAGTTGTGTTCATGTATCTCTACACAGATCAGAGATGCTCGCTTTGACTGCGAGATTAACTGATGCCCCCCCCTTCTTTGTTTCGTGGCCCCTTTTGGAACATGGAGAATGCATTTAGAAACAATTCTATGAGATTTGTTTCTGTTTATTATTGGTCCACAGATTGTAGCAGCAGTGTGTGGAAAACTCCTTTACTCAAGCTAGATATTTATGTAATTATTACATATCCAAACAAGGCCAACTCGGCATCAAATAGATAATGCACATTAGGACTATTCCAAAAATGTACCATTACAAGCTGACAAATGGAACTTTGTCTCATCATAAACGATGTGTATCTTCATTTAATTGTTCCATCTTTATATTTTTGTTGGCTAAACTGTGAAAGGGCAAGCTGTTGTTCTCCCAGGACAAGCCTGCCAATGTGAGTGTTTGTCAGACACGGATGCACACAGACGAGTGTCCGTGGCACTGAACAGACTGAGGACAGACCATGGCCTGTGTCTGCCAGGCCCCGACATAAAGACCCACCACAGGATGGAGTCTCACACTGTTTTGAGCACCTGATTAAGTCAAGTCGAGTCAAGATTTTTACCTTCCAGTTTCCCCCACTGACATATTGCTACCGTATTGTGGTCAGGAGGTTTGTGCGCCTCTGTGACCTTTGACCTACGCCATCAGGAGCTTTGTCTTATGATATGACACTTAAGTTACACCAGCCTGAGAGGTTTGGCAAAGGGCAATCAACCTCTCCAGGTCAGAGACATCATTTGATTAAAAAGACGAAGAACGTAAGAAAGAGCATAATGTGATGTCCTGATATCCTGCCTGGATTCATGTGACGCCACGTTTACAGAACAACTGTAACCACAATGCAAGTATAGTTTGCAGTTCGCGTGTGTCATGTTCAGTACTAAGAATATTCATTTTGATAGTCTCAATATTAGTTTTGTGTTAAGAAGTAATGCAAGGAGTATGAGTCAGGAGTCAACAGTGAGTCAAGTTGACTCATAACAGGTTTGTCAATTATACAAACCTATTCCGTAGCTTCAGCCCTTCATGAACATTGATTTTTGCGTCTGCTTATCAAGAACATACACAATATTTACTGCGATATCACAAGGTTCACGGCATCCCCACCATGTTTCAGACTTCTCTAATTCCTGACAAGATGTCATTAATACCCCACAATGTTCCTCTATGTTGCCGAAGTTGCTCGCCGCCGAGTCGCCGTCAACAGGCGTAAAACTGCTGCCTGCTGAAGAGTCATGTGAAAAATCTGTGGGTTCCTCTCGATAACAGGCCCTTTTACATTTACAGTCAGTTTGAGTCAGTTTGTCTCAAAGTCTCAAAGTAGTAGATTCTTCTTGTCTGCGTTTCGTGTCATTACAGATTACTTTATTGTTGACAGAACATGGCACCAGGCTGAAGTTTGTTTTTTTCTATTGAGTAAAGATTACTTTACAGTGAAAATATGTTTGCTCCTGTAGTTTGTTTACGTATTTCCTCAAATCCTTTCCAGCAACAGAATAACAGAAAGGGAATAATATTCAGATCTCTCTTCCAAACAGTCAGGAGAGAACAAGAAAAAAAAAGGAAGGAAATAAAAAATAAACTTCATGAGGAATGGTATCACCCCCCCCCCCCCCCCCCACACACACACACACACACACACACACACACACACCAGCTTGTTTGGTGGCATTGTTGCAGATTATTTGTGAGTCTGTAAAGTACTCTGGATGAGCGAGGGTTTGTATGACAAGCGTGGGCGGGTGATTGATGTTTGTCTCCCAGCTGCTCTTTGTTTACACACGATGCTTTTTTTTTTTTTTTTCCTGTGTATTTACTGTTGGCCCATGAAGACCCTCTCCACACGCAGATGCAATTTCTGTGTGCATATACTTCTGTCGGTTTATGCACACACAGACACACACAGTGAACCCCCGATCTTATCACTCTAAGTATGATGGGAACGTTTGCGCAGGACTAAAGCTTGAGAGACGCATGAATGTAATAGTAATACAGAAAAGATTGAGGCTTTTTAATATAGGGATTAGTGGGAATATGACATTCTGGCTACTCCGTATGGGACTAAAGCGACACTTTCACATTCTGTAAATATAAAATTATATAGTGCGTCTAACTTTTATATTTTTGGAGTGACACCGGGGGGGAAAGAAAAGGCTACGATATGGCTTATGTCTTCAAAGCTATCAAATTTATGGTATGTAATTCTGAAAACAAGGTTAAAAGAGGACACAAAAAAAAAAATGCAGAAAGAATCCCAACTATGGCCTAAGAAGATTACGCTGAGCTCTTTCAGATCAATTGGGGTCAGATAGATGGAAATAACTGCTGCAAAAACTAATCATATATAATAAAGCTCAACAGATGTTGACGCTCTGGTCAGACCTCCATATTCCGTGGGAAAACTGAAGATATATCCAAATATACAAAAGAGTGCTAGCTTCAGGACAGTTACATACTTGATTACGTTCATCACCTAAAGCTGTCACAGTCTTATCTTTTCCATATTGTTAGGATCGGTGACACAACAGTAGAGATATTTACGATATCTCCACCATCAGTGGAGAAAGTTGCTTGTGACGGAATGTAAGAAATTAACTCCTCACTGTGTCACTGAGAGGTCAGTAGAAACTTGTGAACGAGCTCTAACCTTGCATGCTGAGTGAAACTTTGCATTAGAATAACAAGTAAATGGAAACATTTTATAAGTCCAAATCTATTAAGCTTTGTTTTGTACTCTCCAACTCATGAAAACATCCATTTGGTAGGACCTGGGGGATCTCTGTGATGCCAAAAATGTGGTGAAAATCAAAATCTAGTCATAGAAGAGCAAAAATTGTAAAATAATTTGTCAAAATGCAAATTCAATCATAGTTTCCATGAATTTCCCTCATCTTTATGTTACATGTACAACACACAAATAAAAATATGGCTTAGCGATCTTATGTATCATGCTAAAGGCTTAATTTAGAGCAGAGTAACTTGAAAACATCATTGCAGTGATATTCAGTCGTTCTGAGGATCGACTTTGAGAAAATACGTTTTTCTCAACCCAACAAAATGTGCTGAAAATTGTTCTTGTTGTTCTCCTAATCCAGTGAATAACAACCCCCCCCCCCTCCAAAACATCCACACACGGGTTACAAACCATAAAAGAAGTAGCTAAGATGTTGACTAGGGAAAACACGGTGTGAGTTTCCTGCATTGAGGAAACCTCTCACTGGTATTGATCAGTGGGGCTTTTGCACCAGGAGCTGTAATGACACACCAGCTTCTACAAGCAGAAAAACTGTGGAGGGAGGCGGCGGCGGCTTCCACGCACTGCTGAAAACACTGAACTCGTAGTTTCTAGTACCGAGTGGCAAAATGTTTCACCCAATACGAGACCCTGAAGTTGTTACAGTAGCTGTTGTAGGGAAATGGAGCAAACTGCACTCACCCTCACACACACACACACACACACACACACACACACACACACACACACACACACACACACACACACCAGGGCATCAGCTGTGCTGCCGTGTGATAAGCTCCGAACTTCCATCATGAATGACTTGCCTCTATAACCACTGCAAGGTATATTAATAGCAAAATGAAAAGGATTTTGACTCCAGGCACATGTTTAACATCTCGCAGACTCACACTGGACGATGGCCAAGATCTCAAAAGGGAAAATGCTATATAGTCAAAAGTTGAGTATCACTGCCGTATAGAAACTATAAGATAATGTAATTCACTTCCCACTTGATAACCTGCCACCTTGCATTAGTATTAGCTGGTCCTGTTCTGCAGGCACCTCCGTTTTGGAAGCAATACATTCTGATTAAAAGCTCACTTAAATTAACATAACATTAATTTTATATTGTGTTAATTAATGTGGTCAAAAAGAAGGAAATTAAATACCCCGACAGTCAAAATTGGACTAGCTGCATTTATTTTTTGTTTTTTTATAGTACAATGACCTCAATAACCTTGGAGCATGATGAGTGTGCTCATTTCATAATGAGTGGCAGTAGCTCCTCATTAAATACTTGCTTTCCAGGGACTTGAATGACATAAATGGGATCAATCCAATCTTCTGACAGGATCAAGCTGCTTGGTAATTGCAAATGGGAATCCAAGCCACCTTGTAATTGGTTGCCTGTGTGTGTGTGTGTGTGTGTGTGTGTGTGTGTGTGTGTGTGTGTGTGTGTGTGTGTGTGTGTGTGTGTGTGTGTGTGTGTGTGTGTGTGTGTGTGTGACTAAAACATTAACCACACCTGCTTCAGGAAGACAGTTATGGTCTAATTTACTCACCATCATCATCATCATCATCATCATCATCATCATCATCATCATCATCATCATCATCATCATCACCATCATCATCATCATCATAAATCATTAATATCATCACCAATATTTTTGAAATAATTTCCCTTCTTTTTAACTCAAGCCTCATTTACATGACAGTGTTTCAAGTGAAATTACATTGTTTTTGGCATTTTCGTTTCAGAAAAAGTTTTGCGTTTCCACTGCAAAGTTTTGAAAATGATGTCACGTTTATATGGAAAGAACAGAAAAGCTGAAAACGATGTAGTTAGCATGCCAGGCCCCCAGTTGGCGCTATTGTTTGTTCTTGTGATGAAACCACACAGATGCATGCAGAGAACAATATGCGATAAACATTAACAATGGCGAGTACACGGACATTCGCATGGACAGACAACGAAGATGGATCACTATTACAGGTCACTCTCGACTGTAAAACTACCAAGTCCCACAAGAAAATTGACTGGGAGTCATGTCACTCTGGAGGCAAACACTGTTGTTATTGACCATCTACTCGCACATGTGCAGAGAACTATTTACTATGGCCATGGTGCGCAACTTTTTCAAAAAGTTGTGTTTACCCCATCTCCATGGAGACGAGCATTTTTCAAAAGGTTCCAGCTTCAGAGCCATCTCAGAAAGTAGCGTTTTCAGTGGCTCCGAGCGCCGTCGTCATGTAAACGGACTCCCAAAACGGACTCCCAAAACGCAACACAAAGTTTGCAATTCTCACTTGAAAACATCGTCACGCAAACGGTCCTAATGGATGTCCCTCCATTTGGCTCCAAATTAAAACGTACGTATTATTTACTGGGCACATTTTTGTATTTTCTATTTGAATTTTACCTGGGATGCAATTTACTTGCACTGTATGAATGTGAATCCTTCCTCGGCTTTCATTTAGTCTATTTCATTGTTTCCAACTGGAAAAGTTCAACTGTCAAATTGGACGGATTGGTTTTAAAGCTTTGGGAAACAGTTCTTCTGCAGAGCCTCAGTTTTAACGGATGATTTGTTCTGCCTGGGAGGCTTAAGTCAGGGAACACAAGTCTCTGTCAGCAGCAGAAGCCACAGATTACATGAAAGATTAAAAAGCCAATTGACTGTTGCATTACACAGGACATTCCCTGATGAATACTGGTTCTGAAGAAACAGTTGTTTGTTCAGGTTTGTGCGTTTTTTTTTTTTTTTTTTTTTACTACGTCCATAAGGTACACCATTGTTTATTCTTATTATATTTACCACGCTGTGTGTATTGTTCCTAATGTGTATGTGGTCTCAACATTTTAAGTCAGGTCTGATAGGCACAAAGTTTAGATAAGATAAGCACCACTCCAAGACTACAGTGTGCTATCATAAGCGGCTCCATGTAATCGTCTCAAGCTCGGGGCTCTTTGTCATCATCCTCTAACCTGCTGGAGTTTCAAAACAGCTAGGAGGAGAATCGAATGTTTCAGCACCATGTGACCCTGTTTAGACAGTACCCCTGTTCATCTGTACAGTAGCCCTCTGTCTGCTGAGCTGAATGTGTACGCTCTTACATAAGTGACACAGCTTTTGTTGCGTTTCTCCCAAATTTTCACCGCATTGGAAAGGAAAGTTTTGGATTGTTTCTCTATCCTGCTGAAAACGTAAAGGCTCAGAGGAGGAGCTTGTTAACCTTGTTACCTTTAGTTAGTTTAATGTCTGGGCAAGTGTGTCAAGTAAGAATAATACCCCCCAAAAATGGAGAGGCATTAAGCCCTTTAACAACATTCAAAACTATCCCAAGTGTCCTCAGCTGGGGTCTTGTCTGTCTCGGTCTTCCCATTATGTTCCTGCCATCGTCCTCAGAGATGCTCGTCTGCGAGACTCGAGTCACCTGTGGAATAGTGACGCACGGTGGAAGGAGAACTGCAATGTACCCTTTTTTTGTGTGAATGGGACAGGTTGGGTAAAAACAGTTTGAGGGTGTAGTTTTGAGCAGGTAATTTCTTGGCATTGTGCTCACTTGTGATGGGCTGTGTTTGTGTTCTTTGTGTATTTGAATAGCAAAAGCACTTTTCCAGAACCATTTTTTTTTTCTTTTCATGATTGTGTTTGTGTGCATTGCGTTACAAGTTACAAGTCAAAAGGTGAATTTCTTTTTTCCAGTTTCTTTATTTATTTATTTTCTTAAAGAAAGAGTGCTCCTTGTCCATTTGTGAGGAAGATGTTTCTTTACAAGGAAGCATTACTGCTAGACTCCTACATTTTACAATGTCTGGGAACTTGGCTTTTATTGAGAGTCGTTCAATCAGTGGAGTTCAGTCGAAATTGCAGACTCCCATTATCTGTCGGATGGTTTGGTACATTGGAAAAAGGACAACTATAAACAGTCGACAGCTTACGCAATGGACAAAAAGTTGCACATGTTTCCTCGGGATAAAAGCATGGTAAGTTCACTTCACTTATACAAGTAATGGAATCAAACCCGCAACCTCTCAATTGGGAGACGACCGCTCTACCAACCAAGCCACAGCCTTGTAATTGTTGTCACATTATTATTAATAACAAAAGAAATAGTTCTTTTTATTCTTCCTCCCTTTCTACTCTTTACCCTAAAAGTCACCAAACAGTAAAGTACCAACCAATACTGTTTTTATACATCTTCTGGAATGCAAACAGTCCAATCAAATCAAACCACAGTGGTGATATAGTCATTTTCTCCGGGTTTTAAAATGCTAATTCCTGGCATAATGATACAACTTGGACACTCAGACAGCCGAGGTTCAATGTATCCCACTGAAGGGCTTCCTTATCCATTCCCAGGCCAACAGATAAATATTTTCTCCAGCATGTCCCAAACTGACCTTGGTTCTTGTCCTGCTGAACAATGGTTTGATTTAAAAGATTTTTTTTCAAATGACATTTCACTTTTACCTCCTACATTTCAACCCATGTATTGATAGTTTCTTATATTCTTAAAACTGGCTCGGGAATTTCCCCTTTTTCGTTCAAGTTGTTTGAGTTTTATGAATCATACTTGTGCTGGGTGTATGTGCATGCATATTTGTGCTGGCACATGACCCTCTATATCACTTATTGTGTACTGGGTGAACTTTAAAATTAATTAGTCAGTAAGTTTGGTACCTCCTGAGGCAACAGCAAGTACACTTAAATGAGTCATATTATTCAGCTTTTCAACACTTTCACATGATCTCGTTGGTCCGAAAAACATTAGATTCAAAGTTTATTGCCCCAAATCCAGCTTTTCCCTGATTTTCAGCCATTTGAATATTGGATCACAGGAGCTGCATTCAGAAACTGCTGTGTCTGTGTGAGCTGGACTGGCTCCACCCACACATGCCCATCTTAGGAAGAGGTACTTCCTCTCATGGTGCCATGTGCCAGAGCAGAGCTGCTTAATTGTGGGAGGGTCAAAGGGAGGGCCTACCTTGACTGGGATTGGCTAAACCCCTGATGACACTATATAGGGTTTGATTTCTGATTGGCTCATTGGAGCATCACACTTTCTAAAAAGTGAAACAAGCCAGGGAGAGAGAGGACAGACTTTCTTCCCTTTTGGGGCGTCATTCCAGGAGTGGGGACGATTGTTACTGTTTGAAAACCTTTAGAAAGTGGATTTAGCATAATATGAGCTCTTTAACAGTTTGCATGTGAGCAGTGGCATTTCTAGATGTAAATACTTGGTGGGGCAAACTTTTGTTTCAGGTCCAGTGACACCACTGAATTCCAAAGTAAAGTGGATACACAACCTTTTAGCCACAACATTATAACAGCCATATAGGCGCTGATCCCATAAAAATGTTGAGCCTTGGAAATAGTACATATTTGGCTAATATTCTTAAACAACCATCGGTCACTTTATTAAACTTTACCCTTAAGGTAGTGGTATTCTTAGACTAATTCCCTCTGCAAGTGAAAAGTTGTATAAAACACATCATTTCAGTTTTTTTATAATAATCTTTTTGACATGAAGTAGTTGAAAGCAACCCTGAAATAAAAAGGAAACCGCAGTTTAGAGCTGCCAACTTTCAAATGTTATATAAATAAACATCTGCATTTCTAGCATACAGTAAACATAAAACATAACATCGTCTGTGAATTGTCAGTCTGGATCCTGGTCAGCAGGTGATTGACAAATACATTGTTTTTAGATACTTAGGCTTTTTCCCCATATGGATTGCCAGCCTTACACTGATATACTGTACATATGGTAGTGTGAGTACAGCATAAAGATTGTTAAATATAAGTGATACGTCTTAGTCTGTAAGCAGCAATGACGGCCAGTATATAATCGAGGGAAACACAGGTCCAGAAATTATTCATATGTCCTTGATATGAGGACGATAAATGACAGCACATAATCTTTACTCAAACAGGACTTATCCTCAGACGGAGATGTGGGAGGACATTAGCCTCCTCTGTGTTATCTGTATGAAATCTTAGGTGGTGAAAAGATGACAGAATGAGTGGCAGAGCACCGGACTTATACAAATATGATGTTGTAGCCGAACACAGCTCGCTGGGGAGCAGCTGGAGTACTGTAAATCACAGCAGCACTGGCAGCTTCAAGAGCCGTGGCCACATGGTCCGCCCAGCTCACAGTTCCCCCGGGGAATCTCGAGTACAGTATCTCGCACACAATGACCTGATGTTCGTCAAGATCAGTGTGATGGAAAGATAAATGCCAGCACATCCATGGCAGTGTGCGGCTTAACACAGATGATGGAGTCGCAGTTAATTTTCATGCCTGGTTTGACAAACAGGTTAATTTTTTTTAATCTCCTGTTTTGCCACGAGTCCATGACACATGAAGACTGTGTAATCAGATTGACAACATGACATTGGACAACTTGTCTAGGGGGCTTTATCTGGAAGACGTGACTGGACCTGTCAGGCTGTGTCAGGCCACCAGCTGTGGGGGCCCGGCTGACATCCATCGTGACACCACCCGTGGTGTTTTGTCATCTCTGCTCCCTGAACAGAGAAAGTAAGCATGGCAGACAGGTATTTTCACAACACATGATCCTCAAAATTGCAGTGGTTGCTGTAAGAAGGAGGCCCAGTATCGCTTCAGATAGGGGCTGCTTGCTCAGATCTTTTTTTTTTTTTTCCTTTCTGAGGTTTTAGGAAGGTTGGGCGGTTCAGCGGTAAACATCACTGCATGTGAGATGTTGTTAATGTCTCACTCAAGTTGCGTCCCAGTGCTAAAACCCACAGGACATGCTGACAGTGTCAAAGTAACACAGGAGCTCATTAACATTTTATTAAATAAAGCAAAGATGAGACACTTATTCGGAATTGCTGTTGGTCAATTCCACTTATCGGTGAAACAAAAAGGTTCTTTGTATCAATTTTGTCCAGACAGAGAACACTTTGTGTCAACATGAGGTTATTTTAAACACATCTCTTACCCAGAGGGAAACCTTTTCTTGCCTGATTAAAGACACGCTGGAAAGCTTTCAGTGATAAAAAAGAAATTATTGGAAATCACAAGTCAGGATATTAAAAAAAAGAAGCTGATTTGTGTTGCTTTGGTCCTTCACAAAATCTTTTTTTTTTTTTAAAAAATCAGCATGACTGTAACTTGTAGTGATTCACACTTCATTCTGACATTTTAATGATCTCTGGGCCACTCGCTTTATTCCCTCCTGGTGCTGAATGAGAACACAAATCAGGTTGGCGCTGGGTAATGCTGCGTTGCCCTCTGCTCTTTCTGGCCACTACTTCTCTCTCACATGGGGGGGGGGGTTCACATGAGGTCAGTTTTTGTACATCCCTTCCTCTTTTTGCCTTGGCGGAGTAGGAATCCCACCCTTATGTGTCAACCCATGTCCAAAGTGTCTCCATTTTCAGTCTTCATACGGTGAATGAACAGGTTCACATCTTTAACTAAGGATGGACTGCACTGCATGTTCACTGTGTTTTACTTCACATCCGAGACTCTAGAAATAGCTTCTGTAAGAGAAGAGAGGAGATTAAACGTGCCAAGCGCTTCATTATCCACGGCTGTCACTGGCTTCATTCATAAACACAATATCCGCAAATCCAATAGTGACCCAGGGACATAATCACTTTGCTTTTTTATAGGGCATCCTTCATCTCTCTCTCTCTCTCTCGCTCTCTCTCTCTCTCTAAGTCTGTCTCATTTTGGAGTTTTATTACTAGTTCAAGTAAAGGTCCAAAACAGCCTTTGCTTTGTCTGCATTTGGTCACGTTTCTGTGCACACTCCGGCGCTCCCAATTCAGTTCTGCCATTATAGATGATAATCCACTTCCTTATTTTTGTCCCTGTCAGAGTGGTAGATAGAAGATATTTCAAGTGGCTCACCCAATACATCGCAAACATTCACTCATCATATTGCCGGAGGATCACACACAGACACACATTCTTAAGAATAGCCCCATCATTTCCTCTCTTCTATCAAGTACTTCTTGTGAAGTCTTTTGTATTTGTGATCATCGGATCACATCCATATATAAGCAACGGAGTGCGAAAATCTTTGCAAAGACTAACATTGACTTAAGGATTATGGTGGCAAGGTCAATGAAAGTGTAACCAACTGCATTTTTTTTTTTCCTTTCTGAAAGGCGTACAGAATGTTTCAGCAAAGTGGAATAAAAGTCAAACGGGCACAGCTATTATTACCTTTTCAGTCACTCACATTCCTTGTCTCGTGTCATTTTTAACAGCAGTGTCAATTACAGCAGCGCGAGGCGGGATGAGCAAAAGCCACAAATATTTTTGTTTTCAGGAGTCTCAGAGTGGCGAGATGCAAATGCGTTGCATGACAAACAAGCTGCGGTATCACGGAGAGGTGAAGAGTTGAAACTATGTGTGGGGAAATGCTTTTGTTGTTGCTATAAAAGCACTCTCTAGTCAGAGTGTGCAATGAAAGGCTTCAGTTACCATTTTAACTGCTGTTTTATAATTGCTGTGTATTTTTGCACAGTATAGCCCATCATGGGATTTATCATGTTAGTAGCTACGGCCAGTTGAACAGAAATGGATCTTGTTTTTCAGCGAAATGTAAGCACGTCACCAGCATTTATTGTGAGACGAACATCTTTTTGTTGCTTGTTGTATTGTGTTGGTGTGGAGAAATAGTCTCATGTTACCGTGCCGCTTTAGCCAAACATCCATGGAAGTCAACTCTTTATAGTTGAGATGTATCATATGAAATATGCATTTGGTGATACATTATAATTACAATTTACATATTCTTGACGTCTTGAAATGTATTCATATTCCTGGGGTGATTTCCTACACATTAACATGCATTTTAATGAACACTCTGTGGCCTGTTCTGCCGAGGGCGGCACATTGAAGGGTCAATTTCGTGCCTTTTTTTCTGCATATTGACTCTGACCTCTGTAACTTCCCCCTGACAAGGTAGCCAGTCATACTTGACTTTTGGCCGAGTGTAATGACATGCCTTGTTCAATGGTCCAGCTGGGACATAAGACCACGGTGTGTCAAGGCTAACATATTCACACTGGCTCCACCTGCTGCTGACCTTCAGTGCATGTGTGTTATTACACGCCACGCAAAGCCTCAGAATGAGTGTTTATCAAAGGGTGGAGGCAGAAATGCCATTTATGGCATGCATGGCAATATCTCAAAATGTAAAGTCAAAATTAAAATTATGTTAAGCATCTTTTGTGTGTGTTTGCCAGGTTTTCTCCTGTGGCACAAACAATGGGTGTAACAGTTTACACATTTCCGCTCATGTGTGAAGATTTACTAAACATTTTAAACCGAAACATGATCTCAAGCAGATACTGTCACATTACTGAGCGGTTATCAAAAGGGCCCCTGTGGTGCGAGCCGATCATGCAAGAAGCAAAATATTATCATTTCATCACAAACCAGTAATGTTCTTCTCACAGCAATGGGAATAATAGTTAGAAAAAAACAATGCAGGAAGTTAGATCACAAACAATAAAGCAATGAAAACAAAGATAATTACTACAGCAAATCATCCATTGACAGTATGAAAGATCATCATCACTTTAGTGAATCAGACACTTTTCCTGTTCATCATGGGTGGTATTGTTGGAGTTTTTCTGTGTCAAAACATATATATGCTGACAAATTAAATTTCACAGCCATTGGTGCAGCAGGGCGATGGGGACTCTTGACAACGAGGTGTCGGAACATATAAGGACCGCTGTCATTACCACACCGCTTTGCTGCGATCGCACATTGTGAATGACGTTCACTGGGCAAAGTCTCAAAGCATCAGAAAACCGCACCTGTAGAAACAAACAGCATGAGCGAAGCAGCAGTCTGTCGCCATGAAAAATGCAACTTTCCAGCTGTGATGCAACACAGAGTGAAATAAGCAGACAGCTCACCACCTGTCCAACTGGTGTTTCCCCAACCTTTATGTATCATTTCCCCAAGGGGAAACCCTACCCAGGTCACCTCAGTGTAGGACTCCTGTTGGGGTTTTGCTGTCGTTGGCAGCCTCAAGGAGCCGAGGTGAAATGATAAATTCTAGGGATGTCCCGATCCGATCGGTAGATATCGGATCGGGGCCGATATTAGTGATTTGTGAGTGATCGGGGATCGGCAAATCCAGCCGATCACCCCGCCGATCTAAAAAAAAAAAAAAAAAAAAAAAAAAAACGCGGTCCTTAACGTCACCTAATAACCACAACAATCAGGGACTAAACGAAGCTTCTGCCAATAGTGCTTTTAGCTTCAGACATCTTAGTTGCTCCAGAAATAGACTATTGAGTATATTTGCAATAGCAATGTGAGTATCGGATCGGGAAAGTATCGGTATCGGCCGATACTCAATTCTGAAAAATCAGATCGATATCGGGGGCAAAAAAGTGTGATCGGGACATCCCTAATAAATTCATAACTACACTTTTTTATAATGAATTTAAAAGCAATGAATGTGTTAATATTTGTTCACGAATGAAAGGTTGTTAATTTAAGATATTTGAAATGCAGATAGGTTATTGCTATTTCGGTTAGTTGTGTATACAACCAATGGTTTACTGATACACACTTGCATAATCCCCAATTTATTATTTTATTTACTGCACTATCTTTGTCCATCGAGCACTACAGACAAGGGCAGGGTATGGCCTGGAGAGATCGCCAGTCTGTCACAGGGCACACACACATAGACAGACAACCACACACACTCACATTCACATCAAGGTGGCAATTTAGCGTCACCAATCAACTTGAAATGGGAGGAAACCAGATTACCCGGAGGAAACCCGCGCACACACGGGGAAAACATGCAAACTCCTCACTGAAGGGCCTCGGGCTGTACTTGAAACTTCGAGAGCCCTGATCACTACGCCACCGTGCGGCCCACTAGCTTTGTTTGTTCTGAAATTAAACTCTTGTTTCAGATGGCCATTCATTGTTCAGCTTGAGATAAACACTGCTCACACTCTCCCTCTGTGAGGCATGGAGGTGGCCGCCTCTCGCTGTGGGTGCTGTTTTCTCCAGTGGAAGGACAGAGGACTTGTGGGGTTTGAGGATGAATAAGAGGAGCCAAAAGGAAGGCCATATGTCATGATGTCAGTCCATGTTCCCACAGGGGGCAAAAACTGACAGGACACTATGTTTATGAATTTAAGAGTTCCACTGTTTAAATGAAGATTAGTTCATGGCTTTTGCTTATGGGATAATGCCCAATTATAGAAAATAACAGTATAATTTCTCTGACCTCCAGCTTGTGTTTATGTTGGTGCCTGTTGGGAAGGTCACTATTGTAAGACACAAGACATTGTAGAGCTGGATGAGCTGATTGGGGTAAACAATATACACAGTGATTAGTATATGGAGATTTCTTTGAAGCCGATTATATGGTCTGAAGGATGCGTAGCACTCTGGATTTTTTTATAAAAAAAAAAAAAAAAGACAGAACAGTTAAGGTCTTGTCATATCAATGCACTGCTCTCAGTACAAACAAGTGCCATTGAATCCATCTGAAGTTCCTCAGTGTAACTGCTCACAAACACTTTACATTCAGTTTGACTGACCTAGACACCCTGCTCGAAAAAAATGGATAAAAATCAAATGTTCCCAGCTGAAGGTGCCATTATAGGCAAAGTTAATGTTGACAGGGATGGATTGAATTCTGTTCCCACATTTTAAATACTCTCTAAACACTTTTTTTTATGTCTGTAAAGTTGTTGTGAGAAAACGACATCATATTTGAGATTATGTCGGAATACCATAAAAGGTGGGAAAAGTCTGGCTGAAATTAAAGGAAGTGTATCTCTTTTCAGCTTACCAGTCACATTTCGCTGCAAGTTACAGTAGGAAAAAAAAAAAAATGCTCAGATGGCGCTTCAGCTGTACCTAAATCCAAAGAGAAATTGGTTAAAAGTGTGGGATTGCAGGAATGGGAAAAGCGACACAGCACCAGGCCATATCTCTCCCTCAGCCAAATGAAAACTGGGAGTGATGCGTCAATCACAGGACTAGTCAGAGTGACAGAGACAGTGAGTGAGGGAGTCCAGCAGCCAAAAGAGCCAGCTGCCTGCAGGCAGTTCACCTTGTCAAGGTCAAGGCTCGTAATACTGAGTGACTTGACTTGAAAATCCTGTAACAGTGTTGCTACAGTAAAGGAGGAGTCCTCGCAAGATGACTGTTTACAAGTTGCCTCAACACCTTTTCAGAGGATAGAAACACATTTTCATTTGGCACCGCACACTCACTGGACTCACTCAGCACACTTTCACACTCCTGTGACACAATTAACATGAGTCTGCGCACCAGCATACACTCCCTGGAGACCTAAACTAGGACAAAGTCTTACCAGTAACCACAAGATGATCAAAATGATTGTCTTGTTGGATCGGCTATTTAATTAATACTAGTGAGAACTCATGTAGGCCGTTTGATCAGAGGCTTCACATAAGAGTGGGGAGTTATACAAGTTTTTGTGTTTTGTGAGCACACAGAAAACAAACAGCTAAACCACAAATGTGGTTGAAGCTGCCGTTTAGTTGGTAAACCAGAGGTTCAGAGTCCATAGTTTCATTTAGGATGAATCAAGTAGACCAGTCAAATGTTTAGGAGGGAAAATACTCAAAGATGACCTTATTCCAGTTTACTTTGGAAGGAGATTGGTTATTTACCTATGATTAAAAAAATAATAATAATCCTTTTTATAACACATGCATTTAGATCTTGTTTCAGATGCCCAAGAAGCAAAGAAACTTACTTCATACCCAATATGGTAAACAAACAACCTGATTGCTTTTTTCTTTCCTCAGGTTAACAATTCCTTCCAATTAAATCAACAATGATTCTTGTAATTTCTACAGAATATTTCATGCTGAGAGTGTGATGAGATATTTTGATCAGAAAATGCACCAACATACTTCAAACTAATCACAGTTCTTTACCCTAAGCTGTGTGTGGGCACATTTTAGATGTGTAAGCCAAAGACGTCGAGCCTCTGTATCTTGTGGAAGGCAGTTTGTCAGATTTGCAGCATAGTACAGCGTCACAACAAAAAAAGACAATTAAATCATTAACTGCATTTATGTGTATCACAATTAATTGTCAGTGAGGATTTCATGATCGCGACAGCCCCGGGGAGCGAGTTAGCTGCCAGGCTGTGAACAAAGTGGAGGATTTAGCTGCTAAAGAGTCAGATGGATATTTCCCTGAGGACTTGCTGGAGACTGCTGAGGAAAAATATTGAATTTATATAGACAATGATAGAAACCAAAGCCCTTGTTTCATGTTGAACTCCAACAGTATCTCAGTCTACTAACTTAAAATGACAATGTGGTTAAATCGACTATTGGAGATCCTATTGTAATGTAATGTAATCCTATTGTCATCTACTGCAAAATGGTTATATTGGACAATGTCAGGTTAACCTGTGCACTTCATAAAGGAAAACAGATAATTGATTGTCCAAAGGGGAAAAAAAATGTGGCTTGTCCAATGGTGCAACAGTTGGTTGGTTGGTTGGTTGGTTGGTTTTGTATTGGTATTTGCAAAGAATTAACCGATATTGTTTATAAAACAAAGAGCAGATAACCAAAAGGTGGAGGCAAGATAGAGCAACATATCACATGTTGGAATGCATATTCTACTTTTGTTGAGTTCCCCGATTTTTTTACCGATAAAAAGGACATTTAGGAAGTAACTACCTCTAGTATTGACAAAACCGTGCACTCTGTTCAGCTACTTGTATTCAAACATGAAGCTTTACACCAGCTTAGACACAGATATTTGCAGTACAGGCATTTGTGCAAGGATAAAAGTCCATGAGTGCCTTTGGAAATACGTTCTAGCTTTCAATAAAGTGTCCTCCGCCTCAAGGTCCTCACAAAGATAGATATGGCAGAGCACACACACTTATACTGTAAAGCTTTTAAGCAGCCATGAGATCATGTGACAACAGTAGGTGCACCTAATTCTCTATCGAGGGCATCTGAATGACAGATATAAAAGGGCAAAACTTAATTAATAGCCGCATGTGATCTCTGGCAGGAGAATGGTTGGCATGTTCTATGTGAGATAACAGGCTGCCGAGCAGATCAGTCTTGTGCCTCCAATGCTCAGCTGAGACTGACAGATCCCTGTGCAGGTTGGTGGAGTGCGTCTGATACTGGCCGCCCAAACATGGGTGCAAAAAGGAAACTGCCTCCTGCACGGCCATGATTGTAAATACAACGCGCTTAGTTCCCATTTGACATGCACTAAATGCATCACATCATCAGTGACAGGGTGTTGTCACATCTGGAAAACTGAACCCGGACTTGTCATTAGGCCTCATAATATGGTGTTTACCACTATACATGGAGCCCATTCCACTGATGTGAAAGTGACAGCTGTGAAAATGCTTTGTGGCTACATGTTAGGATTTCCCACCCATCATCGTGACAGGCCCCTCAACGGTCATCAAAGCTAAAACGCAAAGGTGCGCATAATGCAAAAAAGCCTTAGGCGCAAAGTATCATCTGTGTACATACACTTTCAGCCTGTTTCTACTGAATTCAAATCAGAATATTTGCTTATTTGTCTCCTCTGAGTGTAAATTATGTATTGCACTTTAAAAAATATGACAATCAGAGAAGTGTGTTTTCCGACGATTTCCCCATCAATGTAATTCCAAAGAATATATTAGTATGCCCTAGATTACTGCTTAGCCTGTAAATCATGTCCTCTCATGATGCTCATTGTCGAGTCCTTTTCTCCAATTAGAAGCATGTATTATTTAGCGACAGGGACCATGCTTTCTTTCATTATTCATCAACATCAAAAGGTGACAGTTGAATGCAGGTCGAGGTTCACGCACGCTAAATCATAAGGGGAAACCGCCAAACGCCTTCAGACGGGCTCACATATGCGCACATTCACACAAACAATACAGAATTTCCATCTCCATTTTTTTCTCAAACATCCAGCCTTGAGGCCCTCCCCCTGTGGCTTATATAACAAAGTTGCAACAGAAACAAATGGATGTCTCTAATGGGTTCTTGTTGGTGCTTTTGCATGTTTTAGCATATTTGCAAATAAAGCATAGCCTACTTAAATTACTGCCAGCTATTTCCCAGAGCGTATCACATTTTTTGGTTTGTTTTACACGACTGACAGCAGGGTTTACATCTCTTTTATTGTCAGTGCACCGGAGATCTTGGTCGAGATTATCACACAGGCTATCTGCAGTGGAATACGTGCTGCTATGGAGACATAAGAGTCCTAACTTCACTGGTTTGAAGATTAGAAACCATTCTTAGTCATTTTATCGAAACAGTGACTGATTATTAACTACAGGTTGATAATAATGTAATTATTTTGTTATGCTTTAAAATGGTTACTTTGATAAATTTGATCAATTTTTTTTTTGATTAGATAAAAAATATTTTCAATAGAAATTTGCTTGCAGCTTACATTTGGTATAATCTAGTGCACATCCTGGACAGGTTGTTCATAACAGGGTTTACACTGACATTTTAAAGTCAGCAATTAAAATTCCGTTGATTTGTTTAGACTGTAAATCCTGAGAAAGTTGGGAGAGCATGCAAACCCCACATAGAAAGGTCCCCAAAAACAGCTAACCATTAAACCACAGTGCATTCGGAATTCATTAGTTATAAAATGAGAAAATACATTTCGAGCCTTTGGTTTTAATTATGATTTATTTGGTTTGATCTGAAAATATGATATTATTTCATAAGATCCGTCAAAAAAAACCAAACATCTATATTGCAGAAAGGTCAGGTTGACCCTTAGTACTTCGTCGACGCTCCAATTGCATCAGTCACACAATCACTGTTGTAGTGCTGTGGAGTGATTGAAGCGCGGGTGTTTTTGATAGCGGCCTTCAATTCATGTGTATTGCGACTCTGATGTCTGTCTTCTTACTTTTTCACAATAGATCGTTTGCACGGCTCACGGTAGAGGGGAGTCGGTGAGCCAATTACAGCCCAGCGATACCACCATTAGTGGATCGGTTCAGAGAAGTTGTGGAAAATCCTGCTGGAAAAGGATCACAAAGAATCTTCATCACGTTTGTAATTGAAACCAACAGAAGACAAACGTGCTCTTTAATTTCCTGAAAGATTCTCTGTTGGTTTCAATAATTAAAAAAAAAAGATAATGCCACGCCGGTCAACGCCGGGGTTGCCAGATCTGACTCACTGTTTCTAGCCCAAGCGAAACGTAAAAGCCACACACCTCAATAAAAACCCGCTCAAATCTCAGCCTGTGTAGAAATCATGTTATAATCGTAGAACTATTATATGTGTAATAAAACACACAACTGCACTAAATAAACAAAGTAAAAAGGTAAGAAAATTTGGCGCCCCAAATGGGGGAGACCCGTCCAATCTGGCAACACTGGTCAGCACGTGTAGATCCATTTTCAAGTGGTTGTGCAACAGGAGTCGACAAACTCTAGACAAAATGAGGAGTCAAAGAAGAAGATTGAGAAAAAAATAGAGCACAGCTTTTAACAATTTAGCGGAGCCGCGACCTCCGGCGCGTCTTTGTGACGTCACCCACATGTCAATGACGTGGCAGTCGCATATTTGTGACTGGATCATTGAGACGGCGGTGAAAGACTTTAGATACATATCTATCTATCTACATATCACAAACAAACAGGTCAGATATGGGCCACTTGTGAGCAGAAAATGGGAATTGTGATTGCTGTGGTTTGCACTGAACCTGACCGACACATTCATTTTAGTTTTTGGAATTAAAGATTTAATGCTTTTATTCTCTGAAACAAGTGACAATGGATTATTAGTTTTTAGATGCATCTGTTTCTGATGACATAATCCAAACCGTCCATATTATATCATAGAAAGGAAACACAGCTATAAAACAATATATCATTTGCATAGCGGAAATTCTCACAATTGCAGCCCAAGACTATTTTTATGCCTTCGCTTGACACCAGCTGATGGCCAGAGGCCCTGTTACTTTC
Organism: Lipophrys pholis; assembly: GCF_963383615.2. Classification (NCBI taxonomy): domain Eukaryota; kingdom Metazoa; phylum Chordata; class Actinopteri; order Blenniiformes; family Blenniidae; genus Lipophrys; species Lipophrys pholis. The sequence goes on from NC_137628.1 coordinate 26,722,865, forward strand.
TAATTCTCTGTTCATCCATCCATCCCATTTACATTAATGTGATGTCTCTTGAACAGCTTTAGACGTGGCAGACATGTTCACTTTTAACAATCTACCAAGGTTTAAATCTCCGAAGGTCAAAGGAAAAACCTCAGTGAACTCATTTGTGTACCTTTTTTGTAAACTCAAGTAAGATTATAGCTCATCATTTTATATCATATTATTAGTTTTTATTGCTACTTTATTGGCTACTCATAAAGACACAGCATGCGGCTTTGTTTGTATAGTGGGACACTTGACATTGGAACAATTGCTGGCTCCCCTATAAATCATGAATGTATTGTTATCAGGATCTCAACATTTGCAATATACATCATGCAAAGGAAATACATTGTAGGGTTTTCGTGCAGAAACAGTATTTTGCTATTCAGTGTGTGTGTTTGCGTGCTCCATATTGTTTCTCCTTTTATATAATTTTAAGTGCATTGAGATTATTAACCCGAACCTTTTCAAGGTTTTTCACAAATAACTAAACATGCAGTGTAATCAAAATTTCAGAATGCAAAAAAAGATTAAAAAATAAAAAAGTTGGAAGATTAATATCGACACAGAAACAACCCCAATAGAATCCAAACCCTTTCAGAGGAGGAATAAGACGAGCAATATGTACTCAGCCTGCTGTCTTAGACTGTGTGAGTTGTTGACAAAGCAACCTAAAGACAAGAAACCACCCTGTCCAGGTTAAAGGTGAACCGCTGTTAGTCGAGTAATGTAGAGCTGCAAGGACATATACATCGCTGGGCGTGCTGGATGTGAGGGGAATCCTAAAAACTGAGACAGAGAGCAAAGGGGTTCTAAGCTGGGACGACGAGCGCACAGCACGATCACGCTGGCTGCACCAGCTCTCATTGGCCAAAGTTGTCAATAAATAATTGTGCTCGCAGGTAACTGCTGCAAAACTCCAATTGACAAAAGGCGTGATTTCTTTGTCACAAACTTGATGTTGTGTGGACACACAGAATAAACTTTACTGTATCTGACCGCGGCGCAAAGCAACAAACACTATTGATTTAGTGCATAGGTTCTCAAAGTGCGCCGCAACAATTCTGGCGGCCGTAATGAATCACAGTAGTGTTAATCCAACTGTGCATTACTTTGAAAGGATGAATCTCCGTTTCGTGGCCTTTGGCGACATCTACAGGCGAGGTCAAGGGATAAGCAGTAATTACAGGTGTGGCCTTTCGGGGTGCTGTGACTCACCAAATACACCAAAAACGGAGAAGAAAACATGGAGAACGAGTGGGCGTTTTCAACTTTTCCCCACTCAGGAACGGGTGTTAAAAAAAAATTTATTAAAAAAAGTAACTGTTTTCGTGCTCCTAAAACGCTGCGCCGTATGGATGATCGGCCACAAACGGTCTCGTGTGTTCAGGCCCTGAGACTGACTGTTGTAAATATGTTTTTGCACATATTCTTGAATGGAGTGCACAAATTTGACTGCAGCAGCAGAAAACCCCATTTTGGATGTTTTGTGCATTACAATGTTTCTCAAGGTTTTGCCAGGTTTAGCCTCATTTATCAATTAAAATGTATTTATTGCACATAACTGAATGTAGACCAATTAATGTAAGTTGTAAAGATGCAACCTTGTCATTAAAATGACTACAAATGTTTTTTTTTGTGTGTTTTTTACTTCTTTCTTTTTTCTTCCGCGGCCCTCAGTACCATGTTGGGTTCCTAAATTGGCCCTCAGCTATCAAAACTTTAAGAAGCCTTGGTTTAGTGCATCTGGCTTCATGAATATTCATAAAAAGGTTTGTGTTGTTTACACCTGCGTCTCTTAACATGTTTGTCATGAGATGTAAAAGGGCTCAACCTTCTGGTGCTCGTGTTACAGTGTTTCCCCAGTCGGTAAGCCTTCTTAGTTCCAGCGATATTTTCTCAAGCTCTACTGTTGTTCTCGTCTTTCCCCATCTCCCATGATGTGGTGTTTTTTTATTAAATTTTTTTTAAATCAGTTATATTTGCTGTAATGTGTAATGTTTGATATCTGTTTCCACCAAAACATCCTAACTCCACTGTGTCACATTTCGTGATGTGATTGTGGGGGCTCCACGCTCCGTCGTATCACTCCACAGCAAACAAGAAACAATACCGTAATCAGTAAATCGTTGGTGCGTAAACAGGCCTCATTTGAATACTTCTGTTATCTCATGATGTCACTTATGGTATTTGCATTACTTAATGACCTGCTCTGTGTGGATAGAACAATTCCGAGCCACTTCCTCTTCCAGTATTTGTATATGCTCTGTCTCTGTTGACACTGCCTCAAGTTTTTCTCGTTGGTGTTTGTTTCATCTGCAGGGAACATCTTTGTCGTGAGCCTGGCAGTGGCGGACCTGGTGGTGGCCATCTACCCATATCCTCTGGTCCTCACCTCCATCTTCCACAATGGCTGGAACCTGGGCTACGTCCACTGCCAGATCAGCGGCTTCCTCATGGGTGTCAGCGTCATCGGCTCCATCTTCAACATCACCGGCATCGCCATCAACAGATACTGTTACATCTGCCACAGCCTCAAGTACGATAAACTGTACAGCGACAAAAACTCGGTCTGCTATGTGATGCTCATCTGGGCACTGACTGTGGTGGCCATCGTGCCCAACCTGTTCGTGGGCTCGCTCCAGTACGACCCGCGGGTTTATTCCTGTACTTTCGAGCAGTCGGCCAGCTCGGCGTACACGATCGCAGTGGTTTTCTTTCACTTCATTTTACCCATCATGATTGTCACCTACTGCTACCTGCGCATCTGGATATTGGTCATACAGGTGAGGAGACGGGTCAAGCCGGACAATCGGCCCAAGCTGACGCCGCATGACGTCAGGAACTTCGTCACCATGTTCGTGGTGTTTGTGCTCTTTGCCGTTTGCTGGGCGCCGCTCAACTTCATTGGGCTGGCGGTGGCGATCAAACCGGAGGTGGTGATTCCCCTCATCCCCGAGTGGTTATTCGTGGCCAGCTACTTCATGGCCTACTTCAACAGCTGCCTTAATGCCATTGTGTACGGCGTGCTGAACCAGAACTTTCGGCGTGAGTACAAGCGTATTGTAGTGTCAGTCTGTACCGCTCGCATCTTCTTCCAGGACAGCTCTAACGACGCAGGGGAGAGGCTCAAGAGTAAACCGTCGCCTCTCATGACCAACAATAACCAAGTGAAGGTGGACTCGGTGTAAAGGAAAAAAAAAAAGGAAGAAACCTCAAGGACATAAACTAAAATGCTGTTACTGAGAGTTAAAAAAAAAAATGGTGATAAAAATACCAAATATAAATCCAAATCAACGTTGATCCTCTGAGCTGTCTGAACTGTCATACGGTGCTATCTGACCTCTGAACAATCACAGTAAGAGCAGGGGTGCATATTATCTTTGTCTTTTATCAAGCACTTTTGGCTGCAGTATCTGTAGTACCGTAAATATATGATGTACGTTTTGTTTCTATGTTTACAGTGATGATATACATGTATTATGCATTATATAAGTATTTATTTTGTATGCCATGTCATGTAGATATATAGTGAGATATATCAGGTTCCAGTAAAACTGAAAGTAACATTTTATGAGGCCAATAAATAAAAAATAAATAATAAAAATTTATACCCAACTTGGTTGAAAATATAACCACAAGTTTATAAAGTAAGTTAACCAATTTTAATAACCTCATTTGTGACACTGTATCACTAACTGAGTGCAAGCAATGTGAGTTGCTGCTGTCTTATTATTCCCTACAGTATTGTCCCTTACATTAGGTGGAATATATATTTTAGTAAAAAAAGATCTCGCTCTCTTTCTATCTCTCTCTCTCTCTCTTTATCTCTATCTATCTCGACCACCTTGTGAGCTCATTATACTGTATGCATGGATACCAGGAATTATTCATATGCAAAATAAAAGCCGACATTGATGGAAGATATGCTTTAGCCCTGTTTTTTTTTAATGTACTCAGTTTTATTACATTTATGCAAATGCATGCTTGTAAATTTTGATTATCACAACTTCGGACCTGTTTGAGCCGTTTTTTGTTTTTTTTTGTTTTTTTTAATCAATTTAAATTGTGGCAAGGATGAAAGTAAGGCTGAATAAAAACCTCTTTACAGTATACATTTATTATGTGGTATAATTGTTTTAAGGAAGTCACTTTTTGTTTGTGTGGTTTTTTTTTCTTTTTTAAACTGCAGTTTAATCACTGGCGTATTTAAATTTCTCCTTCCGGAGAAGGAACAGGACCTTCAAAATATGTTTGCTGTGTATTTCTTATTTGTGGACTCTGCTGCTACAAATCTGCCTGAGTAATGGGATTTAACCAAAAGTGGAACACAGTCATCTTTAGCCAATAAAAATGATAACACACGGTTATACAATATACTGCCTGTCCCCCCCTCCCCGACATTGTCTGATGTGCATTGCATGTGTAGCAGGTCGACACGTAAGCTCTCAGGTTCTGTCCACAAACAAATTTCAAGGTCAGCTCATAAAGTGTTGGTTGGTGCTTGTGCCCTTCACAGTGTGAAGGACTCTGCGGTGCATGGGAGGCAGCCACTGCATAGGTTACCGTACATCAGCGCTCGCATGTGTGTTGCATCGTGTGCGTGGGCAAACGAACACAAAGACATCATGCGCCGCGCAAGAGAATGAGTCAACTATGCATTTGAAATCCACTCGGCTTACATAATGGCTGCTGACCATCATCCTCCAAGCAAGAGATGAAAAGCCAGCTCCCAGTGGACTCCCTGCCCCCCTTCTCTGTCTGTTTAATCCCAGGAGCTGTGTGTGGCAGGAGAGACTGAATGGGTTGGGGATGAGCAAATGTAAAAATCCCAGGGATTTACACTGCCCCCAGACAGTCATACAGTAATCTGGGCCCAACGATTTCTAAAGCCCAGGATGTACAACCAAATGGAAGAGAAAAAGTCAGGTGTTACATGACCAATGGCACCGCTTTAGGTTCATCTCCCATCACTGATTTGGTACCACAAAAAGAAAATAGAATGTCTCCTCCACTGTGATAAGGCCATTGACCCAGGCTCCAGCAGAGCGTATCCTCCGCAACAGAAAGCCCCGAAAAACTCATATCAGCTTCACTATTTTAGGTCTGGCTAAGACGTGGCTGATGGCAGAAAGATATTAACACACCAGGCACACAGGAAAGGGCAAACACACGTGTAGCCAAGTTGATTTCTGTTCTGAAATACCAACCCACAGGAGATATCTGCAGAGTGAAACAAAGAAGCAGAATACATTTTATTTCTTCATAATGTACTCCTCTCAACCAAACTATTTTTTATGAGAAATTAAATTTATATTTTTTGAAATATTTATGCAAGTAGAATTATTTTTTTTATTGTTGTTACTATTATTATTAATAATAATAATAATAATAATAATAATAATAATAATAATAATAATAATACATTTCTTTTTTAAAAGCCATCACCTATTTTAGAGTTGGCCTTGTTTACACACACTAATCTTGTTTTACCATAATACCTACACATCCACCTTATTTTCAGCCAAACGAATACTGATAAACATTAGGTTACATTTTTCTTTGATAGTAGAAATGTCAACAATATTACAGCTAAGTCAGAAATTTCCCAAGAAAATCTTTGACCTGAGAGATGACATCTCTGTGTTAAGTTGTACTGTGTGATATTAGTTGCTATCTTTCTGACATTAAAATGTCAAATTTCCATTTTTTTGGCAGAAATGCATTGATGTATTATCGTGTCAGACAAACTTAACGATTTCCCAAATTACTCTATGTAGTCATGAGTTCAATGCACTCTGGAGATTTTTTCAGTATCAGTACAATATCAGTTTTTAATAATTTTTTCTACAATTTAATTAACCCAGATTTGCTTTGGGGCACTGCTACGTGCTCCACTGAGAATCACTTGAATGTGGTTTCTAGTCCTGACTTGTGTCAAGCCGTGTACACATGCAGATCGTTGGTACTGACTCTGAGACGACAGCACAAGAAGAACATGTTATGTAAACCTGCATGTACAAAGTGTGAATATGGCTGCAGCCACTGAGGATCTCCTGGTAGCTATTGTTCGGTAAAAGCAAAGTTGGACTCAACAACAGTGCACTGTCAAGGTCAAGGTGACTGTGTTGGCACTCATAAGGTTGATTCTTTCTGCAGTAGCAGGAGAACGAACAACTAAAAGCATCAAAATATGCCGATTCAAAACTTGTCACTGCGAATCCCAGCATGGTGTCAAATGTTAAGTTTGTGACCTGCGTAGGTTGTGAGCCATGAAAATACTTTTCCGAAAGCAGATCAAAAACCTCTTTTTTGTTTTCGTGAAGACCAAACCTTCTGGAGGATGTGATATGAAATATCAGGAGTCAAGTTGTTTGGTCAGAGCAATGGTAGACATGTTTGATTCAGGCCAAATATAAAGTTTACGTTAAAGAACCTTATGCCACCTATGAAGTGGTGGAAATAGTTATCATCAGGTGTTGGGCAGCATGCAGGCTCTGCATCATGTCAAAGGGAGCTTGAAAATGTGATGCCTTCTGGAGGTTGGATGGAGGTCAAACACAAAGTGAACCTTTTAGTAGGATGTGCTAACACTATGAACACATAAGCAAATCCACTCAAAAAGCAAAAAACGGAGGGCTCAAGAACGACCTCGTCAATAACCAGATTTCAGTCCCACTGGAGTGTTGCGGAGGGATTTGAAAGGAGCAGTTGCAGACAAGGTCACCCTTATGGCATTTTGTAATCAAACTACATTCTATCTAAACAAATGTGAAAAAGTTATTTTGACTACCAATAGTAATAACTACAATTTCAACTTTAATCAAAGGTTTAAAAAAAATAATATGTGATGTTCTAGAATGAAATTGGTCTCAGTAAAGTCAACAATTTTCTACTAAAGTAAAAACTAAATTTAAAGTCTACACTTCAATAGCAAAACTATCATTGCCACTGTCCAGCTTCCACACACACACACACACACACACACACACACACACACACACACACACACACACACACACACACACACACACACACACACACACACACACACACACACACACTTGGCCAGCGGGACCTTTTTGTTTTTGTGCTGTGTGGGTCTGTCTGTCTCTTTGTTTGCCCTGTGACGGACTGGCACCCTGCCTCCACTGTTAGTCAGCTGGGATCGGCTCCATCCATCGGATGGATGGTAACAGCTCTAATCACCACCTCACCATCTGCAACTAATCACCGAAGCCTTCTATTTTCAAAAAATGGAAAGAAAAAAAATTATTATATATAATAATATATAATATATTATAATAATAATAATGCCGTGTGGTTTGTAGCAATCAATAATGTAATAATGGTCAATAATGTAATAACTTGCTGATAGTGTCATTTTCATATCTCATTTTCACAAAAACTTCATAAGTTATTCTATTATTAAGGTAACTTCATTGAAAATTGAATAACTACGGCCAAATATTATAACATTACAAAATTAAGTCAGTGTTTCTTGAACAGAAAATATTGTAACACGAGTTTTGTGCCGTTATCAAAAATACATATAGTGAATGGCATAGTTGTCATATTTGTTCAGTGATGTTAAATATGCTCAATTATGGCTGTAAATTAGTGTTTCTATTTTATTACATTATTGGCTTATGTGGCCAAAACTATTACAGTACTGGCAGACGTTTCTGTATTGCTCAAGTAAAAAAAAAAAAAAAAAGGTACAAAAAATAAAAAATAAAAAATAAACCCACTGTTGTTTTTCAGCATCCTCTCCCAGTAACATAAAATAGTTCATTCCAGAATATTATTTCTACTTGGCGCTACTATTCGAGTTGTTCGAGTGTGCCTCTTTCTGACAACCTACTCTGTCAATGTGATCTTTCAACGCGGCTGTTTAGGCCGGCGACAATCACATTTTATGTCACTTTATATTCAGTAGAGCGACCAGTTATCCTTTTGCCTGGAAGGTGTCAGCCTGCCTTTGCTGTCCATATTTTTTAGTGGCTTTGAGTGTCACTGAAGCGGTTGTTGGATAAAGCCGCTCTGTCCTCTCATTTTTCTATTTTTCCTCACAGAGACATAATGGACAGGTGAAGCACTGCTACTGACCTGGCCCTTGAATGTTTCTCAGAGCCCCTGCAAGCCCTGGTGTAAAGAAGCCGCTGCTCTCCGCCGTCTGGGAAAGACACCGCATGGAGGAGATTAGAGTGATCTCACCGGCAGTTGAGTTACATAGAGTGAAACAACAATGGTAACTCCAACCAAGGCATGGAGAACATTATTGTGGAGACTGTTCTACAAAACATGATCCAGCATCACTTTCACACTGCGCACAAATGTTTGACTGGGTGACGATGAAACACTCGGCATGACTGCGTGTGTTCCTCAAAGAAAATTCCAAGAAGGTGCTTTCGGATTGTGTCTGTGCTTCCTGCTTCGTGTGCTCGCTGTTCTTTGCTTTGATCCTAATGGAACTAGTTCTTGCATACCTTTTACCACATATCTCAGCTGCGGAGTCTACCTGACCGCACAAGAATGATCAGAGCGTGGGAAGAAACAAAAGGGTTGAACTTAAAGAAGCACGCTGAGAAGAAGGAAAAACTTAAAGTATGTGTTGAAGAAAGAAACTGAGGAATGTATTGCACAACGTGACCAAAATACTGTCTTGTTCCTTTGTGTACTACTGAACAAAAAATATAAATCAAACAGTGTAAAATCTTTCACATTTAGTGCTTCTTCATCGAGACTCAGTATAAAATGTGCTAAACTGTGAGCTCATGCAAATACATTGTGCTTGCGGTTTGTGTGGAACTTTCAACAAAAATGCCTAAATGCTGGTATTCAAATGGGTTTTTGCATGGATCAGGGCCCGATTGTGAGAACCATCTGATGGAAATGCTATCATTTCCATTTTGTTTGCTTGCGTTCGTCATGGAGTGATGGGATGGGAGGCTCAGTCACCACAACATAATGTCATACTGGAAATACGTGTGCTTTAGTGGAGGGAAGTGATCAAATATATTAGAGCATTACAGCCGAAAATATCTGTCCCAAAGTCAAAGAAAAAAAAATAAGAGCAACAGAAGATGATCAGAAAAGACCTAACAAGGGCAACACAAAAATGATCTTATAATAAAGTCTTCAAACACAAGCCGTGGAGAGCCAGCTGAGGAAAAGGAAATACATGTGTACACGCGTTCGTAGATAGATGGATAGATAATTGAATATTCTGGTTGTTTTAGCAACATTTAGCTTAAAAAAAAAAGTATAAAGTCATAAAAATACTATATTTTGCCTATTTTTGTTATATTAAAAACTGCAATGTGACATATTTTCACCACAGAAGAAAAAAACCCTTAATTATAATCCAGCACAAGTGACAGAATGTCACTAGTTCCAGAATGATTACAATTTAACTTTCGGTTCTGTTTTCCCGTGTTTACATCAGATGAATCGTCTCCACTTTAGAGAAAACACAGTAAGGTGTGATTATAAATGCATTCATGACACAGTGAAGTGTTCTTGTTTTGGACTGTGAGAGCATTTCTTTAAACTGCAGAAATGTAACAGCTTCTTCATAAATATGCGTGTTCCCAAAGCATTGTCCTGGATTGCAAAGTAAACAAATGAAAAATCTTGGCACGAAAACAACAGCTTCAATCAAAGACTTGTTTCTGTGTTGATATGCCATCAGTGGCTGTCTTCTCTCCGGTTCATTTATCACTGTTTGCACTGAATGATCGAGGAGGTTCAAATAAACTGCTTTGACAGTTACAGAGAAATGGCAGCAGAAATTTAAGAAGCCTCTGCGTGTACGCCCTCCGTCCATGCCATCAGTGGATCTGCTCGCACGTGTATGCGATATCCAATTTTCGTCTTATTTCTACACTCAAATCTTTAGTGGATTAGAACCACAGCGTTAACTGAAGTTGAAAAACCTGGAGGCTCACAAGCCTGAAACAACACGACGGGAGTCTAACTTAAAACAAAGCACCTTCTTATATGTCCTATAGTCACTCGACTGCCACGCCCACCTAACTTACTGCCAACACTACCATCGCACGTGCGTGTCATCTCGCTATTGTTCCCCGCCAGATTGTCACTTGCACACACTCATGTGTCATGCCGTTCCAGATCCTGATTGTCCCCATTTTCTATTACCTGACTGCCTGCCAAACTCCCAACAAGCCCCTGCTTTGCATTTTGAAAGAAAGCATCTTAAACTGTCTCCGCATGCCTGGACTTATCTGCATGTGGGTCCGGCTTCCTGCTGCCGTTGCACAAGTGACAGATGGACACAGCTGGTGCTTGTTGTCAGGGCAATAGTATATGACTGAAGACACTCGGGTTCATCAAGGGTGTCGAAACAAAGTTTTTAGGTACATTTAAGAAATCGTCTTGTTTATTATTTCTGAAGTGTTGGACCGTGTAAATCCATCTGGGGTTTTGCTTGTGTTCTCATAAGCGACAATCCTCGATGGTTCGCTGTGAAAATTAACTACTGTTCAAAAAGTATCTGACATACATGCTGCCACCGCCTCCACTCCGCTCGGGAAAGAAAAAAAACTGACAGAAGTTTAAAAAAAAAGAAAAACCCCATCTGAATTATAAGGAGAGTATAACAGGAAAAAAATATTCATGCATGTCGATATCCTGCTTTCTGCATTGTTTCTCACTGAGGTTTGCCCTGTGCGCTTTTTTTTATTTTATTTTGTCATCTTGTTGTGCCCTCTTCTGGCTTGCAGAGGCAGCCAGCTGGAAAATTAGAACCATCAGCTGTGTATGTCAGTACACCAGTCTCAACTTCTGTGTAGTTCCTTTATCGAACATACATACATCGTGGAAGAGGATGAAAAAAGATACAATAATTTGTGTTTAGGCCACATTCACACAGTATTCAGATTGAGACCAGTAAAATGTACTGGGAACAAAACAGAGAATCTTTGATTGAATTCTTCATCCAGCCACCTGAAAAGATCAGGCAGATGTGGACTCCTTGTTCAGGAGTAACATGCAGATTTTCACAAGTCTCCCTAAATGGTAAACTTCATATATATATATATATATATATATATATATATATATATATATATATATATATATGTATCGCTTTTTCCACCACATGAACAGTCCCCAAAGTGCTTTACGCTGTTTATCCCATTCACCCATTCACACACATAGAGGCAACTGTCATGCAAGGCGCTCAGTCCAACCATTGAGAGCAAATTGGGGTTCAATATCTTGCTCAAGGAGACTTCGACATGTGGACAGGAGATGGAGAATCAAGCCTGTAAACCTTCTGAATGAGAGACGACTGCTCTACCAGTCGAGCCGCAGCCGCCACCAGTGTGTTCCTACTCCAACACACTTTAATGTAAAGAACATGAAGCTTTGCAGAAGCAAAGTCTAAAACAAGCGACTCAGCAGTGGGAGCTTAGACGCCAGAGAAGCAAACCTGGCAGTGGATGTTTGCAGGTTTGAATCCCACCGCTGACAGGTTACCACTGTGGGTCCTTGAGCAAGACCCTTGACCCCAACTTCTCCCCGGGTGCTGTCATGTGGCAGCCCACTGCTCTCAGCATGTAAAGTTCAGGTTAACTATGAATAGGTGGGTTCAATGCAGAGAGGTCATTTCCCCAGGGTGATCAATAATGTGTGGTTTCTTCTTCTCCAATAACGATGAGCTGTATGAAAGCAGTGACTGGTAGAAATGTATTCATGTCAATGTCTATCACTAGAAACCCAATACTCAGCTATAATTATTTTATTTTGTTGATACTGTTATCGTTGATGGTGCTACAGATGTATTTATATAAATTATTGTGCGGATCAAATATGGATGGCATGTAGATGCTGAACAGATTTACCGCAAATATAAGACTGTAGCCCTCCTGGACCAGGGATGTCCATCTCTAACTCAAGGAAAAGAAGAATGGAAGAGACATTGCTCGTCCACCGCAGAGAAAGACAATCATGAAGCACACGCTCACCTACATGAGCAATCTAAGACTGTGCCTTTGCAACATGCAATCTTCACACGGAAAAGGCCTTGCAATCAATCAAGCCTTCTATAAGGTGACTTGTCAGGCACTGGGCCACAATTCTGGAAAGAAACTTTAAATCAGTATTCTTATGTGAGCTTGACTTCACCTTTTTCATGCCCCCCCCCCCTTTTCCCAAAAAAAAGCAATAGCTGAGAATGAATGTCACAACATCTCAGTTCGGTTTCAGATGGTTTTTAGACTTTTAGGTGTAATACTGGTCTTTCCATGTCATCTGCGATCTTTGTTTAGTTGATCAGTCACAGCACCCCCTAAATGCCTGGCAGATGTACTACATGCCATTAGTTCTTAGTGACATGTGGATGGAATTTCTTTATGAGAACGCCAGAGAGAAAAAAAAGATTGTTTTGGCTCGGGTGGACAGGGCCTATGTTTTATACGTGCAAGCGTGTGAGTCAAAAGCAGTATTTCATCAGCGGATGCTCCTAGAAAGACACTGTGATATTTGAAAAACTTGGCTTCAAGTGACTCTTGAACTGATTCGACATATAGTTTCCAGTCATTCTTTTTTTTTTTTTTCACTGTAAAAAACAAAGAAACAAAAAAAAAAACCCAGCAAGCTTTGCTTTCCACACAGTGAGCCCTTTTGCCGACATAGAAGTAATATCTTGTCCGTGATGAAGCATCCGTGTTGCAGTTGCCTTTTGCCGCCCTTGAGAGACTCTTGCCGGGGGAGTTTAAAGACTGAAAATGGAGGTGACACGCGTGTGACCTAATTATCGTGCTACTACTTTTACTTCATGAGATAATGAGATTTTATTTAAAAAATCCCTTTGAACATAATGTCTTCATCCTCATGAAGTGGTCAACTTGAACTAAAATAATGGGAAAGAAAATCAGAGCCTGTACTCTACTGAACTAGAGCAGTGTGCTTGTAGTAGCACAAACAATACAGGGATCCTGACTCTCAGGGTTTTTGGGCTTTTAGGTACACTGATACCATCGGCATGCCATCCGTATCCGCCGGTAGAAGCTCTGAATTATCAGCACTGGCCTGACATGAACAGTCAGCTGATGTGACAGCCAGAGAAAATGATGCTTTAATCATGCATAAACATGTCAGAGTCGTCTAGGAAATGGCTGAGCTTGTCTAATTAGGTTGAAACTTTGTTTTTCAGGGAAGACGATGTTACATAAATACAAACATAGTCTATATTTTACATAAGAACAGCAGCGTCAGGAGCAACAGCCGTCTACTTTGTAACTTTGAAAAAGCTGAGTTTCCAAACCAGTGGTTTCAAACATGACCTTGTAAAATGTGGAAATAACACATCCGTAGTAAATGCCTCAGAAGTCCTGTGTTTTTAGAATTTGTCCTAGCGTTAGTCTGCAACATTTTCCACGATACATTAACATTGTAGGTGGTTAATATTGAGTTTTCTAAAAATTGCAGTAAGTAGAACTTGTATTATTGTGCACTACAAGCATGAAAACTTTTTATTTTTTTATTTCTTTGTTTATATTCATCATTTAATTGGTTCAGCTCAATTGAGGTCAAATTGGGTTGTATATTGCCCAGGAGCTAAAATAAGTGTGACATCCCTGCACTTAACCATCTCAGCATGGAAGGGACTTGAAGTTTCCTGCAATTTAATAGAGGAAGACATTGTCCAAGTGAGTTGGGAATCATTTGAAATTGAAACCCAGAGAGGAGACTAAAGGTTTTGCCAATGCAGCCTCTCTCTCCATGTTCAATAATGTCAAGCCCTTCTAGAAGATCCAGAGAAAATTCACTTACAGAGAGACCAGATCAACATTTGTCTCTTTTTTAAAATATTTTTAATCTTTTGTTTTATCTGCAGGGTCATATACACAAAGAACGCAAACATAATAAATTATGCAACAAAAGCAAGAGCAAGAAAAATACTTCTTGGCAAACTTGATGTAAATGGCTCTTTTCAGCTCAAGGCTGAAAATGATTGTTACAGACATATTTCTGTCTTTGATGCCTTTACAAAGAACAACCACCACAATACTGGTCCCTCCATTTGCAGGAGAAGAGAAGACCAACTTTTCATAAAATACCTGAGTACCCGAGTACAAACAAATATTAGGTTTATTAGTATTTAGGGGGAAGTCATTCATCAACAAATTTATATCAATATGGGAGTTACCTGCCTTTTATGCATGCATGCAATGTGGTATGATTAGCAGAGTTGATCTGAAATGGTATTTTTCTATTAGATCTTCTCTGCTTTCTCCTTCTGGTGCTTTCTGGGCTGGGGTGTGGCTCTCTGGGGTCTTTCTGGGTCTATTTTCGACTAGTTCTGGCTGTCAGATAGACGTCCAGATTACGTCCTGGTTAAAATGTCTATTTTCGACTAGTTCTGGCTGTCAAATATAGGTCCAGATTACGGCCTGGACGGACAGACGTGTTATGGACATGTTTTGGATGTCTCTGGACGTTGCTTGCTCAGTGGGTTATGTAGAGCTGCTCAGGCTTGTTTAATCCAACTGTTTAATCAAAGTGTTTGGATCAGTGTGATAACTGTAAATAGTATATGTAGCATTAACAAGGTCTGTTGCCCCCCCACCCCCAATCTTCTCTCTTCTCTCTGCCTTTGAGCATTCCCCCCCCCCCCCCGGTCGTGTACGGCAGTCATGCCAACTTCTAATAAAGACAGCAACAAGAGACTCCAGGTCTCTTCCTGGTGCAAGAGCAAAAACTGTTCTGCATCGGAAGGCTCTCAATCACATAATATTGTTTGCCGAAGCTGCTGAACAGGACAAGGGAGGAAAAAAAGAGAAACAACCCAAAAGAACAGTTTGCATTTCACTTTTGGGAAATGGTCAGACCTTTGATGATCAATGGCTTTGACTCAAGGACAGTAAAAACGGATTGTTCTCAGTAGCTCAAAGGGAGGAAATGGCCTCAAAACTAAGAAAAATACGAAACCTGAGGCTTGGTCCACTAAGCTGGATTAATAACATACCTGGTCGATTCAATGTCTTGGGGCTTTCAAAACATTTAACAACTAAAGTTGCACTTTTCTTATTTCCACTGTGAAAACTTTCCTCTTTTTGCTAAAAAATGTAACATTGAGTTCCTGCCTAGTTTCTGAAATATTTAAAGTTGTTACCATGTGTTTTTTTATGCTGCCAATAAGACATTGTCAATCAGTTTGTTAGTTGTTTTACTCATTGTCCTGGTTTTATCACCCAGGTTGTAGTTGGAGTTCATGTTTTCTGTTGTGGAAGGCGGGGCTCTGCAGTAATTCCCCGATGACTCCATAAGTGTTATCAGCTGTGTCTCATTACTCACCCACGTCTGCCAAGTATATATGTGGCATCCACAGGCCACGTTTCCACATATAAAATGGTTATTTCCTCCTCTACATTTATAAAACAAAACAAATCTTAATTTACACCTGATCATTTACATAAAAAACTTAATTTACACAGACTTGCATATACACCTGCTTCAAAGCTACTATGAGCATGCCAAACCTGTAGGGGGCAGTGTAACAAGAAGCATGAAGCCATGCTAAACAATCAGAATCCTGGAAAAAACACAAGTTATTTCCTGTTCAGTGATAATGGCGCACGGTTCATTTATTTGGATTGATAAAGAAGTAGAGCTTCTCCTAAATGTGGCGGTATACTATAACGTCAAATGTAAAAACAAGCACTGCTTTCACTGTTTCCATTTTCATCACAGCAGTCAAACTGTAAGCACGGGTTGCACAGGATGAATCCGATGATGCTTCTGTCGCATATTGAGACATAAATCTCCATCTGCCCCTCGTTACATGGAAACAGAGACTCAGAGTTTTTCCAAATCGGAGTGTCCGGAGTTTTCAGAATTTATCGTTTGTGGTGACTTGTGGCTGCATTTAAATGTAAATGCAAGGCCCAAACATGAAAAAATGTCAACGTTTTATTTAAATAAAGGTAAACGTGGCCTCAGTCAGCTGCAGTCAGTTTGCTTGTTGGTTTTCGTCTTGTTATGACCATTACTTGAGCACAACCTGGCCTTGCAATATACCATGGATTGAGTCTTCATGAACCAAATGTTTTTTTATATTCTTGGAGTTGAATTGACAATAAAAAAATCTTGATTTTCGGTCCTGGGTTTCACCATGTCACTACCACTCCGTCAACGGTCTAAATCAGAGTGTTAATGGCGCCTTCATTTTCTGCGAGATCCAGATTATATCCCCCCACCTGATGGAGTTATGTGCTGTCTGAGTAGTGGCTTCTTCCACTCTTTGTCATGTGCTTTTTTCCCAATTACACCAGAACTTTACAAAATGTATAAAACCCTTAGTTAGCAAAGTTGCTTGGTAATTAAATGCCAAATGGGAAAAGAGTATCCTGACATAAAAAAAAAAAAAAATAGCTTGAGAGTGAAACAACCAGTGTGTGTTCCGCCACCTGAGTGACTGAAATATATCAAGTGAGAAGCACATCACATCTGTGCAGAGCAATAAGAGGCTGTAACACTTTGCAAATGAAACAAAGATAAATGACATATTTCTATCTTGCTCTACAGCCGCTAATGTTTGACAGGTGTCACCTTGTCATGTTTTCTTCTTCATCTGCAGTGGTTTGATATGGCACCCAGCAGCAAAATTACCAGCTATTTATCTCTTAAGAGGGAAACAAAAGCAATATTGGCTTTGGTGGTGTTGTTTGGTGACATCATCCATCCATCCATTTTCTTCCACTTATCCGTTTCCAGGTCGCGGGGGTGACAGTCTGAGCACTGTCACCCAGCTCACATAGCACCGATTTAAGAACCTTCCTGCAGGTGGTGAGCCCACAGGAAGGTGGCGGCCGGCGTGGGACACAAACCCACTACCCTGAGATTGTGAGTCTCATGCTCTACCAACTGAGCTAGCCGGGGGTTGGTGACATCATGGTTCAGTAAACACAGAAAAAAGTTAAATTAGTTAATGCGGGCGTTAGCAACCGCTTATAATGAACTGCAAAAACAGATCAACAATCAAACAATATACTTAACTTTCGAACTGTACTTTTAAACACAGTTATATTGGAAGTAGACCATTCTCAGAAGCCACAAATGTACAAACAGAGCTGTAGTGTGGATATCTGTCTTTAACCACACATTGCATTATTTACATGAAAGTGCAGTCATATTTCATTCAATGCTAGTGGGTATTTTTAGAGCTCTGGAAAAAAAAGTGCAGGCACGAAAGGTTATCTGGGTCACATGTGATACCAAGTCCATGTATGTGTGACGATGAGGAGCGCCGCTGCTTTTGTGAGGCTAATCGACAGTTTCAGCTGCGCACAGCTTGGCAGACGGTTGAGAAACGAACCCAGGCACGTATAAAAAGACCTGCCATCTCATCTCATGACTCTGTCAATGTCACAGGGATTTCCCGTGCTGAATAATAGCCTTCATAAATATACGGATCAAGCACTAGATTGCGTGTTGAAACAGCAGGTTACTTTAAAATTGCTCTGTCTCAGCAGTTTCTGTTTCTTTCATATGTGCAGGCTGTGTCCTAAAAAGGAGGCTTGATCCTCTCAGGTCCTGGAGATCAAATATATCACAATTGTATGACTTGTTGTGTCCCATTTCAAAGCAGAACTCTGGAGATATACAAATGCTTACTATGCACATCTATTACAGCTCCCAGTATCCCATAATCCAGTGTACTCATGCACATTTTACCAACAGTGAGCAAAACATTTATGCTCACATCATATCAAAGAATGTAATTTGGTCAGGCAGGATATAAAAAAAAATATTTATATTCAGGTACCATCAGTCATTAATATTATGGCCAAGGTAATGCAAGGGGAATCGTGTGAACAATAAATATGGTTACATGGATGTATCATGTGTGAATAGGAAAAAAAATGGAGCCCTTGTTGTATTTCAAAGGCTCGATATTGACTGTTTTATTATCGAACGTGCCTCAAGTTTCGGTTCAGCTGAGTGCAGACGGGCCTTTGCTGCCTGGATGGGTTTTTTATTGGCTGGGTGCATCCAGGAGTATGTTTCTGTGACGGTTGGTTGGCGCTGACACTGTCCTACCACAGTGCAAGTCAATGAATGGGATAGTACAGTCGCTCTGATTAAACAGGTCAGTGATCATCAACCAAGGAGCACGCAGACTCGAATGAGCGCTAAACTAGAATTACCTTGCCGCAGCTGTATGCTTCCACCAACCAGACAAGCGGCTCCTCGCAGCCCCGTCAGTCCATATTCACACAGCACGCTTCAACATAAGAACATTGTAAAAAACAATAAAAATTTAAACACAGAGATGTTTCACACTTGGCTTCAGCCAAACAACACATTACATTTACACTCTGCACAGCGACAAAGGCGGGCGGGTAAAGTTAGTGCAACCAAAACTGAATAAAATATGTCTGAGTGAACGAAACATTTGGATTTTAACCGAACGATTTGATTTGACAATCAAGCTGTTCTGTCTTGTTCGGCACAAAATGTGATGAGCAATCATCTTATCCCATTGGACGCATGTGACCTCTGACTGTACGCTCATGCTTTAGGTTGAAATCACCATTTTGAATCAAATAAATAATCTAAATAATAGTATGTATATATCTGAAGTCATATGTCACATAGTTTACAGCCTGTCACATGTTTATTCTTCCTTTTCACCCCTTCTTGGACATATAGATTTGTTTTCATATGAAGACTTGTATAGTGTCCCTGTGGCGAATGAGCAAATTGAATTCATGGGATTCATTTCTTTCCCTTCACCCTGAGGAGATCACTTGGCATCGTCTTCGCTCCCATCACAAAGACTGTGGACACTGGAGGTTGATGTAAACGAGGCTTGGATTAAATTGCTCCTTGACACAGCCAATATGGATATATTCTAGAGGAGCCAGTCTGATAATTAAAGTAGAATATTATCCCAAAAACCTTGGAACAGCTTAATGCAATCTGTCATTTAAAGTGCACGGCTGCTCTGCTGAATAATTATATGTTACTATGTAACCTACAGGTTGAGTTACTGACATATTTCCAAATAAAATCTGGTTTCTGATTGGCTAATAACACATGCAGAAACCGCCTGCTTTGCATGGTAATAAAGCAATATTACCGTTGCCCTTGTTCTCAGCCTCCTCATTTTATAAATGGAAGTAAATAAGCATATTTTCCAAATCTTGTACCCATTATTTTTAAATTAAAGCCAAATACCTCATCACATTGCTCAGCTGAGTCGTTGCAGATGGCAAATCAGGCTCACAGATTCATTACAGATCCAGTGTGATAAATGCAAGTTTGATTATTGTAGAGGCTCATAGCAAAAACTCTTTTACCACCAATTACTACCCCGTCTGAAATACAGCAGCGACACTGATACCATTAAAATCCACAATCTAAAGAAGCTGGCGGTTGTGATGTTATCTTTTATTTCAATATTAACGTAAAATGGACAGAAAGATGGACATTTCTACAGACCTCACATTAAAGAGATACAGTGCAAGTGCATTGACATCTGAGAGAGAACTAACGAAGTCTTAATGGGTTTTCAGAAGGATCAATCACTGTATTAAAAATGTGTAGTTAGTTATTTTTAGCTACTCATTATAAAGTGACATATTCAGAGCAAACCGATCTATTCTTTCATCAGTCAAATGATGGCATCTGAATGTGGAATTGGCCAGAGTCTCCACTGCGTCTTTAGTGAGATTTCTTTTCTTTTTTTTTTAACTGTTAATGACCGTACTAATTACGAAGTCCTCCTCGGGTTCAGGATAAAAGAGAAAAGGCAGTGATGGATGGCTTAAGACACAAAGAAAAGAGGAAGTCCAGAAAGCTGGGGATCCACAGTCAGAGATGGTAGTCTTGCTCTGTGTTTTACTTCACAGTCGGGGTCCCTTTTAGCAACGGTCCAGGCGGTGATACTGTCTCCTAATGAGCCAACGAGAAGGCTTTGGGACATGCTGGGAAACCATTAATAGTGTTAACTGGGCTTGCTGGAGGTGAACATATCCTCAATGACTAAATATGTCTTTCTTTATGGCAAACATGCAGAGTGGATGTGCACACTCACACACATACACACACACACTTCCCTTTCAACTTGGAAAAAAAAAACTAATCACTCCTCTGCAGATAAGATGAACAGATGCATAGTCATACCTTCACCTTCACTCCACACACAAAAGACCCGCACACTGAAAATGATCAATGATCAGAGGCCAGCATTCAGACGTGGAATTACAATCTGTCAAAGACTGCGGCTGAATTAAAGGTACTCATTAAAGGTCATTATGCCTCCATTGTCCGTCATCACGGGCATTAATGTAGCTGTTAAATTAAGTAAGAGTGGGAGCCACAAAGTGTAAATGGATCGTCAACTGAAATATATTTAACTGTATGTAGAAGAGGAGAGTCCTGTAGTTATGTTTTTACATAACACACACATCTCTATGTGTATTACACAATAGAGTGCTATTGTGATTGATGTTATCAATACTATCAGAGGAAGGGTTAAGGTGGCTGTTCTGAGACACAGTAGAGTAATGAAACACAGCACACAGATAAAATAGAAAAGCAGGGTTCATTTTCAAACTTAGATCTAAGTTGGAAAGAATTTTACAGTCTTCTCTTGCCTTCTTTCAGAAAGAAGGCAAGAGAAGACTAATTTCTAATAGGGAATAGAGTGTAAACAAAGATTTCATACTACCAACTCGCCGACGGGAGGGAAACGGAAAACTGAAAACTCACCATTAACAAAACCAAGATTATTAACGAAGACGTCAACCAGAACTCAGAAATAGCAAACTAAGAAAACACTGGAAGTCACTAAACTCAGGAATCTAGAAAAAACAACAACATATGAAGAATATATACAGAATTGACGGAGTATGATACAAAATGACTAACCTGTGCTGAACAAATAAACACATGGGCTGGATTGGAATATATGGTGAGTGAAGCGAGGTTGAGTCGCCTGCTGCAGGTGAATCCAATCAGCTGACTGCTGTGAGCGGCAGCGACAGTGCCATTTTACTTATGCACTTATAAACCTGCGATTCCTAACAAGGAAAGAGAGAGGAAAACATTGTTACTTTGATAATGCATGGGATGCACAGGGAAAGGGCTCTTTTAAACATCTTTCCTTGAATGATTACAAATATATAGAGGTATTATACTAAAATCAGAATTAAACTTTTGCTTTGAATTGCAAAAATGATGAAAGATGTAATCCTGCTTGTTAATGACAGGAAAGTATTTTCTAACCTCTGCCTACATTTGGTATATTCAAAGTAATCTCATCTGTATTATATAACAAAAATATCTAATATTATCTTATATAACCACACAGAATTTCAGATAGGCTCCTTATGCTTTATTACACCTACAATATTGAAAGAAATAATCCCTCCAAAACACAACAACATCGCAGCCCTCTTTTCCCTTCTTAATCGACGGACAATTATAAATTATAAATTACTAATGCAAAATATGAGTAACTTTACAAAGTTACCCGTTTAACAAAACATCTACATTCCATCCGCCACCAACACACACTGTGAGTACCAGCCTTGCATACAGTGACTCCATCATCCATTTGTTTCCCTCTGGACAGTAAATATGGGCGTTTTTAACTTCAATTCCTCTGAAATGCCGCACTTGTGTTTTGACATTTTGTGGGAAGATTAGAGAAAATACTGCTTGAGCCTCATCTGTGGCAAAACATTTGAGCATTTATCCAATACCCTTGAATGCTCAACCGGCTCGGCATAAGCCTGCGACGTCTGTTCCCCATGTTTGTGACCGTAGTAGAGCTGCTCACAAGGCGGCCGCGAGGGGATTATGCCACACGGAAAAAACATACCGTAATATTCTGGGAAACGCACCACTCAATTTAAATCCAGTTGATGAAAAACTCTCGATCTATGAAGCTCCCTTGACGCTCCACACAGGACATGGCAGGAGGATGTTTGGGTACCCTTGACTCTGGGTCATCATACTGTCGGGTTGCTTAGTTGTTTCTTGTCCCACTGCTATTATCTAACATAAAAACATGCTGGGGACCGTGGGGGCGGCGGCGCTTCCCTTGCATGGGTATCCCCTCTGGAGGAGGAGTGCATTCCAAACAGTTAATTTGCATTTGATCAGACGAAGGTTTGGTGTCCCAAGGTGGAATTGATAATGTCCAGATTCACTGTTTGTTTTCTTTGGCACAAAGCCATAGGCAGTGCCAGTGGGGGCTGGGGGGGGGGGGGGGGGGGGGGGGCTTAGTGGTGCTGTAGCCCTCCATTGAATAGTCATAGCACCATCAAGAGAAAGTTGTGGTTTATTTCGATTTGTTTATGTGTGAATATTGTAACGGCCACTGTGGTCCGAGGGGCCCAAGGAATTGTGTGATATGCTTCCCGGGACTTTGCTTACGTGTTGTCATGGTTACATGTTGTAGTTCCGCCTTTTGGTTGTTCTGTTATTGTTGGTTATCTTTCCTTAACTATTCTTATATCCCCTAGGTCTTGAGCAGTAATCCTGAGCTGTCATTCCTCTGTGCCCACTGCCGGCGATAGAGCACTATAAGTCAGTACAAGTAATAAACACATCAATAAGACTTGAATTAATTTCATTAATAATACTATTTCTAAAAACAGTGTAGCCTGATTCAGCCAATAGGTGCAGCACACCTTGGTATTGACCACTTCCTGTTAATGAGAGAGCATTATTCCTGGTGACTTACTCATAGTAATAAAACTTGAAGAGCTTTATGCTTAAATGTCCACCTACTGTAAATGAGAGTGGCTCCTTGTCAGTGACATAATAGTGTTAAAGTTTACATTCAGAGGTGTGTTGAAGCGGCAGGCTTGTAAACCTTTCATCTTTATCACTTTGGCTAAATATCTTGGGTATCGTGTCGCATAATAAGGCTTTAAATCACAAAGCTTTTACTGTATGTGCCGACTGTTACGTGCACGGTGCGTTGCGCACATATTGTCTGTGCTACAGTAGAAAATAAACTTGAGATCCCTAAATTCCCAGCACCTTCACTGAAAGATCGAGCTCCCCCTTCGCGCCAGCAAAAAACAAAAAACACTCTGGCGCCGGCACTGTACAAAGCATGCAAAACATAACATGAGGATACCCAGAAATGCAATGCTGTTGAAGAAATGGTATAAGTGCTCCTTGAAAATTGTGTTGTAGGCGAGAGTGACCTTCGTCTTTCGCCTTGTGTTGAACTGGCAACTTGACCTGGATCTGCTTTCCCTTCACTCGGCCAGCCGAGATTGGCTCCAGCGCCCCAAGACCGTAAGTTGAATAAAACAATATTGAAGACTGATTAGATAGATAAGAAGAAGAAGAAGAAGAAGAAGAAGAAGAAGAAGAAGAAGAAGAAGAAGAAGAAGAAGAAGAAGAAGAAGAAGAAGAAGAAGAAGAAGAAGAAGAAGAAGAAGAAGAAGAAGAAATTGTGGTGACATTTTTGAGTCAGTGAGCCTGATATGAAGAATCGAGAAAGTTCCAGCCAGACGAACGGCCTGGGAATATAATGCCTCCAGCGACTCCAGTGACTGCTTCTAGATACAACAGTTTTCTACCTGCATTGAAGAAATGTAACTGCAATAAATTTGACTACAATGAGGTCCACAAATATGTGGTCATTGACATATTTTTCAGCATTTGGGCTCTGTATATAATCTGAGTGGATATGACATGAAACAAATGTAGTCTGATTTCAGTGCAGACTTGCAGCTTTAAGTTAAGGGTATGAACCCGATGTGAACCACAACACACTTCAAGTGTCCTTCAACTTTTTAAGCGACTAGTAGTAACTGAACACCTGGCTGTTCAGCTGTTCCATTTGCAGGTTTTTGTTATTCTGTCATTATTTCAAGTTACAAGGAAAATAAAAGACAAAAGACATTTTTTCTATTTTGAATGTGTTTGTATTTGGTATCTGGTGAAGGTGGATGCTGAAGCTGATTGTCTGCATTTAAAATACATCTTGGTTTTATTTAAAATCCACTGTGGAGGTGTGCAGAGCCAGAAGGCTGAAAATTGTGTCAGTGTCCAAAAGATAATGGATCCCAATGTACAGTGCAATTATTTTTTTTTAAATTACAATGCGGAGAAAAAGAATCTGAGCTACCAAAATTAATAAGTGTGCCACATCAAACCAATATCTTATCACAGCATGGTGCGACCTCGTCTCAGTTGCTCGGGAGGCCACATGGCACAAATATCTTCTCCGATCAATTATAGGACAATTAAGGATACTGATCCATTCAGTCGAGGTAAGTGAAGACAAATGGCTTAATCGCATGGTGAAAAAGGGACAAAAAAAAAAAAAATCAATGTCACGGAGGAATGTTGTTCCCCTGCCAGGCATAAATAACACACACACACACAGTACAGTCATTTCTGATGGGGGTAAAGTTGCCAAATCTTCCTTCATCTTCAACTCTACTGAATGTGATGTGATGCACTGTGAAGAGCCTTCTTCATATACCTTGAGCGCCATGTCTACGCCGTCATATCCACCGTAAAACTGTCACCCAATTATCCGTCACGCTCAAGGAGAAGATTATTCTCAGCCATTTTTCCTCCTCTCTCGATTAGGATAATATCTCAGCACGAGGTCTCCGCTGGTCATTCAATTACCTGACATGGATCTTAATGGAAATAATACGCCTTAAAGAGCTCATCTTTAAGTTTCTTCCAAAGCTGACCAAGCTCTACATTTGTCACTTCAAGATTTCCTTGCAGCTTTCTCTGTTCATCCCCGAGCAAATCACAATGGCATTTCACCCGGCTTTGCTTGTCACAATCTTTAACAACTTTTTTTCATTCAAAACCATGCAAATGTTAATTCCCCAAATCCCATTTTAATAAACAGTCAGCTCCAGAATCCCCGGATTTAAGAGGGGATCTGATTCTTGTCATTTTGCAGGAATGATGCTTAGTAATGCGTGGGCTCAAATCAAAAACCTCTTTCTCAAGTTTGTTGTCAAAAGATAAAAAGAAAAGTTTTGCTTTGCTCAGCATAACATAATAGGCAGGTGGCGTGTTCTTACATGGAGAACAGAAATATGTGGATTAAAACTTCAATGAAAATTTCAATGATACTTTAAGATGAAATACAATGTTATTGTCACTCTTAATCAGTAATATAGTAAAACACAATTTAAGAGGCAGTTTTCAAAGATTGCTGAGAAACATTTCCTGAAACTGTACGAGATAAAAAACCAATGGTACATGGGGCCAGATTGTGAAGTAGTGTTGTAGTCAAGACCGCGGCAGAGTCAAGACCAAGAACTGAGCCTTTTGTGACCTTTTATATTTGGATAACCTTTTTTAATTACTTAAACAAAGTTATACCTCCTGCAAATACCGAGCATGTAGATGCAAAAATCGAAATGTTAAAGCCATGTCTGACTGCAGAGGAGTCATTATTTTTCTTTATATAAGAAAATGATATAGGTTTTATGAGATGTCAAAAAAAACTCCTGCTCTCAATACCAGAACAATAAATAAATGTAATTTTCTTCAAGGCCTGCGTGCATACCCTCGACTCTCCCTGCTGGTGGCTTCAGTAACTGGCACATATTCACACATCAAACGTTATTGAGTGCATCTTCAAAATGCTGGAAAGCCGCTTCTGTTATTTGGACCACTCTGCAGGAGCACTTACAGACAGACCAGAAAAGCGGCGCCTCAGGTTGTGATTGTCTGCTGCATTCTGCACATCGTCAAAGTTCACGGTTTGGTACAAAAAACGCCATTGGACGTGGACGGGCGAAATCCGAAGTGGTGCTTTGTCTCCGTACGTCGGATGCCATGTTTGCTGTCCTCTATCTTCACTCCCCCCCACTCTGCTCTGTTATGGGACCGCTTGGCAGCCTCACTATTGCCCTTAAACCCTCTTCAATCAGTGTCGTTACAGTCATGGCCAGTGCAAACACAGTGCTGACCGGCTGCCGGTCGTGCGTTACAATGGCCTGAGTGTCTTGTCTAAGTGCATGTACCCCAGAGGACATAGTTCTCACCTCCTTGGCAATGGAGGTCGAGCCATTCTCAAGAGCTGGGGTCCGTTTTTTTCTTTATTTTTCTTTATTTTGCTGAAGTAACTCTTGCTAAATGTGTTCAGAATACAGCTGCTTTTGAGGATTTGCAGGGCTGTCCGCTGACTGGAGCTGAGTTGCAAAGCATCGGCAGTGATTGATGAAGCACTATGGCATGTGTTGCACTTTTTAAGTTAATCAAAACACATTAACTTTTGATTCGGTGAATAAATGAATCCTTGTGGGCGGGGGAAGTGTTTTTGCCCAACTGTGTGCATGCATGCATGCATGCCATGTTCATGAAGTGGCTCCAGGGTGTTATACCCTTCCATTATGTGCTCATCACAGAAAGTGCGGTCTACACTCCTCTATTGGGCTGCGAGACATTTCCTCATCATAGTGCACAGCACAGAGTGTCTATGATAAGATCACTTTTCTTTTATTATTATTCTTGTGTCTTCCATTTTTCTTGTTTGTGACAGATCAAATATATATATATATATGTGTGTGTGTGTGTGTGTGTGTGTGTGTGTGTGTGTGTGTGTGTGTGTGTGTGTGTGTGTGTGTGTGTGTGTGTGTGTGTGTGTGTGTGTGTGTGTGTGTAAATACATCAAGGAAACCTATGAATGCAGTTTAAAAGGGTAAGTGAGTGGATTTTCTATTATCGTCACCTACAAGGGTGTTTTGAACAACTGAAATGACTCATAAAGGTGATAAAAAATGCATGCAGGAATGGTCTCATGCCTGTTGTAAAGAAGGCCATATAGCTCCCCATCACCACCAAGATAATTAAGCTTGTAACATACTGCTTGATAACAACGTCAAATGATCCTTCATTGTCCTGTTAAGAAGAATGACCTTACAACTAAGCACATATAACACCGAGGAAGTCAAATAGAGGAGAGGACAGATATGTGTATAGAGTCCCTCTTTAACTGCAGCCCTCCCTTCAAGTCACCAAACAGAATACAGAACATCTGCAAAACGTGTGTCACACCCACATCTTACGCCACTGAAATGCCTCTCAAATGCAACTGTATTTTGGTGTGGAATAAACTTTAAGCACCATACTACGGAGTGTGAAAGTTGTATATATTTAAGAAGCAATCTGCAAAATCATTGTTATCTCACATTTTTCGACTGAAATGTCAGTTTGACATCAGCCTTGAACCGTCACATAAAGTACATAATCCTGCGCAATAGAACAAAAGTGAAATTGCATTTTACCAGCTTGTTTGTTTGGCTGGGACACGACTTTGCTCTTCTACTGTACTGCGCAGTGCGAGGAAGTGGTAAGTTGTGCCAATGGAAGCATATGGGGTTAATGAGCTGTGATGTACAGGACATATGTCTTTTCCGTGAAACAGAACAGATCTTTTTTTTTTTCCAGGTGGCTATTCCAACAATGATGCCAGCGAATAATACCCCGCTGTGAATGGTGACACTCTGAAGGTCAGCCTATTGTGCTTTTCATGCTTTTTTCGATAATGGTACCTGGATGAGCGTGTGGGCCACAGACTGATAGCAAAGACACATTACAACTTTAAACGTCTGAGATTAAGCTTAAACAAAATGAAGAAAATAATTGATGATAAAGAAAGGTAGATTACATGCTGTCTAGAAGTGCTTCTCTGCCATTGCTTATCTTTCCATACAACTACTGCATAGAATGCAATTTCATTCCCCAGAGTGTAAATCAAATTCTCAGTGGGAGGCAAGCGGGTTGAGTACCAATCAGTAGATAATCTTTCTTCCAGAATTCCACTGGGCTGCAAGTAAGAAATGACAACCAAACAGTAAGAACTGAAAGATCTACTCAAAAGTACATTGTGTGAGATATGGTACAGCATGCAGGATATGGACACTTTCAAAATGTATGGGGACGATTATTACTGTTAGAAAACCTTTACTGTAGAAAGGGAATTTTGCATAATATGACCCCTTTAAGTTGTAAAACATTCACAATGTGCCATGTGGATCTCATACAAACTTAGAATACTTCCTGCTCTAAGTTGGTCACAATGCAACCTTCAAATCGGAGCTCCTCCACCATTTCAAAACAGTGACACTCGAGACTGAGCTTCATTCTGCAGTCAATGAAAGGACATAATGGAGTGCTAGAGTCAGTGTATCAATGATCTTTTGCAGCCTGGGAGACTGAATAAGAAATTAAATATCAATCATGCTTTATAGGTAGGGTGTGATTAATTTTCTTGGAGTTCTATCACCGTGAACTTTAGTCACAAACACTTCCTTTCACTGTATGTGGGTAACTCACTGGACTAAAGATGTTTTCAGGAGATTCAGAGTCAATGTCACCATATGGATTTCACAGTATTCACACATCAGCACCACTTCACTGCTTTTTCCCATGTATTAAAGTTACCGGCAAACTCAACTCAACCACTATATCATTGTTGTAATAGTATTGAGTTTCAAATAAGGTATAAATTAGACAAGCGCAAAAAAACCTACAAGTAAACAGTTTTGGGGTTTTTGTGTCGGATGATGATGTCTATCCTTAAGTGTGTGATACAATACTTCAATGACTGTATGATTCATGGACTATTTCATAATAAAAATGCTTGCAGTTACATCCTGTGGTCTCTGGCAAGCAGTTAGCACTGCAGTCAGAGAAACAGTCTAATGCTAAATGGCCCGCTCTTACATACAGACTTTTTTGACTTGAGTTGCTTTGGACACTGAAACATTTTATTCGTGATGGGAGGGTCCTATCATGAATAAAATTGATCTAAAAGTCATAAATCTCTCAGTGGCTTAGGGCCTGTGTAAAGACACATGGGGGACATGCTGTGCAGAGCAAATCTGTTTGGCCTGTAGGTGGAGACACTCTGGAGGGGTGCGTGTTCAATGCAAATTATCCTACCATTTATGAAACAATTAAATAATTTTCTGAGCAGCATAAAATACACACATTGATTTCTTCACAGGCAGTTAGTTGTGCATTTTCAGAGGGTAAGTGACAAATATTATGGTACAGCTGTGTACACTTTCAAATCAGGACCTTTCCCTAATATGTCCTCTTCAAAAAGTTGTTTTTTAAACTGGAAAGATTTAACAAAATATGACAAAGGCAATGCGTCAGCGCATTAGAGAAGAATTTATAGGTGAGAAATTAAAGGATAGAGGATGCCACTTTAGCAAAAATGCACCACTAAACCCACCTACCATTATCTTTCATATCCTGAGAGGAAGAGCATGGTGTGACTATGATATTTTATTGGGTTGGGATGTGTAAAGTCTATTGTTCATCACATGGCTCTGAAATATCATTGGTTTAATTTTTTTATTCGGTAATGCATTAAAGTCTATCACCTACTGCTAATACCTGAGACATCAACCATGTAATACAACATTTTATAGGGTTTGACAGCACCCATTTTTTCCAGTCATAATATGTGAAAGCAGCACTGTTGATGTAATGATGTGGGCAGGTCTGCTGTAATGGAAGCGGTTATGGCTTCCTCCAAATTTAGCTTTTACATTATCACCACTGTCAAGAAAGCACAGACTCATTCAGCCTTAAAAGATTTAAGTAGCAGGCCAGGTCCGGTAGCTTTAACAATGTTTGAATGTGATGATGTTAGACGCAGCAAATTAATTTGATATTTCAGATCATTGTGAGATCACAGGGTGAGCTAATTAATGTTACACAGTTTTGGTGAAGTTGGATGAAAATAGCTTGTAAAACCACAAAAGTTCACTAATTTCACAGAGATAGGATTCTAAAAAGTAGATTTTTATAGACTTAATTGCTCCTGTATTGGCTTTGTAACTATGCACATGTCAGCACTGCTGTGTTGATGCTGATCAGGTCACGATGAGTAAATTGAACAATAATATGTATACTTTTGTGATATATTGCGGATGTAAGCTGTGATATGACTTCTTGTTTATTGTTCTGTGCATTGTGTGTTTTTGCCAGTGTCTTATCTTGATTAATAAGCCCCAGCTAGACATCCATTATACAGTTAATCCAGAAAGTATTCACAGCGCTTCTCTTTTTGCGAGGTTTGTTATGTTACAGCCTTATTTCAAAATGAATCAAATCTTTTTTTTTTTAATCAAATGAATACTTTGTTGTTGATTTTTAAAATAGTGCATAGCTTACAAGATAATGTTTAATATCCAGCTTGCACCAACAATTCCAGGTTGCTACCTTACATTTCTGCCAAACGGTGTTACTGTCAATCAGCAACCCAGCTTGACAACATGTTGTCAACCCAAAGCAACGAAACAAAAAGGCATCGCTCCATGATGCGGCTCGTGCTGGGAAATTCATCCAGAAAATGTCTATAAGCGCTCTACTTCTTGAAAAGTTTTACTTTTATAAGCATATGAATTGTA
This sequence comes from Lipophrys pholis, assembly GCF_963383615.2. Lineage (NCBI taxonomy): Eukaryota > Metazoa > Chordata > Actinopteri > Blenniiformes > Blenniidae > Lipophrys > Lipophrys pholis. Next base: position 26,753,296 of record NC_137628.1, read on the forward strand.
GAGTCACCAGACTTGGCAGCAGCGGGGCGGGGGCGGTGTGTGTGTGTGTGAGTGTGTGTGTGTGTGTGTGTGTGTGTGTGTGTGGGGGGGGGGGGGGGGGGGGGGGGGGGGGCTTTACAGGCATAAATAAATAAAATAGTGAAGTTCTATGTGGGTTTATGCAGCATCTCCGACCCAACTGCTTCCAATTGTGCAGCTATACCAGTCAGGTAGCAGCAATCAAACACATTTCCTAAAGAAACGTTTCAGCTTTACTTTTTCAGTATTTTCCATCTGGCTCACATTCAGTGTGGAGTTTCCATATTTTGGTGTGACTTATCAGAGCATCCTAGCGGTTAGTGCTGTTGCCCTAAAGCCAGAGGATTGTGATCCACAAAGCCCACCGAAGTATATTATGTAAGGTTTTCCACTTCAGTTAATACAGTAAACAGTATTCCCCCCCCCCATTTGTGCCTCTCCCTATGCTGGAATTTGAATGTACCAAAGAGTTCTCAGTGGTGTGTTATTTTTATTTCGTGAGTCTTTGCTGTGTAAACACCGAGTCTATATTACCCATAATGGACTGTCAAAAGATCTGGCTCAAGAGGACTGCGATATGTAAATGATCATTTACAACTTGACTTTTATAGGTTTCTTTTCATTTCCAAACATGGAACTTTCAGCAGGGGAAAGACTGCAGGAAATCGAAAGTCAAGAAACAACACCGTTACAATATGTTGTAAAAGTACGAGGAACTTCTCTCAAAAACAGTTTCTGTGAAAAGGGACATCATTTTGAGCACACTGCTGTGTAAACACAAACGTTTCCTAAAACAAAAACGCAAAAAAATTATGTGTTTCCACTCGAAACATGAATGGTGTCTAAAACAAAGAGAAACATTCAGAATTTTTGTCATTTTTAGGTTATTATCCTGTTTTATTGATCCACTGGAGATGAAGTCAGGCTGTCTGAATTAAAATTGGTTTGACTCCCCTGCTACACATCCATAAAAGCATTGAACATAGTTATACCTCAAAAACATATTTCTTCTTCCAAATACTACAAAGACATTCAGTAGCAGTTAACACAGTCCATTTCTTTTAAAGTTATGTTTGATTTAAGCAAACCGTTATTGTGCTGAGTATACATTTATCTTTCTTGCACTTCTGAATCACCGAAACACAGTGAGGGTTTTAACACGTGAACGTGTTACAGTAATTAAGCAGGAAAGCATGGTTATTTACGAATGAAGGTAAGGCGATGCAGAAAATATCAACTGAGATGAGAGATGAGGACAGAGTGATAGAAAGTGTGGGAGCATTCCTGCGTGTGTGCAGTTGGCTTCCTTGCTGCATGGTTGGCATATTCTCAGTTGGATGAGAGGACATTTATGTGATGTCAGCACGCATTAACCTCTCTGAAAAAACATCGGAAACAAACAGGGACACATGTGCCCAGATCCCACCAGCTCTAAGTAACAAGCCTGTGGAAGGAAAGGCTATGCTGGACAACACAGAGCAGCTCCAAAAATAGAAACGGCAAGATGAAAGAAGAAGGCTTCTTGGCTGAAGAGGAAACGCATGCTTTCTCAGGCCCCGGACAGATAGTAGATCAGATTCTGCATTTGTTGTCATGCTCCAGGTTAATTGATGCAGCTGTTGTGGTGTATAAGCCAATTAACAAATACGGTATACAAAGCTGCACACCACGGACTGTATATCAAGTGACATGCTAGTTGGCCGTTGGCTAATTGGTCTAAGAAGCTAATGCCCCCTGAGTACACAACATGTGTTGCATATATTAAACATGCTAATGACCGTGGAGGGTACAATGCATTGCGACAACAGCACTTCAACTGTTTGCATTTGAAAAGTCGAATTAAATCCAAATTCTTGTTACACAGACACCACACATCCAATTCTTTGTCTTCACGGAAAAAAAACTGCAGCACAAATATTGATGATTCATAATTTAATACTTGATAATCAAACAGTTTTGTATTAATCTCAAAGCCGCCGACAACAAATTGAATAGTTTTGAATGGATGTCAGTGATTCATTGAAAGTGTTGCCTCTACCTCTGCTCAGTAGAGGCTGCTGTCAACAGTCTTTTCAAAGGTTACATGGTACTAGTGAGTACCAGAATCTGTCCAGTCATCTTCCTCTCACTTCATCCACCATAAGGTTGGAGGAAGCTGGAGCTTGTCCCAGCAGACACGACACAAAAGACAGGCACCCTGAAAGGTTGCAGCTACATAACAGTGCCGGCAGAGAGAGAGAGAGAGAGAATCACACAGACCTGCTACAGTACCTCAGAGAAGTAACTCAGAGATACCATATGAACTTAAAGCGCACTGTGGTCTGTGAAGTGAGGCTGGATTTCTCAAAAAGAAAATCATGCACAGGTAAAAACACAAATTGAACACAGAAAGCTTCCAAAATTAAATCTAGGACAATCTGACTGCAAGTTGTAATGTTATGGCTGATCAGTGTGTATTTTATATACGTTCTCTATGCAGCTGGTCTGTTGAGATTGAAATATTACTGGATACTGTACGCATAACATGAGATAACTATCCCTTTATCTATTTATTCATGCTTACTGCCTTATTCCAGTCTTAGATATTGGACATGTCCTCAATATTTTTGAACAAGATTCAGGTTTTCTTGTATTGTTCCCACTTTTAATGAGACACCGCACAAGCTTTTTCTGGTAGACTAATCTGCATAGGCACAAGGATCTTAGAATCTAATACCAAGCTCCAGCTAACAAAGGTATTATAATGAACTCAGTTTTAGTAATTAAGAAGGCAGTTTATACAAATTCTATGGTGTTCACTGAAAACAGGTAAACACAGTTGAAATCTACACCAAACGTTGTTGGAAGAATGTAAAAATAAGAATACAGAATTACCCCTGAATTAAAAAAAAAAATCAATGGCAAGTTTTCTGATTAATAACAAAAGTTGATTTCATCTGTTCAAACCATTGGTGGATGCACGTGAAGTATTAGTCTGTTTATTTGGTTTGTCATTCATTGGTTTTCAATTTACCACTAAACTGTTCCAGAGGAAACACCGGGGACCCCGTCATACTATAATAGCTTCCAAAGCCCTTCTTCCTATTTTCTGATCAACCCATTCAATCATTCGTGTGCATAATTGATGATGCTTATGTGAACGTGCATAATTAGAAAGCCAGGCTTGTGAATAATTGACATGACCCCCTGCACGTTCAGTGCATGCGATTGGATTTTGAACCAGTCCTCCTTTTGTTTCTCATCCAGTCTCGGCTCCATTCAGAGCATGTCCGTGCCTGGGAGTCAGTGTGTGGGTTTGAATGGCTGCCAGAGTGCTTTTGTGTGCTTTTTCTCACATTAAGTAATTGACTCTGCTCTTCTTTAATTGTCACAGCCACCCTCCAGAACTATTAGGGATAAAACCCTTCTCTTTTTTTTTTTCTTTTCTTTTTCTTTTTTAACACAGTGATGGAACTGTCCACCTACTCCGTCTCTCTCCCACACGCTCTCTAAAACCTCACACCAAAGGCAGTGAGGGCTGCGCTGGCCCTCTGGGCTTTGTCAGCCAGCTCCTGGCTCCCACGTTACAGACAGTCCAGTGTTTCCCTAGTACTGCCCCGTGGGCAGAGATGCTAATTTGAAGTGTTCCTGGATGAGACAGCTCTGTGAGAATATAAGTCGGAGTGCTCAGAGAAGAACTTATAATGCCCCTCTGGTTTAATGCTCTTGAATCACAAGCAACGAACGTGAGAGCTGATTTTAGAAAAGAAATTTAAAATCCAAATCCCCTGGCAGCCGCCGCTACCCAGTGAAAGGTAGCGTTTGTGGGTTGTGGTGCCCAAAAATAGACCCACAAGGCATAAAGTCTTTAAATGTTTGATGGATGTGCTGTCTATAATGGGGAGCCAAATAAATGAGTTCCAGAATAAGGATGAAATGACAAATGGTGTGTGTCAGGTAAACTGTTCGAGCTGTGGGATTTACTGAGACGTTGAGCCGGACCTCTGACCTTCTCCTTTTGGATTGGACTTAGACAGACTTTATTTGGATTTACATGAAAGTGAAATTCCGATGCAATGTCTCAGTGCACAGCGGAAATACTGAAAGGAACAAAGTTTTGCAAAAAAAAAAAAATGATTTCACAGTCTTATTACAGGGGTAATTTTTCACGACAACACAGCACAGTGGTCTTTAGTGGAGCAGTCCTCTGTAGGTGTATGTGGGTGAGGAGGGGGGGAAATATTATAATGTGTTCAGTAGTCTTATGGCATTTGGGAAGAATACATTGCTGAGCCTGGCTGTTTTGCTCCGTAGGCTACAGAATTTCCCTCCGGAGGCCAGCAGCGAAAACAGTCCACCGTGGGAGTGGGAGGGGGTCTGTGGTGACATTTTGAGCTCTTGTCAGAGAGCATTTTCTCTGCAATGACCTGGATGAGAGGAAATGCAGTCTGGATATTTAACGGGCCCCTGACCAGGTCCCTGAATGTGGCTGTGCTGGTTCTTCCTGAACATTCAGGATCAAGTTGTTTCTCACACCAGTCCACCAGCTGTCTCCCCTCCTCTCTGTAAGCGTGATCATTGTTGTTATTGACGAGGCCCACTACTGTTGTGTACTCTGCAAACTTCACGATGTGGTTCATAGTGAACCTGCCACAGCAGTCGCGGGTCATCAATGTAAACAGGAACATGGACTCGCTCATGGAGGAGAGACTGGAGACCGTTGTTCGTTCAACACTGCTTGTTACATTGTGCTGAACAGTGGCGGGCCATCAAGTCCTGCAAGGCTATACTCTGCTGACCTAAAAAATATTTCAACTGGGACGGCACTCGGTCGAGCGCAGACCTGCGCCAACGCCACATTTGTTTGCGGAACCGAGTTAGCATTGCTAGCATGTTAGCTGCTAGCGCACATCGATGCTAACTAGCCTGTCAGGTAGCAACAATCTACCGAGTGCCCGTTCCACTTTGCAGTTTTGGGGGATTTATTCAAAAACGGTTAGTCGTTAACGTCCCAAAATCTAATAGGTTGGTCCTTGGACGATGACAAATCATCCCCGATCATGAACTTCGGATTAGGGTTAGAACATGTAACCACATTACTGCCATAATTTTTTGCCAGGATTATAAAAAATCTGCTTGAAGTCAGTTCTGCAGGTTCTTTAGCATAAAATAAATGTTGATCAAACTCTTACTTCAACAATTCATGTTTGTATGTTGCTGACACCAGGGCCCTCTTTCAGGCGTATGGTACCATATTCACACCCTCTGATTGGATAGTCAAAGAGTACACTGGCCAGAGACAGCAAACGACATCTGTAGTGAGCTGCGGAAGCAAAAATATGGTTGAGTTCATCGAATGGCTCTTTTGTAAACCCACAAATGGCCGAAGGAGGACAAGAAAGGCATTTGCTTGCTTGCAGATTTACTGTCAAAGGCATTTTCAAGGCGGATTTTTTAAGAAAAGCTTGATATTATTAAAACATTTTGAAATAAAAAGTGCACGGATAATCTGTACAAAAGAGTAACTGAAAGTAAAATCAGTGTGTATAATAATCAGGATTTTTTATGGTGAATAAAATACAGCAAATTTCGTAAATGATATTGCATTTATATTAGGTTATTACTGATACTTATACTGTATATATATATATATATATATATGTATGTTTCGCTGCTTCAGCTGCAGTAGTAGACTTGTGCACTCTGGGTTTATTTCTTCTGTAAAGGCATTTATTCTGGCTACTCAATGATCTATATGCAATGCAACGGCTCTGTATACAGCATTTCTGCATAATATGATAGTTTTTATAACCATAAAATAGTTATTGAGGCGTGGATTGATTTCCAGGTGTGAAATGCACGGCCCGCCACTGGTGTTCAAGGGTATTTCATATTGTTGCATACTTCAATCCCGTCATAAGGTTAATCATATTCATTTTGAACCATATAAAACAAATGACTGACATCCTTCTTCAATAAACGAGATGGTGATTTTGGATATAGCCGCACAAAGGGTTTTAAGAGGATTTTCTGTAAAATGTAACGTTACAGTCTACAAGGTCAAATAACGAAGTATGATGGAACAGAAAGCACAATCTTCAGACTGAATTTATTTTAACTGATGTTAGCTTTATTCACTTATTTTATCATCTAATTCAAAGTCAACAAATGTTGTGTGAAGTGGATGCCAGGAAGTTGATGAGGCTGGTGTCCAATTACAAGCACAGGTCGTCACTGCTCAGTGTAGTCGATAGAAAACCTGGAGTTTGGAAGCTGTTTAATCAACAGATCTCAAGAAAGTGGACTTACAGATACTGAGAAAAAGGTGAACTAAGAGGGTTTTGATGTGTGAGTATAAGACATGTAAATAAGTGTTTTTCCAGTAGAGATTATTGAAGCACATGAAAATTAACATAATATCCCCCGTTTAATGAAGTCATAGCTCATTTCGGAGGTAAAACAACTCATTTGAATATAATCACAAAAATTTAGCTTTTTTAAATGTATGCCAACGGAGATAAAAATACTAACCTATGGCTTCATCAAAAGCAATGCTCTTGTCTATTTCTTAGGTGCAACCAGTTCTGTGCTCCTGTCTTCAATCTGATGCTATAAAACGACCCACATAAGCTCCGGGGAGAATTCATGCTTTAACCTGCCAGTAATGGACACGTTTAATGGAGGAATGGCAGAGTGGTATTGATTCTACCATCTGACTCCATCTCAAAAAAACTAAAGTGTGAATATGTGGAACTTGCGGTCAGACTGAAAAGAGCAAGGTTATGAGAATGATTTATTCCAGTGTCACTTCCTTGTTACCAGCATTTTGTTTTAACAGTGCTGAACCTGTTAGTCTGTATTGACACCGCAGCATTCGCTGCATGGATGGTTCAGGGAACATATTCTTCCTTGTCTGGCTGAAGGCAGTGCTTTGAGTAAAGTGGGGCAAAAGGGCACGTCATTACTCATTCTCTGCAGATACAACAGTTACAGTTTCTCCTGTTTGTGTGTTCATGTCAATTTTGATCAAATATGAATAAGATTTATGTGTGTTTAAATATTACACAGCGTGTTTGGGAAAACAGGGACATTGCATGGATGTGTGCACTGAGACAGTGTTCTTGATGTCCCTGCTGAGGATTCAATGTGAATGGGACATCTGAAGGCACTTCCTTGTTTGGTTGCGTCTATCTCCCTACTCAGCATCACTCGGGAAGAGAAAAAGCAGCAATTTTTCCTTTGTAGTCTAACGATGAGGAAAGGAACCGCATTGTGTCTGTATCACTTACTATGAAATAACAATGGAGAGGGATTCTTCTACAAATAAGAAAGGGGAGACGAAAAAGAAGAATTCTGTGAACAAGCTGCTTTCTGCTAACTGGGTGTTGGACACTTCTCAGTAACATCAGTTCCTCTGGAGACCACATGCTTTTTCTTTTTAATTTGGAGTCAAGTATTTTATATACTATGTCAGATATCACTGGAACATCCCTGATGTTGTTTAGTTGATCTCAAAACATATAAAGAGAGACGACTGTGGACTACCGAGGACAAGTCAGTGGATCTTTGGAGAATATAGACTTTTTTTAAACTAACCCCTTATAGGGTACTCGTTGAAATATTTGGAAATGTACATTTTAATTACTTGTGTGTTATCAAATATTTTCAAGACATACTTTTTTTTTTATGTTCATGGATTTTTGGACTCATTCTGAAAAAACATATTAAATGTTATGGTGTGACGTTTAAAACTGACAACAATGAACTTGTTTTTCCAGATTTAAATATCCCCAAGTTTTCAAGAGATGTATTATAAAAACCTTTCACACTGTGTTGTCTCACCCTCATCACCACATGGTGCTAGTGCCCTGAATAAAATGTGTTTTTCCCAGAGATGTGATGTAACAATATTATTCGGTTTTGCAAATTTTACAGTTATTGAATGACTGTAAAAAAATAAATATCTGTTATTCCTTCCTGGGCATGGAGCAGCTCCAGGGTGAAGCGACCTTTGTGACTGAAAGAGCTGTTCTTGCTCATTTTCCCCCAAATTAAATCTGTTTGGTGCAGCAAAACACATATGACCTTTAAAATAAAGACACTTTTCTAAGACGTATATTTGCAATTTTGTCACTGTAAACATAACTAAGCAGCATTTCTTTTCTTTTTGTCTGGAATTTCTTTAAATGTTTTACATTTTTTAAATATTTTTTTGACATTTATGTCACACCTCGCGTGCGCAGACTCAAATGCTACAGGTTCAACTGGATCAAGGTTGAGAACAAATTTTTTTTTATATTTGGAGTTGTTAAAAGATTCAAAGTTTATTACACAATAATTACAACAATAAAAACTGATCCCACTTGCTGTTTGAAAATGCGAAACTTTTGTTTTGTTTTGGTTGTGGGAGTTATATTTACACGACAACGGCACTCAGAGCCACTGAAAATGCAAAAATTTTAAATGGCTCCCCAGGTAGAACCTTTTCAAAATGCTCTGGCTCCGTCTCCATGAAAGAACATTTTTCAGCCTTTTCAGCTGTGTATTGCAGTAATCCTAACTTTCTTATTTGGTCACTTCTCTGCACATGTTCAGCATACAGGTACTCCAGCATCATTTTCAGTAAAGAAAATTTGTCTTTTCAAAGTTGAAGAAAACTATCTTCCGTCAAGGTTTTTCTTCATTTGGATGTTTCCAGAGTAAGCTTTCACACAAGTGCGATTAGAAACTTAACATCTTTCACCTGCAGTGAAAATCAGTGAGCAAATGGTACGTATGCCACTTGAAAAAGAAAATGAGTATAGATATTTATGGGGGAGAGAAGAAGAAGGAAATTAATTGTAACTATGATGTTGATAGCGGGAGGTCACTCTACTGTTGGCATTAAACACCTCAAGGTATCAGACAGCAGCTCTTTGAGGACATTTACTCATTTTGAACCTCAACACGATGGATGGCATTACTGCAGAGTGCATAAACTTGTGTCTCTTCTTGCGTCTGTATATCGATATCTTATTGTGGAGCATACATGAGCCTTAAGAACTAAGAAAGTGAATTCCTTTTTATCCTTTCTGCTTGTTTGGTGTGCACCAAGGTGCAGATGGCAGCGTTCACACTGCTATAAACCAAACCAAGACAAAAGTGACAGTGTGCAGTGCCCTCATATGTACAGGCTTGCGTCTCCCCCTGCTTATAGATTTTATGCTAAACAAAGCCACCAACATATAGGTTCATATTTCAGTAAATCACTCATACGTAGTGTTTTCTAAAATACTAAAATCCTGTTTCCATTGCCATAGTTTACTAGTAGAGGTGACTTAACCTTGCCATTTCGTGAGTGGTAGTTGTTCTGACAAGCTTTACAAGATTAGCTCTCAGAGCAGTAGATAACAACCAGTGAACAAATATTTGTGCATGGATTAAGGAATTAAGCTCTATCTGCAAAAAAACACACTGTAGCTGTCAGCAGGACTAACTGATCTGGATTGATTGCTCCTACTCCTCGGGTCTTTAGAGGTCAGGAGTTACTGAAAATCCCGGTCGTCAGTCCGACACCTACTTCCTCGTGAATTCAGGGAAACTTTGTCCGGTCTTCCTCTTTAGTGTTGCTGCTTTTCACTTGTACCGTTCAGTCACTCTATTATTAGCCTTATCTTCAGCTAGCAGAGCGATGAGACCACCATGCACTGTTGGTCCACAACTCCTTCAGTAAGTTTTCCGCTGCTCGATTCAAGGTCAGTTCACGCTGACTGTGTGGTACCTTCTCCGTCTTCAACTCCCTTTTGAAGCACTCAGAGACTTCTGATGTTTTTTTATTTATTTATTTTTCTACTTTCGTCCTTCCAAGAAGCACAGAAGGCTGAATGCCTGGACTGCTCCTTATGGACATATATATATATATATATATATATATATATATATATATATATATAAAGTCAAGTAATCATTTGTTTGTAAGCTTTGGTAGCTCAGCTCAGTGCGAGCTGTTGTCATAGCAACACCTGTCCCTTCGGATTTAAGAGCCTGCCACTGCAGCCAATTCAGCAAAGGGATACCAGCTGCCTGGTAACAATTGCACCTATTTTACCATGGATATGGCATTTTCTTAGAAAAAAAAAAAAAAATCATTACAAGAAAAAAAACTGATAGTTGGTCATTGTCAAATCCACAGTAGGAGTCGGGGAAGATCGGTCAGCAGTTACTGTCAGCATCCACTGTGGCATATGCTGCCCAGTCTGTGGGGTCATGAGTGATGACCCATATTTGAATTAATGGCACCCTCACAGAGGTATATGCGGACAGATTAATGAGAAAAGACAGCACAGCAGCATTTTCCCTACGCACTGAGCTCCACGCTGAGCAGATATAAGCAGGCAAACCGGTGCATCTACATACCCTGTGGGATGAGTGTGTGACCTTTGACAGTCAGTATCACTCAAATCGTGATTAAAATGTTTAACAGTCAATGTCATAAAGCTGTGAAGCCAGAAGCTGCACATTCCTGTGTGTGCGTCTGTGCGTGCCTGTGCGTGTGTGTGTGTGTGTGTGTGTGTGTGTGTGTGTGAGTGTGTGTGTGTGTGTGTGTGTGTGTGTTCACTCCATCAAATGCATCCGAAAAGCCATGAGGCAAAAATGCAAGGTGTGATATTTATGAATAAAAGAAGTGGTAATGGAAAATGCTCGACTCGATTGTACATTCATAATTACGGTGGTGTGTTCAGCAGATCCTAACTATTTCAGGTCCATTCACGTGTTACTCAGTCGGGCATTATCCTCACCGAGCTGGACGACCGCATATTTGTGGGGTGGATGCAGGGAGTGGATGAATATCAATACAAAGCTTGTCACTCAATAAACAGTGGAGTCTGGAGTACTTAATCTCATGCATATTGAATGAGGAGATATTAAAAACGTGCTCACTCATATTGGGCACAGTGAGCTGCGTGCTGCTGCTATTTTTAGACCCTCCTTCGACTGTTTCTGCCTCTGCACGTGAGGCTTTGGGAATGTCAACAGAAGGCTGCAGATAACAAGATGGAAAATGGGAAATGTCAGAGATGACAGAGCTGCTGTGAGTTTCTCCGTGCATTTATTATTTTTTTATTTTCTAAATATTGTCACCATGATTAGCGTCAGGCTCAGAGGTGAAACATTGGCCTTTTGGCTGTCAGGCAAAGACATGGTTATTTAGGTTTAACACTCCGTTTCCCCCAGTGAGAAGATGATTTGGGGAAATGCTGCGGCTATTTTTAGTCCGGTACAGTCGTGTGTGGGAGAGGGGAGATAAAAGGAGTGAGACGGTGAGACAGAAGAGCCAGACAGTGAGGAAGAGAGCCTTAATGATGCTCACGTGTATTGGATAGATCTAAAACTTTCGCTGCTATAAAGGAGGGTCAAATACAAGTCTTCACGTGTGTCTCTTTCACTTAATGGCCAATAATCGCTGTTTTCGGTGAAAGTGTGACAGAAAAGTCACTCAGGTTTTTGCTCCTTGCAGAAAGTTAAAAAGAAGAATATCTTTTGAGGGATATTTCCATATTTTCATCTTGAGAAGTGCAAAAAGTTTAGAAAAGTTAAGTTTGACAACTCCAAGCACCTGCTGCTTCATAGTGAGCCTCTCCCACCTGCACGACCTTCCTCACCGCCTCCTCACGTGCCTCTTCACACCATTAGCTCCTCGCCACACATACCTGTGGATCACAGCCACTCCAAGCCAGGTTGCCTTTGTCATCCAGCGTGTTGTTTGTTGCTGCTTTCTCCTGTAAACGACCTTTCATAGATTGTGGAAGGATGGATCAATGAAAGATCAACTACACTCTACCTGTGTGTCATGTGCAATTCACTTCGATCATCCCTCAGCCACGAGTGCTTCTAAAAAGTCACGAGGTGGTAGTGACTGAAATAAGCTAAATACAAATCACCTGCACAGCGTGAAATACACAAAGTCACAATAACTTCATTGCTCCGAGTTTGAATATTCTTTCACAAAACATAACACTTGTAAAACCTGTGGGATTCCATGAAGAGAAAAAAGCAGCGTATTTCATGATTTGGGTCATTTCACCCTTCAGGATGGTGTGTTTCCACTTCATAAGTTGGCTGCATGAGTCATGCTAAATATTGAATCCCACCTATGTGAAAAGGCTGCATGGTGGTGTAGTGGTGATCATTTTTGTCTCATAAAGTCGAGGTTGGGCCATTCTTTGAGGACTATGCATGTCCTCCCTGTGTATCGTCCCGCTGTCCATAAACATGCATTTCAGGTTCATTGGTCACACTAAACCAATGAACCAATGAAATTGCATGTAGACGTGAGTGTGAGTGTGTGCGCGGTTGTTTTCTTTTCTGTGTTTGCCTCATGATGATGACTGGTGGTGACCTGTCCAGGGTGTACTCTGCCTTCACCCATTGTCAGCTGGGATTGGCTCCAGCGACCCTGAACAGGATAAGGTGGTATAGAGGATGGATGGATGAATAGAGGACCTGTGAGATGAGGGAGGCTCACAGAGCAGCATGCAAACAGCATGCAGGTTCTGATAACTTCCGCACGCTCCTTTTTAAACCTCGACTTTTTCAATAAAAAATAATACCGCCACCTGCAATCGCTATCCCCTATATCACATTAAATACATTTTCTGTGGACAGCTTGCCTGCTGACGCAATCACCTCCATAATCATCACTGTGCCAGTTCGTTTACACATTTTGAGGCAGACCTTCTGGAAGCTTACTTAGTGGATTTCTGAGGCGAACGGTCTCAAGTTGGTCTAATTGGATTGTTATTGGAACCAGAGGACGCTGACAAAGGTCCAAATTAAAACAAAATGAAAGCAATGTGTCCATAGATGATAAGCAAGTTGAGTTGGGAAATTGCTTTCCCAACATTTTTTTAAGTTTCTAAAATTGCATCTGCATTAGTTGAATATTTCTAAAAATCAATTAAATGAGAAGAGAAAAGTCATTAACTATTATGATATCTACTGAGCTTGTTATCGTATGTTATAAACTTGTGCTAAATCATCAGGTTATGCCACCTGAATGCTGAAAGCTCAAGAGGAGCCAACTTGATTGGCATGGGCTTCAAAAAGGAAATGCTCCTGTGACCCTTCATGCCAGTCACCTTGATCGAATCCCAGGACTCATCGCTTTTGTTGGTGTGACATTAGAGACAATGCTGCTTGTATTGTTGAAAAGTTGGTTTTGAATGATCTGGAATATGTCCTTCATAATGTATTGAATCATTTGCACTGTGTAACCATTGCCTTGTTTAAATTGTTATTCACCACATAATGTCAATGAGCACCAAAAAATAAATTCACTTACGTTTCTGTTTTCTTCCAGTTTCACGTCTAACTCAACCTTCCAAGAAAGCCGCGATGTAGAGATTCTCCTGGAGATGGTTTGCTTGGTCAGACTCACCAGAATACTTCATACAAGCCGTACTCGGGTTGATGACATTCATTCAGAAGATATCTTTATTAAAAGCTAGTTTTTTTGTTTTTCGTAATTGCATCTGTAAATATAATGATGTGAACTTGACTCTTCATTGAGGCTCATCTTTTGAGCAAGATATTATATTTGAGCCTAACCTATCATATATCAAGGATTTGTGTATATATTTAATGTTTTCATGATAAATCTCATAATTGAGGTGTCCCGGTGTTTAGAGAAGCAGCCCTGGGAACACCCATCAGCAGCCCACCGCTCCTAGTATGTGTCGTTCAGCTTTACCACGAATACGATGGGTTAAACGCAGGTAAGTAGTTTCCCCACGAGGATCAATAAGGTGTGCTTTCTTTTGTTTCTGGAAAACATTTAACAATTGAAAAAAACAACAACACTTCAAATGAACCAATAACAAAAGTCACTGTTATTTATCCTTCTTTTTTTTTCCAAGTTTCTTATTAGTTTTATTTTGTATCTATGCAGGATTGTGGCAGAACCTGGTCTTCAATTCATTTGAAAGTGAAGACATTCTGCTCAGAAGTTTCTAATGTAAATATAATGTGGCCGTATTCGCCATCTTATACATGTGCCACTAATTATACCACTTATTTGCGCCACTCTTGCATCAACCATCACCAGCTTTGTAACAACTCCCTACACAGCAGAGCAGGTGCTGCTCAGTGGAGCATACGGCCCCCTCCCCGTTTTCACCTAATAGTACGATCCGCATCTCTCCTCGCATGGGAAGCCAGTCACTCCATCTCTGACACTGCTTCATCCAGCTTAGAGACTTGGGCCACTGGAGGGCCAGTTCATCACAGAAGCAATGCAGACAGACAATTGCTCCCCCATACTCACAACAACAAGTGCTTTAAAGTCACTAATTAGTTTGGGAGGAAGTCAGTAGCAGCACTAACCAATGTGCTACTCTCTTTTTAAATCTTACCAATAATTATTTTGTAGTTTTTTGCATCTCCTCAAATATTAACTTCCATTTAGTTTTTTAAAAATTATTAATACACATCATCTTCTAAAGCATCCGTGTTAACTGACGTCTTATCTTTAAAGCAGAAATTCCGACTCACTTCAGTGCCGTATGCAAATCAAGCCTCAGATTTATAAGTTCACCAAGTGACTTAGTGTCCTCATCAAGTTTGCTTTGACTTCCTTGTTTAAGTTAAACTATTTACTGAACCTATTGTGAAGCTTGTCCTTACACAAGCGCATCTGAGTGTTTAAAATATTCACAAGCAAACAAACAAGCAAAAAAGGATTGAATTGAAAGCTAAAGAGGTCTTTCAAAGAAAAATTGTATTAAAAAAATTATAGGATTTAGATCAGCTGTTTATCAGGAGCTGGAGCATACCACACATACAGTCTACAATACATTTGATTATTGAAATTAGCTGTAATACATTTTAGATGCTTTCATGTCAAAATAGCGTCGTCCTTCCATACTATAACTTATGAGGGGAGGTTAAAAGAAATTTTTTTTTTTCCTTTGGCACACACAGTCATTCAAACTAATTCTATTGTTTAAGGTGATTATGAACTTACATTAGTTTCACTGCATAATTCACCGGTTTATGAAAACATATTGGGAGTCCGTTTACGCGACAGCGGTGCTCGGAGCCACTGAAAATGCAACTTTTTGAAAAGATGTGAATAGTTGTTCTGCCCACACGCGAGAAGATGCACATTAACAGCAACGTTTACGCCCAGAGTGTCATGGCTCCCAGTCATTACTCTCCAGGGACTTGGTAGTTTTAGAGTTGAGTCACCCGCCATGTGTTGTCACTTGTAACATGTAAACCGGGTCCGAAAGACATTTTTCTAAACCATCTTGCTCTGAGAAGCAGTGCCAATCACTCAACCACTCTGCTGCCCAACAAGCACATCTACTATAAACTGTGGTTGGCTCATATTTGTTTGCCCCTTTTCAAATAACTGATCAACCATCAGTGTGTAAGAGGATCATGCGAGCCGTAAATTATACTGACAATGTACATTATTTTCTATAGGATATGCAGTCAAAATGTCGTTTGGTCTTTTTCACCCTCCAATCGGGCTGCCTTGATGTGATGTGATATGATGTGATGTGGGATGAAATCGACTGAGCAGTGATGTCATGATTAGTGTGTGGAAACCAGCTCAGACTGTCAATCATCATGCCATCACGGCACCCATCAAAGCCCCCAGAAATGAAAGCCAAGGGCACACTGATAAGACTGACAGAGGGAAACCAAAAAAGAAAAAAAGAAATAAAAAAACCTTGCTGGTACATCAAATAAAATATCCATTGTAAACAAAGCATAGAATGTTAAGAAAAAGACAGAAAAAAGGGTTTGCTCTAATGGCAGATATAGTGATTAGAAAATTCAAAATCTTTTGGGCTTATTACGCTGTCAGTCACAGTGGGGTTTAGCTCCTAATCTGATCCCAAACAGAATCCTAAATCCAGTCATTTCTATTCCTCTGCTCACTCACTAATGTAGGCCACTAAGGACTGGCGTGCATACTGCCGGCACAAATCTTCAGCGCTGATCACAGACGTCAATTTAAGCTCATTCTTCAGCTGGAAACACAATGTACCTGTCAGTGGGTAATTTGAAGGGCGTGTGATGAAACAAAGGATCTGCTTTTCCAGTGTGTAACACACGTGCTGAGGGTGTTTTTCTTTTTTTTTTTCTTCGCCCCCCCATGAGCCATGTGCTTCCCTGAGAGCATGCTGTTTCCAACACGGGCAGCCCCAGCAGGAGACAAACACCTAACTCAGCATCAGCTACATGTTCTGAATGCAAGGTGACACAGGCATCAAGGGGGATGACACACTGTGACACTCCACATGCAACTGGCCGACATCACGGGGAGTAATGCCGTGGGAAGGACCGGGCATCTCCACGTATTAATAAATCAGTATTGATTTCAGTCTTCGTTGCAATCCATTAGTGGTTTCTTGTGTTTCACTCGGTGACAAACTGAATATCCCAGTTGAAAAAGATAGTGGCTGCCTATTAAGGCAGACACCAAATGACTGATTATCAATACAAACATGTTAGGATGCTGATATATTACATCATTCTTTCCTCACAAATGAGACCGATTAAAGGACAAATTGATCCTTTTTTCCCACAAAGAGGATGCCAAGAAAAACAATGCCACTGCTCAATTGGCCACGACCACAACTCAGTCCTCTCTCGCGGGCACGGCCTTTACTGCAGGGCTTCAGATGGTCGGCTCACGACTGTTCAGCGACATCAGCATGTGACTTTTTCTCTCGGTTTCCCCACTGGGCAGCGGTGAGATGAAAGCCCGGCGAGTTTGGACTTTCTTAAGGAATGTATTTTCTGACGCAATACATGGCTTCGCTTCCCTTAAAGTTATAGAAATAAAAATCAAAGATAGTACTAACTTTTAACCTTCAATCACCCTAACCCAGTAGTTTGTGACCTTTTTGTGAGTTTAGAATATTTCACTTTTTCCACTTAACCGACTAGTGGTGTTGTAGCATGTCCTTTCTGTGGTGCTGAAATGAAACTCTTAAGTATTTCATTGATGGTCCTTCCCAATGATGAACACAAGGTTTCTCTACAATTCTGCTTGTGACACAGGTGTGACTAAACTAAATGCATGTTAGCTAAATGTAAAGGCATACGGGAGTGGCAAGCAGTACTTATAGTTGAGATCGGCGTTAAATCTTGAGGACATATAGATAAGTCAAAGTAAGGGCATTGTCTGAGTATGTGTGGGTGTTTGTATCGCTCATGAGAGAGTGTGTTAAGACTCCACAGCATCGACTCCATCACTTTATTGGATATTAAATCAGTTCAGTACATTTTTTGTGCATTTTCTACTTTCAAGATATGGTCTTGTGATTAATGATAGTGCAAACACTAATATGTATGGTCCAATCACTGCCACTCTTGAGGCCTGTTGCTGTACACTCTAAATTCCTTCCTTATCATTTTACCTAATTGCTTTTCTTTGGTGTGCCTTGTTGAATTGCTGACGGCAGGAGGAGCGAGGCTTTTCATGAAATACTGTGACATTTAGAACTGAAGTTCCCTGTACAGGAAAGCTTGCCAAGAGTGACACCAACCACAGTATGTTTCTATGAACAATGACAAGGCTCAATTACCAGTAGTGAGATGACCGTCCTGGGCAACTGCAGCAGAATTGCATCCTTGTCAATGTGCTGGAACACCTACAAGTTTTTCAAGCGTTGAGAATTAGTGTAGTGGATCCGCGGATGATGTATTGAGCTCTCTTGCTTTGTGGCGCTGATCAGACATGGAGAGGACATTTAGATTGCATGTAGATGCTTGGAAGCATTAAGTTGGAACAGTGCCCTATAAGCTCTCTTGACACTCTCTATATTCTTTGTGAAGCATTTAGATGGTTTTGGCTACGCAGCAGCGAATGTGCCTTCTAATGCACAACGTATATCAAAGACAGACATTCTTTTTTATTTTCTTATTTGCGTGAATTATAGTTGTACTATTCTGAGAGGATTTACATTTTAATATAATGTGAAAATCTTACATCACAGTATGTCACAACGTTGCGATTTTCTCTTCTCTGACCTTTCATGGTTCATGTGTTTCCATAACTACAGCTTCTATATAGGGCAGGGGTGTCAAACTCATTTTCACTGAGGGCCACATCAGCATAATGGTTGCCATCAAAGGGCTAAATGTAACTGTAAGACAGTGTAAATGTAACTAAATGTAAACAAATATAACCCTGAAGCTGGAGTCACGACACCTCCAGGAGAGAAAGTGTCCAGGATAGGAACATTATTGACCTGTGTATCAATGCAGGGGTTCCTGGGAAATAAAACAAAGAACTTTAGAATTTTTAAAAACAATGTCATTTTCCTCTGTACATAATGTTTGTAACTTGTGTTTTTACTGTTGTAGGTTCTGCTGAAGTTAATTAAATAAAGTTTCCTTTATCTTCTGCTTGATATCTTTCTTTGCTCGATAGTGTAAGCTATGTGTGTATTTATGTATTTATGACAGAACAGGTACTATTTTACAATAATGTTCTCAAGTTTAGATCATCATATCAAACATAATGTACAAATCACCCACCTACTGAACCAGAGAGACAACAGGTTCCTCCTCCTCCTCCTCCTCCTCCTCAGCTTCAGGGTCCATCATCCAGCCATGACAGCCACCATGTCATCAAGTACGCTCGTGTTTCAAATCCCCATTAACATCGATGCGTCCTGGTAAATTTGCATTTTTGCACTTCCGAGGACGCCCTGCAAGTAGTTACTCATGACGTATGCGAGTACACACTGGCGCTCTAAGAATTGGAAAACGGCCACTGTTTGTTTGTCACAATGGTCACAGGACAAAGGAGAACATCACAAGAGTTTTTAACATGTGCAAGACCTCCAAAGTTTTTGAGACCGTCTCCAAAGACTTGGCTTTACTCAGCTTATATAGACGAGCACAAGAATCATTTAGAGCAGGGGGGTCCAAACTGGGTCCTGGAGGGCCGGCGTCCTGCAGGGTTTAGCTCTCTCCCAGTTGCAACACACCTGATTGCGATGAAGTGCTCCTTATTGGGCTTTTTCACAACCTTGGTGATGACATGGTCATCAGATTCAGGTAAGCTGAAGCAGGGAGAGAACGAAAACCTGCAGGACAGAGGTCCTCCAGGACCGGAGCTGGACACCCCTGCACTATACCAACAGTGCACATCTGCTCATGTCAATTGTGACTTTCATTTTGTAAACATGTCATTTATATATGACAAGCTCAAAAAAGTATTGTGAATCCATGCTATCTAGGGCACACCTTTAGTCACAATAGTTTTTTGAGTGATTCCATTTAGATTCAAATTTAAAGAGAATCTTTTTTGTAATTGAAGTGGGAGGAGAAGGGATTCGTTGGGGGTTTTCTCTGTTAAAAGCACCCAGAAATGACTGTGTTGTATTTGGTACTATATAAATAAAGTTGAATTGAATTGAATTGAATTAATTAAGCCTTTTACTCTTTATGGCTTTATGATGTCATGTTTGGTGAACAAAGACTATGATGTCCCAATTGTATATCAAAGACAACCTTTGATCTTTAGTTCCTTTAAATGCTCAGTTCACCTGCCAGCGGTTGTGAGACTCGTCTGACCCATCGAGAGAGAGAGCATTTGACCGAGAGAGAGAGAATTTGACCGAGAGACAGAGCATTTGACCGAGAGACAGAGCATTTGACCGAGAGACAGAGCATTTGACCGAGAGACAGATCTTTTCACAGAGACTGTATCCACCATCAGATTGCTTCCAGAGAACTTTATTTAGTCACATCAATACTGTGAGTAGAATGAAAAACAATACATTTGGTGAACTTACATGACTCATGAAAGGGAGTGCTTATTCATTTAGTTTTTTAAAGAAGATTAATCCATGTTTATTTTTTTCAAATGTAGAGTTTGGTGTAATATTGAAGTTTACAAATACTAACATTTCCTTCTCAAGCAAAGTTTCCATTCAACTGCAGTTTAAGGTTGAACATTTATCCTATAAATGTAGTATTTAGTTTCAAAGTGACAAACGTCCCATTCAGAGCGTCTGGGAGAGGAACCTCGTGGAGGGGTTTTGCTCATTTCCACTTCTTTCATGAGCTTTTATGACTTCACTATAACATCCCCAAACAGAGTTTGCAGATCCAACCACTTGGGCCTTTCAGTTCAAATCAGCCAGGTTCAGCTGTGACAGCCACATCTACATTTTCTCCTGGATGCAAACCTCTAGTTTGACTTTATTTCAGATTGACAGTCAGTTCACCTGCCAGTGGTGGTGAGAGACTCCATCCCCGCTGAGATTGTTCTCAAGGGATTACTCCCAGGCTCCAGTGATTCACCTCGACAATGTGAGTAGAATGAAAAGAAAGTACATTTGGTGAACTTGATGACTCGTGAAAAGCAATTTTTTGGGGATAAAAAAAGATCATTATCAGTGCAGAATTACTATGAGTGTGTTGGTGATTTTCTGTGAAAAGTTGACAATATATTATTAAAAATATTTGCTGCAGATTGTAGTGACCAAATGGAAAACCTGCCATTTCTTCCATTACTTCCGGAAATGGACACTGACGAGGGTCAACTCCTCCATGACGTGCTCCAGATTCTGAATGTAAGTTGTTGTTAAATACATTCTATAAGTCAGAAGTACTTCCAGTAGAACCATGTCATTTTGGATGTGAAAGAAATGAGAGGGAGATTGAAGACCACAATAACATTTACTAAGGTACTGTACAAATCAAATTGAGATGGTCTTTGCTTGTGTTTTACAGTATATTTGTGCTGCTCCAACATTGGACCGACAAATTGTGGCGACCCAAGTCATGGGAGTCGCCACCAAGACTTTTAATACTCTAAAAAACAATAAGGACAAAATCACAGCTCTAGAAAAGGAGCTGAAATCCTTAAATGAAGGAGAAGAAAATGTCAAACTCAACTCTTCTGACAAAAACATGGAGGTGGTGTGCACCTCTGATAGAGAGCAGGAGGAGGTGCAGCTGGAGGAGCAGCTGGAGGAGGAGCAGCTGGAGGAGCAGCTTGAAGAGGAGCAGCTGGAGGAGCAGCTGGAGGAGGAGCAGTTGGAGGAGGAGCAGCTGGAGGAGAAGTTGCTGGAGGAGCAGCTCGAGGAGGAGCAGCTCGACAAGGAGCAGCTGCAGGAGAAGCAGCTGGAGGAGGAGCAGCTGGAGGAGCAGTTTGAGGAGGAGCAGCTGGAGGAGGAGCTGGTGGCGCAGCTGCAGGAGAAGCAGCTGGAGGAGAAACTGCTGGATGAGCAGCTAGAGGAGCAGCTGCAGGAGAAGCTGCAGGAGATCCAGCTGGAGGATGAGCAGCTGGAGGAGCAGCTCGAGGAGGAGCAGCTGAAGGAGGAGCTGGTGAAGCAGCTGAAGGAGCAGCAGCTGGAGGAGGAGCAGCTGCAGGAGAAGCAGCTGGAGGAAGAGCTGGAGGAGGAGCAGCTCGGCAAGCAGCAGCTCGACAAGGAGCAGCAGCTGGAGGAGCTGGTGGAGAAGCTGCAGGAGGAGCAGCTGGAGGAGGAGCAGGAGGAGGAGCAGCTGGAGAAAAAGCAGCTGGAGGAGGATCAGCTGGAGGAGCAGCTGGAGGAGAGGCAGCTGGAGGAGGAGCAGTTGGAGGAGGAGCAGCTGGAGGAGGAGCAGCTGCAGGAGAATCAGCTGGAGGAGGAGCAGCTGGAGGAGAGGCAGCTGGAGGAGGAACAGCTGCAGGAGAATCAGCTGGAGGAGGAGCAGCTGGAGGAGAGGCAGCTGGAGGAGGAGCAGCTGGAGGAGGAGCAGCTGCAGGAGGAGGAGGGGCAGGAGGAGCAGGAGAAGAGAGAGCCGAATGGAGGAGAAGCAAGAGATAGAGCAGTAAGAGGAGGAGCAGGAGAGGAGATAGCAGAAAGGAGGAGAAGGAGCAGGGGAAGGAGCAGGAAGAGGAGGGGGAGGAGTGTGATAAGAGAGAGCAGAAAGGAGGAGGAGCAGGAGGAGAGAGAGATAGCAGAAAGGAGGGGGATGAGGGGAAGGAGCAGCAGAAGAGAGAGTAGAAAGGATAAGGAGCAGGAGGAGAGAGAGCAGAAAGAAGTAGCAGGAGAAGTAGATAGAGCAGGAAGAGAAGGAGCAGAGGGAGGAGCAGAAGAAGAGAGAGCTGAAAGGAGGAAGAGGGTGAGGAGAAGAAAAAAGAAGACAACAGAGAAAACATCTTGTCAAGAACCTGAGACCACGCCCCCATCCCTCCCCCACCAGAGCAACGGAGTGTGTTGTTAAGAAAATAAAAGCTGTTAAAAACAGTCAATACTGCTGCATGATGAGTCTTATTAGAGTCCAGGATGGAACAACCAGCCAACATGTGACAACCACCCCAATTCTTCTCAAATCTACTGTTAGAACAATTCAGCTGTTTTTTTCATTTTGGCTCCTCCTTACATATTGGGCTCTAATACGCCCGGCTAACACCCCCACTCACCCAAACCACCAAAATACAAATGAAATCAAAAACATGTCCACATCTAAACACTGTGGCACTGCTTTTCTACATTATTCAATAGGAAAAACCTTCATTCTGTTCAACCAATTTCACAAGAAAGGTAAATACATCTGAAGTCATTTTCAATGGAATGCTGTAAAAGTACATTCTTTACAGAACAAAAGTGAACTGTGCAAGCTGTTCACCTGTCAACACCTCATACACACTAGAAACACACGTTCACATTGAAATTCAGTGCTATCAACTTTGTAAGTATGTCTTTGGATGGGAGGAAAAAGCCACAATACACAGAATAAAGAAAGGTCACACAGAAACATCTGCTTGATCCAAACAAGGAAGGTTACAGTGAGACAACAGTGCTGACCAACACTCACAAACACTTCCCAATGGGTATTATGCTAATATGAGATCATAGTGACATGTGAAGTTTCTCTATAGTTTGATGACACTATAGGGGGACTGATGATGATTATTTAGAAGTTGTGTTTGCAGTGTCTCTCTCTATGTCTGCCGCTGATCGCTGCCATTACTCCAGACAACAGTTACTTGTTTTTTTGCCAACACTTGTAATTCACAGGCCAAACTTTAGCTGCTTGATTGGAGCTTTTCAGCAGCGGTGCACAAAAGAAATGACATTTTTGTATCGTGAATATTATACCTGAGGTCTGATAATAATAATAATAATAACCTAACCCTAACCCTAACCCTAACCCTAACCGGCCAGATGATGCTCTGAGGAAGACTACAGTTTCAGCTGAAACATGTCTGCAAGGTAGAATCTTCCCTGCATATGCCTGTGGTTAAAAACCAGTCTGTTGTGATGTGCACCTTGAGGGAGGTTCTCCCAAGCAGAATGAAGTGGGTGTGTCGGCGACGTGCGGGGGGGTGTTGGTGACTGGGAGGTGTCAAAAGAGGAAGTGCGGTGAAGCACAGGTGAGATGTTTGACAGGTGAACTGTCATGTGGCTGGATGCAATAAAGAAAGCCGACTCGACTCCTTCGTCCGTCTCTTCTTTCCCAGCCTCCACATTGGTGACCCTGACATCTGAACATGTCTGTTGAAGCCAGCAGCGGTGCAATCGCCGGCGGCGCGGGAGCCAGAGCTCCTGTGGTGTATGCCACTGCTGTCAAACTGCCGGAGTTTTGGCAGCACGATCCAGAGCCGTGGTTCCAACACATCGAGGCTCAGTTCCATCTACGAGGGGTAACGGTAGACGACACGAAATACCTCCACGTTGTCGCTGCACTGGATTCTTCCACCACCCGCAGAGTTATGGGGCTGCTTCGGGACCCACCGGCACACGGAAAATACACCACGCTCAAAATTCAACTCCTGCTCCAGCTGTCCGATGCTGAGCGGGCGGAGCGCCTTCTGTCTCTCAACGGCTTGGGAGACAGTAAACCCAAGAGCTAATGGAGAACATGTTGGCGCTGAGGGGATCAGGTGACGCTGAGTTCCTCTTCATCTAGCTGTTCCTGCGTCAACTACCAGCTCAGGTGCGCACCGCTCTGGCCAGCTCTCCACTCGTGCGCACTAAAGACTATCATGGGTTGGCGGAAGAGGCTGACAGGATCCTGCTGGCGTCACGGTCGTACGGAGTGCAAACAGTTCTGCCGGTGCAGCTTGAAACCCGCTGGAGGAGGAAGCGCAGGCCGCGGTTGGGGCAGTTACGGATCAACTCAAGAAAGACGTCCAGCTGTGTTTCTTCCACTGGCATTTCGGGAGCAAAGCCCAGCGCTGCACGCCGCCCTGCTCCTTCTCTGCAGGGAAACACCAGACCCGGCGCTCCATAGCAGCTGTGAGCGCCGGGAACACCGGGAAGCTGCTGTTTATTAAAGACACTGTATCCGGGAGGCGTTTCCTCGTGGACACCGGAGCGCAGCGGAGCATCATCCCCGCCTCCTTCACCGACGTCGCGAGCGGCGGGAAGGGGCGGCCTCTGGATGCCGCTAATGGGACTCCCATCCGCACCTTTGGCACCAGGTTCCCGACTGTGGGATTTAATGGCCGTCAGTTCAGATGGGATTTTGTCATGGCTGCTGTTTCCGTGCCCATCCTGGGAGCAGATTTTCTGTGCGCTCACGGACTATTAGTGGACATGTCGAATCACCACCTGGTGGACGCTGTCTCATTCTCCTCTTACTCCTGCAATATCTTAGCTACAGGGGATGTATACCAGCGGCTTCTGGCTGAGTTTCCTGAGCCGACGGTCCCTACCTTCTCAGCCTCCATCGTCAAACATGGAGTGGAACATTATATCCCCACGGCTGGGCCGCCAGTTTTTGCTCGCCCTCGCCGGCTGGATGTGGCTAAGCTGGCAATCGCTAAGGAGGAGTTTGCCACTATGGAGAGACTGGGTATTGTGAGGCGCTCCGACAGCCAGTGGGCCTCACCTTTACATATGGTTCCGAAATCGGATGGAAGATGGAGGATGTGGGGATTTCCGGTGCCTCAATAATGTCACTGCAAATGATCGGTACCCAGTGCCACATATAAAAGACGTTTCCGTCCACCTGGCGGGGAAGTTGATTTTTTCCAAGGTGGATTTGGTGAGGGGCTACCACCAGGTACCGGTCCATCCTCAGGACGTGGCCAAAACTGCTGTGATCACGCCATTTGACTTTTTGAGTTTCAGCGGATGCCGTTTGGTCTGAAAGGTGCAGCAAAAACATTCCAGCGCTTGACGGACTCCGTGTTAAGGGGCCTGCCTTTCCTATTCGTATATCTGGATGACATCCTAGTGGCCAGCGCCTCACCTAGATGGCGGCGCGCACGGTTGCGGTGGCTAGCGTCTCCATCCCTCAGTGCTATTCTTTGTTGTTTTTTTACTTTTTTCTTACGTATGCGTGCACTACCGGCTCGGCGAACATTCGGTACACCCGCCGGACACTTTTGGATACCGGCTTCCATCGCCACATATCGGTCTCCAGCGACTTTCACCACAAGCACAACATCCCAGAGGATATAGCGAGACCACCAGGCTCTCCGTGGATTGTTATCGGGTCTGGGAGGCGGCGCAGACGGTGACGGGAGAGGAAGCAGAAACGGGGCTGCAGGTCCGGTGTTATGCTACGGCTAAAGAAACATTCACACAAGCCACCTCTACCGAGCCTGTTTCTCTGCAATGCCAGATCCCTGGTACATAAAATGGACGACCTGGAACTACAACTCGCTGGAAATCGCTATGTTCGGGACTGCTGTGTTCTGGTGTTCATTGAAACTTGGCTTCACCCCGGGATCCCCGATGCTAACATGCAGCTAGCAGGCCGCGCTCTGCTCCGCTGGCACAGGACTGTGGACTCCGGTAAGAGCAGAGGAGGGGGTCTCTGTATGTACGTGCATGATAACTGGTGTAACAACAGGAAAATCATAGACCAGCACTGTTCCCCAGACCTCGAGTACATGTCTGTAAGATGCCGGCCTTTTTTTCTACCGAGAGAGCCAACTGTAGTGATCGTCACGACTGTTTACATCCCACCCGACGCCAACGTAAACACAACGCTCTCTCTCCTGCTGAACACCATCAACGAACAGCAGCGGGTCCACCCGGATGGGGTTCACATTATTGCAGGGGACTTTAATAAGGCCAACTTGAAGACTGTATTGCCGAAGTTTTACCAACATGTGAAGTGTTCTCCTCGGGGAGAGAACACTCTGGATCGTGTTTACACCAACATCAAGCACGCATATAGAGCCACACCCCTCCCCCACCTCGGACAGTCAGACCATCTTTCCCTCCTGCTCTCTCCAGCCTACACCCCCCTCAGACGCAGAGACAGACCCTCCATAAAGACAGTTACAACCTGGCCTGAGAATGCACTTTCAGACCTACAGGACTGCTTCAGCCGAACAGACTGGGACTTATTTGAACACCAGGAACTGGAGACTTACACAGGAACGGTACTGGACTACATCAAGTTCTGCATCGGGAATGTGACTGTCGACAAAACCATCCGGGTTTTCCCTAACCACAAACCCTGGATGACCAGCCAGGTCCGCTCACTCCTCAGGGCCTGCGGCGCTGCCTTCAGGTCAGGTGACAGAGCTCTGTACATGGCTGCTCAAGCTGACCTGAAGAAAGGAATCAAAAAAGCTAAAGCGGACCACAGGATGAGAATAGAGTCCCACCTGTCCAGCAACAACCCACGAGAGGTGTGGCGGGGCATACATCACATCACCAACTTCAGAGGCTGTGATGTAACAACAGCAGACCCGAGTGTGCTGCTAGCAGAAGAGCTAAATACGGTATATTCTTTGCTCGCTTCGAGACACCACAGCAGCACTCATCTGTTCCAGCCCTGCCTCCACCCCCACCAGGCTCCCCCACCACTCCACTGACTGTACAGGAGCATGATGTCAGGCGGGTGCTCCTGACAGTGAACCCCAGGAAAGCTGCGGGACCAGACGGAGTTCCTGTCAATGTCCTTAGAGCATGCGCCAACCAGCTCACCACCACCTTCCCCAGGATCTTCAACCTCTCCCTGGCCCAGGCAGTCATCCCGTCCTGCCTCAAATCAGCCACAATAATCCCTGTGCCGAAGAAGTCTCCCGTCACCACCCTGAATGACTACCGTCCGGTGGCCCTCACCCCGGTAATCATGAAGTGCTTCGAGAGGCTAGTTCTACAACACATTAAGGACCATCTCCCCAAAGATCTCGACCCCTACCAGTTCGCATACCGGTCGAACAGATCCACTGAAGATGCCATCGCTGCAGCTCTCCACCATGCTCTGCACCACCTGGAGCAACAGCAGAGCTACGTCAGGATGCTCTTTGTGGACTACAGTTCTGCCTTTATTACAATAATACCGGCCATCCTCATCACAAAACTGGACACTCTTGGCCTCCCCCCCCTCACTTGTGCTTGGATTAAGGACTTTCTCTCCAACCGGCCCCAGACAGTGAGACTCGGCCCCCACCTCTCCTCCACCCGCACGCTGAGTACCGGCTCCCCACAAGGCTGTGTGCTGAGCCCTCTCCTGTACTGCCTCTACACCTACGACTGCAGTCCGACCCACAACAACAACCTCATAGTGAAGTTCGCGGACGGCACTACGGTGGTCGGACTCATCTCGAGGGGGGACGAGGCAGCCTACAGAGAGGAGGTCTGGAAGCTGGCAGACTGGTGCTCAGAGAACAACCTTGCTCTGAACGCCAAGAAAACAAAAGAGATCATCGTCGACTTCAGGCAACACAGCACCGACCCAGCCCCCCTCTACATCAACGGCGAGTGTGTGGAGAGGGTCCACTCCTTCCGGTTTCTTGGCGTCCTCATCATCGGCTGCTCTCTCCCCTCCCTGATGGACATTTACACCTCCCGCTGCCTCAGCAGAGCTACGAACATTATCAAGGACAGCTCCCACTCTGGCTCTGACCTGTTTGACCTGCTGCCCTCGGGAAGGCGCTACAGGGTCATGAGATCAAAAACAAACAGATTCAAAAACAGTTTTTTCCCCAAAGCTATAACCACTGTGAACTCTTGTATGCACTGACTTTACTTTACAGACTACCTCATAATGTGCAATATAATTTTTTATAGTTTTTATTTATTTCCTGTAAATACACTCTGTACTGTTCTGTGCAGTACTGGACTGGACTGTACACCTTACCCCCTACACCCCCCACCCTCCTTCTTGCACTATATTCTGCCCTTTTTAACTGCTGCACTGTCACTGGAGTTGTTTTTAATCTCACTGTACCTGTACAAGTGACAATAAAAGGCATTCTATTCTATTCTTCTATTCTACCTGAGGAGCACCTATTACACCTGCGGCAGCTCTTTGAGAGACTCGATGAGCATGGGCTGATCGTGAACCCAGCTAAGTGCTGTTTTGGAAAACCAGAAATTGAGTTTCTGGGCCACCATGTATCCTCACGGGGAGTGGTGCCCTTACCGGCTAAGGTGGAAGCGATCACTGCCTTTCCACGCCCGAAAACCATAAAGTCACTGCAGGAATTCCTGGGCATGGTGAACTTTTACAACCGTTTCATTGCGCATGCAGCTAATTTGATGCGTCCCCTGTATGAAGCGCTGAGGGGCGGAAAGGCCAAGCAGGATGTGGACTGGTCCCCAGAAAGGATCCTGGCTTTCCAGAAGGCCAAGGCTGTGCTCTCCAACACCGCCATGCTCGCGCACCCATCACCAACGGCACCGGTAGTGCTCACCACCGATGCCTCAGACTATGCGGTGGGGGCGGTATGCAAACATGTGGCTGGAGTCTGGCAGCCTCTGGCATTCTTCAGCAAACAACTGCGTGACAATGAGAGGAAGTACAACACGTTTGATAGAGAACTCTTGGCTCTTTTCCTCTCCATACATCACTTTAGGTTTCTGTTGGAAGGCCGGCAGTTTACTGCTTTTATGGACCATAAGCCCCTCACCTTTGCCATGTCCGAGACCTCGGAGCCATGGTCTAGGCGGCAGCAGCGCCACCTCTCTGCTATTTCAGAGTTCACTACAGACATTCAGCTTGTGTCCGGAAAAGACAATGCAGTGGCCGACTGCCTCTCTCGGGCACACGTGAACTCCGTGCATCTTGGAGTGGACTATGCTGCCATGGCCGGCGACCAGCTGACTGACTCTGACATCCAGACCTTCAGGACAGCCGCCACGGGTTTCCGGTTGCAGGATGTGGTCTTCCATGACAGTGGGACCACACTCCTCTGTGATGTGTCTACAGGACAGCCCCGCCCCATGGTACCTGCTGGCTGGCGACGGCAGGTATTTGATGGTGTTCATGCCTTATCGCATCTGGGCGTAAGAGCATCAGTGAAGCTGGTGGGGGCAAAGTTCATCTGGCCGGGCCTCAGGAAGGACGTCAGGAGCTGGGCGGCCTCCTGTGTGGCGTGTCAGCGGTCCAAGGTACTTCGTCACACCAAAGCCCCCCTAGAACTGTTCCTTATCCCTGAGAGGAGGTTCGATCATGTGCATCTGGACTTGGTGGGCCCGCTCCCTCCCTCTCAAGGCTTCACTCACCTCCTCACTATGGTGGACAGGCCCACGGTATGGTTCTTCTGGCATCGACGACGTCTGCGGACTTGGCACGCGCCTTCATATTCACCTGGCTGGCCCGGTTCGGCACGCCGTTGGACGTCACTTCGGACAGAGGCTCCCAGTTTACGTCGGAGCTGTGGACGGAGGTGGCTAAAGGCCTGGGGGTGCAGCTACACCGGACGACGGCTTTCAACCCTCAAGCCAAGCGATGAAAGCCGCTCTCCGAGCCACCCTCACTGATAGCAACAGGGTCGACCGACTGCCGTGGGTCATGTTGGGCCTGCGTTCGGCCCCGAAGGAAGATCCCCACTCGTTGTCTGCAGAGCTGGTGTTTGGTCAGCCTCTGCGGGTCCCTGGAGAGTTCCTGCCAGAACCATCAGAACCCTGTTTGTTTCCAGCGAGGCGGCCAGTCTTCAAGGAGCCGGCCCGCATGTTCGACCCAGTTCCAGCTCATCACTGCCTGCCCCGGTCCTATGTCCCGAAGAATCTGATGGCAGCTGAATATGTATTCATTCGACATGACGCTCATCGTTCCCCACTTCAGCCGCTGTATGACGGCCCGTTTCACGTCCTCGAGGCAGGGCCGAAGAACTTTGTGGTGGACACGGGGGGTAGGCATGTCCGGGTTTCAGTGGACCGTCTGAAACCTGCCCATGTCATGCCAGAGCAGCCAGTGGAGGTGGCGCAACCCCCGAGACGGGGGCGCCCCCCTAAGTCATCAGCTCCCGCAATGTCCCCTGCACCTGCCTTAACCCCGGTGCTGGTACTTGCACCTACTACATTGGAGGTGCAACGCAGCGGTTATGATCGGGTGCTAAGACCTCCCAAAAGGGACTTATTGCATATTTTAGTTTTCTTTTGTAGTAGCGCCATTCTGATTGTTCGGGGGGAGGGGGGGGCTGTGTGGTGTGCACCTTGAGGGAGGTTCTCCCAAGCAGAATGAAGTGGGTGTGTCGGGGACGTGCGGGGCTGTGCTGGTGACGGGGAGGTGTCAAAAGAGGAAGTGCGGTGACGCACAGGTGAGATGTTTGACAGGTGAACTGTCATGTGGCTGGAGGCAATAAAGAAAGCCGACTCGACTCCTTCGTCCGTCTCATCTTTCCCAGCCTCCACACTGTAATATACATGTTTAGAAGGATAAAATGAACACCATTCAATTCAATTCAATTTTATTTGTAAAGCGTCAAATCACATCAACAGACATCTCAAAGCGCTCTTACAATGATAGAGGACAACAGAACCCAACTAAACCTTCCAAAGCAAGCAGATGTAACAAGCAACAGTGGCCAGGAAAGACTCCCTTGCAGGAAGAAAAGTTCATACAAACTACCTCTTCAGGAAGAAAGCGTGGGGCGGACCCTAGACTCTGGAAGGGCGGCCATCCGTCTTGACCGGTTGGGGGAGAAGTACATGGGACAGGACAGGGAGAGAGAGGAATAGAAGAGGGAGAGAGAGAGTGGCAGACAGGCAAGATAAATACAAATATTAAGAAAAGTCTATGATGAGCGTTGGTCTGATGATGAACCAATCTCAGTCTGGAGTTTAAGGGCCGTGCCGTTGCGGTGGGGTCACGGTGCTGTGGTGAGGTCGGGTAGTAGGACCGTGGTAACTCCACTCTGGGAGTCTTGGGTCTGATCCCCTTGATCCTGCTCCCCTCCTGTCAGGGAGAAAAACAGACGGCGGCAGTATCTGGTGGCTACAGTAATGTTGTTACACAGAGAGAAAGAAAGACAAGAAACAGAAGCTCCAAATGTAAGAGTTACTCCCTTTAACGGGAGAGAGGAAATCCCCTCAGCAGTCTAGGCCTAGAGCAGCTCAACTTAGTGGTCCTATTTTATTCCTAATGAGAAGCTTTATCAAAGAGGAAGCTTTTTAGTCTACTCTTAAATAAACTAATGGTGTGGGCCCTTCGGACCGAGGCTGCTCGTTGATTCCAGAGTAAAGGAGCCATATGGCTGAAACTCCTGCCTCCTGTTTTACTTTGAAGGACTTTAGGGATTACCAACAGTCCTGCATCCTCAGAGCCAAGGGCTCGTGGAGGGTGAGACACTTCTAAAAGTTTCTCCATATAGGACGGAGCCTGGTGATGAAGAGTTTTATATGTGATCAGAAGGATCTTGAATTCTATTCTAGATTTGATGTGAAGCCAGTGTAAGGATGCTAAGACTGGGGAGATGTGCTCTCTTCTTCCAGTTCTGGTTAGTAAACCTGCAGCAGCGTTCTGCACTTGCTGGAAGATCCTAACAGAGGAGTTTGGACATCCTGACATTAGGGAGTTACAATCATCTCATCTTGAAGTCACAAAGGCAGGAAGCATTTGTTCTGCATCTTTGAAGGACAAGAAGTTTCTCATTTTTGCAATATTCCTGAGATGGAAGAAGGCTGTCCTGGAGACATGTTTAACATGGGACATAAAGGACAGATCCTGATCAAAAATAACACCCAGGTTCCTAATATCACTGTTAGAGGTTAAGGTAATATTATCTAAGATAATCAAACTATCTGAAAAGTAATCCCTGAGCTTTTTAGGACCTAGGATTAGAACCTCAGTCTTGGATGTGTTGAGCATTAAGAAGTTGATAGACATCCAGGACATAACGTCCCTGATGCAGGACTCTAATTTAACAAGTTGGTCGGCCTGATTGGCTTTAACTGATAAATATAGCTGAGTATCATCTGTATAACAATGAAAGTTAATGTTGTGTTTCCTAATAATATTTCCGAGTGGTAACATATAGAGATTAAGACCTCCCGGGCCACATAAAATAATGTGGCGGGCCACATTTGGCCCGCGGGCCCTGTAGTTTGACACATGTGATATAGGGTTTGTGGAAAAAGCTGTGCTGGTATTATGGATGACTTGCGAGAAGGAGGTTGTCCAAGTGACGGACACAGCTGGTCGACCGCTCTGCCGCCACTGCCAGCCTTTTAACTTTTGCACTTATAGTGGCTGTTCCCATGTGCATGACAGCATCATCTGATGAGAAAGGTAAAACATTCTTTTCACAGGTCGCGTGTCTGTCCATCATCTCAGGCCCACCTTGCTGGAGGTCATTCGGAGTTTCAGAGCTATTATCCCTGCAGTGTCACAATTTCACCTTCTCTTCCCTTGACGAAAGTGTCACACTGTTTGTATCCCAAAGGGATAGGATGGATTGTATTCAGGACAACCCAATAAATTCATACAGTACCTCTAGGATAATAGAGGGATCTGATAGGTTTTTTTTATGTGCTACACATAAATGACAAAAATGGCTTTATGAAAATAATCGATAAAGAAAAGTTCAAATCATGGTCTTCCATACCAAAGTCCAAAGTCGTTCTAACCCAATTATACATTTAAACTTTTCAAAAGTCTTTTTTTGCACATTAAACTCAGTTTAAGGTCTTTGCTACTTTTAATGGATAAGTCAAATTAACTGCTGAGTTAATTCGATGAGACCTAGATTAGATGAGACCTAGATTGTTTTATTAAAACTGGTTGTCATCGTTCTGCTCTGAGTTGTGTGCTTTGCCAGCATGTTTCCTGGTGCCTAATGTTACACTTCCCGTGTAACATCCTCCTCGTCGTCCTGCTCCCACCCTGATTATTACCACCCAGTCCAGTTTGCTCAAACTCCTCATCTGTATACTTTTGTCTCTGTGAATATTGTCTTCCGAGCATTTGGATTTTGCTTGACTTATGCAGCTTGTTTTCTTCTTTACTTGTTTTGAATTTTCCCCTTCCATTGACGAGCTCCTTGGTATTGCTGATGCCTGAACATCATTGCAACTTGGTTGTTGTTAGAATCAAACATTGTTTATATTGTTAATCATTTACCCATCACTTTTAACACTACTCTTGTGCAGACAAAAATATTGTTACTGAATGATATAATAAATATGGCAGTGAATAAATAGTTTGTTTTAGAGCTTTTAAGCAATTCATTGTTAGATTTGCTCAAATGAAATAAAAATGCGAAAGTAGTTCCTTTGAGTTTTTAGAGCAGTCCCTACGATAAGTTGATTAATGTGGTTTTACAAGTTTTGAAATAAAGTAATAGAAAGGCAAAATAAAAGTGCATTGCATTATAATATCTTGTGGTACACCTGTACATGTAAGGCTATCAAAAGTTCACTTCTTATGTCCGATGATGATTTTTGGTCCCAGTGAGGACTTGATCAGATACGATGTTGTGGCATTCAGGGGAAATTAGCTGAAGACATTGAACTGGAATACGGAATTAATGGCAGGAAATGTTTGAAAAAAGCATCATAAAGAGAAATAAACCCATAATCCCTGCATTGGCTGAGCAGACTGCAGTTGGTAGTCCTCTAAGCTTAAAGAGAAATTACATTTTGTGAGAAGTTCTGAAATTCACCTGCTCTCAGTAACTTACAGACAGATCCCTTGGCTATTCATTAATTTAGATACGAGTGAAACATGCAAGGTTATCAGACTCTTATTGCCTTATAGTGATTGCACATGCATAACAAATGTCAGGGAGTGCACCCACAATTTCCTAAAACCCATTAGTATGCAACACTTGAAATGTAATATATTGATTATGATTTTAACTAGATCTTCTGAGAGAGGTGTATTCATTTTTTTTTTAAGTTAGATGATTGTCACCATTTGTTTTATGTTAATTTATGTGTCGTAAATGTCAATGACATTCAGTTAATCATCATGCGTATCAATTTAACTATGCGGCTACTTCTACTATGGAAGTTTAGTCAACGTCTCCCAACTGAATTATTTATACATTTCAGTGCATTAAAAAACTGTTTAATTAAATCAGTTTTAGTCTTACCAAAAAAAAAAAAAAAAGTCTAAAACACTGCAAACTATGCCACAGGCTACCAGGGGTCAAGTTGCACCATCACGTCAATTCTTTTTACAATTTGGTGCATTTCAATAATACAGAAAATTGTTTCCCGTAAGCTGATGAACCGTTCAATGGGAAACACAAAAAAAATCAACAAAATAGAAGATTGAAATTGACTATTTAAAAAAAAGAAATCGTTTAAAGGCTGTAAATTAAATCTATCAAACTGGTAATTGCAGCAAAAAGAACTGTAATTGGTTTTAGATCAAAGCCGATAATGAAACGTGCACTCATTTAAGCAATAGCAGAACACCTGAATTCATTTTCAAAACCATATTCATGACCAAACATTTTGTTTTCTATCCATAGTTGACCAGAACAAAATGTGAAATTTCCAAAGGGGATTGTTGCCCAACTTTGCAGTGATAGTTTTCCAGGTTTAAAACCCATTGCACACTCCCCGCTCAGCTCGGCCAAACAAAACACATGAAGCTGAAATGCAGGTGAAGAAGAGAAGCGTTAAGCAGGTAAAGAGGCAGATATTTCCCCAAGGAATCAGTGGAGACCGGAAACGAGATAAGAAAAGACTGAATTCATCAAGAGGCCTGAAACACATCTTAACATGAATGCCGATGTTTTCTGTCAGTCGGATGTGAACAAAAGCAACATGTCGCCACTGTAACAGATAACAGATCTGTTCACACTGAGCACAGAATGAACAATAACCATATGTGATTTATTAAAAAAAAAAAATTAATGTTTCCCATAATCAATCCTCTTTATACCTGTGTTCCAGTGGATTAGCCCCACTGGCATTTGATTGAATGTTAAAAGCCATGCCGGTTTGTGTGCACGTGCAGACGAAAAGAGTGTTCAGGGAGGGATAAAGATGTGTCAAGGATTTAGATGCATGCTCTCAACCCAGTTTATTATCCCAAATGGCAAAGGCACAAACAAGTAAACATAAATACTGCGATCCACCAACCGTGTTAGTGCGCTATGCATGTAAAAGACTGGTAACTGAATGAGTTTCTGTGTATCTTTTAACTTATTTGTCCACTAGACCAACATGCATAATAAATTTTTATTATATTTAGGTTGCTAATTTGCTCTATGACCATGTTTTTATTTTATTTTTAAGTGTACTTGCACCTTGTTTTGCTATTGGCATAAAAAACTGTGACAGGAGAGAAAAATAGTGCACTGAAGCAAATTCATACGTAAAGGATCTCATGATCTGATTGAACCTTTGATTCTTCGGGCGATATCTTTGTCATGAAATGTAGGTTAAAGCGACTCCCATTCATTTTAAAAATCAAAACCAGTGTAAAATATAGTCTTGTGCATTGTCTCATTTGAGTCTTTTTAAGGAGTGTGGTTGAGATAAGAGAGGCTACTTAACACCGAGTGCACTGCCAGAGGGCGCACTCCAGGTGGTTGTTGAAAATACAGTTACACATACGCTATGATACATGAAAGCAGCTCGTTAGCCAACATTACTACGTTAAACCCTAGATGGCTACGGAAGGAATTAATCGCTTAATGGCTCTTTATTGGAAATAATGCCTTTATATACAGGATGAGTGATTACAAACAATAACTGAGCCATTTTGTTGGTGACATGCACTCATGCTGAAACAACCATTTCCACAGTAATCTGACCGTGGCGTCTACATGTCTCAGTCAGTCACTCTGACAGGAGTGAAGTAAAAAAGGAATGAACTTTATTCATATTTGAATTCCACATCACTCACACTAGATTTAGTAACTGATCACATTAACATTCTGAAAATTAGATTGCTTTTGAAAGCTCAAGTTGATGCTCCAGCAGTCTGAAGTGGTTTGGTTGATCTATGACCACAGTTTGCTTTCAGCATCAGTGGCCAATGTTTAACCCAAATTAACATCCTTGAACTTTTTGACACTCATGTTTTAACTAATCTGCAATAAGCCCCCTGTCCACAGTGACAATTATGGCTTACGGTGCCAGAAACAGGCCTCGAAAGAGTATTTGTCATAAAATGTTGAACCAAGACACACGGCCAGTTTCATATTAAAGTAATGCTTATTGTTTTATTAACAGAATCTCTGGGAAACCTGGGAGATGAAAACTAGAAGCAAAAGGCAGAGTGATGACACTGAAGTAAAGGGAAACAAATGGAAATTCCAACAAAATTCAAGGCTGGACTGACACCCTGTTGGTGATCGGGCCATTTCTCAATTGGAAGGTTGCATATTCCATCCTCCGTCTCCCCCCGTCTGTATTTTACAGTGTCCTTGAACAAGACACTGAACCTCAAATTGGTTCCAATGGATTGACTATGTGGCATGGCAGCCAACGCCATTGGTGTGTGAATGGGTGAATGTGGAAAAAAACACTATATAAGCGGCATCCATTTATCATATCAATGGATACACTGGGAGGAGGGGCTTGACAGGACATACCAGACAAGACTAAGCAGGGAGAGGGCGCGGGGCTAGGAGCAAAAAGACACTGGAAGCAGTTAAAAAAACCAAAAACAGTACCCCTTCCTTCAAGGAAAGGAAAGATGTTCCAAAACAAAAGCTAATCCAAATGCAAGAAAGACATCCAAGTCAGAGGAAACAAAGTATGAATTCTTGGTAGCATTCAGTCCCAGGTTGAGCAGGGCAAACGCTGCAGACCGGGGGAAAGCAGCAGCAGTGGGTAGGGAATTGGGAGACAGGTTCCCCAGGGCCCTCTTGGAACAGGAACAGACAGGCCCTGCAGGGCCCCCTTGGAGATGCGATGAAGGTCGATGACCCCACCTTCAGTCTCCAATCTGATGATCCCGGCCCGAGGCCTTATCCAGCCCACACTGCAAGCAAAACAACATGAGCTCCGTGTCCACCAGCCCCTCCACTGGGTCAAAAGGGAAGTTGGCTGGGTGACTGAGGTGCTCAGCTGGGTCTTTGTTTGTCCGGTACTGTCAAAGCGTTAAAAAAAAAAGTGGACCAAAGGGTTTCTGCGTGAGCAGCTTCAAATTGAAGCAACATGTATTCTTTTAACAATGGAATCACAGGAAAAAAACCCAGAATGAACAGATGGACCAGGGGACAGACCGAGGGCTTAAATACGCACACTGGGAGGCAAGGCTTGACAAGACACACCGGGCAACAATCAAGGCTAATCAGTGGAGAAGGGGGAGCACAGAGGAGGACATTAGGGTGGAGCAAAAAGACACTGAAAGCAGGCAGTGAGTAAAAAAAAAAAAAAAAGTCAGGAAAAATGAGGAAATACAAACAAATCTAGGAATACATCAAGTCAGCCTGGATTAAGGGTTTCTAAAGTGTAATGTGTCAGTCTTTTGTTTGTGTGGGATCTGTTCTGCCACTGCCAACAGTGTGAAGGTGGCCTCAATTTCTTCATAGATGTAAATCATGGTGGCGAGCAGACAGGCCTTGACTCTATAATCCTCACTGGCTTTCTCTCCTCTCAGTTGTGTTCCTGATGATTGGTCTGTGTGGAGTTTGCATGTTTTCTCCAGGTGTTCCTCTTTCCTCCCAAAAACATGTGTATTCAGTAGTAGTCCAGTAGGTTACATTTACAGGTGAAATTATTTACATTAGCTGTATTGTCCACATATTCTTCTTTTTTTTTTTTTATCTTTCTGAAATATGTGATATATATTTTATCACTGCAGTGCTTCTCCAAACATTCATTTGTTCATCATCTAATGTTAGCCCCAGAAATTTAATTTCATTAACTTTTTCTAATTCAACCCAAACTATTCTTAGATTCATTTGAATATCCAACTGATAAATATCAAACAACATAATTTTGGTTTTGTTCTCTTTTCTATTCCTGTTATCTCACCCGACTTACCCTCAGAGCACAAGAAAGTTTGTTTTCCAGCTGAGACTTTCCTCTATCAAACTTAGCCCTGACCTTGTGCTATGATCAGCATCCCGCTGTCATGTTTACATCATTTGGTTGACGGTGCCCTAGGATGATCCACTGGAAGAGACATGCAAGTGGAAGAGCCTCAGGTAGACTGTACTAGTGGCAGACGTTCAAAAACGAGGATGGAAGAAGGATGCAGAGGCCACACGGCGACCGCCACTACCACAACAAAGCTATCAAGAGAGTTGTTAGTGAGAGAATTGTTACAGCTCTGCAGTGAAGAATCCCTCCGAAGGAGCAAAAAGCAGAGGTTTGTGGCTATGGCTGCAGAGGAAAGATCCCACCTGAGTTCTCAAATAATCCCATGGCAATGAAAAAAAGAGTCTCTGCTGTACCCACTGAACATCTCATTTATATTGTTGCTGTGAGCAAAACAACATGGGGAGGAGTGGACTCCCTCGTAACCCCAAAGGCGCCTTTCACAAGCTTCTGATCTTCAGTCTCCTTAAATATACATATGTAACTTGGGACATCATCCTCCAATTCTTTGCACAACACAAAGCCGTAGTCTTCAAAAGATTGAGTGCATTCAGGCAAGAAATCCGGCTGCCATTACCCTGCTTCTCGGTCTTTTTTTTATCACAATATGCGGCACTTTAAAAACACACAATATACATTTCATAAGTTGTGAATGATTGCTGGTCTCTATTTAAGAGTCCCAGTGCATAGCAGCATGGCTCTGGGACCTGGAACGTAGCCTGTTTCGTTGTTATTAATAAGACATGATCTTTTCTATATGTATTGTAAAGTCTGAAGAAAAAAAAAATCTATTAGTAGTTCTGCGAAGAGTCGTGTGATAGATGCCAGGGCATCCATTCTATGTTTTTATCTAGTCTCTTTAGTACAACCGCGAGTACTGGGACACTTAAATATTAGAGTTTGACTCTTACCTG
Source organism: Lipophrys pholis (assembly GCF_963383615.2). NCBI lineage: Eukaryota > Metazoa > Chordata > Actinopteri > Blenniiformes > Blenniidae > Lipophrys > Lipophrys pholis. The sequence continues at coordinate 26,792,354 of NC_137628.1, forward strand.
TTTGTCCGCAACACCCACAGTCATAACAACCTTTTGTACTGTATAAAATTAATTAACTCTGACACATTGAGTCCATGCAGTCAAAAAAACGTGGTGTTAATTTTCATTCTTACTTTTAGTGGTCTTGACGTTGCTCTTAGCAGGATTGCAGAGGTGGACTGTCTGGCCTCTGGATTAATGTCTGAATTTAATTACCCTTCTGCCATTGTTTTAGTATCTCAATATGAGTCAAGTAAGACACAGACAGACATGCAGAGACAGTATTTTCCTTGTTGCTCAAATGAATGTTACGCTCAGTTTTTTCTTCTTTTTTCTTTCTTTCTCGATTGTCACTGCGGTGTTTCAGTGCTGTCAATCAACAAAACATGGGCGATCACACAAGGGGTATATTCCATAGCAATGCCTGGGACCATTGAGGTGCCAAAGACTTTTGGCAGGATCTCTTATTTTGTGTCGTCATATGTAAATAGTGTCTCTGATGAAAACAAAGGGGCACTTTAACCCTTGTCCTTCGCGTTATTATGTTATGCAAACAAAATAAATTGTGTAAAATATGCATGAAAGCAAGATTTTCTGCACTTTATATCTTTGTTTATCTATGCACCTATGCAAACACAGAAAAGGGGAAAAGGTTTTCAAAAACATGGCCAAAGGCGACAAAGCAAGAGCCTTCTATCTTCCATGGGACATATTACCTTTGCAATACCAATGTCTGTCAGCGGAATACGGATGAAATATACTTAGCATAAAGAGTAAATATTTTAAGCTCTGGAGCTCCCTGCAACTTAACTTTGGCATACTTTTTATAAATAGCACCATGTCTGCAAACAATGAATAATTGAATAACATATTTAAAAGCACACATGCATGTTTTAGCGAACGAGGTCTAATGCAAGTACTCATACAACATTCTGTGGTTTGGTGTGTTAGTCACCGGCTCAAATCCGTGTATGAGAAGGTAGCTTGTGGTATACTCACTAACACGTGACATAGGATCATGAAGACGGTGTAAAATCATTCAGACTCTTTCATGTTTTCAGATCTGCTGTGTGACTTTCGTGCACTGTCTTACAAACAGATGCTTTGTTCTTTGTAATTATTCTCTAACCAGAGCTACACTCGGTAGAGTGCAGACCTTTGCCAACGCCACAATTGTTTGCGGAACCAAGTTAGCTAACTAGGTCGGTCAGGTAGCTACATCACTGTGTGAAACACTGAGCAGGGAGCGTCTCCATGGCAACAGACGCTGATCTCCTTTGATCTCCTCCATGAGGTGCCTGTCGCACTTTATTCACAGTTTCTTTGGATTTATTCGGAAACGGTTAGCCGTTAACATCCCAAAATTTCATTAATCGGTCCTTGGATGATGACAAATCATCAATCATCATGCAATTCAGGTGAGTAGTTTTTGCGAAAAGTTGGTAAAATACATACATACATACATACATACATACATACATACATACATACATACATACATACATACATACATACATACATACAAACCAATAAATGAATAAATAAATACACGCAGATGAAAACTTAACCTTCTCTCCCCACCTTTTGTTGGCGAAGGAAATAACAAATTATAGGTTATGACAAAGAATAATAAGCTTTTTCTATTCTAAGTTTGCAAATTCCCAACAAAAGTAAAACTTTGCTGACTAATAGTCTGGTAGAAGCCTCTGGAAAGCTTATTTTAGTTAAATAGTGATGTTAGATATCAAAAAGAATTAAAGAGAACCTTTGTTTTGTATTTTATTCAAACTTATAGTTTTAAAATGGGTCAGAAAATCAAGTATTTGTAACCAATCTGCTAGCTGCTATGTGTTCTCCTTCAGTTCGCTGCGGGTGTTTCTTCTTATGCTGATGATATCACTCTATCACATAAAAGTGTGCTTAAGGGGTGTGCCAACCAAACACATCTAATTAGGACATCTGCTGGCAGGATGACAAAGGTAGTTTGTCCTCCAAACTGCTGCACAGGTCAGCGTGAAATGTTTGCACTTCCCTGTCTAAGCCCTGGACCACACTGTTTCTGTCAGGATGTCTCTTGTAGTTTTAGGAAAGCAGGTTTGCCCGGATCAGTTCTGCTGGGAAAGCTCAGAATAAAGTGTCAGTATCTTTTAAAGCGCTCCACCTGTATCTGTGCCTGACAGGTGTGAGGGTATCGAGGTGAGGTGAGTTTTTAGGGAAAACTTCTACTTTTGTACCATAAAGATTTTGTGGCCAACATCTAAAGTTAACAATTTGCTGACGGGCACTGCTTCCAGTTTTGTAATTTAGTGCAGCTTAAATCAGAACCAGCATTCAATGTTAAGTGAAGCACTTGAGATAACCTGTGGGGATTTGTCCACACACAGAGCACAGGTACAGCCACATCTACATCAAATCTCTTCAGTTATCTGAAGGGCTTATGTGTCACAGATCACTTCTTGAGTTCATTTATAATTGTCTATGACCCGTGGCAGGTCATCAGAGACAATCAACATCACATCGATGGTACTGTTAGCGCACAGTGGTGTATGAGATTCATGTCCCGTCGGGATGAAACTCATGTGCAAACTGAGGACAAAGAAAATTTCATCCCAAGCTCAGTGACAAGCGTGCTGCGTTTGACATTGGCATCGCCAGACTCAGCTTATCTTTGCAGAGACACATTCTCCCTCTGTTCTGTAAAAAAAATATATTGCCGGTTGCATTAGTCTGCCTCTTGTCTCTCAGATATAGGACTGACCTCACAGTCGTCATCATTTTGGTGGGTGACCACTACATTTCACTGCTATTTGCAGAGCAATTCCTAACCAGAGGATGAAAGTGAGACAAGTTTTTCATCTCCTGGTGACAATTGCCTCAGATGAGCTCCTCAGTTATACAGGGGCAGTAGATATCAGTGGGCCTGGAGCGAATACATACAGAAGTTATTTTTCTGTGTCTGCCTCCTGGACTTTGATACCGACAAAAGTGTAATAATTTGCTCAAAGGCAGACCATATAGCTGAATTATAACAAAACCAGAGTCTTGGAAAGGTGGAGTGGGGGGACTGAGCACTCAAGTAGCTTTCTTGTTGTTTCGGTGCCTTCGTAAGCATATTTCAGATTTGTAATCATTGAAGTAATAAATGATGTCCGTGCTTCTTACATCTGGGCAGTGTCCCACAGCCACTGCGTCCTCTCATGTCAACATTTTTTTTTTTCTCGCTTACTTACATTTCGCAAAAATGAAAGTGTCCAGATGTATGCAGCCATTAATTTAGTTCAACAAATAGAGTCACAGGCACATGTGACAGAGTCTCCTGTCGTCCAGTCTGGTCCAACAATCCAACACTAAAGCCGAGCACAGCGGCTAAATTGCCCGTAAGTCTGTGTGATGCGCTCTATGTTTTGTCCTGTGATGGACGGGCGATCTGTCCAGGGTGTGCTCTGTTCTCTCACATAGTTAATTGGGATCAGCTCCAAAGTCCAGCGACCCTGTACAGGATAAAGCGGTATAGAATGGATGGATGGATATTTTGTCCTGTCAGACGCATTAGCCTTATAGCGCATTGCCTGTCTATCAATAATTTAAACAATCTCAAATTTCTAGACTCCTCTAAAGTCAGTGACCAAAATTTTGAAGGAATAAACATAATTAAATGCTTCAACCAGGACATCAAGCATAATTAATTTGACTTTTACAAATAGCTTTCTGCTAATACACATTAAGATAAAACACATTATGGAACGATAATACATTTTGGTGAAAAAGCTGTACTTAGAGTTTAGTCACAACAAGCTTGGACACAAAGTGTTTGAAATATATTTCACTGACGGATGTGTTCGTCTAACCATCACCTCGCCAGTCCATCTCAATGTCATCTTTCTTTTTCTGGAGGACAGTCTTTACCTTCTGTGTGCTTCAATTTTATTTTCCTAGATTGAGTTAAATGTCCATCTCTAGTTGTGCTTCGTTTGCCACCTTGATCTTCTGTTCTTCCGGGAAGAAATCAGTCATGGCTCACCACCCCAAAGAGCAGGACCATTTTCCCAAATGGGATGAAAAGAAAAGAAAAAGCAGCATATTGGAGAGTTTCCTCAATAATGGAATGCAAAAGCATCAGTTACACGAGCCTTTTACAGAACAACATGCACCTGTATCAGAGGACTATTGCTGACTCAATTTTCCAGCTTGACTAAAGCGTTGTGCTGATGTCCAAAAGCAGAAGTTCGGGTCGAGTCTGCTGAGATTACAACCAGAAAACTACAAAGCCGCGTACATATCACCGTGGTAAATAAACATATTACTGCCCCAATTTAATTATATGCTTTAAAAATGTGGTTTTATATATTTATATATCGTATCGTATCGTATTGTATCGTATACATGGTTAATATTAAAAATTAGGTTATAAGAAGAAACAAACGGATGTGAATTACTTCAAACATAAAGGACAATAATAAATCTTAAAGTATTGATCACGATTCCGTTTGTAAAAGGAGTAAAATAGCAAATTAAAAGGTTTTGAGGAATGTGCATTTCTTGAACATCACACTTATGCTGTTATACTTTTACTGTCGTGTACTTTTCAAGACATTTTTTAATCTTTCTGCGGGTTTTTTCCTTCTTTTTTTTTTACATGTGGACTTGTGACACGGCCGGGATTACTTCCACCTGTTCCTCACCTCTCAAGGGTATTCATTTCTTTCTGCTCCTTTCACCTTTTGTCATCGTGTTATCTGTCTTACGTGCCTTTCTGTTTCATCGGCCTGCACATTTATTATGATCAATTCCAGACCAGCTTGTAAGAGTTTGTTTATGGATTGAGCCCAGATGGCTGCCAAAGTAGTTTGTTGCCTTTTAGACAAACAGTTCTCTCATTGTCGCTAACAAAGCCTTTTATTTGTTTTTTTTGTTTTTTTAACGTCTTGTCTTTTTTATGTAATTCAACTTTGACCTCTACTTCTAAAACAGCCAACATATAGCAAATCAAGTCCACCTATGATTTGAAAAGAGTCTTCTGGAACAAAAGTAGCACTTTTAAATACTGTTGTTAACTTAGTGATAGCAAATTCATTTTAATTTAATTCATTTTAATGCAAGACAGCTGTATCAATGCACTTGACAAAAAAAAGTGGAAGAGTAAACCAGAACTCAAGCATTCTCCTGGATTAATATGATTAGATTTCTAAATGATAATGGGGCCGTTTGTTGCCTTTGTGCACTCATTAGAGAATCTGAATTTTACCCAATGAAAACGAATGAGAGACAAGAGTTGCTAGTTCCTGTCAGTACTCTCACTGGTGTACTCTGAGGCTTTTCATAGACTTGTTGGAATAGTAAATTGCAACAGTCTCGAGTAGAAGTAAAGAAATGCAGAAGCAGTCTTTTCAGCATCCGTCTGAGCCAACATGTTCTTGAGTTTGGCTATTTTACGCCAGTGAAGGAAAACAGTCCCGAAGACTCGTTTGGTGCAAAGTCCAGGGTCAGAGATAACGTTGAGGTTCATCACATCCGTACTGAAGGTCAAAGTAAGGCCATATAGTAAAATCTATGACCAGGTAGTTAATTCCTAAAGTGTTTATCACCCTGTTTGATAACCTAAGCTTTGTCTAAGTTCAGGAGTAGATAATTGTGGCTCATTAGGGGTTTTCTCATTATGGATTCTTGGGAGTTTGACTTATTGATTGGCATCGTCTAGTCTTATGGATTTGCATCTCATTTGCATTGCAATGGAAAGACCAAAGATGAATCGTCAGATAAATAATAAGCAGCTCACTGCTGTCCCTTTACTCCCACTGACATGGTTCGGTCTCTGTAGTATAGTACTTATAGCTGTACGTACATCAGGAAAAACCTAAATATAGTTTGTTTTGGTCTGAGTTCTGTCAGTATCTTAATTTGCCAAGTCTATATTCTGACACTTTATTTTTGTATACTTACAAAATCTTGTATACTTGTATACTTAATACTTACTCTGTGTAATTTTCAAAAATTAAAAAAGGAGTTAACCTATAATGCATTTTTTTTTTTTTAGGAAAAACCTGCACAGGTTGAATGTGTAACCTCTATACATAATGGCCTCAAACATATTATAATACCAGGGTGAGGGTGCAAACCACTACATGACTGTGCAGTCCACAAGGACAAATGTTGACATACAGTTCTACAGTAAGAGAAAAAAAGTACTTTTTGATCCCTGAGACAAGGATGCTAAACTTTTAACTGCTGTCAAAGTACATATATATATCCGTACTGCTACTGTACACACACACACACACACACACTTGGATTTTTAAGTGTAATACAGAAACAAACCTCAAATAGGTGGTTTTTCTTAATGTTTTTCTCATCTGCCCCACTGACTCCCGTATAAACATGTGTTAGATGTGTTATTCTTGTTCCAGAAGGGACAATAATGAGACAACCTATTGCAACATTATTGCATTTGCATTTTTCCTCTTCAATAATAAAGAGCTTTGGCCGAGCCATCCTATAATAACCTTCTGTGTATTATTTTACTCCACTTGAATTAAACATGATGAAACTGTTCTTTTCATAGTGCCCATACATTTCAAAAGGTGGAGAGAACCCACTTGACATTGGACTTCAGAACATCCATTTCCCACGCAAAATGCTACAATCAAATGGCTCCTACATCTGAGTTTATTCTGATAATCTGAGTTGAATAAGAGCGGAGAAATGATGCGACTAACGGCCTTGTTGTACCATTCCAGGTATTTAGAAAGCCGTGCCTCGATTATCTTCTTTTAGGAAGTTTAGAAGTCATTTCACAGTTTCTCTCGTCAAGTTCGTGCTCAGTGAAATTATGCAGACCATCTGCTGACAGTCGACGAGTTTCAGAAACAACAACAAGACATCAGAACGTAATTACATATGTTTGGACTTGTACGATTGCTTTGTGTCCTGAGCTGAGCAAAAAACAAGGTGCACCGTCTCCTTGGTGAGGACTCGCTTGCGTTCAAGTGCATCGAGTACAGCCAGTACCTCGTCTGTGTCCACTAAATGAAAGTGCTCCAAAGCCTAAAAAGGGACAGTTCTTTTTTTCCCTATGATGTACTCAACAAAAGGGAATTCCTGAGACTCCTGGCTCACGAGCCGCTCAGCACCACTTCCAGGAATGGTATTACGAGTTTCGCCGGATAGTAACAAGCTCGGTTCCACTTCACTACAAACACTCCCTCTACAACCTGCCACCCTTCACCCTGGGAGTCATGACTAATAATACGGATCTTCACTTCAACCCTCAGCTTTCACGGAAATCCAGTCAAGTTTCCAAATATACCAGCTTCTTTTCTTTTCCTCCACTCAAACTCTTTACTCTATTTGGTAAAATCGCTTTGATTTTGATCCTGGTTGTTATTATGTCCTGATCCTTGAGGGCATGGATTACACTGCTAAACATGGTGACCTCTGCTTTTATTCAGGCTGACAAGCCAAGACAGTCTCTCCGATGAGCACCTCAGCCATAAAAGCAGAGAGTGATATATCCACCGTTTGATTAGAAATGCCAACCTCTCTGGTTGGAATAAGTGTGTCGAGCTTTAGTTCGTCAGAACTGTGTCAGAACCTTCACTCAGTGTTTGGAGACCATCCAATTGGTAATATGTCATTCCATTCCAGGTTTCTTTCTTGTCGGAGCTTCATAATTAATTCCATGGTGGTTTACAAGATTGTAAAGCTATATTTTGAGTATTTTTTTTACATTTCCTGTCCACTTATACTGTATGAAGTCAGTTTTAACCAGCCACAACGTATGTAGATTATCACCAACAAAACAAAACCCACAGGAACTACAGATTCATGCAATTTTATTCCACAGTTTAACAATTTTTTCTTATGTCCGTTATTCAGCATCTTCATACTGTATATAAGTCACTTTTTTATTTATTTATTGTAAACCTCAAAGCACTACTATTGTGATCCATGAAAATACCAACAAATATGGGCCTAACCCAAGGATATTGTACTATGAACAAAAGGTTTTTGGGTTGTTTTTGCTGTTTGTTTTTGCTGTTTGTTTTTTTTAAAAGATTAATAACCTAAACATAAAAATCATGGTCCTCTGCAACTGTTTCCCCCCCTCAAAACCCCTTTGTGCCAATAATAACTACAACCTGCTATATAATAATCATACAGTACATCTACATTGTTGGCCCTTTTTTAATGTAATCAATGTGCCTTTTAGTATACTCATTATTCATTCTGACCATTCTGCTGCATCGGGAGTAGAAACCTAAACATCCCCAGCTTTACCACCTCCAGTTCATCTTCTTGTCTCTTCGTCAGTTTCATTGCATCTAATTTATACAACATAGTGAACACGCAAGACCCTCCCTTTCAATCAAGTTGAGGCTCCTCTATCACATCACTCTTCCTTCAGTCTACTCTACTCCCTAATCCTTAAATCCATAAATGCCAGGAGTTTGTATTTTTCAGTTAAAATTTTAATTGCCCTGTTTGACATAGCAAAATGTAAACACAAGAGCCAATTGTTCAATTTGAGCAGTATAGAATCACCATGTTCCTTGATTTGATGCACACTCGTGGCTCCATGATAAATCTCAACAGAGATGCATTAAATTTGACCCAGAACATCGTCAGACTACTCAAATTTCTTGCCCTAGTACAAATGCTTAAGCTAAACATTTAGGGTTACAATAAACTAAATGGTAAAATTATTTCTTTAAGGGCATTTTTACTGCTGTCAAAGCTGGCTTATTTTGACATGAAGAATATGCAAGGGTTAAATTGCCGTCACCGTTGTTGTGTAAGTGTGTGAGTGAATGGCTGGAGCAGTGAAAATATACCATATAAGTTAAGTCAATTTACCAAATACTTAAGCTTTATGGAATTAAATTGGTTTAAATCTTTGAAATTATTATTTTGTAGTTTTGAGCAGAAGTTTTAAAAATGGAGAAACAAAATATTGATCCATGAGGATTAAATAGTAGCTGAATAAAGTAGAAATGCCAAACACACCAAGTCTCCAAAGTATTTTCAATCAACATATGCCACAAGCTGTAACATAGCCAAAATAATCACCAAATTTACAGCTAAATGTACACAAACACTAAATAGGGTCAAAATGAAATTATTCCTGATGTGAAAAAATATGGTAACAAGTAATTCTTTCAGACATAAATAGACACTAATTAATAGCCACACATGAACATCACAAAACAGCCTGTACTGTAATGGAGGGAACAGGATGAGGATTAAAAAGTAGATGGAAATGTATGTGAATGTGTACTGTACATAGCAAGAGCTGCAAATAAATATTCAACATAATTCATGGGCATGACTGGGAATTAATGTGGGACCCCCAGACATCAAGAGGAGCATCTTGAGAAAAGACGGTCACCTTCAGTAAAGTGCCGTTCAGTATCTACGGATGGATGCAAGGATTTGTTGAACAATGCATCGAAACACTATCCACAAGCAGTAACTAATCATTCCTTCTTACATTGTGTGCGTGGTCATTATACATGTGTTCACTGGAACATCCAATTAGTGTGCGGTGGCCATTGGCTCACTCTCTGGCTTTGTAGAAAGCAGTTAGTGATAAACCTGAAGGACAACACCATCAAACAGATTAATGAGCTTTGAAAATACAGGAGCAAAAAGTAGTTGTATGTCAAAGAGGTATTTCTGTTTCTATGTTCACAACATGGAGGGTCTGGTTCATGAAGACCATTTGTGACAAAGCCAGAAAAGAGCTTCAGTAAATTAGATATATGAACATGTAAGAACACAGAAAAATAAAATTGTTTGAAGATGTAAGTGCCTCCTATTTCCTATATTTCCTTTTCATATGTGCAATTGACAAAAAATATTGTGGTCTTTCAGAGGTACAAATGGAAAAACTGGTAATTCAAGAAGCTCAATGGTCACATTATTGAAACTGTCTTGTCCCCTTGCCCACCGACCCCCACCAGTCTGTGACCACAACGGGTCACTTCATAAATCATGTGATTTAATTATCGATTCCAATACTATGATACTAGTCTTTTGCTTTGGCCTGCTTCTCCACATCCCAGGAAAGCAGTGAGAGCTTACTGGGATCGTGAGTACCGACAGCATATACTTTCTTTCACGCAAATTCCGATTCTCTGTCCCCATAGAGGATGGATGTGACTCCACCAGATGCTTCACAGTGAGATGATCACCACGGCTTAGAAAATGTAATCCACGAGATAACGCTGATTTTCCTCGAGTTACGACGCTCTTCAGATGGTAAAGAAAAGATGTTTCATATCAACAATTCATAGCTAATTGCATCTCGTTGGAGCTTCTGTTCGATTATTTAGATAAAAGCAAAAAACAGGCAATAACGGTCTCTATTGGAGCCTGTAAAGTTCAAGCCAGCATTTTACAATGCTTGTCCTGCTGAGCCAAAGCTGTGCACATTTGGGATATGCTTCCTCTCCAACACATTAAATTCACAAGAATGGGTCATCAGAGTCTCAAAAGAGGCGTCATCATAACCATAACAACATTCAAATCATGTGTTGGAACAACAGACAACTTGAAACACGCAGCTTGATAATGTAAAATATTTATGCGTTTCCACAGATATACTTTGACATTGAGACTCATGGTGTCAACTTTTCAAAGATAAAATACTGAAACGACATGATTGAAACAATGAAAACCATATAAAGTACCTTGTAGAAAGTCAAGCACTAAATTCCTCCACAGCCATGGCCAAAAGAACACAACAGTCACTTACCTCTCCTGCAATAAAGAGAGGGTCACATTCCTGTGCTAAAAACTGTTTTCAGCATCCACTAAACAAAATACTGTTACAGTGGGGGAAGGGGAAGTGGATAATGAGGCAGAAAGCAGCCGCTTCGAGAGCATTGTTTCGCGTTTATTTAGAATAAAAAATAAAGTGCTGTTCAAAAGCTCAAGAAAGTTTATCATCCCTGAAAATGACTATTTAACAACTTTATCTTTCGACCCTCACAAAACTTTCTGAAAGGTTTTGAATAGTTCCCAACAAGCTTCCAACCCCCTCCATGCCTTTTTTAAAATTTTCACTGGAAAATGAACTAATTCAAACTCCGAGTTGTTTTAATTTCAACAAAACATATATATAAAGGGCCTAAATGGTTCCTGAATGAACCAGAGACTTGCTGTGCCAAATGTTCAATTACCAAGCTCCAACGAATGGTCACAATTAAAATAAACGGGGAAAAACAACAACATGGTTGCACCCTTTTTCACGACCAAAACCTGATCTTTTTCTCTTATGTCTGTCATGCACACTTCACCTCTTCTGGATTTCCAATGATTCTCCTGGTTTCTTTTCTGCCTTCACATGTTTTTAACAGCCTGATTGTCTTGGTTCATGAAACCTTCTTGGATTTCCTCTCTGTTAATGTTTCTTGTGTTTCTTGCCAGGGAACAGAGGCACTGACACGGATTTCATAAGTGCAACAACCTTGACACAAACGTCAACAAGCATAAAGTGTTTAGGAAATATTTGAAGGCAGTGATAATAATTTGCAAATGTTATTTTTCATACTGTGCGCCTGCCTTTATTTTCATTCTCTAAGCCTCCACGCTCCCGTCAGACAAGGTCCTGCCCTCGTTGCCAACACCATAACATGGAAATTCCTCCACAAGAACAACAGGAGCTGTTAATGAAAGCGCTGCCAACTCTCACACAATTGACTCTAAACCCCGCCTTCACACCACACGTGCCTTTTCTTGTGAAAAGCTGCAGTCATTACCTGAAAGTTGGACTTCCAGTTTCAACCAATACAGGATATCCTGAAGAAATATATGTGATGTCAATTTGGCAACAGCACTGAACGTTTGTTTTCAGAGTGATACCATTCTTTATTTATTTTGTAAAACAATAAATACAATAAAACTGACTATAAATTCCTTATTTTACACTAAACTTTATTTTGAAACCATTGATTTGTCCTTGTTACATGTGTTTTATTAAACACTTGTTTCAAGCTGTTCTATTGAAAATGACAGTTGTCGCCTGTATTTAAAACTTCTTTCTGATCATTTCTCTTTGAATTCTTACCAGGAAGGTATGCTGGGAAATACTCGGCTCCATTCAATTAAAAAAAAATAGATGTAATTTGCACATACCTTGAAAGAAAACTTCATCACAGTCTTTGTGCATATCTGCACTCCTGTGCCCTGCTCCATAACAATGTGTGAAATTGAAGCTGAAATTTCATCCAAGAGAAACTGCACAGAACTCAGGAGACAATTTAGCGCCTCACTTTGACTTCTCGGTAACCCCATGCATGGAGCTAGACAGCCATCTGCGAGCTCCCTGCTTGTGACTCAGCCAGCCGGCTCCAGCTGACCTCTCAGTCTGCCAGCCTGCAGGCTCCCAGCCACCGGCCTTCAAGGGAGGCGTTTCAGCTGTTCAAGAGTGACTTCTTATCATATAGGAAACATAAATGTGACAATGAAATACATATTGGTCTCGTTTGCGGGTGTGTCAAGTACTGCCATCACAAATTGCTGCCGGATTACGCCCACCAGAGGCAATCTCACCAAATTCCTGTGGTAAAGATCTGTTCTCTTCTCACTTCAGCATGTTGTTGGTACAAAGTTGTATTGATTGACTCTCATGACATTTTCGTGCATTCTTTGATATCAAAACTACATGTAAATACATTATAACTGGCAAACAGGAAATACAAGAAAATTTAATTCAAGGGCCTACCTTGTTTGGGATTGGCTAAACCCCCGATGACACTATATAGCGTTTGATCTCTGATTGGCTCGTTGGAGCAACACACTTTTTAAAACCAGAAACAATCCAGGGAGACACATGACAGACCTTCTTCACTTCTGAGGCATCATTCAAGGTGTAGGGACGCGTATTACTGTTGGAAAACCATTAGAAAGGGAATTTTGCATAATATGACCCCTGTAAAGTGAATTTAAAGTGAGTCTTTGGTGTTTTTCCCAATCAATACAATTTTAGATTACAGGCCAAAAGTACTCTTTTAGTGAAAATGGAAAACGTTCATTGCATTTTCAGAGTCTGTTTATACGGAGCCACTGAAAATACAACTTTTTCACAACTACTTTTAAGGTGTAACTTTGCAAAAAGGCTCGGGCTGTGGAAAAGGTTGAAACAGTGGAAAACCCAATGTTTCTGAAATACTGCCACTGCGACATGACAACACAGTGTCAGGACCTCCAGTTGATCTCCTTCCGGGACTCGATAGTTTTATAGTTGAGAATCACCATAATGTCAATCCAATTTTGTAGTCTGTCCATACGAACGTCATTTACAGGCCACTGTTAGCGTTTACAGTGTATTGCTCTGTGCGTATGTGGTTTCATAATAAAAAGCAAAAAAACAAAAAGCACCCACTAGAGGTCCAACACCATTTTCAACATTTCACAAACGTTGCTGTGTAAATGTGAAACATTCCTGAAACAAAAAAACTATGTGTTTTCGCTTGAAACAATGTCGAGTAAATGGAGCCTCAGAGACCTCCGACTGGTTTAAGTTTGCCTGAATGAAGCTTCATAATTCTCATTCATTGTTACAGATTATTAGCATCTGCTAAAACTGCAGCCGCTACTAACAGCTGAAAAAGAGCTTGTGAAAACAGACGTGCACGACCCAGCATCAGCGTCCAAATGTCACATCTATTTGATAAACACAGAGTCGCTGCAAGTGCATTAGGAGAGCTGTAAATAAAAGACACTTCCACTCAGTCCTGCTGCCAAGCTTTCTCTTCAAGATCCATATATCCACTTTTTCTTTCTGCAAAGTAGCCAATTTTGTATTCCTCGGTCGAGGCATCGGTGTGAACAAACTGAAAATAAAAACTTAACACCTGACGGTGGGCATGACGACGCCCTGGCACGACCTCGTTACCCAGCACCACCACAAGCAGTTGGCAAACACGTTCGCAGCAGCATTAAAGTTAAACCATATGCACACATAAGCAGGCAACAAAGCGTGGGATGAAAAAAAAAAAGAAAAAAAGAAATGAAATAAACACTGAGCCCGTGGGACATCACATTATAACAGCTTGGCACAGTGGCTCTGCAACACACCTGCAGCGGCACATCGCCGCTGCTGAGCCAAATGCGCCGCTGCATAAAATTTGCACTCATCTGCACAGGAAGCGAAAAAGACTCAATAGGCCTATTGTTAGCTCTGATATCTGAAAGGTCAGGACTTCGCTGTTTTGGATGACAACAAAATGCCCAGAACTACAACTTGCAAGGAAATAAAACTCATGTCTGTCGTGAAGAAACTCGCAACTGACCAGATTCAGGCTGGGTGGCCATCTTCCAAAACTGATTGGTCACAGCAGATGGCCACCCACACTGCCTGAAGCAAAAGCACTTGTGGTTCCTTAAAAAGCCTGCAAAATGTTACTGCACTCATTCACAAAACAGATTTACTGCTGAATACTGAATAATATCTAATATCAGTATAAGCACTTACTGAATAGCACTTATAGGTTAATATAACTGTAATATTTTTGTTCTTAGTACGGCCACTCATCAGCAGAGTCATCTCAATTGAACCGATCGCAAAGGCAGAATATCAAATGTTGACGCGAATAACTATTACTGAATATTTCAACTATCCATCTTCTCAACCGCTTTGTCCAATTCAGGGTTGGGATGTGGAGGGAGCCAATCCCATCGAACAAGGAGTGAAGGTACAGCCTGGGCCGGTCACCAGTCCCAGGAAAAACAGAGAGAAAAACAACCGCACACACCCAAATGCACAACTATGCGACATTTTAGGGCCATTAATTCCCCTAGGCAGCACATTTTTTTGGACTATGGGAGGAAACCCCCACATGCACAGTGGGAAACATAGAGAGACCTGTCCCAGACTCCAACCCACAACATTGTCACTATGAGGTGAGAGTGCCACCCACTACATCACCATGGAGTCCATTTCCTTGAATACGATATAATGACTTTGTATCAGCCACTTCAGATTCTAAAACTGTACAACACTTTTCAAAAGCTGGGAAAGAGAAAATAAAATGCTGGTAAAGTTAGGCATTGTTTTACAAAAGAAAAACAACTAACTATTGGATCAAGCCACAATGAGCGAGGCAAAACTTGGACACATCAGCCACATGGCTGGGAATTTAAACCAAAAAGTTTTTTCTTACAAGAGAAAATGGGGAGGGGTTCACTAATCAGTTGAAGATTGTGCATATTGGTTGTCCTGGAACTTAAAATGTAATGGAACAGAAGCCAAGGGGGGCCTTGAACTGTAGAGCCACTGAAATCCATTCACGTGCATGAATGAGAGAACATTTCACTCTAGACACAAACAAACAAACAAACAAACAAAATATATGACCTGTCAGGTCACATTCCCTGTCATAAGATGAGCTGATTCAGCTGTTAATGTTCTCTCATCACCAACTTTTTTTTTTAACTTTTTGCATCATATCATCAAAATGGGCATATATTTTGTAAATGCACAGAATTTAATGCTTTTAAATGCTTGTTGTGATGTTGCTATTCTATACATTTATCAGGGTTTTGTTCCTAGTGCATATGCTATTATTATTTGTGTGTGTTTTTATCTACAGTATCATAACTGCATCAATTTTCATGTACAAGTGCAGAGTGGCAAACTGACCATACCAGGGGGCACACCTGTTTATACAGCCTCATTTACAATGTGTGACCTTCTGTCTATTTCACACCATCTGTGCCCTGCATCGGGCTCTGCACTACCGGCTGTGACATTGACAGAATATTTCCAGTGTGGCTTTGTGTCTTTGTCCCACTAACAGCTGGACTCAGAGCAGCTACCAACTGCAGTGAGCCAGGGAATCGAGCCAGCAACACACCACTGCACTCTAACAGACTGTGAGAATCACACACACACACACACACACACACACACACACACACACACACACACACACACACACACACACACACACACACACACACACACACACACACACACACACACACACACACACACACACACACACTCTGAACAGGGATCACAACCTTGAGACAGTGAGATACCACCACATAGGTCTTTTCGACAAGTTTGCAAAAAACAAAAAATTCCACGAGATGGAGTTTTTATAGCTGTATTGTAACAAGTAACCACAGATCTTTCACACAAGACTGTTTTGTGGGATGAAAAACATTTACATTGTTTCAGAAGAACACACTGAAAGCTTTGATGTCCAGAAAGTGATGTTTTTGCACGCTGTGAAATTATAAAGAAAGGTTCAAACCCAACCATGTGCACTTCAAAAGGAACTAATGCATGTTCTCATTCATATCCTGCACATCATGTGCGCACGCTCCCACGCTCGTGCCGTGTTTATTTTCATTCAGAATTTTGCTCACATCCACGGGCTCACCGTCTCCGGGGAGATGATTGCTTCGGCTCCACAGTAGGGATCACAGTGGGAATCGGAGTTGTGTGTTTGATACTCTGCCCCAGGCATACAGCACATGCAATCTACGTGTGCAGATTTATTCATACACTACTGGTTTTTGTAATGATGTCCGACTTCAATGGAACGTGCTCGTGAACACATGTGCGAACATATGCATGCACTTTCCTTGTAATTGCATATGTAATGCAAAACACATGATACATACAGAGAACTCAATTAATGAACCATTTCTTATCACCTTTGTAGTGATTTGTTTATCATTTGTGTACGGTGCCGTTTGCTGTACATTTCCACTGATGTGACGCTACTGGTGGGAAAGAATGTCAGATAGCGGTCCCCAAACACACCAGTATTTAACAAAAGCTCTGTGTACATACGCTTTTCAACCATAACATGATAACCACAGACAGGTGAATAACACAGTTTTAATCACGTCAGCTGCCAGTGGCTGGATTATAATTGGCAGCAAGTGAACCTCCAGTCCTCAGAGTTGTTGAGGCGCCTACAAACTGTGTGATTTTAGTTGTGTACAGTTTTTGTTACACTTACTTCCAACATGACATTGTATTAACTTGGGTACGACAGTAGGTTTAACAGCACAATGCTGATGATTTTGTGAAACCTTCTTGGGAATTTGCAAACTTTCCCTTTGGTGTAGCACATGTAATTCCTTCATCATGGAATCGTTTTCTGCAGCATTTCTGGTAATGGGCAGCCGCGATTCATAGCAGCAGTCACACTATGTGGAGCCCTGTGGAGTTGGTGGTAAAATTTCTGACACTGTCAGCATATTATTGAAGGTCGTCTGCGGTTGCATGGCACTAACACCATTAATATACAAACTCCTCTCATTGTATTATGGAAGATCACTTTTAAGTCATGATTAATCATGTCGTTGCCACTGAAAGCAGGAAAGAAAGAAAAAAAAGATTTGGGCAACGTTGGAAATTGTGATGGCAGGACGAGAATCTCCAAAACTGCCGTTTTTGGGTGGTTTTCTGGGTCTGCAGTGGTTAGAATCGATCAAAAATGGTCCAAGGAATGAGAAGCGGCGAACTGACAACATGGCCATTAGCTGCCAAAGCTTATTCAATCATGTATGGAGTAAATATTTGCTTCATCCAAAAGATGACAGGCTGAAGCTCAAATTGCTGCAGAAATTATTGTTGTGATAAAAAATTTAAAAACAAAAAACAAGTGCATCATAGTTCTCTTGCATATGGAGCAGCAACATTATTCTGGTGGTCCCAACATGATCGGCGAATGTCACTATGGCACTTTGGTCCAAAGCTGATGAGGTATACGTCTGTCAACATTTGCAAGTCTCATCCAAGTTGACTCGTCACAAGCCTAACAAATGTGTTGTCAGATAGTAAATATTATTTTAGCAAATCCCTTTATAATCAGCAGTCCTCTACTGAATCCCCGGTTTTAACAGAGGGATCAGACTCCTATCACCTGGATGTAAAGGATGCTTTCGGGATGCATCACAAAACTCCTTACCTCTTGAAAATATTTCACTTCAATCACTATTTTCTTTCAAGGCAAAAAATTATAGAAGAAAAAAATCCTCTGGATGAACTTGTATGATATGCCTGTTTGAAGACCACTGGAGACGTTTCAAATGTAGCATCGACAAGAATAACAGTTTAAGTTGTTGAGTGGGAAAAATGAAGGCGTCATACTAATATTATAATGTGTCATGATCATTTAAAATACGAGTTTGAATCCCACAGCTGACTTGCCACCACTGTGCATCCTTGAGCAAGACCCTTGATTTCCATCAGCTCCCTGGAGCTATCTTAGTAGTTTGAATCTTCATATATCTAAAACTACTTTAGAGTCCCTTCCAGTATTATCAAGCAAAATATATATCCTCTTTAATAGCGGTGACTGCTTGGTAAATAAATGTCAAGTTTGTCTCTTTAATATAACCGTCCCTATTGTAAGAGTAATAAAGCGCCTTCCACCGGACATAATTGAGGCACTCATATTAAAATCAGACTTTCACACTTGAACAAATGTGGCCTAAATTATAACAGTAAATCAGAAGTGTGTGTAGAGTAGTAAACCCTTAAGCAAAGTAAATCATCGCTGAAGCGATTTGATTTAAGTCAAAGAAATTTTGAGCTGTGCCATTAATGCAGAACTGGTAATCATCTGCTATCATCTTCCTCCAGCCATGAAAACACTGAACACGCTGCCATTACCCTCGAGCACAGTGCACATGACTGCACTCTGAAGCCTTGCACATGGCAAATGACATTACTGCCCATAGTGTCACTCTCAAAAAGTAATTCATGCCATATGGTGTAAATTAATAGGATATCGGATGACAAAATTGCCCTTTCTCCCTTGTTTAGTTTTTTTTTTTTTTTTTTAAATTTATAAAATGAAACCCCCATTGGGAGTTCATTAGCTTGCCTCCAATATGGAGCTCATTAGGGCTGAAACATCTCTGACAACTGGAAGTTCCTGATTGAAAATGTGGGTGATTTCGTGTCCACTGCTTGCTACTTGAATTGCAAGAATGCTTCAGTAAATACACAACAGTGAAATATAGTCCTGTTTGTTCTCACCCCAAAAAATGTATTTGTTATGAATTAAGCCTAAAGTTGTGCGTGGCACAGTTACATATCTGGAAGCAAACCAGTGAGGGTTGAGGCTGTACTACTCTCACATTTCCATATAAAGTATGAGGGAGTTTCTACAGTTGTTCATCCTGATGAGATATTTTTCACATAAAATGTTACAGCTGCAAGGTGTTATAGTCAAGCGTGGCTCTAAATCTGGCAACTGTGAAAAACGTCACAGTTATAATCTCTGAAAGTCTTTTCTGGCTTTGTTGTACCAACACCTTATTCACTCGATACATGAATAAGAGAGTGACAAAACAAAAACCGTCCCATAGGACTTTTGTGCAAACATCTCCTTACGATCTGCAGCTGCATTTTCGTGCAGAGCACTCCTGCGTTTCAGTCCGAATACATCAGTCTTTGTAACAAATGGGAAGTCTTGTAATAAGAAGTGTCACTGAGGCCATTTTAATTGTGACGGGAAATAAAAAAAAGAAGCGAGATAATGTTGTTATCAAGGCAGAAACTCTGTGAAGAAAGGAGGTAGAGGTTGAATGAATAGGTTGGAATGAATTCGACAGCCGTTTGTTCTCTGTATCAATCTGATAGCAAGTGTGTTTTCTTTCACTTTTTTTTCTTTTTTTTTTAACCTTGACTGCTTCCGAGACTTGACTGTTTATTATTGAAACCATGAAGACAAAAGGCTTCTACCGCACAGGAAGTACTCACTCAATGGGTGAGGGTTGTACTACACCCAAATCATGTTGTTTCAATAAATGTAAAAACACACTTGTCATTATGTTGATAAGTGAGTCAGTTATCTTTACCATATATCCTACATCAGTTGACTTCAAAGTAAGACCATGCATCCCAGCTATAAGGTCATTGATCCAGGAGGATTGGTGAGTTTGGATTTACCAGTGCTATTTATAATTTGCTGGTCTGGATAAGATATCATGATCCAATAAAATTGTCATTGAATCCCTTTATGGCTCCTAAAGAAATTGACCCATGTCACCTTTCAACATATCAACCTACAATATGATTAAGAGTGATCAAGGGGTTCAAATACACCTTAGCCAGGCTCCACAGTTTGGAAACAGTACAGTAAATGGACTATCAACAGCTGCAATCACAAATGCATGTGGGCAGCAGCCCCCATAAATAGTGAAACTAGCAATAAGGCCAAGAAAGGTCCTGCTCGCTTTGGTGTAAATCAAACGGTTACAATAAACTTCCTACAAATAAACCAAGAACACTGCATCACGATCATTAACCTTCTCTAACAGTCACCATTTCCTTTTGAAAAATATATCAGCAAAGCAAGTGTAGTCACTCACATTTGCCTTTTGTGTAGGAGGTTTTTTCTCGCTCAGTGAAAAGATGTCATCGATAGAACTTAATGGTGGGTTACACAAAAAAAAAAAAACTTACTGCAGCTCACATCTCATGCATTAAATCAATTTTCTTGCAGCACTTGTGCAAATCATAGAGTAGATTTATCTTGTCTACCTTCAAAAACTGAAGGATTTCTCTTCCGCCAGGTCTGCCTTGGCACATACTTTCAAGAATGATTGTCCGTGCACTGATTAGATAATGGTTCACTGCATCACCCAGGGATCATGCTTCTTATCCGAAATCATGCACAACCATAGTATGACCTCAAAGGTTATTCATGGTCAGACTTAATGGTAACATAGTCACTGTGAGCCCGTTATGACTTAGATCCTGACTATGAAGACTTGTATTATTAAAGATTTGCTGTCTATATGAGTATAAGTTGATAAGAAAGTACAATAACCACTTTATTGCCTAAACATGTAGCTGTGTTATGTGCATACACATTCAAAATAAGAACTGTTATTTTTGTTTGTCTCTGTGTTAAAAAAGCGATCAGATTTATAGTTTGTACATCCCCAGGATGACTGCATTGCTGAAGCTTTACTCACTTGACATTTATTGATAAGATATATCATTGGGTATTGACAATGGATTTGTGTAGCCTAACGCTGGATGGCTTGCTGGTAGTCAATTTCTGTTGAGTTGTCTGAGCTTTGTCTGGTAAACTCCAGTAAAGCTGTGATGTAGTACAAGAGAAATATATGCACTTTCTGCAGGTTATACACACGGATTGATTTTTAGATTGTTTGGACATCTATCCATCTTATATCTCTTTTACGGAGGTCAAGGAAGCCCAGAAATCTCTGGTCTTCACAATTTCCTCAAGCTCTTCTGGGGGAAAGCCAAGTCGCTCCCAGAACAATGAGATTAAATGATCTCTCCAGCCGTCCCCAGACTGACCTGCAGCGGACTCAATGTGAACATGTCAGTCCTACATAAGTATGCCCCCTTACTGGAATGATTTTACATGATGTTAAACCAACCAACTTCCAGGATAAATAAAAGCACTTTTATATGATTATATCCTCAAACTGACTGATTATTGTATGACAGCTAGATGAAGCAAACTCACCAAGGTGAGGATTTGTCTGATCAATTCTGAGGAGCCCTGCGACTTTCAAAGACTTGTCTTCAAGGATTGCCCAGACACATTTAATGAGGAGCCCGGCATTTCAAGCAGGCCCCTTCTTGTATTAGTGTTGTAAACAGCCTCTCATTGAGTGCTTTTATTGACAAGTATAATGTGCTTCTGCTTCTCTGCCATTGTGCATCTATGGTCAACACCATGGCATCACCTTGATAGACTGAGGCTTGACTTTGGCCTCATCAAAAGCAGAATCTCTTCTCTTCCTGTTCAATAATAGGCTAACATTTGTTGAACCACATGTTTTGTGCCGGCGTGTAGCCCCTGAAATGTTTTCTTTCACCTGAAATCCTTATTACCGTCATATAATGTCAAAACACAGGTAAACTGTAACTGTTAATCATGACGTTATATTTTCAATATTCAACACGGACTTGTCCTTCATCAGATAAATGTAGTTATGCACTTACATCCCAAAATGTCAGATAACTAAATAACATCAAGTATTTTTTTCTCACAATGTACCAGCATTCGCCATGTTGTCATTACTGCGAGCTTTGCCGGGTGCAAAACAGATTTTTCACTTGAATAAACATACCTCTATCAAGCTGTTATTTCTGGCACATATAAAATGTGGAGGGTCAAATCATGCTTGAACAAAGCTGGTTTTCAGGATGTACCTCTTTTGGGGGGAGTCTGGTGTTTCTATTTGCTCCAGTTGGCCGGAATGGGATTCGCAATGAAGAAGAAGTCGTTGTACAAACGGATGAAGTGTGATATTGCTCAAAAAAGCCAATAACAGCGGAGTCTTTGAAGCTTTTTCGCTGTAAGATAACGTTGAACTCAATTATGCACAGAAAATGTGCCTTAGAAATGTGAGCAATAAATAAAGGTGAAGAGGCACATTGTATAGTTCAAGTCCTGCACATCTGTGGAGACAGATAAGCGCACAGTGAGGTGAATCCCGGGGCATTAATTATCAAAACACATCGACCTGATGGGATTTTGAGAGTGAACCTTCAAACTATCCAATGTGACAAAGTGGTTCTAATTAACATCTTCGGGCACTTTGAAGTGTCTATAACAAACAACCCGTTTAAGGTCCAGGAAAAGCCCAGAAATCATAACTTGGCACATCTTTGTTAACTCTTGGATCTCTATAATGGGTCAATCCTGTGTTTGGTTTGGAGCAGACAAGCTTCCTCAAAACATTGTGTTGTTTTGCTGGAACTTGTGTCCAAGACTCATTTTGAATTGAGAATACAATGATGGAGCTTAAGCTGTTGATGTTCTGGAACACTTGTGAAATTAAATAAAGCCAATTCCCATCCAAGTGAGATGGCTGTGATTAAAACAACACATGAAGAAAACACCGTTGCCCTGGCTGTTTTCCCCTCTTGCTCGGTGGGAGTGCGCTTCTCTGGTGGCTGCTGCAATATGTGTGTGTGGGTGTGTGTGTGGGTGGGGGGGGGTGGGGGGGGTGGGGGGGGGGGGGGGGGGGGCTGTGCTACTCCTGCCACTCAGATGGCTGCTCTGGCTCCAGTTATCGGTGATTCTGTCTTGCATATACAAACTCATATACACAATACACCAAACTATCTAGAAAGTACATGTGATGGAAGTACGTCGCTCCTAACACTGATCATTTCTGACGCCTAAGGTTTGGCAAATTGTCAGTCTTTTCTCTGCTGAGCTCCTCGGTTGGAGTTTGCCCACCTTTACCCTCATTAGCTTGTGCACAGCAAATATCCCTTGGGCACAGTGCTCGAGACAGTCAGGCACAACATTGCCATGTTAAGCTTGTCTGGCTCATCTAATTCACTGGGCTTTAGTCATGCAGCTTTTTTTTTTGTCCTATCTGTCCTCTTGCATTTCTTTTCTGTTGTTGTTGTTGGTTGTTGCAGTAACTGGCATCAAGTACATACCGTATTATTTATGTATGATCTATACATCTATGATGATAACTACCTAAACAATCAGGATGCTTTTCTTTATATGTGAAACTAAGGTGTCAATAGACAAAAGAGAAACACATTTAGCCCAAATTCAATTTGTGAAGCAATATTTGATAGCTTTATCAAGAAATGTTTTTTTATTCATTTACATGTCACTGTTTGCATATGGGCTTCAAACAACTTGAATGACAAACCTTCAAATGAAGACAAGGGTTGCCATTTGTAAAAAGCGAGATCAGAGGGTGTGCTCCAGTTATCCGGACCTCACGGCGATCGCTCCCTCCAGGAAAACTTAGGACATGGTTCACTGCCGGAACACAATGGACTTTTCTTTGTGGGTGGAGAGTGACTTCACCGTCACTCCTTTTCATTAGTGATGGTAAACTGGAGCATGACATAAAGAAGAGAAAAATTGGAGAAACAATAGAAATCACTGTATCGCATGCTTGTGGTGATAAAAGTGAAACAAGCCAGGTGGGGTTTTTCCCACAGTCCAAAAACATTCACGCGAGGTTATTTAGTAACTCTGAATTTAAATCTGGCTAGTGACTGCCTTTACCTGTGGTCAAAACTAGAAAAGCAGTTCAGAAAATGTATAATTTTCTGACTGATGATCTAGCCAGGGTTGTATCCTCCCTTCAGCTGTACCCAGCTGGGATTGCCTCAGGCCCAAAGCAGCCCTTTTAAATATGAATTGAATAAATAATTTTGAACATGAAGATCATTTATTTATAATATTTGATAAACTAACCCAAAATAAACCTACCAACACACCTGTATACTGAAATAGATTCCCTTAGTCAGGCTGGTAGATGTAAATCTTTCCCTGGAGACATTGGTAAGCTAAGTTAATTAAAAAAATGAATCGTCAGCAGGGAAATATTATGAGTTTGGCCAGTACAACTCTGTTGATCTACCTGCACAGTTCCCCACCTGTAGGTATGCTCTACAAATCTGCATTTCAACAGGTTAATGAAATACGTGGACCTGTTTCCTTTGTGCCATCTGACCAGATTGTTGCAAATGATGAACAACTTCAGAAGGTCTAAATGTTCACATGTAATATAACATTTGACATCCCTAATGTCAAACTTACAAGTCAAAGAATGGTGAACAATATTTGGAATAGTGGACTGATCAGCTCAATCCATTGACATGTATTATCACCCTGCACTGCCATGTCCACAAGCAATGATGTAAACTAGACTTGTGGTCAGAGAGGCCACATGTGTAAGTTTAAATGTGTTTATTCATTTACCCAGACTTGAACTTTTGAAGGGGTCATATTATACAGAATTCACTTTCTAAAGGTTTTCCAACAGTACTAATCGTCCCCAAGACCTGGAATGACGCCCCAGAAGTGAAGACAGTCTGTCCTCTCTCTCCCTGGCTTGTTTCAGGTTTTAAAAAGTGTGTTGCTCGAACCAGCCAATCAGAAATCAAACCCTATATAGTGTCATCGGGGGTTTAGCCAATCCCAATCAAGTCGGCCCTCCTTTTGACTCCTCCCACAATTAGGCAGCTCTGCTCTGGCACATGGCAACACGAGAGGAAGTACTTCCTCCTCTTCCCAAGATGGGCATGTGTGGGCGGAGCCAGTCCAGCTCACACAGACACAGCAGATTCTGAATACAGCTCCTATAATCCAATATTCAAATACATGAAAATCAAGGAAAAGTTAGATTTTTGGAAAAAAACTTTGAATATAACGTTTTTGGACTGTTTTTGATCATTTTTAGATCCATATGAAAGTGCCGAAAAGCTGTATAATATGACCTCTTAAATAAAAAAAACAAAAAATGAACTCAAATAAATGATGACTTAGCATTTGTTTCAACATCAAAAAGTCATTAGAATATTCAGATAAGGTCTAATATTCAACAAGGATTCAATTAACTTAAGATGATAAAACGCAAAAGAATGACTTGAGTGGTAGAAGATTGCAGGACGATGGTTCAACATCAGTCAACACCTGCCATGTAAAAAAGCAATTAATCCAAGGAAGAATCAGACACAGAGCGTTGAAGACGGATCTCTTCAGTTAAATCCTAAACCTGGCAGAACTCACAACACATCTTAATTTGTGGGAGCTGCAATCTGCTTTTTAAGTCTGTCAAATCAGTGTCCCCCCCCCCCCCCCCCCCCCCCGAATAATACCTCAAATTCACCTGCGTTTGCTCGATTTACCCATTAACAGATGTCAATGCATCAATAAAATCAGTGTTTTAAATAAAAAAAGAGAAATGTGTTTGCGAAAAGAGAAAAACTTTAAATAGTTCCTAAATATAGAGTTGAAATTGAAAATGTATTGTATGTCACTTTTCTAAATGTTTATATAATCTTAAATAAAGTTAGTTTTGGTTGAACCTTGTTTTTTGACTGTTTGAGTGGATTTACACGGTCCGGGTCAAAATGACCCGCAACATAACCAATGTAATTTTTTTTCAACATAATACAAGGGTTAATGTTGGGGCTGAAAGGTGTTTTTTTTCATCTACTGTATCTTTTATTGTTCCGACTTTAACCATGCCCTCAGACAAGCACAACAAAGGGGAAAGAGAAAGGTAGGAAGCAAAATGAAGAAACAATTTTAACATGCCCTGTCGCCACAATATCACTCACCCTTTCGGTTACACATTTTCAACGACCTGGCGTCACTGAAATAGCAGGAGAGAATCTGAAAGAAAATATAGTACGAAAGGCAGAAATCTCATTATGCAGCCAACGATCCAATTTTGAAATAATTTTGATTAAGATAGATTACATCGTCAATATGAAATAGATAAGTATGGGCTATTTCGTCCTTCAGACAGGAAAAAGCTGACCGCTTTCTATTTTTATGCACTCTATTTTTAGCCACAATGGTGCCACAGAAACTGACAAATTGAAAAGCGCTGCACGTGACAGACTTAGCCTCCCACAGTTCACTGCTTCCACTTCCTCGTGTGCATCTCTCTCTCACTCTCTCACACTCTCTCTCCCTCTCTCTCTAACCCTCTCTCTCTCATAGCCATCTCATTGAGAAGTTGGGTTTCCTCTTCCTCCCCCTCCAACATTGTGTCTCACTCTTTTTCCTCTTTCCATTCTTCCTTTTACCTGCCGTCTCATTCAAATCCTTTGCGCTCCTTCTCTTGCTCTCTCTCTCTCTCTCTCTCTCTCTCTCTCTCTCTCTCTCTCTCTCTCCTGCTCTTTCCATTCAGTCGTGAAACACCGACAACACAGTCACGTTTTGCTTCATACTTCGACAAACCCCTGAAGGCAAGCCATTCCAGGATATTTCACAGGCGAACAGCACACCACCTCTGTCACTCTCGGAGACGTGGGCACACACACACACACACACACACACACACACACACACACACACACACACACACACACACACACACACACACACACACACACACACACACACACACACACCATCGTGAGCATTTGCTTGCTTTTTGGTGTTTTGTTCTTTTTTTAACGTGCAAATCCCTCTAACCTGCCACAACTGATAGGGTTTTACCACACCGGGACGCTTTGTGTGTCGTTTGAAAATAAGCCGAGCAGCAACAAAAGCAACGGATGGGAATCGCTGAGGGCAAGAAAGAGCACAATTCATATAGATTCATAAATGTATGAATGTGCCGAAGCTAAAAATAATGGCAGCCTTATTTATTTATTTTCCTTTCCCGCCCCCCTGAGCGCCGCTCTCCTCACCCAGAATCATTCAGCTCATGCTTCTGCTTTGCTCTCCGAGGAGATGTGCTAAAAATAGAGGTGTTTCCCGTGCACGTTCCAGAATTATTTCCCTCAGTCTCCAGCCCGTCCTCCCACCCTCCCTCACTCATCCCTCCCTGTCTCCTCCTCCTTGCACGCACGGTCTTCATTCGCTTGCAGCCTCCTCTCAGACAGATACGCACGTAATCATTGAAGTTCGACACTTAATTTATTCTGCCACGTGTGAACGCACATGCACACACGGTTTGTGTTTTTTTTTTTTGTGTTCTCAGGGTAACAGAGACTCATTTAGCATGGTAACCTGCTGGAGAGCGTTGCTCATTTGTGAGCAAGATAAGCAGAAGACTCTCACATGCAGAGGGGGAAAACATCAACACTGTGCCCTTGGAGCTTATTTGACGAAAGCCTTTTTTGTCGATTTGATTATATTAATTTGCAACCTTTCTTTTTTCTTAAATAAATGAAGGGCTACATTTTGGAGGGATTGAAAGTGGACGTCAGCTATGTGAAAGGGTTTTCAGCTCTGGAGCGGCTCTTGAGTCTGTTGGTGGAAGGTTCCGCAAAGGTTTCACAAAATTCTATGTAAATAAACATCTTTTTAAACATTATTTACTCATCAGGGTATGTTTTAAAAGGACCAAACTGTTCAAGGTAATATTCAGCTAAGACAGACTCATTTGTTTTTTTCTGTCCAACATGCATGTCTCTCTCTATGTTTGATATGTGGGGAAAAAAACAACAACAATGTTTTCAATTGAAAACGAAAAACTTTCTATTTTTTTCAGATGCTTTCTCTTGCAACTGCAGAAAGAATCCGCCTATGTGGTCACCTTAACCGTGACCTTAACCTTTGCTGGATTTTGGGGGTCTGTTTCCATGACAACAGTGGTCGGAGCTACTGAAAATGCAACTATCTCTTTTTTTTTTTTTTTTTTTTTTTTTTTTTTTTTTTTTTTTTCCGCCCTTGTCCTGTTCGGCAGCTTGGGCCAACAATATGATGTGATTGAGAGCCTTCGGAGTCAGAACAGTTTTTGGTCTTGCAACAGGGAGAGACCTGGAGTCTCCTCCTGTTGCCTTCTCCGTTAGAAGCTGGCATGGCTGCCGTACACGACCGGGGGGGAACGCACAAAGAGAGAGAGAAGAGAAGAGAGAGAAGAAAGTCGAGGGGGGAGGGGGGAGGGGGGTGGGGGGAAGGGGATAACATACAATGTCCTTGTTGTGCTACATATATTATTTGCAATAATCACACTCATCCAAATACTTTCCAACTGTTATTAGATTGAACCAGCCTGAGCAGCTCTATCTAGACAGTAAGATGATTTCCTAGATTTAACCAGCCTGAGCAGCTCTATCTAGACAGTAACGTGAAGCAGGAACATGAAATAACAAAGAGGCAACAACAAAAGAGGAACATGATTTTTAAAGTTTGAGCAAATGATGACAGACAACAAGCAACTTCAGAAGCACCTTTCGTGAGGAGTGAAAGTGTGTGTGTGTGTGTGTGCGTGTATGTGAGTGTGTGTGGCTTGTCCACTGGGTGTGGCCGGAACTGTTGTGGGGGGACCCGTGGTGACACCCCGGGGTCCGAGGCCACCGCGCCCGGACACCGCCACCCCGGCAGACAGAAGCCCCCCAGGCCCGGTGAGACCCCAGCGAACCACCCCAGAGAGCCCCGCCCCCGCCCAAAAAGCACCCGACGGAGAATGCAGAGAGGAATCCCCCCCAGGCAAGAGGGGCCCACAAGAGAAGGACAAAGGGCACAGGGCCCCAGGCCCCGACCCAAGCTGCCAAGCCGAGAAAAGGCCGGAGCAGGGCCCCCGGGCCGAGCGGGCCGAGAGCCCCCCCAACCCCGGCGGCGAGTCCCACCGCACCCCCGGGAACAGGCCCACCCACCGCCCCCCCCAACCCGGCAAGGCAGAGACGGCCCCAGCCGCCGCGCCCCGGACCAGCCCCGCCCCCAGACCCAGGAAAGCGAAGCCCGGCGCAGGCCCCGGTCGGAGAACAGTCAACTCTACACCCCCAGGAGCCTCATAATCCACCCGCCCCATAACCCCTCCCCCCGGGTCTTGATTGGGAAACCCAACCCATGACCCACCCCACCCACACCCACACCCACACCCCCACACCCACACCCACACCCACACCCACACCCACACCCACACACACACACACACACACACGGAACGGGGGGGGGGAGTGATGACTCTCGCACCCTCAGGCCGCCGGCAGGGCCCCCTCCCGGCCACCGCAGTATCCCAACCTCCACCAATCCAACAGCAAGTGGAGAAGGAGCACCGCACCCCAGCCCCCCCACAAGCGCCACGCCCGAGGGAGCGCGCCCCCCGCACTCCAGCCGCACTCACCCCGGGCCGGGGCGGGACCCCAGCGGGAGGTGCTGGGGGGAGCCACGTCTCCCGCCCTTCCCCTGCCCTATATGTGTGTTGGATGTATGTAAGGGTGTGTTTTTGTGTTTTGAAAAGGTGGATGCGATGTGTGTGTCTATGGTGCGGTTTAAAATTGGGGGGTAGCGGGGCCCGGGCGTTCTACCGCTGACAAGCGGCAGAACCCCGAAAGCGGCTTACCCCCTCAAGACCCTGCATGACTAAGTGTGGTTAAAATTGTGGGTGGTGCAAAGTCGGGGGAGGACCCAGACCGCAATTAAGTAGCCTGGACCCCCCACCTAGGCACCGCCCCACTGTTCCCTATTGTGGGGTAATATAAGGTGAGGTAAGGCAGGGAGGGTTCTGAGGGAGGGGGTCCCCCCGTCGCTAGGACCTTGGCCCAGCTGGACCCCCCGCGCTGCCCCACCCCACCCCCCGAGCGGCCGGCCTAGGACCCGGGGGGCCACACCCCCCCAAACAAGGCGCCGCAAGGGGACCCGGGCAGGGAGCCCCCACCCCACCCAACGGCCAGACAGCAGAGTCCGAGACCCGCAGGGCCCAGTGCGAGCCCAGCCGGAGGCCAGTGGCCAGGGCACCCCCCCTCATTCGCCCACTCCACACAGCCCCACACCCCAGCCCACACACCCCAACCCACACACCCCAACCCACACACACACGCACACGCACACGCACACGCACACCCCTATCAGGCCCTGGAGGTCACTCTCAGTTAACCGCAACTATCTCTAAAACAGCGAAACAGTGGAACTTTAAGAAAATGCTCCGACTCTGTCTCAATAAAGTCACCTTTATTGACTTTGAGACAGAAACGGAGAAAATGCAATGTTTTCTGAAAAGGTGCTACTACGCATGCCCACCATGGCCATAGTAAATAGTTCTTCTGCACATGCTTGAGTAGATGGACGATAACAACAATGGCGGCCTGCAGCGTGTCATGACTCCCAGTCTGTATTCTCCTGGGACTTGGTAGTTTTATAGATGACAGTCACCCGGAGTAGCAATCCAACTTCGCCCTTCTACTCATTCTAACTTATTGTTCTCACGTGCACGTGTGTGGTTTCATCACAAAAACAACCAACAGTGCCCACTAGTGACTCTTTATAAAAACGCTATCATTTTCAGCATTTCTGCTGTTCCCGTGTCAAAATGTTTCTGAAACAAAAATGCAAAAAAAGCTTTCATATAACGGCGCTTAATCTGCTAGAAATGGCTAGAGAAAGGTGAAACAGCTAAAACAACAGAAATAGCAAAAATGTCTGACACTCCCAAATGACTAAAATTGTAAATGTGCAAAAATTTTATAAAATGTCTACTATAGCTTAGTAATTCAACTTTGTGTCATCATGATTTTGAATGTTCTATATGTTTTGTGGCTCCAGACAAATTATTTATTTGGTAGGACATTTTTTTCGTTTGATCATAAAGGTTGCAGGTCCCAGTTGTACGTCAATAATTTCAGTTATCAGTTAATAAATGTGCAAATTTAGTCTTAACGTGCTTGACTTTCTCTCAGTGTTGTGTTGTTTTGTGAAGGAGACAAAGACGCCACAAGATTTTGTGTCTTTTTTCTCCTGTTCTCTTATTGCAGAATGATATTCTATTTGCTATATTAACAAAATATGTAATATTGGTTTTATGACATTTGAACATATTAAAAAATAAGCAATAAACATGAGAATCTTATTTCCCTCAGCGTCTGTCGCCCCCTCTGCTCCTCCCACGCTCCCTGTCTTCTTCCTGCACGTACTCTCTTAATTGTCTCGCAGCCGAGTTGTCAGATGTGAACACGCACGCACGCACGCGCGCACGCACGCACGCACGCACGCACGCACGCACGCACGCACGCACGCACGCACGCACGCTCGCAGTCATTTAAGTTGGCCACTTAATTCATTCTGCCGCATGGATCTAAACAGAAAAAACAAGCATATAAATAAAGTCAAGTGAAATTGTAATTTCTTCAAGTTTAGAACATAGTGATGGCATTTGAATGTTTTGTTTTGTGTGGGGGAAAGAAAATAAGCAGCAGAGTAAATATCACAACCAACTCATTAAATTACAACAATTCACAGATGCAGAAATATCGGTCCTGTTATCACAAGAGTGAACTGCAGTTACTGTTTTTTTAAGTTCACAGTTGTGAAAAATTATTTTGAAATAAGCTAAAAGCAGACTTTAGTTGGAACTGACCCTGGTGGGTGACCATAAAAAGATTTCCTCACTCAAACATTACAGTTGTTATTGTAGATAGTCATAGCAAAGTTTGCATTTTTTGATGACTCAGTCGGCGCAAAGAAAAAAACCCGGTAATTAATTAGTTACTTTTAATAAAAGTTATTGCACGATTAAAAAAAAACTGCAGTTACCTTGGGGATTATCTTAGACTGTACAGTGAGCTCAGTCCAATGACTCATTCACTCATTATGTACAGTTGAAGTTACAATATCCATCCATTTTTAATTAATCTTTATTTCTAGAGCACTTTTCATAAAGTAATAATGCAGGACAAAGTGCTCCACATTAAAAAAAACAAAAAACCTAATATAGCATCCCTCCTCTGTAAGACAAGCACATTTAAAACCATCACATCTGCTGTGAGGATGTGCGAGAGCAGGAGCAAGGCATTCAAAATGTCAAAACGTAATGCATAAGAGCAAAGGTAAGAGAGATAAAACATGGAAGTAAAATCTGAGCGCTAAAAGAGACAAAGCAAAATGAGATAAAAACAAACAGGAAATGATTGAGCACAAAGGACATTACTAAAATGAGGTAATAAACAAACACAAATACATTTCACAGACGTGGGTTGTAGTAACAAAAAGATGCCTCACTGTGGGCTTTTGTTCTAACTTTAGGGCCGACGAGAAATCTTCTTCATCAAGACCTTCAGGCTTAGAAGACACAAAACAAGTGCTGCCAAACGAGTAAAATCTTTAAATGACAATAATCACCGAGTTGCTGTGGATTAAATTCGACGCCTTTAACAGTTCATGTTAACAATTTTACATTCCACGTTAATGTGGCCCTGGTACTCCTCTTTCTGTTAGCGACAAACTAACTTGTTGACATTGTCCGAGAGGTGACGCGTCAGTCAGGGGCTGTCTGCACCTGCAGTTTAAATCGGTCACAAACTTTCTCTTTTATGACTTAAAGCTTGAGCGAAAAGTATTTTTGAAAACATTTCAGGCGAGAAATCAGCTGTGTTGTTTGGAGTTCGAGGCAAAACTACTGCGCCTACTCACAGTGTTAATTAACAATCACAAGTCGAGAAGAATGACTTTGGGCTGTTTTGTACTTTTGGGCTTCACAGACTGAAGTCCATCTGTCTAATAAAAACTGGGACTGTTCCAAAATAAATTTTAATTGTCGTTTAAAGGCCACATTCTTCGCAGGCAGCTTCAAGCCAAGTTTTGAGAGAGAGTTATGGTTGAAGTGCATCCTTCGACCGAGTATTAGTATAGGATAAAAACAGCCTTTCTGGGGGGGTCTCTAAAAAGACAGGAAAACACTGTGTCTCCATTCAAATATTAGTATTTAAATATTCTGTGTTTTATGATGGACTTCCAGGCAGGAAGCCCTGCGATGACGCAGCAGCCAGGTGAAGTCTCACCCAGTGATTAATTCAGTTACACACGGTGACTGTCGGGTTGTTTTTCTTTTTTCAGTTTCTGTAATTTTGCACTAAAACATAAAATTAGGGGTCATGTCATTCATCATCTATCATATTACGAGTCCAACTCAATGGAGGTTTGTTTTTGCCTGTATGTGGCGCCGACACTAAAATGACTTTGACATCCCTGCTAT
This sequence comes from Lipophrys pholis, assembly GCF_963383615.2. Classification (NCBI taxonomy): domain Eukaryota; kingdom Metazoa; phylum Chordata; class Actinopteri; order Blenniiformes; family Blenniidae; genus Lipophrys; species Lipophrys pholis. The sequence goes on from NC_137628.1 coordinate 26,825,708, forward strand.
AAACTTTCAGGCGTGAGCCTTTTTTGAAAGCAAAATGATTCATTAAGTGATGTCGACAAAAAAAAGCTAAACTGACATTATGCCGGCAGCGGCAGAGTAGTAATCTAACCTTTATTTGAGGCTCCTCGTCTATCACAGGTAAACTGTGGATACAGCCTGATGCTATTTACAGTCTGATATCTTTCATGTTGCTGTAGGAGGACTTAGTTCAGGATTAATGAGACTCGCTTCCTCCAATAAACATTTTAGGTAAACAATAACATAGCTGTTTTTCACTGAGGATAATATAATGCCAGCTCTCAGGACACGACCCAACTTAAACTTTAATAATTGTTGCTCATTTTATCTTAGAACTGAGGAAAAGCTGGAGAATTGCTGGGTACAGGAATAGCTGACTTTATAGCTTAACTCTGTTGGGGTTAAGCTTGTAAGTTAATGGCAAAGTAAATTACCGTTAATGTTGCTTCGGACTGTGTGAGTTTAGGGGTAATGCCAGTGAGCTTTTCTGTATCGGTGAGACTATTTTAACAGATGGGTACGATAACTTTAAATTGCCCATTTAAGTGTCTGTACATATTCTCATTTGTCCAGGTAGAAGGCTTATTGAATCAGGTCAAAGGGATTTGGTCATATGGAAGAAACCCGTCATCCAAGTGGCTTCATGAGTTCAGGACACTACAAAGAGAGACAGTCAGAAAACAGGGTAGAAGACACTCGACACAGAGAGACAAATTGACAAATCACAAGACTGACGGGAGCACAGAAAGGGGCTAAGTCGCAAACACTCAAGATATAATTAGTTGGTAAATGTCACCCATTGACCAACTCGTGCAGACTTTAAAAAAAAAGGCACGATACACAAAACATGTACAGAATTGCAGCTTATTTTTGTATAGAATCGGCTTCTTCAATCAAGTCACTTTTGAGTCATTAATCAGATGGATAATAAGAAAAAGTATTAAGGATTAGATAATTACAATTAAGAGTCACAGTAGTGTCGTTGCTGCAGTACTTTATTAGCAGCTCATTGAGGACAAAGGTTAAAAGTCCTCTACCAGAATCCACACGGGAATATTTTTTGATTTAGGAGCCAGTTTTAGTTGTTGGTGTTCATCTCAAAGACATTGTCAATACCTTCCTGAAGGAAATTCGTCATTACACCCAGACAAACACGTATTTCCAACCTCACGATAGATAACCGGGTTTGTTGAAATCTCAGCGTCACGGAAACGCCAGAAGATTCCCCAAGCAAGATCCCGTTTGTACGCGCAAGATCCTTTCTTTTAGAAAGTCTGGATATTTAGGGGGTGCTGAATGGGTCAAATGTTGATATTTTCGCTGGAGCTGCTGTGACGCCATCTTTGATATCCCAGAAACCCTTGCAACAGGTTTCTCAACGATGACGTCAGCGAGAGAAACATAAACACAGTTTGATGGCTACAAATTTCGGTTTGCTTGTAATCATATCGACTTTGGTGCAATCGTGGGAAAGATTTTTTCCTGGTAGAGTATCTTAAAACTCCATGCCCGGAGGACCACAGCTCCGTTTTTACTCCTTGATGAAGTGGTGTGAAATAGATACTTTTTATCTTGACTAATAATTATCTTCTATTCTCTTTTTTAACACGCCGATTAATTATATTTGAAGTTAAGCAGTGAGGACCTCTTACACACTCCCCCACCCCCCCCACCCCTCCTCGCTGTCATGGTGATTTGTATTGAAAAGGTTAATTGAATTTTCTCATTCCCACCACATCCGTTTTTTTAATATACCTCTGCAAATATGCAGTCTTACACCAACAAATTTCTCCATGCAAAACTGACCCTTTTAAATTGTATGAACTTTCGTAAATTGCACAGACGAGCAGAATGCTCACATGACGCCCAATCTGTGTTTGACATGATCTCTTATATGAATGGAATACAGAGTGAGGTGTAAACAACTGATTACTCGCCATGCAAAATGTACTCGTGAGGAGGTGCTGAGTCATGCTGTTGTACCGTTTTTATACACAAACTAACTGATTCAGTACACCTGAGGTCAGGCAGGTAATTACACGGCTCTATTTTTAATGGCTCGTATTACATCCATAACCTGAGATTATTTATTTTCTTCATCAGAGATTTTATCGGAAGTATGCCAAAGATCACTTGTAGTAAGCCTCCTGTTAGTAACACCATAATGCAGTGACCACTAGGCACAAATTACATATCTCAATTTAAAATACATCTGATCATTTTTTATTTTTTTTGCTTATGCAATTCCATCGTTCACAACACCAACTTTCTCCCCATGGGTATAAGCCTCGCAAGGACACAGACTTTCAGACTTGCTCCAAGCTGACACCGTTACCAAATACGCTTCAGCACACTTACAGAGAGCACCGAGGGCCGGATGTGGCTTCGCCTGCAAGCTATCGAAGGTCTAACAGGAAGAATAAAAACTTTACTTTTATGGCATCGTAACATTTTATTACAGTTCAATATGCTTTCATCGCAACGGAGATCCTTTTTAAACAAGGATGTGTTGCACTACGAGATAGGTATGTGTGATTTTCTGTCACACCTTTGCTTACCTATTGCTCATTAAAAACGTTTTTATTGATTGAACATATTTTAACAGCTTCAGTGTAAAAAGCTTTGAAGAGCCATTCAAAAAGCCACTACAAGGAAAAGAGACGGAAGCATAAAGAACTTTGTTCAGCTGTGTCCGAAAATATTCACACTTCATCACACTTCATCACACAACAAATGCATTTTTAAATAAGAAAACTGTCTCTTTCCTCTAAGTAGCATTGTGTTTTCACATTATTTTACAGTCATACATTTGTGGGGACAAAGAAGGAAGTTGGATTGCTGTAACAGCTGACGCCCAACTATAAAACTGCCAAGTCCCCGGGGAATATGGACTCATGCGCAGTAACGGTGTTTTCAAAAGTTTGCATTTCCCCCTGTTTACATTGGAGCATTTTCAAAAAGTTCAGAACATTTATCCGGGCTGATTATAGTTTCAATCAAACCAGTTGGCTCTACAGAGAACAATCTGACACCTCTGTTTAGCACTTCTGTTAACTCCTGATATTATGCAACACTTTCCAACTATCGTATCTCTAAATTGGAGGAATTGAGCTTATCTCAAAGTACAACCGACACGTCTCTGCGGTGGACGCTGGCGGCGCTCTGCCTCGTCCCTCCGTGGGGATACATGAGCACCTGGCTCAGATTTCATGCCATTGGTTGACATTCTGTGCAGCGTTTAATGCACAAAATCGTCTCCTGCTCTTTCAACCAACAGGACGTTGAAAACAACAGTCCTTGCAAGTGCATTACATCTTTGGCAAATATTGACATGGCATGAAAAAAAATTTTAATCCAGAAAACAACAAAAACATGGTAAAGCAATCGACAAAGTATAGCTGCATCAAACCTGAGGATATTTGCTTCAGACCCAAGAAAGCTAACGAGTGTGTGCTGTCCAGTGTGTTGGAAGGAGCTTTTGTCATTCATTCCACCAGAGGGCGCTGCTCTAAATTAAGACACTGGTGAAATAGAAAGAAGAGGAGAAAGTCGACATTAAAGGCCCCTGCATACTCCCTTTTGAACCCATAAGAACAAGAAGAAAATTCGGCAGTGACGTCAGCCAGCAGCAGAAAAAAAAAGCTTTTTCGGCAGGACTGTTCATACTCCGATAAGAAGCTGCCGAACTCGCAGGCCACGCCCCCTCACAGCAGGCACAAGTCTGTGAAGCGGCGTTTAAACTTTTCAACTGCACAGTTTATTTCTGGCCTCCAGTGCTCTCAGAAATACATTTCTCTGAACTTTTTCAGTTATAAAAAAGTTTTTGTCCGAGCGCGATGTTAGTCCAGTTTTAACTACAGGAGCTGACAGCTGTTCGTGATGCGTTCAGGTGCATCACGTCAGCCTACACTCCGACATTTTAACGAGCTGCGGCGCTCGTACAGTAGCGCTGTTACAAGCTAAATATGATTAAAATATTATCGATAGTCATGAGCGAACTAGAACACGCATGCGCAGCACACGGCAGTGCAGAAGTTTCGGCAGTGCGGCTCCCACATAGTTCGGCCAGGGTGGTTGGCACAGCCGAAACAAATTTGTTCGGCCAGAAGGAGCTGGCCGAAGGAAAAGACGTCATTTTGTTCGACAGGACCCCGCACTGCCAAACTTTCGTCTTGTTCTTATGGAGTATGAAGAGGCCTTAACAATGCAGCCACGGCCGCACTAATGTTGATACAGAGAAAGAGGCCCAATCCGAGGCAGGTTTGCAGATGGCGATGGTCTGTGAAACTATTAATCACCTGGAGGCGTCACACAGCTGCTCTTTGGACACCATTTGGAATTCGCCTTTTAGGAGGCCAGTCCGTTGACTATTTCAAGGCCAAATCGGAAGAAAAAATACAAACATCTGTACTCACCAGAACATTAAGAAGTCATTCCTCTCCCCTGCAGACCTAGAGATAGTAATACATGATCATATGATCTTGGCTGGATTATTGTAATGCCCTATATTTGGGCATCAGTAAGTGCACTATTCAAAGGGTTTTAACAGGCACCGCGAGGGGTGACCACATTTCTCCTATCCTCTCTGCACTTCACTGGCTGCCTGTCAGTTTTAGAAAAGATTTTATTGGTACTGCTCGTCTTTAAAGCCTTGAATGGTCTGACTCCTCCATACATCAGGGATTTGCGAACTCCATGTAAGCCAGACGGTTGCCTGAGATTCTCTAGCAGGGGCCAACTAATGGTACCAAAAACAAGACTCATGACCAAGAGCGTCAGAGCCTTTGCTGTTGGGGCCCCTCGGATCTGGAACTCCCTGCAAGACGATATTAGACAGGCAAAGTCAATATCCTATTCTAATTCTAGTCTTAAAACTACATTTTATCACTTGTGTTTTTTAAACTGAAGTTCTTTGTTGGTAATGTTTTTTCTGATCCCTATTTTTTTGTATTCATCTGTATTTTACTGTTGTAAATTTTATTGCGGTTTTAATGTAAAAGTACTTTGGAACTGAGCTTGGAAAAGTGCTATACAAATGAAGTTATTATAAAAAATCCATTATCATTAAATGAAGGGATACATAACAGTCAGTGGCAGAGCTGGCTGGTTTACCGGCCTGGGCGAACAGCTTGTTATATAAAAATAGACCACATAACTGTTATTAACAGTGTTATAACAATGAAGGAAGCACGATTGTCAATGAATCTTGAATGAGTTAAGAGTGATGGATAAAAGAGATGTGCATAAATCCTGAAAAGTAGGAAGGTATGCTCTGACACTACAGGAAATTACAGGAAAAGATCATTTATTTTGCCGGTGACGACGTCAAACCAATAGCACAATCGACATTAACTCCACCAGTTGGTCAAGCGTTACATTTTAAGCCATGTGCTTTTTGAGGTAACTCCCGTTTTAGGCCAACACCCTTAACTTTTCACTTTCAAAGGAGTTTTTAATTAGAAATGCCTGGAGCGTGTTTGTCCATCTCCCACAGGTAAGTTTGTGAGTAAATTGAATTTGCATGTGATTGAGTTTGAGTGCGCACTACCACCAGGTTAATCCGTTCTCTGTTATAAGCAGCAATAACCACCCGAGGGTAAGATTCTGTGGTTACAACACCTAGCCCATTATTCATTTTCATATTGTTTCCTCATTAGTGTCAGACAATAAGATGAAGTGCGGACAAACTATGGACAAAATTCACGATTCTGAGACAGTCTAACTGATCCCCTTATATTAGACCACAAATTAGTTTTTGTGTTTTATGTGCCCCAGTTGTTTGATGTTGCATGTCTATTGAGTCTCCTACGAAGAATTGGAAGTTTACTTAGATAAATTGCTATGACCCACAAAAAAATGGAGCATCAACAATGAAAAATTAGATCTGGAGTACATTTCATTCATCATAAGTATTTGGTGTAGTGGCCATATATGGCATTAGAGTTGATTAATGCTGACCTTCCTTGTACTATTGGAATTCCATCTCAGTCAACATTAACTCCTTCATGCAAATTGCCACGAAATAAAGACCAGGTTTTGAGAGATCACTGAAAGTCAGACCAGAGTAATTGAGCACATTTATCACAGTGGGCAAAGGTGAACGTATCTTGTGAATCTATATTTAAATTGGTGATTTTATGTTGGTTGTCCAAAACGATTCAATACTTTACATCAAAAATAGGCCAGGAACTACAAATGGACTTTTTGCCAAAGTCCAGTTTGCATAATGACTGAAAATTACTACTTTAGTTCCACAGTTTAAAAAAATGTAAATTAAAAATGTTGTCCCTTAAGACATGCATGCAGTACACAAACTCCACCCAGAAATCCCAAACTCTAATAAGAATATAACAGCCAGAAGGTTTTTCTTGCTTGTTTCTTGTTTATGCTAAGCTAGCCTGCTCTCACGTTTTACACCCACACTTCGAGCTGGGACAACAGTAGCAAGAAAAAATGTTGTTTTTTTTACCAAAATGTTGAACCACAGTTTCAAAGAGAGACACATTTACCAGCCAAGATAACTGTAATTGCAAAAATGCAAATGCAGCGTGTACTTCCTCAACTCCCTTTGTTGTTCTTTTTATCTTCCCTAAATTCATCTTCTTTCTCCTCTGGCTTAATAACATAAAAACTGTGCCTGAGAACAGTTCTACAGCAATACTCCTACCAACAGTTTTACTTTCATGAGACTGGTATGAAAAGAAGAAAAAAAAATTACAAATAGGTTTCTATCGGACTATTCAGGAAGAAAGAATAGATTCAGATCGCGCTGCAGCCTGGGCCAAATGGAAGCCATTTGCTATTGTTGGAACAAGTTTATCTCCTTGTGTGCACGTGCACGGGAACGCACGTACCATGACCCAGATATCCTCTGATGGAGGTAAACGTGGGATTAAGAATAATTTACCCCGACTGACAATGTTCAGCAGAGTGATAAAGAAATCCTCAAGCCACTGTCGGATTAGGGAACCCACCTGTCTTTGTTTTCTTTGAACTTTTTGTAAACCTGTCATGTTGAGCTCGCTGGAGTAATCTCGTTGCAATCCCTCAGTCGTAACGATTGGCCGCCCCTTGTGAAACTACAGCAAAAATAAATTGCACTACTCAATATCACAGGCATTTAATGCAGAAATACATATTTAATATGAACTTAGTATCACTGATGGGCAGTCAAACCATTACTGTAATCCAATTACTTTCTTAAAGTAACGAGTAAAGCAAGTGATTACTTTTGCAAAAACAGTAATTAGATTACTTGCCCACTGAATGGATGTAAATGTTAATAATTTGGAAAACTGTCAGGAGAATTTCAATAATTTTACTGCTGTATTTTATTCACATCTATTCGAATGAAGGAGTACACACACAAAACATTTTTTATTTTATTTTGTATGCTGAAGTATGAAAAACATAATGTAACAGAAGAAATATTTGCTTTATGTCATTAAAACATGGTGCAATGTGCAGGAAATGAGTTTAAATGTTCAACAATTTCCTTCAAGTCAGGGACTGTTGCATTTAATTGAATTTTTTCTTGATGCCATGGGCATAAAGTTAAAAGTTTGAAACAAACAAAAGAGGTTTGAAAAGAAAAAGTGTTTCATTTGATTCAGTTTTATATGATGGAATCTGCAGAACAAATAGAATGAGTGTGAGAGATCTAATACTTTACAGCGTATTCAAGTTGTGCATCATATTTTTGAAAAGTAACTCACGTAAATTAACAAATTACTTTTGAAAAATGAGTAATCAATGACCTGGATTACTTTCTCAGGGGAAATAATCAGTGATCAGTAACTAATTACTATTTCCAATTAGCCTTGGCCAACACAACTCAGTATATATGTACAGGGGCACCAGTTTCTAGTGAAATCTTATAGAAGACCCAACTTCTCAGAATCATCATTTATTAAAAAGAGAAAATCTTTAGGGTGGAACTCCAGGAAAGCCAGCTCAAAACCAAAGTTTCCGGAGAGGAGAAAGAAAAACTTGGAAATTGAGCCTACATACGGTGCGATGACAACACCCGTGCAAGATTTGGTCTTTACATGTAACTTGTTCAAAGCGTGTGATTGTCAGAGTCCTCTGGTGAGACTGGATCAAGGAGGCCCAGGAGTGTATAGGACCAGATGGCTCGAGGTAGCAGGGGAGCGTAGAAAGCAGAGATGTCTGTATCTACATCAGACACTCAAAGAAGGGACATCATCAAACTGTGGAAGAATCATCAGGGCGGCTGTGGACATAAGCCCGGCACGTCTCCAGCTGGGTCAAATAATTGAGGGTGACTTGAAACATCCTCTGAGCCCATGATGATATGTTCAAGTTGCATCATCTAAGATTTCAAGAAAACCAAACTAAACTTGTATTTCACTGATATAGCACTTTTCCACTGCGTAAGCACTCCCCAAAGCGCTTTGCGCTGTTAATCACATTCACCCATTCACACACACACACCAGTGGAGGCGCGGCCATGCAAAGAAACGGCAACCGTCCGATTGGACAGAGTCCACGTGACGGTAAAATCGTTATCCGCCGCTGTGCGGTCGATCGCGCGCAGACCAAATTTTGTGACTGCGCAGACTGTGTGCCCCGACTGCGCATGCGCCAGAGCCGACTGGGCGCTTGTGTGAGGTGATCCACCATCTCCCCTTCTGTACAATCACAATGTCAAAGCAAACAAAGTGAGCCAGACCACTCAGATCTCCTGGAGTGAAACATAAACTACTTGAGGAAAGACGGAGAACGCCGCGACGAGAAGTGGAGATATTTTCAGGATCGTTACGTTACGCTATGGAACGCACACTGGAGTGAGCCCAGATTGTAGTATGAACACAAATGTGTGGGCACCCATGCGCCGCGCACAGTCTGCAGATACGCAACGCAGAAAATATGGAGGGGCCTTAAAGTACAAAAAGAAAGACACAGAGTACACAAAAGAAATTATTTTTGTTTTAACAATTCCATCATCTGTTATGTCTGATTCTACATGTAAATCTGAATAACTCTTGAAATTTAATTTAGTTTTTGCACAGAAATGTAAAGAAAAACATCTGAATTACCACCAAGAGCCAATGAATGATGTTGTATTATTTCGATCATGGCAATTCCCAATGCAAACTGATTACTTTCAATCCATTTAAAAACATTAAAACTAGCATTTTTGCTCACGAAACTGGTTGCTCTGAGCCTTTTTCAATAAGCAAATGGAAAAAATGGGTATACATTTGCATGTGCACAACAGAGAATGCACAATGACTTTGGAGCGAGTGAATGTATTGCCATTGTTTTCCAGATTACATTTCTCTGCCTGGACGTCTTGGGAGAAATCCAGCGCTCATCTAGTCCATCCCCCAGCAAGAGGCCTTTGAGAGTTTCTATTGTGAGCAGCGGAAGACAAAAATGAAGCCGTTATCTGTAAATAGAGTCTGCGAACCAGAAGCAGAGCAGAGCAGCGATCAAAAGACAATTTTCTTTCTGGTATTGTCAGTTTTTTTAAAGAAATAAAACTGGCAAAGAAACGCGTAGAATCTAGTAAGGTTGGTATTTGAACATTTGCCGATGTGAAAGAGTCGACCTTTACCCAAAATGTTCTGCAGAATTGTATCTCTTTTAGGGAAGTAGTCCAATGTGCTAACGTGATGGACAAGGCAGACAATAAGAGTCTGAAGTAATGCACACTCAAGGCCTCTGCATACTTCAATAAAAAACCCACGAGAAGAAAGAAAGTTCGGCTGTGACATCAGCCAGCTGCAGAAAAAAAAGAGTTCAAACTCCAAGAAGAGGCTGTAGAACTCGCGGAACTCATGGCAGGCAAGTGTTTAAGTATTTAACTTTTCAACTGCATACCTTATTTCTTGCTTCAAATGTTTTCAGAAATACATTTCGCTGAAGTTTGTGTCCGGGCCGCCATGTGGGTCTGGGTTTAACTGCAGGGGCTGACAACTTTGAGTGATGCATTCAGGGGTGTAACTTCCCACTCTGACATGGTCACAAGCTGCGGGACTCATACGGTAGTGAGGCTACATGCTAAACAGGATTACAATATCACGTGTGTGATGCCCAAGCGATCAGCCATACCATCTCTTGCCATGTCAGAGGGCGGGTTTGACTTTAGGTAGTGTACGCCGTCATTAGTTTTTTGTAGTGTCATGAGTTTTTCCCCCTTGTGTCTTAGCTGGTTTAACCCAGCCACTATATATACTCCCTCATGACTCATCCTGTTAGGTCAGTTTGTTGTGTTAACACCTCGGTTTGTTAGTTATTTTGAGTGTGTTTTGTTGGCCTCTTTTATGAGCAAGGGAAACTTGTTTGCACTCACATTTTCTGGGTTAAATGAAAACCCCTTTTTCAATAATCTCCTGTTTTCCTCATTGCTTAACTGCTTGGTCCACGACAGCTAAACACAACTCCGTCACACTCATTTACCACATCTGAAGACACTTTATATAGTAAGGTTACAACCTTTAAAAATTACAGAATGAAACCTAGCAAATGACTCTAAAGCCAGAGTGGTGAGATTTGCTCCTACTCAGTAAGTGCTAGGAAACATAACTACGTCTCATCGGAGGTACACTCCTTTGGTTCCTTTTGTCTTTGCTGAGTCGTCATGGCAATATTCTCGTGTGGATGTTCTATCAACATTGAAGAAATAAAGTATATTTCTGTAAAGGAATTGCTTCTAAAGTCTCCATTCATAAATCCTAGTTTTCCTGTATTTATTTCTTTTACTTTCTTTACTGGCAGGCCACAGTATGTGTGCCAGCAGGACTGTGTGTCAGAAGTGTGGTCAGCAACACCGAGCTCCCTGAGGGAATCGTCCTCTCTCCCTTTCTCTTCACTCTCTACACCACAGACTCAAGCTTCTGCACCAAGACCTGTCATCTCCAGAAGTTCCCAGATAACTGCAGCCGTTGGATGTGTGTATGAGACCGAGTACAGCGCGACTGTGGACAAATATCTGCAACTCAATGTGACCTAGACCAAGGAGCTGCAGGTGGACCTGAGGGAGAACAAGCTGTGGGTGTATTTATATTCTATTTCATTCCATTACTATTTTAAGTTAAAACTTAAACTTATCAAATGACTGCTCGTTTAAAAAAAAGACCTAAACATGACATTGTTTTAGTCACTATGGGTCCGGAGCCAAGTGTCAGTTTTTGTAAAGACGCTTTCACCCGAAAACAGATAAGCGGGAGAAAAATGGATGGATGGATGGATGGATGGATGGATGGATGGATGGATGGATGGATGGATGGATGGATGGATGGATGGATGGATGGATGGATGGATGGATGGATGGACGGACGCAACAGTAACATAATAATTTCTTTCAGAAACAGAACTGGTCAAAAGCTGAATACAAATTATATTTTGTCATTTGTCTTTTTTTTTTTTTCCTTTTCTGAAAGGTGAGCTGTTGATTAGCTACACAGCAGACGTCTTCAGTCCAAAGTGACAGATGTACCTGTCATAAACGTCTTGGAAAATCAGTCCTTATAATATGTGGGAGGGTTTTAGTGCATATAAATTTATAGCAATCTGACATACTGTGAATAATAAAGACAGAATGCCATGATCCTGGTCTTCTGCTTTGTATTCTGTCCTATGTCATGCTTTGTCTTTGTCTTCACTGTGTATCTGATAACCTCATGGTGTTGGTGTTGCAGCGTTTCATATCTAATGTTGTTTTCCTGTCGTCCTTCATTGAGCTTGTCACTTATCTTTTTATATTCTTTTTTGTTCTGAACTCAGTGAAATCCCAAAGCAATGAAAGCAATTAGTGATCACCATTTGGATCCTTTCTTCACAAAAACATGATAAAGGTGTGGACAGGACGATGGAGGATAAGACAGGGTGAAAGAATAGCGTGCACATACATCAGAGATGACAAAGAAAAATACGAAACACTAAAATGCGAATAGTCGTCAGAAATGTGTGGAAGCCTCGCCGATAGAAAATGGTCCAGCAAGGGAATGAAAGTGAGACTGTAGATCATTAGCAATCTGAAAGGTGCAGAAGAATGGTACATCCCCCCCTGGAGGAATCTATCAGTTCCTGTCAGGTTTTACAATGGAAGCAGCCCAGCCAAGGTGAGGCCGGCATGTGAGCATCCACCACCAGCAGGATAATGGAAGCAGGCGTCCAGTGGCCGGTCCGCTGTTTGTTGTCAGCTGTTTCTCATCTAGTTGTCTACCACCTCCTGGGTGTAAAGTCTCATTCTGTCTTTCTTTCTTTGTGTTTTCTTTTCGGGTGCTCCGTTGGAGTTCATGTAATAGAGATCTTTTTTTTTTTCTTCTTCTTTTCATGTCTTTCTGTGCATAAGTCCTCAGTTCAGGGATACTCTTGGACTGAGTCCAACCCCTTTGAACCATGTGTTAGATAATGACAGATAGACTCAAACTCACCCACAAGCACTTGTGACTTTTATTAGCTTGTATCAAAGGTGCCATGTAAATGAAGTTTATTTGGTTGATTGAAATGCACAAAAGCTTAGATATCTGTATGTTCACTGATTATCGATAATGGCACACTATTAAACATAACCCAGCATGCTATTAAACATAAGCCTGATTGAACAGTTTCCACCCATTTTACCGAGCTGATATAATTGCATCCACAATAACCGAATAAACAAATTTGGTCCCGACATGTGAACATCTTATATTGTTCACATTTCAAACTAACAGCTAATAAACCTTTTCTTTCTTCTCCCCTGGGAGGCGTGTGGTGCAGAGTTTCTTGTCCCATAATGCACTACAAGGATGACGCCTGTGACCCCGTTGCATGCTTTGGTGCACCTCTCCAGGGAAAACATTAAATCTTTCATGCACAATTTCCTTTTCAATTATATACCACTTTCTATCGCCTGCCACTGTGCTTCTGGAAAATCACCAGTCACACCAAGACAGCTTTGAATTTGATTGAATCCCACAGTGACAAGATTCCTGATTATTGTCTTCAGATAAACACTTTTCAGTTATGGCATACATAAAGTAGAGGAACTGCAGTCCCTTTCCGTATTGCATTTTATCTACTATAAATAATCTGATAATCAGACGTGTTCAATCCTTTTTAGAAAATATCTTTCTCCTTAGGTAACATCCAAGATACTAAAAGTAATTACTCTCACTGAGTACCTATGAGTCGTAACTAAAGTGAAAAAGGAAACTTGAGTAAAATACATGCAACTAATTCCAAGGTAAAATACACTTGTTACTATCAAACTGAAAATTACACCCAATCTGCCTGGATATGTTTCTGGTTGAATGATAAAGGCCACTTGATGAGCTGTACTGCAGCAATAGTACCCGAAAGTACCATTACAACTGGACTGGTAGTATTTAAAAATGTAAATGCAAACAAGGACTCAAGCAGGAATGAATGACTGTTTGGTTAAGTGACCAGTTTTGATAATACACACAGCAATGATAGTTAAAACCAGGTGTGGTTTTCATTCTTGCTATGTGAACTCATGTCTCTTAAATACTTTGAATAACAGAATGGTCACATGGACATACATCTATTGTTGCCTGTTCAAACAGAACATGGAAAAAATCTGCATTACATGTATGTGTTTCTCGTAGAAGTCATTTCACAACTCTATGTTTCAAAGCAAACAGACCCAGAAACTAATTCTAGTTACAGTACTACAGAGAATCACACTATGGTTAAAAGTACTACAATCAAACTCCAACCAGCAAATGAAAACGACCTGCACTTGGTCGATTACATGAGGCAATATCATATATCCCATAATGATTAAAGTGAATGTGTTAAAATGATACACCACAGGAAGAAACACTGAGCAATGCCTTTGTTAAAAAGAAAAATCTGACTTATGGTGCAAAGCAACAGTGAAAAGTGAAATCAGCAGAGCAAACTCATATCAAAGTGATTCACACCTCATATCTCAGAAGGGATTAGCAGTAATTCCGAGAAAGACAAAGTTGTTAGGGTAATAACAATAGTCTCCTTTAGTAAACCAGTCTTTTTCTTTTTTTCTTTCAAAAGATAGAGTTTGATGTCATGTGGTTGTAGTTATATGCTCGACTGGACTTTTTCCTCACTGTGTCCCTCTGTTTTTTTTTACCACCTCTTTTGTCAGTTTTAATAGGGTGATCATAATTCTTGGGTATTTTACAGGAGCTGTTCTCTTGAAATGCAGTTGGCTTTACTTGACCCTTCCTTTTGATGAAAACCCGTGGCACCTCTGTGAGTAGGGTAGGTGTAAAGTGCTTTTGATCCACTGCCACACATTAAAAAAGTATCTTTCTCTCCAAGACTGGCAGAGGCCACAATCATGAAGTGATTATTTAGTCAAAATATTACCATATGAAATAGAGGAGTGTTGACTTCAATAACACCATAAATATCACAAGTCTCAACATAACTCAAGGGTAGAATATCATTATCTTTTACTGAAGTCAGCATGTTTTTCACAATATGTGTAACATGCTCCTGGAAACTCATGCCCCTCTGAGACTGCAACCCCAGGCCTCCCACCGAGTCTGAAGCACCAGGGACCTCTCGTCCTAATTATTATGAGATCGGCTTCAGCTGTGTCCAATGAGATTGAAAGATTGAAGGCACCGAGGTGTGGAGCTTCCACTCTTATGACCGGTGAAACATTATTTCCAGCAATGAAGGAGGAACATTTGTTGGATCCTTGAAAATTCAGGCCGTCGATTAGAGGCACAGGTACATAACATAAATTATGTATTGTAGATTTGTGTGTGTGATCTCATTCTAAAAACAACCAACAGCGTCAACTCATGGTCTGCCACGCTAACTACATAGTTTCCAGTGTTTCTGCCATTGCCACGTAAATCGACGTTGTTATCAAAATGTTGCTGCGTCTTCACTTGAAGATGACTAAAGCAACAAGTTAATGGAAAGTTCTGTAACTGTAAATGTGTTATTCATTTCCTACTAATTCTAATCAGTTACTAGTTATTTCTTCTTAAAGTAAAGGTCTTTGTGTCACTTTATACTGTGTTATTCCCAACATGGGAAACAAGTCATTTGTCTTCAATATTTGTCGATTCAAGTAATTTCTTTTCATAATAATGTTGTTACAGCTTCCAGACCCAAAACCTGATGAGGAGACGAAGTGCACTAAATAACAGTTATTCATTAAAAAAAACATTGATCCACTGGAGAGGTTTGAGGACGATTGGGGCTCGGGCAACTGATGTTGAGAGGCGGAGATCCCGTGGCAAACAGTGGAGGTGAATCTGAGCACAGGAGGACAAAAAAATCAAAGTGCATCCCACGGGCCAATGGTGGCCATTTCTTGTGGTCCACAATGAATTATAGTTGTAAGTTTTAATTCAACTGTGCATTGCTTTGAAGGATGGATCTCTGGTCTATAAGCTAGGTCTAGAAATGAGCGGTAATTACAGGTGTGGCCTGTAGGGGCGCTGTGACTCACCAAATGCACGAAAAATGCACGAAAAAAGGGTGGTAATGACATCATCATTTTCCGCAGAGTTGCTTCTTGCCCATCTACACCTTAAAGCTGAGCCCAAAAAAAACATTAACCCATTTTCGGGATCCTAAAACTGTGTGTTTAGGTGAAAACGGCATTCTCGTGTGGACAGACGGCCCGAAGACTGTTTGTTCTAAATAGGTTTTTACATATATTCTGAAATGGACTGCACACGGGATTGTTATATCCCAAATTTGAATGTAGAGGGCAGAAAACCCTATTGTGGATTCCGTGTACATTGCAATGTTCTCAAGGTTTTGCCAGGTTTAGCCTCATTTATTAATTAAAATGTATTTATTGCACGTAACTGAATACCCACCAATTAATGTAAGTTGTAAAGATGCAACCAGGTCATGAAAACGGAGGTCGTTTTTTTATCTTTTGCTCTACACACACACACACACACACATACAAGCACATGTACACAAACGCACACACACAAGCTTTAAACACCAACCCCATCACTGTCTCACCCGCAACATGCCTTAACTATTAAAGGGCGGTTCCAAGAACGATTTCTGCAGAAGGTCAAGGATATCACTGGCTTTAATCTACCAGGACAGGAATTATACAGGCCCAGTTAACCGTCACCAGCCAATAATAATACCACATTGACCTTAAAATCCTGAGTTGTGGGTGTCCAGTTTCTTCCTTTCAGTGGTGGTCACTGTTGCCTGACACTGATACTGAGAGGCAATATGATTCACCAATAGGGTGACTCGGACATTGATGGGGGTCATAGAGTGAGGACGGTAAAGTAGTTTGGTACAGTCGGGACCCACGGGAAGAAAGACTGAAATAATGTGAGACTGCTCAAGCTGCTGTCCATCGTGAGCTGACTCTAAATCAAGTTAGAGGGAATCAGCCGCAGGCTAATATAGATGTAGTTAGATAAAGGAGAACAATGTCTTTTATACACTTACAGGCTCGTGTGCCCATGTTGTTGATTAAAGAAGATTTTATTATCCTTACATTTCACACGGACAATTCTTTATTAGTTACTCGCTAGTAATGCTGACATGATAACATCACGTAGTTACTGCAGATTTATTGGCTGCACTGTGAAATTCCAGTTTCACCATTTCTCGAAGGTGCTCGAGTGGATTAAGAGCCGGAGACTTTGAAGGCCGATGAGGTTTTAAGAAACTACGTCCAGAATCTTTCACTTTGAGAAGATTTGTGCTTTTGTGACTGGTGTGTTATTCAGCTGGAAGTAGCCAACACACTATCAGCTAAAAAAACAAAAACACTAGTGTGGATGGATCCAGGCTCTCGTGTCGCTTAAATCGAATTCAGAGGCTCTCATCTGAATTAATTCTTTCTTTTCCTAACTGGCAGGAGTGGCACCAAGTGAGAGCTTCTTCTGCTGCTGTAGCACATTGGTCTCAAGGTCAGAGGGGTTGTGGTTTCAGAGATGGGCACACCTTGCTTGAAACAAGAGGTTATTTCAGTTATCGTTGCCTTTCTACTGCCTTGAACCAGTTTGGCCGTTCTCCTGACTGAAAGGCATTTTGGCCTAAAGAACTGTGACTCATTTTCTCTCTAGAGATCGTTTAGTGTAGAAATCAACAGTTTCTGAAATACTCAGACCAGCCTGTCGAGCACCAACCACACCACCTTCCGAGTCGCTTAAATCTCCTTTACTTTCTTTGTTTGCACTTCAGAAGTTCTTGTCCAACCATGTCTTAATGTCTAAAGACATTAAGTTACTTTAAATGTGATTGGCTGTTAGCTATTAGTATTAACCCGTAGTCCAAAAGGTAATGTGTAAGAACAATTGGAAACTCTTAAATAACCTCCTCGCACAATAGACTCGCTCAATGCTTTTGCTCATTAACATTCCCCCTTCTGAAACTCATACTAATAATAATAAATCAACATGAATGAATTAAACGGCTTTCAACTGTTAATCTAGGGTATAATAGGAAAATGATGGGAAAACATACTAACAGTGAATAATAGAGTCGGTTGTAATTTTTGATTACAAGTGTAAAAAACAATGAAAAAAAGAATAAGAAACAAATCAATCATTAAAAGTGAGCTGAACGCAAAGGGAATTTCCTCAGTGGATTGCAATATCGTCAGCTTCATATTCACTGACCAAAGGATCTGATCATTTTCCATTTTTCTCGCATGAAAAAATCTTCAGCATTCACAGCGTGCAGCCTGAATTTAAATCATTTTGCTCTTTCACAAATGCAGCTCTTTTATGGCGACACATTGGAGATTTCCATCTTGCAGGTAGGAGCCATTATGTGAGAGCGATGTTGCAGCTGATGTTTTTCATGAGTGAGTGCTGGCTGCTACATTTAAAAAAAAAATGTATTCCCTAAAGCTGAAATAAAATGTGAATTAAAGAATAAACTGTGTATTTCAGAGTGTGTTGCTTCTTGTATTTCTGGTTTCCGCAGTTTTCTCACTGAAACAACACTCAGATTATGTAAATCTGTGTTTGTATTTGTGCTTCTAATTTCAACCTTTAAAATGTCACGCTAACTACATAGTTCTGCCATTTCCACGTAAATAGAACGTCTATTTCTGTGGAAATGGCAGAAACACTGAAATGTTGCTGACAGTTCTCTTTTTTTTAATCTCTTTGTATCTCTTGTCTGAATCTCGCGATTGCCTCTGCACACTTCAGGTCAGTGTTCAACACATCGACCACTGTTGTTCCCCCATCGAGGCATCGTTAATTCAAATTCTGATGAAAGTTCTGCCAAGACGATGTCGTCACCTCACAGGTGTGGTATACAAACTTGATCCAACATGCAGGCCAGAGGACAGGTGTTGTGCTGGTCTCACAACACGGCCACTCTCACTTCAAGTTCATCATTTAGCACAATGATAGACAGAAATTGGCATGCAAGTCTGCTAAAAAGAGCCACTGTCTCTGTAGGGAATGTTTCTTTCACCGCTACAGGCGGGCCCCAAACGTCTGTTTTGGCAGAAGAGCCTGACAACCCTCTCAACTGCAGACTATGTGCTCATGTTTGGCCTCCGCCTCATGCTGCTGAGAGTCCAGCTGGTTTAAACACGCCAAGAAATTCTCCACTTTTTCATTAAAACGTCATGAAGATTTGTCAAAGCCCTGATGTGCATGTCAGTTACAGGAAGCGGGGCTCACTTTTCAGTTCAATCACTCCATGATTCACGTGTCATTCCAGTTTTACAGTATAATGAACAATATACACACAAGCACAATTTAAGCATCTTGTAAATTCTTCCACTATCCAGTTTGAATGTTAAGTTCTGTGTTTCTTATTCAGGAGATTTACTGTCAGTGGTTTTACTGATTAACCTTTTTTGTACTCTTAGATGTAACAAAGTACAATTCGTGTGTTCTTGGTTAGGTTAAAACCGTGTTTTGTTTAGTTTTTTCCCCAACACAAATCAGAGGTTTTACAACTCTTAGGACCAAAAGGGTCGATTTTGTTCCACCTGGTTAATTTGCCTGGAGCGGTAAAATATGTTTAACTTTTAAAACAGACACATCAGTAGACATTGTGTAGAACTAAGTTTTGATATTTTACCAAACTAATCTTTAATGCAATTTCCAAATTACAATTAAGACAGGTAAACATGTCATTATTCAAACTAACAGTTGTGCCCATTTTGGCTGTCATAGAAATGGTGAAAAAGTGAAAACGGTGCTCATAGCCACTGAAAATGCAACTTTTTGAAAAAGGCTCCGAAGTGGAACTTTGCTAAAACGCTCCGACCCAGTCTCCATGGAAACGGAGGAATACACATGATGATGATGATGATTTTATTGTCATTATACATTTTCAGTACATCTTGCCTGAAATACTGCTTCTGCACATGTGCACCATTGCAGAAATAAATAGTTTTTCTCCACATGAGCAGACTTGGTAGTTTTATAGTTGAGAGTCATGGGTAAAGCTTGGTTGTCTGTCCATACAAAAGTCTGTGTACCTGCCATTTTTATTGCTTATAGCATATTGCTCGATGCGCATGTGTGTGTGATTTCATAAAAAAAAAAAAAAACAGCAGCACCCACTAGTGGCCCTCCGAAAAAATATTGTTTTCAGCATTTATGCTGTTGCAATGTAAATGGAAAACTTTTCAGAAATGATGTAATAAAAATAGGGCTGTACCCTTATTTATTTATTTTGCAGTTTTAACCTTTAGACTGTTTGATAACATTTTAGCCGTGTCAGCTGTTCAGCACTTTCACCAACACTTTTGTTGTTTGGTGACATGCTAGGATGTGACACATATTTTAGATGATAAACTGTTGATATACTACTGAGGCATTCTCAGAATTTGTCATCCACAATAAATGCTAAATGAGATTTCAGTGAAAAATTTAAATTCAGATGAAGATGTTTACTCATACATACAGTATTCTGGTCAAAGTTACAGGAAGTCGTTAATAGAGCCACATGGAGCTTTCAAACTGTGGGTTACAGACCCCTATGGAACAGATATCAACAACGCAGGCTGTATTGTTGCGTGCATCTTTGACCGCAGTTTCATTTAGTGACACTGTCTTCTACGATGTTAAGTGACTGAGTGGACTAGTGAATCTCAGGTTGGATCTTACCCAGCAGATGTGCAGAACAGTGTATGTGGAGTGTTTCGGATGAACGGTTTGCTGACGCTAATAGAGTGAGTATGGTGATCCATGGTGCCCGGAGCAGGCAAGAGCTGCAGACAGCAAACACAAGCACATTCTATTGATGCAAATTGCAATGTACAAAAAAAACTAAATCATGACTACTCCCTCGTGCCCATTCTCCTGCCGCCATTACCTAACATTGCAGTGTTATCATGTGCAGCCACATGCTGCATGGATTCGGACACAGTTTCTAGACTCTGCAAATAACTCAGTGCTCCAATGGCTTATATCCGGTTAAACATGTGCGGTAACGGTTTACTAACATGACCTGTAAATACTGCATCAAGTCACTTTGGACAACCATTGAAAATTTCATTTGAAGCAAATGGAAGTCATGCAAGAACATGGCTGGTTTTCTGACCTATTACCTTCAATCTCTACCCATAGCACACAGTGTGGTGTGACAGTTTATTCAAAACTAGAATAAACATGCAAACTATGAAATAACTCATGCTCGGTCATTTGAATGAAACCCTTTTCTGTATGCAAATATTCCTCTTGTTTCTGTGCAGCTGAGAATAAAAAGGCATTGCAAATAAGGAAAGAACGTTCCAAGGTCATAAAAACATCAATGTATGTTGTCCTCCTTCAAGCCAGTCTCGCATGCACTGCCACGGAAATAGAAGCCATAATCTCATTTTAGGTGATGTAAAGCAGTGATGCATACAGCAACCTTGTAAACACATGCTTCAATACATACTCGGGCATGTAGACGCACATAAACACTCACAGACACACAGGTAGGTATACAGGAAAGCCTTTAGCCACTCAGAATTAGTAATCTGCAGCCGTCTAATAATGTTAACTAAGAATCACTCATGTCATCACAACAATCTCTGTCTGGTCATCTACCTCTTGATCCCAGCAATAAAATGCCTATAATAGCAAACACGAGATAATGAAGGTAGAACTCATATGCGAGTGAATTACACGGCGATGAGCTTATCGCTGGTCATAAGTGGAGACTGAAGTCTTTGTTTGTTATTGTTTTTATCCATTCTCTAATTATTATGTGCATACTTGTAGATTGCTGCGAAGATGTTCATTTTTACAGAGGAAATTAGCCTTCTTTTTTTTTTTAATCACAGCAGTTTGCGTAGAAGAGGCTGTACTTATGAGGGTTTGCGTTGTGGAGTAATTTTTCTTTCATCTGTCAGCAGCCATTAAGCACCACCAGAACACTGAGTAGCTAAACAAGGTTGGCTCTCAGTATTCCCTTCTCGCTCTATGCAAAATGATCCCTTTGATGTTGAACCAGCAGGACAGGGAAGGACAGAGCGAGGAAGAGGAGGGGGAACACGAGGATGACGAGACCTGCTTGTTTGTAATCAGCAACTGGTTCTAATGAGGACCTGTGTCAGCGAAAAAACAACACTGCCACGCTGTTAACTGACCCGCGCAGGCTTTCAAATATAATTCCTACCCCGGAAATTTCTCAAAAGTGGCTGCTCGACTTTGTTGTTGCTGCTGCTATTGTTGCCGCTGCGTTGCTCTGTGCTTTGGCTGGAAATCAGACAAGGGCCACAGTCCTCAGAGAGGGTTTAGAGGGAGAACAGGAAGCTTTTATTTTTGCACACTGTGGAATATTTCCACAAACCTCAAACCATGTAATGAGCTCACTTGAAACGTTGGCTGGCGGAGAAGCTAATCGGATTTTTTAGTTAAAGGAGAGAAGTGAGTAAACGCTACTATAACTGAACATCCTGACGCTCCTCAGTCTTGCTGTAGATTAAATCCTGAAAATTTGTTCCGCCCACGAGTTCCTCCTTCTTGCGGGGGTCATCGGACCGGCACTGAATTCAATCTATAAGGTTACTTGTGTATATTATTAAATGGTATTCCCAATAGGCAGCCATAATTGTAATGGCAGGGGGGGCAAATGACTAGAAATACCCACACATATATGGAGTTACTACACACAGACACACACATACACAAAGCGGATACACACAGACTATCAACTTAGCCTATCTGGTAATAGTTTCTGGCATTTTGGTTGTTTTTTTAATTAAAATCAGATTGACTTGAATGAAAGCTGCAACTGTGGATGCAACTGATACACTGTAAGTCATTGGAATTTAATTGAAGAATTAATGAAAGCAGAACTCAATTTTCTCCAAGTGAAGATATTGCGTGAGGCAGTAGGACACATCTGGGGAATATTAATGTCAGGTGACTTTCACCCACTGAGTTAACCTGCATTATTCCAAAAGGTATGGAGAATTGTTTAAAGCGTCCACAACAGATGTCTGGTTATATTACACAGATGTAGTACAACAGCGCAGTGTGCCAACATCAATGTCACATTTGTTTCAATGAAATCTGAGCTATAACTATACGCTAAGTTCTCTTGTCATAAAAGCATAATACAAAAAAATGACAAATTCTCCTGCTTATTGGATGAATCCAATTTAACAAATTAATGGAGAAAACCTTCAAAAACATGCATATTCAAATATATCAAGCAGTTTACACTGTATTAAAAGATTTTACTTATATAATCTCCTTAGAGGAAATTGTGTAATGTCTGTAATTACCATAATGATACAGATTAGGTGGGGTATTAATTATCAAAATGCCACAGAAACTTAAAAAATGCTAACTAAACAGTCGTTCAGCGAGTCATCGGTACACAGACTTTATTGTCAACACTGTCGTTGTACCTGTGGACCCGCTGGAGTTCACTCCAGACAATTTGCAGCCTGATTGAGGTTTCAAAAGACACAAACAAAATAATAATTCAAATAAAACCTTTTTTTGAATAGTTTTACACTCAGTTTAGAAAGACACTTCATAATGCTGCTGCAATATGAATGCACCATTGTGTACAACTGTAAAACAGAAATCTTAGTTAATAAAGTTGTTGATTTTAATCTGACAAAAAATTGAATCTTTGAGCCGCCTCACAACATTGGCAGTTTCATGCAGCCATGACAACTCGATAATGGTGAAGTTGTTTAATTATTATGGGGATAAGAAGAACGGATTTGCAATCGAGGAAAGTCAGGGCATTCAGAGCCTCACCGATAATCACGACAAGTCCAAAACAAATGATCTAACTGAATATGTATTGGTATTTACATAGTGGCGAGTGCTAAAAATGTAATGTCTATATGATTGCATTTGTTATAGTCATGTTTTTTTTGTTTTTTTTTGCCCTTGTTCTGTTCGGCAGCTTGGGCCAACAATATGATGTGATTGAGAGCCTTCGGAGTCAGAACAGATTTTGGTCTTGCAACAGGGAGAGACCTGGGGTCTCCTCCTGTTGCCTTCTCCGTCAGAAGATGGCATGGCTGCCGTACACGACCGGGGGGGAACGCTCAAAGAGAGAGAGAAGAGAAAAGAGAGAAAAAGGTTGAGGGAGGAGGGAGGAGGGGGGAGGGGGTAGGGGGATAACATACAATATCCTTGTTGTGCTACATATATTATTTGCAGTTATCACACTGATCCAAATATTTTCCAACTGTTTTTGGATTAAACCAGCCTGAGCTGCTCTATCTAAACAGTAAGATGATTTCTTAGATTAACCAGCCTGAGCAGCTCTATCTAGACAGCAACGTGAAGCAGGAACATGAATTAACAAAGAGGTGACAACAAAAGAGGAACATGATTTTTAAAGTTTCAGCAAATGATGACAGAGAACAAGCAACTTCAGAAGCACCTTTCGTGAGGAGTGGAAGTGTGTGTGTGTGTGTGTGTGTGTGTGTGTGTGTGTGTGTGTGTGTGTGTGTGTGTGTGTGTGTGTGTGTGTGTGTGTGTGTGGTTTGTCCACTGGGTGGGACCGGAACTGCTGTGGGGGGACCCGTGGCGAGACCCCGGGGTCCGAGGCCATCGGGCCCGGACACCGCCACCCCGGCAGACGGAAGCCCCCCAGGTCCGGGGAGACCCCAGCGAACCACCCCAGAGAGCCACGTCCCCGCCCAAAAAGCACCCGACAGAGAATGCAGAGAGGAATCCCCCCCAGGCAAGAGGGGCCCACAAGAGAAGGATAAAGGGCACAGGGCCCCAGGCCCCGACCCAAGCCGCCAAGCCGAGAAAAGGCCGGAGCAGGGCCCCCGGGCCGAGCGGGTCGAGAGCCCCCCCAACCTCGGCGGCGAGTCCCGCCGCACCCCCGGGAACAGGCCCACCCACCACCCCCCCCAACCCGGCAAGGCAGAGACGGCCCCAGCCGCCGCGCCCCGGACCAGCCCCGCCCCCAGACCCAGGAAAGCGAAGGCCGGCGCAGGCCCCGGTCGGAGGACAGTCAACTCTACACCCCCAGGAGCCTCATATCCCACCCGCCCCATGATCCTCCCCCCCCGGTTTTAATTGAAATACCCAACCCCTGACCCACCCCCCACAGACACCCACCCCTGACGCAGACGCAGACGCAGACGGGCACACACACACACACACTCGGGACGGTGGGGGAGTGATGACTCTCGCCCCCCCAGGCCGCCGGCCGGGCCCCCACCCGGCCACCGCGGTGTCCCAACCTCCACTAATCCAACAGCAAATGGAGAAGGAGCACCGCGCCCCAGCCCCCCCCACGAGCGCCATGCCCGAGGGAGCGCGCCCCCCGCATCCCAGCCGCACTCACTCCGGGCCGGGGCGGGACCCCAGCGGGAGGTGCTGGGGGGAGCCACGTCTCCCGCCCTTCCCCTGCCCTATATGTGTGTTGGATGTATGTAAGGGTGTGTCTTTGTGTTTTGAAGAGGTGGATGCAATGTGTGTGTCTATGGTGCGGTTTAAAATTGGGGGGTAGCGGGGCCCGGGCGTTCTACCGCTGACAAGCGGCAGAACCCCGAAAGCGGCTTACCCCCTCAAGACCCTGCGTGACTAAGTGTGGTTAAAATTGTGGGTGGTGCAAAGTCGGGGGAGGACCCAGACCGCAGTTAAGTAGCCCGGACCCCCCACCTAGGCACCGCCCCACTGTTCCCTATTGTGGAGTAATATAAGGTGAGGTAAGGCAGGGAGGGTTCTGAGGGAGGGGGTCCCCCCGTCGCTAGGACCTTGGCCCAGCTGGACCCCCCGCGCTGCCCCACCCCCTGTTATAGTCATGTTTTATAATCACAATCCTGACATTTGCATATTTCCTGTTCAAATAGCGAGAAGCAGGTGAGCTGAGCCTCACCTCGAAATTGTGGCCATTCAGTCTCATTCAAACAGGATGTTGCCTGTGAGCTGAGTGCATCTTTTGTTTTCTCACTCTGCACCAAAATTTGTAGACAATGTTATTATAAGCACCAACTTTCTTTTCCTTTGTGTGCTATGTATATTTATATATCTTTTTTTTATATATCTTTCTGATATGACAAGATTACATTGAAAGAGCACTCGGTTCGGCAACCAGTATCTCCGCTTCACTGTAGGGGGCACTACTGAGCACACAGGCTGATTCTGCTCTTGATTGTCTTCCACATTGGGACCAATTTTATTCTTTCATTATTCATAAATGCACCCCATTACAAATATATAAATGACAAAAATTAGATCCATTAATGACCCTATAAGAACATCTGTATTTTTTCTGAATCACCTTTTCTACTTCGTCAAAGAAATTTTGAAAAGTAATTTTACTTTTATCTGTAACTAAATTTCTTTTTTTTTTTTTTAAGACATCTGTACTTTTTTTTAATGTATGAGTGAATGAGATATGACTGGCCACAGCGGAATTGTGAAGGAAAACAAGGCAGTCATGTACTCATTTCCAAACATTTTCAAGGGCCCCCGTTCATGGTGCTTACATATCGTGAACTTCACATCAGGTTGGACTTTATTCAGCAGCAGTATGAATGAGTATCATGCAGAAAATGTTTTAAAAATTGGCTTGGAAGTAGTCGGGGCTCCTGCTTGTCCAAGAGCAGGGGGAAATTTTATTATCAAGATTTCACTTTAGTTTGCTTTGTTGAGTTCTGCCGTTTTGGTGATGATTTCTACAACATCACAACTTATGTCTTCATAAATAAATGCCCTTTATTGGTCATAACATTATAATGACAGAAGCAAAGACAAAAAAGCTCTCCATGGATACAGTTTCAATGTATATTCCAGTGTGATGTCCCTAAGAAAGAATAATACTTTTCTCAGGGAAAAAAAATCCACTTATTTTTATAGTAAATAAAGTAATTTCACCAACATACTGGACAAAAATGTATAAGTGAAGCAGCTCTCAACACATACACTTCAAGCGTTAAGCCAAAGATATTACATTTCCCTTAGGAATTGTTATATTTCTGTCTGAAGAAATTATAACATTGGACTAATTTGGCATTGATGGTGAAACACATTTTCAAGTACTGAATGACTAATGTACAGCTTGCTTATTTAATATTTATCTAGTCCCAACGCTCCCACCTTCTGTTTAAACAGTTTGTTGTTGTTTTTTTTTATCCCGAGCCCAAAATGTCTTCTTCATAAACAACTCCTTTTCAGAAATACAACTTGTCGTTGATTTCTAACTGTGCAGTTTTAAAAAGAACAACTGCAAAATGGAGCAAGAGTTTTATCAGTCTGCCAGCAGTGAGTAATTTTGTTTCAGGGGATCAGTCCCTGATGGTGCTAACCGTTCCACTTTGGATTGTTTCCCACTGGCAGGTCGGTTGGTTTTGTATTTCTATTGGCCAGAGCTGTCACAAAGTCAAACTGGAGCGGCTGCAGATTGTTTGTGGCATATCTCTGGGCGGCAACGAACATCGCTGAAAGTTCATTTGCATCTGCTGAGAGGCTGTTTGAGCAGCAGCGGATTGCCTGAATCAAATGCAGTTTGTGAAATGGTTCAGACACAATCAAACATTTTGTTCAAGTGAATAAAAAGTCTACTACACTCATCAACATATCTTTTATCTTTTGGTCAACTCATTTGAGAGAAATTCAAATACGACTTTACTTCAGTTCGTTCATGGAATCAGTACATTTTTACCGATATACATACTCAAAAGCAGTTTCTCAGAACACATATTTCTATATTGCTGCGTATGCCTTTGTTGGTACTGATGAGTCCTAGGATAAAATCACCTATAGATTTAACATTGGATGACTCCTGACAGGAATGGCATTTGCAGATACAAAACCTGCCCTACAGAGAGAGAGAGAGAGAGAGAGTGAGATGATCCCTGAAACACGAAGACCAGCTGCTCTTTTGCACTGACTAACCGATGGACCCAAGAAGCCTTCGTGCTGAAGTACTCCAGGGATGTACAACTGAGAGTAGAACTCGGAGCCGAGCCAAAAACATGCTGATGAGATTATGTACCTAGCATGCCCACATCTTAGGAAACCCCCGAGGAACTGAAGTCAGTTTAGTTTAGAAGAGGCCATCTGGGCTCCTTTGTGCCGTCTGATAGCGCTGTGACCCAGACCTGAAGACGAGGCAGAAA
This sequence comes from Lipophrys pholis, assembly GCF_963383615.2. NCBI lineage: Eukaryota > Metazoa > Chordata > Actinopteri > Blenniiformes > Blenniidae > Lipophrys > Lipophrys pholis. The sequence continues at coordinate 26,853,210 of NC_137628.1, forward strand.
ATGGCTGGAGAAGGCAGACTGTTATTGTCATTGTTTATAATAGGTCAGTTCAATTAAGGGAGACGCATTTTCAAAAGCAGACAAAAGTGTTTTCCACTTTCTTCACAGGTGATAATGGTTCATGTTTGTTTCCTCAGTAAACACGTCATAGGATCTATGTTGAGGGTTTATCTGCTCCAAAGCATGTAATAAACTCAACTGAGCTTAACGTCAATCAAAATCTGGTGCTGCATGGCGGCTTTATGCTTACAAGACTCAAAGTGAAAGTCAAAATTCAACAATTTCTGGCCGATAAAGCCAATGGATTCACTCACAATATGTTGGAGTGACTGGTGGGCAGGAACTGCTGCTGATTGGTGCCACACGTTGCCATAACAATGGACCTTTTAATCATTAACAGTTGATTAACTGGATTTCTCCCATCTGAACAATACAAGGTAATTTAACCAGTGTGAAGCAACTACCAGCTCCTTCACTTTTGCAAAGATATTTAACTTTGTCCCATTATCTGGAAGACATTTTAAGAAGGAGCCCAACAAGCTTTTGTACTGTTCATCTTAAAGGAGTCATATTATCCAGCTTTTCAACACTTTCACATGGGTCTCATTGGTCCAAATACATTGAATTCAAACTTTATTACCCCAAATCCATCTTTTCCTTGATTTTCTTCCATTTGAATATTGGCTCATGGGCGCTACATTTGGAATCTGCTGTGTCTGTGTGAGCTGGACTGGCTCCGCCCAGACATGCCCATCTTGGGAAGAGGAGGAAGTACTTCCTCTCGTGGTGCCATGTGCCAGTGCAGAGCTGCCTAATTGTGGGGGGGTCAAAGGGAGGGCCTACTGGTGCTCTCGAGGCACATGATATGTATGACACGTTCCAATCTGGCTTCCGTAAACTTCACTACACAGAATCTGCTCTGACTAAAGTCACTAATGACCTTTTGGTGGCAGCAGATGAAGGGGAAATGCTCTGTATTGGTACTTCTGGACCCCATTCTACCGCTCCCACAAGAGGTTGTCTGTTTCAGTTGGTCTGTTCATGTCTGACACAGCCCCTCTGTCCTGTGGTGTACCACAGGGTTCTGTCCTGGGCCCATTACCATTTTTATTGTATTTATTGCCTCTGGGTCGGATAACTAACAATTTTAGTGGGATTTCTTACCATCTGTATCTGGATGACATTGAATTATATTATTCTTTTAAACCCAAAGAGAGCAATAAACTTTTCATTTTAAATGACTGTTTGCAGACCATTAAAATGTGGATGACTGATAATTGCCTTCAGCTTAATGCAAGAAAAACAAAGGCTCTTATACTTGCCCCCCAATACGGATACCAACCATTAGGCAGCACATTGGGCCATTAAATGATTATATCAAACCCTGTCTCTGTAAGCTGGTGTGTCTTTTGACTAATCTCTGTCATTAGACCGCCATGTCAGCCTGTTGACATGTTCCTGCTTTTTCCACCTGCATAACATAGCTAAACTAAAAGGAATGGTATCCAAGGTGGAGCTGGAGATGATTTTCCATGCTTTTATCTCTTCTTGTTTAGACTATTGTAACGGCCTTTTTTCCTGTTTAAATCATTCATCTTTAAACCGCCTTCAAACCGTCCAATAAACTCAAAACTAAGCGCTCCAAACCCTGTTTTCCAAATACAAGTAATCCTCGCTACAAATTTCCTACAAGTTTTAAAAAAGAGCCAGAGGCAAAAAAATCCAAGTTTATACACAAGCATAGCTGAGGCCAAACTTATAAGCCATCAGCCGTCAGCCACTGAAAGGCTTCACTTGTTGAGCCATGTTTGAGTGCAGGCCGCCGTCACACAAGCTGCCAAAGCCTCAAACTGCATTGTGAGTGAAATAATAGGGTGTGGTGATATCTTGGTGCCCTGCTGATAAATCTGCGTGCACACTGGGAGCCCATTGATGCTGATTGCCTCCACTGAGTAATCACTCATGCCTGCTTGAGAGATGCACGTTTATACCATTTGATTCCAACTTCACTGAAATCCGAAGGCACACAAGTAAATCATTTAATTAATGTATCAAACACAAAATGTTGTCACTGCTGCAACGCTTCCCATGGAGAAAAATCTGCATGACTTTAATGAGCTATATAGATTATTTATAAGCCTTCCACGAAAGCAAAGCCCCATCTCAGCTGTGAGAATGATATAAAACCGGCTTTAAGGTTCAACTAAGATGTTTTTTAGTATTAACGCAAACCCGTATCAGACTTCACAACTGTGTCCTCTGTTTGTTCTCTGCAAACAGCCGCTCAGCAATGAAACCCGCCGTTTCACCCGTTATAAACATGACCAAAATACTCTTACTCGCACGTCGTTTGACTTAAAATGGAGCGGATGTTTACACTGATGGTTGCCAATTATCACACCGTGTGTTGACCGACACCTACACAGCGCAGTCTACTGACTGTGGTATTAGTGGTGAGATTAAATGCTGTACGATCAGGGACAGTTGTGGGAAAAAAACATCAAACTGTCTCAGGGAGACGGTAATGTGAGTTTGTAGCACAGAAACACAAAGTGGTGGTTAATACAAGAGATTTAAAAAAAGAAAACGTGAGAGACAGAAATAAACACAGTTTGCTTTTTGTGGTTGAAAAAGGAGCACATAACCTTGCGACAACATGAAGTTTCATTAATCTATCGTCATCTGTCTCTGGAAAATGTCTTGCTATCCTCAGTTTCTTGAGGGACATCATTACCCTACTTTGAAATAAAGTTCCTAATTTCTCAAACAGGAGAAAGTTTCGCTGATGCTCGTAACAGCAGAGAGCCACAGCGCCGTGTGTTAGATCCCTTTGCAACTGCTTTGAATTCAGAGGGATCTCAATAGTCAATATTCAAAATAAGAACGTGCCGCCACTCCTCATTTCCCACGAACATTGCCTTTGATGTGTGATTGACAGCTTCATTAAATTGCTGGTTAGAATAGTGACTTGCTGGCCTTTGCATTGCTGAGTAGTGCTCCACACGAAATAGAGCAGCAGGCAAGTTTAAATAGAGACCTCAACATAAACATTCCTAGCAAGTGGCGCGCAAAGAGCATCGAAAGGTCAGGGTCAGGAATAAGTGAGGGGCACCACCGTGCTGTAAAAAAAGCTTCATTTTGCACTGCAATCACAGTGGAGTGACAATTAAGTAACCAGAAGGGCAGTTGGCCAGATCAGTAGGTCGGCAGGGGTCTGTGAGCCTGCGACTTTGGGTCAAAAAGCATTTTCATGATTTCATGAAGTCATGATGAGGGTGACACACAAATGCATCAGCAAAACTGTCAAATGCTAGTACCTTGGTGCTATGAAAGGTCACAGGCACATGTTGCAATATTTACAATGCATTTGATGATGTATTTTAGTGACGGCTAAGAGCAATGAATGAATGAATGAATGAATGAATGAATGAATGAATGAATGAATGAATGGATGAATGGATGAATGGATGGATGAATGAATGACCAGGCCTGCTACAATGAAGTCAAACTTTACCTGTACGGTGCTTTTACAGAAAATTGACTAACTACTCATAAATCTGGTTTCATAATCCCCTCAAAGTCAAAGCATGTCAGAGTCACTGGGTTACGCTGGAACAACACAAGAACTGGAGATGCCTCCAGGCTTAGAAAAGACTGATAAGTATATAGACATGCTTTTATCTCAAAACAAGCAGTAATCAGTTATATATAGTAAACATTTTACACATCATGATCCAAAGAGAAGAAGATTTTCCAATTAAATCCACTTTGAGTCTGTACAGTATATATAGCCTGCCTTTGTTGCACCCATTAAACACGTTTTGTTTTAATAGCCATTCATCAAAGATGTAGTTTTACAAAAACAAATGTTATCACAAAATAGATGATGGTGTGAATTTTGAGTATTTAATAATGGAAAAAATTACAAATAAGCAAACTATTTATTTAAAAATTGTACATTTAATCAAGCAGTAGTGTTATAGAACAATTCCCAAATCACTTCAGAGATTTCCTTTCAGGTTCCGGCATACGTTTCATACAAATAAACAGTGAGTAGACTCCTTGTTGACTGCTGTGTATGGATTATTGATAGTGAACCTGTTTCTAATCCATTGCGTTAACTTCTATCAAGGAAGACATTCTTTAAATGAATGAAATAATCGTAAATCTCTGAATGGTCATGCAGTTTGCTTTAGATACAATCAGCAGACACACCAGATGGAAGAAAAGTCAGTTTCAAAGAGATGTATTGTGACCTGAATGGCTAACATGATCGGTACTCTTACTAAGGTTTAACACAATAGAAACAACGAAAGAATAGATGACCAAGGAAGAGCAAGTTGGATACTGGAAAATATACACATTCTTATAACAAGATTTAAAACAAAAACAATTCACCTTACATTTAAATTTCTTTAAATCCCACAAGGACACACAGTGAGCATCAGCAGTCTTTTCACCGTCTCCTCCCCTATGATCCACTGGGGTTTTTATGCCTCTGATACTGAGCTGAATACATATTGGACCAGCTTCCCTCTGGAGCCCCACTGTATGTTGGTTCATTCTGCTGTTGTAAAGATTGCAAAAGCACTAAAGTCTCCACACAAGCCACTGTAATTTACTGCTGAGGTTTTCCCAAAGTGCTCTGCATGGTGATCTACCTCAGGCCATGTGCTGGTTCTTCTGAGCTAAAACACAATGTCATATATAGTTTCTCACATCTTTGTTAAGTCAAGGACAATGCGATCACATTGCATCTGTTGCACTGGGGGCTTCCGTCCCGCTCAGCGGTGGGTGAGTTTTACATGTACGCTAACCTCTGAATTCTTCTCTTCATCCCTTCCCTCCGGTTCATGTTGCACTTCACGCTGTGACACTTGTAACGACCACTTATCCTTCCCAAAGTCATAGATGTTGTGAGTCAGCAAACCAAAGTCAAACGGGAGGCGGCGGCTGCACGGGGAGCATGTTACCTGTTTATTTAAAAGCATGACGGTCCACGCAAGGTCAAACAGCACAGGGGAAGAAACTGTAAGGTAAGCATGTCAATATTTGTCACATGCTCGTGACTCTGTTGGGCTGCGCTGACGATGGGAGTTTTGCTTCCTTTGTTTTCGTGAACCTAGCAAAACGGCTGAGCACGCCACTGTCAAGGATTTTGATTGACATTTGCTGTCATGCTGTAATGCAGGTTTGGTCTCCAATTAATTCAGAGACTCAATAACAAGAAAAGAAAGGGGGAAAAAATGGCTGAACATAGACATAGTAAACTGGTTTGCTACGATACAATCCTGTGATAACAATCCCTCCACAGAACCCCAATGAGACATAAACCAGAACGATAAAAGCCCACACACAGCTTTAAAGTATAAATATGAAATCAGGCACATGCCCATCAGGTCAAGGTCAAGTTGCTTGTGAGATTATCTGTGATATCACCTGGGCTTTTTATGAATGGTTTATATTTTTGGATCAATTGTTCTCTAAGTATAAAACTGGGAGATTTGGTCACTCTGTTGTACGTTTATTTCAGGTGTTTTGTCCAGTCTGTGGGTGAAGTTGAATTAGTCAATTTCAGCACTTAACCAGAATATATGCATTTTGCTTTTCTTTGTGGGCATGAACGTAGTAACCAATAACCCACAATAATTAAGCAGACATCAGTGTTTTCACCTTTAAAAGCAAGAACCAGAATGGTAAGTTGGGATCTTGACATCAGCAAAAATTGGAAGTTTTGTTCATTTCCTGATGGGAAACAACATGGTTGTATATTTTTCTTACAATACCAAAATGTGTTTTCACATTTATATATTCATCTATTACCTTTCCTTATTTGAAGACACACTTTAAAACATACTCATAAACAGAGTGTAACATCATCAGGTGTCGGGTAAGAAGAGGACACAAGAGTAAATTCAAATATTCCACAAGCTGATTGTGGTTTCACCCAAAATGTTTTACAAACATCAACAACCCTATTCACTTCAACATGAAATATTTCAAATGTATTTTGGTGGAAAAGAAAACAATATTATGAAAGGAATATGATCCCAGTTATTAGGAGTCAAACAGTGTCTATGATGTTGTTTGAATGAATATGAAACTAATCAGATTTGTAAAGATTTTGAAATGAAATTATTTCTGGCTGTATGCACCAATCAGATTAAAACTTTTCAAATTATCTTTTGTGAGCCCAGAAAACAATATTCAAAAATCCAAACATTGCAGCAGACAACACGCGCAAACAGGAGAGCGTGCCAAACTTTTTCTTCTCTGCAACACGCACGCTTTTGGCCCCTTTATTCCGCTCAAGATAAAGCAACACAAATTATCACATAAATGAATAATCTGCACTCATTTCAGACTTCAGATTTATCCGAGCCAACTAAACTGGCTAATGTATTCAAACAAATTCCAGGCAGAAGATATCTCGTGGCTCCAGGGCTTTGGCACAGGCCTGGGTATGGATCCACTTCTGACAGGATGCCCTTGTGTTTGAATGGCTGCGTATGTGTATGTGTACGTGTACGTGTACGTGTACGTGTGTGTGTGTGTGTGTGTGTGTGTGTGTGTGTGTGTGTGTGTGTGTGTGTGTGTGTGTGTGTGTGTGTGTGTGTGTGTGTGTGTGTGTGTGTGTGTGTGTGTGTGTGTGTTGCGTGTGCGTATGCGTGTGCGTGTGCGTGTGTGTGGACACAATGGGCCAAAGTGAAGCCCAGAGCAGATAGGAACTTGGCATCGTCCCTCTCCCCTGCTGTGTTGGACTTAGCAGTCTTTGAAGCTATAGTTCCTCTGTTTTCCCTGCTGTCAGACATGTTTGCAAATACAGTGATGTTCAGTTGTAGATATAACATTGGCGGCCTGAGACAACAACTCACTGGTGGCATTGTGCATTCATCCAAAAATATGTGAAAACCTCTATATTTATTTGACACAAACACAAACTTGGATTTTATTGTTTATTTACTTACTCATTCATTAATTTAGTTCTGATGGGGGAAAACAATTCTGTTAAAGGCTGCCCTTAAATTATTCCTTTTAGAGACCGTTTCAAAATACAAGTCTCTTAATTGTTCCCTTTGAAAGTTGAACACTATGCATGGATTCCTCACCATTATGATCACAATGTAAAGTGTCACATGTATGTAAATTATCTGCATATCAATTAACTAACGATGATTAACTTCACAAACACACATGCACAAAAAAAACAACACGAAAGGTTATGAATAGATTCATATCTGTAGTTTCCGAGAGTTGTCAGTAATACAATACAGGCATAATAAAGAGTGAGTTGGAGGACTATTGGCAGCCCAGTCACATTAGCTAATTCCATTTAAAGTACTGCACTCTAGAGAACAGCCTATCTGCTGTGATGTACAGCCCAGACCATCCCAAGAGAAAATTGATGCTTCTAACATATTGAAGTGAGGTAAAGATATGTACCATTCACAATATAAAAAAATATACTCCATAATATACTCTACCCCTTTTGTGCCTCATGTTAAAACGAGTATATTTATTAGAAAAATGACTATACCACAGTGCACACCACCAATCAACAGTTATAGAACCCAAATATTCAAGTTATTTATTGCAGCTGAAGCTGTTCAAGTCTAACGAAGAGCTTGGAATTGTACAAAGGTAAGTGGTGAACTGCCAGAAGTTAAAAAAAAACAAGGTAAGTTCACTTCAAAACTGAAAATAAAATGTTCATTTGAGAATTTTTCAAAAAACGTAAAAGTTGTTCTGCAGCAATGAAAGCTGATCAAGCCTTGAAAATCAATGCTCTTAATCCCTACGGGTGTTCCAACTTTTATTGATTGCTTATAACCTCCTCTGTCCGCATAAAAGCAGTGCTGGAATACACTGGTACTGTACTCTCATGAACATCAGTTGAAGAGTAATGTATTGCAGAAAGTATGTTTGGCCCTAAAAATGGCGAGAAAAGGGAAAGTTACAATGGAAGTGAAACAGACCATTGTAACTTTAAAAAAAAAACTGCAAAGGAAGTCAAGGTGTTAGTACAGTTTCCTTCTCCATCGAAAGACACTTAAAGTAAAAGTCTGACACGAAGAGGTGTAGCAGATACAAAGCCATACAAATGGCCGTCGTGAGCAAACCTCAGTTTCAACTTGAAGCCACAAGGTTTGACACGACGAGTTGCAGCAAGAAATAAGACGCCAGAACAAGACAAAGATGCTTGTCTGGGCCATGAAACACCGCCATCAGACTCCTGAAGACCGGAAGAAGGTAATATGGACTCATGAATCAACATCTGAACTCTTCGGTTCATCACCCAGGATCTCTGCACGCCGTCGACTACATGACAGGACAGTTCCTCAGTGTGTAACATCAACTGTCAAACATGGAGGAGGAAGTGGTTTGATGACTCGTACAAAGTACGAGGCACCCTGAACCAAAACAGGTAGCACAGCGCCATGCCATCCTTTCTGGTGTGCTCCTAGTTGGGTTCATTCTACAGCAAGTTAATGACCCACAACATAAACCCAAGCTAAGTCAGAACCACATCAGGAAATAAGAACAAGGGCTTGAGAACATGGAGTGTCCAGCAAAGTGTCCAGATCGAAATCCCATCCAGGTGGTTTGGGATGAACTGGACAGAAGAGTGAATAATTTATTTCCATTGTGGAAAGAAAGCCACACGCATGTTCAGCTGGTATATCTGCCAAAGGTGGCGACTTCGATGAGTCAAAAGCTTAGAATGCATTTTGGTTCATAAATTGATTTATTTTTAATTCAAATTGATTATTTGTCCTATACTTTCATTTTAGAGTGCAATGAGACATTAAACTAAATATTTGTCAATTAAAACTGGGACCCTGACGTCTCAGTTGTCCTCCTACAGACCTGAATGAAGCGCTGATTATTCCTTCAGACAAGAGGTGGAGCATCTTTGTAACAATGCATAAACCTTATTTCCACTGATGTTGTTATTTCTAAAAAAATATGTTAACAAGACTGATCAGTGTCCCTGTCTGCTCCAACCCCCGCAAAGACATCTCAGTCTGCACAATATCCCTGACAGTCTTTAATGAATTGGCCACAGTGGCTGTCCTCACTTGGCACGGTTGTACTATTGATATCATACCATGCTGTTATTTCATCCAACCTACAGTACATATGAATCATAATAAGTAGGGATATCTCAAACATTAATATCAGAAAAAAGATAACATATTCGTTTTACAACACCATTAAGGAAATACACCCATCACCAAGGCTTTTAAAGGAGACATTAAGAGAAACATGATTAGAGAAAGTAAAACAACGTCCTGAGTTTAATGAACACAAATGACATTGTAGGTAATGCTCTCTCAAAAGTGCATTTCGGGAGGTAATTTCCAGGTTGTGATTCAACGCAATATAAAAATAGATTGTTATTTGAATATAATAAAGGGAACCCTGTCCCCTCTCATTGTGTAGATGTAGTTTAATGGAGGAGGACATTTAACATGTACACAGTAGCAGGTTCCCCGAGAAACGCCGACCTCGGACATGGCTTCACCAGTGAGGAATCTCAATTAATGCATAATAAAAAAAAGATTAAAATCGAGTGCACTTAAAACTGTGCTTCTATTGTACTGTTTTGTCTCATACAAAGGCTTTGGTTTGTCGCAGTGCAACTTTATGGAAGCAAACATTTTCTTGAGGGATCAGAGGTTGCAGCGCCAAATTTAGAGGGACAAAAACACGTGTGACCCCCCTCCCACCAGACAGAACAAATGGAAAAGTGTTCAAACACCAAAAGACTTCCTCCCTTTTGACTATGTGTATTCCATGGGCATTTACTTCCAAGTACAGTATATCCATCACTGTTTCATTCATGTTTATATATATCATTCATCTGGACGTTATCAGTGCATGAGCACCACACAACTTAAATTAAAGTCCACAGTTCTCTGCTGAGAAAGTAACCTCCCCCGCTAAAGTTTCCCGACTCCTGCTGCAAAAGTATTTAATCTATTTTATCTGTCCTGCAACTTTAAAGTGCTGACGTATCATTTTGATGATGCTCACTTGCTGTGAGACGTTTAGATAACTTAGCAGAAATCATGACAAATAACTTACTCCTGCCTGGGTGCTCGAACCTCAGGTAGGTAAGCAAGGTGTCGGTTTATATAAACCTCCAGTTTTGTCTCATAGAATTACGCTTCTATTTGATTTGTGAACAACATGGAGTGAACTTTTCCCAGCAGCCCGCGTGCTGGAAAATGTCAAACCTCTTGTGATATTAACCCTAGTGTCCCGGGCAACGCTGCGCCCTACTGTTCTGAAAATCGGATTATTACAAGGCAAATATATTTAACAAAATCAATGTTTTTTAGAAATCCCTGGCTTCACTTCCAACAAAATATGTTTTACAGAGCGTCACACTCAACCTGGGGGATTTCCTTTTTCGCTTGTGAGTGCATGTTTTTTTGGACGCACTGATGGGTCGCCATAAAGAAAAAAAAGCATAACAAGAGACTGTGCAAAGGGGCCTGGGTTTCCAAGTAAGACAAGTAATTGAATCAAATAACAGAGCAATTGAGTCAAGTTGTTAAGAGTTTTTTTTGTGTGTGTGTAAGTGTGTGTCACTTGTCATATTTTTTCTACACTCCATTAATTCTTGAGCCTTTATTATGTGGCTTCAGCATTTGTGTATTGGCTCGTGTATAGCGGGGGGGGACCCTTCTTCTGCAACAATATAATTTCACGAGGCTGTTGTGGATGCTCAATTTTCCAATCAAGTCACATCTTGAGCAGGTCAGCAAAACAGTCCCTCGACACTCAGGTGCAACAAAGCAGCCTTCTGCCAATTCAGTTCTTTTATTATTTGTCTTGTGGCTTTTGCATTTAGATTATTCGGATTATTTCGTTGGTGCATTGTGGGGATTTTAATGCTCAAGAACATCGGGGATGAAGATCGTCAGCAAAAACAGCCTCTTGATCAATGAAGCCGCTTCCCCACCACTCACCTCCGCTCACCCACTCACCATCAACTTCTTATCACACAAGCTTGTGTTAGTTTGGTCGTATAGCTGTTATACAAGCCCTCTGTAAAACAACCATTACTATGAACCATCATTCAGTCCTTATAATGACCATTCATACATCCTGACACTCCTCTCGGAGCCTTCACAGACACCAACCAAATGCAAGCCATGCTACCGATTGACAAGGGTTTTGCCAAAAGTGGTTTATTTTTCATCCTAACGTGCTCACTTCTCTAACAACTACCACACGGACAGGAAAAAAAAAAAGCACAGCGCCAGGCACGTTTGATGCGTGTGACATTAAAAGCAGACCGGTTAACATTTGCTCCTCGCTCCCAAACCGTGGGCTGGGAACAAATGTCGCCGTGGCTACAGCTCCAATAAGAGTGAACTGAAAAAAGCTCAGGAAGGGTGACTGACAGTATGTGAGGTGGTTCTATTGAGGAGGTGTACATATGCACATCACATATTTTCAAGATTAAAGGTATAGCCTACAGAAGAAGAAAAAAAATCCTTTCTTCGATGTGGAAGACGTTAATGAATGCTGTACGTGCGTCCTCGTTCACTGTTTTTCATTACAAACCCCATAGCTTCCTGTACCGCTGCCTTTCAGGAGGTGGAGAGGGCAGTGCTGGTCAGTGCGGAGACTCCAGTAAAAACTGAACGCACTACACACACTACAAGTTTTAAAATGTTGTGCAGATGCTCCTCAGCACTCAAGTGGCATTTTTCTATGCTTTGGACTTTCTCTCCATCCCTTGATTTCTTGGTTTTAATGGTGCTTGTGTTCAGAGAACATCTAATCGTGGTTATTATAGGGCCGTTCACATTATGGCTAAACAGAGTGTCCGTCATTAGAGCAGTTTGTAATTACTTTAGTTGTGAAATTGCAACGTGTTTTTGTTGTTATTGTCTGGATAATTGTGTTTTTTCTGCTTCGATCAATTTCATCATCTCTTTCTTCATAGAAAGCTGCAATCACAGAGCATGAACCGACAACAAAATGAATTAATGAACGAGCACAGCGGTCTGTTGCTCACTGCTCAGTGTCCTCTGATCACATGTCATCACCATGCATAGGCTGCATGGCAGGTTTAAAAATCTGCCTCATACAATCTCCCATCGTGTTACTGCACGCCACGACTTCAGATTGTGTGTCCTGTCTAGATGTCACTTTAGTTTCCCATGCATCCTGCATATGGGATCGTGTGCAAAAGGGATATTATATCAATTTACAGTGGGGAACTAATTGACATTTCCAACTCATGTTAATCCAGTAATCACCTGCACAGGCAGACTTTCTATATTGACGTGCAAATTCGCGGCATTTTAATTACATTATACAAACGTGATTTTTTTTTTTTTTTTTTTTTTCATGGTTTCTCTGGGGTGTTTCGAAACTTAATTCATGCACAGCACAGTACAGGCTTAGAAATAGGTTTAATGTAAATGCATTTGTGAATGGTGCTGATGCACTCAAGCACAGCACATTGGTCCCCACTACAAGTTAAGTAATATCTCTAATGTACATTGCTAATGTATTATCGGGCTTAATGGTGAAACATCTGCTGCACTTCTGCTGTATCTGATGGCACTCGCCACCGCCTGCTGTCCATGACTTTCACACATTTGTGTCCGTACACAGCAGACGTTACATAATGTGTTACAAGCAAAACAACTCTTCTTCATCGTGTCGCCTCAATTAGACTCTGACAGTGTTAGTCTGAATTCAACTGAATAAAATAAACAACTCCTGTGAACAGTCTCCAGTTAACTAACGGTTACTTCTGGTCACTTATCTGCAGCGCCAGATACCAGATGCAGAGCGGCTGTCTCCCATTCATTTTCCATCAGAAATGGAGAATTGCTCAAGCGGCGCATGATGGGATTGCCAATGGTGTATACGTAGCTGCATTGGGACAGGAGAAAAAACTTTCATTCATTGAACTGTGACATCTTCGAAAATTGCCGGGAAAGCAACCAAAGACACCGAAGATCGGATGTGTATTTTATCTCTTGATAAAAGGATATTGGTGGTGAACCATTCAGAGTGTTGATCGAAACCTGAGCTGGTGCTAGTTTGTGGATTTTCCTCTCCTCAACAGGGAGGCAATAAACTGCTCCACTTGTCCTCCAGGTGCCATGGTTTCTTTGACTTTAACTGATTTGACATTTGACTCAACAAAACCATTTTTGGAATCTATTCCAGTAGTTTAGTTATGCAATCATGTTTTTCTCTGTGAATCCATAAATAAATCCAAAGTAACAAAACTGTAATGACCGAGGAGTTTTTGTTTGTTTTGGTTTGGTATTTTTGATCGACTTTGTTATGATTAAACTTTTCTTTATTGGAAGCAAAAAAAAAATAAGAAAAACAAATGTTTCCATTTTCTCTTTTTATTTCTATCCTTCCTACAGCCCAATCCAACACAGATGATTTAAAAACAGAAATGGTTAAAAAGGGCTCAGTCATCACAATCAGGCAGAAATGTCAATGATTTAATATGATTTAACAAAAGTATCCAAGTCTTTTCAAATGAGTTCAGGAAACCATTGAAGGGAAAATCTTAACTTTTCAAGTCTGGGACAGTAACAACAGAAGGGGGAGTTTTAAGATATGCTCGGGCATGTATTTAATTTAGAAATTGTTTGTGAGAAACGCTATCATTCATCTGTCTTCTTTGAAAACGGAGTTTGAGAAGAATCCCAACTGATGATAAATGTTAAATTCGAATGATAAATTGGTGAAGCCATAAGAGTTTTCGGCTCAATCTGAAATATCAGTTGTGAAAGCATCGCCAACACATTCAGCAGTCTATAAGAATCAATGATTCAAACAAGCTGCATGCCTTTAAATGTCTTTCTATCTGTCATGTCCAGGCATCAATGAGTGCTGACAGGTGGCTGTTAATAAAACGTTTTTGTCTGTGGGCATACCGTGTTGTAGGTCACTCAATCATCTACTATATGTCGGCTTAAAGGTTCATCCTGCTCACAGCCCCGGGTTTCAACCAGCTGTCGAAATGTGATGTCACTCACCGATGCCGTGGTGTTGAATCTGCATGCGCTCAAGTTTCTTTCCCAAAGGGATTCTCTCATCTTGTTTAGCCCCTTCAACCCAGGCTGGAGGCTGAGGATGGCAATCTGTATGAAGGGCAAGAAACAAAGTTTGGGCAATTTAGGCTTTTTTTTTGCCCTCTTGCCATGAGCAAAAAAAAAAAGATTTTTTTAAAAAGAGTTTCCATGGATACTAATGGACGGCTCATAACAGTAGAAGACTGACTTACTCACCTTTCCATTCACCACAAGATACATGTAAATCTCACGTACAATCTTTTTTTTATATTGTTTTTCAGTCTCATTTAAGGGAATAGCTGGTGAAAGACATCAAGCACGTCTTATTATCATTATCACTCGGTAAACTAGCATTTATGTTACTTTTTGTGCCAAGTTTTGAAAGATGAAATGAATAGACGAACATATATAGTGTTGAACTCAAAAACAAGTCCCTTATCCCGTTTGAGGCACCACAGTCTAACTTGAAGTGGCATGACTAACGATTAATTTAACTGAACTGGTAATTGTTGTTTGAATCAGTCGGCTACCCGGATGATAACTGATAGTAATGCTTCTAAAGCATGCACAATTTACCAACACTAACATTGAAGTTACACCTTACATCTGACGATTTACCTACCCATGCTAAATATATTGCATACCCAAATAAACAAACAAACACCCCAAAAAATGGCCTAATTTAACAAACATACTGTTGCTCCCTCAGCTCTCTCTGCCCTGATCCCCGGCTCTGCCTCGCAGGATAATTGACGGCTGATGGTGACTCGTGGCTGCATTCTCATGTGTTCCACTCGAAGAGAGAGTTATCAAGGTTATGAAATACAAGCACAACAAAAACACTCTGTGTTCGTCTGACGTTCAGGCTCAGTCTCGTGATATGTTCATTCTTCACCCGAGTGAGAGAGAATCTCTCACGCTCCCCGCTAACTGTTCATATCATTAAAAGGTCAATCGTTTTGGTGGGGTTTTTCCCATTACTTCTACACTCATATAATATGAAGTTAAAGGTTTCAGGCATCAACAAATTGAACAACTATATTATAGAAATATTCTGTTTATTTGCAATACATCAAAAGGTTTTATTGAATTCCACTTGACTCACATTTGTTGAAGCTGCATCTATATCTAAGGTGATCTCGGCTCTTCCTCAGATTGCACATTCCTAGACGTTGGTCCCAGATGTTATTTCTGGACTTCACTCCGTTTTGAGGTCATAACAATGATCTTTCACGCTATATCAGTTTGGACAAGAAAATCATCCAAGTGCTCCAAACATATAAATAGGGCTGCGGGGTAAACCCAGATTAGCTCATGAAGACACAAATTAAAGCAACAATTCATTCCAATCATCATCCCTTGCTGTGTTTCACATCATTTAACTGCCATGGTTTTCCATCCATATCTCTATTATTCCCACTATTGTCTTCATGGTGTCCGTCCACACCTGCTGCCCACTGTCTTCATTCAGTTGTGACAATGTCTTTGTTGAAATGTGTCAGATATGCAAAACTGCTTTTTAAAATTTTGTTTGCACGGCTTTCATTGGGATTTAAATAAGTTGCCTGAATTCTGCTGCCGTTTATTAATGAACTTTTGCATCCAAAAAGGGAAAACTGATTCCGTCTTCATGATAAACCCAATTACTGAAACAAAACTGTGATGAATGACTCCGGTGGTTGTGGGCTTCATAATGAAAGAAGCTGACCGGGTTGACCTCAGTGTGTTTTCAGACTGTCACTGTCACTCTGGTGAGCTTGCACGACTTTCTCTGGCTGCATTCAATGTTTGTAATCGTTCAACTTTTTCAACTTGCCCCGGTGGCTCGCTGTGTGACCATAGCAACTGCAGCGAGGGAGACAATACAGAGACGTATTTTAATTGTATCTGAGCTCCATGGCTTATACACTGAGCAGTGGGGAAGAGAGAGTGAAGTAATCCGAGTGTGAGCAACATCTGCTTCAAATTCTGACCACTCTGGCTACAAAAATAGTTATGTCACAACCTAGTAAAAAAAATACATAAAAATCTGTATACAAACTGTCATGCTGATTTTATAGTTTAATAATATTAAGCTGCTGGAAGATGGACTGTAGCAGCCAGAGGAATGCAGGCTGCTTGTTCATCGTGTCAGCTACTGCAAAATGCCTACATGAGGCCCGATATGCTCCTTTTCATTAAGTCACTTTTGGACAACATTTGAATTTAATGTCTCCAAATAATAATGTAAAGTCAGACTGACCACAGGGAGGATTTTAGATCGACTTACGTTTACGGTTGGGTGTGGTATGATGGTGCAGATGTTACAATACATACACAGCAAAAAGGTTATAACTTGCTGCACGACAGGGCGTTTCTGTGTGTCGTCTGCATGTTCTACCTGTGCTCATGTCGAGTTTCCTCTGCAACCCATGACATGCCTGTTTGTTTGTTGAGTGACTGATGGCTTGTTTATGTATTTGGGGTGATTTTGCCGCTCTTGCCCCGTTTACACGACAACAATTAAAGTGAAAACGCATCATGACTTGGTAGTTTTATAGTTGAGAGTTTCCTGTAATATCAATCCACCGTGGTCATCTGTCCATACAAATGTCATTGTTAATGTTTATAGCGTTTTGTTCTCCGCATACCGGCGTGTGGTTTCATGACATAAACAACCTAAAGCAACAACTTCTGCAAACTAAATCATTTTCAGCATTTATTTCCCCAAATTGTTCCCACCTGTGCCTCATTAACTCCCTATTTTCTGTGCATAAGTCTGAGGCAGCATTTACACGTACACAGGTTTTTACAAAAATGGATCTCAACCCCCCTACCTTTAGAAAGAAAAAATCTTCATTGAAACGCACCAGTGCACACACCTGGTTCAGCGCTACTATGAGCATGCCAAACCTGTAGGGGGCAGTGTAACAAGAAGCATGAAGCCATTATCAGAATCCTGAAAAAACTCCAAAAAAACACAACGTCACGAATTGTGACGTAAATATCCGCATATAAACTCTTGTTTATAAACTTGGTTTTTTTTAAAACCCGGTTACATGTAAACAAGTCTGGTTTGTCTGTTTAGTTCATGTCAAGTCTTGCCAAGTACATATCTCGCCATCCATCTTTAGACCTGCTGTAATACTCCTGATTTTAGTTGCTTCTGGAATTTTCTTTTTATGTTGTTACAGCTTCTAAATTGTAATTGTTTCAAACCGGGTTTTCATTTGGGTGCTCTGTTCATCACCCTGGCACTTCAGTCCCTCACAGCCCATAGTCTTGTTAAGCCACTATAGAAGATGAATGGATTTCATTGGTGATTTTCCAACGTATTAGATCAAAGGGAAAGATTATCACCCACCCGACCCTTTAATCAGTATTATTAACTGTGGATTTGTCTGTCTGAACTCTCCTTTAGGCTTTTTGGTTTTGAACCCACCTCCAGTCTACCACGAGTGGAGTGAGACAGTGTTTTGATCTATGACAAATCCTTCACATCAATGTGCAAAACAGAGGTGTGTTGGATGAAAGAAGCAAGTAGGAACTAGGTTTAAGCTACAGTGCAAAACATGTGCAGTTGTTCACTGAAATAGGCAGACAGGAATAGTCTTATTATCTTCTCTCAGTGAACACCTGTTAGCATCCAGAATGGCGTGTGCAAAACAAAAAGTTTCATATTCATGTGTTGTGCATGCTTGAAGGATAGTGGCATATGCAGATATTATCATTTGTGTGCCAGAAACACAGTGGAATTGGTAATTCGCTCATTAGAAAACCGATGTCAGAAATCTCATTAGTTTTGACCATTTTATAATTAGACAGGGGGTTTATTATTAATCAGGCCATTAAGCATGGAAAGGCTCAGTCTTGTCCTGTGCCCCTCTCCTCCCTCTAGCCCACCGCCTCTGTTCACATGTGCTTGATTGACATTGCCACGGGTGCGACTGTATGAAAATGAGACCTCAACAGCTCGACCTTGGAATAAGCAGAATACTAAAAGGATGCAATGAAGGCATGGATATCTAACTTCCTATACAGTGACAAGGGCCGAGGTTTACTCACAGACACAACAGGAAGTTAACTTTGTCTGTTTGAGCGAACGAGCTGTCATCTCTGACACTATAATTCAACTAGGAAGCAAGGTTCAAATACAGCAGCGGCTTCTCACCACTCTGGGTCTTTAACTCCATTTCAGCTCTTTTCCCAGAAGCCCACACTGTTATCCAGTCACACTGCATTATGAATTAATCCTTCTCAGCTGTCTGACCCAGAATCTTTCTCCCGCAGTGCCAGTATGCGCGCAGCTCTTTGACCTCCACCATTTGTTTTAGCAGTGACCGTTATTAACTGAAACTGACCTTAAGAGCGTAAGGCTACACAAAACCCAGGATCATTTTTATAAACATCCATCAAGCGAAATGGAGCTTCGTTGCTCAGTAGAGATGCAGCTCTAAAATTTGTTTCCTCCAGCATTGTTCACTCTGTCAGTCAGTTAGCAGGTTTTACTTCAGTGCCTCACAAAATACAAAACCCCTCACTTATCTTTACTCCTGCTTACGTCAACATTTACGCTTCAGCTGCTCAATCGCCACCTGATTTTGTGAAAATTCTTCAGTCAATTTGCTGCACACCAAGAAGTCTCTGCTGTTTATGTCAGTCCTTATCGCAGCTAATTCAATTCCTGCAATCTTACAACTGTCAAGATTCTCACTGCTTTCTCCAGGTCCAAATCAGTGTGGACAAAACTTTCATCTAACCGCTGCAGAGGGCTTACTTACAACCAGTTATGTTCATTGACTTTTTCAGCACTTCTGGCCTCCCTTGCTTGCAGATTTGCTCTCAGTCATGCAACGAGACCAGTCGAAGTGCTTTTCCAATCAGAATGTTCTGGGACCTGGACACGAGGTCATTTTGTTACAGCCCAACTTCCCAACCTGAATCTGAGAAGAAGAAGTAATGCAATATAAATTTCATTTTTTCATTTTTCATTTCCAAATTTATTTCGAGCTACACAACACAGGCATAAAAGCCAGAAAAAAATACAACAAAAGAAAAAATAATATCAACACTCTAGCTCGAAAAGGAGTGGGAAGAAGACAAGCTTATTAACTCCCACCCCTGTTCATAAACTTAAATAATAATGATAATGTGGCTGCTACAATAACACTGTTAAAATAAAACAGAAAATAAAACAACAACAAAAACAGACAAGACATATAGTCTATTAGATAATGTAAGATATTACTAATACAATATAATCACTTAGTTATTTCTTGTTAACTGAATTACATGTTATATCCTCTTACAATAATAACAACCATAATGATAAAAATAATGATACCAATAACAATAATAACAACTGCAATAGTATAATAGTAATAACAACAATAGACTTCATCATTAGCTAGATCTGACCATTAAAGTATACATCACTTTGTAACACCCATTAGTAATCAAGTACCCATTTCCTCCTTCTGGTATTTTGACCATAATATTTTTTTATATCTTGATTTAAACTGATGAATATTTGGACATTGTTTGTGCTCTACTCCCATTTTGTTCCAGAGTTTAACTCCACATACAGACACACACATACTTTTCCTAGTGGAAAACACTGCTTGAACCTTAAAGTTATCACACCCCCTCAGGTTATATCCCCCTTCTGTGCGTGCAAAAAGCATTTGTATTCTTGCAGGTAGCACATTTTTATTAGCTTTAAACAGAAGTTGGGCAGTAGAGAATTCAACTAAATCATGCAATTTTAACATTTTAGACTGCAAAAATAATATATTAGTGTGATCACAATATCCTACTTTGTGTATAATTCTTACAGCCCGTTTTTGGAGTATAACAAGGGGGTGTAATGAACTTTTATAGTTATTGCCCCAAACTTCTATACAATAATTTAGATATGGCAAAACTAACGAACCATATAATAGAAATAATGCATTGTAATTTAAGAAAAACTTGGCTTTATTAATGATTGAGATGCTTTTGGAGACTTTACCTTGTATGTGACTTATGTGTGGTTTCCAGCTTAATTTACTGTCAATGGTGACTCCTAAGAATTTAATTTCTGATACCGTATCTAAAACTACACCGTCTATAATTACTGGGTCTGGTTTTCCATTATAATTACCGAAAAACATTACTTTTGTTTTGTTTAAGTTGAGGGACAATTTGTTAATGTCCATCCATGTTTTTAATTTCCTTAGTTCACAGTTTAGATTAGTTAATAAATTACTATAATTGTCATTAGAATAGAAAATGTTTGTGTCGTCTAGAAAATGTTTGTGTCGTTTAAATAAAGTCATATTCAAAACAACATCAGATAAAGCTGCACATTAGTGCAGTGTTACATACCAAACAAAAACATGCACTTTACTAAAGAGCATGAACTGACCACCTGAAACCTTTACTGGTCACTTTACTGCTCTGGATCATTTGAGATCAAAGAGAATTTTCCATGGCCCCTGAACTCAAATGAATTTGACACCCCTGGTCCAGATTGTGATTTCCCACCACGCGCTACAGTGCATTATAAAAATGTAAACCGTTGTTTCCCATGCTCCATGCCAAATTAGATGACTCTTGCTGAAAGCTAAGTCAAGCTGCCTAGGTCAGACTGATTCCAGAAGCAATTAGGACACCTAACCGGTAAAGCTGTGGAGTGAAGAGGGAAGTAGAAGCAACAACAAGAGATTAATCTGCATCTGGGCACGTTTACATACTGTACATCTTTACTGCAAAACTTGAAGTAATATATGTAATAAGCTCCGTTTAGTTATTCTGCACTTTTGCTTTGTTTTGCTGTAGCGCACAAAGTTCAATAGACCAATTGAGACGTCCATCATACAGATCTTTATATGGGCAGTGGTCAGAGTTGAACATGTGGCTGCAAGCGACACTGGGAACAAAAAAAAAAAAAAAGGAAATCCTGAAGAACGAACAGTATGTTCCAGTAATGAGAGTAACATCGTTATCATGTGGGACTGAAGGCAATAGATTCATCCATCTTCTGTATTTGCTTTATGGGACTGAGGAAGACAAAAGGCAGCAGCCAGGTCTGGCTGACAGGGAGCAGAAGGCAGGCTACATCTTGTATGGTGGTCATCAGCTCAGGGCCAACAACGAGACACACACACACACACACACACAGACACACACACACACAAAAAAGCATACACACACAGAAGCGATTCTCTTACATGCATGTCTCAACTTCGTGTGAAGAAGGATCCGGGCTCTTCACAGTCAAGCATGCTAAAAGATATTAAAGGGGACATATCATGCTAAATCCACTTTTTTAGCCCTTAAATGCATTTTGTTGTATATTTAGAGTGTTTAGAAGTACAGAAAAGTTCAAAGTAGTCTCTTCAGGTGCTCCGTTGATATCTTTATATTCTGTTTTGGTCATATTTTGCGATCGGTTTCGATTTTTCTATTCTCTATTACGTTTTTTGAACAATGACGTCACAGTATTCTCAGCGGAACTGCCAAATTAGGACATCGACATTTCGAGCAATCCGCCATTTTTGTTTCTCGCTGCGATTTTGTAGTCCAACCGAAGTTACGAGAGGATAAGTCGAAATGTTCGGTTGTTGGATGTAGTAACCCACAAGCTTCGTTACACCGTCTCCCAGCATCAGAACCTTTTCGAAGTGCCTGGTTGAGTTTTATTTTTCACAGAAATGTACCCACATCTGTGGGTAAGGTCATTTTTGTGTGCGCGAATCACTTTAAGGATGACTGCTTCAGCAACCTCCGCCAGTATAAAGAAGGATTTGCCGAAAGACTTCGTCTGATTGAGCGGTCAGTTCCTTCTATCTATGGAGACGACGAACAGAGCACTTCGGTAAGCTGTATATAACGCTAAAAAGTGTGATGATAAGACGTCCCTGTCATTGTTTTGTTAGCATTAGCAGTTGCACCGTCTTCATATGTTAGCGCTGTGTGCTCGTTTTAGATTATAATGTAACTTCTGTGTTAAATAGTCGTTGTAATACAGGCAGTATTGTAGTAGTGGGCATGGATGGAGAAGTTAGTGTAAATATAGTAACACACCATTGCGTTACATCCATATGAAGACGTTGTTCTGTAGGTGCATCATCGTCATTTTCATCTCGCTCCGCCGGGTCCGACTCTGGCTCCAACATGTATGGCTGGATGGACAAATCTTCCGTTGTTGACATTTTGTAAATAATGTGTGAATATAAAGTTTCTGCGCCGCTAGATAATTGTATCTGTTCTATCAAACTACAAAGATGGCCGAACAGGGTGGCGTTGAACCGAGTGTCACCTCTGCAACCTGGAGAGGAGGCGGGGTATGAAGTGTTTCATTTGCATTTGAAGAGACAGCCCCAAAACGAGTTGCTTTCAGAAGCACATCAGAAAAGGGGTTGAAAAGGGGCCTGTGGAGCTATAATAATGAGGAATTCAGACCCAAGCATTGCAGTTTCGCGTTGTATAAAAAGGAAGGATTTAAAAGCATGATATGTCTCCTTTAAGACATGACCATGGATTTGCTGATGCATATTAGTGTACCTCCAAATGTAAAGATGCAAAAGTCATGAGGATGGAGACGTGTGTTCTGGGATCGCTCACCTGGACACTTGTGCATACCCATGAGGCACTGGAGTTTCACATTACCTCTTCATGAGCTACAAACCCTCCATTCTTAGGAACCTCAGCCCTTTCAGTGAGCGCTGCAGACGAGTGCAGCCGGCCCACTGTTCCTGTTGGCTGCTGGGAAAGTAGCATCAAGGTTAAAGAGTCCAAGTGATTGAAAAGGTGAGAAATGGACTCTGAGTAAAGTCATGGACAGTCTGGAGGTGCATTTGTGCCGACACTGATCACTTCTTACATTGTGCAAGTTCACCCTGGATCTTCATTTGGCTGTCACTTGCTTTACATATATAAATGTCATCTGTGTTTTATACTTTATGTGTGTACTTCCCCATTCATTTTGTGGTTTTTATCCATCATCCAATTTTCTGTCTTTTAGACAATTTCAGTGTTTATATTTCTGTAAATTACATTGCAACCCACAGCCAGAAGATATAAAATGGGATAATCAATGAGTCATACAGGAGGATAACACCACATGGTCATTTTATTCCTTGTCATTCTGCTTTAAAGAGAAACACAGCCTGTTTTTTTCAAATGGATTCCAACTCCTTTGGGATGTTTTGCACAGAAACTGTGAAAAAATCGGCGAACTAGGTGCTGTACATATTATCTATACTTTAGTATTTATACTTCTATATCCTTCAGGGATGATCAGGAACTATGGTTTGCATTTCTTTCTGTTTATTTCCATTACCCTGCAATTTTCACTGAAAGCTTTTTCCAATTCAAGCTGTGTTTATGAGACGAGAATGATGTGAAAACGTTGATGACAAACATGATTCAACAAGTTAATGCAACAATGTGGCTGTGTACATAAACATTTTTAAAGTCACCTGCATCTCAAAATGGAATTTTGATTGTTTCAGTCAAAGTTTCTTTTTAAAAAACTGATGGGGGTTTTTCTTGAGCAGTTCTTTTGTTGTTGTTGTTTTGTTGTTTTTACTGGAGTTGTATTTCAAAGGTTCTGGTTTTTTGTGAGGTTTCCAACATGTATTCAATGGCATCAAATTGCCTGTGTTCAAGTAGCATGATGGTGCCGTTTGACGGCTGAACAGCAAATGTGATGGACTGAGTGGTTTTGCTGTCAGTTTGTCATTCGCCTGTATGATTGTTCTCCCATACATATAAATGGAAATGAGCCGACTGTTCTGGGCTCCTCTGCTTATTTTCATCATACAATAGGTCCATCCATTCCGGCGAAGCTGACATTACCATTCATATTTATACAATACCAAATAGAAACACCCACAAAAGGGAAAATATTGCAACTGACTTTATGTTTGAGGCATTGAAAGGAGAAAAGAGAGCCTTCATCAGGCCTCGGTGACAGGGAAGTGTTGTCCTCTGTGGGATTGGGTCAGCTACACCACCTCTGAGTGTTGCACTCCACGAGACACTATTAAAGTCATACATGTCTAATCACCTGCGCCAGAGATGCTTATGTTATTGCATTGTTTCAAGGATGGGCTCAGGACGGTTTTAATATTGCATCAGATATCCGAGCGCAGCAGGAAACAACACAACATGTCATAACCTGTTGTCATCAATACACAGAGCGCAGAGATATTCTCAAAACAAACAAGGAAAAGGGCAAATAGATATAGAGGTACTGCTGTAGGTCAACTCAGGGCAATGGTCTTTATTTGTTGTTTTTGCGCTGGATTAAATAAAAGAATGTATCAATTACTAACTACTCTGATACACATTCCAGTTAAAAAGGTGGGAGTAATGGACTCCACGCTGAGTCAAATGCTAATAAACTGAAGACGAAAAATCTACATGCCCTGGAGAGTGAATTGTTTGTACAGGGAAAATCACGGTTACTGTAAAGTCTTAGTTGTGTCTCCGCTGGTGTCACATTTAGTTAAATTTATGTCTCAACTAAATCTAACGATCCACTTGAAAACTGCAAGTTAATTGCTGACAATAACTATCTTTCTTTTTCGTCCATTCACTTCGTGGTGCAGCCGCTTTTTTACTGCCCAAAAAATTATTTATTGCTGTTGGTTTCAATTTTGCTTCAAAATGTTTACCAAGAGGACCGTGGAATTTGTAGTTAAAGGAGATCATTACAGCACAGCTCCTTTTCAGTGATTTATTTATACACTTAAGAGCTTATTGAAAGCCTGAAATTAAGTGCACCTAAATTAGATGAAGAGCCATCAATGGTTAAGCCTCCTCATCACTTGATTGAAGCTACATAATCTTGAGTAGCGTTTCGTGGACTATCCCCCTCCTACACACTTTGTGCACACAGCACACAATGTACCACACACACACACACACACGCACGCGCACACACACGTGCACACACACGTGCACACACACACGCACACACTGGGTATCTCGAGCTGTCTGATGAGGATTAGTGATTGAAAGGCTGAGGCGTGGGAACCACTTCCTCTCTCAGTGTTTTCATGTTAAAATCGGGTCTTCTGAGGGGAATGACATCAGTACAGTTCAAAGAATGATCGCTTCTGAAACAAAGAAGGTGTGCAGCTCGGGGATTTGCTCCTGCGGGCTCAGGGTGCACCGATCGGCAACACAAAGCGTCTCAGACAGCCACGTAGGTTTGTCCTAATCCTCATCAAAGTTATGCCACACCTGAGTGGGCTGTTAAAGTCAATATAAAGTGGCTGTTTAGGTTTGTTTTCTTCTTTGCACTTTAAATTGGATTCTCTGGCCACACATACCCAAAAGTTCTCTCATTATATTGTAATGAAAAAACTTCAACATTTTAAATGAGTTGCTCATTGCTTCTCAACTTCCCCAAAAGTAAACATATAGGAGAAGGGGAAAAAAACAACAACAACGTTAATGTGTTTCAGATGCAGTTTCAGATCAGTGATGCCTCTGAATCTCTGAACGGTTGTCATACATAGTGAGACTCCTGTGGTTCGGTGTGATCATCTGACACCAGGACCAGCATTTAGAAACAAGTGGGTGCACAGGAAAGCAACCGTTATTGATCCACTGGATGGAAGAGAGGATTTGTTGTCCAACAAGTAAGCTTCCCAAACTGTCTGACTTATTTTTACAAAGTCTGAAACTTTACGGTTGTGTAACAAATAAACAGGGTGGGATTTGTTGGAATTTGAAATTGGAAGAAGTTGTGCCTCCATATGCTGTATCATACACAAAATGTTTAAAATCCGATTTCAGTGAGTATTTATTTTAATAAATGCAGTCATGCATTACAGACCAAATAAAAATATAAGACCATAATAAATGTTTCTGGTGCGTTGGTTGCCGATACTTGCCACTGACATATACTAGTTATGAGTGTAAGTTTCAAGCTAATTGCACCCTTGAGTTAGGGAGAAATTCCTTCTGTGCTTCAGTTAGATTTCTAAGCACTTTCATGTATTTTGTTTGGACGGCTAGTGAAGCAGCTTTAATCACTATGAGGGTGTTAAAATTTGATCTCTCGATTCAACACAAACAATTCAGCAGAAGGAGGGATGCATAAACCAGAGGGTGCCTCTCTTGTTTTTCCTGAAAACCAAAAATCGAGAAGGGTTTATGTAAAAGTCTGGTTTCTGCTCTATTCCTCCACCTTAAAGCATATATGCTGTGACACAATGTGTCACTCAGTCAGTATCAGTAATAGAAAGCCTTCTGCTAATTTCCCCCCGGCAATCTCGATTCCTCAGATAGGTGCCTGCGATGCTCCGACTGTTCTCTGCTCTCTGCCAAATATAGCGGTCCAACGTGACAAGCACAAGCTGTGATACATCTTCCCACACAGTGTCAGCAAGTACATGAAATAAAGCAAAATCCTCTTCGCACACCTTTCTGGAATCAGAATGTATTGTCGAGTTGACAAGTCTGCGTTTTCCTAAATCGTCCAACTGATGTGTCTCGTGTGTGTGTGTGTGTGTGTGTGTGTGTGTGTGTGTGTGTGTGTGTGTGTGTGTGTGTGTGTGTGTGTGTGTGTGTGTGTGTGTGTGTGTGTGTGTGTGTGTGTGTGTGTGTGTGTATTCTGTGGCTGACTTCTTCTTCGCAGGTAGGCCTTAATCAGGGCGATTGAGTGGAGCGCCAGACGTGAGCTTGAAGGCAGAGCTTTGCAAAACTACCGGACAGCAGCAAAGTAATGTTCCTAATCAATAAGCACGACTATGGCAGTTGTCTGGTTCAGTTCCTTCTTTTCTCCTTTTGGCCTTTATATTGATTTTTGGATAGCTGTCTTTCAATTACTGACTCTTGTTTACCTTTGAAAAGTTCTTTAAAAGAAAGGGAGAGGAAAAACCCAAACAAAGAACAGCTCCGGGATAAGGCTTGTAAGCTCTCTTCAATTTTGGCTTGTCACTTAGTAACAAGGCGCGTATGGAAATGCGAGGGCAAATGAGGATGGGGGGCGGGGATGGGGCGAGGGGGGGACTTGGATCGGGACATAAGAAAGAGCAGATCAAGACAGAAATGCAACTAGACAGAAAAAATTAATTTTAAAATAAAAAGCATTTGTCTGTTTTGAGGCAATCTGCCAGTAACAAGAAGACAGCGGGGAAACAGGGAAAGCCTCTCTCAAGTGTGACCTATTGATCACGCCTGGCGGCGGGTCCCCGGGTGGAGCTTAGACGACCAGTTTAGGGAGAGCAGGGGGAATGAGAGCAGAAAGATAGAGGATGTACCGATGGCAGACAGTGAGTCACAGGGGAAAACGTGACAACAGCTATGACTTGCAATTACGGTGGTCACCAGGCAGAGGACTCTGAAGAGCTGAAGGGTGTTCAGAGCAGAAGCCGAGGGTGAATGTGCATCCTCCGGTCCTCATGCAGACAGCACGGTAGCACACGGGCAGATATTCACCGGATGTTACTCTGGACAGAAAGACGCCGGAGAGAGATTTTCCCATGTGGCATTGCACATCTGCTGTTAGCCTCATTAGTGTTAATGACAAGTGTGTGAACAGCGGTATCTCTGCTGCTATGCTATGTACATACAGAACAGAGCCCCTGTTTTAACCTTTTTCATTATTATTGTGACAGCTGAAGTTGGATCATTTCATCATATCACTTATGAATACTAATTGTGTTTGTTCTCTGTGTGTTGTTGGTCACAAACTCCAGGTTTTTTCATTTTTTTCTTCTCTCTCTCTCTCTCTCTCTCTCTCTCTCTCTCTCTCTCTCTCTCTCTCTCTCACGTTACCGTCTAAACTTTTCTGAAACGAAAATGCAAACGAATTTGTTTTACATCCCAGGTTCCAGTACATGAT
Organism: Lipophrys pholis; assembly: GCF_963383615.2. Taxonomy (NCBI): domain Eukaryota; kingdom Metazoa; phylum Chordata; class Actinopteri; order Blenniiformes; family Blenniidae; genus Lipophrys; species Lipophrys pholis. The sequence goes on from NC_137628.1 coordinate 26,881,107, forward strand.
AAGAACTGTATGTAAACTGTCAAATGGAAACCAGACACACGTAAGATATTCTCAGGTTTCATGACCTACGACTCGCAAAGACTAAATTGGCTGTGTTTCCTTTCCAAGATTGAGAAAATAAGAACATTTGAAAGGTAAGTTGTTTTCTTCAGCTCATCATTAGCTGATATATCGCATCAAGCCCAGGCATCGTTGCTATGGCTACCTGAATTCTCAAAAATCAGGGCAATGATTGAGGATGATGTTTTAACCGAAGGTCGTGTATAAGTGATAGGCTGGGATTCGGGACTCTCTTTCCCTGAAAAGACCTGAAGTTGAAAAAGACTTAAATGGCACAATTAGTGTAATATCCAGTGAGAAGTAAAAGATCGGTGATCACGGAAAATATCAAATGAAATACTGCATGTTTTCTATATTGTGAATAAAAGTGCTGATTGCTAATGGACTGGGAATTGGATTTTGTGTATTTGTTACATATGAGTCAATTTGCTTCCTACTTTTATGTCGATATGTTTGAGCCCCATCTAAAGCTAGGAATAAAAAAAAAATAATGATGGATGACCTTAAAAGCATCTGTTATTTTGACATTGCCCGCCATCTTACAGCCAAAAGGATAATGGGAGTAATGGCAGTGCATTTTGAAATGGCATCCATCAATATTTTAATAATCATTATATCATCAGTGGGTTTTTTTCGATCACCATGTTTCCCGGAATCAAATGGAAACTGGATGTTGACTCTGGATTACATGACGCGATTATGAACAAGAACATGGTTTTAGGTGTTAAGTTCACTTCATAACAATAGATTTTTGCATGTTAGTAGAATGTAAGGTAAACAAAACCATTGTTGTGTGCATAAACTTGGGTGCTCTTTGTTGAGCAGATGTAGAAGTCAAGATAAAAGATACAAGTTTGAATAGAGACGCATGATAGCGATGTAAAATATGATGAATAATGGTTTAATTAGTGCTTTCTAAGCAATAAAACTGATTGTACTTATTTGAAATGATCAAAAATGCCTGGCTATATGATTGCAAAACCTTTTTTTTTGTTTAACCAGCAAGAATTACACCACAATAACCAGTAAGAATGAGAAAGAAAGAGGATGAAGGTGATGAGTGGGGTCCTCTCGTCACACTGATCTGAGGCAAAGAAGGTTTGTCTGCAGGGCAGGAAGAGACTCGGTCTCAAGAGATGATGCATCGAGACCACTATTGACCGAGAAATGAAGGGGTGAAAGGAAGGGTAGACTAAAAGAACTGGAAAAGGATGGAAGAGCTGCAAGGATGGACAGTGAAACAGCGGGTGTGAGTGGGACAAATGGATGAAATGGGTGATGTCAGGGAGGGATAAAGAGGAGGATGAAGTGAGGGACAGCAGGAGAAATCCAGGAATGAATGGATTATGAGTGATGATTAAATGACTAGAAGAAGCTGAATGGATCCATTTAGGAATGAAGAGATGACTGAGGTGGGTGAGCATGACAATAATGGAGGGAAAGGAGTTGAGAAGAGACGCATAATACGAGATGGAGTAGGATGAATGAATGAATGAATGAATGAATGAATGAATGAATGAATGAATGAATGAAGGAAGGAATTAATTAATGAATGAATTAAGGAATAAAGTAAGGAATGAATGGGGGGTATAAATAGACGGACCAGATGATGACCAGAGTGGTTGAGTCCCTGCTCCTGAACTTCAGTTCACATTCATCTGTTGGTTCGTTCGTTCATTCATTACCTTTGCCAACGAAAGTTGGCCGAGAAGGTTATGTTTTCATCTGTGTGTATTTATTTATTTATCAGTTTGTATGTGTGGGTATTTTACCAACTTTTCTCAAAAATTACTCACCCGAATTGCATGAAATCTTCATGGATGATTCGTCATCATCCGAGGACAAATCATTTCGATCATGGGACAAAAATTTGTCATACAAAGCGGAAGAGAGAGGCACTTCATGGAGGAGATCAAAGGAGATCAGCGTCTGTTGTCACGGAGACGCTCCCTGCTCAGTGTTTCACACAGGGACGTAGCCATCTGACCTACCTAGTTAGCATCGATATGAGCGGCGGTTGGATCAGCTTTTTCATGTCTTTCTTTCTCTCAGGACCGGTTCTTTCTTTCTTTCTTTCTTTCTTTCTTTCTTTCTTTCTGTCTGGAGTGGTGGGAATGTATGGACTAGCTGGAACCAGCAGATGGCGATAGTGCAACTTCACAGATGTCAACTGCCATTCAACCCAAGTGAAGAAGAAGAAGAAGAGAGGGAAACAGGTCCGTGTACCTTCCGGCCATTCGATTTTCGTTTTGATGTCGGAGAACGAAAAACCGGAAACCATCCGATTTTCGTTTTACAATTGAAAATCGAAAAACGGAAATCGGACGGTTTCCCGTTTCCCAATATGCGTTTCTTAAACAAAAATCGAGAAATAAAATACGACCATAATTCTTTATTTCTAGTTTGATTTGCCGGAAAACCCGGAAGTCGACCCTCTTCTTCGCTTGATGAGAGTAAACAACGGCGCATCGCGTTGCTGCCCTCTTCAGGCTGTCTGTGTGAGCTTCGAACTCGCCCACCAGTTGATTTAGATGTATATCTGGCTGCTGCAGTTTAAATAAAAAAATTGATAAAAAATACACACGGTGCAAATAGATTGACTGGAGAGGGGCTAGGATTTATTAAGCGTACCCCTACTCCTTTTCACGCACGTTAGCTTTTCTACTGCAATCTATGTTTTTTCCCTTTTGTGTTTGAAATTAAAAAAATGACTAAATAAAACCTTACTTTTGTTATGTTATTTGAAATAGCATGGAATAAATGTAGCATTATTTCATATCCCAGGTGTTGGTTAAATGTTTTTTTTTAATTTCATTTAATTCATGAACAAACCTTGTCTTAATATTTAATATAAAAAAAAGATTTAAATACAAAATGGAAATCCCACCTTTTTTTAACTAACTTTACTGAAAGAGCAAATTCTCTCATTAAGAATGAATATTTTGTTAAAATCACATGTTGCACTTTTTTCCTTTGCTTTTTCATTCACTGCTGAGCCGGATGAGGAGCAGCAGAGCCTCCAGAAAGGACGTAGGGTCGGCACTCGGTGGCAGTAAGGACTCAAACTGGCTGATGCCAAAGCTGGTGACCTGGCAGGCATGGCTTGAGACAAAGAACCTGGCAACCCCATCTTGTAGACTGAGGAACTCTTGATCCAGCAAATGAGTCAGGCAGCCCTTTGTTTTATAGTTGATATTCATCTACAAAGTTGTCAGGAGAATTCCCTAGTAAAAACCTCAGGGAGACAGAATACACAAAGTTTAAGACCATTTTATTACATTATTCTTGAAAGAAGAGAATGTCACAGTACAACCTTTCCAATAAACAAATAAGACATGCAAACATGAGAATTACATTTTGTTGGAGCTCAGTTGAATATAATTCCAATTTTAGCTCAACGAACTTAATGGCTCACAGTAAGAAAAACATACAATCCTCCCCCCAACTCCTTTCAATGTGATGGTTCTGAAAGTAAAGAAAAGGGATTTGCATATCACAAATAACCTCTGAGTGCATGTAAACAACAACAAAAGATTTAAATGCATGAGAAAGTAAAACATAATTTTTTTTAACAATACCATTCCTGCAAAGCAACATCATGATTTAATCATCAGAATATTAATTATCAGAGCACGTCAATTTCACAAAGTACCGCTCAGAAAAAGAACAGCAACAAAGAAAACCTACCGATTTTGATGCCGTCTGCAGAAAATTTGTTTTGTGGTGTTGAATCTCTTGTAAAGCTGCTCCTGTCCTTTCACTGGCATGTCCTCCTTTAGAAGACTCAACCATCAATTAAAGCAACACATAAATCAGTAAGATGATGAAAATGACGCATAACTGCATACAGAGCTGCATCAGGTAGTTAATAGTAATAGTATCAAGAAAAACAACACTAATAATACATTTTTATATTTTATTATTATATTTTAACCAAAATACAAAACGGTATCGTTTGTTTTTTAGAATGTGTAAATATTATAGTGTAACTAAAAATTAACCCTACTGAATCTCACATTTATAATCATTATTTAGTTTTTAATTTGGATTTTTCTCTCCTGAGAAATATTTCATTTAATGTGATGACTGAGCTCTGAGGACAATCTGCAAGTGTGCTGCTTCTGACAGTAGGGGGCGCTGTGAGACTGCAGTCAAATCAATGAAAAGACGCGATTTTAATGATGTAATGTATATCATAAATTAATCTCGTACAACGCTGCTCACCTCAGCAGCAGCTGAAGCAGCTTCAGCTTGGAGGTGATGCTCCATTATGTAGGTGGAGCAGCCTGGCTCTGCTAGAGATCCATCTTCAGACATTCCTCCCTGAAACTCTCATTTCACCCGTAGTCATGCCGTTGGGGTCCGTGTCCAATATTACGTTGGCGCAACTGTCCAAAGACATTTTTTTAAGTTTTTAATCATTAAATTTATACAAGAATATCACCGAGGGGACAGCCAGACGAGTCTGGATGGTAAAGCAGCGGCAGCAACAGACGAAGAAGAGGGTCGACTTCCGGGTTTTCCGGCAAATCAAACTAGAAATAAAGAATTACGGTCGTATTTTATTTCCCGATTTTTGTTTAAGAAACGCATATTGGGAAACGGGAAACCGTCTCCCGTTTTTCGTTTCCCGATATCAAATTGAAAAACGAAAATCGGATGGTTTCCGGTTTTTCGTTCTCCAACATCAAAACGAAAATCGAATGGCCGGAAGGTACACGGACCGAAACAGTTACCAGTGACGACGAGAGCGTTGGGAAACAATGTAGATCGATAGAACCAGCAGATGGCGGTAATGCAACTTTATGGATGCAAACTGCTGTAAAACCCAAAAGAAGAAGAAGAATCAGCTAATGGCTATCATGCTAGCATTGCTTACTCAGTTCTGCAAATAAATGTGGCGATGGCGACGATATGCATTCTACTGAGTAATGTTCTTGTTAATTCATTCATTCATTAAGTCATTCCCTCTGGGTTTGCCACAGTCCTTCCAGACCTGCCCTGCTTTCCTGACACTGGTGTAACTTGACCTTCTGCTCACCTGTAACACCTGAATCCACTTCCTGAATTAGCTCCCTCAGCAGCACACGCACCGCTGCTTCACCGCTCTCAATTTGCTAGATTGCCTTTGTTCTCTGTTCCATTCTGTGCTCTTCTGTCTGTTTGAGCTTGTTTTTTTCTACTCTGAACTCCTGTCTGCATGGATTTCTTTTTTTTTTTGTAACCTTGTAAGAAAGCTATTTTAAATTCAAATAATTTTCATTTTTACTTTAATTTGACAATTTCCTATTTTTGTGCCGTGTATTTCTAGCTTCAAATTCTGACCCTGAACAAGAGTGACAGATGTTTAATCAAGTATTTAGTTGTCTCAAACAGTGAGGGATTACAGCCATGCTCATATTTGATTTTTAATGAATTGGCTAAACAGCTGCATAAATTACAACCTGTCTGTCTAGTCAACGTCTCTCTCTGTCATTTCTCTGACAGACACCATTGTTGTTTCTCCAGCTCAGCAATCACATATTACGTATCACCTTTTTTTTTCATTGCGAACTGGCCTCATGCATTGTGAAATACTCCACACACACACACACACACACACACACACACACACACACACACACACACACACACACACACACACACACACACACACACTCACACACTCACACACTTTACTGTCCACAAACTGCTACACAATATTAATAACTTGATCTTGTGGACCATGAGTGTGTCTCACTTTGTGTTAACTGCCTTATAATTGAAAAAGTGCTGCGAGTGGACAGTGACTGATTTGGAGAATCAGCATATTCTCTTCTCAATAACCTGTGTGGGGCTTCATATTAGACACAATGTCATGGGCTAATCCTCGGCTTATCAAGAAACTCACTGAATATGCTCTGACCAGTTCCACTCATTTCAGACCCTTGTTCAAGTGTGTATGTTTTAAATCCCAAACGCAAATGTCACATTTATGCAGCGACTGCAATTATCAAGTCAACCCACCACTAGGGAAGCTGGTGGAAGAAGCAATAACACAACATGCACACTTATCTACAGGCTTAGCAGGTACTTTGAGGTGCTTTTAAAGAGTTTGACATGACCTTTCTAGGGATGATTAGTCTACATTTAGGCTTTGCCGGGTCGTGGTTTGTACTCTCACCCCACAGTGAGAAGACTGCAAATGGCATTTGTATGTTTTCCTTATGTATGTGTGGTATTTTTTGGATGGATAGATCGATGGATGGATAGATGGATGGATGGATGGATGGATATTCTCTGTAGCTGATATTAGTTGAATTTAGGATTTTATGACTTATTAGAGACCTATGTCAAACAAATCACCCTTTGATTTGTCAGATTTGACCTGTAGCTGCTTAATTTTCCTTTTTTGTATAATTATGTATGTTTTGTCTTGCTTCTATACCTTTAATGGCCTTATCTATGTTTTATTTATTTATTATTATCGTCATTGTTTTCGTGTTTTTAGTGCCGTTAAGCACCTTGTGACACACGTCTGTGAAAGGTGCTATATAAATAAAGTTCTCATCTATTTGATTCTATTCTTTTCTATCTACGCATGTGGGAAAGGGTTGAAATCGTGTTTCATCCAGTCTAAATTGTACTAAATAGAGACCCACACAACTATTGCAAAGAGGACACATATAAATGCTGATTACTGACTGTACTGAAGGAGGAATGAATATTTGCGACAAGCTGGTAAGTGGCTATAAAAAACAAAACAAAAAAACTCTGACTGCCTATGATATCAATTAACATCTTGGATATCTGGGCACAGGATGTGTGATGACACTGAGAGTTGTGAAATCAGAGAGAATGGAAAAAGAAGCTACACAAGAGCAATTGGGCAAAGCTGAATCCAGAGGCAAGTCCATTGTGAGAAGGTTGCTGTAGAAAGATACCAGGACCCCATATGTCGAGCAAGCAGGATCAAAAACCAGCTCTGGGCTTCTTCTTTCAGCTCAATAATGCATATTTAATGATTATAGGCTTCATTTCATCTTGTCTTATAGAGAATAATTGAATAATTGGATATGCTGCAAAATAGATATATATTAGATAAATTACAGTTCTCTGGAACTTTAACCAGAGTGAAGCAAGTATGGATGGATTGACAGTTATGCTGAATAGATCGTAGAAATATATATAATAAAAACAGATGGGAGTTTGTTGATATCAGTGGCAAATCTAAGATATTAATGTTGTCCATGTTATTTTACTTGGTCCCCGAGACAGGCCTTGCTTGTGTCTTTGGAATTTGAAAATGGAGCTGGAGGAAAGTGAGGGATCGCTGATTGTCTGCCCCTTGTGTTTGTACCAGGTGTTACAAGGGGGATCAGGCAGATGCTGATCCAAGAAAGGGTGGCATTCCCCTCTGTCACTCCTGAGTGGTTAAATTGTCAAAACAGAGAGTAACAGAGAAGGTGGCAGTTTTCACCACTTCTCCATTTAAATGCTCCACTACCTGAACGGTCACAACACGTTTCTTTTAGCTGCCTCAAAAAGAAAGTCCTAAGTATGCTTACAGATTTAAATTAGGCCAGTGCGGATGTGCCACTTGTCCTGTGTGTTCATTATTGAACAGATAATGAATACTGAATATTTGTTGTAGCGCTTCCTCTGGAGGTGTGATCAGAATGAGAGAGAAACAGGATGGCTGTTTGTTAGCAAGGGAATGAAGGTCCAGTACCCCGACAGGCTGCAGTTTGTGGCATTCATAAACTAAACCATTATTTTTTTTTTTTTGTCACTGATAAAGAACCAACCGATTTATCTCACCGGTTCACATATAGATCACGTATATATGAGGCTGATAAGAATTGATAGAAACTGTGAACTTGTAAATGGGTGATACCATTGGAAAAAGGTGTTTCATAAGAAAAACAAACTGATCCGTTGTTTGGAAGATTCCTGAAATGGAGGAATTCCCTGAACAACAGAAATGTTTGTTGATATTAACACCAGGATGCAATCAAACTGCTGCACAGCATTTCCAAGTATTTCATCACGTGGAAATCTGAGGTCCTCTTTTCTATAATCAATATCTTACCAGCTGAAGTTTAGTTTATTTGGTTCACCATTTTTATTTTTAACAACAGATTACAGTAATTTTTCTTTTTTGTTTTTTCTTTTTTCCCCTAAAATGTCCTTTGTGGTGCTAGGTAGGAAGTTAAGTATATGAAAGAAACTAAATAAAATGAAATGGAAGTGCTCTGATTAATATGCCTTTATATTACTTTTCGAAGCACTGGGCTAGTTAGTTTTTTTTTTCATCTATTTATTCATTGAGTTTTTATTGTGAGGTATTGTTCATGTCTGCAAAGTTGTGCTGGTAGAGACTGTACATGAAATGCAGGCTTTGCAGAGTCTGAAGTATGTGTATGGGCTTGAACTCATAAAGATGACTCATATGATTTTAAACCCTTACAAAGAGTAATGATAAACTGAATAAATTCAGTATAATTTGAAAAACCGTAACATTTTCCCTACAGTTAGCAGGAGCTAGCGTTAGCGTAGTAATTAACAACACGACCAAACTAATTAACATATTCAGATACACAATATGTTTTACAAACCTTCTGAAACGTTCTGCTGCAGCAGCAGCGTCGGAACTTCCAGGGTCAGACTCAGGTTCAAATTGGTTTGGTTGAACAGCGTTTCTCCGTGACGTGGTGGCAGATAGAACGTAAACAATAGCACGTGACACCATGAGAGGAAGCACTTCCTCCTCTTCCCAAGATGGGCATGTGGGCGGAGCCAGTCCTGCTCGCAGAAACCCAGCAGATTCTGAATGCGGCTCAAATGATCGAATATTTAGCTGGCTGAAAATCAAGGACAAGCTGGATTTGGGACAAAAAACAATGTATTTGGACCAATAAGAACCATGTGAAAGTGTTGAAAACCTGCGTGACATGACTCCTTTAAAGGCTATCTGTTTATGGACACCGAAATATAATAAACGGAACATTATAAAACTAAAATGACCCAAGTTCTTATCTTCTAATCTAATGTTTTGTTGCAATATGAAACAAGTTATTCCAAAATGTGACAAAGTTTATTATAAAACACAGCGTTATTATATAATGAGTTGAAAATGTATTACATTATTACATATTGCACTATCATTACATAATGCAGTGCGACAGGGTGAAGATGTAAGTTACACCAGTTAGTCCTGAATATGACAATAGTGTAATTTAACCCACACGTCCTTTTATCAACAACTTTACTGGTCTTATCAAAACTCGCCACACTCGTGTGTTTTGATTCAGAAATCCATTTCATGGTTCCCTTTTATTGTACCCAGCCCAAGAGATGTCTGTGAAATGGTCATGCACTGTCAGTATTGTCTCCTGGCACTGCTCATGTCCGGTCTGGGGATTAGCGCTTCAGTGAAGAGCTTTGGCATCGGTTTAAAATCTCACGTTTGGGGTTTGACCCCATTTCAACATGCCCTGAAAGTTCAGAACGATTAAAATGACCTCTTGTCAGAAATAGTTATTGTTTATGCACCGCGAGTATCATTTTGTTCAGTGCACTTGAAGACTGAGGATGACCAAATAGCACCAACAACATAACATAATGCTTCTGGTAAATGTCTGACCTCTTTCTACATGAGTTTGTTCATATATTAGCCGTCTCATTTTTATATAGTGAGCATTTTAATTTGGATTTCTTCTTATATTCTAGTCTAATGTTTTGCCTTTTTACGACTTGTACCGCTGCTTTACAGCCATTTGAGCATCACTCAGGGAAGCCTGTGTGACTTTACTGATTCTTCTGACTTTTGTGATCAAACAGCAATTCATGTTTTTGAAAGCATACAAAAAGGTTGACCAGAGATTATAATAAAGGCGATCTTACAAGCTGCCAGGCGCTGAGTTGCTAAACTTTATTCATGCTTTTATTAATAAGCTCAAAAGAAATTAACACTGTTTTGCCAAACTGAGACTATAATGAGAGGGTTCTTCTGTTTATTAAGGCGTTTTTGTTTTTCTTGTTTAGTGGTCCACTTTCTATTTTCTGCATTTATTTGGTTACAAAACTGATCGCAACAAGGCTTATTTTCATTATTATAAACTAGCTGTAACATTTTTGGAGATGTTAAGCTGTCCACATGAATGTCTGTAGCGAGGTTGATTGAAATGATTCCTCTCGAAGGTCAGCTTCATTTTCATGAAACCATGCCTGAGTTGAACCTGCGACTCTGTCGTCTTCAGCCCTTCTTAGAACCTGTTCACACAACATTATAAAAGCATTTTGTTTCTCAGAAAAGATTTGCGTTTACCCAGCAACATTTTGAAAGGATGAAGGATGTCCGTTTTCACAGAAATGGCTGAAGATTATATAGTTTTCCTCGCAGGGCCACTGGTGGGTGCTGTTGCTTGTTTTTATAATGAAACCACACACGTACATGGGCATTCATATCGATAAATGGCAAAGTTGGATTGCTGTTATGAGAGACTTAACTATAAAGCGACCAAGTCCCAGGAGAATATGGACTGGGAGTTGTTGTTAATCTCTATTTACTTGCACGGTTTACCACGTGCTTAGCCGTCCACATGTAGACGAAGGCCAAGCGTTTTCAAAGAACAGTTTTTTTTAGTGATTTTGAGCACCGATGTCATGTAAAAGGTTACCCAAAGTTCTGAATCCATCCACAGTGGATGTGTCAGTTCAACAAAACTAAATCTTGTTGATCAGGGCAAGACAGGCAAACCACTCTGTGTTCATATTTTCCAATAGTTTAATTTCTAAGAATTACTCACTCAAGAAATCTCCAATCCTTCCCTTTAGATACGAGCAACAATGCGAGCGCTCAGAATCAATATGCACTATCTATCCACTCAAGAGACAGGTACACTGAGGAAAAATGACAATCACACACTTCAAGTCACACTCTGCCTGGTGAATCCAATGAGTTCATGTTCTCATTTTAGATTAGATGTCTTCATTACAAACGATCAAATCCAACCAGCTTTTCCAACCTGGCCAAGTCATAATTTTACTGTGACCCTTTTAAAGCCCTAAGTACTTCGTTTGTTTGAAGAAGCCTCACACAAATAACAAGGTCTCTGTGTATGGAATTCTTCATTGTTTATTCGTGGTGAGTAAAGGGCCAATCAATTAGGTTCCTAATTCCTGTTGCTTCCCTGTGACACTCTTCAGTGCCCAAAACAGCAGCTGGATGATTTCAGAATCAGACTGGTTCAAAATCTTACACCCATTTTTATTGAGGTTGAGAGGGAACATCTGTGTTTGGTTGCTGCTTGGTTTTGAACTCTTGTCTGTGAAACGCGATATGAATGTTGCGATGTGTTCTCAGTACAGGATGACTGGCTGACCTTGAAGCTGAAACGCTCCGAATGAGTGACTGACTGCCAGGCTGACTGACTGTGGTGATGTTTATCACGTATGGATTTCTGTGAAGCCCTGAAGTCATACTGAAATGTGAGATCATGCCCGGCAAAGGGTGTCTGCCTCATCCTGACTTTAGGCGGGAGTTTCCATGTGACAAATCAGATAAAGGCCCTGGCAGTCGGTCCCGAAGTGATCACATCGCTACGGCTGCTCTCTCACCTGCCCCAGAAAAGGGAAGCACGCGACGCCTGCACACCAACATTGGCACGTGCAAATCAAATACAACGGTGTACTTGTGTTGTCGACCCTCTTTAATTGTCGATTTTCTCTGATTGGTAAATCTGCTTTGCACTGCAGGTGTAGTTTTTTTTTTTTTTTTTACGAACAATATATGTTCTTTAAATTACTACCTAAATTACTTCACTACCCTGCATTTGTTTGGTCTATGGCATAAGAACCAGTAACCTTCTCAGAAAGACAGTTCAAAGTTTTGTCTTGTCTTTTTTTCTTATAGTAAATTGTGGTTACTTAGCCTGATGCTTGCTCAGTTTCCTGTTCCTCAAGTCTTCACACAACCCATCTTCTATGTGCAGTGCTTCTTTTTGCATAATGTGTGTGCAATGAAGTGGTGAACACCAATGAAAATGGTGGGTCTGGAAAAGGAATGTTTGTGGTTTTCCATTCAGCTGTTATCAGTAGGTAATAAGTGTGCAGGGTTGGAAAAAAGCGTTCAGAGTTTTTAGTTACGAAAGCAATACAGAATGTCAGGAAATGCAAATAAAAATACAAATTAAAGGGACATGCTGTGTAAAACTACAAGATATCTCTTTTTGTTCAACTGCATACATCTGTAACAAAGCATGATAAATTAAATAAACTGTCTCCTTTTTCTTTTATTGTATTATTGTTCCACCATTAACCCATTCTATCTATAGATGTGGTGGACTGCCACAGGTGCCTGGGGAGCTGCTAGGGGTCAAAGGTCATGCTCAGGGAGCTGCATGGTAACCTGCCTGGCTCCCTAATCTCTAGACCAGTGGCTCCCAAACTCTTTCTTGTGGAAAACAAATTTTTACCATTGTAAACCTAAGCAACCCCATCCCCGAACACACTTTGTACATCCATCCATCCATCCATCCATCCATCCATCCATCCATCCATCCATCCATCCATCCATTTTCTCCCACTTATCCATTTCCGGGTGGCAGTCTGAGCACTGTCACCCAGATCACATTGCCGATTAAGAACCTTCCCTGCGGGTGGTGAGCCCACAGGAACCACCTTGTACAATGAATGAATTTATTTATTTTTTACTATATGTGAAATACTGTTTCTTTATTATATATTTCTAATGAGTTCCTTTTTCTGGGGAAAATCTCTTTGGGTTTACACACAGTCTTGGGGTGTTTGGTGGACTTCAGCTTGCAGTTTCAAATTTTTATTCACAGCAAAAGATGCATTCAGATCCATTTTTTCCCCATTGCTTTAATGTAGTCATAGGCCATGTAACTCTCTTCTTTTTGACCGATTCAACTGTACCTTGATGCTACACCATATTTTCTCTCTCACTGTTTACTTTGCAAGCTTATCCTTGTGTATATTAGAGACAGGATGTTCACGTTCAACATGCCCATATCGTCACAATACTTCAAAACTTTTGAATAGCAATTTAAGAAAATATGTTTTAAAGGGGTCATATTATGCAAAATTCACTTTCTAATCGTTTTCCAACAGTCATAATCGTCCCTGTACCTGGAATGACGCCCCAGAAGTGAAGAGAGTCTGTCCTCTCTCTCCCTGGCTTGTTTCAGTTTTTAAAAAGTGTGTTGCTCCAACCAGCCAATCAGAGATCAAACCCTATATAGTGTCATCGGGGGTTTAACCAATCCCATGCAAGGTAGGCCCTCCCTTTGACTCCTCCTACAATTAAGCAGCTCTACTCTGGCACATGGCGCCACGAGAGGAAGTACTTCCTCCTCTTCCCAAGTTGAACATGTGTTGGTGGAGCCAGTCCAGCTCACACAGACACAGCAGATTCTGAATGCAGCTCCTAAGATCCAATATTCAAATGGAGGAAAATCAATGAAAAGCTGAATGTGGGGCAATAAACTTTGAATGCAGCGACTTTGGACCAACAAGACCCAAGTGAAAGTGTTGAAATGCTGTATAATAAGACCCTTTTAAAAGAAATGATACACTTTTCAAGTAAACACTTTAACTGAGTCGTTTTGTGAGATAAAATAATTAAATGCTGACTCACCAAAATGTTGCACCCCTTAAAATCAAGACCCCTCCTGCCCCCCGATGAGTCTGGTTAGGTTTGTCTTGTCAGGTCTTAGTTTTTCCATTGAAGTGTATGTCAAACCTTTTATTTTTTACTGCCATATCTCCTGTCTAGTCATAATGCTGTGCCCACAATGCCGCTCCTTTATTACTGCTTAACAGTTGTTAGCTGTGTCTAGTTATCTCCTGTCTTCTTGTCTATGTGAGGCCACGTTTACATGTACTTGGGTTTTGTACAAAAACAGACATTTCCCCCTCTACCTTTAAAAAAAAAAAAATCTTCATTTACACATAACCGCATATCCACCTGGTTCAGAGCTACTATGAGCAGCCAAACCTGTATGGGGCAGTGTAGCGAGAAACATGAAGAAATAATAGCCAATCATAGTCCTGGAAAGAAAACATCACATCACGAATTGTGACGTAAATATCCGCCTACCCCCTTTTATTGCAACTGGAGACAGAGTTTATCCAGATCTCCACTGTGGCCGGAACTTTCAAGAATCATAATTTGTGGTGAGTCGTAGCTGCGTTTATGTGTAAATGCGCGGCCCAAATGCAGGAAATATCACAGTTTTTTCAAATACCTGGGTACGTGTCAACGTGGTCTAAATACCACTATTTCAGTCCTGTCACTTACCAGTTTGTCTTTTGTGTTTATGTTATGTGTGGTCAAGCCTTTTTAAAATAGATAGAAACCAACTTTATTTGATCTTATTTAACTATTTGACAGCAGTCTTCAACAGTGCACATATGTATGCAAAGACAGAAAGAGATTGGCTTCATCGAAATGGGTGAAGCCATGTCCAAACGTTATTGAGTCGGCATTTTTACAGCAGTTCAGTCAGAAAGCAAGAACCATTTTCCACCAAAGTGTGGGTTTCTCTCTGTCCGGATGTTTTGATTACTGTCACGTTGAATCGCAAAAGTTCCTGTGAGATCAGAAGTTGTGACGTCAGTGAAGTCAGCAGGATAATCTCAGTTATTATGTGTGAAAGCCCATCTTCGCCTAATCTTGTGCTCTGAGCATATTTCTAACTCCGAGACATAATCGGTGAGACCCAGGCTCGTGTGTGAGGTTGATACAGTCATTCAAAACTGGTTGGGACTCTAACCCAAGTCCCCACACAGACTTGCAGACCATAACATGTGCATGTTCGCTGGCTATGCGCAAAGCCGCAGACCTTCTATTTATATTCCAGGCAGGATCACAACATTTAAGTATCACATAAAATAATAATGCAAGAGGCTGTCTTTAATTAAAGTGGCACAGAAACATAAAGAAGTCATGCAAGCACAATAACTGAAATGCCTCGCGTGAAAATGAGAGACAACCACATTAGTATGATTTATCCTGGACACGTCATGCAAAGCTCACTCAGTGGAAGCTGCACTTTGATACACACTCATCATTCCACTGCAGTGTACTGATGATGGCTGGATGAATGGATGGAGTATTGAAATGTTATAGCTTGATCTTCATTAATGAAAACTGTTATGATTTTGCTTGATGGGCGATAAGCTATTTTGGTTTTTCGGTTTTTACTCGATTTTATGTTAAAAGACACATTTTCTCCATTAATCTATGTACAGTAACTTAGAACTCTGCAATTTCTCAGTTGTGGGACTAATAAAGGTTTATTTAATCCAACTTAAGCCAGCTATTCTGTACATGTTTTTTGTAAATCTTTTTTTTTCAGTTTTTTTTTTTTTTTAAACAAAAGTTTTAAAATAAATATAAAATAACACCGCATGGCACTTTCAACTTGGTTATGAAAATAAAGAGCAACAAAACAAATATTAGTTTTGTTGAGAGGATTCTCATTAAGGGTTGAAAGAATTGATCACCTTTTTTTTTTCTTTCGTGGTCACATCAAGGCGAGGACAAGTCTGGGGCAAGGACAGGGCTTAAGTGGGAGTTTTTCTTAAGAGGCCTTGACGTCATCCTCATTATGACTCGGAGGACTTGCACTGGTGGCTCATTTAAACACGAGCTGAGTGATGAGGACGAGCCGACCACCACTTTTAACTTAAGTCTTAAAAAAGACTTAAGGAAACTTAATATCAGCAGCATTGAAGTGTAGATAGACTAACATGCCTGGAAAACATCAAGAATTTATGAGAAAAAAGGCAACATGCTTTCACTTTAAAGATGAAAGCATATTACGATAGATAGATAGATAGATAGATAGATAGACAGACAGACAGACAGATAGATAGATAGATAGATAGATAGATAGATAGATAGATAGATAGATAGATAGATAGATAGATAGATAGATAGATAGATAGATAGATAGATAGATAGATAGATAGATAGATAGATAGATAGATAGATAGATAGATAGATAGATAGATAGATAGATAGATAGATAGATAGATAGATAGATAGATAGTGTGGGAAATCAGCTGAGATGAAAGGCTTGAAAAAGAACTGCTTCGACGATGCGTCTTTGTTTGAATTAAAAAATGTTTAATGTTGAACAGCATCAGGAAAACCACAGACCGGTGGAATAGGTCTGGGGGAGAAGCTGGCTTCGAATATGCTTTCTCTCCCTGTATCAAAGTTCAGGCTGGCTTTATATACCGTTTAAGAAACGGCAAACATGTGAGTTACATATTTGGTGCATAACAACAGATAAGATAATAATCAAAACGTCAGAATCAGCACAAAACATTGATCTTTGCTCAGAGGCCCCCCATCATAAGGAGGTGGAACTTTAACCCTTGGTCTGATTTTGAAACACTGCATTTTATATGATCACATCGGAAAAGGACACAATGATATTACATGTAATCCGTATGTCGTATAGGAAAATACACGTCAATAGATAGATAGATGGATAGATAGATAGATAGATAGATAGATAGATAGATAGATAGATAGATAGATAGATAGATAGATGGATGGATGGATGGATGGATGGATGGATGGATGGATGGATGGATGGATGGATGGATGGATGGATGGATGGATGGATGGATGGATAGATAGATAGATAGATAGATAGATAGATAGATAGATAGATAGATAGATAGATAGATAGATAGATAGATAGATAGATAGATAGATAGATAGATAGATAGATAGATAGATAGATAGATAGATAGATAGATAGATAGCACTAGGATAACAGCACTAGTCTCATGATATTTCCATTATGCAGTCACGGAACCAACAAATGACTACAAGCGGTGACACACGCCTGATAGTTATGCTCTGATCTTGTCATTGTGCTTGTTAATCTGTAATGTAATAGCTCGGTTGACTTTGATCAAGCTGCAGTGCACTCTGAAGTCCTGCCTTTTATGGTTAGATGAAGAAGCGAGCTCCGGAGGAGTTCCGTGAGATGCGGAGATGATTGTGGGGTGAGATTGGGGTGACAGAATTTTCATATTTATTTAGCTGTGATAGTGTTTCATGTGCAGATGAGCAGAGGAGAAAATTTTCATTATCTCTCGCGCGGATAAAGATATGTATGGCTCACTCGAAAAGACAGATCATCGCCCCCTATGTGAGTCACGTAGCGTCAGTAAAGGGTGCTCTGATTCTGCAGGGGCGAGGTGACGATGGGTGGAGCAAGACAAACAGATCCACGTTTGATCAAGTAGCACGGCTCATTTGCTTTCCCGTCATATAACTTCAGTTATGAGTTGACCGAACAAACATGAAAGGAAGAATAAATATAACGTGGCAGTCAGTAGTTCGGTCGGACAGTTTTGACCCGACGTTATGCTTTCCGCTCTGAAAACATAATAGACACGGTATAATTGTGTTCATGCAAACAGCATTGAACTTTTCCATGGTTCATTGCAGACAGGTGATGAGTCAGCTGAAACAGACACTTGAAAGAGCTGGAGGACGAGAAGTCTATGAGAGTGGTTATTGTAACTCAAGTTGTAATTAAAGAAAAACAAATTGCTTGAAAGAAAAACAAAGTAACTGGTTTAAAGGACCCCGAAGGCAAGTTTTTAATATCCATCTTTGGTGAAAAAGCTTAACTTCTGGATGTGAGCATGCCCAAGAAAAAAAATAAATCCTTTTTCTTTTTCATAGTTGAATGGTCATTTTAAACCTTCAGCATATATGGAGCTGCTCGGGATTCAGTGGTGCTTTGACCTTGGTAAAAAAAACAACAAAAAAAACGTAGCCTTAGTCCTTTTGTGCATAACAGGCCCAGCAAATAAATACCACCCTCAACATAATCAGCCTTCAAAGTGGTAAAGGCGCATCTGTATTTCAGGGCAATTTTGGATGGAGTGAATCCTGTACTTTACTCACCTAATACTATTTGTACGCTCTTTCTTTCCAACTTTGAAAAGTATAGAAAACGCTTCTCCTGGTCCTTTATATACAGTATAAATGTTTATAATAATGAATATATAATATGGATGCGCCCAATACCATTTTTTAAAAGAACAAGTATTAACCTTTGGCTACTTGTCGATGCCAAGTAACGATATGAGAACTTTTTAAATGCAGTTAAGCCTAATTCATACTTCATATGCAAACAATATTGACAATTCAGCAGAACATAATTTACAGTCTGCCTAATAACTGTTGCAATCTGTAACAAGTTATTACAAAATGTGGCAAAGTTTATTACAAAATGCGGCGTTATTACATTATTACATAATGCACTATTAATACATAATGCGGCGCGACAGGGTGAAGATATAAGTTACACCTATTAGTCCTGTGTATATCAAAAGTGTCATTTAACCCACACTTCCTTTTATGTAGAGTCAACCAGTTTACGGTTCTTATCAAAAGTCGCCACCCTCGAGGGGGTCGTCTATCAACTCGACGACCCCTCGAGTGTGGCGACTTTTGACACACATCAACTGCTGATGTGTGTTTTGATTCAGAAATCCATTTCATGGTGCCCTTTTATTGTACCCAGTCCAAGAGATGTCTGTGAAATGGTCATGCACTGTCAGTATTGTCTCCTGGCACTGCTCATGTCCGGTCTGGGGATTAGCGCTTCAGTGAAGAGCTTTGGCATCGGTTTAAAATCTCACGTTTGGGGTTTGACCCCATTTCAACATGCCCTCAAAGTTCAGAACGATTAAAATGACCTCTTGTCAGAAATAGTTATGCACCGCGAGAATCATTTTGTTCAGTAACTTGAAGACTGAGGATGATAAAATAGCACCAACAACATAACATAATGCTTCCGGTAAATGTCTGACCTCTTTCTACATGAGTTTATTCATATATTAGCCGTCTCATTTTTGTATAGTGAGCATTATAACATGATCCCTTAAACATGTGCGGTGACAGCGGAAGTGATCACTACAACCAATACAATTGAGTGACAACAAAATCCCAATTTTCCCAATCACATATGATGAGGACTAAAAGGTACGCTCACATTATACTACTTTTAAAACTGCTGTGTTTGCTCCCCGTCGTTTTTAAATGTCTTAAAAGGTCTTGTGACGTCTCTTCTGTCAGCTTTAATGAACTGTGCCTCTGTACACTTTTCAAAATTTAACCTTTTTAACCCCCAAGTTAAATTTATAGATAAATTGGAATTCTTTCCTATCAACAAATGATCTTCATTTGAGGGGCAGGTGACACATCGAGGAAAAGCATTCTGCCTCAAAAGCACAGTCCAATATATATATATAATTGAAAGAAAAAAAAAAAAGTGAGTGGAAAGACTTTCAGGATTAAGTCACTCAGACATCTATCCGTTCCTAATCCATCTTTGCTTTTCTCATCAGCAGTTTCTGCAAATTGTTTTGACCCCAATCTGACACTTTTGTTTACCGGTGGATGCTTATAATTGAAACTTAATGCGGATCATGTCCAGAAACTCTTTTGATTAATGAGAAATGAAAATGCAGAGATTATCCTGGAGTCAAGGTACAAAAGGGACTAACAACTGATATATTGAGCTGTGGTTGGCTTTTATGTCTTACTCCACTGTAGTAAAATTGGAGCCATGACCTACATTTCAAACAATTTAGCTGTGAGATTAAGTATTCGTGTACTTCAAAGGAAGTGAAGAATGCGTGGCTGTGGTGCCTTGAGCAATGCGCACCGGTGCACCTCAAAGTTGGTGGCGAAAGCGGCTGACACGTTTCTATGGGAACAGCGAGATAGCAGGCATTGGAGTTTATTTTAACCAAATGAAATCCCTTTTCTGCTGTGACCGTGATATGCTTAGCTGATAGTTCTGCTAAATTATCATTTTTTGTGTGATCATTGCCTTCACTCATCCTCATTTTCAATTCACCCTTCCTCCGGACTGCCTCTCTCACACTTTCCCTCTGCCTGTTGTTTCTCATTTTCTTTCCCTGAATCTAATCTTGGTCAGTTCCCCGTGTTTTCTATCTGTTCCTTTTCACTGTCTCCGTTGCCCTTCTCACTACCCCCGTCCATATTGGAACACACAATGCTGATGTGACTTTGTTTTCCGATAGGGTCGTTCATTTGATGTGAAAATTAAAGTAAGAAATAGATGTTATGAGCTATCAACGCACTAGCCTGCTACCAGTATAATCAGCTTGTCTCATTTCTGCTCAGAACTGTTTATAACATGACCATATATGGGAGGATGCAACTACATACACACCAGTTCGTAGCATATGTCAAGGTGACATCCTGCTTGTGAGAAGATAGTACGATTGTGATGTCTACAACTTCTCAGGCGAGAACACGAGATGTAGCCAGTTTCGATAAAGACAACATGTGATCTCCACACCATATGTGCAGGGAGGAGTGAAAGAAATGCTTATAAACCAACGTTTTCATTTACTCGGGGCTCTTGACCATTTGAAGCCTGCTCCTCCCGGACAGACTGGTGCTTGAGCCCGAGATCTCGTTTTATTCCATGTATTCTGCTTAAGGTAAATATCTGTGAAACTGTGTGATTAATTCCACTCTTGTTTCCGCATCAATAAAAGAACACATTAATGACTGTTTTTCCTTCAAAATAGACAGAATCAAGGCTAATGGAGAGGAGAGAGGAACTGGAAATGAGTGGGAGGACCGCGAGTGCTGGCGTGGCGTTCGTGTGTGTGCCTGCGCATGCAAACATGTGTAGGAGAGCAACTTAAAGCAACCAATGGAGATAGCCATGTGTCATGAAACTCAAGCACGC
Organism: Lipophrys pholis; assembly: GCF_963383615.2. Classification (NCBI taxonomy): domain Eukaryota; kingdom Metazoa; phylum Chordata; class Actinopteri; order Blenniiformes; family Blenniidae; genus Lipophrys; species Lipophrys pholis. The sequence continues at coordinate 26,901,944 of NC_137628.1, forward strand.
TGCTCAGTCAGATCCAGGGATACTGTCACATCCTATCCTCCTCAACATTGGTCTCTGTGCTCCGTGGGCCAGCAAGGCCTACAAGACAGCACGGAGATGTAGATATAAATACTACACCGTCCCAGCTACACCTTCTTCTCGTGTCCTGAGGCAACTGCAGCTTTAATCTACAGCAATATATTGATCCAAATAGGTCATTAAACAAGATTTGACTGCTGTTTTAAGCAAACCACATCAATAACCTGAGGGTTAAAGTTGTGTAATGAAGCTTATGTGTGGAAATGTTTTGAATATTTGAGGAAACACACAACAAAAACCCTTTGAAGCATGGCTTTAAAAACAGCATATGCGCCTTTTAGTTAGTCAACTGGACTGATTTCACTTGAATATTATTTCCAATCTATTTGTGTATAAAAATGTTCTTCCAAGACTGATCCATTTGGACAATTCAACTTCATCCTTTTTTATTAATTTTTTTGTTGCAACATTTAATTAAGGAAATGCCCTATTATCCCTATTAGTGCAATATTGCTGTGGATTAGTTTTGCTTCTCCCTGTTTGAACACAAAGCCTTTTATTACATTATTTCTTTTCTTTTTTTTTTTTGTTAACTCCTCTGTGGCACTCCAAACTCCTAGATTACAGTAGGTTTTATACTTTTATTAGCCATTAATGGAAAAAAAAGGCCAAGGTAATTTCCTGAAAGAAGAAAAAAAAAAAAAAGGCGTTCATCCACATAATACATTTTCGTTGCTCTTGTGGCTATTTACGGGACGCTATATAGCTCTGATTGAAAATAAACTCCAGTATTTGTGCTCACATTAGTGCCGAATGAGGACAATATGTCACCGTCAGGAGAGATTTTTTTGTTTGTTTGTTTGTTTCCCTTTTTTCTTACCCTACTCTCTAGGCCTGAGTATTTAGTAGTGCCACTCACAAAGACATAGATTTTGGGTTGAAAGGTGACTTGAAATTTGCCTGCAGAAGTGAACGTGATTGTGTTGGGATTTTCTCGCTATTTGCCCTGCAATGGACGGGCAACTTGTCCAAAGTTGGATAAATCGGTACTAAATATGGTTGGATGGGATGGAGGTGACTTTCAGTGACTGTGTGTGTGTCTTTGTGTTGGCCCTGTGATGAACTGGCAACCTGTCCAGACTGTATCCTGCCTTTGCCCACACTCTGCTGGGATGTGCTCCAGCTGCCCACAACCATGACTTGGGAGGAGCGAATAAATGAATGGAGCTTTTCGTTGGAAAAGATTCCTCTTAAGAATGATGAAGAATGAAGCAGGAGTGGGACGGTGGCACGGATACAACTCGCAGCCCGTCGGCTGGCAAACACTGGAGAGTCCATGTTATTACTTTTAGGTGACTGCGAGGTGCGAGACTCAGGTCTGGGGAAAATAAAGCCTTATTTGGGGATGGAGTTCTTCTTTGTGGTTGTGTTCAAAATTTGAGGAAAATCCTGAGGACTAGAGGGATTTTGAAGGAATCAGTTCTGGTCTGCCACTTCAAGGGGGCATGAGGACGTTGGCCGTGTATGAAGCCGTGTGCTATTTGCAAATGAGAGCTTGCAGGCAGCTTTTTGTTTACACTTTGTTCATCCCACAGCTATATTGATGTTGTCACATGTAAATCAGTGTCAGCTGAGTTTTAAAACATGATTTTGAAAAGCAACTTCTCCCAGACTCAATTTATATATTTTTTAAAAAGGATCTGCAGCTTTGTTTGCCTGAATGTTTATCTCAGACGGCGCGATGACCTATAACGGAGCGGGCGTTAATTGACCCTTTTCACTGAGATCTTTCACATTTATCACCATGTGTCATTCAAGTGTCAGGAAACAAGAGAATTTGAAACTCGCAGGTCATAAACTGTACACACGATGGAGACAGCTGTCAGTCACATCAGCGTGAAGCTGCCGGGCACTGAGACAGGAAAAAAAGTGGGGGAAGATACAGAAGATACTGCTGTGTGTGTTGTTCCAGCCTCACGTGCTGTCACACACACAGACATACTACACAGCACATTGCCAACTCCTGCTTATCTGTGCAGTGCACAGGTGCACAAAAGCATCTGCTGCCTCTCTCTGGACAGTGGATTGAACTGCAATCAATTTCGAGTACTTGAATGGAACTCATTTTATAATTTCAACTCTCAGTTCTTCCTCTTACCTCCTCTGTCAAGTCCTAATATTTCATAATGCCCCCCCACCCCCACCCAAAAAAATAAATAAATAAAAAAAAAAAAAAAATTTCAAAGTGATATGGACAAATCTATCATCGTATTCCTCTTTAAAGTGGTTTCATTTAATTTCATCACAGAGCCCCACGGGGCGTGAGCGTGTCTCCGAAGAAGCTTGCTGACAATGAAGTCTGATTGGATCCTTTCATGTTCTTTTTACTGTCATTTCATAGTGTGTTTTTGTGCACGTTTCTGGAGGATTATCTCAAAGAGAGATTTCTCAACATTTGCCTAAAAATCTGATTTTGGTGTCACATTATGGTGACAGAAGCGTCTGATCGTGTCACTCTCCACTTTCAAAGGTCCTCGAACTCCCTAAAACTGAGCAATGTTCATTTTGGAGCCACCACTCACAAAGTGCTTTCATTAACTTGTAAAGAAGTTATGGTCTCTTTGAGTTACAGCGAGAGTGGTTTTATAGTAAAAAAACAAACATCTTTCTATAGTTACTGTCCCCAACAGTGTTTTGATTTATGTTTTTATCTTGAGCTATGATATCATGTTTTATTTCCCTTCTAAGGCCTTGTTCATATGACACTTTTAAATTAAAATGGCAAACTTTCAATTTATAGGACAATGATATTGGATGTTGCTGAAAACAGCAGTTTTTGAAAACATCTACATTCACCACGCCCACGATTTCATTGAGTTTTTTTTAACGAATCACACATGAAAAAACTCCAGATGATCTGTAGAGAACAAGCTGGGGGAACTTCCAAATCGAGGCTGTGAGAAAAACACATACCTTTTTCATCACAGTGCAAAAACATGAAATCTCGATTTAGAAAGCCCCAGAATTGATCTTAGTTTTACTGTGAGTTTCAACCACTCAGACCTGTACCCACTGCTACAGGAGATTACAGGACCACAATGAGCCTAACAAGCATGTTGTTGGAAAGTGAAAGCCCACACTGTCACACAGAGAGAAGATGCAAGATTCAAGATTCATTTTATTGTCATTCTACTTTTCAGTACAACGAAATTACTTCAAGCACAGATGGAGAGAAGAAGACAACATTGGGAGAGGGAGGAGAAAAAAGAAGTCACATTGCAGACAGTACTCCTTAGAGTAAAGTCTGGAATATAAGAAAAAAACACCTCAGCACATTTAGCATCCAGCATATTACAACATAGTACATGTCACAAGACAGAGCACACAGAAAGGTACCAGGTTAAACCAGGAACACATTTCTGTAAGGCGACAGAGCTAACCACTGTTCCACCGGGACCTTCTCATTCAAATCCAGAGGCTTATAGTCCAACATTAGAAGATACTGATGTATGTTAAACAACTTTAATGTAATTTTAAAAGGGGATCATTTAAGAAAAAAAAATAATTGAGGAGACCTGTAATATCTATAAGGGCTGCTATTTGACATATTTCGCCAGTGGGATTAATAAAGTCTGCTTTTATATTATTCAATACTATAAAAAGGCTCTGAACCCGTCGGTAAGCTCTTAGAATTTTTAGTTACAAGACTAAAGTGATTAAAAAAATGATACTTGGATTGGAAAAATATGTGTTGAATCGTGGTAGTTCCTGTCCCTGTCCTGTTAATTATCTCATGACCACTCAGCTTTATCTCGTGACCCCCAGGAGGAGGGGTCCCCATTCCCAGGCTGTAAGCCAGTGCCGCTTTGGAATCTCAATCAGCACACAGACTTTGAACAGGCTGCTGTCCAACTTTTTTTTTTTCGCATGTCTTTGCAATCCCGCCAACTGTTCTATCTGCACTGAGTGTGTGTCGAACCTTCAGCGGATTTGTTTTTGTGTAAACTGATAGCTCAGTCATCAGAATTTCAGTCAGTAACGCCAATATGTTTACGCTCAGAGAGCTTTCAGCCCTGCCTGCAAAACAGCCAAAACGTTTGTTTGTTGACAATGATTATGCAATAGCTGGATAATACCAGCCAGGTGTGGAGGAGATGAGCGACCCTCAGCAGACTAATGGGGTCAGTCCTGTGAGCCTCCTGCTTTATCTGGTTCAGGAACATAAACAATGTCAGACTGCAAAATGGCTCCTGCGTGCGTTCTCCATCTCCATTCTTTATTAATCTGTTGCTCGTTATGAAGAGAACACTGGCAAAGCTGATGCTTTATCTTCATAACATAACCAAGGCGCCGTGTCCTGAAAGGTAATCTCATGCAATGCACCTTCTTCAGCCATGCACTGAAGGTCTCTTATCTGAGCCATTTATTAGAGATCCTCAGATAAATGAACTCTTCCTGCCTCATTTGGAGCTCAGCGGGCCTCCACTCTCTCAAGCCATTGATTAGAGATGTGTTCAATAATTCAAATAATAGCATTGGAAAAAGAGCATGCTATTCATCATCAGTCAAGTCATTCTGGCGTTAGGCAATGACCCTTGCTGGCGCACCATCTAAATCATTCTATGACATAACGAATGGGGTCATTTGTAACTGTGTCGCGCTATGATTACCTTTTCTCACCGCAAGGCCTTTTGACCCCAATGTGAGGTTGTGGCGTCAAGAGTTTCGCTCGCGATCATCATGAACCAGAATGTGGACTCATTGGGGTGATAATGATGGGTCAGAAGCCTGGTGACCATCCAAAGGTACGTATGGAAAGGCAAGTTAGTGTCTTTGGGAAGTACTGGAGATGACAGCAGCGCTGGAGGTCGAATCAGGACGAAAAATGTCATTAGGTTTTCTGATGGGGATCACTATGAAGATCACTGTATGTGTATGTGGAGGAGATTAGTAGAATCTCAGAAATGGATACAGGTTGCATTATGGTGGTATTGGTATTTTACTGGCTTGGGCTTGATTTATAGCGGCATAAATACCGAACATAATGAGTGGACGTCTGCAAGGAAAATGGGACTATTGTTGCCCAGAAATGTATTCAGAGATTTTAGAGCTCCGCAAACTGTGTTTTGTTTTTTTGTTTTGGCTATCCTCTGTTGGAGAGTAAACAATTTTTTATCAGGACATAAAGCATGATGATGTTTTTGTGCATCTCCTGGTTTTGTAGCGAGCCCACTCAAACATTCTGATCTGTGATTTTGGATATTTTATGCCCCCTTATGTTTAAGTTTGTTTTCCTTTCTGCTCTAGGTTATCTTCTGAACGATGATTGTCACTGCCAAAGCAATAAACACCCCTTCTATTTCAAGTGAAAAAGCAGGACTGATACCCTGGAACAAAAGAAGGTAGATATATTCTGGCCATCATTATTTTTATTGTTGCCATTTTGTCCTTTTCCTCAATGTACTATAGTAAAATGTGTTGAAATGTGTGAGTGCAATGAGCCAAAACGGAAAAAATGCTGTTTAATTGTAATATTTAAGAAATACGTAGGTAAATGTAAATAGATGATTAAAATATGGCACATGGCTTTTAGTTGTTTTAACTTCACATTCAGAGAAATTCTGCACAAATGACAAGTGCGTCTTCGTTGCAGTGTTGGTAAATGGTATGAATATGTATGGGATTTTACTTAAAGCTCTGTTTCACTCTTGGAAGACTTAGTGGATTCAGGATTTCATGATTAATGCCACAAAGTATGCATAAAGATATTGAAAAGGTGAAGTGGCTTAAACATTTGAATAGTGCTTCTGTTGTGTTCCACACTCTTTACTCCCCTTGCTGTTGCTCTATGAAGCCAGAAAATAACAGGAATGCATGACATCGGATATAATCAACTTCAATCAGGGTGCATGTTTTTATTGTTTACTGCAAAGACTGAATCAAATCCAGTCGAGCCATTTATTATATTTACACCCAGTGAATTGTCATTGATGTGCTTGTGATTAGTTGATTATTATAAAACCTATTCAGTCTCGCACTGCAAATTCAATGTTTTCATTACCGTCCCAATTAATTGCAATCATTCAGCTGTTAGATCAATTTGCATAATTCAAATTCAGTCCCGTCACATTCATTTTTGAGTGCAAACAGAGCTGTTTCATATACACTGTCTATGTCTGTGTTTTTCCACTTTGATCCAGATGCCCTTCTCTGGTCGGAGGATCAGGTCGCCCTCTGGATTAAGTTCCTCACGTTTTTGACAAGCTTCAATATTAAAGTTGCGCAGAACAGAAGCCAAAACCACTTTTTCCTCCATCAGTGCAAAACGCTGACCTGGAAAATAAAAAAAAAGGCCACAAGCATGCAATGAAACATATAATACATGTATTCTTATTCTCACTACACTAAACAAAGACATAATCCTCTCACCTATGCAGTTGCGGGGTCCTGCTGAGAAGGGGATGTACGCATACGGGGGTCTTCCGACTGAATTTTCCGACAGAAAGCGCTCGGGCCTGAACTCCTCGGGCTCGGGGAAGTACCGTGGGTCACGGTGAAGAGCGTAGGTCACCACGATTGCATTTGCACCTTTGGGAATCTTGAAACCCTCTGAGGACAGAACACCAGGAATGAGTAAAGAAATATAACATCTACTGATATTCAAATATAGTATCGAACACAACATTACTTCATCATCAACGAAATACACAGTGATGGGAATAAATAACAATATTTCTTTTCTATCATAGAGAAGGGCTGCCATCTCCGCAACACATTCAGTGTGAGCGTCGTCGTCCAGATGCCACAAATGCCTTTTCTCACCCCAAACGACTGATTCTACCTCAATGCGGAACTTCCTGCAGTTCAGTTTAAAAACATTGTTTTGATAATTGAAGTTTATTATCATTCAGTACTGAGTGCCAGCGACAGTTACTATTACATCCATTACTTCACATCATAAGTTATTTAATGGCTTTTATCTCCCCTTAAATCATTAATTACAGTATTGTTTTAATTCCAGTATTTTTTTTCTTTATTCGAAATACATATTTGTCTGAATTTCAAATATTTGTATGTGATGTCTTCTCAAGAATTACACGAAAGAAGACATGATGGACAATATTGGCAATTTTCCTATTCATTTCTCTTTTGCTTCACACCTTGTATGTACATGAAGTGTTCAATATCCTCCCAGAGCAGATGTTTCTAGTATCTAAACCCCATTAGCTTACATTCTTTTTTACTCATGTTATGAGTGCCATTAATTACAAATGCAGCGCTGGTATAAGCTTTGCAAACAGGACGGGTACTGCCATTGTTTTAGGAAAAGCCCTGAAATGAAATGAAATAAATGAAAGAATGAAATAATATCATAATGAATGTTTTCTTAAATTATAACTTCACTTGTACATACAGAATTTACACATATATGATTGCCAACCATGTATTATCCACTGTGACAATGCATGCTCTGAATACTCATGTTGTTTGAATAATTAAGAGTAAATAAGGGTGAAACAGAAGTCTGCAACACCCCGACAGTATGTGTTCGGTTTGACAGGAAGACACATTTTAAATAGGAGGAAGACCGGCTTCCTCTGCGCTCTACCACTATCCCCCTGTGGGACTTGGGATCAACAAAAGGATGTTTCAGCGGAGTGTCGTCACTGATGTGTTACTCACTGATGTGGCAGTCCTCGCAGAGGGTGCGAGCAAAGAAAGGCACGGAGGGAAACAGTCGCAGAGACTCCTTGATCACACACTCCAGGTATTTCAGCTTCTTCAGGTCGTCTGTGTTAATGGGGCGGTCGGATGAACCTGTGCACAAGAGAGAAAGGCTGCTCAAGCATCTGGGCTTGGATTATATCTCAAACAATCCACCATGTAAAGACTCAGTGCTTTTCAAACAAAGTCTGATCACTGCAAAATATAATAGTGACAGTTAAATAGCAAGGTGTGGTATGATTGCCTAATTCACCGGAGTATGACTGTATCATAAAATAATTTCTTCATTACTTGAAGGCAGTTTGAGACCCTTGAACCAGCACAAAAATGGTGCCACTCTTACATCACGGAAAACTGCACAGAGGCTATGATAAAGCCACACAGCAGAGATAATAAATCAATTATCTTCTCTGTATTATGGCAAGGATTTTCACAGTGATTATCCCCCGTGTAAGCCGAATGACTATGATCAGAGCTGAACGCCTCCGGGCAGGAACAAGAAAGGGAGGGGAAGAGAAAAAAAAAAAAAAACAACCTGAGATAACGTGTTACTTTACCAAACACCTCCTGCAGCTCTTGCTGAACTTTGCTGTGCACCTCAGGGTGGGAGCCAATCAGATGTAAGGCCCAGTTCATCCCGGCTGCCGTTGTGTCGTGACCCTGCAACACAAAAACAACACAAGTCAGATGAGTCACAACAGTATCTTCCAGTGAAGCTCAGGTTCCAGCAACTCAAAAGCAAGAACTGTACCTTGAGTTTTACCAATTCAGTCTTGTGAAGTTGGTGTCAGATAATACAAGATACCCATTTGCAGGCTCTTGTTGCATAAGCAGTCAATTTGAAATAAATGGCGGTTCTTGTTTTCAGATGTTGGAGAAGCCAATCTTTGGCTGATTAATTGTTGAACGCCTGTGTTGGAAGAGGCAAAAATGTAATGTTTATATAAATTTCCTTCAATAGCAGTTTGAACTTTCCATTCGTAAACTGGAAAAGGAGGTTGTCACAAGCAGGAAATCAGATTTTTTTTTTTTTAAATCACTGGATTTTAGGGGACTTTAAAAGTGTAAACATGCACCTTTTATTGTCTCTACTCCCGATAAAACAAGATTTTTTTTCACATTTAATCTTAATTAGTGGTGCAGGGAACAAGTTTAAGTTGAAATTTTAATCAGGTTTCATGTAAAAACAAAAAAAGCCTTTTTTTCCCCTATACATTTCTTTGAAATTTAATAATTTCCAGGCTTGTGAAAACAGTTTATCTGACCTCATAACTTAATGAATCTCTGTGACAATGATATATGTTTAATTTATAGCAATGAAACACTTTGTAATGTGACTTTTTGAAAAGCACTTCATTAATAAAGGTTTTTTTTTTTTCTTTTTTCTGACCACCCACCTCAAACATGAAGGTGTCCACCTCCTCCTGAATGTCCCGGTGACTCATTGGGACTCCGTCTTCATCGTTTGTCTTCAGAAGCATGTCCAGAAAGGCCTTTCGCTTCTTTTGGCCTTCTTCATTTTCACTGTCTGTCTCAATATTGGACATTATTTCTGCCCTTTCACGTATCACCTGAAAAAAAAAACCCAGAGGTTTTGTCCAGTGTGGCATTTTTCAGCCTGAACACCTGCTTAAGTTTTATTAAATCTTTTGAGAATAATATCTATATCACAAAACTGCCTGTCCTGGAAGCCACTGCATAGTCATCTATAACCCTAAAGGTACGTTTGCACGATGTTCCCGGCAGCCTCGTTTGTTTGTCTGAAACGTAGTGCGCCATCATCAAGGTAATCATTGTATCCGGAGACTTTTGCTGGGTGCAGACATTCCTCTGGATTTCTTTTTCGGTGGCAGAGCTTGTTGAAGCAGTAGAACACAACGTGTCGGGATAAGCCGCGACTGAACGTGATGAATCGGCTACCATACACCGTAAGAACCGTGATAAAACGCGAAACAACCGCGATAGAACGCGCACGAAACGTCACTTCCTGTAAGCCTCCCGTCCCACTACGGACCGCCTCCAAAGTTCTATTCCGGCTAATTACGTGCTGCCACGTTGTTTGTTACGGGCTACTAAGTTTCTCATCCGCGCCGTCTTGGCGAATTTTTTGACGGTTTAAAAATCTGGCACGGCGCCCATGGCAATCACGACCTGTTACGTTTGCCCATCCTCCTGCGTTGTCTCGCGTCCATTCCGTTTGTCCACGGTGGCCTGAAACGGGACGGCCACCGGCTGCCGGGAACGTCGTGTAAACGAACCCTTAACTGTCAAAAAAATTGCCACGGCTCGGATGAGAAACTTAGTAGCCCGTAGCGAAACGGGAAGAACGTGGCAGCACGTAATTGGCCGTAATGGAACTTGGAGGCGGTCCGTAGTGGGACGGGAAGCTAACAGGAAGTGACGTATAGTGCGCGTTCTATCACGGGTGTTAAACGGTAGCTTCGCGTTCTATCTCGCCGCGCCGCGACTTCGTCACGGTTCTCACCGTGTGTTACGGTGTATCGTAGCCGTTTCATCACAGTCAATCGCAGCTTATCGTTGCGTTCTCCTCCGGTCTGCCACGGCGCGCGGTCTGTGAGGAAGCCGAGTCCGGAGTGGAATTTCATTGGAGTCCGAAAAAGAAATCCAGAGGTATGTCAGCACCCAGCAAAAGTCTCCGGATACAATGATTACCTTCACTTTTGGTGGTTCTTTGGGGCATAAACGTGCTTCAAAATGGTCCAACGTCCACATTTCATCCGTAGAAAGTCCTGACAGAACGTGAACAACGTGCCTCAGACGTGCCTTAGAATTCCCCAAATCCCACGGAGCACCACGTTTAGGGCAAACAAACGGGGCTGCTGGGAATATAGTGTAAACGTACCTTAACCCAGGAACAAAATAATTCGCTTTGCACATTTTCTATTGTGATTATTATGTGTTGTTGTTTTTTTTGTTTTTTTTTTCAAATCCCATGTTTTTATTTACATTCCATAATTTCCCTTGGTTTTTTTTAGGATCAGGACTGTTAGATGATTTAGGACAGACTGGCACCGGATGCTCACTTTGGCTGTAAAGGAATGGAGGACCCTCAGAGTCCTGTCATGCACCCGGCCCTCGCCAAAGAAGTTGTATATCAACTTTGGCCAAAACCACGGCGTCCTCTGTCTGCGGCTGACGATGTCACTCATTCTGTGGGCACAGAGTGAAGACAGCACCGATGAATAAACTGATCAAATCATCATCATTACCTGCGATATGCAATATGTGTGACATGGAGAGAGAATCAGGGACTCACTTGTAGATACTTTTCACATACTCTGATTCAGAATTACTCTGCGCGTAAACTTTCTTTCCCATCGCAGTCTCTGAAACAACATTTAATATCCTCATTTGATGCTTTTGAAAACCTTGTATTGCTTTATATAGCACGCGAAGCGGGTGAGAGGCCGGCCGGCGTTTACGTCTGGTATATCTGCTCACCACAGATGATGTCCAGGGCACAGAGGGTGATGTGACTGAAGCAGTTGAAGGGACCCTTTCCAGCCTGCTTCTCCAGCTTCTCCACCAAAATCTCGGCCTGCTCGTTCATCACCTCCAAGAACTCCGTCAGGATGGAGAAGTGAAAGGTGGGCGTCAGCATCTTCCTCCGCTGACGCCACTTAGGCCCGGTGCTGATCGGAGAAAGAAAACATCGGCTACGATTCAAGAGGAAGTACACTGACATGACTCACATTGTGTGCACAATCTGAGAGAGGAAATAAAGTGCAACATCTAAAAACACAAATAAATGTATGTAGTATATACCGTACGGTAAATTCTGTGTATTGTCGCACCGGCAAGGCATGTAATAGATAGATTCCTGGAACGTTGAGAACTCTGAAATTATTAACAAGTCATTTAACACCCATCTCAGTCATGGGGTTGTTATAACATAACCTGCTTTAAACAAGGTAATAAACACATTGACACCAGGTTTTTTGTTTAGTATGACAAAATTCTTTATAAATAAAATCACTTGATCAGTAATATTCTTCTCAGTCTGCTGTTTCTTTTAGGAGTGCGGCTGTGAGAAAGGCCTACGATGTACTCTAAACATATGATCAAAAACAGGCTCTAAACTGGATCAACTTTTTATCATTATTATTATTATTAGAGTTAAATACATGAGAGTGTTGGGTCAACGCTTTGGTGTCGTGTTGGTTAGGACTCTCACCTCAGCCACAATATTCTTTCTACTTTTCTATGTGAAACCTGCATGTTCTTCCCATGGGCTTTTCCCACATACTGCAGCTTTCTCCCAGTATCTAAAAGCGTGTCTGTCAATTCCCTGGAGTTATGGGTGTGAGTGTCTGTGTTTGCCCCGTGAGGGCTCCCTGACCTGTACAGGGTGCGCACCATCTTAAAGCCCCCACAAGTCCAGACAAGCACTAGATAAGGTTGTACAACGGATGAACACATGAATGACAGTGTTCGATAGATCGAACGGAGGGTTACCTGGTGAGCAGCCCGGTCCCAAGCCACGGATGGAGGAATTCATATGATTGACTTTTGTCGATGTGAACTGAGCTGGTCACGAGTGTCTTCAAATAACAGAATGGAAAAATAAAGCATTTCAATGAAACACATTGTGAATTAGATATCCAATACCAAATACACATTGTGCGTTATAGCACCCTGGTATAGCCGCCATAGAAACACTGAGTATTATTCTGTCATACACATCAGGTGGGATTTGTACACAAAGTGAAGCGACTTGAGGAAAACTTGCGATTTGTACCACATAAGCAGACTTCACTTAAAAGCGGGAGCTACTGATCAGGAGGGAATAGTGATGGGCTTCTGCACTCAGAGCAGTGGACCGGCGCATGTTAACGTGCAACAACATCGTAAAGGTTAAAGACATTGCATCGTGCGTGTGTGTGTGTGTGTGTGTGTGTGTGTGTGTGTGTGTGTGTGTGTGTGTGTGTGTGTGGGTGTGTCAGTCAGCGTACCTCCACAGTTTCAGCATGAAACAGGACTATGAATGGCACAGGTCCAACCCAGATCTTCAGAAGTGGTTCATTCCAGAACTCCTGAGTATAATCGTGGATTTGACGAAAGAATTCTGAAACAGAGAAAAACCAAACATTTATTATGTTTAATTATGAAGATAATAGCGTCAAAGTTTAGTAAACATCCAGGGTTTGCACCACCTGTTGCACTGTCTTACCTCCTGCATTAGTTTTGAACTGCAGAGCATTTCCAATGATGGGATATGTTCCTGCCACCTCCGGAATGGGCTTCATCACAAACCATTTGTGCAGATATTCACTCAGCAGCTTGTAAGAGATGTAAGTCAGTGTAGCGATGAAGATCGTAACTCCGAGTAAGGGTGTTGTATAGCTGCCTAATAAAACTGCCATCTTTTGAGAATGTGTATGTTTGTGTGTGTGTTTGCGTGTGTTTGCGTGTGTGTGTGTGTTTCAAGTCTGCTTGACGGCTGAAGAATCTGCCTCAGACTGACTGCCACTGCACCGCAAAGGGGAGTTGAGGTGAACTTCACTTTACTCCTCCTCCACTTTGCCCTACAGGCACTCGTAATAAAGTGGGCGAGGAAAAAACGCTGTTTTCTCGTTTATATTGTGGGAAGATACACAAATATTTTCTAAATAATGCCTTGAAATATATAATGATATGTACACACCATGGAGTATAGTATTGATGATTTGAAATATAAGAAGAAGAAAAAAACTAAGAAAACTATTGACACACGTTACATAATGGTGGTTACTTATTCACTGTGGGATGGCTGATTGGCCCTGTACTTTGTCCTTTTCTTCCACTTACTGTTTTCATCAACATTTCGTGTCATGTCCAGCCCCGCTGGCAAATGAATTACAGTCTTATATGTACGTTGCACATATATCATAGGAGTTCACAACTATTAGTAGCATTAGCATTCAGAATATTACTTCTTATTTTGGAACTATGCCACAATCAAAATTTTCTGAATAAAAATACCATACACTGTCTGTCCGGCTTGATGTAAACACAGATTTCCATTACAATCATTTTTTAGTTGAACATTTAGCGGTCACCAAAGTCAAAACATTTCTACTTACTTTCAGACAAAATACATTTACTGAGCTGGTCAGTCCAAAACAAGACCATTATGTTAAAAATAAACAAATACAATAAAAATAAAAATCCAAAAAAAGCAGGCCAACTTCCAGAGGTTTGTGTGTTTACAGATCCTGCACCGTATCATATCAGTACATTGAAGTGCAATTTAATGTTTTTATATTTTCTGGTTTTGTCTAAGCTGCTATCTTTTGTGACGTTAGGATCCATCAAGGCCTCACAGGATCAAACTTATTCAAACCAAACACGCCAAAGCGGCTTTCACTTGTCGTCTATCAAATATTTGCAATGGCTGCCTTTAAGGAAAACTTTATTACGACTTCAAAAATGCATTTTTTATTTTTATAATTCTTGTTTGGTTTTATTATTGCAAGTTTTTGTTCATTTTTGTTCTATAGTCTGGATTTCTTTCACTGTTATTGTTTGTTGATTTGCATTACCTTGTAGGTGAAATGTGCCATTTGAATGAACTTCCTCACCTTGGGATGTCTTGAGTCTCTCTCTTCTCTTTCTGGAGTTGCTTCTCCTGCTGTTTTTCCATCTCTGCCAGTCCAGTTGGTCGGCCAACATCAGTTTGATTGCACATATTTGGAGGTCCCACAGGATCTTGGCGTGAACACCATCAACTATTACTGAAGAAATGCTTCATTCAATGGCAGCCGTAACTTTTGCTTAGAAGTAGTTGTTGTGCAACTGCGATTTGCAAATCTATGCAATTTGTAGCTCAATATTCTTCATATTTTTACAATGCCAGCATAAACTCGGGGGGTGCCGTACCATCTTTTTAAAGCAAAGATGTTCTGCATGGTTTTTATACATGAAGTGATTTGTTTTTATTGTGGCCATTTCTTGCTTTGGCCACTAGATGTCAGTACGGGAGCACTTTTAATTTATCCTTGTAACGTGTGTGTGTGTGTGTGTGTGTGTGTGTGTGTGTGTGTGTGTGTGTGTGTGTGTGTGTGTGTGTGTGTGTGTGTGTGTGTGTGTGTACACACTGTACTTTTTATTCATCTCCTGCATGCTTGCAAACCCCTTTTACTACATTAGAATCAAGTATTCAGTTAAATTAAAACAATAATGGTGTTTCATGATAGTTTATGGTAAACACATAGCAGTATAAACAATGCAGATATACAAAATATTTACAGAAAAAGCAAAACAATCAGCAAGTGGAGAAAACTGGGAATGGTCGTAAAAATGATCTATTATACTGTCATGACTAAATCTTTAATTTTCTGTCAAAAACAATTACTCCTGCAATTTATTTGTCATGCCAAGTGCAATGAGAAGCTTCTGGTGAAAAGCCGGTACCCTTTCCTTGTAGATGGGCCAGTCCAGGATGCAACATGAACGCAGCATGCCCCTGCGGAGGAAGAGCGAGCGAGACAGTTTGTAGTCGTGCACGTCCTGCAGGAAGACGAGGATGATTGAGTCCCTGCTGGCTTCGATGACCTGGTGAAGGGCATGATGGGCTTTAAACCTGCAAGGGGAAAGCAGAAGGTTAAGGACAAAGAGACAACTTTGAAAACTCTCATCAGAATTGACAAACATATACTTGTAGTGTGCAACTTACACAAGACTTAGACAAGTTTCAATATACAGTTTTTAATCTTCATCAAGAAGATTGACTGACAGTGAGAACAAGTCCAAACATACAGAGGGAGGAAGGAACTACTATTTGTCATCTATTAGATGGCAAAGTCTGGATTTCAACGCTTCTGAGTCCGTTTGGGATTGTATGAAGACACAATATCAACTGTAAATATCTGGGCCATATTTCTGAGAAGAATAAATTGAAGTAGTTGTCACTTGTGTATTTGGAGAACGGCAGTTGATTCAAAGCCAACAAAAGGCCCGTCGTCATAAGGTTTGTTTACAAGCTGCATACATTTTGTCCTTACTTCATTTTAAGTTTATGTATCGTGTGTGCAGATGGCTGGACATGACTCACTGTCTGCACCAGGGATCAAGAAGAAGACTCTCCGTGATGACAAACAGTATTTTTCTGGACTTGCGCATATTTTTCACAATGGATTCAAGCTGTGATGTGCCAGGAATGGAATCTCGATCCTCCAAACAAAAGCGGCACTTTTCGTTCTCTAAGGGCTCCATCCTTCTTTCCACCCAGCCGGCGTCCGCCGCAGCATGTATCACGTAGGCATCGTATTCAAATTCTCTCCCCTCTTCCACTTTGGCATCGCTCAATCCTAATGTGTAACCGATCAGCATGTTCCAGTAAAACTGAATCCTCCAGCCATGGAAGCGCACCAGGAGAGCGGTTACCATGAGCATTAGAACTGCTGTGCTGCTTAATATGTACAGGGCCTGAAACGGGGTCATGTCTTTACACGACAGGGGGTCAAAATTGATGATGCTGCTGTTGAAGTAAGTCGGCGGAGTGTTGCAAACATACTGGCGCCCGAGACCCGGTACGCTGGTCGCGTTTGTGCTTTTCAACCACGTCACGAACCACAGGATGCTCTCGCATGTGCAGTCAAAGGGGTTTCTGTCCATGACAAGCAGGCTGAGGTTTCTCGTGGGCATTTTGAACACCTCGGGCTTCACAGTTGTGATCAAGTTCTTCGCCAATCTCAAAACCCGCAGTGAGTTCAGGTGGTCAAAAACAGAGTCCCTAAGACTGTTCAGGAGGTTGTAACTGAGGCTGAGCTCCTTCAGGTTGGTCAGACCTTTCAGAGCCTCCATTGGTATCTCATCCAGTCCGTTATAATCCAGCTGTAAGGTTGTCAGCCTCGGTATGTTTTTAAGAAACAACACCGGCCCACCAACATTGACGCTCTTCCACAGCTGGGCCAAGTTATTGTGTTGGAGTTTCAGCACCTTGAGGTTCCAAAGGCCTTCCAGCAGATTGTCTTTGATGTTAGCGATGTTGTTATTGCTCAGATCCAGTAAAGCGAGGTTGGATAGGAATCTGAATGGAGAGGGATCCATGTTCAATGCCGTGACACGAAGACTTTTCCCCAAGTTCAAAACTTTAAGACTGGTTAAATTAACAAAGCTCTGAGGAGTGAGTTGAATTGATTGGAAGTTATTGCTTATGTGGAGTTCTTCAATTTGACCGAGACCTTCAAATTCTTGGCCCGTTATGTTTTGGTTAATAAAGTTGTGATCCAGGAAGAGAATCGTGAGGTTTCTCAAAACGGAGAAGCTCCCGGGACTAAGACGCGCTATCGCCGTGCCTGCAAGGTTTAGCCTTTTCAGTGGTGAATTTGAAAGTGACAAAAAAGTGTTCTTGTTGATGTTTTT
Organism: Lipophrys pholis; assembly: GCF_963383615.2. Taxonomy (NCBI): domain Eukaryota; kingdom Metazoa; phylum Chordata; class Actinopteri; order Blenniiformes; family Blenniidae; genus Lipophrys; species Lipophrys pholis. Next base: position 26,919,053 of record NC_137628.1, read on the forward strand.
CAGTGACGCGTAGGTTCCCCAGCTCACGTCAAGTTCGGTAAGACTCGTCAATCCCGTGAAGGTGTTCTCTGTGATTTCCCGAACCGAAGTCCTCTGTAACATCAAACTCTCCAGGGCACTTAATGGCTGGAAGGAAAAGTCATCGATGATGGGCACAGAGGAGCTGCGAGTTTTCACCAGTGCCTGAGTCAGCTGCAGCGTTTTCAATCCTTTGAGGCCCTGAAATGTACCTTTGGTCACGTGCTTGATGTTGTTATGTGACAAAATCAGAGTTTTGAGTCTGGGCAGCCAATTGAAAGCGCCCTCTTCTATTTTGGTCAAGTTGTTGCTGGACAGATCCAGGAAGGTTAGATTTGTTTCCTTGAGTCCTTGAAACGCTTTGTTTGTGAGTGTGTTCAGCTTGATCTTCTGAAGAGACAGGGCTTCAATGGTTGTCCGCGACAGCTCAGAGCAGACTTTTGAAATGACTAAAGTGCTTATATTGCTTTGATCAAGTAGTAACGTGCGCAGGCCTGAAACGGGCTTGAAGCAGCCAGACTCCAACTGCAAACAGAGAAGCAGAAATCGCAGTCAGTGACACAAAAAAAGACAACTGAAACCAAGCTGCCGCGATAGCTACTTTCCACCAACGCCACTAACTTCGACAGAATATTTCATTTCCCATTCGCAGGTCAGTTCCTTACTTTTTTGAGAGGAGTTGATGACAGATTGAGGACTTGTAGAAAAGATGATTGGTTCAAAAAGGAAAAGTCTTCTCTCTTCAGTTCGGTGAAGGGATTCGATGCCAGATTGAGACTCACCAAGCTGGTCAGCTGAGGCTCAGAGCCCAGCTTAGCGGACTGCAGCTTGTTCAGGGAAACATCCAGAAATTTCAGGCTCTGTGAAAAAACATTTACATTTACTCATAGAATGAACAGGCTACCTTGAGCCTCTTTTTTTTTTATTTATTGTAGGACTCTTTTAAACATCCATACCTGGAGACCACTGAAGGACTCTCCCTTCAGCTTCAGCCTGTTACTGGCCATATTCAGCAAAGTCAGACGGCTGCACTGGCTCAGATGTTCCTTCTTCAGCAAGTAGATTTCGTTCCGCTCCAGACGCAGCGTCTGCAGCAGAGGCAGCATCTCACACAAGCCCTCATTCAGCTTGGTGATGCTGTTATGGCTGAGGTTGAGGTGGAGGATGTGTGGATACGGCATTAATGATGCAGGGTCGATCCCCACCAGTCTGTTGTGAGACATGTCCAGCGCTGTGATGTTGCCTGGAAGATCTGCAGGGATCTTAGTGAAAGCCAAGTGGCTGCAGTCGGCTCTGCCGCCTTGCACACTGCAAGAGGCTTTCTTTGGGGACGGCAGGGAGTGATGGCAACACATGATGAGGATCCACATGGGAAGGCAGGCACGGAGGGAACGCATCTTTTCAAGGACCTCCTAAAAGGGGAAGGAAACCAATGTAAGCAATTAACTTTTATCAGACCATATTGAGTAACTTCCACATTTTTCCTTCTGCTTCAAGAAACTAACAAGAACTCATAAACTGATGAAAGTCACTGAGTATTTAAATAAATAGCTATGTCAAGCATTAACTCAAATTATGCTTTTATAGAATTTCTGGGATTTACAAGGCGTACCCAATTTTGCATTACACTTCTCTCTATACCCAAAAGACAGTGGTTCTTTCTTTTTTATGAACTTTTTGCATGTCAAAGTCAGTGCAGCTTAGAAATGCACTTACAATAATTTGAAAGGTCTATATGACAAACCCATCGATTATATGCACTGTTCAAGGGACAACATGTCCATTTTCAAAAATCTAAATTATATTCGGGGTAGTCTCTCAGGCAGAACAACGCTATAGTGTGTGAAAAATGTATCCGCTTAAGAGATTATTTACAATAGAAATGGTAGCTTATGTGCGACTTCCATCAGGTTTTCACCTCACAATGGGTTTTTATCATATATAAATTAGATTAGAGGAAGTTTATTTAAAGTGTCTCTAAAAAAGTACAGTAAGGATGATGCGTTCTGTATATTTCTTTCTTCTTTCAACAAGTGGATAAAATAATAGAAACGTTGAAGTTTTCTGCAATGCAGAGAAGAAAGCAGTAGATAACTCTGTATGTATGGAGCACAATGTAAAACCCATTTTTTGTCTTTATTAAGGGTATTAAGTTGGGATTCGCCAAAGTCTTGCCTGTTCTGCTGTTTGTTCTGGACTTGTATTTCTGCTGCAGCTTTATCAGAATTGTTTATCTATAAACAAGACATCCCTGTGGGTGTGTCGGCCGCATGACCCCATTCCTGGAGATGCTGTTCTCCAGACTGAGCCGTCAGTGTGTCCAGCATACACCAATCGGCCACAACATTATGACCAACTTCCTATGAAGGCGTGTATCTCTTGAACCAATGTACGGTATATTCCAACACGTTTCTATCAGAACCAGCTGGTTTGAATCACATGTGCTCTCCTGACCCTGTCACTAGTTCCTCACTATTCCTTCAACAGACAAACAAAGCTCCACTTTTTACCACACTGAAAAAAATCATTCTCAGTCATTTCCACAAACACAAAAATAAATTTGTTGAGTTGATGTAATTTAATCATGTCACACATTTCCATCTATTCATATTAAGTAGACTGAATCCCATTTATTCGGATTATCTGAACAACATGTATTAGAATGAACCATTTAACAACATAAACTCAATAAGCTCATGTTAATCAAATATATTTCTGATATGTAAACTGAAAAACTGCATAGTTGATTTTTTTGAGTGCACCTAAGACCCAAACTAGTTTTGTATTGTGGTCTAGACAACCCAAAATAATGTCCACATACGTGGACGCCAAGTCCTGGAAGGCTAAAATGAGTAAAAATTGCTAAAATAAAAAAAACAGTCATCTTCAGTAAAGATTGTTTGTTAGAGTAGTTGAAACAATAGTCCAGCCAACTGCTGAACAACCCAAAATAATGCCCACATATGAGGTTAAAATGTTGTTACTCGGGACAAGAGCACAAAGTGTCCACTTTCACCCAGTCCTTCTCACCAACCGGGGCCAGACTGAGTCAAAGCACATGTGGTAAAATGTCTTGTTAAAGCAAATCTCTGAATAGAATCTACTGCAAGGCTCAAATCCACAATCTATTACAACTGTTAATAAATAGAAAATAGTAAAGAAGACATTTCCGTCTCTGCATTCATCACTACAACATGCATTTAAACCTGTAACTAAGCATTATGGCTGTTAGAATTATTTTTAATAAGTGCTGCTTCAACTTACTTAAAGGGTGTTTGAGAACCTTTGCTCCTGCTCAGATTAAGGTGAGAGTTATAACCTACACATGCTATCTCAGAGTAAAAGCTATTGCAAGATTATTGGTTGCAGTCGGTGTCTCGGAATGCCGGGCAGTCTCTGACGTGCCCGTATTTTAGATCGTCTTGGAAGATTACTTACCAATCGGTGCCGATGCCTGATGTTGGTGACTTGCAGACGCCTGTTCGATAATATTAACTTGGGCTTTGTGACTCGTGTATTTCTGGACAGCAGACACAGAAAGGGGGCAAGTAAACAAGGAAATGAGAAAGATACAGGTCCGGTTTCACTTCCACACGCCAATAGTTTTCCACTGAATTATTAACTGTTTCATGCAGGAGTGAAACGCCTGCACGAACTGGATCAACGGGTTTCACATATTTTATACGCACGTCTTGCAAAGCAGACAAAGGAAAGAGTGGATATTGTGTTATAGTCCAGATGCAATGTCAGTGTTCCTCTGGACATTTGTTAGTAATTTGGGGAGAGGAAACTGTCCCTGTCAGGGGAGAGACAGACAGGATTACCGTTTATTAAACCTAGATGGTGTCTATGTGTCCTTAACAAACTATTCTTTCTTGGATATTTTATAGTTATTCAAATGTTCTTTTAGTTCAAAAGGAAAAAAAAAAAAAAAAAAAAAGGAAAATATGGTGAAAGAAAATTCTTACATCTCCCCACATAAATATAGTTACAACTCTTTCAACTTCAATATTCAAGTGAAAGTGAAAAGAGAAGTATGGCTTTAAGGTCTTTGTGCTGCATTTTCACTATGCAAAAAATGTGTGCAGATGACACACACACACACACACACACACACACACACACACACACACACACACACACACACACACACACACACACACACACACACACACACACACACACACACACGTCTCAATTGTGAACATGTTTTTACTCTTTCTCGAATAATATTTCATTTTTATTCTAGTCTGATTGCGAGTTTTTGCAATGAACGATCGTTTAAATGTGCACCAGCTTGTGTGTTCTGTTTAACATTAAAGATGCCTCATTTGTTCTATTCTATTCTATTCTACTCTATTCTGTTCTATTCTATTCATTGTCTGTTAGTGTGAATTCGCCAACCTAATCATTTATTGATCACACTGACAGGGAGGCATGAAGTCTTATCATCCAATCAATATTGATGTACCTTGATCAGTCTTGCATTCATAATCTTCTACAGGGTTAGTGTGGATAAATGTTACAATCAGCTGCCTTTTGCTGGGAACCTGAGTCATTCGACCTGAAAAGTCTTCTTATGTACAGGAAGAAAGCACAAAGTCTTAGCTGCTGCCAACTTTGCAAACAACAGTATTTGAAGGAGTCACATGTTCAACTGTACCTGTGTGGTCCAAAGTCTAGACATGACTCAGACATACAGATTGTTTTTGTTTGTTTGTTTTTTCATATAAGGGTGGCAGCTTTCTGCAACAAGGCCCAACGAAAACAATTTACTAACATGTTATTTCATCCCTTTCTGCCGGTAATTTGACCAAGTTGATGTTGCAGCAAAAAAATAAAATAAAATGAATAAAAAACAATGTTGCAAGTGATTGTTTAGAGAGCATTTTCTGAAAATGAAATTTTTGAAGAATGGATGCCAAGATCCGAGGAAACAAGCAAAATCCTCTCTCTCTCTCTCTCTCTCTCTCTCTCTCTCTCTCTCTCTCTCTCTCTCTCTCTCTCTCTCTCTCTCTCTCTCTCGCTCGCTCGCTCGCTCTCTCCCTCTCTCTCGCTCTCTCTCTCTCTCTCTCTCTCTGACAATGATTCGTCAAAAGTTCCTACAGCAAGGCAAACGAATCTTACCAGAACCCAGTGCAGGGTTCACTAAAATAAACGACCACTGGAGGGCGGTAAAACACCGCTTTTGATCCACCCACGTGGCCGCAACAAAAATGTGGAGTTTTAGGGGGAGTTGACCTTTTGAATTTGCAATACCAAAAAATATTTTAAAAGAATAATTTTGATGCGTTTGGACAGAAACAGTCACTCAATACTTTGCTTCTGCTTTATGCTGAGGAGGAATGAAGATCACATCACTGACAGCTCATCAGCCCACCACACACACGTTCACACCCGAGGGCAAGAGAAGCAGCAGAAAACCCACAGACTTCCAAGCTCTTTACAATAAGGCCTTGCCTGGGCTCAAACCAATAACCTTCTCACTTCAACACGAGAGTGATATACTATACAAAGAATATACTATGAAATGATCCAACATGTAACAATGTCCCAAATTGTTAAAATATATTGTAATAAAACCCCAAATGTAATAACTGGTTAATAATGTAACAAGGTGTTGAGACTAAAATGTAATTTCCCTGTGTAATGTGATTTCTTTTTGTTGTACTGGATGATAGTGCAGTTTCAATTGGAGTTATAATCACACAGTGAAGATCAATTTGCATGTGCATTGAAGGATGATTCCTATTTATATTTTCATCCAATACCGCCTGTGACACCACCCATGTAGCAGTTGAATATCACCCTTTATTGTGGGACTCTGACCAGCTCTAACTGTTGCACTTAATCAATGACTGTAAATCTTGTTGATTATTCTGCTGTCTTTTAAGTATTGCTCTTTTTCTTTTTCTTGTTTTTTTGCTCAAATTGATCCAGGTAATTCATGGCATTTAGGTGCATAGTGCAGTTTAAAGTGAAGACTCCAAAAGCATGCACTGCAAGTAAATAGATTTAAGTAGTATTTTTGGTTTTCTTCTGTTCGTGTCTGTATGCATCAATGCATTTTCAGGCTCCATGTAATGGCATTAGTGGGGCAGTCTAGAATTCAAGAGAATTCAATAGGTCAGACAATAACCGTGTCGCCAAATCTATTGGAAAGGTCATGCGGGGTTTAAAAGCAGCAATGAATGACCTGCTGCTTCTGATGCTAACCCCTGATGACACTATATAGGGTTTGATCTCTGATTGGCTGGTTGGAGCAACACACTTTTTAAAAACTGAAACAAGCCAGGGAGAGAGAGGACAGACTTTCTTCACTTCTGGGGCGTCATTCCAGGAATGGGGACGATTGTTATGGAAAACCTTTAGAAAAGGAATTTTACATAATGTCACCCCTTTCAAGTTTTTAGTTGATGTTTTACTTCAAAAGGTTTTTCCATAAATACATAAAAGCTTCATACTTCTCATTAGCCTCTGTGTCTGCTCAAGGTTTGATTATTACATGAACACTTTGAAGCACGTTTTGATAATTAGTTCAATATTATTCTCCACTATGACATTAATGCAGACGTAACTCAAAGCTGCACTGTGTCCAAGCGCTGGTGAACTGAGTGTGACTTCCTCAGTAGTGCAAGACCACCGGGGTAAAACTGCACAAGATCAGATTTTCTATATAAAAGTTTGATAAATACTGCAATATATTGGTTCCTTCATTCACCGCTGCTCATTTTATGCACAGTTATTGAGTGTTGCCGAGATTGATTACGCTGAGATTTATGAAGGCCTGACACCAAACCTGCTGGGACCTTTAAACACAGCCTGCTCTCTCACGAGTAATATAGATTCATTCAGCAATTGATGAAAGCTCTGCTGCTATGTGGGAAGAAATTTCACAAACTACGTCTCCCCTCAATGTTCATACAGACACAGGACAGCACATCTTTATATCCCCTTTCTTATCCCTCATTCAGATTGATAGAGTCAGTACTTCCTGGGATAGACCTCAGGCCACCTGATTGGTTTACCCTACAGCTAAGCTGAGGCAGCTTACAGGGCTTTGTGCCAGTGGCTGGATTGCTGAAGACCTGTAGAAAGTGGAGACAGCCTTTCCGGTCAGCACTGTAGCAGTGAAAATGTGGGTATATTTACAAAAGAAAGATAAAAGTGCATCATTGGGATGAGCTGAGATGGAAGTGGCACGGAGCAGAAAGGGCTGTTATGAGAAACGGAGCAAATGATGCCGCAGGAAATTGTTGCAACCACCTTCTGATATGCCATCTCAGGCACGTGGAGGCTGACGGGAATCGGGTACAAGACAGATTTCAAAGAGGAGAAACAACCTGGCACGAGAATGAGGGATTAGGGATCAAGAGAAACACCCCTACTGTTCTGTGGACAGAGTGAGTGAGTGAGAGGGAGTTCTGCACATGCTTCAGCGCCGCAGCCATGCTCCTGCATGTCATGCATACGTGTGATTGAATGCATTCATGCAAAAGGGATAACTTGAGGGAGGGCAGGAGCAGCAGCGGCTCCATCAATGGAAGTGTTTGTGTTACATTCTTCATATTACCAGCTGGGGGTAAATCCCCTCTGCCTCATTTGGAGCTAAAGAGTCTCTGGAGTGTTGGAATGCCTCGAAACAATAGGTGAGTTTTCCCTCTTGGCTCTGCATATAGTGGACGTCACCCAATGTTATGTAATCATGTGCATTACCACACACACACACACACACACACACACACACACACACACACACACACACACACACACACACACACACACACACACACACACACACACACACACACACACACACACACACACACACACACACACACACACACACAAACTCAATTGTCAGTGTTTTAAATCCCAATCACACTAAGTGTACCTGTGCTGATTGTTCACTACACACAAGGAGACTTGTTTTGTTATGGGTATTGTTGATTTCTCTTTCTTTTTTTTTCCTCTTTCATTCCCACAACATGACAGAGTGACTTGTGATAGTTAACTGCACACTCATAGCAGTTGTCTGGTGGATTGCACAAACTACTTGAAAGCTTGGAGCTTTTGTTCGTTTGACGCTGTCAACGCAGTGATTTGTTTAAGCTGAAGAGGCATGAATGCATCTTGACACGCGGCCGGTGAAGCAGAAAAATAGCATGCGTGAGACGAGGAGGTTTTCAAAAAGAACATTGTGAGAGAAGGAAAGAAGGCAATTAAAAGGATGATGCCGGCAATGTAGCAGCAATGTTGTAGCATGTTCTGTCTGCTCACTGCAGAAAAAAAGGAAAAGAAACACACACACTGCAGCACGTCTCCCCCTCCCCAGTATGCTGACCAATGATGTTTGGAGGTCAGACTCCCAGCTCTTGATACTGGTGTCAGCCATTGACACGGTGGTTACGACACCTTGGAGGATGGGAAGGGTAGATAATTAAAAGCAATATATGTGCATGCTGAAATCAATCACATGCTAGAGTCACCTTCAAGATTTCACTTATTGAAGACATGAAGACATCCCACATGGATGACTTCATCTAATCTGTCACACAGAAATGGCAGATGCCTTTAGATGAAGAAGAAAAAAAGCAAAGTCACATTAGAAGGATGTAGCCTCTGGATTGGGGGTTACACTCACATGGAGGCTTTGATTGTCAAAAAAGTAAAAGTTCTACAAAATGTTAATTTAATTTCTTTTATTTATTTTGCTTATAAATAGACTGGCTAATGTCCACTAAGTGCTGACTCGTGGTCTCTTCTCACTATAAGTGGTCCCCAGGGTTGACAGGACATCAATACTGAACTGGAATCAGCAGCATGGATCTACGACTGTGCTGTTAACTCTCTGCAGTGCAGCACGGGGAAAATGCTGGGGGGAGACGATTTAGTATGTGAGAAGCACAGTTTCAAACCTGCCAAACCATACAAAGAAGGGTTTTTTGTTTTTTTTTTGTGAGGGTTGTGTGGAGGTGTAGCTTGTTTATCCTAACTCTATTCAATATGCAGCAATAATAATTCACCACTTAATTAGGATGCCTGTTGGCACCGTCATTGTGCCTGCCCATACATTTCAGGTTCAGGCTGCATATCCAACCCGGCTCTTCTTCTAAAAGATGAAGGCTGATTGTTTGTTGGTGGTAGAATCGCATATCCTCTTTAGTCTTCTGATATTTGATTCAAACACACCATGCAGAGATGGAGTGTTTGAATCAAGTGACACAGTTTTCAGCTAGCAGATTGTTATTCATGTCTTATGTGAGCATGGAAGTCATATAAAAATCAGCCTTATTCTATGTCATGTCTGAAAAGGCTTGTTTAGTTTTACTTTGTGACGAGTTTTAAATCGATGTATATGCCGTTAATAACTATATTAAAGACAAACTATAGTTACAAAACAGGCTTTAGTATAAAATCACAAGAGTGATTGCATGGCTTTATATAGTGACATAGCAGTCTGAATAAATTTATTTTATTCACTGCTGATCCCAACAGCCAATATCCTTTATTGTAAAAACACAGTGAGTCAAGAGTTCAGCCAAAAATGACAATGTGTGATGTTTGAAGTTAATTGTGTGACTTTTAACAGCCCTGCTTTTATCTATCAAATTGAATCTTTTTGACAATTTGTTGGCCAGTGTTTTATGCAGGTCGGTTTAAGTCTATCTCTCTGTGTTGTAAAAGTAAATAGCTGCAGAAGGAACTATATGAACCAGAAGGAAAGGGGTATTTTCAATCTTTCCCACTCAGCAAATGGCAAAAAAGGCTTGCCTTTAATGTTAGTTACCCCAGGTCATGGTCCTTTCTAAAGGAGGAATCAACTCAACAGTTTCTGTTTCACAACATTAATTATGTGCTTTGGATTGTTACCATGACGACACAGACTCAATAATTCACCGTTTCTCTCAAACTCTTGAGGAGACCAATTTACATTTCAAGTTGTTCCTAAGGTGTAAATATGTTGGTGTTATTTTGGTTTTCAGTGTCTATCAACTGATTCAAAGGTGGACCATCCATCCATCCATCCATCCATCCATCCATCCATCCATCCATCCATCCATCCATCCATCCATCCATCCATCCATCCATCCATTCATCAGGTGAAGGCAGGTAAAGCCTAGACAGGTTGTCAGTCCAATATGGGTCAAACAGAGAATTAGACACTTCACATTCTCACCTTTAGCCAATTAAAGGCCAATTAGCCTCAAATGCATGTTTTTGGATGATGGAGAGAAACTGGAGTAGCCTGAGAAAACCCTGCCAGAGCGAGAACATTCAAATTGCTGTCATTTCAACGTGCGTTCAGAAGAAGAAGAAGATTCTGCGCTAATGTCACCAGTGGTGTGATAACTGCCTGCAGCAGTGACAGTGAGATGAGCAGAACCAGGCCATTGGTTTCATGAAAGCCTTTTCTGTGAAGAGCTGTGACTGAAGCTTTGACCATGTGTTAAAAGCTGTGGGACAAGTGGCCTTTTCAGAGGGAGATTACACTTCTCTAAAACCGGCCTGAATGCAAAGAAGGCAGGCAGAGATTTGTGCCAGCACCTTAAGCTCGGGCTGCAATCTGGCATCGCCAACAGCCCTGCCTGTCAGTAATAGTTAACAGATGGGTCTAAATGTCTTTGTGATTTAAAAAGCCATCAGAGTTAAGCGAATGCTGGGGGTATAATAGTTGCTGAATGTGCACATTCATGCAGACTACATGAGATTTTCTTCTTTTTTGGTTTGTTTGTCGATGTGCTGTGAGTTTGTGGACTTTAATTTGAGCTGACGCGGCCGTGGACCTTCTAATATAATCATTTCTTGTATATGTGCTGTGATAATAAGAGAACATAGTGCAGCAGAGCCAGTTTTCTGACTTGATAAAATAATTACTTATTGTGTATTTTCTACCTACAGATAAACAAGCAAAACCACAGCCAGCATTTGTTTTAGTTCCCTCCCAAGTAAGTAGTTCATCTCCTTTAGCTAAATACACAAATATTTCCCCGGGTCATGTGATGTGAACTGATTTGGTGATTTCGTCTTCCTTTGATGTAAGGAAACAGCGTTGTTACCAAACAAGGAAGAGGGACAATCGGGGGTCACATTCCTTGCACACACACACACACACACACACACACACACACACACACACACACACACACACACACACACACACACACACACACACACACACACACACACACACAAAGGAAGATTTAACAGCTTTCTTTTCCCTATAAGAGAACAGAACCAGAGTGGCCATGAACGACTGGAATTCAAAATTAAGAATATCTTGATGAAACAATATTTCCTCTGAGCCCTCTTGCTCCCGTCTGTGTCCACCGTACAAAGGAGTCACTGAAAATAAACTTGTAGTTTATTCGATCAAATATGTAATCCCACTGCAAACTGCCATAGCCATTGTGTATTAATATCCCCCCATTGGCTCCTAAAGAATGTCCCTCCTCTCCTCTCTGGCAATGCAGGTTTGATAGGATTAATTGAGCCATTACTTAATTACGGGCCCCAAAAAAAGAAAAGGATTTACAGCTTTGCCCATAAATCAACAGCAGATTTCTGAAGTAGATTTTTTTTTCTCCCCGCTGAAAGGCTTATTAGCAAGTAGATGAAGGAGAGAGCTGGCGATGCTGTTAATTCTGCAAAACCCAGATTGTTTTTCCCAGTGCAGAAATAGAACATTCCTGTGAATGCTGAGTATGAGAGGAGGATACATCACAACGCCTGTTGTCTGAGCTACAAAAACCTGCTATTCAAGTATGTTCAAAACAGATAGGTAGCTCTAAATTGCTCTAAATTATTTAAAAGGTTCTATAATGGAAATCAAGCAAATATTATTCACTTAGAGATTTTGTTTGCCATGCATTTGTCAATCAATTAAAGGCCAACATTAAAAAGACAAAGCATGTCAGTTTTAAAACTTTTGTGTCAAACTGTCACAATTCAACAAAAGAAGTTGCATCTCCTCGTGAGCTACTACACCATAAATTCATGTATACACAAATATAATGTTAATTATTTATATTAAGTTATCCCATGTTGCACAATGCTGTAATAGCGGGCATCCCCTGTCTGAATCTGGGTGAAATCTGCATGTTCTCCCTGTGAGTGTGTGAATTTTCTCTGGGTACTCCTGCCTCCTCTCTTGTGTTTGAGGTTAACTGGTGACTAATGTCATAATTGGGTGTGACCAAGCACAATTGATTAGAGAACAACAAAGGAGGGCAGGGAGGGGGAATACGGTAGGTTGAATAACTGCCCTCTACAGGATATGTAGATCTGTGTGTCATCGCAAAATTTTAATTTACTGAGCTCAGCTCCACCAATGTGATACATCACACATCATGGCACATAAAGGGTCAAAAGCTGGTGAAATTAAGAGGAAAAGTATGATTACTGCCCCATGTTCATTGACTATCCATGTAGCTACGCTGAGGGATTATTGACTACTTAATAAATCAAACTTTATTTCAAAAAGCACTTTTCATTCAGGCCTGTAAAACTCAAAGTGATTCAAATTAAGATTGGTAAGACATAAGGGACAAGAAGAAAACAGTAAATACAAGACAAGAAAGAAAAATGGGATTACAAAAGAAACTTGGTGCAATTAAAATTGAAGAACAGACAATTTTAAAGTTCCTATTAATATCGGAATGCAGAAAACAAGGAAAAAGTGATGTTTAAAAATGAATGAAACAAATTTAAAACACATGAGATGTTGTAATATATGTTAATGTTAATGTATAGGCGACAAAGGAAATAGAACAGATTTTAAAAACAAGATAAAACTGAAGTTAGGATGCAAAATAAAATAAAATATGCAAATGAAAGAAGGAGGTAAAAGGTCATAAGAGTAAAAAAAACAGAAAAATCTGTCAATGCTAATTGTCCACAGGAAGTGTGGAAGCTTCTCTTTCTCTTTGTAAATACAGCAAATGCTAAAAACAACAGAAGTAAAATTCCACCATCTTCACCTCACATCACACAATGTCTGATGTACGGATTAGTAGTAACTATAATTGTCAACAGAAATATGGAAAAACCTCTCTTTATTGAAGATTGTTTTATGTCTTTTTGAATTTTGTACCTTCGAACAACCTTCAAAATGTTCATAAACTATATGAAAACTGCAGGAACTGTGCTCAGGTGACGTTCCAAATGTTCAGCAGTTTCAACATCCACGCTGTAATTCAAACTGTCCCTTTGGATCATGATTTTCCTTCAGGGTGCACTTAAATATTTTCTGCAGGTATTGAAATGTCATCCAAGCCAATTACTCTGACAATAAAAAAATTAAACAGATTTTTTTTTTTTCAAAAGACATCAGTAGAGCAATTGCTTTCTTAGAATTTCTTTTTTCCATCGCTGTGTTTTCATTGTTTTGGGAGAAATAACAATGAATACATAATTTAAAACGTGCTGAATCCACATTTTGTATTTTTGCAAAATACAGACATCAAGGCCAGTATTGCTTTGATTGCATGAAAGAGAGCAGAGAATAAGGATCATGTCAGAGCATCTGTGATCTACACAGCCTCATTTGCAAAGTCATCCTGAGACCCTCGCACACTAAGCTGGGATTGTATGTTCTCACAGATCACCTCGCTGTGCAGCAGCATGAACACTGCCAGCCAGCTGGCATCTAGTCCACCAGTGTCTCACACACTCCATCCCATCGTTTCCCATTGTGCCCAGATTATCTCAATCCTTCTCCATACCGTCCCATCCCACTTTCTCGTCACACATTGTTTTCTATTTTTCCTCGAAGTTCCCTGGACTCTCATCCTTTCATGTTGGTTTTGTCTTTACGATATTGGCCGAGTCCTCCCTGTCCGATGCTCTTCTAGGGGGTGAGTTGGCAGACCTCGCATCAGCAGCCAGCTATGCAACATTTCATCAGCCACAAGCCCACTTATCAATCCACTAGGCGGTGGCGCAGGAGATGCCTGGTCTATACCCGCGCTGAAGGGTAGTGAGGCGTATGAAGTGCAGAGTAATATTAGAAAAGTGTTCCTGAGAGGCCGTCTATCGGCATTTGGTTTTGGGAGACACACGTGGGAAACATGAAGAAGTAGCCGCGTTACATAACAGGCACCGGCTTCTCTGGCTTCCCCTCATGCCCCGATAAGGGAAAAAGTCAGGAGGATGTGGTTGTAAGTTTCAAGAGTTAGATTAGGTGTTCCAGTATCGGGGCTGGGTAACATAATATTTAATAGTTTCACAGTGGGAGTCATACTGACAAGACTGCAGTCTGCTGAGGAGAAGAGAAACAAAAAGTATCGTGAAAAGAAGAGTCTAGAGAGACGTAATTAGACACACGACATGCTGCCTGGATAATAAAGTGACTGTATTCATCAATCAAAACAATGTTTAATCAGTCAAGCAAGGTCAATGTCTGCCATTCGTATATTTACTATCAAATTGACCTGACAGTGGAGCTGAGTGCCTTCATACTAACAATCCACTGAAGACACGAGGTATTGAAGGTCATCAGTTGTTACAGATTAATACCAAAAACATGTTACAATTAACTTTCATCATGGAGATACCACTGTGACCTTAGAACGAGGGTGGCAAACATACGACTGACTAGTCAAACCCGGTGGACCATGGAGTCCAATCCGGCCAACGTCATGACAGTGCCAGTTGGGAAAATGTGAAATGTTGACTGGAATTTTTACTATTAAAAGTTTTTTTTTATTTCATTCTCGGGATTGGAGTATTTCAGCCAGTCAGGAAGTTTTTCACTGTTTCACAGTCATGACAGATCCAGACTATATATCAAGATTAACCAGATCTTCTAATTGAAAGCATCTATCCAGCACTAGAATAGTTATATCGATAATTGCCTATGTATCCACAGAGCTGCACAGCTTAACACTTTCAGAAATCACAAGGGAGACAAATAAAGGCACTTAGCATAAGAGCATCCTTGTGTCTTGCTGATGTAATTATAGTGTTTGTTCACTTTACAACAGCCTTGCGAGCTGTTTTTGAATGTCCATTAGCTGCTGACTCATTTGAAGCGGGAGAAAACAGCTAGTTGCTACTTTGTGCCGTGTCTCCATGAATGGGGATTTATGCCAGCATAATGTATTGGCAGGATAATCAGAACAATGGACTAAAACAGCATTAAAACTCAATATGTTTCATGGGCCAGACTGCAATGCTTTGGAGATTTGCTCATCTGACCTTCAGAAACAAAGCACCAGATCAATCTTTTTTGGAATAACAAATATTGCATGTTTAAAGCAGTTCAAAGAGAGAGCCTGCACTTGTGTGGAAAATCAAACAAACAAATGTATTCATAAGCTCTGTTACACAGCAGGAGAAGTAAACGCAGCACGAGTATTACAGAAAATTAATTTACTCCTGTATCCTCTTTCTCTGTCTTCAGTCTGTAGAGTGCTTTCCACACTACGGAGCAGCTGGAAATAAAGAGAATAGATATAAAAAAAAAAAAAAAAAAGTCATTATCTTTCACATGAATCCGGGTAGTTCATGCAAACCATTGCAGAAGATGATACATTATTCATTTTATTACAAATGGGGGAAAAGAATGATTCTGTCATCCTTAAGTGAGCATTTCTGTTCGGGGATATTAAAGCACAGATGCTAGTCAAATTAGGAAAGTGGAGATAAAAACAGTGTCTCATATGCAGGTTTTTATATGAAGCAACATAGGTTCAAATATTCCATGAAAAGCTTAAATTTGATATGTTGGGCCTTGAATTTTCCCATGAGGTATTCATGCCCGGACAGGTAGACTGATGATGACGTGGACTCACATCAGCTCTTCTTCATTTGACAACGTACCCTTTCATTGTCATCTCCTGTTGTGTTATCCTTCAGCGTATCTCACCCTCTATTTTTCAGTGTGATGCTGTGTCAGCGTTTTCTCAGCATCTGTCATAACACCGCAGTAAGAACTCTCTGCATAAATCTCAGACCTATGAACCACAAAGGCATTTTCACTGGGCAATGTTCTCTCTGTTTGATTTATAGAACATATGAGCAGGTCAGGTGTTAAGACTGATTTATGTGTGGTCCAGCTCCTGGGCCAGTTCTAAGAACCAAAATATGTTCAAGCAATTTAAAACGAAAAGAAAAAAAAAAAAGGAGGTCAAATGCTAACAAATCCGAACACGCAAAAAGAGCAATATTAAGCTTCAACATCCAAATTTCCTCACAGGTTTGCTGGGACATTTCACCTGGTCGCCCCGCAGACATCAAAGCAAGTCTACAATGGAAGTGGAAGCAGCATGTTGTCATTACTCGACTATGTCCTCATGCTCCTGTGTGCAATCCACTCATTCAGCACCGCTGTGCAACTTTGACACTGGCCAGATGAGTGGACCCCAGTATCAGCTGTTCCAAATGTGGATTTCTTTGGAAAGCAGCAGTGGAAAGATGTGACGGCGTGCCACTGCTCAGATAAAAGAGTTATTTTCTCACAAGATCTGGGTGCCAGCCTGCAGTCATTTATTGGGGGCTATTCTAAGACAGACTGTAGGGGGTGTTTTGATAGTATATGTTTGGGCTTGTGTTAGATATTTGATGATATGATGTAGTGGGACAAATCTAGCAGTGACCACAGCAATTATTAATAAACTTCATTTGGATGAAGATCCACTGCGGTAAATCGAAATACCGTGCCTCAACTGTGATGTCAGGCCTTCTCGAACACAATCGGTCTTTGTGTGCCTTGTATTTATAGTCACGCACTCCTTAACACTTGCCTCCTCTAAATGAATGATGCACAATGGTGGTCCCCTCGAATTAAAGCTCATTCTTGACTCTTTAAAGAGTGCCTGTTAAACTTAAATTCGATCTTTGTTCCTCTATAATGTGCCGAAACCCTGCCCTGAATATGTCCACACCTGCACCACCCATGGATCTCTGCATACCAGACATAATGTGTCGTCATCATCTTCCACCCTGTCAGAGTGGCTGATAGTATGTGAATGGGTAGCATACCACCGATAAAAAGACACCCTCTTGACAAAAGTAAGATTCAAGGAGTGCTCCTACAGCACATAAGAGTTGGTGATAAAAGACCAAACGCATGCATGCACACTCACATGCACACACACGAGTACACACACACACACACACACACACACACACACACACACACACACACACACACACACACACACACACACACACACACACACACGCATACACACAGATGCAGTCTCACTGACACCTCACAAAGGTCAACTATCAATAACGGTCTAAATCTGTACACCTTTAAAGTTGACAGACGGGCTCTCTGTGCATGTGTCACAAACAGAATGACACTGAGGCTTTAACAGGGTCGACTGTGATTGTTGCTGATGTTGCTTTTAGGATGACAAGTTAATGAGCCACAGAATGAAGTTACAACTTCTTCCGGCATCAAGCAGTGAACAATACGACATACAGTATGAACTCCCCAGACTTTAAAGCAGTAATTCAATATGAACAGAAACTAGATCATACACTAATCTACACTAATTAACAACAGTGCATTTGGATTCATTAGTTTACTAATAGCTTAGACATATTCACAATATATATTCACGAACCGTAGATTTTACTGAAAGACTGCTTCATCACTGCAATAGGGGGATTTGTTTTGCTTTAATTTCATGTCAAGTCAGTGGGCCACATCTAACATGCCTGGAAAACATCAAGAATTTATGAGAAAAAAGGCAACATGCTTTCACTTTAAAGATAGATAGATAGATAGATAGATAGATAGATAGATAGATAGATAGATAGATAGATAGATAGATAGATAGATAGATAGATAGATAGATAGATAGATAGATAGATAGATAGATAGATAGATAGATAGATAGATACATACATAGATAGATAGATACATAGATAGATAGATAGATAGATACATACATAGATAGATAGATACATAGATACATAGAAAGATGTGGTTACTGGATACCTAGCGCACTGGCTAAAAGGGACTAGATCAACTTTGTAAATAATTGAATAGCTTACTGTTTGTGTGTCAGGGAGTGGAGGAGATAGACAGAGAGAGAGAGGGAGAAACAGAAAACAAGACACGGTCTCGCTTCTTCGATTAATGAAAATCAAGTTAAAACTAAATACAGATTGGTTTCCTGGGCAGAGACCAGAGTTACTCAGTTCTGGCATCTAGCCAGAAATGGCAACAGACCTTCTGGCAAAAATGTCATTTATATCCCAAATATAGGGCCTAAAATGTAACGGCGTGTTGGTGTGGCTGACATAAATCCACATCTGTCACTGAAGGATTAAGCAAAAACAGAGTCATGTCAACCCCGTCAAAATGTGAGAAAAATATCTCTGTGAGGGTTTATGCTGATACCCTTTGTTGGGAGGGGTTTATGTTTTTGGTAGTATATGTGGTTTTGGAAGAATAAAAACAAAACAAACAAGCACTTATCTGTGGTTGTTGGCCGCAAAAATGTGTGCGTGATACATAAAGATGATGTAAGGGTAACATATGTAAGATGGTAAGTTCGTGTATTTGGCAATAGTGGAGAATTGGTTTAGAATCCAGTTTCTCCTTTGAATCTCAGTCTCAGTTTTCTTGCCATTCGATAGTCAAAGTCACATCTACCACTATTTTCTTCACATTGCGGTCTGCCAGTGTTGGTACTGTTGTTTGCGAGAGCTGATGTTCTGTGGGACTGAAAGCCAGTAATCATCTGGTGATAGAATCCTTTTATGACACTGGATGCGGAGGCCTGGTGGTTGGATCACACTGGCTAACACCATCAGCCGGCTCATTGAGCAGGTCACTGAGGGCTTCCAACTGTTTCTCAAACATGCAAAAACACATCCAGAAAGTGATGATATGTCAGCGAACATGTATTACGATCACGAATAAACATCAGGCTACCTGCTTTCTGTTGCTTCTAATGTGAACTTTTTTGTTGCTGCTTCTTCTTGTCATTTAGTCGTTGAGTTGTGTCTTGCATGTAGTGCACGATTGCCTCAAATTGCATCCTCCTTATAAGAGTGCTTGCAGTTGAAAATAATGGAACATAATAGTGACTCAAACAGACACGAATAACGTGTTCACCAGCATTTAAGCATCTCAGCTGAACATCATGAGTTTCTCAGACATTCAACCAACTCATACAGTGCTGACAGCTCAACTACAACACAGTAATGCAATACATTTATATAATTCTATCTGATTCTATTCTAGATAGATTAGATGCAATTGTAGTTTATAGAGCTAAAAGCCAAAGTTGCAATATCAGTCCTCCCTTGTAATGGATTTGTTGAGCTGTATTTTTAACAGAACTGATTTATTAAAGAAATACAAGTTAAAAGGATATCTCAAGATTTGTTTTATTTATTGAATACTGGTAAAATCACATACATAATCCAATATTAAGAGTTTTTACAGGTTTTCATACACAGTATACAATTGTAAAGATAATGCCTAAAAAGTAGTTATTTGTACTTAACTGTAAATATGGTTACTTAAGATATTTCCCAAGAAAGTAGTGGAGTTACACAACCATATGGCTCATGATGTCTTTACAGAGACACCTTCAGTCCAAAACCTTTATTCCTTTGTGAAAAGGTATCATCAGCTTGTTTTGATAAACAAAATCACTTCATAGTGTGTTGGCTATTATTACTCAATGTTTCATCAAGCCAGCTCTTCTTTGGTGATTTAGAGGAATTTCTAACCTTGTCCTCGAACAAATTTACTTCTGTGGGACTGTCTAGTCCAGCTACAACTTAATTGCCATTTATAAATAGCCTCATATTTCCCTTGGAATAGTTTGATGACAGCATGAAATGCCACCAGGGAAACATACAGATATAAATTTTGGCAGAGCTCTCACTGATTCCTAGCATGACCCTGTGAGTCAGTCCCTAACTTAGGTTCAGGGTCTCGAGCCAGTATCGTTATCTTGTTCTAAGTATTGCACATACGTACAGTCTGTATTCAGCGTGTCATATCTAGGTATTAGCGATCACACCCGAGTGCTTCTTTTGGTTTTCCTTTTTTTTTGTCTTAGAATTTGATTTCATTGCATGCGTGATTGTTTGTAAACTGTGTCCTGTTGCTCTGTGGAACCAGTCGTTATTTACTGGGTAAAATAACCATGTGTCTATGAACACCTCCCTTACTCTGATTTGTCAAAACAGTACAGTGACGCCAACGCTGCTGGACACACCCACTCTCACCAACATATTAAATAAGGGCAATTACGGTTTGATCTCGATTAGAGAGACCAAATGTCTTCTTTTGGTCGCACAAACACACTATACACAGAAATGCATAGTCAGATCAATTCCCTTATTGCGCTGTTGGCAAGCTATTACATTATAGATTTTATTACCGTACATTGAAAAAGGCAGAATGTGTTTGGTATTTTTCGGTTTTTTACATGCTGTCCAAGACATCCAAGATGATTTTCATAAATTCATGAAAAATTTACATTGTTTTAATTTGTTTTCATTGTTTTTCAAATCACATGTATATAAATTGATTGGAGCTTTGCACATAGAACTACAGTAATCTTTCGAGTTGTATATGCTCTATTACACTCATAAATACTCAGAGATAATATAATATCAGCAAATAGATTGGAGCAGCATTGCCTCTAGTCTGTGAACAATAAAAAAAATAAAATTCGAAGAACAATTGCTGCTTTATAGAGAAACAGAAGACAAACTTACCAATTTGCCGACTTAAGTGTATAAATTATTTGTTTGTCTAGTACCTTTGTGAGGCTGTTTTATTGATTATATAATTGCAGCGAAAATACTATCAGGAATATTTTCTTAAAACTGGATTGTAGAAAAACAGAATATTCATGTAGAACATTATTATTTCATATTTTTATTATTTTGTCCAGTAAGACTAAAAAAGGAAAGTTTTCAATTTTGTTGTATTTGTGATTGTCCGGAGTGTATTTGCCCTCATCCATAGTTAGCTGGGATTGACTTCAGCACCCCATGACCCTAGGATAAAGCTGTACAGAAGATGGATAGATGGATGGATGGATGGATGGATGGATGGATGGATGGATTGATTGATTGATTGATTGATTGGTTGATTGGTTGATGGATGGATCGATGGATGGATGGCATTTTATCCATTATGTAATAACATTTTGACAATAATGTCATACGTTATTACATGATTGAAGTAGCATTTTTTTTTTGGAAATCATTCAAAATGTAATCACTGCAGCCTTTAATGTAATAATGCATACATGGGATTGTGTTTCTTGGGTTTTAGGTGGGTTCATTTTCAAAGATAGGTATAGTGGATGGCATAGTCATTCACTGCGGAGATATTAATGTAATGTAATGTAAATATAATAAACCCTTTGTAGGCCATTCTACTCATACTATGCGACATTCTCTCAGTCATTGGTTTTATTACATTCAGAATGTTCAATCATTATCTTTGATCATTTTGACAAACTTTGCGCGGAAAAGTGTTGGGACTCCTCAGACTGATGTTGTTTTCCAGGATATCAACAAGACGGACAGCCTTCTTGATCACCTGCTTTTTATTGAAATTAACTGTTGTGTTGATCTACACTCTGCGCCGGTTTGCGTCGAGGAGCGTCTCCGCGTTCACCGAGCTGTTTACAAGCCTGCCTCGCGACCTCTGTCAACGCTGATTGAACTGCGGGCGTTGCCATGGCGACGCAGACACCCAATGAGAAGCAGCTCGCGGCGGACTGAATGGAAATAACACAAGAGGCCATTTTGCGCGCGGGGCCGCGGCATCATTCAGTGATAATAAGAAACGGAAACGGGAGGCAGATTCGGTCCTTTTCTGGAAAAAAAAAAAAAAAAGAAAAAAAAAAAGGGAACGCGCGGTGCTTTCGGTGCTTGTGCGGCTGCCGCATGTTATCCAGAGAGACTCCGCCGCAGCTCCACCGTGTCTGCCGTCTGCGGCCCGGTAACCCCCGATAGAGGGAGTTGCTGGGTGTTTAGCCAAACCACACCGGCAACATCCATGCGCGTCGGGAAGCAGGTGTACGGTTTCATCACACGGACACACGCCACTAAAGCTGCCGAGCCCCCCTCCTGCCAGCCAGCCAGCGAGCCACGCCGTGTTCGCTGCTACTTCTCACCCCCCCGGTTGGAGAGAGGACCTGGGAGTCTTTTTCACATGGAGGTTTCTGAGCACGAGACGATGTGTTTGGGAGTTTCTCGCGTGAGACGGCGGCCGTTGTTCGCGAGGTACGTCCACACCGTGTCGGTCGGGTAATGTCTGTCACTCCGCCGCCGCTGCAGCAGCAGCCCCGACCTCACGGCGCACTTCACCGCTCCTAAAACAGCTGAAACTCCATCATTTCTGAGTGTTTCTGAAGCCATTTACAACCAGCAAGAACGAGGCAGCTCGTCCGTGGTGCGTTTAAAGTGCATTGGGCTGCTGTTTCCTGTGCGTTTAGAGGACGGATGTTAAATACCGACACCACACACTTCTAATCCGTGGAAAGAAATATACTTAACGTTTGCACTTTCATCCAACAGCAGGGGATAAATAAATGCCATAGCAAACACTCTCGCCTGATTGTAGTAAGCTTGAACCGAAATATCCATGTTTAACCTATATCCCCCATGCTGAGGTTAATCTCTATTGTTTGACTGCACATGTCCAGTGTTGCAGTGGAGCACTTTGAAGGATCTGCAATCATGATATTCATAATAATAGAAAACATCCCCTCTTGTCCTTACAGGACTCTTGAGCTACTTTGTTTTATTATACCAACATGATCCACACATTAATTGTGATTGTATGTATCACCAAGCCTGTAAAATGTGTTGTTGGGGTTTCTTTTCCTCATCTCTGCTGTGCTGGCATTGACCAGATGCCATTAAAATGTTTTAATCACGTATAGATGGCAAGCAGATATCTTTTTGTTTTATCATCTCGGTGCAATCTGTTGCTTTTCTTGTCTGTCCTTCCTCCAGCTGCATACCCCCCAACGGGCATGTAAGAATCAGAACTAGACAACCTCTGCAATCGCTCTGGTGCTGTTGTCTTGCTGGATGGAGGATGATGTAATGAGGAGAAGAAAAAAAAATAAATTAACTGGCCAGCAGCAACGGGTGGTATCTCGAAAAACCCATTCAAATGCTGCTTGAACAAGGGGAAGTGGGTCCAGGGCGCACAAAGTGTAACACTATCAGTCCGGGAACCTCATACCACTCCCAGTGAGGCCTACACCTTGTGAGTGAGTGTGCTTGTGTCTGCAGTGGGCTCACTGGATGGTGGTTTTGATGAAGTATTTCATGTATTTCTGACACCACATACTTGTGTCTGACAGATAGGAAGCAGCACAGCGGGATGCAATATGATGAGCAACAGTTGGCCGCTGTCTGTCTTGCAGGGGGGGGGCTGCAGCACCAATAAACAGCCCCTCACGACGGCTTATATACACACACATAATGAATGATCAGAGTGTTTAGACTTGATTGATGGTCAATGAGCCAGAAAGTATGTATCCGTTAACTCAGTTGCACCTGACAGTTTAGAGAGGCCATGTATTCAGGGACAGGCCATGTGAGGTGGGGGAGCAAAATGTGATACATTTACTCACAGTACTGAACATAATTTACAAATTCACGGTGTTTCATTCGGTCACACTCTCCCTCACACGTCCCTTCAAATTGTGTTTTGTCAGCTCATTTCTTTGCCTTTTGTGGCTTTTCTTTTCTCATTGTACCTCTGCAGTGCTTCCTCCTTTATCTCCCCCTCTCTCTGCCCTTCTTCAGAGGCTGATGTCATGGCTCAAGTGGTGTGTGAAAGGCTTGCCTAATTCTTAGTCTCGCTGATAAAAGCCATTGGCTGGAGGACATCCTTGCTCCCTAAGCTTTCCTGATGACCTTTAGCGCTCACCATGCTGTTTGATGATGATTTTCTTTTTTCTTTTGTCTTTTTTGTACTAGAAATGCTGAGCCATTTTTCTGTGTTGCTAACATTTTTTTTTTTGCAGTTATTATTCTAATTGGCTTGTCCAGATTTGAGTCAATGAAGTCCTAGTTGGGCTATTCATTAACATGATCACTTGTAATCGGAAATAATGGTCTATTCACATCGAATGGAGACACTTTAATTTGTGCCAGTGATTTTGTTTACAGGGTGATAGTTGAGAAAATTGCATTTTGCTGAAATGACAAGCACAGAATAATGCTGCAAGAATAGGT
Organism: Lipophrys pholis; assembly: GCF_963383615.2. Lineage (NCBI taxonomy): Eukaryota > Metazoa > Chordata > Actinopteri > Blenniiformes > Blenniidae > Lipophrys > Lipophrys pholis. The sequence continues at coordinate 26,943,266 of NC_137628.1, forward strand.
TGGTATGCTTTGCACTTCTGGTTACCTTGGTTCACAGGTCAATGGGTCTTCAGTGATAAACTTAAAAAAATATGTGTGTTGTGTTATTGTGGTGGTATTTATTTAACCATGGCTTAAATCAGTCATTCTCAAAGTGTGGGCTGCGATTCCCCTGGGTACCACCATAAAGCTTTAAGGGGTGCAGCAGCAGAAAAAAAATCATGCTTTTTCCCCCCAAACATGATATTTATTTTTTATTTTTTTTTTTCCTTTTTAGGATTTGTGAAGAAATCTTGATAAAAAAGGAATGAGTTTTTGATAAAATTAGAATGATTAGTTAAACACATATTTTCATTGCTGAAATTGTTTGTGTAGGTCGAGACGTGTTAGAAAACAATCAGTGGTCAACTACAACAGACTCGATCTACCATATTTTCAAGTCAATAAAAGTAAATCCCTCTAACTAGCATTGGTAGACGTGCGCTTTTTATTGCCAGTGGATCCCAACAGCCATTCACAATCATATCTTATCAGGAAAACCTTTTGCAAATCTTTACATGGGCATGAGAGGGGGCAGGGGAGGGCATGCACAATGCTGTGTGTACTTTGAGAACCCCTGGCTTAAAATAAATCATGTCACAAAATGTCAGCAAGATTCTTTTTTCATCATTCTGTTTTTTGACAAATTATTCTTACTTCTACTCCGAAGTAGTGGAGGTGCAATCAAGTTGATGATATAAACATAATGCTTATGGTCATTTCTTATTTATGCACAGTCTTTAACTACGCTGCAGGCAAAATGACAGTCTTGCCGTTATTGTGACATTGAATACAGAATGAGAAACTTGCCATTTGTTAGTGTGTCACTGAAACACCGACAACCTTGCAGTTGATTGTCACAACACAGCCATACTGTCGCACTTTGAGAGAAGGAAGGTTTAACAGTTGGAGGGCAGTGATGGCCTAGTTTAGAGAGGCAGACTTGGGATCACAAGTTGGCAGGTTCGATTCCCACTGCAGACAGGCCACCACTGTGGGTCCCTGAGCAAGACTCTTGACCTCCATCATCAATTTCCTCAAGGGGATTAATAAAGTACAAGTAGTTAGTTAGTTAGTTAGTAGATTGTATGAAGGACCACAACCCCCCACCCCAAGAAAAAAAAAAACAAAGACGGTGGCAGGACAAAAACCAGCCGTCACCTTTAACCTCATCAGTGGACTAAGACACAGACTTGTGCAGTATACCAAAGACAGGACAAGATTCATAAATGAAATTATAACTCTCAACATGAAATACCTATCAAATCCCTAAAACGAATTTAACACAAGTCACCAGTTTTTGTTCTCTTCACTCAGGTGAATTTTCTGAACTTCATGAACTTGAAAAGACATACACAGGAATACTAAAACAAGCCTAGAAAGACATTTGGTATTGTTTTTCTGCTTTGAGAAAACTATTTTGGCAAGGTTTTAAACACTTCTTTAGTTGGATTAGTTTTGCTGTAATCGTTCCATGTATTCATGTACTCATTTACATCCAAGCTGTCCATGGGAATTTTTTTATTTTGACCATGTAAAACTTTAAAATGTATGTGTAAATATTTTCGCCAATATCAATTTTTTTGTAAACTGTTGAAACATGAATTGTTTAAGTTTGTACTGGAAGTCATTTTCTCCTGCAGCATTCATTTCAAGCAACATAGCAACATCACGTTGAAGAGTATGCCGTAAATATGGATATATATTTACATTTTGGATTTTCTCCCAAGTTTAAGTGTTGTCCAGTTGGAGACACTCACTACATGGCCAAATCTTCTTCTGCTTTTTATATCCTACCACTTACTTAGCTGGGAATGGCAGGGCCTTGCAGACGCTGATAATGAATTAGGTGTTGAAACTGTTGGGGTGAGACCATGTCGACGCGGCTACTGTAGTCCGGAGTGGCACAGAGGTCAAAGTATCGGTGCATTTGAGTGTGAGTTTGTGTCAGGCGCTATAAAAATAGTTTACTCTGGTGCTTTAATGAGATCATTGCTAAGCTACTGCAGTGTTGTGTCTGTTTTAATAGTTTTTTTTTTGTATCTACTTTGGATGGCTTTACTTTATACATGTGAAAGTGAGCAAGATATCCATTCAAATCAAGATGACCTGTAAACATTTTGTATGTCAAACAGCAGGAACAATTTTGTTTTGGGTCGTTGTCATCTTCTCTAAACAAACAGTGAGGTCATAGGATAATGTCTGTAGTTGATAACATCTGTAATAGGACTTAGGCCAGGATTTTATTGGTCCCCTGATACTGCACTGATTTTGGCCTCGAGGTTGCATCATTAGCACCTGTCAGTTGTCAGCTTTTCGCCATACCTAACTGATCCTTGGCTTGTGACCAGAGGTTTCTGGGGACCAGCTGCCGTACGATGGTGTCTGCTGCCACTCACTGCAGTGGGCTTTTGGAAACCCCAAGCTCTGAAGCATATAGGTGTCTGGGTGGGCATAGTTGCAGCAGCGTTGCTTATCACTGGGGCCATTTGTGCCCATGTAGAAAGGGTTTTTACATTACCACTTCATCATTGGCACGATGACAGGGGACACAAGCAGTGTTGATCCAGAACAACTCAACTGAGTCCGTCTGTGTTTGATTTAAAGGCTGGCAACAGGTTGGCACTTGGCTGAGCTAATGAATGAGTTTAGTGTGGCTTTATACCAAAATACCTGATGGTGACGTCAATGGACTTGTTTTGAGACTCACAGCAGTGGGCTTTAACTTTAACTGGTAGTTACTTAGTCACATACAGACTTTTATTAAAAATTAAAAAAAGTAATCGTTGCGTGCTTTACCTTTTTGAGTCCTGCCGCTTAGTGAGTTGATAGTTGGTGATTTCTGTGCCCTTTTTCAAGAAAACATATGGATTTGAAGGGACGAGGTGGATGGTGTCCAAATAGCATATTGCACAGTAGCTGCCTGGCTGGTTTTAGGTATCCAGGCTCTAAAAATGAGATGCTAATAGCAGCAGTTACATCATCATTCTGGGAATAGCAGGGAGTCTGGGGTCTAAAGGTGCTTTTGGCTGACCTCTCTCCTGTGTATATTCAGCCTGTGTGTGTGTGTGTGTGTGTGTGTGTGTGTGTGTGTGTGTGTGTGTGTGTGTGTGTGTGTGTGTGTGTGTGTGTGTGTGTGTGTGTGTGTGTGTGTGTGTGTGTGTGTGTGTGTGTGTGTGTGTGTGTGTGTGTGTGTGTGTGTGTGTGTGTGTGTGTGTGGTCATTTCCAAATATACATCCTCATATGGATTACACAGCAATACGATTATTAGTGACACAGGTGAGTGGGCACATAATTTGTATCTATATTTACAACCTGATATGACACCGGCTGCTTATGGTTTATTGACGTGGATAAAAACAGAGAATGTATGTGCCGTGTGTATGTGTGTCCATTTGCACATTTGTTACTGAGCCCTTTTGGCAGGCAGTTAAACCGTCAGCAACATGAAGTGAAAGAAAATGTCATGTGAGAACAGTTTGACACTCCTGTCAGTTTTGGTGTGGGGAAGGCCTCTTTACATAGCGGCACACTGACGACACTGGCGGCTCTGTGACATTAGAACCTGGGAGGGAAAGAGGCTCTCTGACAGTCTCATTACCACTGCTTACCCAAACTCATCAGAGGTGTGTCTACCTGATGTAACGAGGGCTTTAGAGTTACAATTCATATGTCTGACTTACTGATGTTGCACAAGCCCGTGAACGGATGCTTGGGTGTTGTCTGCCTTTTTGCATTTGTGTGGTATGCACGCATGCATGCAAACATGTGTGCATGTGGTAAAATAGAGATAGTCAGCCCTGTCACTTAGCCCCCACCCATCTAGACTGGGGGGTAACTTTCCAGCCTCATAGACGAGCATGCCTGAGTCTGAAAATAGCCGTATCTGATCACAGCTTCACCCAAACAGGGAACTCTCTTTCCCCGTCACTCCCTCTCTAACTTTCTCCACAATCTGTTGTCTCTGTGCTCCAGGCATTAAACCGGGTGAGATCTGGGAATAAGGCTTGACCAGAGGGAGAGACTCATCCGGGCCGAGGGGAGACGAAAAGGGGAAGGGAAAGAAAGAAAGATCTTGGCACTCACGGCTCACCTGTACCTGACGCCTCTCAGCAGGTCTCCAGTCTTTTGATTTTATGACGGTAAGAGTTGCATTTTATTGGTTTCATAGACTGTTGTACATGTGCTCCCTTGTTTGTCAGGCTTCGTTTACAAATGATGGTCATGGTCCAGGTTTAGACTTCAATGATGCTCAAGTACAATTTATGCTAAATCGCAGGGTGGAATTTATTAGTTTTTGTTTCCGAGCACACCAGATGTATTCTTTGAGTTTTCAAATCAATCTTTTAATGTTACTTTTGAACACACTCAGATAATTGAAGCACGGTCGACTCAGTTGTCACATATCTATATTTACTTGTTATGAACACTTGACACTGTAAAGGGAACGCAAAATAAAACAGATTTGAATAGATTTTACAACTCAAACACCAAAAAAGAATTACATATATCTGTTTTGCCAAAACCCAAAATTATAGACCAAGTGTGGAATTTTTCTGTTTGTGACACTGGACAGGAGACGTAGTGTCAAATGAGAACGGTGGTTTTTACCACTGTGGCTTCAGAAATAGCCCAGCAAATAACTTAGATTACAGTTTCAGGGTGGAAAATGTTTAGATGCAGATATATTTAAAATCATGAAGAAGACATTCAGAATGGATGGAAACAAAAGGGGAGTTCAGTGTCACTATCTCGATACTCTCAATATTAGAAAAATCCAAGCTCAGCCCTCGAGAGCTTCCCTTTCCTCTTTGCCCCAGCCTCCTCTCACCTCTCCAGAATTTTTGCCCCAGAATCTCCCTTTCCTTTTCTGTTCCTTTTGCGTAGTTCCATCTCTTGTTACAACCCTTTTCGCGGTCTCTTATTTACCATTCAACAAAAGCCATGCACCAATCCCTCCATTAGGCCAGTCTCAGAGGTGTTGTGGAATGTCACCTTGACCTCTCGGGTGCACAGTGACGGGACGTTTTCAGCCTCGGTTCGGAGCAGGAGCCGCTCAGTTCGCCTCCCCTGGATAGTTAACAGTTAAAAAAGTGAAATATACCTTTAAAACTTTGACGAAAACTGAGTTGATTATGCTGCCCTTTGCTAAAGGGTTGCTTGTTAGTTTAAAAATCAGCAAAGCTATCCAAGAAGAGCAACATTTCATATTGATAACTGATTTTCTACACAAAATCACATCCATTTAAATTTAAGGTGACTCAGTTGTTTCGTGTTATTGTCAAACCAACTAAATTGTTTCCTTTGGGCAACAGTTTTTGTTGAGGTGTCCCGATAACTTCAAGTTTAATTCATGGGTAAAAATGTTGCCGTGATCAAATTTCTTTATGTCGTGGATCTTATGGAATTCTGGCTTAAAGGCACAGATTCTCCTGGTCCCTGGGACCTCTTCAGAGGACGAAGGGTCTTGTCTAATAGCAGTAAATATAGCACCCCTGCTCATCAAGTTCTTCTTATCTTAATGCTCGACACTTAGCACTGCTACCTGGGGAATCCAGACTCTCTATGAGGAATGTAATCTTAACTACTGCTGATAAATGTAGTGGTTTAAGTCTACTTCCAGTCCTTTTGTTAAAAAGAAAAGAAAAACATATACATTTATTTGCTATTTGTTAATTTATTTAACATATTGCTTCTTTATAACCTGACTCATTCAAAACATTTTTTTTCTTATTCATTGAGGCAGAGAACTACCTTCCTCACAAACCTCATTAATAATAACTAGTGTTTACTAGGGATTTAGCTGGAAGGGCAGAGAGAGGGTAACAGCATGGCGCTGCTTCGTCATCCTCACTCATCCTCCCTCATCCCCCCTCATCCTCTGGATAGCAGTGTTTACAATCCTGGTGCTAATTTAAGCATTCTCCTGAAAGCCGCCTTTTTAATAAAACACACTCTATCTGGTCAGGATTTTATTGTGCCTCTTGTGAGATTGGATTGAATGAAATTGGAGTGAAAATTATTGTGGTTCATTAGAATAGCTACCTTTCATGGTTTTTGTGGGAATGTACAATATGTAAATAATAAGTGAAGCTTGTGTGGCTACATGTTTATGTCTTTGCTGTTGTTTGGAGATATTCTGTGATCCCAGGTGAGATTTGTAGCATGTAGCCACTTGCCATAAGTTCCCTGCTTCTAAAGGACAAAAGAGCTGAGCAGGGTCTTGAATTCAATCAATTAAATTTGCTGTTTTAAATTAGCCCGTTGTTTGCATCTCGAGGTCATACCGGCCTTCAGCTGTCAGCGTTTCAGTTTAAACGTCATACTCACAAACTGCTTGAGATATCCATTTGACTGACGGTCGTCCTCCTTCACTCAACCATCTGAAAAAGCTGAGGCTGCCTCGGGAGGCCGGCCATAACACTGCGTCAAAATGTCGAGTCAGGATCAGCTCCAGCTCCGTATTTGAAATCGCTCTGACATTCAGCACCATGTAGAGCTGTTCCTCTATTTACTTGTCCTGTTATTTCCGTGTAACTTGTGCCTTCATTACCTCATCGTGTTTGTCTTTGTTTGAAGCCTGGTGTTTTATGGTATTGTTATCACTATCCTTGATTAGTCAACTCTATATGCAGCAGACTAATCTTTAAGAATTGAAAATGAAACCGTGGCATTGGAAGAGGTGTTGTTTAGTGGTGATGCTGTGTCCTTGGATGTCTTCAGCTTTACAAGTTATATAAGGAAGCATTTCCGTATGAATTACTGCATCCTTTGAAGTTGACCTCATTTTTTATATTCCCATCAAACATATTTTTTTTTCTCACTGCAATCAAAATATTTTTCTCTAAAATATTATTAGTCTATGCTTTTTAAATTTTTGCCTTTATTGCTGCTCCCTGTGCACATCACAGCGCCAGGTTGTGTACATGAACACATCTCAAGTTCCCTGCAGAAGTGGTAAGATAACAAACCCACAGAGTGTCACATCCAATTCATCCTCCTTCTCCCATACCCCAGACTTGCAGTAGCAGGGCTCGTGTTACATAATTGCATTAGTCCTCTCAGGCCAGTGGCTCTGCTCGTTAGCACGCTTGTGATGCAATCTTGCAAACACATGGCCCTCTGTTGTTTGCAGTATGGGCAGCGAGTGGGCATGCAGGGTCAGTGTGTTGACCTCCCCTATCCATTCATACGGCTAGAGGGGGGTCCGCTAATGAGTGGCAAGGTTGAACAAACAAGGCTGATAAGAGAGACTTTGTTGGGGATGGCTGTTGTTCAACTAGTGGCAGTAATGTGGTGGCAGAACAGTTACATGGCACTGATAAAAAAACATTCCTTGTGAAGCGACCAGCGTGTGACAACGAGGCCTTGTACTGGTGTGTGAGAGAAAAAACAGGTTTACAATCAGGACTTTAGCAGAAGATAACACATCCCCATGTTTATTTAGGTTGATTGTTTACTGGTGGGATTTTTGCGCTCCGTTGAAATAGAAGTTTCAAAAACGATGCAACCGCCGAGGTGTCCTGAAATGGCTACTTCTCAAGAACAACAAAGGTAACTTTTACTTAATAAGCTTTAGCCAGGCCACCTTTCTCTGTGAAGTTTCCATGTTCTCGCTGTGCATGTGCCTGGATGTCCTCCCATAGTCCACACACACATGCATGTGAGGTTAATTGGTGACCCTAAATTGCCCCCCGGGTTTGAATGCGTGTAGTGTAGGACACACCAAGTTATTTCAGGCTGAAAATTCCACTATGATATCTCAAAAATATATTCAGAAAGAATCAGGATGGATTCTGACACTTCTCCACTGTGGTGTAGTGGTTTATACTCTGGCTCAAGCCTGTGTTGGGCTTGCGGCGCCTTCCTTCTGCTGCTTGGCTCCAGGCCCTTGTGATCTTATGTTGTATAAAGCGATATTAAAGATTGACGAATGGATTCTGACACATGGCTCTTTGTGAAAACGATTAAAACACCTCAACTGAGGTTAACACTTAATGTCACTCTCTTAAATTGAGCAGAATAGTAAGATAAACAACGATAACAGCACGATGGTTAGTTGTCTGTCTGCAGGCTTTTCTGCTACGTGATTTGATGTGACATCCTCAGAGGTTTAGCCAAATCACAGGGATGAAGATGGTTTGTCTCGTTTTCTGGTTGTCTCTCAGGCATAATCCTGTAGATTTTGCTTAGTATTCTACTTTCTCTCTACTTGCTGTTTTCACAGCTTCAAGGATTAGAAAATACCAAATAAATGTAATAGAGAGGTGAATAATTGTCACTGACAGGCTGGTTGACTTTCAGTTTTGGACTAACACTGTACAGCTCAAGGCTTCACAAGATTCCCAAAGTTGTACCGTTTCTTCTGCTTGCAGTACAAGATTATTATGTGTAATGACTACTCATGATTCCAAACACACAGTGACAAAGCCTAAAATTGTTGGCTTTGCACCGTTGCAGAGCTCCTGTGTGGAATGATAATATTCAGTGATCCAGTTGAAATATTTACTTGTTATGCTGATGTCTAACTTGAGTACCTTTTTTGTTTTTTCAATACGCAGGGGGAAATTCCTTCAAGCTGCATTCTTTTATTCCCAAAGCTTTTTGTCGATTTTCTCACCGTAGTCCTGCACTCCCATATTTTAACCACAAAAATGCTCAACTAAAATAACTTGGCTTCAATTCAGTCATTAAAGAATGGAACATTTCCAATGTCTGCCTTTTTTGGAGCGGTCAGTTTGGTTTTACGCGAGCCATGTCTCTTGGGACCTTTTGTTTTCTTGGCATGGTATGGATCTGTTTGTTCTGATTAATACAGTGAAAGCACAGATTTCTCTTATAGCAAAGTTTCATATTCATCTTGTCGAATTTCTCACCTGTGACCTATTTTAACTGGAGCATCACTGCAGAGTCACAGAGAGTGTTTTATACTAATGATGTTGTTGTTATGAAGCTTTTAACAGCAGACGAGCTGGTCTGCTTTGGAGGGACAAATAGAACATGTCTGTGTGATGACTTCGAGGTCTTTTAGGTCTTTAAATAGATTTGCTAAGGAGCTTAATCTGTCGACATCCTCTGAGTATGTCTCAGCCGGAGTGACCACTCATGGGTCAGGACCCCTGAGCTCGGAGGCTGTTTATCTCCGATCACTGTTCACTCTCTCCTAACACACACACACACGCACACACACCGGTCTGAAATGGTAAAAAATCGATGCTGTAGATTAAAAGATTAAAAACACAAGATAAACATCGACTACAAGTATTTAGTAAAAGAGAATACTCTGGAACTGCATTCACATGAGGTCATTTTCAATATGTTGCACACTTGGTGTAGATAAAAACAACAAATATAAGTCTGTCTCCATAAGTGACCCCATAATGACTGAAATCTATTTTCACAAATAGAAACTAAGTAAAAATAAAATACATCGTGACATTACCGTAATGTTATTCCAGTGGTTACTGTCATCCTCTATTGAGAAGTGGGAACTGTTTCTGCCTCTGGCTGTTCTCAGATCTGTTGGGCAAGGACATTTGCAGGAATGCTGACATATCTGCTTGTTAATTTGTTGTCGTTTTGTCTTTGCCAAATGTGGAAGATTCTAATGAAATCAGCTTTTAGATTTGGTATGTTGTCCATCTATTGTTCCCTTCTAAACTGACAATGGTAACTTGAAAGAAATCCGAGAATAAAGAGGAAGATTGTTTTTCCAATGATTGATATTGGTCAATATTTTAAATATCCTCATACTTTAAAGAGTGCCTTATTAAGGAATAACATGGGCAAAAGAAAATGTATTGGGAGCACTCATGAATAAATCCATAAATACTCACTGCATCTTTTGTTTTGTGCCAAATATGACATAATTAAAGCTCACATCAGCAATAGAATTTTCATTTCAGATTTAGTTTTATTCCAAATGTAGACACAAGACAAAGCTTACAAGCGTCCTTGCTGCAGTGTTTTACATATTTGACGCTGGAAGTCATTCACTCCACTGATGGAAGCCAGCAGGTCTCAGAGGGTCACTCAACACGGTAAATAGACCCGATGGGCTTGATGTTGGGCTTCATGGCTTTCTGTGGCTTAAAGCTCCTACTCATATATTTGCTGTCCTACAGCTATTACACTCAGTAATTACACACACACACACACACACACACACACACACACACACACACACACACACACACACACACACACACACACACACACACACACACACACACACACACACACACACGTCTCCAGAGTGGCCAAGCAACGCTTAAATTACAGCTGGTTGATAAACCATTGCAAAACTTGGAAGAAGACTGTGCCAGATTTTTGGGATTTAAACATTTGGACTTGAATTTAGTTAGTTAGTTAGTTAGTTAGTTAGTTACAAACATGTAAAAATAAACAAGAAAAAAGAGAAAAAAACTGAATAAAAAAATAGAGAGACAATCATCCAAATGAGTCATTCAGAGTTCATATGAAACACACTCCAATTTTACAATCTGTGCATTATAAACTTGCAATTAAAATATTTCTGAATTTAATAGTATTAAAAAAAATTTGCAGGAATAAAGGAGTCTTTTTTATGTTCCTTTTATTTTTGATTTATTTAAAAAGATTGTTTTTTTTTTATAAATGTTTGAATACTGAATGTTTCGTTCTGTAATCGCTCTCATCCAGTGCCTTGTAAGTTATACAGTACGGCTTTACACGGAGTATTTACTGAATATAAATGGAGACATTCATCACAGGCAGCGATATCCAGGCTAACAGCCAAAAATCTATCCCTAGCTTCAAAGATGGATACACACTTTGTATCTAAAACCATAAAAAGGTCGATCCGGACAAATAGACGGAGCTGGTCAGAGGTGTAGAGCCCGAAGCGTTCTCTTCCTGCGTCTAGCCACAACATTACACCACGGCCACAGCTGCTGTGTCGCCGCTGATCTGTCCCCAAGAAACATGATGCTGTTTATAATCTGACCATCATTTGGACGCCGACAGCCTGCGACGCCAGACTCATGATTTACCCCCGTGTGTGTGCGTGTGTGTGTGTTTCGTAGAGACAGATTTATGAGGACGTACTGTATGAGGGTGAGGATTAGGTCTTGAGGGGCAGAAAGTATCCAATGATGCCTGGCCTCACGCAGCCCCATAAGTAGTAGTATTTTCTTCTCACCAACATCAACTGTGCCTGGCACACACGGTGTAGTACATACAAAGAACAGTGAGTACCGTATTTCAAAAGTTATTACCTGCAGCGTGTAATTTACAGAGCTTCTGGGTTCCACTTGTTGAGACTTCAGATGAAATTAAAGTAAAGTCTCTGGAGGTTGAGTCAATTTCATTGGTTTTTGGCAGAGAAATCTGTGTCAGAAACATTTCTAATACAGTCGGTATATTTTGCTTCTCGTCCTACAGGTTGTCCTCACTGTTATGTTAATACAGTAGCCCGACTTCAATAAATTCTATTTACTCTCGAATATGTTGTTATTCACTTCTACTTGACAGTTTCTTGGCTTTTGCAAATAATAAAAATAAGCATTTCTGTTTTGCTGAAGAAAAATAGATGAAATAATTTTCTTTTTCTTTTCTTTTCCATACGTTCAATGACATGTGTCCAATGTCATGTAGAATTAATGTGGCCGTACACTACTAAACCTCACAACAACCCTTTTAGTCGCGTTTGCGAGCTTAGCCATCGAGTAATGGTAATCATTCTTGCAGAAATCACTTTCGCTGCTGCAAATGCAGAGCTCCCTAAATCCAGGCGTGCTAAAAGCAACCGTGCACATTAATTTTTCCAGGTATGTCGTTTAAGACGGTGGCTTTTAATTTGAAACTGATGCAGAATGCCACAGCTGCCGGCCGTCCAATGAGGTAACTTTGATCAGTGTCACCAGGATGCAGAATAAAAGAGCTCCCGTCCTTAAACACATGCACAATAAAAGACATTGTGAGCAGAGGAGATGATCAAAACACGGTTGATAGGATTTAAGTGTGAAAAGGGGTGTGAACTTTTTAATTATATTGATTTGTTTTAGATGCAAACATATGTAGAATATTTTACAAAGCAGAACTGTAACTTTTCTCATATCTGTCTGGTGTGTAGTGTGTAATTTAAGTCTTTTTTAGAAAGTCTGGTAACGAAATACGATATAACCTGGCTGACATATTTACTGTTTATTTAGCTGAAGGCTAGACCAGTTATGATGGTGATAAATCTCATTCTGGTTTGTTTTGAACCATGTGAAGAGCTGTGTATAAAAGAGGAGCCAGGGGCTGTTTTTAAAACTTTCCGATAATGAAACACATTTCTTGCTACAAGTAGAAACTACACATTGATTTGGTGACTCTGTATCTCGATAAAGTCCGTTGTCAGTCTTAACGTGGGTCGGGGTTAATATGTAAGGGCTCTCAGATATAACAGTTGCCATGATTAGATGTTTACCATCTTCTTATTTGAATCATTTGTGCTACGTGTAAAGTTGTCAGCGTGGCCAAATACATGGTAACGTAATGCCATTCATCCTGTACCACTCGTCACTCCAGCCAGCTCCGAAGACGGTTTACACATTCATGTCAGAATATGGCTGCATACCTGTGCCAAAATAAGCACAAGGAAATGACAGCCACAATTATCAGGACTTTACTCGTCAATGTGAGGCCCGAAGCCGTCCTACTATTGAAACAAATCCCATACTTGCCATTTGTTAGTATGTTAAGAAGTTGTAATTAATGGTCAAATTGCAACACAATGAAGTTTGATATGTGCTGTATTCATAACTCGATTTTAAAGGCCAGTTTTCTTCTATTAAATGGAGATAATCAGCTGTAGATAATGGCTTATATTAGCTTCTGTGTGTTAAGCAATGTCAGCCAATTGTATGTCACAGTTACTTACATACCAGACATGTTTGATCCCTGCTGCAGCCATTGTAGTTTCCCCCTTTTAGTATCTGTCATGTGCACTAAGACCCATGTTGACACACATGTGCATGTATTCACACAGCGATACATCAGGCTGGGCATTGCCTCTGGCTTTTGATGTGTGCACCGTTCATATCAATCACGCGTCTTTCTGCGACAGTTCCAAGTAAAGGACTCCACATAGCTCGAGACGGGCATCACACATGGACACCCTTATGTAAACATGGTATTTTGTATCATTTATCAACGCCACCTTGGTTATTTATGTTCGTCTGTGTGGCATAAAGTACTGGCTATGGTCTTGATATCTCCCAGGCAGCTGGAAGAAGTCATGTTTCAGCGTTTGGTTTCCATGAGTTTAGGCTTGGTATGAACAGCTTTTTGAAGAAGGCAGGCTGAGTTTCACTTTACAAGGAGAGACGTTTAGTTTAGCATTCTAGTAAAGAAGACGAGCAAAAAATTAAATATACACAACTTGAAGATAGTCTTTTTTTGGGGGATGATGTGTAAAATGCAAATTAAAAAAGCAACACTCATAAAGCCATGATTTATTCTAAACAGAACGGGATATGCATATTAGAGCTTAAAAGCAAATAAATGTTACCATTGCATGAAAAATATAGGTAAGTTATTCTTTCATATTGGCAAGACATTTCAATAAACATTGGGACACTGGTAAGAAAAAGTTAAAACAGTTAGTGGTCCTAATGTCAACATGACTGGGCATTAGAAGAAAAGTATAAAAGTACCTTTTGCGGTACCGTTGCGGAGGAGAGTTGCCCAACAGTATCAAGGGATTCACCACTAAATTAAAAAATTATTTTATGTGCCGTTTCATAACAAGATCAAACGTTTGCTTTTGTAATCTGACATAATCTGACACCTTGTCTATGTTCTATTGTAATATGACTTTATGAGAATTGCAAATCATTGCATAATGTTGTAGAAACACATTGTCGTAATCTATGATGAAGTCGGTTTGAAGTAAAGTTTCATTTTGGATTAGGGTTTAGAGCAGAAAATATACTCATGTAATTCATTTCACTGCTTCATGACGGTGTGTCCCTGGTGATCTGAACCAATCAGGTCTGGAGTCAGGCGTGTTTTGACTTGTTTCTAAAGGACAGTGACTGTTGTTTTTAGTACTGTCTTATCTTACACATCGCCGGCTCTCACTTCTCCTCGAGACCTAAATTAGGTTGTTCAAGAATTGCTAATCATAGCCACATTCTTGTGGTTAATGCAGCATGGTTACTGCAAAAAGCCTGCACTGCTCTGCCGCTCTGCCCTGTAGCGTTGCCCTGTAGTGTGAACAAACAGATTCCGCATCTCCAGCTTTGTTTTGTGAGTTTTTCTGCAAACTTTCTGAGTTAAAAAAAAAAAAAGGATCTTCAGCTCATCAACTGCTGTCGAAGATTGTAGCACAAAACGTTTGACAGGAGAGTCTGTGTGTTTATATGTTCTGATTTATTATGTTTATTGTTAGATAATGAACAGAGTTGATCCCGTTATGAGTTATTTATTTGATCACTTTCAAGAAAATCAAAGTTTTAAAATGTTTGAAAAGAATTATGACTCTTCACTTGAACTGTCCTTTATTGTTGTTTTGTTTTGTTTTTTTGCAGGAAAGTGTGTCCCCCTGTAGCAGAACATTAAGAAGTGCTCTTCAAAATGAATACAGGTATGCTTACAAGTACACACCGTTGTATATATAAATACAACATTGTTGGGGATGTGTTCAGTTTAGCAAAGTTAAAACAATGATGATTTCATTTTTGTTGTTTCTTCAGTCTGAAAACTACTGTAAATATTTAGATGGCTGGAATAAAGAGTCAACACGCTTCCACATTTCAGCCCACCTAGCTATTTTTATGAGCTGCTATGTGTCAGGCATGAGCCTGTAACTCTAATCCTGACCCCATTTCACCACTATGATGTGGGTCCATTTTGGGCCTGGGGTATTGTGACTTGGAGCATCAGGCATAGTAAGCCTGTTGCTTTTAACCACAGTAATGTATTCCTGTGGCAATACATTTCCAGAGCTCTGTCCTAAACTTGGCAGCCGCCCGGAGCTGAGCTGTGTATTTCAGGCTTAGAACCACTGATGAGTAATTCATCAATGAGCCTTCTCCACACACCACACACCAACACGCCTCGTCTGCCAGTGCTAGCTCAACTCCTTTTGGACATTTGCCTGTATTTACAAAATATAAGACATTAAAAATAGCACGTTGTCAGCTTTGTCACATGTTGCAAGTCCAATAACACTACGAAAGCTCTTTTTTTTTTTTAGCAGAATCAACATAATCGTGGTGCATTATTGGGTGTTTGTTCAATTGTACTTTGAAAAAGATGTTTGGTCAGCCAATGTACCAGAAAAAATAATAAATATGTCAAGATTAGCTGCATTTACTTGATGAATCGGATTCAGTTCTTGCTGATTGACTGTTCAGTTTGTCTTGTTTATGTAAACACGGACTAAAGTGATCAGATTGCTCTGTAGGTTTATACGTACCAAGAGTATCATCCAATTCAAACAGTGGATCAACCTCATAATGGCTGTGTTGAAAATTTATGTTATCTAGACTAATCACCTTTGTTATGTTTCTTCACAACCTGCAACACCAAAGAAACGTTGTCCACATTCAGTCTGAACAGGGGTAGTTGAGCATGGAGCACTTTTTTTTTTTCTTTTTTTTTTTTAAGCATTATCTCCTGCATTGACAGTTGTGCTTTGTCGTTGCCATTAGTGACGTGTCTGAATGGACAAATGCACAAAGATTTGACAGCGGGAGGAAATTCAATGAACTCTGATTGGATCGTAAACAGGGTTATACCACCTCGTCGATCGGATCATAATTTCAATCAGATCGGACACATATAATTAGATGTATGTGTAAATATGACACAAATCTGTGTTTAATTGGATTCTTTACAGTACATGTAACTGCAGCTACTGCTTGTAAGAATTACACCCTTATTTGTGTCATTTGTGACGTTGTTTTTATTTTTGTGGCCTCATTTATAATCATCTGACTACTTGATTTAAAATGAGCAAATTTTTCACTTACAGCTCCCAAGATGTTATTGTTGACTCATGTGATATAATGTAGTTGCAGTTCATTTTTTCAAAACATGCACCACATAAGCTCCAGTAAAAATTGAGAGACTTATAAAGCATGTGCTTTTCCCTGGTTTGTTTGCATTATTTCCCCCGCCTGAATTGCATCAGTGTGAGCTTGCGTTTGTGTGTATCTGTGTCATGAACACGCATGTGCATGTATGCTTTTTGCTGCTGCCTCTGTGATCTCCTGCCTGGCTGTGATTTCTCAGATAGCGGCGGATACGCTCGCAAAAGTGTGGCTTTGTCACTCATACTCTCTCCCATGAAGAGGGTCCAGAGCTCACCAAATCTAGCCACAGGTACTAACACTCACAAACACACAAATCAACATGTTTGAACATTTAAACTCATACTTGAAATACAAGCTACTCCAACTATTGTCTGGGCTTTGGTATTGGTCAAAGTCTGAGGTGAGTATTCAGAAAGTGGCTTGCTGTTACAAAGTCCTGGCTGTCCTTTATCAAGCTCCAGGGCTTGAGCATATTTGAAAGTCTTTCAAATAGATGGTGGCTCCCTCAGTGTGCTTCAGCAGTGTTTGGATTGCAGGATGCTGTTTCTCATCCTCCTTTCGCCCTCTGTTTAACCTCTTCTCACTTTGGCTTGTCGTGCTTTTTGAACCTGCAATGACTTCGTTTTTAAAACTGTATGCAAATCTTTCATACTTCCCCATATCATCTCATTCCATGACTAGACAGTTGATTTGACTTATTTATCTGTGAAATAATATTTTCTGGCTTTTCTTTTCCCCCTTTATTTAACTTTTTTGCTTTGTAACCACTGACGTACTTGACATTACACAATGTTGATGAGAAAAGTATATTTTCAGGAGGGAATGTTTAAGCTTGTTCTTTCATACAATGGAAACTTATCAACTTAAAATGTTAGGTTGGGTTATTGAATACGAATCCATGAAGATTTTCTAGGAATTTTGTTAGCCTACCAAGAATGTCTCGGACCCCTGATTGGCTTAGGTGGAAATGTCTATTTGGTGGAGCTTAAATTTCAGGGTGATTGTAAATGCTATAATTGTGGCATAAGGCACAAGGAGAAGTCGAGAAATCCTGAAGCAATAATTTCTCTTTTCTTTACCATCTTTTCCTTCATTTTCCTGACTTCTTTACTCGTCTGTCCATGTCACAGTCAGAACATTTATACAAATTTATAACAAAAGGTTTTTTTTCTCCAATATTCCAACCACTCAGTATTTGTACTGCCATTTCATTGCAGAATGAATACAACAACACAATCAATCTTGTTATTTATCGTTGCTGTCTTTGTTCCTCAGGGAGTGATTCTCACTCATCAGACTTGGGTGAGTGTCTGTTTTGGTATTGTGTTGGAAAATCATACAATTGCAAATGACAATGTCCGACATGAGATCACTAAACCTAATAAAAATATAGTATACGGCCTGATGTTAATACTATTATATTTATCTTTAGATTCCTGGCGGTCGTGCAGCGTAACAGACGGCCTTAAAAATGGAGACGCAAGCAGCTCATCTCTCGCTGCCAAAGGCTTCCGCAGTGTCAGACCCAACCTGCAGGACAAAAAGTCGCCCACACAGGTAAAATGTCTCAAACACTACACTGACAGAGTCTTTTATGCTTTACTTCTATCAAGGCTTGAATTTGAAAAGACTTGTATTGTGATGTGCTGAGATTTTATATGGACAATTACAATGTTTTTCCAAAGCATACATCTGAGAGAGATTTATGATGTCATGCTTGTAGTCATGCTTTTTTTTCTTGTTTTTGTTCCTGTTTGAACTTACATTGGCTGTTGCTTCCTAATTGGCTAACAAGGATATCAACTCTGTGCCTTTGCCACCCCCCAGGAGAGAGAGTTTTCAGTTCTCACCCACTGGCACTAATCCAGCAGAGTACAACTCTCTCCTTGCTCTGGCTAATGATTTGAGTCCTGGAACACTAACATTTACTAAGAAGGAGAAAGCAGTTTTGAAAGAGTCCTACACTATCAGCAGCTCTTCCTCTTATTTGTACTCTGAAACCAATACAAACACAGTCCAAGAGGAAAATCACTCCACTGACCCAAACCACAATAATGATGTTAATACAACGGCCTCCGCTAATGTACAAGACAGGAAGGTGTCTACACTTAAACTAACCCCTGTCACCATCCCCGACCCCCCTGATCACCTCAACTCTTACGTTGACCCTCCAACTAAGGCGCAGACCACAGGTTCCCCCCCAGCCACTTCCCCTCCTCCACGGGGGGCTTCCATCCCCGTTGAACCACCAACACGGACTGCTTCGCTTATTTTCCGCTTGGGCACAAACGGTGTGAAAAATCCAGCATCAGATCCCACAGTGGAGCTCCAGGTCGCAGGTCAAGCCCCAAATCAACCTGCAGCTGCAGCTCCGTCACAGGCGGAGACGACAAAGCCCCCTCCTGAAATTCCACCAAGACCTTCAGCTGCAGAACTGTTGGTACATACATAACCACATACTGTCAGAACATAACTGATTACAGATGCCATGTTGTGGACTATATCACTGGTGACATCAATAGTGATAAACGGGTTACATACCAGGTACATCACGTCACTAGTAATTGTATATTTGGAGGAGTGCAGGAGTCAGAAATTGCTGTTTGTCTGTTATGTTGCCTTTTACTTGTTATACCATGAATATTGGCATAGATGTTTAAAGCATGTCACATACATGTGTGTGTGTTGCCCCTTTGTTTGTTAGTCTTGATGCTGCTGCCAAACCATCTAAAATGTTATTGTACATAAGCGTGAACTTGTCTTTTGTTTGATAACCCTTTCTGTTTTCATTTACTTTCCATCCCAGCTCAGTGACTGTCTGTAAAACCTGCTGCCTTCCGCAGAGTTTGAACTAACAGAGCCTTTTCAATTCACAGCATGAATCATGTTGTCAGAAGATGAAGCTGCAGCCTCGCGAAACAGTGTGATTTCACAACAGCCTTTCACCTTCCGTTAGGATCACGCGTTACTTCGACACATCCCCGTTTTAGGGATGTGACTCATAAGTGATGTCACTAAGCACCTCTCCTCCTCTCCTCCTTTCTCCAAACAACTCCCTTGTATTCCAACACCAGGGGCCTCCTTCCCCTGACCCCGCAGCATGGCAGTCCCCCTATCGCTTCCACAGCTCAGACTCACTCGACTACCTGTCAGGCGTAATGCCCCAGGCCCTGTCGCCCACCCCGTACGTTCCTAGTGGAGCAGGCAGCGCAGCTGGTGTGGTCAGCGGGCAGAGCCTCACAGCAGTCAGCAGCGTGAGCATCGGTGGCTGCGTGTCACCCTCCGCTTCCCCCGTGACGGTGTCCGCTCTCAGCCACTACTCGTCCTCCACGGCGGGTCTGCTGGATGAACTGCAGATCTGTAGCCTGGACTCACCTGGCGCCTCACCCACGCCTTCGCCTACTCTCAGCCATGTCTCTGCCTACACATCCACTGCTGGGCCCGATGATGTGCTAACAGCCTCTGTGGCCTCCACTGCTGCTGCAGCCACTGTCACTAACGTAATTATCCGAGCAAGTCACCTCCGTAACACACACCATTACCAAGAACAAATGGTTTCTGCCCTCCCACTCAGCCATGCTTTCTCATTCAGATGGCTCAACATCCACAAAGTCTGTGATTACTACCTGTTTTTACCTTTCACTAACCATGAACCTGCACCAAATTTAAATCCAGCCCACTTTGTCCCGTTATTATCGTAATGTGTCCACGCTCCTTAAAACTGTCTGTCTGTCTGTTTTTCTCTTTGTTATGCCTTTATTCTTTTCTTGCAAACCTCTGCAGTTGCACCTCCCTTAAGGCCAGTTCATATCAAAAATTCATGATTTGACAATAGCATTGCAATAGGTGAAGTACCCTGCTCGAACCCCTTGGCTCGAGGATGTCAGCATCATAAAAGACTGCTATAAAACTATTGTTTTTCTACTTTTGAACGAGGCAACATGTATTGGGACTTGTCATTACAATCCAACATTATATTATCCTTGGACAAGATGGAAATATTTATAACACTTAATCTTATATTTCCAGATTATGACATGGAATTGCATGTGCATGTTGTGTCCCAAGCTCTACTGATATTGAAACCGGATGACATTTCGTTAGGGCTGCATCTTTTTATCTGGCTTTTGCTTGAGCATTTTTGTGGGGATGTGCCATGCTGATCAAAATATCCTTGCATTTTTACTATTTTCTCCAAGCTTTGTGACTTGCACCTTCCATCAGTGCATTAATATATTGATAAACATCCTGAGTCTGTATTTTGTCCTACGCTTTACCAAGAAGTTAACCAATTGACTTAACAGGCTATGAGTACTAGTCAGTGAGTCAGACCAAAGCCTGTTAACACAGTTGCTAATACCTGAGTTAGTTGTAGCATTATAATTACAGAGGAAGCAGCACTAATTCACTCACTTTCATTGAATCATTCATTCAGAACTCATTTATATATACTATCAATTGTTGTGTAATGCTTGTGAAAAGATTGTCCAATATCACTTTTAATACTCACCAATCAGCCATAACAGACGAGCAAATATTTCTTTGTCACGGCATCTTTTAATGAGTGGAACATCTTAGGCCACAAGTGAAGTTTTTGCCATTAAAAGTTTCTACGTTAGAAGCAGGAAAAATGGGACATGGGCCAAATTATGATGGATCAGCTGGGTCAGCATCTCCAAAACTGCAGCTTATGTGGAGTTTTCCCAAATGTCAGCGGTCAGTATTTGTATGTCAAAAGTGATGCAAAGAAGTAAAAGTGATCAATAATGCATGTGGTCCAATAGAAAGAAGCCCGCTTTGCAAAATACAGGTCTGCTGCTCACTCGTTTTTGCCAGACACCACAGCACACCTACAGAACTGTTGTGGAGTCGATGAAAAATGACTCCTTTAGTAGCCAAAGGGGGATCTACATTATATTGGGCTGCTGGTCATAATGTTGCGGCAGATTGCCCTATGTACGTCACCATGAATCTTTGGTGTGAACACGCAAGCCTTAAAGCTTAAAATACAATGTTTTGTCTTTTTTGTCTTGTTTTTTTTTTTCACCCAATTCTTTCTCAGATGAAATTTCTTTCTGCCTCGTGTTGAATGGGAGCTTTGTTTCAGACACGCTTCCCATTATTATCGTGTCCACTGTGGTGTTTGTCGTTATTTTTGTCAACTAATTTATAATGTGAATGTGAAGGAGTTGTCTGCGTTCATCATTGCCGTTCAATTCTTTCCTGTCTGTTTTAAAGTGAAGTGGCCCTCTCCCCGACTAACCGCTCCTACATTATGCAGTCATTTCAGATTTAGCCCTTCCTATTACTTGTGTACAAATTCTTATTATTAGACTCTGTTCTTCTACCATTTAAAAGTACTTGTAGCAATATGATGATGAATATCAGATTTATAAAAGTAATCATTTTGTTGATGCAATTACTTTTTAACATTTACATTCTTGGTCTACCGTTTTTGATCTACAAATTTCTCATGGTGTTTTGACATAATTTGTGACTGGTCTATCTTCTGGCTTGTGGGTCATTCCTAGGGCCAGGTCCTCTCTCATGCTATGAACGGGAGTGTTGGCCATCCACAGAGGCCCCTGTCTCCACCCGCCTATCCTCCACCTCCGACCTCACTCCACACTGGGCTGCAGAGACAAAGCAGAAGTTCAGGTGAGTCCTTTTGTTGGAGCCTCAAGTACCTGAACGTCTGCCAGCAGTCATGTCATTACTCAGTAAGACATGCTAAAGCATTCACATGCATGCATAAATTGTTCGTACTTGAGTTTGGCGTGCAGTTTGTCTGTTCTCATTCGATCAGCTGTAAATATAATGGATGTTTGCAGTCATTAAATTTTTGATTTCCCTTTCCTCTCCTTGTCTTCTTTTGTACTCAGAGGGCAGCGAGTCGCTCACACGAGAGTCCGTGGTGTCAGGACAAACCAGCGTCGGCAGCACCGTGCCCATTGCTCGCTTTTCAGAAGAAGAAAAGAAAGTCTCCGTCATTAAAGCTCCCCATTATGAAGGCATCGGCCCTGTGGACGAGTCGGGCATCCCCATCGCCATCCGCACAGTAAGTAATGGACTGCTTCAGCGAGTGCAACGCGGGAGTGTCTTTTGACCCATTTCTGCTGCCTTGATATGTGATCAGGTTCAGGAAAGGAATTCCTTTCAGCTGTCAGCGGTTTTTGACCCCATATTAAAGGCCTTTCTCTGTCTTTAACACACTATCTCAGTAGCTCTTTCACTTCGTCTCTGTGTACTAGTTACGTCTTTCAAGTCTTTAGTGCCGCAAAATCCTTGCTGATTACTTGCCAAAGTGCGAGAGCCTCGGGGTTATCAGCGTTAAAGCTTCCCATGTGTTAGCACTTCCCTTAGTGATGTGTTTCTTGAAGGGCAGGGTTGAAAAGTGGACAAACTAAACCACAGACCGAGAGAGAAACGAGAGGAATGAAGGACATGCAATAAAAGCAGAGAGAAAAGCTGAAAAGGCGATTGAGCAGAAGAGAAGAAAAACAGATGCTTCTTGTTGTGCGCAGACAAACATTTTTGTGGCCCCTCTTTGTGGTAACCGTGGAGAGGGAAGCGGTAATTGGCCCGTCTCTTGGCTGTGCCAGCGCTACATACATAGTCACACTCTTTCACTGTGGAGCCACACTGCCTTTTCTCTGAGCAGAATCCAGCCACAGTGTTTAGTGCTACTCAATAAAAGAAAGGATTAAGTCTCTCTGCCATTTGATAGCTCTTTTTGAAGTGGCTTTATGATCCATGTTAGCCCAAAGACAGCAGGGTTTCCTTTTGGATTTTTCATCCGGAGCAACAACATTGGTTTTGGACTAACATGGCTTCTTCACCTGCTCGCATGGAAGTATCTCTTTATCACTTCTCATAAATCTCAGAACAAATGCTTAACTAACCATTCTCAATTTGTCTCAAACTATATATTAGTATTCCCAGTGATCCAAACAACCAGTGTGAAAAATGTTAAGATTATATCTGTTGTTTCCTGTCCTGAGTGATGCCTCAATGACCTTTGATACGTTTATTTTTTAAGCTATTTATAGTTTGACTCTTGAATTATTTCATGAATGGTTCAAAATCACGAGATTTCTTCAAGAAATTCATGCACGTTTGCATTTGTACCGTTTTATTTTGAGTTTTATATGTCGATATTTCAAAAGAGTGATATGGGTCAGTGTTAAGATATTAGTCTCCAAAGTCTAAACTGTTTTGGGTTGTTTTTTTTCTGAATTTTGGTATCAACAGTTTGAGATGTGAAAAAAATTTAATCGCGTAGAAATGAATCAGAAGTGACAATAATGTAGGAATTATGTGGACTTTTGGCCTCTTTATTGCTTGACTGTGGTTTCCAGTTTCGCTGATAAATTAAAAAATAGTCTCTACATCTTCTCCAGAGCTTCTCTATTGCTTCATTCAATCCCGTTTCTGGGGTTTGAGCTAATCCATCACAGAGCTGCCACACACAGAAGGATAATCCCATAAATTCACATTCACACCCTCCGAAATTGATAGTCGTCAATTAACCTAAATTACTCTGACAAAACAAGGAGAACATGCAAACTCTAAACAGAAAGGCCCCCCCAATTAGACTCATAGTGCAGAAATTCTCACAATGATGCAAGAATTCTAAAACTTAAAATAGTCAATTTTTCCCCCAAATGTTATTATGATAAAGTTGTGTAGAGAATTATACTTTTGTCATTTATCTTACTCTTGATCCCTAGGTCCCTTTTTTTTCGTATGAGCAGCAGATGGATTAGTCCTCACATCTTTCAAAAATGTTTTGACTCAGCTGTTACAGTTCAGAGTGTCTCTAAATTCAATTGATAAATCTCTATATAGAATGTATCCATGTCTGAAAATGATGGGTTCAGCTCTCGGACAAGGTAATGGGAATAGTGTTTTTTTCAGGCTCAGTAATCTCCTGTAAAACTGTGGGAGTTCTTCGTAGGTCGAAGCTTCAACTACCCAGTTTATGTTGCATTTCACACCACATAAATCTTTATGGTTCTCTCTCTCGCTCTCTCTCTCTCTCTTTCTCTCTCCCTCCCCAGACGGTGGATAGGCCAAAGGATTGGTACAAAACAATGTTCAAACAGATTCACAAAGTCCACAAAGCAGGTACGTCTGTACGAAAGCGAACTGAACGACTGAAACATCCCATCGTGTTCCCGTGGTTTGACCATCAGACATTTTGAGTGGAATCAGTCATCTGTGCATGCTGCTAATGCGCGCGTGTGTGTGTGCATGTCAGTTCTTGTTAAACCAAAGATCCCAAACAACCTCTGAGCCAAAACTCATTAGATGCAAGCAAGAGAGTTTGGAGAGGAGGAGGAAGAGGAGGACGAGGAGGAGCAATAGAGAGAAACCTCTAATAGACACAGAGCCATCCTGGGAAATGTGCTCTAATTCTGTTTGCTTGACAAACTCTCGCAATCAGTACAAGGGTTGTTTGTTCTGAACTTCTCAGGCTTTTGCAACTGCATATGCAAATAAACACACACACTTCCACACATACATACTCTTTCTCGATTATGTGTGCCTTAAGAAGAAAATTCTAAGGATTTTGATTGCCATGCTTAAGAGAGAAATTGTCTTGGCTCTCTCTCTCTCTCTCTCTCTCGTTATTCATAAGATTAAAAGAAAACTGTGTTTTCTTCTCTTTTGCTGGTTTGACCAAGACAAGGGCGAGACTGAGTCAAGGCCAGAGCTCCACCAGTAGAAACTGCACAGTGAATGAAACACTTGAGATAAAATGTAAAAAATGCTGTATATTAGCACTCCTTAAATTTATCTGGGAGATCGTCATTCCAGTGATCACACCCACACAAACCAAATGAAGATTCCTCCTCGTTCACTCATGTTGTTCAAATACCAGTGTTTTCATCTTCTAAGTGTTGGTAGAGGTTCACGGTGGTTCCAGCAGTCAATGACAGAATGAACACACTGTTTTCCATGCGATGCTTTATTGCAGGTGAACTATTGAAGCCCTGTTACACACACTGTGAAAATGTCTTTGCTGGACCAACATTGTTCTAATGAACTTGGTATAACGGGTAAAACATGTTTGAGCTGGAAAGGAAAACAGAAGAGGAAACTAATTCTCCCAAACATCGGTTTGACTTTGCTTTGTCACTGTATCTTATTTTAGCATTTGTATGTGTGTATTTACATTACATTCACTTCTCAATGAGTATTTTTTATTAAATTAACTTTAGCTTTTAACTCCACTTATTTCTTTTTCACCATCATTTCTTGTGGAAATGTCAGGAAGGGGAAAACAACTTTTCCAATCCTCTCCCACCTCCATTCCTCATCGCTTTCACAAAACTAAGGTTTTGTGTTCCAGATGTGCCTGTGCATACAGTACATTTACACTTTGCTTACTCCACACACGATTTAAGCTAAACTGCTAAGTCGAGCTGGTTTTGACTTTTTGTCCGAGCTGTTATACAGTTTCAGTTTATTTGTGAGGCAGTGGCCGATCTCAGTCCTTCAGAAAAGTGATTTTCAATTTCAAGCTCGAGCAGATTGTTTTTTCTCAGCATTTTGACAAATCCCTTCACAATAGCAAAAAGCTATGATTTAGGAGCATCTACTTTTAGAACAGTATGGAAGATAGCACTCTTATATCCTTTTTTTTTTTTTTTTTTTTAAACACATAATATCCAAAACACAGCTATAAATCAGAAGCATCACTCTGTACAGCACTTTGTGTTATGTGACATGTTTTTATGCCCAGAAGATCGAAATTTCTAACAGCAAAAGTGAGTTTCAGATGATTAAAAATCATGGCCGACATTTCCTCCCAGAAGGCCTATTCATATTATAAATGAGTCTAGTTATTGATTGCGTATAAATCAGAATCACTGTGCCGGTGTTAAACAACTGCAACAGTGCTGCAATTTGTGTGCCCCTGTATATCTCAATCAGTCTTTCTTCCTTTCTTTCACAGATGATGACTATTCTGACACATACAATGCAACATACGCATTCATAAATAATGGTGAGCAGCAATTTCAGTCACAAAAGTTTTGTTTCATGAACTTGTCTGGCATTGGGGCAATCATTCACTTATCGCTCCACTCTCTCTCGTCTCCCAAGCAGATGACTACAGCCTGTCCGCCAACGCCACCACCATGGCTCACCCGGCTCCCCGAACACACACGTACAGGCCTCTGTCCAAGAGCCCCTCAGACAACGGAGGCCATCTGGGGCCTCGTGAGCCTTCGCCATCCCCCGTCCCCCCACCCCCTCCCCCCATGCCATCCCTCCTACAGCTGAGAGCCAGAGACAGTGAGCGCGAGAAGGCAGACATGTAAGACGAACGTCCTCATTCGCTGCACCTCAGTAACAATGAGAGCAAAAGTCTTGATGAGCACTAGAAATACAGAATGAGATACATACTTTTCCCCTGTTTATTTAGAAGCTGATTGTGTTAGGCACTGTTCATGCTATACTGACGTTCATATAAACGATCAGGTTGTATCCTGAGAAGCTATGGCTTTGTTGTTCTTCCACCAGGAATGAATGGGGTCCTCCAGACAGGAAAGTTGATACACGAAAGTACCGAGCAGAGCCCAAGAGTATTTTTGAATATGAGCCTGGGAAGTCCTCGATTTTGGAGCATGAAAGACCGGTGAGTGTTTTCCAAATCATTTTTCACTGAAAATCAAGTAAAGCAGTCTTCTTTTGCTTGTTTCAGTCCTTTATCTTTTAAGACTATGATAACAAGGAAATAATGTTTCTGCTCAGCTTTACTTTGAATCTTACTGTCAATGTCTGAGATGTGCAACTGAATATTAGGCAGTGATTTTGCAGGGATTGATGGTTGACGTGAGAATATAGTGGAAAATAAACCATTTTCTTCTTTCTGTCTGGTAGACTTCAGTCTGATTATATCACGGGCCATTTCCTTCTATCAGGGACAAAGCGTGGGCAGTAAAAAGCGAATAATTTTTGCGTTGCATCCTCCTGTAACTGTACTGGCTGTTAACTCCTGTGTGGGGTGAAGGACATAGCACACAGCAGAGAAAATCACCATGTAGGGAGGCGGGGGTAAAAATAATAGACATGAGGTAGCTGTGATCAGGACAGATGAGGAGCCCTACTCGAAGATTAAGAAAGAAAGCCTCTTGTGAAGCCCTCACAGATGTTTAATGTGATGAGAGCAGTTTCAGGGCAATAATGCATGAGTCACATCCTCACAGACAAGAGAAAAAAAGAGTAATCTGTCGAGAGTCATGTTGGCTAATGTCTTGTTTGTTCAGTACCTTTTTTCCCATCAACCGATTGAAGAAAATCCTTGCTTAACATTTTATTTGGTACTCGGGTGTCACCATATGGAGGTCTTTTCCCCTCCACACACCTTTTCTTTGTGTTTATCTGTTGTAGTTTTGTGATTGTCAGTTTCTGCTGCAGGCCTTATTTTTTTCCAGGGTGAGTCATCCAACACTAAAACTGAAATCTCTTTTTGGAGGCAGGTATAACACTACTACACCTACAAAACGTCTCCTGGCAGTGTTTCAGTTGGCACGAGAACTCCACTTTCATGTGGGAATAGGGTTAGGAGGAGCAGACAAACTGTCGAAGCACCATGCAGTTCAAGTAACTACAAAACTGGAAAATGACGTACGATCTATCTATTGTCTGTAAATAAACAAACAGAAGAATATGCCTTTTCTATTCAAACCTACCACTGCACAGAGTAAATTATTTACTTGCATCACAGTGACGGCTGTGCTTATATTGCATTGATTTGCGTTATGTAAATAAAATTCTGGCTCATTGGCTTGACATGAAATTGCATCTGTATCACATGGAGTAAGTATATAGAGTGCTGTTAATAGTTAATACTCTACTCCATGCTACATGGCGTACCTGCAGAATATTGCAAGCGTTACGTGGCATTTTTCAACTGGTAATATTTGATGAGGGGACACAAGTGTCTGTCATAAAAGTGTCTGTCATAAAATTATATTTATCATTCCGAAACGTGGAAGATTCATGTTGCCGCATCGAAACAAACCGCAGCGCAGAAGCTTTGCTTTGCAGTACTTTACAGTTACTTTTTATGAACGTATTGTCATTTCACCTGTGCCTCAGTCAGGATATCACACTGCCTGGAAGTGATTCTCAACATTTTTATTTTGAGACAACCAGATTGATTAAAAAAAAGAAAAGGCAATAGACCACCTGTCCAATCTGTGATTAGCCAAAATATTACAGTGAAGACAAACAGTGGGAGACATGCCCCATTGTCACCTTAACAAACACATAAAGTGGAAGCAATGAGCAGTTTCATTATACCTTTCAGTGATGTGCAAATGTAATTTTAACAACCTCAGATCAGGTAGATCCTCAGGCCCTCCATGATCTATGATGCTTCCTGACTCTAGTTTTGGAACAACTGGTGTATGTGACCTGACTAGCTGTCTGACACATCATAATCCGCACTATAGAAGATTAAAAAAAACAGCACTAAGTGGGTTTTTCATTGTCACGTTTTGTTCCCATGAAGCAGCCTAAGTCTTCATCCTGGTTCATCCTGTGCCCTTCTCCCTGTGCCACCTTTGCCCATTTCTAACCATGAGGTTCATGTCTCTCTTTGTGTGACACCTTTCCACGCCTCCTCTTCTTTCTGTCCTTCTCTACTCCCTCTCTCTCAATTGCTGTCATGCTTTCCCAGACCTATGATGACATAGATTTAGAGAACGAGCCTTGGTATAAGTTCTTTTCCGAGCTGGAGTTTGGGCGGCCGGTAAGTCAGGGCCTAGTTAGTCCCTCAACCACAACTCTGCCGTAGGCGTACACCCACTTTCTCCACCCCACCCAGCACAATTTTTTTCAATGTCTCCCAGTGTTAGACTGGGTGGGGTTAGTTGTTTGGGCATGTGGTATTTGTTTGGTGCTGTGACCCCCCTCCTCCTACACACACACCTTTGTGACAGGCTTTGGTTTGTCTCTTTGTTGCTGTTTTTTTGGGGGGGGCTCAGGTGACTAGCAGGCAGTAAAATGTTCTCACACACACAAATATGGACACTTTTATTTAAGTTATTTCTATATTTTGCTAAAATGAGCATGAAGATTAGTGAAAAGGCAGAGTGTCTCAGATATGACTTGATATTAACCGATCTTGATCATAACATCTAAACAGAAAATGCATCTCTTATTACATTCTCTAAATGAACATCACTGCCCGAACAAACAGAATGTGAGGTACTTTCAGCATCTTTTTTCACACACTATCTCGCATCAGTTTCTCTGCCTTTCATTTTATCTACACGGTTGATCATTTAGTCATGCCTGCTGGTGTTTTTATCGCCACTTTTCTGCCATTCTTGAATGCTCCGAGTGTCTGTAAAGCTTAATGCTTTGGCGCCCTCTGCTGGATATATGTGGTAATGGAATCCCAGTGGCCCGGGGCAAGTGTTGCCTCCAGCCACAGATACAGGATCATATTACCCCACACTTACAGTGTCATCAGGGCACACCTCAGTCTATGCTTGACACCAAGTGATGGCTCAATAGGCCTATTTGAAACGTCGAAGAGAGAATTTCACATATTGAGCTGGCATCATTCCTGATGATGTTAAGCAGCGTATTGAAATTTCTACCTGCACTGTTTGCTTCACTCAATAAGCCCTTAGAGCAGGGGTGTCAAACATACAGCCTGTTGGCCAAATCCGTGTAAATCCAGCCCGCAGCAGGACACAGCAAGGTGTAAAAATGGCAAAGAAGATCTCAACTGGAAAGACAAGAAATTCTGTTTCTCGTGTATTCAATGCAGATCGCACTGTTTTAGTACAAAGTAGAAAAAATCACGCACCTAAGCTGAGGGCTCAGTGGAGGCTGGCGAATTAATTGTCAGAGCAGTAGCACTAGCATCAAAGGGACACTGTGAGGGTGAATTTGTGAGAGCATGCATGCCTTTACATCAGAATGATGTGCGGCAATCAAACGCATCTTGCATGACGAGACATTAGAAAAAAGCACTTATTGTTTAATTTCAACTTCTTCTGATTTTGAGGGAACAAACTGAATGAAAGGTCATTTCTCAAATATTGTATTTATGCGCCTTTTTGCTCTGAAGCAAAGAGTTGGAGTTGTTCAACGATTTGTTAATAAAGGTTGTTATGCTGCAGTTATACTGCTCTGTATGCGGCTCCTGAACTACACTGAGTTTGACACCCCTGCCTTAAGAGCACTGACAGGTCAGCCAGGACAGAAAGTCTCAGGATGTTTTGTGTGTGAATGTTTACCGAGGTATAAAGTGAGAATATGTTGGGACTGGCCAGTCGTACTAAATGTGCACATGTATGACCGCACACAATCACGGCATTAGATTGTGTAGTGTGTTGCACTCCCGAATAAACACATCACAGCTTGTGCTTCACTTGGCTTTCTGCTCACAGCTTGTTCTTATACCCTGCATGTGTGTGTGGTGTATGGATACTTGTGTGTACTTGTGTGGCATAAAGGTGAATTTGAGTGTTTTTCTATGTTGGCATTGACAGCCTGTGGCTTTTTTATTTCTGAAATGCACAAAAGGACAAAGTGTGTGTGTGTGCGTGCGTGCGTGCGTGTGTGTGTGTGAATACACACATGTGACATAAGTCAACTCTATGAAAGAAAGAGGTGCATGTGCAGTGAACTAGTTTATCTGTGGTTGCTCAAATTCTCAAACGAGTGTCACTTTCTTCACATGTTTCCTGTTTTTGTTTTTCTTGTTTTTATTTATTTTTTTCTCCCCATGGTGTCACCACTGCTTCACCTTCACCCCATCTTCACCTTCCTCCTCTTCTCCTCCTCCCCTACCTGCTCACTGCTGCTGCTTGGGGCTCAAGCCTCCTAAAAAACGACTGGATTATAATCCAGACATCTCCGCTCGCCAACGCATTGAGGTAATCTCACGTTCATGAGTGTTTCAGAAATGTTAATTTCACAATTTCTAACCAATTGCTGGAGTCACATCATTGTTAAAGAACCTGTTTTTCAAGTTCAAAGTATAATTTTCTTTTAGGTTTTTGATAAGCAGCATCTCTGTTGTGTGATTGCAGCTGAGGGTTAGCGTTTCCTCACTTTTGCCATCAAACACTATTGAGCATTTGTTACCACCAAGACCCATTCCAGCTGATCCATACCAGGTTTTGCGGGGCAACATTTGCCCTCTTAGCTCACAACATCCTTCGATCACCATTGTCATCATCTTTGAGAGCAAGTCCCGATCGAGACCAGCCGCTTATCCTCGCTGCGTGCACCTGCACCAGCAGTCCTCTCCTCGGTCAGGTGTGCCATGTGGAACCAGCATCCGTCGCACCTTACACCGGGGGAGGGTTTTAAGCGTGGCACAGTAACAACCGCATGCAGGCTGTGCGTTGTGAGCTGCCCTGCCTCCAGTCTTTGTTCACGCGGGACTCACTTCTCTCTTTTGTTGTCTGCCCTATTTCAGACGTCTCTCCACATCGCTCCTGCTGACAAGGCTCCAGAGAGACCTGCGAGGTAACGGCTGTTTCTTTATTTTCCTCCGCATCAGCCCTCATCCCCCTCCCCCCATCCCCTCATCGGCAGCCGTCCTTGTTGTGATTCAGCGCAGCATTGAAACTCTGCTCTTTCTTGTCTTCACTCCGACGCAGAAAACCCGTGTCTGCTATTAATGATGATTTGCAAGGATTACTGTTTATCTTCTTCAGCTTTTTGTTCCTGGTGGCAGGACACTTTGCATCTCTTTCTTGCTAACTGAGCCTGAATAAATTAACCCAGCAAATCTATTGATTCTGCCCTTTACTTCTCATCCTTGGCTCAACCCCTCCCTCTTCTTCCCCTCAGTCTGCTCCCTTTCACCAATGGCCTGCTTATTCAGTCCATTTTCTCCGGTGAACAGAAAGGGCAGAATAGGGTGAGATGAATAGGCCAAGTAATTCATGTAAGTCACATTAAGCGCTTGGTCTGAATAGAGAAACCAGTTTTTTTTAGACACTTTGCCTCAGTAAAATACCACTCATCTGTTAATTTGGATGATCTTAAAAGCATTCCCAAAAGTTAAAATACTAACTTTCTCTCAATCAACATGGAGTCTGATGACAAAAAGTATTTTAGTCAGCAATAGCACATTCACAGAATTTACTTGCCTTTTTTGATCTCGGTCAAGCAAAAATGTCATTAGGAAAAAATTATTATCTTGTAATTCATGATCTTTTAGCTTCTAATGTGTTTTGAACACACAAAACGTAGACACATCCCAGCCTCACGCCTCAATTCAATTTGCCTTCTGCATCCTGTGCAGGGTTCTGAAAGCAGCTGTCTCAATGTCTGTGTTGTAGTGCTGCCAGCGACTACAGGAAGAGAAGGAAGTCAGAACCTTCGAGTTCCCAAGTGAAAGCCCAGCCTCAGAGCAGAGCTGCAGCTTCCTCCAAACCGGTGGATGCCTACAGACCCAGCAGCAGCCTAAAGAAACCTGTCATTCGCTCCTCACCATCCTCACCCTCCAGAGCCAAAGGTATACATTTATACACTCACAAGTGTCTTCTTTCCACTTGGAAATGTCTATTTGTGTCTCTCTTCCCTCTCGTTTTCCCTGTTGTAGTCACATCGACTGATACATTTCTCACAATGCGATGTGTGCTGGTGTGGTTGTCACTTCACCGATTGGTGGCAGTCTGAAGACAAAAAACATCCAGCCATCTGTTTTCCATCCCATTACTTCCCTCGATATTCTCCTTCTCCCCACCTCTTCTACAGTTTTGCTGTGCACGTTTGCTTAACCGGCTTTCCTCCTTCTTCTCTCTTACCACGCTGCTTTATATTGGACTTCTGAAAGGTGGGGACGCATGCAACATGTATTTAAACAGTTTGACCTCCCCGGGTCCCTGTCAGGGCTCATTTCCACCCCCTGACCCCTGTGACCAGGCCCACTGCCGTGAGGATGCCAGCCAGGAGGGCAGCTCCTCCTCTAAGCAGTCTGGCTGTTGTCAGAACAGTTGGCAGACAAAATGCCAGGATGCGCGGACGTGGAGCAGCGCAGAGGAGGTACCTCCCTCCACTGGCAAGCTCAAATCCCGCAGTTGTGATGACTTGCTCATCGACGGACATTCTGGCTCAGGTGGGCGCAATGCCACCCGTTCAGAAAGTGCCGGGTCACTTTTGTGCGACGGGAATCCATCGACGCCGTCGGCCTCCACCAGTTCACTGCCACGGCTCCACCGGCGACGGGCACACGACTCGCCAGGCTTTCTCCAGCTCTATCGCAAGATGCACCAGATCGACCGAGCCCATCTCATCCCATCTGAAGTCATCCGCTCGGTTCGTGCTCGCATCCTGGACCTGGAGCGCCAGCCTCATCTGCATCGACACCGCCTCTCTCCCTGGACGCCCTCTTGGGGTGTGGAAGTGCCACGTGATATGGTGCCAAATCGCATTACCGAATACGAACGTCTTATTCAGAAGTCCAAATCCATGCCGAACCTGGGCGACAGTGAGATGCCTTCGGGCACCACCACACCAGGAGGCTCGTCATCTCGAGCGAGCAGTGGTGGCGGTGGCACACCAAGTTTTCCGAAACGGCGCTTTTCCATAGAGTCATTACTTGAGGAAGACAACGGTAACGGTGGAGCAGCACCTCACAGCATGGACCACTTGCATCGACCTCGCAGCCCCCCCGAAGGCCAGCCTCGAGTTGGGCCAGACCCCAGCCGGGGGCGGTCTTTTCCTGCCCCGCCTGTTCCCCAAGGCCCACAAGCCAATCCAGACTATTCTGACAGTGAACAAGACGCCATTGCGTCAGACCTCAGTGATTTCATTCAGGTGGAGGGCTCCTCTTTTTGCAGTGAGAGTGACTTTGACCACTGTTCTCTCACTTCCTCTGAGAGCCTGTACGGCTCCTCCACCCTCCATCATCACCACCACCACCACCTCCGTCATCAACACAACCACCACCATCCTGGTCACCAGAGCATAGGTCAGAGCCAGGGCTACCAGCACCGCCACCTCATTAGCACCTGCAAAGGCCGCTGCCCGGCCTCATATACTCGTTTTACAACCATGCTGCGCCACGAGAGAGAACGGGCTCGGCAGGAGCACCAGAGACCGTCACAACAGGGCCGCAGCAGCCACTCCCTCATCCAGAGCTCACAATCCCAGCAAGCGATGTCCAAGCTGGCCTTCCTGGTCAGCCCAGTGCCTTTCCGCAGAAAAAAGGGCTCACCACCTACCTCTAGAAGAAGTGGCGGAGGTCGAGGTAGCAGACCCAAGTCTAAACAGGCTATTTATGAAGCACTAGATGCAGCGTTGCGAGACATTTATGAGCACATCCAAACAGAGAGAGGCCACAGAAGCACCAGGCCCCCCGATGACAGCATCCTGAGGAGAATCCTGGCCGAACTGCTGCCAAATGTGCCTGAACGAAGTTCTTCTCTGCGGGGGAGGAAGGGCTGTTGGCATGGGGGCCACACCTCTGCATCTCTGTACCCAGACGGGAGCCCGACGGGTTATGCCTCATATAGAGGGGAGTCCTCCACACCGCTGTTACAGTCACCACGGTTACAGTCGCCCGTCAGTGCCTGTTACGGACGACACTCGGAGGCCGCAAACAATAACGAATATGGAGAAGATCAGGGCAATGGAAATGGTCTCTGTTATTCAGGTGGAGATGATACACATTTTATATTTCAAATATGAACATGTGCACCTTGTATTGTCTTCAGTCATACTGACACACATGCATGCTCTCAAAAATGAATGAACAAAGTACAGAAAGCAGGAAACTTGTGTTTGGAACATTATTTATTGGTTGTAACAATGCTTCTTGGTATTAAGTCTTTTGAAATCTTAATTTTCCCTTTTAAAAATGGCCACAGTTAATTATTTATTCGTAAGGTGAGATTCTTTGACCAGTGTCTGGAACCAGACTGCATCTTTCAAGATGATAGCAGGGTTTATTAGACTCAACCCCCAGAGTTTAGGAGTGGAGGAGTGGAGATCTGAGCCCCACTGAGCATTTGTGAGATCAGTTTGGGACGTGCTGTTCATATCAGACTGATGTGGCTGTGTGTGATTCTTCCACAAACTATTATGTCCTTTCTTTTTTTCCACGAACTTTAAAAATCCAATCGAGTGTAAACGGTAAACATTAATTGGCAAATTTGTCATGAGTGCAACCTACATACTCAGCCATGCTGCTCATCCTACAAATGCATGAAATTGGCTCCGTTTAAAAAGGGAAATATTTAGTTTTTACAGTGGTGTGAGAGTTGCTGCCAGGAAGCGTAATTCCAACAGAAAACACTATAAAACACAAATTTCCTTTTTTTTGTGTGCACTTTGTATGAAGGTATGCGTCACCATCAGTTGCATTTATTCATACATATATTTCAGTGGTTTATTCAGTGTTTGCTGTGCCTGCGGCCCCGTTCTCATCAGTGGTCTGCAGACGTTTTTTTTTTGTTTTTCTCTCATGTTAACCTCACATTTAGTTTGTTCAGTGTAATACTGCCTCTTGAAATGGGACAATCACGCCACTTAGATCTTTCAAAGGGTTTTCATTTGATATACTGTAATAGAAATGTGTGTCATTAACCTAAACAATAACCACTTAGTTAGAACTAAGACATAGAAACTGTTCCACGTAAAAGACTTCCACATATAGACAAGTGATAGCTAAGTTTAGTAAGCAGATGGGTTTTTATTGTAAAAAATAAAATAAATAAATAAAAATCACACTTGTGATAAAACAAGTTTGTTCAAATGTTCAATTTTCTCAGGTTGTAACTTTTCTGTTATACTTTCCACTTACGTTTCTATTTACCATTTACCCGTCGGTGCAGCGTCATCACTGGCTGCATTAAAATATTTCTTCTTTTGACATTAATAATATAAATATCCTGTTTATACGTTGCATCAGTATCGAAGGCAATCAACTCCCGCATAAGTTGCGGTTGTCAAAATACAAGTTCAGGTTAGAAAAGCACTGGATGAAAATGTGGTTGTGTTTCAGTTCGTGTCTCAAATATTGAAGCAGACTATGATGCTTTCCTACAAAGACTAAAGGGTTTTACAATTCAATTGTAAATACGTCAGATACTTCAAAATGTGAAAGGTTATTCCTGTCTCTGATCCGTTTCTTTGAAAAAAAATATACTTCTTTTTGTGTAAAAAATAGAAAATATACATCGAAAATGTCATTTCTGAGAGACAGTTTACAGGCTGGAGTAAAGAAAGGTTCATCAATTTGATTTATTTATTTTCATTTCCTTGTTGGTATTTTTTTTCTGTTTTGAAGAGTCATCCTATTATTGCAGAATCATTTTCTTCCCCTCAAGCCATTTGCTTGTACGTCTGTTACTTGATTTTATCATGTGTGTTGCAGCTTTATTCCCTTTGTTTCTATTGATGTTCCTGTTATTTTGGATCGCATGTGTCTATCTGTGCTGTGTTGTGCTACAGGTTCGATCACTTTGGGGTTTTTTTTTTCTGTGAAATGGAAATAAAACACATTTTGAACCTGAGCTTTCATCCCCTCATTTACCTGTTGGAATGGCATCCATCACTGCATCATGTTCCCAATCCCCCCCAAAAATGTGATTATTTTGTAATTGTTTGGCGTAATGGTGGTTGCCATGGTAACTCCTGTGAACGTTCTCCATATGTGTCTGCTCATCACAGACCAGGATGTCTCAAGGAGTTATTCCACCATGGACGGACGTCACACACCACAAAGTCAAAGACCTACACCTGACAGAGAGGTACGTCATTAAAAATGTCTTCTGTCTGGTCGTGTAGCTCCAACATTGACTTTATTTTCTATCAATACAAGAGGAACGGATTGAAGTTTGATTACATTTTTTCAACGATTTACAAAATCTCATTATGAATTGTTTGTTTTTGCTTTTGTTATTTTTGTATTATGCCTGGTAATGCTTCCCGGCTTTCTTTCTTTCATTCCACTCTTCTAGGTCTCCCATAAACAGATGACACAACTTATTCTGTTCTCTCTCCTCCATCAGAAACAGCCTGCAAGAGCCATTTATGATTTTAAGGCACAAACAGCTAAGTAAGTTACAGTGCATGCACAAGGAAGCCGAGCACGAATGTCTGCACACCAGAACTTCTCAACTGCTGCATAGCTATTTTCTTTCCATTTGCATACACTTCTATTACTA
Source organism: Lipophrys pholis (assembly GCF_963383615.2). NCBI lineage: Eukaryota > Metazoa > Chordata > Actinopteri > Blenniiformes > Blenniidae > Lipophrys > Lipophrys pholis. The sequence goes on from NC_137628.1 coordinate 26,980,510, forward strand.
TCTCAGAGAACTTTATTCTTGCTTCTTATCACCGCTCCTGGATGGCTTTCACTTTACCATTTGTTGTGGTCTTTAAATGTATGCATGAAAAACATGGTGCTGGATCTTATTTTAAAATTCTTTTTGGTTTACTGGCTGACGTTACTTCGCCGATGGCTGTTTATATGAAATCCTGTTCGGCTCCTGTCTTCTTATGTCTGTACAGTCCGTCGAGGTGCACGCTTTGCTAATACAACTGTCTTACAGGGAGCTGACATTTAAAAAGGGTGATGCAGTGAACATCATTAGGCAGATAGACAACAACTGGTATGAAGGAGAGCACCGTGGTCGGGTGGGGATATTCCCCATATCGTATGTAGAGGTAAGTGTGATGCGACCCTGTCAATGCTACATATTGCACACGTTTGCACCTTTGCTGATTGGTATTGAAGCAGCCGGCACCCGATCTTGACTGCTCACACTTGTTTACACTGTTTTTCCACACTTGTGCAGAAAATGCCGTCCACGGAGAAGCAGCAGCCAATCCGTCCTCCGCCTCCAGCGCATGTCAGAGAAATCGGAGAGGCAGTGGCTCGCTACAACTTCAATGCTGATACAAACGTGGAGCTATCGCTCAGAAAGGTAGCTGTGTGACATCCCGCCATCTTTTTCTTTTTTTACCACTTTATTCAACTTGGGGTCGAGCTGATGTTCTGGGTGACATGAAACATTGAATGACATTTCTCCTTAAAATGTATCACTGTGTTTAATGATGGTACTTTTTGTTTTTTATAGTTTACTATAACTAGTATATACTTGCTGCTACTTGAAACTGTGAAAGAGATTTACTAGTTAAAATCCAAATGTCGGGAGTAAAATGTTGTGTTCCAGCTAATATTGGTGCATGCTTTCTGTTTGTGTGCTGCATGTGTGCAGGGTGAGAGGGTCATTGTGATCAGGCAGGTAGATCAGAACTGGTACGAGGGGAAGATCCCAGACACAACGAAACAAGGCATCTTTCCCGTGTCCTACGTCGACATCGTCAAACGCTCCCCGGCCCGGAGCTCCTCCCACCACATAGACCCACATGGTTACCCCAGCAGCAGGACGCCAAGTTCCACATCCATCAAGGTAGGGTGGCCTGTGACTAATGTGTTTATCTGCACTCACTGTGTTTACATGCTCCACACTCCTTTTCTCATCCTCATTGAATTTCGTTCTAATTGAGAGATCACATTGAAATTTACATGAAACCTGAATGAAGTTATCAGATGGGTATGAGGGTTTTTATGGACCAAAAATATCATCCCATTCACTCTGTGGATCAATCCCATAATTTATTCAATTTTTTTATGATTTATTAATTCATTTCAGGCACGTGGCATTTCACACATGTGCAGAGAAAATGGATAATATATATTTAAGTATACATACGCACACTTATAAACATACATACACACACATGCATACCTCATATATTAAAATAACAGCTGATTGTTACGTTACATAACAGACAAGCCTTTGAAATTTAAACAATCTGAAGTGCCGTTCATATTGTCTCGACACATTTTGAACTGAGTTACACTACTTCCTCCATTATATTCATAATTCCAACTAAACGATCAGGTCAGGGTTCAAAAAAATTATTTATTTTCCACGTAGCTGCAGCTGGTGTGTTTTCAGTGTAAAACTATTTGAATTATAAATACTTAACAAGACAGTGTTTCATGAATGTTTTCTTATATTTCCACATCCCTAGTCCCCCAAAACCTTCCTCCAATTCCAGGGAAGCTATGCCAATGTTTAAACATGGGGTTTGAGGGAAGGAGATGGACATTTTGAAATACATTCAAATGAAAAATGGGACAAAGATTAAAATAGTCTTCATACCGTCATCTTTTTATAGCAAATCATGCGACCGACCAGTTTCAAAGTAACCTAATTCATGATGGTACCACACCAGATGCATTAGTTTAGAATTTGTACTTATTTTACAAAATCAAAAGATTGTCCTTAATTTCAGAATTCGATATGTTGTAATTTTAAACTTCTCATTTAAAATGTTAGGGTTTCAACTTGTGCAATTTTATTGATCCTTTTTAGATTTACATTGTGCACACCCTGTCCATTCAGTGTATTGAAACTGATTGCATCATTTCGAATACAAAAACTTTGCTACGTATGAATAGATGTGAATATACATGCAAGTTTGCATTGTTAAGCTTTGACAAGTCAAACACACACACACACACACACACACACACACACACACACACACACTTGCTTTTCTTTGATCTGTCTTGGTAAATCACCCTCTGTTACTCCTTTTTCATTTTACTCTCCTGGAGCCTTTCTATCATCCACCTCCACCTCCCACCACCCACGACCTCCCCTCACCTCATCCCTTTCCGAGAAAGCTCGACCTCCACGCAATCACCTCCGAATGGCTCTCCCTCACCATGGACCTTTCAGCTCCAGCTCGGTCTCTCGCTCCCACCCCAGCACCACCCACACCGCCTCCGCTCCCTGCTGACTTTGCACTTTTCCACACGACCCACCAGCCGAAAGCCCCTTCACCTGCACCGCCACAGAAAGGATTCACCCTCTCACCCCAGACAGTGTCCAGAACTCCCACTTTTCAAGAGAGGAGCCTTCCTTTTGCTCACTCTACCGCTGTGCTGCCTTTTTCTCAACCTACCTCCCCTCCTCCTCTTCCTACTCCTCCTCCTCCTCCTTCTCTACCTGCTTCTCCCCTTCCCCCACCCTCTCCTCTTCCTCTTCCTGCTCCTCATTCATCATTCATGCCTCCACTGCCTGACTCTTTCTTTAGTTGTAATAGTGGCGGAGGGTTATTTATCACTGAAGTTCCCGCCATGTCAGAGGTTTTGTCCTGCGTAGAATCAGAACCAACAAAGTCGGCCACGCAATCTCCACACCCGCACAAATCCACCGCACATGCAGAGAAAGACAGGAATACACCCGACATCACGCTGCAAGTGCAAGACCCTTACGACGAGCTGCTGTCCATGATTCTGGATGATTCCGGCACCACAGACGACAGCGACGGTTCCAGGTTGTCTGCGGTACATCCTGCTCCAGCGAAGATGTCCACTGACTGCAAAAGCCAAAGATCTCAGCAGAAAGCCGACGAGCCGCCTCAACTATTAGTGAAACACCCAGCAGCAGATTCACACAGCGACTCCGGCAGCCTTTGGTTAGGTGTGCAGGTTTACAAACCTGAGGCGGTGGAGCCCCTGTCCCTCCCCCGGGATGAGCAGTCAAAACCTTTGAGTGGTGCTCCGAGACCGCCATTGGGAAAAACAAAGGGATACACTGAATTGTTCATTGAGGAAGAGGAAGAAGCTAGACAGGACAAAGACAAGGACGTTAGCGCTTTAGATGTGAGACTCAGACCACAGGTAGAGCATGGTGTGCGCCGCATCCCGTGTGTGACACTGGTACAGGTACCTGGAGGGGATATTGAGGAAAGTGTGTTAATTTTAGACAAATTCCACTTAGACTGATGTTTTCTCCCTAAAGATCAATCATCATGACCGTTTATGGGTTTTTCAGCCATTTTAGGAGATTATTATACTAGTAAAGAAGAATAAATTACAACTGAGCTCATCAAAGTATGTAACCCCCATGATGAAAGATGCGGAGGAGTGTTTCTAAGTTATTGGAGTCTGGATTGTAATTCGATTATAATAGTCTTATGTAGGGGTGCACCGATACCACTTTTTTCCAAAACGAGTACTGTATGAGTACTTGCATATGAGTACTTACCGATACCAATACCGAGTACTTAAATGTACTTTAAAAGAAAAGATTTCTGGCACTGCCACTTATACTGTCAGAAAACATTGCATGCATGGCCCTTTTAACAGACGTGCTGCTTGCTTGACCAGTGTGCCTGAGAGAGCGAGCGTGCTTATGCAGAGCGGGTCGAGCACGAAGCTGTACATAAAACTAACTGGTAAATAAATACAACAAGTGTTCATTTCAGAAACTAAGTTTCATGTTCCGATTTCCACCGGCTGTGAGACAGGGAGTTAACCGCTCCTCATTCATTGCCCACCCATGATGTGCGCTCCTTACCGTGCCTTGCAGCGACGTGCCGTAAACTACGCTGTTATGTCTTCTGTGTATCTTCCTACATAACAAGGCTACGGACTCCAGTAGCCGATTAACCTTTTATTTATGTACACACCGAACATACACGGAGGAGCAGCGGCCCGCTGCAGGATAACTCAACACAAACACACTACAATACCCACCATGCCTTGTGTCCGTCTCAACTACGGCAGCCCGAGTAGGTCTAAATACACTACACGCGCGCTGCCGTAAAGCGGTATCAGGTGTTGTGGTATCGGTGGCACGTTTATGAGTACAAGTACGAGTACTCATGCCTGGTATCGACCCGATACTGGTATCAGTATCGGTGCATCCCTAGTCTTATACTATTGAACAGTTTTAAATCAAATGAAGGTTTGGTGTTTTTATTGGCATGTTTCTTTGCTTGTTGGAGTTAGAGTTCATTAATTTCATCTCTTGTTACTTTGTTGGTTGGATTCCTCCATGTCCCTTTTGCGGTTCAATGAAATACAAATACACTATTAAAGTTTCAAGCTTTCTAGATTTCACCTGTCATATGGTTCAGCTTCAGTATTCATGTGTATGTTTTTACCCCCGTAGGCTGAAGTCGCTCCTCCTCCTCCCACACTGACACAGTTTCCTCACCCTAGTCTCACCTCATCATCCACACCGCTGCCTCTGACCTCTGCGCTCCCCCCCTCTCCGCCCTCTGCCTCGTCTTTGTCGTCCCCCTCCCGGTCAAAGCAGCCTGACCGGAGCGCCTTGCCCCCCTGCCCCCCTCTCTCCCCTCGGCCTCCGTCCCTTCCGCAGCTCTCAACATCCCCTCTGCCTCCACTCTCTCCCGCTGTCTCACCGCCCCCCCTCCTCCAATCTCACCCCGCAAGCTCTCCCTCGCTCCCTCGCTCAGTCACACCCTCAGAGTCTCCTGTTCCCCTTCCTCCCATTTCTCCCCCTAAACCTGTCTCTCCTCCCCCCTCCACGCCACACTCCCCCCTGAACCCTCACGGCGTGCCTCATCCAGGACGTAGGTCCCCTAAGGTGAAGGTAAAGCGAGAACGTGGAGGCGGTGGCTTTGGTTGTGATCAGATTTGTGTGGTTAAGATTTGGTCTGACGGCTACGACTGAAGAATATTTGGATTTTCATTAAGCGAATGATTAAAAACTAATTCAACAAATTGAATAGTGTGTTGTACACTAACCTTGCGTATTAATGCCTGAGTAGCAGCAGAGTGACTTATGGCGCATGCCTGAGTGACTCTGTAAATAAGCAAGCGTGAGCGGCGTCCCCTGGTCGTGCTGTGGCGTGATCAGAAGGATTTCCCTCGGCATGTTAATGGATGTTGTTTTACAGCATGTCATTAGACTTTGTTGGACGTGTTCATCTTATAAACCGCTGTGTGAGATTATAGGCGCGTCGCCTCTGGTCTTTCTGCTGTTGAGCAGGATCCAGTTGTCGGTGGTAAACCTCCTCGTAGCCCCATCCTGACCCGGAGGTCCTACCTGTCACCCGTTAGAGGTCGAAGGGTAGGAGGGCATGCCTTCATTCAACCATGCTCCCACTATACTGCTGTCTCTGTGAAGGAAGGAATTGTCGAGACAAAAATTCATTTTCATAACTGATCACTCAAACGCTTTGTCTTACATCTTCACAATAGTCCCATCGTACATTTTAAGAAGCAAATGTTGTCATTTCAAATACCCAAAACAAGCCCATTACTCAACTTTTTAACAAAAGTTTCACTGTTTCTTTTTCATTTTTTTTCTCCATTTTGGTTAATTGTCTGTTTCTTTCTTTCTTTCTTTCTTTCTTTCTTTCTTTCTTTTATTCAGCGATTAGTTCAGGATGCACTCCACGGTGGAGGAGAGCCGTAAGTGACATTCGTTTTCACTTTGTTTTCTTTTGTTTTGTTTTTAAATGAACACAGCTCAGCCATAATAATATGACCAGCATGGGAAATGTGGATGATCTGCATGAGTTTACAATCAGACACCAGCATAAACCTGCGCAGCAGTGTGAGCTACATTAGCGTGTCTGTTGGATCGAACCACACTGGTCACTCGTGCACTTTTTTTTTTTTTTTGTCTTTGGGACACTGTTGATTGATTCCTGGCCACTAAAGAGCATGAACGCCTCACAGGTGCTTCAGTTTTGGAGACTGATCCAGTTGACTTATTTATCTGCTTTGAAAGCATCAACTTTGAGCAAAAATGCTTAAAATATGTCACAAACTATTCACTTCACCTGTCAGTGCTCGTAATGTATTATCTGATCTGTTCTTATTGGATTGTAAAGATTCTGATGAATTATTAATATTGTCATTGTTGAAAAATGTATGAAGGCTGAAATACTGACTAGATAAGAAAAAACATTAAGGATGCACATTTTATTGTGTGTGTGTGTGTGTGTGTGTGTGTGTGTGTGTGTGTGTGTGTGTGTGTGTGTGTGTGTGTGTGTGTGTGTGTGTGTGTGTGTGTGTGTGTGTGTGTGTGTGTGTGTGTGTGTGTGTGTGTGTGTGTGTGTGTGTGTGTGTGTGTGTGTGTGTGTGTGTGTGTGTGTGTGTGTGTGTGTGTGTGTGTGTGTGTGTGTGTGGTAAATAATAATTTTTTTTCCATCACCTAGATACCAGGCTCTGTACACCTATATGCCTCGCAACGACGACGAGCTGGAGCTGAGGGAGGGAGACATCGTTGACGTGATGGAGAAGTGTGACGATGGCTGGTTTGTTGGTAAGATTTATTTTTCACTGGGACGGATTTTTCAAAAATTAACCCACGTCTGCAAAAATGTACATTTTCCATCATATTGCATTCAATTTCATTAAAAGGGCAGTGTGCAGGTGTTCAGTTATGGAAAATGAACAAATGGCAACAACTCATGCAAGTCAATTAAAACTGTAATAGAAAAAGAAATTTAAATTGAAAGCCATAGCAACAAAGTTGTTTGAGGTATTGTGTTTACTGATGTAAACAATAGTCTTTTAGGCCCTGATTCAAAATAGCTGAGAGATTTAGCAGGAAGTTCATTCCACATTGTGAAAGCGTAGAAACTCAATGCCGCTTCCTATGAGAGTCGTTTCTTAACCATATGATGTTTGTGGTTTGAACCCTATTTTTATTTATTTCTATTTAATCAACTCAAACTGAGAATTTGTATCATTCAGAAACAAACTCCTCCTTAACGGCTTCCTGTCACTACGAGTAGGAATATCCTGTTCATCCGCTGTGACTTTTTAAGTAGCACGCAGGGCATGTTCTTAAAATAGTACCACAAAGATCTAAAATTGTCTTTAATTGTGTTGCAGTTCTTTATGAATCAACAACATTTTCATGTCAATGCAATTTCAATGACAAAACACTTCTATATCATAGTGTCTCTATTCTACATTATGTCAATAAATTCTGGCCTTTTATTCTTCAGGACAACTGGAACACATTCCTTTGTATAACTCTGTTACTCAATTTGAAAAAGGTTGAAATATACGTACACAATGGCCACAATGGGTTTTCTTCAACACTTTGAAAAGAGCAAGGGCACGGGGGGAAAGTTTAATTAAAGACTGCAACCTCTCTGGTACATATAGCCAGTCTGTGGTCGTAGGAGACCCAGCCCGGTAACACAGTGCATGCGGCTCGCTGACGTCAGTCCAGTTGTCGCCGGTTGGAACTGAGCTGTGAAAAAAAATCCAGGCGAATATCAGCAGCTCCACGTCAGCCTGGGGCTCCTCACACTGTTGGGCTATAACTTAGACAAAATTACCACCCGCAGATTAAGTGTCATTTCACCGCCACCCTTTGACCAATGCTGAACTCCAACAACCCCATTACGGCAAACTGAAACACTTTAAACATCTTCAAATCGTATTTAAGTTCCACATTTGGCTCCTTTCCAGAATCTCCTGTCCTGTAATAGTTACAGTTGCTGCAGCCAAGTTTCTGCCCGTGTTTCAAGCTCTGACGATCTCCTTTTATTTCTCTGTGTGTGCGTGTGCGTGTGTGTGTGTGTGAAGGGACCTCTCGAAGGAGCAAATTGTTTGGAACCTTTCCAGGAAACTACGTGAAGCAGCTATAATGATTCCAGGCTCCTCCCCCTCCTCCACATCGCTCTCTGACGCGTCCATCGCCTTTGGCACAGCAGCCACAGGACACCCACAGAAACCTGCCGCACATCGTTTGCGCGCGCGCGTGTGTGTGTGTGTATGTGTGTGAGTGTGTGGCTCGTCGGCTTCACACGGAATATTTAGCTCCAACTAGCCATTCTTTAATGGACGATTTCGGTGAAACGATATTGATTTTTAATCGTATCTTTTTACTCTTATTTTTTCTATCTTGGAAAATCCCAAATTTGTGCCCCCCCCCGTCACTGACCTTTATCTTTTGACTGCGATGGAAAGATGTTGTCGGACTTCAGTGACGTTTTCCTTTCTACTTTAAATATTTAAGAGCAATGAGATCACCAGAACCACTTTTCTTTTTTTTTTTCTGCCACTTTTCAAGTTTTATCGCACTACTTATGGAGTATTTCAGTGTTCAGTGACAAACATCCCCATAGAGTGCAGAATGTTGTAAACGCAGTATTGTGTGAGCAGGACTGTTGCGTGAGCTGCTTTGGGGGGACTCTGGCCAACTCATTGCCTCACTGTGCCAGGTATAACGACGTTGCTTCCCACAGTTCCATGTGGAAGAGACTGTGCATGTATCCATGTGAGGTGTTTCGCAAGGTTTTTGGACGAGCATCAAATCGGAACCGTTTCAAACATTGTGCCCGAGCACGTTCGGTATCACTGCTGTACTGGCCTTCTGAACCCGGTGTAAGATTAGAATACAATGATATTTTCAACTTGTTGAGTGATTTTCACATTAGGATTGATGCACTTTAACAAAACGTGAACACAGATTAGCTTTGTTTCGAGCTTCACCTCAGATTCTTACACACTACAAGTTACTCTTGGGGGCATCAGGGCTCATAGGCACATGTAGAAAGTGTTGCTGACATTCATATTTATTAGAGGACGGAGACTGATCACACCGTGCTGTACAATGATTTTAGTGAATATGGAGCACCATGTTGCTTTTTTCTTGTCTTTTTTTTTTTAAACATTTTACCAGCACCCAACCTACCTACGTTGAAGAGGTTTTGTTATGTTATTGTCATGTGTCATTGTCTGCATAGGTTCACAGAGGGACGAATGATGATTCAATAGGCTGTAATAAACTAAATGAATTGGAAATGTTTAGATACGTGAAGGAGAGTTTTGTGAAGAACTTCAGTCATGCAATGGAGTTAGAAGAAAATTTGAAAAAGAGATTTGGTCTCATTTCTAAAAAGAAAATAATAATAATAATCTGGTCTTCAGAGTGACTTGTGTATTCCTGTGTGGGATAATTATTGATTTCTATCTTGGCATGTCATATTCATCACACATGATCCATGTTTATCCGGCTTTTTATTTTTCTTTTCTTTTTTGTCATCTTGTGTTTCACCAAAAATAGACACTGGCGACACAACAGATGTTAAAGCACCTTAAAGTTATGTTCTCATTCATTGTCCTTCACTTCACTCCTGTCACTCACTGTTTCAGCTGGTGTGTGCGTGTGTATGTGTGTTTTTGTAAGTCTTTTGTATGACAGCTTTAAAATGGCCAACGTCCACTTGCTTACTTGCTTTATAAAGTCGGCTTTTTGTCACCCGCCATCACATTTGGTTTCCTTTCTTTCTTCATCGGTGGTGCTAATCTCCACAGTTCTGAAGGCTGTTATTGTAGCCGGGCTTATAGGCATATTTTTTTTTTCCCTCTTCTCACTTTGGCTCAAGTGATTAGTAGTGAGTCCGTGAGCTATTTAAACTGACGTTACTGTAGGTAAATATGAGTTGGTGACTGCTGCCTTACATCCAGCTCAATCATTTAATAGCCATGTATATGTAAACCTCTGTGATGCAAAAAATAAAAATTAAAAAGTATCGGTAATAAGTATTTTATGCATATGTAGTCTAGAAAACACCAAGAAAGTGTATGAAAGTGTGCAGAGGACATGATCACAGACTCTCCAGCGGGCCGCTCACCTGCCTTTGATACAACAGATTTGGAATGAAGATGTGAATTTGACTCCTGGTTTGTTTATACATGTAATGAAAATGTAAATCTTCTATGTTATTCATGGTAATATCAAACTTAATGCACACTCTTGGACCTAAGTATTTCTACAATATCTTAGCATTTGTTGGATGATTTTACGGGGCTGTATTGCTAATAAAAATCCAGCTGGTAGATGAAATACTTTTAATTATTTCTGTTTGTTGGGATTAACAGAGAAGACCTTTTTAAATATGTGATCAGACGATCACGTGTGTGTTTCCAGTTGCACGCGTCAACAGGTGGTGGTAACATGCAGGACAAGGAAGAAGTGTTTCAGCGACGTTTTAAAAGTTGAAAACTAACTCTTTTTATCATCCATCGGTATTTTGGGACATTTCTTAGCCGCTTCCCCACAATCTCAGTGTTTGGATGAAAGTCAGGAATGTATTGTTGAGAGGACTTTCAAACTTTACACCAGTAAAGAGAGTAGATTGTTCTTACAATGCAGTCCTACAAAGAAAAAAAAAAACAGAAACACGTTCTCAAATGTCGTACATACAGATGCGTGGCACCGTAAGAAGAAAATCTGAATTAGTTGTGCTGTTTTTATGACTAAACCCCACCGAAAGATAGTTTTCTCAGTCGCGTCTCTTCAATCAATCAGGAGTTTTCAAAGTTGTGGGAGGTTCTCGCAGTAAACTCATCCTATTTGTCTGATGGTGTTAGCTGCCGTTAAGATCAAAAAGGAATGAAGGCACAATTTGTTTAAGCAACTCGCATGCGGTCTGATAGGTCTTTATTTATAGTCTGCATCTGTTGTACTTATTTTGTACTGAAGCCTTTTTTTTGTGAACTCCTCATTCATGAAAATGGGTTGCAGTGTAGTCATTAATAGTTCTACTCTCCAGTAAATTTACAGGGGACAAAGTCATACTGGGAAAAATGCAACCTCTGACCCTCCCATCTTTTCCTTTTTTCGTCCCCTTAACGTTTTCTAGAAGCCCCCACACTTGGAAAAGCTCAGCATTAACGCATAAACATGATCAGCTTCAGTCATTTCCATCTTTTATACTGACTTCATCCACGCCCGGGTAACGATCACGTCTATGGATTAAAGGAGAAAGCTTGTGTACAAGGACTGCCGCAGGAAGAACATGCAAACTCCTCCTCCTTGATCTTTCATTCCAGTGCCACTCTGAGAACAGAACATGAACCAATACATGTTTGGTTAATCACATTTCACTTGAAGTCAAACTGGAGAGAGCTGCAAAGAAATATAAACTGCTGCAATTTAGAGTTTATCAGTATATTTAAAAAAAAAAAAAACGTTTTACCTTGAGTTACTTTGACACGTCAACAACGACAAACCTGATCCACACAGAAATACCTCACTAGTAAAATATGTTCAGGGCTCATTTCAGAGTGTATTTAGTGGTGTGTGTTCAGGTTACTTCTTTCAATTCTCATGATGATAATGAGGCCAAAATCAATGCTGACACTGAATAACGTGCCTTGGTCACTGTTTGTTGACACAGACCCGTAGAATACTTTATAAGCTCATTTGGTGTTTTTCAAAGCTTTGAAGCTCTGCAGACACGGAAGGCATGCATCCCCCGATCCAGCTGCAGGAGAGCTCTGTATGAAAATAAAAAAGGAGCAAGAGGAAGACTGAAAAAAATGAAACATGGCTAATTTTAAAGGAGAAAGAAAGCACTCCAAAATAAACAAACACAGATTATGGTTGATGCAAAGTCAAATCCAGAAGGAAGCTGGAAGCATATCGAGCCCTGCTGATCGATCAATAGTGGCTGGAATGCGCCTGTTGGACCTCGAGGCCCTCGGAGAGCAGCTTCGCCTCCAGACCAAATAAGGACAGAAGCAGCAAAGACCCGTCAACCAGAGCGAGAGGAGCCAGACTGTGAGCCGAGATGAGCGGCATTGCTCTTGACAAGTGGCTGCTTTACATCTTCAGCGTGTGGTTTTTTATTTTCGTGTAATCGGACGCCGCGAGGGGCAGACGGGATGCTTTGACTGACTGAACCAAAACACTGGCTGATCTTCAGACGACGAAGAAGAAGAAAGAGGAAAAGTGCTGCACAGTTTAAGGTGAGCAAATTCTGGTGGTACACACTGAGTCAGCTCCCAAAAGCTGACCAATTACCTCACTGATGGGGTGTGGTCTGCCCATTCCCCTCCCCCAGACATCCCCCCCTTCCCTCCCCTCTTCTGCTCCCCTCTGTTCAAAGTCTCCATCACTTTGATACTCCCCTGCTCTTTCAGTGTGATCCCAGCAGCGAGCGCTTTACTGCCAGTGCGGCTGTCCTAACAGCTGGGGGACTGAAGGGCCATGCCTGTTAATGTGGTGCTGGACGGGCCGGCCCCCTGGGGGTTTCGACTGAGTGGAGGAAAGGACTTCAACCAGCCCCTGACCATCTCCAGGGTGAGTGAGTGAGTGACACCATGTCTGTGTACACAAGAGGAAACCAACTTCCTCTCTCGCTCTTCTTTTAGTTTCCACTCATGTCACAGGATCTGATGGCAACTCCACTGCTTAGTTTAATGTTTGAGAGATTGTGTGTGTGTGTGTGTGTGTGTGTGTGTGTGTGTGTGTGTGTGTGTGCGTGTGCGTGTGCGTGTGTGTGTGTGCTCGCTTCAGGGTCAACATTGTGTTTCCAGGAGGGTTCATTCTGGAAGCATTCTGCTGTGGTATGAAGCACCTGTGCCGCAGTAAATGCAAGAGGCTTAGATACAAATAGCAGCTTCCATTGTGCCCTGACACACACTCACACACACACACACACACACACACACACACACACACACACACACACACACACACACACACACACACACACACACACACACACACACACACACACACGTTTCATTGAGTGGATTTCACATTGAAGACTTTTGCAGTGTGGAAAATATTCCTGAAATGCACATAATGCATATGATAGTAACCTGGTTGAAAGAAGAAGAAGAAAAGACCTGTGATCAAATGAAGACAATACAGTCTTTAGAGGCACACTTATACAATTCTCCACGTATTAGAGGACGTGTGCGCCGGCAGCTGAGTCCACACCATTGACTGGAGTGATGAGCACACTCTTGTGATATGTCTATTATAACACTGCAGCTGTTCAGGAGACAGTAAACTGCGGCTTCGGGCGGCTCGGCGACGAATTTAACTAAAAGCAAAGGCCGAGCACAGGGATTGAAAACAAAAGTGTTGGGAAAAACTGGAAAGAGGAACCAGCTTACCTCGACTTACAGTCCTGATTTAGCTCAAACACACATCATCTTGGCTTCAGACGAGCAGGCTGACTGATATCTGGCAGCTCGATGAAAAGTTTCAATATCACTTTAAGACTTTATGCTCAGCTAGGCTAACTAGCAGCTGGCGACAGAGTCACCGTCCTCCTGTCTTTAGCGAATCTGTATGAGGTTTTGGTCTCTTTTTTTTTTCATTCCTTTCCTCCGACCATTCCCAAGAAACTTCTTTGATCACAGAGCTGAAGAGGTTTTTCTACCCTCACCCAGTCTGGAGTGTCTCCATCAGTGTTTTGACTCATTCGAGTCCCCAGAGTCACCCGGGGTCAGATGAGAAGAGTTCAGTAATCCCGCTCTGCTGGGTTACACGCGTCTATATTTAGGAAAACACCTCAGGAACTACTGAGTAAAAAACATAGTTCGGTGCTGGACGCTCACAGCTGTCGTGTCGGAGGACACTTGGAGGTCCACTTGAGAGCGGTGATGAGAGAAGACTTGGATTGAAGCAATAGGAGGTGGAAAAGATGCAGTATGAACTGTAATATAAAGAAGAGATATCAAGTTAATATAAAGTAACAAAAAGTTCTTGCTTGCTCCCAAATGTTTATAAGACACACGAAGAGAGGACATGTTAATGGAATGAACCGACAAGTGGCATTGAAGCTTTAGTGAGTTCAGCGTCTCTCCACACTGCCATGTTTGGTCAGGAACATCCTCCTCCTCGACCTGCCGGCGCTCCCAGCTGCTTCGGAGTAAACACAAGTGATTATCATCTTCTTCTTCAGCAAGGCTGCGGCCTTAAAGGGGAACCCTGCAACCACTCCGACGACAAGGATAACTGTTTTACTTCGTTAGATGTTACACACAGTGTACTGGGAGGGATCGCAGGTCTACGGAACTCGCGTATCGTTTTTCAGCATACTGGACTAAACGCATCCGAAAAAAACCCACAAAATTCTAAATGCAGGTAATATAAAATCAGCAGAGCTGTCACTTCTTGCGCATTGAGTAAATAACTCCAAACACAAGCACACTGTCAATAAAGTTTACTGAGACTCAAAACATTCATGATGGTTTTGCATTTGATTTTACTTACATTACATCATTAATTTCTACCGAAACATAGAATTGAGAGAAACAAAGTTCCCTGTTTTAATAACAATTTGAAAAAAAAATCACACCAGAAAAAATTCTCACTGGTTGAGCATGTATGAACATTATGGGCTTTAAGTTCACGGTTATATTTTTGCATTAATTTAGGAGGCAGCTGACTCACTGTGAACAAACACTCCTCCCTTCCAGGACTTCAAATACTGTTGTTATAGCAAATAAACATTAAACTGAGTCACCCAACTTACTGGATCCGGCTTTAAAAAAAAAGCACCTTTCTACCTTGAGTCTAGTCTGTGATGCACCAAGAAAAAGCACACTGTTTAACATTAGTTCACTTAAAATAAGCCTACAGTGGAAGCAGTAGTTGTCACTGCTTCCTCTGTTCTGGTTTGAACTTGCAGGCCAGTGCTCCTGTGAGGAGAATGCATGTTCTCCCTGTGCCTGTGCACGATGATTATGTGTGTGTGGAACTGTTTTCGTCCCTATTTGAGATCCGTCCGTCTTCGACGAGATCCGGCGTATGAAACACAAGGCCCATAAGGCCCGGTCATCTCTCTCTCTCTCTCTCTCTCTCTCTCTCTGGGAGAGATGACCTTCCATAGTGTGAAAATACAAAAAAAAAGCAGCTGTGCGATATATCGATGGGCGCTTCACTGATCCCTTATAAAAATACAATCACGTGAGTTGATTAGAAGACGAAGCATAGCCAGCCGATCGCAGCAAGATGATGCTGTGAAAGCCAGTTAGCGTTTAGCCAGTATCAAATCCATGTGAGGGTGAGGTTCGGGAATCATACGGCCCGAGAAGCAACAGGCTTTTGCAAACAGTTATATTAGGTTTTCTTAAAAAGTGTATAGAATATTTTATTTTCTCACATTGTTGCTCCAACTCAATCGAGAACTGTAAAATTGAACTAAAGTGGGTTTGACACTCCTGGTCTCATTAAAATAGATGCAGACGGTAAGATGAAGGAAGAACAGCAGCCGTTGTGACCTTATCTTTGAAATAAAGAGCCTGGAGTTATGTTTGTTGTCTCTGATGGTGAAGGTCACGCTTTGCATATGACAACACGATCCGGTCTGACATCTTAAAGAACTTAAACAGTCGCAGTCGAATTAAGAAGTTTCTTGTTGAAGAAAACATTTAAATCCAGTTTTATCAATATACTCTTTTTAACTTTGAGATGTTATTTAGAGCTCCTCGGTTTAATCTCGCCAATGTTTACTTTCTCTCTGCCCTGTGGACAGTTACACCCTATCATGCAGTACAAGCCTCCTTAGTTTAAATAAAGTTCAAAAGTCAAACAAACATGCTCGTAAAGCAATCACAGTTTTGGTGATCTAAATCCTGAAAGAAGTGAGTCCAAAGGCCGATCTGCTGATGAGTAGAGCTTCAAAATACAACAGCTGTTACACGTCGGAAAACATCTCAGACCTGCCAGAGATATTTCCTTCTGCACTGTACTCCTTGATACTTTAAATACCTTTCTTTTTTTTTTTCTTTTTTTTTTTAACTACTCTCCATTAACTTTTGGATGAAGTTAAAATACAAATGGGAGGCATGTGTGGAACAGTCAGATAGAGAAGAAACGTGGACAATAGAAAGGAAAAAAAAAAAAAAACCCTGATTGTAACTGAAGCAAAGACTCGAGTTTGAAAACTGAAAAACATGCAATAAAAAGCAGAATCGTCGTGAGAGCAGTAAAAGGCAGAGACGGACAGCAGCCCCACTGTAAATTACTGCTCCGTCTTCGCCGGCGTGACGCATCCCCACGGCGCTTTCATCCTCTGTTATTTATAGGCACATGACCTCATTTATGTTTCAATGTAGCGTCTCCGTGCAGCTATGTCCAGTAATGCAATACGACCGCGCATAGGTCATTCATACCCTGCGTAGTGTGTGTGTGTGTGTGTGTGTGTGTGTGTGTGTGTGTGTGTGTGTGTGTGTGTGTGTGTGTGTGTGTGTGTGTGTCGGTTCGAAGCTTCCCTCCTCAGATACTCCCTGTGACCCCCGCTGGCAGCTCTTCATCATCCCGATCACTTCCTGGCCAACAGATGACTTATTCCATCTGGGTGCTGTCATTTAGTCGGAAGAGGAACATGTTTACTTTATCTCCATGACAAGAGGCTCAAACCAAGACATGCCAGCCGGGGCGGCCGCTGTCCGAGCGGCTACCTGTTCTGCAGGAAACTAAACGTCTCGGTCATGTTAGGTGTGACTAGTCTGAGATGAAGAGCCAGTGAGAGCAGGCCGAGACACTGTAGTTTCCACAAGCTAATATTTCTAATTATATTGACCTGAAAAGTTTAAGGAGGATTTATTTTTTCATTTGTTTGAATATAGAAAAACTGTGATTTATCCAAAGGTGTATTAAATCAGACGAGCGGTTCTCAAATGAAACTGAACAGGTGTGGACATCGGAGACATGTTTACTCCCATTATGACGATTATTTATTGATGATTGTTGCCGGCAACACTGTAAAAACTATAACGATGCACTTCTCTACCTCTCCAGCAGAATATGAAGAAACAACCTGTTCTTTTCTTCAAATGAAGGGAAGATGGTATTTAAGTCAAACATGCATTTCAGGCTAATTTATATTGAAATAGTATTTATAAATTCCCTCCATGTACCATGAGAGGATTTGCTGATACATGTAATTGTGTAAACAAATGGCACATCCACTTTTTTGTCCGTTTCTTCTTCTTAGTCAACATTTTCATCTTAACTAAAAAAAAAAAAAGTTTTTCTCTTAACATACAAGTCTTGAACAAACAAAGCACATCTTGAGTGTAACAAAAAGCTCATTTATTCTAATAAGTTAAAATAAGTGTTTCTCTACCAAAAGCCTGAGCAGGAGAATAAAGTAGAATTAATGTTAATGAGACAGAAAATAATAATTTTGGGGGTTCAGGAAGTTATTAAGATCTGACAGCTGTTCATATGTTTACTTTTATTGTGAAAGCACAACACATGTGTAAACTATTTGACTCTATGCTCAATATAGCTCCAGTTTAGGCTTGTGATTTATTCAGGCAGACTTCTGCCTTCCACAGTGTGGAACAAGGTAAACAATAATCTAGAAACTAAAAGTAATGTCCTTTTGAAGATTTTTACTTAACTTCGTGGTACTTTTTTTGGGGGGAATAATTTTAAGGCATTTAAAAGGAAGCCCAACAACCCTGGATAAGTAAACAAAATGTAACTGAACTTGTGATATTTAAAACAGAGAAATGTTCTTGTATTTCAGAAGTAGGAGCCTATTTATAATGTCTGTGCATGTCTGTGTGATTATGTGATACCTTGTTGGAACGGAAATGACCCTGCCGGATTAAACCATGTTTGAACGTGCCTGTAAACTTACCGAGGAAACACCGCGACACTTACAAAATTAATCCAATTAGTAAAACAAAACTAAAATAAACTGCACTTACTTCCCAGCAGCTCGACTGAGGCACACTGAGTTCAGCTTTTTCTGTCTCGTGACCATTTAGGTCTCAAACTTCCCATGACCCGCAGAGTTTATAGTAGTCAGCTGTAAATGAGAAGGAGGAGGCGCTTTTTTTTTTTTTTCTTTTGTGGCCAGAACTAAAAATAAATCTTGAATGTTGACCGACGTATTTTCCAGTGGACTGAATAAAAACTGCCCGTCCATCTTCTGCAACGCTCGTGCGACTTGAGTGCTGGAGGCAATCTCCCGGTGACGGATCACCGATCCATCGCGCCTATTTCCAGTTTCCAGTCGTCGATTAAACCTTCAACCCTGCGAGGAGGAATCCAGGATGCCCAAGAAAAACCAGTGCATGGAGAACATGCAGACACATGAACCCGCACCGTGGAATATCTTGACGAGAGCGCTGAAGCAGTGAAACATCCCTGTTAACACGTTGTTGTTGTTGTTGTTCTAAAATCATTATTACTCCAGTCTGGATTTGCTTCGCTTATGTTGTCCGTTCATCTCGTCCCTCGCAGATCACTCCTGGCAGTAAGGCCTCCGACGCCAACCTGTGTCCCGGTGACGTGATCGTGGCCATCGAGGGAGCCCCCGCTGGAAACATGCTGCACTCTGAAGCCCAGAACATGATAAAGGAGGCCACCTCTCGGCTCTGTCTGACTGTTGAAAGGTTAGAAACCCGGCAAAAGCACAGGATCAAACACTGAAGCAGTGAAATAGTGAAAAGGAGAGGGTTTTGTTTTCCCAGAGATTAAAAAGTGAGTTGTATCCAGAGAACATACTGTGTGACTTTGGATGTGCATATTGATTTATTCCTTTTTGGCTTGAGATCATGTAAATCAAAGCAAAGAGAGAAAGCTTCAGTGAAATTTTTTCCGATTTAAGAAGAATCTACACCCATGAATTCACATACATGACACACACATGAGACTTTTCCTGCTCAGCATTCCAGGAAGAAGGTCAACATGTAACCAAGGGCTAAACCTTGGCAGTTTATAGAGTGAGATTCAACTCGCAACCTCAAGAAAGAAGCAATTACCTGTCAGTCATGTTAAAGGTCATGACCTGAGCATGTCTGCTCTGACATTCCCAGGAATGAATCCAGAATGTGGTCACCCCGAGCTGTGGAGGACGGTAAAGCTCTCCCGTATAAGCTCAACCTGGAAGCAGAGCAGCAGGTACGGGAGATTGATGGTGGTTTTCTTGCCGGTGTTTTTTTTTTTTTTTTCCTCAACAGTGTCCTCTCTTCCTTTTCCTCCTTTCAGGAATACAAACCAATCGGCGCTGCTCACAACCGCAAAGCTCAGCCCTTTGTTGCAGCGGCGAGCATCGATGACAAGCGTCAGGTTGTCAGTAGTGCCTACAACACTCCGATTGGCCTCTACTCCTCAGGCAACATCCAGGACGCCATGGAGGGACAGATCCGGGGCCTTGTCCAGCAAAAGCCCTCCAGGTGATCAGCACAGCTAATGCATGGATGGATGGATGGATGGATGGATGGATGGATGGATGGATGGATGGATGGATGGATGGATGGATGGATGGATGGATGATTACAAAAGGGTTTTCCTGTCCATTGAAAAAATAATGTTTAATTGAAAACCAAACTTGTTTAGCTGAGTCAACTCACATCTTCCACTTTTCCTAATGCAATTATACAAATGGAAAACAAAAATAAATGTATTTCAACTCATATACACTGAAAAAAGAAGTATTTTTTTCAGAATATATACTCTGTACACTCTCTTATATATATATAGTCACACACAATCTGTCATGATGCAGAATCCTTAATGTTTGACTGTTGTACCTTCAATTATAATCTCAGTGAAAAAGTGTCTCTATATATATCTCTGTTTTGTGTAAATTAAACATAATAACAATATAAAATGAAATGTTTAAACATCTGATGGCCCAGAACTGCTATAGTTGTCTATAGTGTTTTTTTTATATAAAGTATTGTACCCTCGCTGAGTTTTCTTGTAAACAAACATACTTCAGTTTTCAGAAGACTGCTGTCGTTTTTTTGTTTGTTTGTTTTTTACCTTTTGTTGTTTTACCTACTCTCATCTACTCATCTCATCTGGTGAATGCTCCTGCCAGCCAGTCACAGATGTGGGCTACTGCAGTATATCAGTATTTCGGCCTTCAGTCTTTGAGCGTGGTCACGTGGCTTTAATCGCCTGATTCATGACGTGTCACTCTGCAAATCCATCAGTCCAGCGGACGGGAAATAATCTCTTTGCGGCTTAACTGCAACTTCTGTAGTGGGACTTAAATCATGTCAAACCGAAACTACTTCCTCGCTCTTCACTGATTTCAACAATCTCTGCAGTCCATTCATCACAACCAGCAGGCTGATGTTTGAATCACCACGTCTATAGTTATGAACTAGGTCACGTTATAATTAGCAGGCTGTAAATCAGTTGGATTAGCTCTTTAATCTGCGTAATTTCCTCTGTGTGTGTCTTATTCTCATGATCTCTTTTTTATATTTGTCTCTTCTTCTCCTTTTTAAGGCTCGTTGAGCTGAATAATCTCCGTCTGGCTCTTCTCACCTGATTTAACACTCACACCTTCAGGGCAAAGCAGCTTGAAATTGTCACAATAAGGCCTCGAACCTGCTGCAGCACCTTCAAAATAATCTGCATTTATATGTGTAAAAAATCTGTGTGTGTGTGTGTGTGTGTGTGTGTGTGTGTGTGTGTGTGTGTGTGTGTGTGTGTGTGTGTGTGTGTGTGTGTGTGTGTGTGTGTGTGTGTGTGTGTGTGTGTGTGTGTGTGTGTGTGTGTGTGTGTGTGTGTGTGTGTGTGTGTGTGTGTGTGTGTGTGTGTGTGTGTGCGCGTGTGTGCGTGTGTGCGTGTGTGCGTGTGTGTGCTGAGTTCAGTCCTCGGCCTTTGACCAACATTGAGGACTCGGATGTGTACCGGATGCTGCAGAGGGACCAGGACGACCCCACGGAGCCTCGGCAGTCTGGCTCCTTCAAAGCCCTGCAGGACTTTATTGACAGCGATGGTGAGCTCCTCCTTTGTTCCACAGCGACGCACGTCCTTTAAAAACACTTTAAAAGTATTTCACAGGCCAGAGTGGCGCTCTCTGGTGGAGTGTTGGTGCCCATTTACAAAAGCATCAGAGATGATTTCTGCTCCTTCATTTCACAGCGTGTAGTGAAATGATTTCTAATCCATACAGAAGATGGCTTCACTGATACGATGAAAGATCAGATCCAAAAGAAGAAAGTTAAGAAGAACAGGGATTTAAGCCTAATTTAAGGAGATAAGCATCCTGTTCAAAAAATTATGAATAAATAAATGAATGTGAACTTGTAAATTGGAGGCAAACTAGTCTTAGTTTTAATGTCATAACAAGTATGTGGACTTCTGTAACCGATGAAGAGTTTGATAACATCAGTGTGACGTGAGACGTTTTACTGGTGTTGGTTAGTTTTCATGCAGCAGCAGCAGCGAGTCAGTCCAGATGTTTTGGTGAGATTAGAATCAGCTTGCGAATGCAAGATCGGTGCTTTGAAAAGAAGACATTCCTCATTTTTTACAAGTACAAATTCACACATGCATATTTGCAACACGCAAATATACAAACGCTTTGAAACTGAAGTTTGTTGTATATTGTTTATATTTGTGAATTCTTTTCTAGATCTTACATTTGCGAAACCTTTTTTTTTGGTGTGTGAAAACACACATTTAAATATAAATTGCAGAACGTATTTGTGAATCCTTCTTCCTGAATTTAACTATTGTGTCCTGGTAGAGGTGAAATGTGCTTTTGAGCACAAATAAGTGTCATTTATAGCTGAAGAGGCCTTGTTCTGTGAGAGTTCCCACCTTCTATTACTTAACTCTCTCTCCGTCTCTCTCCCTCTCTCTCTCTCTCTCTCTCTCTCTCTCTCTCTCTCTCTCTCTCTCTCTCTCTCTCTCTCTCTCTCAGGCACTCGTCCCATTGTGACTCGGACGGTGAAAGCCCCGACAACCAAACCGAATCAGCCGACAGGAAACCTGCAGAAGCTGCCCGTCTGCGACAAGTGTGGGAATGGGATTGTGTGAGTGGAAATAGAGTAAACCATGTGGCATTCTCATTACAATCCTCCCAAACATAAAGATCACTGATAAACAATAGTCGCTGACTATTGCTGGACTATTGCCACTGTTGTATAAGTGTTTAAATGACATTGTACTCAAATCCTATAATCATGCGTGGCATTGTTCTTCAAGTTCAATATATTGTATATATGTAGACGCAGACGCATAAAAATCAAGAACACAATGATTAAACCACATTAATGCATGCAAGTATGCAGTATTTGATAATAGAACGTTTTAAAAGATCATTTAAAAAAAAAAAAAAAAGATTAAAAAAAATGCTTTACCTTTTGAAAAATTATTATTTGTGAGTGAATAAATAGTTTCTGTATATGAGTAACAATAAAAAAAATCCAAGTTTCTTTTAGTGCTTTTAGTTGACTCTCCTCACGGTCGATCATTTTTAGCTTTTATTTTAGTTTTTTTGACTCATCAATATCAGTGATTTTATCCATTTATACTTTCTCACGGCTTAACATCTCATTGTGCTTCAACTTTTCCCAGCTGGTTATATATCTTGAGTCCAGTTGGTTGTCTTCAGTGTATGGGGGCTCCCTGCACGGGCTGCTATAGATACCTTGAGGAAAAAGTGTGGATAGTCTGCTCATGAAGGAAGACTTGACCTGATATTTCAAATAAAAGCAATAATTGTGGTTCATTGCCCAGAGAAGACGGTGGGAGTTGATGAGACCATCAAAATCCAGATGTTTCATGCTCCATGTCTCTTTTTGCTCCTGTGTGCCACAGTGGGACGGTGGTGAAAGCCCGGGACAAGTACCGTCACCCCGGCTGCTTCGTGTGCTCCGACTGCGACGTCAACCTGAAACAGAAGGGCTACTTCTTCGTGGAGGGGCAGCTGTACTGCGAGACTCATGCTCGGGCCAGAATGAGACCGCCCGAGGGCCACGACCTCATCACCACGTTTCCCTCTGCATAAACACACACACACACACACACACACACACACACACACACACACACACACACACACACACACACACACACACACACGAACCTCCTATGTTTGTTGTTTTCATCAGCACTCTGTGCTCTGTGTGCAATAATATTTAAATCGGCTCTCTGAATTTATCAGCCTGATGTTTTGATCTGAAAAGACACAAAAGGAAGTTTTGTTGGTAAGAACTGAGTCTGGTTTTTGAAGAGACAAAATAAAAATAAAAAAATTTAATGAAAAAAAAGCCCCAAAACTTGTTGTAAGTTGATGTATTTCCAATAAAGACTTCCGTTCATGCTGTACCGGGCGTCTGTATGAGTGCAGACTCCGCGTGGGAAACAGAGAAAACAATTTGAATAAACTAAAGAAAACATGTCCCGTGTGTACTTTGAAGTATATCTGCAGATTCTTGTTCGGTGGGGTTTGTTTTTTTTCCACCTTGAAGATTTCTGCGTGTGCATGTACTGACTAATCGGGTCCACAACTTTCTTTTCATCCCTCTTTCTTTCACCTGGAAAATTAAGTCTCCTCAATTTAACTATAACTTTGTGTCTCAGATAAATAAAGGTAATAGTCTTGAGGTAGATAATATTGTCATTGAAGTGTTTGGATTCCATATACTTGCATTGCAAATCATATTTTTTTCCCTTGAATCCCCCCACATTGCCTCTAAAAATAACTGTGTACCTCATCTCAGATCTTCACGTTTTTCAGGTCTATTGTAGGTCCTAGAAAGCCCCTTATTAAGGTAATAATAATAATAATCATAATAAGAATATGGCAACAATCCGCCTCTACACTATCACTTTACATGAGGCTGCATGAGAGAGTGAGGTACACGACTAGTTTTGTGATGTAGAACTGTCGTCATGGCATGAAAGCATTGAGCTCAGTGGAGTCAGACAAGCACCTGTTGCTGAGTTTGGAGCGTGACCGTCCCTGTCGCCTATTGTGCCGTTGAGACAGCAGAGGGCGCTGTTGCACCACAAACATCAACCGTGTGGTCGGGACGCAGTGCGTGTTCAATTTACTCTGATGACCACTGCAAGATTCAGAACCGCACTACATACACAAAATAACTTTACCATCAACACGTAGGAGATTTATGTTGGATATAAAAACATTACGAAATCCAAACATAATCGACAAAACAACTGATAAAATGCACTGCAATGCATCATTTTAGACATGAGAGATAATAAATAGATAATGTTGAAAATCAGCCACTCAGTCAACGCAATTTTTATTTCAAACTGTACTTATCACCCAGAACTAAGCTTCGAAGCTACAGTCCCTCCATTCATCTTCTGTGATTTATCTCCACCACTCACACTTTCGCTCCTTTTCAGAAAATTCCAACAAATAATTCCAACAAACAAACGCTACGGTTCAGACATTAAAACTGAGACTTCACATATTACACTTCGAGGCCATGTATGCCTTTTCTCGTGGCAAACCATATTGATAAACCATTTGTCAGACATCTGTTTCATATTTACACTTAATATATTTAACACCTGGAAAAAAATATATCAATGTAAGTTACTAAAACAGGAAGTGACAGGATTTATGAGAATATGGCAACAGATTATCAGGTTTAATTGTACAGTATGTCTCTTATTCCAATTAAGATGGATGTATATGATCATTTCTACCTTGTATAAATCCAGCAAGTAAATTATAATAATTTCACCGACCATAGTCCTACCATTATCTGTAAAATCAATAATTCATTGGACTGCAAAGTATGGGGACGGGGATCTCAAGCCCGCGAGCTGCCATGTCTGTATAAACTCATTGTACTTTAATTCCATGTGGGCTGAAAAAGGCAATCTATTTTTTTCCACCTGTTATAATCCGAATTATGACATCTGAGGCTAGTAGATTACAAGTGAACCTTTTCACGTTGGCGTAGCGGTGAGCATGTTTGCATGTTCTCCCTGTGTGTGTGTGTGTGTGTTCCCCCCACAGTCCCAAAAACATGCACGGGGGTCCCTGAGCAAGACCCTCAGCCCCCCCAGCTCTCCTGGACACACTTGAAAAAGAGATTATTAATCTCAATGTGGCTCTCCTGGCTAAATTTAAAAAAAAATTAAAAAATTCAGACCTCACTGCAGTCATCAAATATTGTTTTTTATTATAAAATGAAGGCCATTTATCTTAGTTTAATTTAGTATTATCAAGCAACAATGCAATTCTCCAAGCTTTTGGGTGATTACAGTTTCTTAATAAAAAAAAAAAGAAGATAAAAGCCTCTTGCAGAAGTTCATGATTAAATAGCATCAGACCATTTATTGCTCTTTTTTTTTTTTTTTATTCACAGATGCTCGCCAGTGAATTCTCTGTTGGCGAATTCACCTGCTATTGGGAAGTGGTAACGTTCCAATTTATCAATGTGAAAATTACACCCGACTCCTGTCACACTTACGAACAGGATGTCCACAGTAATTCCCACATTGAATAAATGTTAGTTTATTTTTTTATGAGTGCAGCTCTCTGCTCTCTGTACGTTGCTATAGTTTATATCTGTTACGCTGTGTTTTGCATGACAGCCGAGCTTTAAAGTGTTTGGAATATCTTAACAATCATTAATTCACTCAGCCAGATCAAACTACCATGTACACCCCCCCGTCTGAGCCGCAACTACCTGATGCAACTTCAGTTGATTTTTTAATTTTTTGGACAACTCAACATGCGTCACAGCAACGCTACGGTATGTCAACATCATGAAGAAATTAAGAGAGACAATCAAAGATAAATACTTCTCGGTAGTTTTAAGTGGAGTTATGAGAAATCGGGAGTTTGGGGGGTTTGCATGTGCTCCCTGAGCGTGTGTGACTTTTCCTCAGGTGTGGATGTGATGGACCTGATTTTGCTTTGGATCAAGAAGTGATAACATTCATCATGTTGCCCACTAATTCTCAGTACCTCCCACTGCTCATGATCACAATGTCTGTCACTTTTCAGCAGATTTCCGTGGCAATTTTCTATTCTTTTTTTTCAACGTCATGTGAACACTCACAACTTCAAAATGGTGAATTTCCCACGGGAATAACCTCCATGCTGAAGTTTCCACGTGTCCTCACGTGCGTAATTGATATTGCCAAACCTTTTCCACATTGCTCTTCCCTCATTAGTGTCAGACATGGTACCAGAAAGCCACTTAACTAAACTGTGGTGGCCACAGATCCATCATTGTCAGACGACATCTGTCAAGTTCCGTGAGCCTTTTGCGTGATGAATACGCTGTCACACTCCCTACCAGCTCAATTATTACACACAGACGCACAACTGACAAAATCAATACTCGCCACACAAATATACCACCAATCAAATATTAATACATATGGATGGAAAGACATGAAATGGGGGGGGGGGGTTAAGTGCTTTCTTGTATTGAAGCCAGCAGAACGGAGCAGGGGCGAAATGTAGTTAGTGCAGAGCTATTGTTGGATGTACCTAATTAGTCTGCATCCTCATCCTGGGGGCATACGCTGCCACTGCAGCAGCAGTAGCAGCAGTTCAATAGCGTCAGTCAGTTTAAGAAACCATTATTGATTACAGCACGGACGGCTTACTAAAAATGGAGACCTGCAGCTAATGTTGCAATCCCTTGTCTCCTCACGTACACACAAAGCAAATCAGTGAGGTCGTGGTCAACAGGAAGGGCTCTACAACATCCGAGCACCGGTGTAATCACTGTAAAAGCAAACGGTCATGATTACAGTGTTCGTCGAAAACAAAGAGAAACTAGGAAGGGAAGGTGGGGAGAGAAAGTTGTCTGCTTCCAGCTGATTTTATTTTCCCCGCCGTGAACTGGTAATGTTCAGAACAACGGCCTGACCTACTGAGGTTTGACTTGACTGTAATGCTTTAGGAAATCAGTGAGCAGAGATCTGGGAAGGCTCCAAGCAAAACGTTTGAAGCCCAGACAACAAAGCAAACCGTTATGTTTAATTATATTGTTTCACTGTGGAATGATATGATGAAGTGGTCAATCATAAAAAAACGTTTAAGGCAGGGCGGTCAAACATATTTTTAGTTGAGGGACCACATACAGGCTGATGTCGTCTTCAGTGGGGCTGGATCTGTAAAATAATAACCTTTAGATTTCAACTTTAAACTTTTTCTTTGTTGTAGCGCAGAACATAAGTGATGGAAATGTCTATATGTTTGCATAGAGACATGTAGTGCTGCTCTACTACATGCGCAGTAGAGCAGCACTACATGTTGCTACTGATTCTAAAATGCGAGTTGATTTAAAGAAAAAAGTGATTTCACATTATGGAACACAAAGAAATAACTTACAACTGATAAATATACATATACAGTCGACACGGTATCAAGTTACACAGGTTTTCTTAATACTAAAAAACCTTGACATTGTTTGTCTTTTTCCTCGTCATAATAGTAAATAAAAGGTCTGGACTGAGGCTCATGTTTGTTGGTTAAGAACTTGTAACGCGCAAACTGACATGAAATGATAAAAATAGAGATGAATTGTTATTGTCTTGTATGAATCAATGAAAACAACACCTACTGGGTATTACATTCAGTAGCATGTCAATAAGAATACATTGAAATTAACCTATCAATTATTAAAGCCGCATATTTAAACTTTTCCGTCGCGGCTAGTCTCACGGATCACCCAAGGTCAATCCGGTATTGGTTTTTCTAACCAAGTTTCTCTGGATTCCTGAAATGTTGTGACGATGTAATTTCATGCGGGAAATGAAATGTTGACATTTCAGTTTATTCAATCCCTTCAAGCCTTAACTGAACCATGTGGCTCCTCGTTTTTGCTCCTACGTGACAATGAGTCTCTAAAATGCTGGTTTTAAGTGTTTTCTTCAGTGTTTTTTTGTCCCCAATTTATTTTTTATTTTTTTTAAATATGTCACATTCATTAAACTGAAAGCAAGCATTTTGTTTTGATGAAATGTGGGTTTTATTTGGTTTAATACATAAGCGATCTCGCGTTTTATTTGGATATGTTTTTTGTTTTTTTTATTAAAACTTGCACTCCCTGTTGTGATTACCACAAATATTGAAGTATGCCAATTCAATATGGCTACTTTGGAATAGTTTAGTCTTGAATACCAGCCTTGTTCCAATTACAGAAGCTCCCACTCCAAAGATATTGAGGCCCTGACAGTTATGAACGAGGTTTATACAAAGCCTGTACATTCCCAGGAGTCATGGCCGCTGAATCTCTGCACTCCTCAAGAATATCCTTCATATCAACTTGTATTGTAGGAATGTGTATAAACACACTCACCTTTGTGTTTTTCATGAGGATTGGGATGTTGAGATTCGGTTTCTATCCTTCTTAACTTCCAATAGGCTGTTGACACTTTCTATAGGGTTGACATCACAAGCACTGCGGCTGGAGGTCAATTTACACCCTACAGGTGGAAATCAGTGAACTTCATCATCATCCACATTTAACATGTTCACGAAGGACATGGGCTAAAAAACAAGACGCGACGGCTCTTTGAATTTTAAAAGTTAATCATTTGAATGGGTTTGGAATTATTATTATTATCATGACAATAGGAAAAGTGAAAGGGAAGGTTTACATGCTTTGATATTTGGTTTGGAGACAGTCGGACCGCCTGAAAGACTGGAGGCTGAGCTGGAAGTGGCAGAGAAGAAGAGATTTCCTCTGGGAGTGTGAAGCCGATGGACAGGATTTAAAATGAACGGATCAGAGGAGAAGCTAAGATTGAACACTTTGGGCGAAAAGCTAAAGGCCGAGAAGTCGTCGTGAAGGAGGGCGGCTGGAGTGACGGCAGAGGAGGCAGGGTCCCGGCTAAGACAGACACAGACCCCCTGTTGCATATGAATCAGTTTGCTTGATTTGCTTGAAGCGCTGGCATTTATCATTTTCACCGCACAATATTCAGGCCACACAGAGTAGTTAGAATAGACCTCTTTTTCCAAATTGGTTTGGTGCAGCATGTTCTATAGAACTTCCAACCTGAATGAAAAGGTGTCTTTAAGACTGACTTCTGGAGCAGCAGGTCATCGTTTGTAATTATGCAGGTGGATGATTTCATTATATTCTCTCTCCACACAGTAGATTTTTGTGGCTTCAGTAAAGAAGAGAGAGTTGCGAAAAAAAAAGAAACTCCTGTCAAATGTGGAGGTACGGGAAATAATTGACTCCTGAAATGAAGGGAGACGGCAAGGTCAAACAGCTCGGTGCTCTTTCTACGATTCATGGCTAACGAATATGATATGCTCAAAGTATGGGGGGGGGGGGGGGGGGGGGGGGGGGGCGCTGTTCGCTGTTTCCTTCCTGTGTTTTTTAGCCACGCACATTTACTGTATGGCTGTGGCTGTGTAACCACACACAAAATTACAGATCGTTACTGTCAAATTTAAACTTGAACCCGAACCTGTTTAACAACCGCTGTGTTCAACAATAATCAAATCATCCCTTTAATTTCTCCTCGTTTTCAAACTGAAACGCAGCGTTCTCTTCTGCAACAGCAGGTTCAAGGCGGGCACACAGTTCCTATGAAGGTCAACAGGTTAATTAATGACAGAAATTGGAGTTGAATTATAGCCACATCAAGGGGGAAAAAATAAATCAGTTTATCTCAATTTAATAATGCCACTTCACACAAAGACTTTTCATCAACATGTATTTTACTGAGCAGGAACTGGTGGGAGAATCATATCTTCCATAATCGGCAGGGTCAAAAGATTTCAAAAGCAATAATAGGAGAACAGAGAGAAACATTTCAATGAAAAGCAATTTGACTGGTGACATACTACTGCTATTTACAAGTATGCTCAGAAGTGGGTCTGCTGTGTATTAATCATTTTTACATGATGAGAGGCAAAGATGGAAGAGATTAAATAACGCCAAACTAAATTTTGGCTACTACTAGATTCAGCTATTTATTCATAAAGAAATAATATTATTCCAGGTCTACGAGATGATTCAGTGTTACCCAAGTTCAAGTTTCCAATCATTTAACATGAAAATTAGTTGCCTGAACATTAATAACACTCCAACTGCAGCAACAATTAATACGGTTTGACTCAAAACCACAAAAGCTGTGAATAACTACTCCTTTGATTTATTGTTTTCTGAATGAAATCTTAATGGTGTAGCTTCTTATGAGCCCTTTCTTTAACGTTCAAACAGATGCATTTTTTTCAGTGTCTCGCTTGAACAATCACGATGCCCTCAGAAGACGATAAACACACTCCACATTACAGGACGAACTGTGAGTAAACCATCTCTGCGTGTGCATTAAGAGGTGCGTTAACACAATCTCACATGGCCAGGACTAAAATTATACAACAGCGTTTCAGCTCAGCTTCATTTTGTCTTCACACTGGGAATTCGTAGCACTTAAAGCAAATAAACAGACTTTCTAAATCTTCTTTAACAACAACAAGCCTGGGGGTCATTAGTTGTGCTATTTGAAACGTCTGAAAACTCAAAATTGTTTACAAAATGTGTAACAGGATTTTTCAAAAAAAGCCAGAAATTGTGATGTGATGCCTGTGATCCTATCCATGGTCCGTTTTCATACCTTTCGTCCGCACTGTGTTCACATTTCAATAAAACTGCATTTCAGTTTGTACTGAAGTCTGTTTCAGTCCACTGGTTTTGGTGCGAGTCAGTGTCTGTGTGACAGCAGCTTTCACAATCATATAACCCAAACTGAAAACGGTCAAAAATGTGAATGAGGTGTTAGACGTTGGTTAATTTGCAGTCCGTACATGGCCTGTCTTCTTCTTTTTGAGTGTCTCTACCCTCTGAGCTCCTCGACACGCCACTGAAAGGCCAGTGACACTTGCACACCGACAGAAACGCTGTCCTGTAGTTTTTGTTCATCCACCCGTACAGAATGGGATTGACGAAAGTGGAGCACATGGCCACGATGTGGAACAGAGTGAAAAGCAGCTTGAAGTCCTTCATGGAAGGCATAGAGCTGTCGATGTCGGCGGCCAGCTGGAAGGCGTGGAAAGGCAGCCAGCTGACGGCAAACACCACCACCACGGTCAGCAGCATCTTGGTGGTCTTCTTCCTGCGCTGGTGACGGTCGTTTCGGCTGTACGCCGCGTGAGTCTTGAGCTTTTTCCAGATGCGGATATAGGCGACGGAGTTGACGGTCAGGGGCAGCACGTACTGAAGCAGGAGCATCGACATGCTGTAGATGCTGCCGTTCATGGTGCTGCCGGGCCACTTCTCCGCACACACCTGGATGGACTCGTCCGGAGAGAGGTCAAACGAGCCGTACTCCCTGAAAATGGCGAGGGGAAGGGCCAACAAGGAGCTGACGGCCCACGTGATGGCGATGACCAGCGCGCACATGTCTTTGGACATCTTGGTCTCCATGTGGTAGACGATGCTGCGGTGTCGGTCCAGGGCAATGACATTGAGAGTGATGGTGGACACGTGCACGGCCATGCCCTGAGCGCAGGGCAGCAAGTAACACAACACCTGCCCAAACATCCACTCACCGTACAGCGTGTAGACCAGAGTAAAAGGCAAACACAGCATGTTCACCAGCAAGTCGGCAACGGCCAAGTTCACTATAAAGAAATTGGTGACGGTTTGTAGATTTTTAAACTTGTACACCACGTATATCACCAATGAATTCCCAATGACCCCAAACAAGATGATCATGCTGTAAGCGAGGATGAGAATAACTTGAACTCCGACCAGCTTCGTGCTGTCCTCCAGCTTCAGGAAGCTCTCATCGTTTAGTGTTCCTGCTGACGAGCAGCAGTTGGAGGATTTGACTTTAAGTTGAGGATTTTCCACTGGAGTCATGTTGAGTTGATGCTCGGTATCCATTGTTAACAGTCCCCATAAGTCAGTCTGCAAAGAACAAAGGAGGGAAGCTTGAGGAATGCCCATTGCGACACATTATTAAACATTATTTTTTATCTATATTAAGCTAATAGATTTAAATATGTAAAAATATATCCTGTCAGAAAAGGATTCTCTAAATTATATTGTTGAGTTAAGGTGTGCAGGTGTAGCTTAAGCTGTGAAGGTTAGAAGAAATTCATGACGAAACATCATTCAGATATGTTATAATCTATAGATAAATCAGCTATTTAGTATAACTAACAAGTGTGAAATTGATTCAAGCATTAATGTTTGATATTTTTAATTGAATGTTAGTCATGAATGGTGTGAGTGGTGATTTTACATCCACTCTTGGGTGGGAGATTCAATTTCCCTTTTTTTTTTTTCTTCATGTCTCCAAAAGGTGCAATACAAATCAACAAACTGGAACAATATGTTCACATTTGACAGCAATAAACTTCAAGAACGTATAATAAAAACAAACTAAATGTGGTTCTATTGAGGTAAGAGGACAGGTTCTCCTGAGCGGGTGGATTTCAAAAATGCTTCTTTTGTAGGAGAAAAAAAAATGCATAAATGTCAAGATGAATACATTACTGGTCCAGCAAAACAAATATATTAAATATATCAGCATTTCAAAAAATACCTTAAAGACAGAAAATTGATGTTCAGAAGATTTAAAATGTCTAATTACAAGAGCAACATTTTGAAGTGTATAGTGCACAATTAGATAACAAGTATGTGCAGAGACACTTATCAAATGAGCATTATACAATGAACTGACTGCAGGCAGGATAGACTGTCTGCACCTCGGAGCATCCTAGAATCTTCTGTGTGGAAATGCTGTGATTCAGTTTGGAAATCATCCTCTTTTAGCCAATTGTTCCAGTCTGAGCATCCCTGTAGTTTTTTTTTTTAATACGTTTTCCCTCAATTTAAATGAAACTTTAATGGAACTCCACGAAACAAGACATGCCCATCATGTCCTGGAGGTTACACTTACCTCAGTGCCAAAAGTCCATTTGTATTTTATTTTTAAAAAATGTTTACATTCCTCTCACGTTGCAGAAAAGTTTGTGAATGCTTCTTCTCTTTCAAAGGGTATCTAGCGAAACGAATTAAAAACGGTCTTAATTACCTTGCAAAGAAAAAAAGGATAAACTCCTCTTCTCAGAAGGAAGAAAAGGCGCGCGTAACGGGAGAAGCGCAACAGGGACCCGCGCGCACAGCGTCCGTTTTTCACCGCCGGCGCTTCGACTGCAGCGCTGCGGGTGGAGAGAAAGAGAGGAAACGCGTCTCCCACTGACACGCATCCTTATAGACGTACATCCCGCCTTTGTGTCTTATAGCGGCTCCATCAATGCACCTCGCCTCTGGACTGAGTCGAAAATGTGCGTCATGAGCGATGTAAGTGGAGGAGGTTTTATTGTCCATCCTCGGTGAAAGACTCTTCTTGGGGGCTGAGGACTTTTTTTTAGGAAAATAATAAAATGCTTTGACAATACTAAAATCAATGCAAGTTGTAATTTGATAGCGAGAAACTGCAGACCAGCCCATGAAGGAAAATGTCATTTGGAGCTAAAGCAGGGGTTCAGCATTTATACATACACAGAGAAATACACGGCTCAATAGAACAGAAGAGAAAAGAATAGACATACTTTCATTATTAATGAAAATTGATTACAGCGTTGCGTCATACAGTAATAGTAATCTACAGTTAAAAGAAATCAAAGCACACAATCTCTCAATCAGATGAACAAAAAAAACAAAACAAAAAACCACATACTCAACTATTCATCAACTTAACCTGTGAGATGAGTTCAAAGTGGTTTGCATGTAGAAAATATCTAGATCTATATTACCTCTCTTCTATACACGATGATGAGCACAGTGAGATGAAGTGATGAATGTTAATTTAATGGAATCTTTTAGATGTTTGAACCAAGAGTGAACCTTCCAAGTCAATGTTGAGAGACAGTTAGTAGGAAAGAAGTACATGTGTTGGGATTGAACAAATTATATATTAGAGGTAATAGGATCCAGATCCTCATTTCTACATTTCACACACCTCTTATCATTAACATGAAATCATAATTGCCTGAGCCATAACTTGGCCAAACAGTAGTATGTGCCTGACTCCTGTCGGTGACTTAAACCTGAGTTGTAAACATTTGACCTATGAGCCGAAACCAGAGCAGATCCGTCCCAGGGGATGATCCAGACTGCAAAGTGTAAGTGTAAGAAGTAACTGATGTTTGTGGTTTGATTACACAGGAAAACCGTTTCTTAGGATGAGTACCGGTCATGAAAGCAAGCTCTTTTTGCAGTAGCATACTGTGAGGGGAGTAATTCATAAAAATCAGTTGCAGAAGTAGTGTGGCTTGAAAAGCAGCATACATACTTCTGGTAACATTAGTCCAACCCAGTCACAGAGGATTTCTGATCTTTCTGCAGATTTGGACAGCCAAAAAAACAAAGTGGTGTTGTGTTTATTGCATTTTCTTTTTAACCTGCGACATAATTGAGACAGCATATGCTGCAAATAAGCTAAATGTTTGGGTTTAATTATTTATTTATTTATTTATTTATTTATTTATTTATTTATTTATTTATTTATTTATTTATTTATTTATTTATTTATTTAGTTTTATTTTATTTTATTTTATTTGTTATTTTTCAATTTTAATTAAATTTTATTTTATTTTGTTTGTGGTTGTGGTGCCTTAGAAATTATTCTGCATGTCATTTTAGCTCAAACTTTGTTTCTGCTGAACTAAAATGAGAATAACACTTTGAACAGAGGCAGTTATGCCATGAGGTTAATGGTTTTCAGTTTCACCACCCAGCAGCAGCTCACCTGAACTCTTTTCTCATTGCATTGCTCAGTTAATGAAATCAAAGAACACAGAGGAATATAACCAGATGCAAAGAGGTTAGAAAATCCTCACATAAAATCCTTTGAACTGGAGCTTTCTTTTACTCCACCTCTATCTAATTCTGAAAAATCTCCCTTTGTTATGTAATCCCATTCTGGATTATGACAATGAGTGTCTACATTTGTACTATGGAGCTGCTCCTTGTCAAAACATTAGGCCTGTAATAATTTGATTACCACTGTTATAAACCAAGACACCGTGCTGCTTTTACAAATTGAGTTACTGTCAAACAGCCGACGCCCACTTTGCTCACAGTGCAACAGATGGTGAAGTAAAGAGAAAGACCAGGAAACCCTGAACCAGCAGCCATGTGGAGGATTCCCACATCAGTGCTTGGAGGCCAAGCAAAGAGTAAATGTTGACCGTATTTTGATATACGGGAAAGAAAATGTATTCCTGTTTACATTAAAGAAACATAATACTATGCAGGTTACAGGAGCAGGGAATCATGAAGGGGAACGAGATTAAATTAATATAATTTATGAAGGGAAAGTAAACAAAGGGAGAGTTTGCTGATGTGATTGTTCCCACTGGAGTCATTTACTCTGAGACAATAACATCTAACTTCTTCCATTTTTAGAAATGCTGTTGTTGGGTGGGGTGGGGGGTGGGGGGGCTTGAATGTAAGTAAATACATAGCATGACCAAAACAAATGTGTTTAAGTGATTAGTTTCCTGTATGCGAAAACATACTCTCAATTAGATATGATTTTCAAACAAGGTTTTTATTTACCTGCAAACAGATGATCCGACACATGGAGAGCAGCATGTCTGTCTTCATGTCTTGTCATTTGCACTTAACAATTATTTCATTTTGGCGAAACAGCTGCTGGAAATGAATTTTATCTGAGATTTCAGCAACTTTCACATTCATGTTATTGTAACTAATAGCATGTTCATTACCTTGATGCATCTTTTTTAAGTAATTAAAGAGATATTACAACTTATAAAATAGGATACAATGTACAGAAGCAAGAGAAAGGACGTAAACACCCATATAGGATCATTGAACCAAATTAAAGTTGCAAGTGTATGCCAACACGATGTGTTGAATCCTTATATCGCTACGTTCAATTGATCTGTCCTGATTTTGCTCTCTATTTTAGTCTCTGCAATTGTTAGAAGAAAAAAAAACGTGCATTGGGGGAGTTCTTCTGCCATCTTTTCCAATATAACTTCAACTTCCAATATGTGGGAGTTAAGGATTACTCTGTGTTTTTGATATGTGAAAGGTCTTTTTATAAATGTGAAATACAGTGGTGAATCTCTGATAGATGGGTACAAAGCTTAAATCTTTTAATTCTGCATATATTATAAACAGACTTTGAGTTCTGGTTATGTGGAGTATGCCATCGCCTGTTAAAGGTGACCGTATAGGAGTGACAGCCTTAGTGTGGTAGTACAAAGGTTTTTAAACTGTGTGTTAGCACTGTGATGAACCGGCACCATGTCCGGCTGAGGTGGATAAAACACGTAATAGAAAACCGATTTTTTTTCCGAATCACAGGATAACTTTTTTTATATATACTTAAAAAAAAAAAAAATGTATTAGGAGGTAGGGCAGAGTAATACAACATCACTTTGAAGTTAAAAAAATGAATAATAATAATAATAATAATAATAATAATAATAATAATAATAATAATAATAATAATAATAATAATAATAATAATAATAATAATCAGCACAGGAAATGAATTGATAATCCCCCCAAAAACATGGGGGGATGTGTAGTCCTATAAATCAGGAGTTAGTGACTGGAGAAAGTTGAAGAATGTTAACAATTAGTCCTACTTGGCATCAGACTTATCAGAGTGACCTTTCACTGAGCATCTGATCTTCTCTAGCTTTAGAAAACACATGGTGTCTTACAGCCACTGGGTTTGAGATGGAGCACGAGTTCATTTCCAGTGAAGAAGAAGACGAGAGCTTCTTGACAAGTAGCAAAGTGAAGGCGAGAAAATCCAATTACTTGCAGGCCGGAAAACATTTCAATGAGTTCCCAGACTTTTCTTTGTTACTTTGGTCAAATTTATCCTTCTGCTAAAAAAACCCCAATCTGAGCAGTTTTTGTCTTGTCAACACTGGTTTCTGAAAATCACCAGAGAAATAGCGACTGATGGCAAAGTGTTCCAATTAAATGTAATCAAATTAGAATAAAACTAAAAGTCCTAATTACGTGATTATTGCGTCACATAATTTTCACCAGAAAGATAGACAAGTGTTAAACATAATTGAACCGTGATTAAATTGATTTCTTTTTTGCTTCCTGAACTCATCATGCAGCCAATTTTTTTTAATGAACCCAACAACCTTCAGAGTCGAGGACTGAATGGAATGTATCGTGTGTGTGTGTGTGTGTGTGTGTGTGTGTGTGTGTGTGTGTGTGTGTGTGTGTGTGTGTGTGTGTGTGTGTGTGTGTGTGTGTGTGTGTGTGTGTGTGTGTGTGTGTGTGTGTGTTTTGTTTTGTTTTTCCTTTCCTGGATTAAGTCCAAAGAAGCCGACGGCACATTTACCATTCTGAAGGGCACAAGACATTAAAATGCTAAACCTTCACGACTGTAGTGCCACGGCTGCTTATATTGACCCATTTAAAGAAATTTACGAACTTAATTTCATTTGTTCCTCGCTGCAAAAACCCAACAGGTTATTCAGGCCAAATGTTAGGACTGTATGTAGTTAAACTTAATTTTAGTGCCCATCAAGCAATCATTAAGGCCATCTCTATTTAAGTGAGGGTCACTGTGGACTGGAGCCAGACAGAGAGACATCTACACACACACACATTCACACCTGTACAGGCAATTTAGATTTAGGTTAACCTGATACACTGGGAGGTAGCCTGGAGAAAACCCACACAGGACGAATAATGAGAGGCCCAGAGGCTGTAAGTGAACCCAAGACGTCGCCACACTGTGGCAAGAGAACTAACCAAATACAAAATGGAGGTTGGATTCACTGACCTATATTTTCGCTTTGGTTCTGTCACTTTACGTCATGTGAGTTGGTCGAAATTCAAAAACTTCTAATATCATTGACGTCATTCCTTTCGTGAACAGTCTATTTAAAGACACGGTTCTTTTGTCCAGACGGCGATGGAAAGGGGACCCGACAGGAAATGAAAGGAATGAGATCAAGGGTGCCACGCATCAAATGTTCAAATCCGCACAGAAACTGTATAAATACATTGCTGTTTGTAATCTTTCAATCAGCTCGCAGGTTTACGTTTGTTTCGGTGGCGGGCGGCGAGATGAAAGGAATCCTCTATTCACATGGCGAAGCAGGTCTGACCCCTCTGGATGTGTTTACTCCAGTCGAAATCTGTACATTGAGAGAGTCCACGGTGAATCTAAATAAGGTTATTATGATTCAGATTCAGCCACAGCTGTCCCACTTTCTCATTCAGCCCACAATGAAGCTCCCGTCGGGGTTCAGATGTGTCATACACTCAGCTCACACTTGTGTAACCTGCCAGCCGCTTGACTAACTCTAAAGATGCTGGCGTGCCATGGTTCTACCCTCCGAGACCAACAAGGCTGCGGGAAGCGACGACTGCCCAGTGTCAGTCTGAACAGAGCATCATGCAACTTCAACAGTTTGATAGGAATGGTCAAAGAGATGTGCAAGAATAACAAGACGACTTCCATTATGTCTCAATGACCAATCATGTGAAACAACAATAATCATTTCTCTTGATGTAAGCGTAGCGTCACAGGTTCTGCACTGTGCTTGAAAACCTCCAGACGAGAGCGATACTGCAAAGGCCAGAGCCGAGAGGCGCCGTGAAGTACGATATGTTACTCAGGCTTAATAAGACTGTTATAGAATATTGTAATTTTCACTGAGAGCACTGGATGTTCCCACATAGTCATTATCTCATTTATTGGATGAGTTCATCTTTGCCGACACGATGAGAGGCTTATGGCTCGATCCTTTCAATAAAAATTGATCAAAAAGAAAATTTGATGTTGTTTCGTTTCGGGGCTTTCATTTTGACCAGAGATTTTTCTAAAGTTCATTGAAAAACTCAGAATTCACATAGTTTGAAGAATTTAATGACAAATGTAGCAAAAGTGTAAAAACTGGTGAATATTTGTCCGCAAGTACAAATACAGTTAAATTGCCTCCTTGTTCTTAATTATAAGTAAAAATACGCTCATGTATCTCTTAACATGTAATTTTATCTGGTTGTTTGTTTAAAATCATGGACTGTGGACTTGCCCAAGGTGTATTCTGCCTTTAACCACTGCCAGCTGAGATGGGATCCAGCCCCCAGAAACTATCAGTAGGATAGAAAATGAATGAACGGATGGTGTGAACAGTTGTCTGCACCACCAATACATGAATGTGGGATCAAATTGTGTTTTCTACTATCCCTTTTTATAGAAAATAATATTTAATATGAACTCCCACCTGGGAATCTCCAGTCACTCATTCATCTGAAATGCAATGCAACCATGAGACCATATCCATGACTTTATATCTTATACAGTCAATACAACCTTATAGACTCTGATAAAGAGGTGAATTTGGGTGAAAGTTTAACAGGAAGCTTTTTTTGGTGTTTTTGTTAATTTTAAAGAAAAACTGTTTATACATTTGTACCCATTTTGAAAAGTTCCTTCATCATCCAAATTGTGGGGTTTGTTGTTAAAATAAAATAAAATAAAATAAATTATTTGGGACTTTTCAATGATGTGGGAATCATTAGGTATGTTTGGAATGAATTTTTCCTTGAGCCTTCATGAAACTATATAGCCTGCAGTAAAGAGAGGAAAAAGCTAATCTCAACAGCATGTACTGTCTCAGCAGTGAAATACCATCATTTAGATTTAAAAAGCATCAGCGGTGCCATCTGCCTTCATGAATAATGGACATTGTCCATATTTTTATGTGCTGAACAAGTCCGACTTTATCTTAGAAGCAGACCGTGAGCGCTCCGAGTATACTTTCTCCTCACAGAAACAAAACATTTGCTTTTACACAGCAGGCCCTGTGATGTGCACTCTGAGATGTTACTGGTGGCTATACAGGCAGCACCTGACACTGTGTGAGAAATCAGTGATGAAAATCAAATTTTCACGAGTGAATCAAAGCGAAGACTTCAAGGAGTTCGTTTTTTGACGTAAGAAAATTCAGTCCTGCGAGTCTACCTGGGCACGGCTCAATGGTTTGAGCAATGGTGTTTACCTGTGTTACTCTGGTTGGAGGCAAACTGACACTGACTGCTGATTTTATTTCTGTGCATGAGGGTAAAATACCATGTTGGATAAAAATTAATAAATAACATACTCAAGCTGGATTTCAAGGACTAATAAACCAAATAACAAGATGTAAATAAAGGAGATTGAGTGGCTCTGTTTTGAAGAAAATGTTTTTGGTTTGTTTCCATGGAGGAAGATTCAGTGAAGCACTTTTAAAAAAAAACTGCACTAGAGTAAAGCATCCTTTAAAAGACTGTCAGCATAAAGACCAGAGATAATTGTTGAATATCCTCATATAAAACATCCAATTGTGACGTGATTATGAGTCATGGATGGCCTCATACACTGTATGTACCTACAGAATGTATTTTTAATAGGTTGTGAAATACACACCAAATATTTCTGGTGTTATTTTGTATACATAATTTGCAGTTTGGGCACAATTGTTTCTTTTTGAGCAGTTTAGATATCTTTATTTGGCTATTGTTTGAATTGGCAATTCTTTGTTTTTGTTTTGCTTTTGTTTTTGTTTAAAAAAATACACACACACACACACACACACACACATATATATATATATATATATACATATATATATATGTGTGTGTGTGTATGTGTGTGTGTGTGTAAATATATATACATATACATAAATAACCATTTGTAAGTTGTTTTCTTATTTAAATGCAATTCACTGCTGCTGTTATTCTGACAAAGTCTATAAACTTATATTCAAAGTTGCTTTACAGATACAGATATATGTTACTGAAAACACAACTAATCTACAGTATTATGTACGACCTGATCAGTTAAAGGGGGTGGAGGGGACCCCACACATGACCAAATACAGCAAATTAAATGTTTAATTTAAACTTCCAGTTTGCTATTATTGATTGAAGGAACTTCACTCTACATAAATTAAGTTAATATGGAGGATGATACCTGCAGATAATCAAAATCAATAGTTTAAATTACTCTTCATGGTGCAAAATATTGTTTTCACACTCATCACATGTGGTGCCAATGAAACAAACGCTGGTTTGAACGCCATTTAAAGCGATTTGGTGATTGCACTTTAATCAAGCAGGAAAAAAAGGTAAAAAAAAAACCAAACAAACATCATTATTAGATTAAATAAAGTTTGAACTGTGAATGAAGGCAAAGAGCCGTGAACAGACCAAACAAATGACATGATAAACTTGAGAAATGTTGTATCCTCACAGTTTGTTATAATTCAAGTGCAAAAGTCAAAAATTGCACCCTTCTTTAAACATTTTATTTATTTTGTGCAACTATACATATGTTGACCCTGTGTGCTGATTATATGGTGTGTATGAAGGATTGTGTGAAATCAAACCCTGCAGTCTAGCTGGCGACCCACCTTGTGGCTGTTCCTATTAAATATAGGATTATGGAATTATTTGATTGGTAAATATCAATTAACTCAGCTTATAGAAATGTAAATATAACCAGTATTATAAACCCATAATATGTAAATCTACAACCTGCTTATCTGGTTTCTTGGCATGGAGGTGGTGGAGAGGTGAAATGGTGTCTTTTTAAATGTGAATTACCACCACAATCTTTCTCTCAGCCGTCCTCTGACACCTGCTGAAGCATTTTGAATACTAATTGATGCTGCTATCCATTTGGCTTTCATAACACGTATAAACTGGAAATATGAACATTATGCCATATGAACGATGGGATTTTTATGTCGTAGCCTTTTGTGAGTGTCCCGGCTGCACTCAGCTCTCGCCGAACAGCCACAACATAAATAACAGCTTGTAATTGTCCTTGTAATTGTTTTTTTTTTTTTCTCTTTGGTCTTGAATTTCTGCAGGCCTGCTTTGAACATCAGTGGGAATGTATGTTGAGAGATTGTATGTTTTTCTCTGATTTTATATTTTTAAGGTTCAGCTTTTTGTATGTACAAAAGCATCGTTAAAATCTGACCGCAACAACATTTCAACTGGGGCTTTATTTGCTTGTTTCCAAGATTGTAAAATATATCTTTCAAAAGACTCCTGAGAAATTGATGTCATAGTTTTGTAGACAAAGACAGATGGACCACAACAAAGTATAATGAAGATTTATTAGCGTGCATTAGTATTCTTCATTCACCACTGAGTGTCTGTTTTGACTCATGAAACCATTTTGAATGTCTTTCCTTTTGCCCAAAACAATAGATAGAATCATTTTGAGTAATCACCATTATGTATCCTCTGTATTCCAGTCATGTGTGTACACCAGCAGGTGCGTATCTGTGTGTATGAGAGAGACCTTTTTATTTACATTCTCCGGTTTGCTGAGAAACAGCTTAGGAACATTCTGTGCCGGTTGCTGTTGCCGTTGCTTTTGCAATGACATTCTGTGCAGGATCACCAGCGAAACATTTAACCGTCTCTGTGACTAGTCGTTCCCAAGTTTGTGTTCAACTGTGTAACCGCTCGAGCACGCGATGAATCCAGAAGTCTGGATGGTTTTGACGGTGAAGTGACACAAAAATATATGGAAATCAGATGAAAAATCATGAGCAAAAATGAGCAGCTCGAGGGTGAAAAGAATAGGAAATGCATTAAAACTAAATGCAAGATAAGAAATTAATTGCTTATAAATATGAGATATTAAGTTTCAGCCTATTTGTTTTTTACATTGTGCAAAATTGTGCAAACGGTAGGCAGCTTTTTTTTAATGGTTTTTTTGTCATGTTTTATCCAGTATGCTGGTGAAGTAGCTTTAATTACTATCTGACAGCATGTTTCCAAAGAGGAACCATTTCTATCCTTTTGTTTAAAGAGCTGCATCTATCCAGTGAGATCCACAAGTGTTTGATAACCGTGACTTTTGCTGAGACGACACGATGATAGAAGTGTTTGCTCTTTCACACAAGGAATGGAAAATCGGGTAGAAATACATGTTTTAATGAACCGCAGCAAACAGACAGCTGTTTCTCGCAATTGTAAGACAGAAGAATAAATGTATTGCACTGTGTCCAAGCCATCGTTTCACCTACAGCACAATGAGAGAGTGGTCTCACACTGACTACTTCTCCAAGTGACTGTAAAGTCATGTGACTTTTCACCACGTAAAAAGAAAGTATACATCACAAAATAGTACAAATT
The DNA here is from genome assembly GCF_963383615.2 of Lipophrys pholis. NCBI lineage: Eukaryota > Metazoa > Chordata > Actinopteri > Blenniiformes > Blenniidae > Lipophrys > Lipophrys pholis. The sequence goes on from NC_137628.1 coordinate 27,023,655, forward strand.
CAGTTTTAGTGTCTTCGTTGCAATATCTCAGCTGATCTTCATCTGAGTCTATGAAGCCAAAGCAGTCTGAATCAATTCATAATCTATGAACTGCTACTGCTAAATGGAATTATTGCTGAATTTTAGAGCAAAGTTGAGCATTAATGATGAATAAAAGGGCCAAAATATTCATCTCATTAACAAAACAAACAAAAAAAAAGCCCATAGCATCACAGCTCTTTGGAGCAAGTAATAAATGTAAAACATGTCTGATAATACAGGTTTAAAAAAAAAAAATCGGAACATTCTCAACAATCTACAATTTAAGAATAACTATATTTTTTACAAGAGTGGATGTGCGAGTTTCCCAAAGCTTTTTTTTCACACAGAGAAACTACGGAGTTTCCAAAAGAGTCCTTTTTTTTGTTTGTCGTGACTGATCTCTGCACGGGTCTTCAGGCGGCCATCCAGATGGTGAAGGAGATGAGCACGGTGGATAGAAGCATGAGCGGAGTCATGCAGCCCACATACAGCATGGCGCACGCTCCACACAGAGCTGTCAGGTAGGCGCTCATTCTGCTGAACAAGAGCTTTCGTACAAATGTACAGAACTGGGGAAAAAGCAAAACAAGAGAGAGAGAATTTAATGATGATTTAAGAACTCAAAGTCACATTAATGTAGGCACAAATGAACACTAGGTGGAGCTACTCGCCTCACAAAACGTTCTGGTTAACTTTAACCTCAGGTGGAAGGGAGCAAAAGGTCATGTACCGTCATGTGACCCCATGTTAAGTCGGTCTGAGTTTGAAAGTTAGAGTCGTCATTGTTACTGTTTACTTTTGCCACAAGTTCATGAGAACACGCTTAGTGCCGCTTTGCTCCGGGTGTTACAGCCATGACCTGACCCTTAAACTCTTGGCTTTTGCATGTGACCCTTTTTCTGGTAGATCACAATCAAACCTTTGAATTATCGCTTCATCTTTTAACTGTTGATCCTTCACCTTTTCCCATAATTATATCAAAATATAGCTTTTTAAAATGTACCGCAATTAGGTCAAAAGATGGTGATTCATTTTCCCCAGAGGACCACAGAAAAACAAAAAAAATATTAAAGAGTTGAACATGGATTTACTTTTAATTAATACGACTTAATACTGCTTTCAACAGTGAAATGGATAAAGAAACACCCACACACACATGAACTTCTGACTCCGGTCAAATAGTTTCTGTTTTCAAAATATAAACAAAGGAGTTGTATTACACGCACAGATTAATGCTCTTTTACTATTTAACCCCTCGTAGGCTGGTCTGTGACAGCCAACGGGCCAAATGTGGCCCACAATGCTCAGGTTTGATGTGGTTAGTTACTTCTTCTGTATCCTCGCTGGATGTGAATAGATGCATTTGGCGTGAGTCTCTAAATGTTGATGCCGTCAATCTGTCAGTTGTGCGAAACGTTGTGTTGTGTGGTACTCCACCTGGTACGTCTGGTAGCTGATGGCCATGCCGTATCTGCAGTACATGACGTAGTGCTCACAGTTGTACCACAGCAAGCTGTAGGCGACGGACCCCAAGAGCTTCTCGGCCCTGCGTGCCACCTCGTCCCCGTCCAGAGGGGGCTGGCTGCACACTTTGTCCATGTGGTTGATCAGAACATCCGAGCCATAGGCGAAGTCCGCCACCGAGTCCACCCTCACGCTGGCGACCTTCGTGATGACCCCCAGCAGCAGCCGGTTATTCGTCACCATCTTGGCGATGGCGGATTTATTCTTGGTGAGCACGGGCAGGATGTCCGGGATGAGATGAGCCACGCGGTTGTCGCCCAAGTAAATGCCAAAGTGTGTGAATAGTGTCCGGGGCACCTCCAGCAGGTCGCCGCGTTTGTACAGAGACAGGTCATATTTGGAGTCCTCCTCTTTTTTAGAGGCCGTGAAGAAAAAGCTGAGCAGCTGGTAGAGGAACATGTTGGCAGTGTGCGGCACAGCTCGCACCTGAGCGTTTTATCCATGCTGGAAGTGGGCGGATCTGCAGGATTAAACATTGGCCAATGTTTTAGTTCCATTTTGCCAATAATAAAGGAGCTTTCTCTAATCACTTTGCTGTGGTTACTGGATGTTGAAACTCCTTGTTTGTGGAGTATTAAGGTCAAGGCTTCTCATTAAGAAGGCTGACTTGGCAACAAGTTAAATCCTCATTTGAAAGGGTTGCGGGTATTAAGCCACCCCAATTAAATGACCTTTGTTAATCAGCGGCTGATTTGGCATCATCGTTATTCAGCATGTTTTGGACCAATTTGGGCTACTTCTAGATATCAGACCATGCTAGAAATAGAACTGTGAATTGGGTGCCAAATTGTGACCTTTCATCCCAAATTCATTCATCATTTTGGGAGTAATCATGCCCCAAATACAACAATAGTATGCAGTGTACCTGAGCACACGATCATATTTATTCTATTCACAACTTTTCTCATCAATTTAATTATTTATTTCCTCTCTGCAGTGTGGATGTAGTGAGACGTACACAAGGCAATCAGTAAAAAATACATTTATTCAATAATTGTCATAATCATACAACTTTACAACAAGTATACTGTATATACTGTTGTAAATAAACCTATGTACACATTCACTTGTTATAGTCCTCTGTCGACACACAATATGTTAGCAAAAATAAATCATCTCAAATCAAAGATTTCATGCTCTCCCACACATGTTTATGAGAGAACTGGTTCAATGTGTTCAACATTCAACATTGTCTGCACATTCATTTTAAGGACAGCTGTACAGCAGAAGACACTGGCGTGATCGACTCTGAAGAGATTTCCGGTGTATTCTTCTTTGACAAGCCAACGTTCAGTTCATTTCCTTGAGTCCAGCCCTTTTACCCAGCCATCCACAAGGTGAAGGGAACAAGAATTGTGGGCAGTGTAGTTGCAGGGGCCATACCAAAGTATACGATGGAGATAAATCCAAGCAGGCTGGTGAAAATGACGCTGCGCTGGTCTCGGATGATTGATTTCAGGCACTCACAGAACTGCATGGAGAAGGAAACAAATATGGTGGTTATATGGTTATGTTGTTTAATTGCTGCACAATGTTGGCGTTAGACCAGGGCTGTCAAAAACCCACAGGTGAAAACGGATCTGCCAAAGGGTCAAATACAGTGCTGGTGGTGGATGACATTCAAAACATTTAACACAATGAAGAAGGCATTCATCCATCTTCTCTACCACTTTATCCAATGCAGTGTTGTCGTAGGCTGGAGCCGATCTCAGCTGACCGTGTGCCAGAGCAAACACATGGAAACAAACGGTCACACACCCTCTTTCATATCTGCTGGCAATTGGAGGGATAGTTAACCTAAAATTTTGATATTTGATCAAAGAAGAAATGAACTGCAAATATATTTTTTTTTAGATGAAAGTAACTGCTATACTCGATTTGTGGGTTGGACTCTTTCAATACAATTAGCCGGAATCACACAACAAAAACATGGAACTGAAGAGCTGATTGCAGGAAAATGATCAAGTGAAAGCTTCCACTTTTTCTAGAGAATATATTACTTCGATTGGAAGTTTGTGAACATTTTGCAGCCTTAAAAGCAAAAATATTCATACATACAGAAGTATGAAGAGAATCTCTGTGGCAAAGAAGATTATAGTTTGTGCAGAAGCTGCATTAAATATGAGGTTTTTACAATATAGTTGTACTTTGTTGCTCTTAACAAAGGAAGAAAGATGTGATATTATTTTTTGACACCCCTGGGCCAGATATAATCTTACATTGTGGAGTTTTTAATCGACTTTCACTTTGAAACTGTATCTGGACACGTTCAACTGGGATTACCACTATAAGTTGGACCAAAGGAGAAATAAGCGCTATGGCTCACTCCATCACTCTCATGGTGAAAACGCTGAGGTCCAGGGTCAACCTGGGGCTACTTTAGATTAGGAGCCCTGTAAGCCCATGTTCATGCATGCTAAGATTTACTGATCTGATTTTCAGATTTGTTTAAGAACAGACACCTTCCTAAGCAGAAAGTGAACTATGCATCACGAACAGAAGTAAACACGAAGACTGTTCTAGTATCCGAAGAAATGGGTGTTTTGCAGGGATCTGGTAGTCATTAAACTGATAAGGAGCTACATGTGTCTCAATTTGCATTTGAATGCAAAAAACTAAATACGATTTGGTGAGAGGATTATCTGAACTCCAGGACCTCCCTCAGAGGTAAGACTATGATGGACTTCATGACCTTGAGAACTCTTCGTTGTATTTATATGGTACAATTTTGGTTTATATACACATCCATTTTAAATACAACAGAATTTAACTGTGTTATTATTTATAATATTTGTATTGATTTTTACGCCTTGCACAGACTTGTCGTCTACTGATTGCAGGCTTAATCAGTTGAATGCCGATGAGTTATTATAAACCATCATAGTGCAGTTATTGTTGGTGCGCACAGATTATATATGAACTTGTCATGCACTTGATTTAATTTACAGATAGCAGCACCGCGCCTGCTGCGTACAAGCTTATCGCCAACTTTTGCACTCGTTGAAAGATGCTTTACCTTCTCTGTTTGCTGACTGGCTGCAGATCCGTATCTGCAGTATGTCACAAAGTGCTCGCAGTTATTCCACAGCAGACTGTACGGAAATGCACCGACTAGTTTCTCGGCTCTCCTGGCCACGGTGTCGCCGGAGAACGGCTGAGTCCTCACCGCCTTGTCCATCCGGTTAACCAGAATGTTGGAGCCGTACGCAAAGTCCTCCAGCGTGTCCACGCGCACCGTGGCGCACCTGTAGACGCAGCCCAGGATGAGTCTGGTGTTGGTGATGACGGAGCCCGTGAGTTTGTTGTTGTCGGTGAGCACGGGCAGGATGTCTGGGATCAGGTGGGCCACCTTGTTGTCCCCTAAATAGATGCCGAAGTGAGTGAAGAGGGTCCGGGGCACCTCCAGCAGGTCGCCCCGGCGCATGGCGGGCGGGGGGCCGCTGCTGTGTGCACGGGGCTCCCGGTTCTCGCCATCCAGCCAAGTGGGATCGAAAAGTTTGAACTTGTACAGGAGCAAGAGCTTCTCCACCAGGAATGTCAACAGCTGCAGCATGGCGAGAGTTTTGTTTTGTTTTGTTTTGCTTTGTTTTTTCCAGGAGAAAAGTTTCCACAAGTGCTTCGGTCGCACTCTCTTTTTATCCTCGCCGAGACGAGGAGGAGAAATCAGGCACGAGGACACGATTGGCCACGAGGGGCTGGTGTGCATGTGCGCGTTGTCCTTTATTGACCTCTCGAGCATCTTGAGGATATTTCCTGCCGCATTTCTGTCCCTTTGGCGCACAGATGTGCGTTTGTTTTCACTTAACCCGCTTCCACTCGACTCCCCAGAAATGCAAAACACAACAGGAATTAGATGCATATTAGGGAATTCATTGTGATTGTAAATCGTAATGACGGGCTTATTGGCCTCTCAACAGTAAAGTGTTTCACGTGAGGCTGAGTGTTTGAAAATAGGCACGTGAGCTTTCTAATCCAGCATAAAAGCCTAATTGTTTTCTCAGCTGAGTTTACAGCGCATTTGTGGGGGGGGGGGGGGGGGGGGGGGGGGGGGGGAACGACAACTACAAGTAGCAATTGAAAAGATGAATCAAACTTTCTAATATCAATTTCTGAATGAATAGCTGTTTCCTCAAGATACATGCATGATGTTTATGTTTACACCTTACAATGTGCACATTGGCTGCCATCGATGTAAAAACTTTGCAATTATTCCAATCCATTTTGTTTATTATTCATGTCTGAATATCCCCAATGTGTCTTAACACTCTGAGGGGGTTTCAAGTTGTGCCTTTGTCATAAATGAAATGTCAACCATCTATGGAAGACTTCAATGGAGCTACTACACAGCAACCACAAGTAAGTGGCCCAGTTAAGGGGACCCTGACATATTGTCTATGAAGAAAGGGGTTCCTTCATTCTGATTGCAATGGACATGTTAACGCCATTGCAACACTGCCTTGTAATAATCCACTCAGTGAGGCCTTTCTTTACCACCAAAACATTGTCATTCATTTTTTGGAACCTTTATATAAAACTTGTATTTCATCAACTTCATTCATAAACAATAAAGAAAACTCACAGTCCTATTTTAACCCTTTAATGCCACATTTGAATGTAAACAAATGACATCTACTGATACAAAAAAGACCATTTATTGATCACAACGGTGACATTTTTTCTCCCCATTTAGATTTTGTTCATATAGTTAACATTGTCTATATAGGAGTAATGAGCTTCCCGTTTGCCACTTCTCCAATATGGAACTCGAACACACAAACCCCACTTCTGGAAGCTGGTGCCTTATCGATTAGGCCACTGGGTCACAGCATCATCTGGTTTGCATGAAATGCAGTATTACATATTCACTTTCACTATAGCTGAGATTTCTTTTTGTAAATAATGTATATTTATTTAGAAAATAAACTTTTTTTTCAATGTACTACTTTTTAAACTTGTGTGCGTGTAACAGAGGTGCTTGTTTAGATCACTTTTCAACGGATGTATTTTTAACAAAAATTCAATCAATGGCCTTGTATGTTTCACTGAATTTAACTTGGTTTTCTAATTTTTATTAGTTTAATTGTATAATTGCAATATGTTTCAACATGTAATTTCTACTTCAGACATTTAAGACTAATTAGCACCAAAATAAAGGCTTGCTGAGCCTGTTCTGGATCAACCTGATAAAAGACTGTGTCCACATTCACTGAGGTTGTATAAGATGAAATGAAGCATTTCTTTGACAAGATTACCGTAATCCTTCAGCCCTCAGTTGTACATCTTTTCACTGAGAAAACACTGTGAGAAACACTGCAGCCTTTTTGATCTTATGTCTTTGGATCATTTGTTACAGCACATTTGCAGACCCACATTCTTATAAAGTGGAAAAATGATTGCAGCCGCTGAGCTTAGCGCAGCCGCTTTTCAGTCTATGGGAAAGTGGGTTTGACCCACAAAGCATTCCCCACTTTTGAGAAAGCATGTGTGATTAATGAGCATGTAGCTCCATGCTGTGCGTTTCATTGCAAGAAATGAGTTGCGCTCATAAATTATCAGCAGAGGCAAGATCGTACGCTCATATCACTGTTTGTACAGTGGGTGTGCTAAAACCAACTGAGCCCTTTCTGAATTCAGTTAATATTAAATCAATATGCATCATTTAAAGATGAGTCTCTTCAAATGCAGCTAAAGCTGCAGCAAAGTCAGCATTAGTGCATGAATCTCTACATTGTGGTTATTTGCAATTTGCCTGCAATCTTCCACTTAAAACAGGAGCTTATTTTCTTGGCTGATGCAAAATAGAAATATTAGCGCATGAAAGCTATTGCACACTCTTGTTTTTAGTTAAAGATGTTTTCACACTGCGTATGAGACATGGCTATACCCTCTCCAGTAGTCTTAATGTTTCATGCTGGCTGCATAAATCCCTTACATCTCAACAGGCTTAGCATTCTGGTTTTATACATGTAATTAACAGGCAGGCTTCTTGAAAGAAAGTTGAAATTACTGCCCCAGGAGTGACCTATTGCACAGATGCTAAATTAAAATATGCCAGATCCTGATTTCACATAAAGTCATTATAACATCAACTTCAATTTCAAAGGAAATTAAGTGTTGCAGAAAAAAATGAAGTAAAAAGGTCCTATAACGAATGTTCCATATACTGTATTTGAAATACATGTACAGTACTAGAATGCATGGAAATCCCTTATTTCTTCTTGAAAAACTTTTTTTCAGTGAACTTTTAGGGATTTATTGGTGAGTCATAAGATCATAAATCATGAAATCATAAAATAAACCAACACACAATAAACCGTCATGAGTCTGTTCAACTGAAACCAGGTAAGCACATTTGCAGTCTACCAGACTGCGAATTCTACAGGACGCCTGTTTTGATCTCCAGAACACATTCTCACAATGTGTACAAACATCAAGAAATCCTTTATTCAACATTTGTTCAAATGTTTTACATGAGGATGATCCTTCTTCCCATACTTCATCAGGAAGTGATTATTACTGTTCACACTGATAAATAACATTGAGGATAATGTACGTTTCTCTTCTTTTTCTCTCCTCTGTTCCCAGAATGTGATCTATCGTTCAACCATCATCATCATTTACCTCATAAAGATATATTTGCAAACTGCAGGAACAAGCCAGACACACAATAAGAGAACATGCAAATTCCTCACAGAGAAGCCAAAGCCAACAGACCTCTTATGGCTTTAAATACTCAGAAAGAAAAAGATTTTGAGCTGCAGAATGGTGTTCAGTGTTGTTATCCTTTAAATGTATGTATTTAAAGGATACATACATTTAAAGGATGTATGTATTATGTATTTTTGCCTAAGGTGTCTTTTGCTGGTTTGATTCCCGATCTCCCACTGTCCACAAAACACTGAACTCTAAATTCCTTGCGATGGATGGAATGTGCCATCTTCATCGGTATATGTGAATGTGACTAACATAGTTAAAGTGCTTTGTGGGCCGCTCAAGTGCCATATCAATGGTGAACGGATTTCACTTATGTGGTGCCTTTCAACTGCTTGACCGGTCCCAAAGCGCTTAATCACATTCACCCATTCACACACACATTCACACTGTGATGTAGGCGGCTGACATGCAAGGCGCTCAATCAATTTCTTCGGAGCGATTTGGGGTTCAGTGTCTTGCTCGAGGACACTTCGGCAGGTGGAGATGGGGTATAGAACCTGCAACCTTCCGATTGAGAGATGACAAATTAGTGAATTCTATCTACTTAAACTTGTTGATTTGGATCAAACGATCGTTTCCTTTGGCGGGAACAAGAGACCAGGACTAAACAGGTCCAAGTGAAACTCTGAAAGGCCAAACATGATTCTTACGACTGCTCATATCAGTTCATGTCATCTGTGACGCGAGGAGATGAAACTGTGAAAACATACAAAGACGGTATGTTTTATACCAGATCACACCATTTTCAGCTGAGACGACTTACCGTCTGTGGCCACAGGCTGAACCCTGGCCTGGCTTTAAAACAAACCTTTGCACCCCCCCCCCCCCCCCCCCCCCCCTTCATCCTGGGGAGATTTACACCATGGTCAAACCGCTCCAGACTTATAGTTGTGACCGATAGGAGACCCTAACAAGGCTCTTTAAATGTAATTCCCACTCAGACCTCTGAACTGTGCTGACTTTGTTTTGCAGCCCTGAAACTTAAGTTGATTACAGACGCATGAACATACTTCTACGAGATGTAAATATTTTCAGGAAATCAGTTCAGCACCATACCTCAGCGTCTCGATTTATGGAGTGAGTGTTTTGGAATTTCACCAGCGGCACTTAATAAAAACCAGAAAGTTTGAAATGGTTTTCTGTTGCATTGCTTCCTGATAAAGAAGCTCCAGGAATGTTAACCTGGGCATCAACTTCTGAACACATCACAGCAAGACAGATCTTAAACATCCTGGACACAGCGCGATCAGAGAGCGCTCATGCCTTCATTTGCACTTTGAGAAAGACAGAGACACTTTCCATCTGGTGTTTCGACACAAAGAGGCCAGTTCAGCAAAAGTTCAGGACTGTTTAGGTTCACGGGCCTGGCAGTTCATTCTCAGGTCAGCGAGGCTTTATATCTGCCCAGGGTCTGTTTCTTTCCACATAATAAAACCAGGTCACACAGAGGTAGTCAAGGTACGATTTATCATCCAGTGTCAACGGGAGGCCGACAGATGAACCTTTTTCATCACATGTATCTCCACTGTTTGTTTTGGTCTCATAAAGAGGGTGTGCGTTCCAGCAGCACCTTGAAGAATAATCACAGATTATTCATTGTCAAACATTACATCCTTTTTCAAACTGTGATGGACAGGAAAATGTTGAAAGGAAAAAACTACAGTACAGTGACCTTCAGTGAAGTAAAACTCACTGCAGAGATCCGAACTTATGCTTAACTGACGATAAATTATGCATTTAGTATTTCAAGTCCTCAGCATTAGAGTGTAAAGTCTGCTAGTGCTGAATTGTGTTGTGCCTCCAGCTGGACGCGGACAATTAATCCGTTTCTTGAATGGAATCTGCAGACCTCCAACAATCTGATCGAAAGATCAGAACAAGTTTTGTTAATCAACCTTGAGAGTTCTTTGACAATCAGAAGTACTTTCATTTCAGATACGCTGACTTGTTGCTCTGTGAGGGACAACCTGAAGGTTGGTATGGCTAAGAGTATTTTTTAAGGTGCCAGTTTGTTTGCAGACAATTATTATGTTATAATAGCCTGCACTCCGAACATGGACTTTTACAAGAATAAGAAACAGTGAACTTCTTCAGCAATTATGTCAAAAACTGTTTAATACTCACTCTCTCACTATTATTCACCCCATTTGTTTAATTGAGCGATGATGTCAGTGATGTTGTAAAGTTAATTTTGTGGTTTATCTGTTTCCATTTCTGATCTAGACCATCTTGGTCTTTGGAAGATTGGTGGAATTGCAGTCAGACAAAGGCTGGACAGCTAACCAGTCCATGATGAGACTAATATCTTTAGACTGAAAATCACATGCCAATCTCATACCCATGACCAATTTAGAGATCAGTTACCTTTTCAAGAATGCAGTTTGATAAGGAGGAAAATTCCACTCAAACATCTGAAATTTAAAAAAAAAAAAAAAAAAAGTTGAGGTTGATGCTGATCTTGTTGTTGTGAAGCAACAGTGTCATTCACAGCGCTCCTCCACTCACAACTTATCATATTATGGTTGTTATAGACTATATGCAAGGCTTTAAATACCATACTATGGTTGGGTGGGGACAATGATAAGAACAAGAGCAATCAGAGATTTCTGACGACCACCAAACGTTGGACTCAGACATTTGGTGAAAATCTGTCATGTAGTTTTGATGTAATCAGTAAAAGCCTCTAAAATGAAATCCCGATCCAGAATCCTGATCGCCTCCTAAATTTTGTGGAATCTTCCCTGTCTTAATATCTATCTGTGGTGAAAAATTCCACAAAATCTGTTCAGTAGTTTTGACGTAATCTTGGTAACAGACAGACAGATAAATGGACACTGATGATTTTATTACGCCCTTGGCGGACGTAAAAATTCTCAAGGCCAATTTGTGGTGCCGTTATTGTTATATAATGTAGACATTTACAACCCCACATGATGTCTGTGTATAACTATTGGGATTTAGTTACTTTTAATCACTTAGCATGGTCAGAGATTTCTATGAAACTTTCTTTTGCTGGAGCTCTACATATAAAATCACTGCAGCAATTATCATGGAAATTATTTTCTTTCTGGATAAAAATGAACGCACATCTAAGAAAGAGTTTCTAAAAAACAATATCCTTTAAAGCCAAGTTCAATGACTTTGTAATACAAAGCGGTCTGCTGATAGTTTGATAAGGAATGCTGTTAATGTTCATGCCATGTCTTAGCTCTTATAGGATTTTCTTTCTCTGCCTTCTTTTGTTGATCTGTCTTGCAGAGTGTTTGGCCTCAGTTCAGTCAACAACACGTCAGCTGCACATGTTGTTCTAACTAAGTAAGCCCATAACATTGCCTCTTTGTGCTCTGAGAAAGTCAGACTGCAGGAAGAATCATTTATAATACAGACGAGATAGACATACGCAAGACACATATGAAAAACCATCACCCATATTTACAAAGGTTCAAGGTCTTTATTGTAATTTCCATGCTTTCTCATGCAAATAAATGTGTTACCAAGGACCAGCAGCATACACAGGCAGAGAGTTTATAGAATAAACTATTAAAATAGAATGAAATATAGACAACAGATAAATAGTCCAGTTTGGTGAATGGAAGAGGTAGGATGCTGTGTAAATCTACAAGAAACTAAGAACAATGCCTCTTGTGCAAATTCATCAATATTTCAGAATGACTAAGAAGATTGCATTAAAGGTATGTGATGTTTTCGTGTCATTTTTAATACAGATTTGCACCACAAGGTGGTGTATTGAGTCAATAACAGAAGAAACTGGGGTAAAATAACACCGCATGTGTTGTCAACCTGATGAGCAGGTGTAATCCTTTCACCCACCAGACCCAGTCAGATCCAAACCTGAGAAAACCAGGTGACATACCCACTGGTGTTGAAGTGACTCAACACCGCCACCCAGTGTACGACAGAAGTAATACTCAAATGGTACATAGTTCCCCTTTAATGCAGCCCTGGAACGCTGACTGGAAGAGACACAGTTAAGCATTTATTGTGGATATATTGTCAACTGCAGCCAATCCAATGTCTGACTGCAGTGAAATTCAGGTCGAATACATTGTTACATGAAACATCTCAATATCAGTGTGTGTGTGTGTGTGTGTGTGTGTGTGTGTGTGTGTGTGTGTGTGTGTGTGTGTGTGTGTGTGTGTGTGTGTGTGTGTGTGTGTGTGTGTGTGTGTGTGTGTGTGTGGTGTACAATTATACATACAAAAAAAATGCTGCAATACATGTATAGGGCTGCTGTTAACACAGATGATCAGCTTTGTGCCAGCTGAGGTGATTGGTGTTCTGGCAATGCATTGTTAATGTGAAGGGGTATCAAAAGATCCATCAAAATGAGAAAGGGTTCAATTCATCATGAAAGTTCTAGAATAATGTTACTGAGTGGCCTTGCATTAGAAATACCTGTGCTGATAAAATAGTTGTATTGGCCCAAGGACTATTCAGAAAGTATGTGAGCACAATTATATACACAGTAAAACTTTGCGAAGAGGAAACAGTGAAGGGAACAACTCTACAAATGTTTGCTTAAGTCTCGTAACTCTTTGAGTAAGTTCAGGATGAGTAAACACTTGCTAAACCTCACAAACAGTTACATTTCTTTTTTTCTCAGTTAAAGATGTAATATTCCTCAAGCTACAGAGGAGAGGCATAACTCATACCTATAACATATTATCAGCTTTCAGTTTAAACACCAAATCTCATTTGTTTTCCTCCGACGTGTCGTCAGTCTCAGTCCTATCTTATCTTACAACAGGTTGCTCCATTCAGTTCAGAATTTCAAATGAAACAATGTCAGTTTTATGTTACATTTGTAATGTCATTGTCAAGCTGTAAATGATGCTCAAGGGCACATGAGAAGTTATTGAGACGGTTACATTTATTGTTGTTTTATAATCCACTATTGGCTTTTGTTTCAGTCATTTCTTTCAGAGGAGGGAATCCCTATTACGTGCTTCTACTGAAATACCCTACTTGAATGACGCAACAACATTGTTGCATTAAGTTTTTACATTTTCTATGAATTTCACCCAAATATCCCTTTTTATAACTTTTTATGAGTCATGTATGTCTATTATCCTGTTATTAATGTTCACAATACGCCGTGTCAGAGACATTTTTAAAATATCCGTTGCTTATTAAAGGCTTTTTCTTTCTTATGTTCTCGAGTTCCATTTTATTAGCAATCTAAAACTGACCTGTCATTGTGCTTCACCTACAAATACAGACTAAGGAAACCTGAGTCATCATTACCGGCACGGACATGTGTACAAATGTACAATGTTTGGCATACAGCTCTCTTCTGATAGCTAAACTATAGCCACTGACTGACCCTGCCAGATCTGGGAAATGACAACTGTCAGACGTTTGAGTCATAGGTTTTTCACAACAAAGTCAGCGGGGTGTTTGTTTTTTGAGCCACTTATCAGGGACTGCACAGAGGACCTTGGTCATATAAATATCCCGCAGAGTTGCGCAGCCTGTCAGTCCAGGCAGAGACAAAAAGCACAACATGGCTCCATCACTTCTTGCAACAGCAGGAGGACTTTTGTTACTTTTCTCCTTGTCGTCAGCAGTAAGTCACCCCCCATCCGTTTCTTATCTAAAAAAAAATGTGTTCTGAAAATCAAAAAAAATAAGTAATAATAATATAATATTTTATTTTTGTGTAGCAAATCAGAGGAGACAACCTTGCAATATGCAATCCGAATGATGGCTTTGTAAGTATGAATTTATAAACTATGATCTCACACAGTGTTGCAGTGGGAATTATATTAATACAAACATTCATTAGTGGACTGTTGAATTAGTTTTGTGCTGTATTGTAGGGGAAATACTGTCCCACTACGTGTGGTGTGGCCGATTACATGCTGAATTATTGGGGCAGAGCGGATCAGGAACTGGACTCGATGCAAAAGGCACTAGAAATTATTACTAATTTGACTCAAGAGGCAGAAGAAACTATTGTCTACATGAAAGATTCCTCAACTTCAGCTCAAAAGAGCCAGCCAGGTAACGGACTTCAGTTGGTGCCACTAATTCATCACCTCACAATCACAATCAACACTAGTCCTGAAATAACTGCATTTGTTTTTTCATTTTTTATAGTTATTTAGAAATTACTTGTAATGCACATCAGTTGATATTAGTTCCAATGTGTACTATGAATAAAATTGCATGCATAGACTTTACTTATATATAAACTAAACGGTCCATTGTTTTTTTTTCTCTTTCCAGACGCATATCACAAAAAGTCAACAAGTATGTTGGATGACGTCCTTCGATTTGAGAAGACCATCATTGCACAAGAACAGCAAATATTGTAAGTTAACAACAAACGTAACATCTCCCCATGCAGTATAGGAAAATAATGAAGAGTTGTTTTCACATAGGTTAGTAGTTGTATATGAGGGATGACTGTGAAAGGCACAAAAGGTTTATCCTCACTGCAGATAGTCAAATTGTGCCAGACGACCTCAATAAGGACTTATTATGGCAAAATTTTTATCAAGTAAATAAAGCGAACTGAATTTCCATAAATAAAGTTCATCAGCTTGTATGTATTTGGAAATGTTTAAATCACAATTCACAATATTGTAAATGCATTTGATATAGAGAATTAATGCAGTAAAATAGGCCTCTTTCCCTTCCTTCACCTGAAAAATCAATTCAGCAATGTTCTTCAGAAAGTGGCTCATGGGCCATAGAAGTAAAGACCGAGACAGTGAATACAGTCAGTTCACAATCTTTAGTGAGATTCGAGAGGAGGAAAAAAAGTAATTTTGGTGATCTGCCTTTGTCTGAAACCTCATTAAACTTCTTCTCAACAGCTCATGAGAAAACCTTGTGATCTTTGATGCACTCCTGCACAATGAACTCAGTATTTTGTACCAGGTGCGACATTGAAATGCTTCCTTGCTCGTTAACAAAAAGTCCAATCTGAAGTGATAGGATCGTTGATATAATGGTTTGGAGGGACTTTTATTATTCGTCACATTATGAGCCAGGATCGTACTTGAAAATGACCTTTTTTTTTCTTTTTTGCTACCATGGTGCTGTTTGCCGCCCACGCACTCGGGTCAATGCACTCCAACCTGAACAGAGGTCATGGACTCATTTGCCACCCACACATCTTCCCCCTGTTAACCTCTGCTGGCCTCACCACTTCACATCTTTCACTGTGTCCTTATTCTATATGGAGTCTTTTTTTTTTTTTTTTTTTTTTTTTCAAAATGCACTTTTTTGTTTCTATAAATGTGAAGGTTATTATTTCCTTATCTCTGACAGCTGTCGTGGATTTTTGATGTCTGTGTAGAAAGCCAGAGACCGATCCACTCAGGAGATGGTTCCTACAGGTCATATTTCTTTCCCTCTTTTCAGTGAACTTCAAAATATAATTGAATCCAATGAGAGGCGAATGGGAGACTTGAAACAGCTTTCCCTTCAGCTGCAGCAGAAGTGCAATGAACCCTGCAAAGATACTGTGGAGATCCAAACTACAACAGGAACAGGTAACACAAAAAAAAAAAAAAAAAAAACAACAACGTGTGACCCTCAGCCGTTCGTTCCTATTTCACAAGCAGCCTCTCATTCTTGCCTCATCTACTATTTACACAGAGACAAAAATCAATGTGACGCATCAGTGCAGAGCAAACACATTCCTTCTACATTTAAAACTTTGAGACTGAAATTTTCAGCACGTATAATCATTAAACTGTTAAATTACGAACATGACTCATTATGCCTGCATTTAACACCAGACGCCTTCGTTATAGCAGTCAAAAACACATTTTTCACCTTGATTTTTATTGGGACGTCTTTCATTCAATCAGATTGCCAGGATATTGCAAACAAAGGCGCCACGACCAGCGGACTTTACTATGTGAAGCCATTGAATGCAAAGGAGCAGTTCCTGGTCTACTGTGAGATTGACAGCTTCGGACGCGGTTTCACAGTACTGCAGAGGGTATGCTGTTAAATACACGCCGGTCTTTTTACCGTCTTCATTTCACACTAAAGGTTTTTTTGTTGTTGTTTTGTTTTGTTTGTTTTAAAAGAATTAGATACAGACATATGATGTGTTATTATTGTGCCAGTAAACATGAGTACTAAATGATTCATGGTAAACTTTGAAAAGCAAGACCCTCCACGGGACCTCGAATTGCTCAAAGCAATCAAACAATCTCCCAAAAGGCATCTCATAGAAGTCATATGGGGAATATTCTACTTTTATAGGCTGAACTTTGCTTTCATATAAAGTGAGTTTGTGATTCCTTACATATGAAAACCCCTGAAGGATGTTATTTCATGGTGCAGATATAAGTTAAGATAGTTAAGTTAAGTTAAGTTAAGTTAAGTTAAGTTAAGTTAAGTTAAGTTAAGTTAAGTTAAGTTAAGTTAAGTTAAGTTAAGTTAAGGAAAACTCTTGTCACCCCTCTTTTTGAAACTCTAAAAATTCTGCCTAAGATTTTCACGGAGCCCCTCTGTAAACTCTTTATCTATCGGGGGCACTCGGGGATTTCCTTTGTTGACTAAATGCAGAAACACGCCACTAAATCCTAACCATTTTCTCATGCCCACAGAGACGGGATGGCAGCGTGAACTTCCACAAGGACTGGAACCAGTACAAGAACGGCTTTGGTTATCTCTCCCCAGACGACACCACCGAGTTCTGGCTCGGCAATGAGAAGATCCATCTGCTGACAGCCACCACCACCATGCCAACCGTGCTGAGGATAGAACTTGTAGACTGGGAGGGCAACAAAAAGTACATATGCACACATATGTGAAAACAGATTACATAAGCAGGGGGCAGAGAGAAAGCAAACAGGCTCCTCCAATAATGAGATTATCCTTTGAAGAAGGGAAAAACAACTGGGCAGAGGTTATCCAAACTCTAACCCCCGATGCCTCCGTCATATGTTTTATTACAGGTATGCTGACTACAACATGTTCAGACTGGGCTCGGAAGCCGACATGTACCGTCTGACCTACGGCTTCTACTTTGGCGGCGACGCTGGAGACGCCTTCGACGGCTTCGACTTCGGAGACGACCCGAGTGACAAGTTCTACACGTCACACAACGGCATGCAGTTCAGCACCTCTGACAAAGACAACGACAAGTACGATGGCCACTGTGCTATGCAGGACGGCTCCGGCTGGTGGATGAACAGATGTCACGCTGCACACCTGAACGGAAAATACTACCCGGGTAAGATCCGTTGGCTAAAAACCAACACCAGAGTCTTTATGGTGAAGTTTGCCTTAAGCACACTAACATTGGCATGAATCAGTTCGAGATGTGAACTTGTGCTGTCCTGTCGATCCAGGTGGAAGGTACACAGAGAAGGATGCGGGTGAATTCGGCTACGACAACGGCATCATCTGGGTCACATGGCACAACCGCTGGTACTCCCTGAAGGAGACCACGATGAAGATCATTCCTCTCAGTCGCCTCACAGCAGGTGGACAGCAGGCTGGTGCCAAACAGTTTGGAGGACTCGGAGATCATTAAAAGCAGATGTCGTGGTCTGCCCTGGTTTGGTTTATGACAGCCCTCAAGCCCCTTTTAGATCCAATAAAATGCTTCCATGGAAAAGTTTCTGACTTCATGATGTGTTTTTCTGTGATCTCTGCACGTTTTAGTAATCTGATCCTGCAGGATGATCATGTTCTTTATTTCCCGTCCTCACTGCCGGGTTTTTTTTTGGTTTTTTTGGTTTGTTTTGCACTAAATTAGCATCTTTTCTTTACTACTTTTTTTTTTTGGTCATGACTTCATTGAGCTTTCTTCAGTCTGGACTCACAGCCACAATAAAGCTCAGGTGGCAAACAGCTGTTTTATTAACACACATGGAGAATAAACAGAAGAAAGTGGTTAAAAGAAGGAAGTTCATACCCGACGCATGTCTGAATAGACTCAACCCATTGGCCTCGTTTTTTTTGTCATGATACATGTTTATGTGTCCAGAAAAATAAATAAATACTGTTATAAAACTTTATACTTTTTCCACTTCATTTGTTGTATAATATCATCAATATGTGTGCAACAAAATGTCAACAGCTTGTTTAAATTGGTCCTTTGTTTTCTTGTATTACAATTTGCAAGGCTTCACATTTCGATCATTATTACATTTTAAGCACAGCAGGTTATGATCTTGGGAAAACAACACTTTCATATTAACATGCGATGGCTACTTTGAATAATAAGAGCAAACTGGCTACGTCAAACTCCTCTTCTGGTAATAAAACACCGCGTTTAAAACATTTGTAACTGAATAAATATGGCTTTAATAGCTGGTTCCTTATAATCAAACAATAATTAAAATGTCAGATTTCATAATGATCCCTAAAAGCTTTCCTAAAAGGCTGCCTTATTACAGTGTAATTTTTTGGAAGTATAATTAAATCAAACTAAAAGTACTCTTTGGAGACACTTTTAATTATAGAAACTCACTGGCTGAAGGTTTAAAGATCTCTTTATGAGTTTAAAATAGCAATTTACGTTCATCATTTCATCCATTCATCCATTCATCCTCCTTGGGCGGTACATTGAGCTGAGGATTCGAGGTTGCTGAAGGTAATCACAGCTGGCTGTAGATGAAGCCAGGATGCTCCCTGCACAGGTCACCAGTCAATCAAAAGGCAAACACACACACACCCACACACATTAACACTAGTTAGCCTCGACTGGAAGCAGTTAGACTGTGGGAGGAAACCAAAGTACCCTAAGAAATAAAAAGTTATGTACGCACAGCAAAAACATACAAATTCAACAGGGTAAAGCCCAACCGGGCCCAGAACCAGACTCTTTCTTGCAATGAGGTGAGAGGGCCAACTACTTTTTACACCACTGTGCAGTAACACACTGACTATCTGTCCAACGCCATTATACTTTAATCCTGTTGGCGTCGAGTTTTCCACATCCTGATGTTGGAGTTACACGTCACATTTCATCTTACATACTGGACCAGTTTTGATGTTATAAGCATGCTCTGCTTTCGCCCTGATAAAGTCCTTCAAAGGGACTGAACCGTACGGTCAGGATTTCAGGACACCAAAACCACTTGTGGCCAAGTTCTTTTGGTAGAGATGTCAAAACATCATGGTTGCCATGTTTATTTTGATCCGCATTTGCACAGTACTTTGTTTACTTTGCACTGGTTGTACTTGTCCCCGTGCATCATCAGACCTGACTTCCGTCACCTCGCCGTAAGGTTAAATTCCACTTGGCTTATATCTCCATGAACGTATCAGAACATCAATCCATTTTACTTGGTTTGATATCGGACACATAACATTTCCCAAAAAAACCTATAAGCACCATTGTGAGATTTCTCTCTCTCTCTCTCTCTCTCTCTCTCTCTCTCTCGCTCTCTCTCGCTCTCTCTCTCTCTCTCTCTCTCTCTCTCTCTCTCTCTCACTCTCTCTCTCTCACTCTCTCTCACTCACACAAACTATTAACAATATGTTTTCTGAAACCTCCCTGGAGACACAGGGTTAACAATGAATTGCCATTTCAATGTTCTGGGATTTGAGTTAATCTGATTTCCATTTTTGAGGTTCACCCAATAAACCGTGGAAAAAAATCTAATAGTGTTTTACAACCTTTTGTTCTTAGAATCCAGATTAATTCTTTTGTAGCTTTGTTATTTAATCAATCATGGCAAGCCTTCCCCTGTTATGACATCAATCAAAGCTCTTTTCCCTCCAACTAGTGCAAAAGTCTTCTGCCCGAGTTGTTACTGAACAATGAATGTGGCTGTTTTTAACAATTGTACCAATGAGCTGAGATGACTCTGCTGCTTCATTAACATGGTGTGTGCTCTCCTGCCGTCTGAGATCCGTAAATGGAGCACTTCTTGTACTCAGACAGGTTAGTGACTATGCATCTGTGGTATACACTTAGATAAATGTCTCATTCTGGTAACATTGATTTTGTGGTCACTGGGTGACTCAGTAAAACTGGGCCACTTATTGATAAATCAGTACAATGGGAGACTCTAAACTGCTGTTAATAAGGGCTGGTAATTTTTGATGAAACAGTCCCATATCAACTTCAATTTCAAGGAATTGGACAACATTAAAAAAATGGTGAATGGACTTCACTTATACAGCACTGTTGGGAACTGTAGGGAACATTATTTAAAAAAACCTCAACTGGAATATTGATATTATTACCTTGACTCTCTCCTACTCATCATTCTCAGAATCCTGTTCGTCGGTTTAATACAAAACTATATTACAGATTTTTTGTAAACCGTTAGAACAAGGTTGGCTTGGGCCTAAATAGAGAATGTTTGGCTGTACCAGAACTTACCACCATCTCTGTTAACTTTTGGATTAGATAAAGAACAATCAATGTTATTTGTTGGGTAAACAGAATCTGGTACAAAAGGTGATACGGTCACAAATCTGTCACAACCACTGAAAAAAACTCTTTGTATGTGCATATTAAAAACTTACCAATATTCACAATGTTTAAGTTTTTTGTGTGAGACATTAAAGTTAAAGATGAAAAACTGAACACCTGCATTAATTCGTGACTGGTTGTAGTTACACATCCGGGCCTGTCGGGGGCGCTAGTTGCTCTGGGGCACTGTTTTATAGTCTTTACTTCCGGGTTCCGTTTCTGCTCTCCGTTGCGCATGTCTTTGCGTTTGTGAAGAATATCGAGTTTAACAAGGAGATATACACGGCGAATAGGAATAATATCACGAGTTAGGACAACAGCGGTTAACTTTTATGAGCACAATGACTGAGGTGAGACGTTTTGAACATCTCTAGTTTGTTTCTTGTCGTTCCCGCCGTTCACGCATGTCGGAGCCGTCTACTTCCTGGAGCCGCTCACTTAGTTTAACCCATTTGTTTACCTTTTGATTAAATGAGATGCATTATAACTCTTTCAGGCTGGCTTCTTCGTGCTGGCTAACGTGGCGTTTGTATTAATGTGGTTTACAGGACGTGCAGAAGCATTCAGTCCACACTCTGGTGTTCAGGTCTTTGAAGAGGACTCACGATATGTTTGTGTCCGACCATGCGAAAGCCGTGTCTCAAGATGACGAAAGGTAACTTATCATCACCGCACTGTTCCTCATTACTCCACTCTCAGCCAAAAGCTGACGGTGCGTTCAAGTGATACACAAGAATGTTAACCAACAGAACATCGTTTAATGTGAACATTGCAGCAACATGAATCAATTCAAACACCATGACAAATGATGGAAGGAGTGGTGTGGTGGATCAAATCATCTTGTGATCCACTGGTTTCCGTGGTGACAAAAGATATGGACTCTTATCGAGTGATTCAAAATACTTTAAATATCCCCTAGGGGCAATTTAAAACAGCCCATACTGAGTAGTTATGTAAGCACAAACAAATAACCACAGCATAGAAAAGAAGTGCACACAAACCACATAATAAATATCATAAATACTCACCAAGGAGAAGGACCTGTAAAAACAAACTTCTCGTCACTCCAAAAACAATGACACACTCTGGTGTATTTTTACTGCAAAGGTGTTTATTTTAGATAGAAAAAGGAGCAAAATGATAACTCAGAGGGGAAAAGATGTTCGAGTGAGCCTTTAAAAAAAATAACCCAGTTCCGTTTATGTCTCACATGATTGTTGTGAAAAGATTGTCCACTGAAACAGCCTTTTCTCTTGGACTTAACTGAAGGCTGCGTCACACTAACGGCGTGTTGCTCTGTTCGCACGGCTTCATTCACGATGGGCTGCAGTGTGTCAGACAGAATTGTTTTCCATCAACCTAAATGAGCTTCTAAGGGGTTTTGATCAAGGTGCACCATTTGTTTCCTGTATTTACAGCCACAAGCTGAAGGTTGGTGTGAAATTAAAAGCCGATTATAGTGCCGTTCTTCACATGCCTATCCTGAAAGAAGTGAAAGGCAGACCACAGCTTCCCCCTCACCTGCAAGGGACCGACGGCTATGCTCAGCCAGGTGTGTAAATAACAAAGTGTCCCATTTCAACTCTTATTTAGGAGGAAAAAATCATCTTCAAAATATTGTCTTAACAACTTATTGTAATACACTTTCTACAACTTTCTGTTTTAGGTGACGATCCAGATTACTTAATCACCGGGACACATGCTTATCCCTCTGGACCTGGTAAGTGTGGATGATATGAATGGTTTTCAGACCTTTGTGTGAGCAGCATCAGCATCATTTTGGTGTTTCTAACTACTTTTTACTGCACAGGAGTGGCGTTGACTGCAGAGACAAAGATGCACAGGAATCCCAGTGAGGGAGGGGTACACTCCATGGCGTTGGCTTTACCACCTTCACAAGCCAGGTAAACTTGTTAACATGCATCATAAAAGTCTAGTAGTTTGCATTGGAAAAAGCTTAAAGATTATAATTAATTTAATTCCTCATTTCTTCACATGTAATTTTTCTTTTTCCCCCCATATTGTTAATTTCAGGCAGGACGCCATCCGCACAGCAGCCAGTGTTGCAGACATCCATCGACACGCAGGGGGAACAGAAAGAGTTCACCCACCGTCGACCACAGTGGTGGGCCGCCACGTTTCCTCTCTCACTTGGATCTGTTGACTCATTAACTGTGAAGAATTGCATGAAAAAAAAGATTATGTTTTTGTTTTTCAGTCTCTCCTAGAGGGAGGGGCCACCAGAAACTCTGCGCTCATGCGGAGAACTCCAACGATGCCCAAACCTCAGTGGCACCCACCGTGGAAACTATTTCGGGTGGGAAGGCTGATTTATTTGTACGAATGCCTCTGCAAGGTGTCCGAACCTGTTTTTCCTAATGCTGTTTATTTTATGCTGCAGGTCATCAGCGGTCACCTTGGCTGGGTGAGGTCCATCGCCGTGGAGCCGGGGAATCAGTGGTTTGTCACGGGGTCTGCAGATCGAACCATCAAGGTGATTCCGCTGAAAATCCTCTTTATCATCCATCGATGCCGGAAGTGTTCTTGTAAATATTGTCAAGATAAATTATAGATAAAATGCAGGAATGTTAATCTTTATGAATTAAAAAACAAAACATACGATAAACAATATAAAATACATGGCTTCTTAGTGTTTTGGATGCTGTCGCCACAGTTTTTGACAATCCCGTTACCTTTCAGAGTCCTTTAGCACAATAAGGATAACCGAACTCAATGAAGCCTTTGTGAGGAAATGCTAAAGCTGCCATGTAGAGTTTAGTGTGCCAAATTTGTTGGAAAAATTATCTTTGTCTGCTTCCGAACTGTTTCTTGGTTCCAATTTTACTCCCAACACGGACCCCAAAAAAACCTCTGAACACACCAGTTACAGGACGTTTCATGTTTCAACAGCACATCATAACAAATACACACAGTGGAGAAACTCCTGCTGCTTTTTGGGCAGCTGTTTATGTTTTATGTATAATGATTTTGAGTCTGTATATTTGTTTATATGTTAAAGAAGTTATTCAACCCGTCCACAGATGTTAAAGGTGTGTGAATACAAAGTGAAGTGGACAAAAGAGTCCAGTCTGTGTGTTTGTCAGGACGAAAGCTACTGTTTCTAAATATGAAACATTGGTTTGACAAAGTACTCTGAAGCAGCGGTCCACTTTTGTCTCCAGAACCTCTGATGACATCTAATAGTCTTTATTGGCATTTTAAATGGACCCACGCCTCATGAATCCACCTGAATATAGTACTAATAATGATAATACAATAATAACGTCAAGGCAACAATTGAAGCAGTCCGACAGAGATGATGCCAGCATGTCTAGAAAGGTTGATTGTATTTTGCTGTACTCTTACGCACATTTCTTTCATTTCATCAAGTATTATCCAAAGCTTTTCTACTGTTTGAAAGTGTAGTTTGTGACCTCTAGGAGGCACTATGAATACAGTGAGTCTGTGACGCTCTTTGGTTAACTTGAGGACTTCATTATCTATTTTTTGACAGATCTGGGACCTGGCAAGTGGAAAGCTGAAGCTCTCTCTGACGGGACACATCAGCACGGTGCGCGGCGTGGCGGTGAGCACCCGCAGCCCGTACCTCTTCTCCTGTGGCGAGGACAAGCAGGTCAAATGCTGGGATATGGAGTATAACAAGGCACGCAGTGTTCCAAACCTTCAAAGTGAATCTTCAGTATTCCCCCTGTTTGTTCATGTTTCCTGAAAAGTGGGGTTATGTGCTTGCAGGTGATCAGGCACTACCACGGGCACCTCAGTGCCGTGTATGATCTGGATCTACATCCGACCATCGACGTGCTCGTGACCTGCAGCAGAGACGCTACAGCAAGGGTGAGAAACATCTGTGATGTGGTTGATGGTACACGTCGGCTCGTGTTTAAACGTAGCCTCGATTATGCTGTTATCTATTCCTCTACTGTTTCTATTTTGTTTTCACAAAGTTTCTGAGTGGTTGCTGGGTTATTATGTTATTTGTTTGTTTGTTTTTTGTGTCGACGGCGGTTCTTAAACTAAAAAAAGTGTGCCCCTCTGGATACATGTACAGATAAATGTACAGATAAATGCACCACTACGACCAACTATTTAGATCAGTTCAGAACAGTTAGCAGAGGAAATATATTTAATAATAGTGTTTATTGGACATTTCTGCCAAACTGTATAAAACGTGATCACAATAACAGGAGCTTGAACTCATCACCTCTCATAAATACAAGATGTCAAAATATGAAGAATAATATGATGGTAGAAGTCCTACATATTTAACTATGCAATTATTCTTTAATTTATTTGGGATCTGACTTATTACTGTTATTTCTTTTCAAAATTGATTGAACCCACATTATTTTTATTTATATGTTTACTTATCAGATGAGCATGCCACCATTTGGGGTTCAATGATGTCGGGCCGTGGCATCAAACTTATTTTATTACAGTGGTCACATATAGTCCAGCCTGATCTCAGTTAAAAGATAACGTACAAATCTTCCCCTTTCTTTTAGTGCAAAGAGGTACAGATAATAAAGGAGTCATCCAAGTTATCTTACTCGATTAAGTTTTTAATTTTATGAAGAAACAGGAGCAATTCTTTTTTTACGTACATCAGGCCTCGAGGTGACGGATACTGTCAAATGCCCTAAAACATTGTCCTCCATTTACAGCTGCTCTTCTGACTTTAAATCTGTTAAATCTTTTAAATCCAAACGACACAACCGAACTTAACTTCAGAACAACGTGGAAGCGTGTCTGCTGCAGTGTTTGGGTTCATTTCTGCAGCCTTCATCTTTTCATGACTGGGATCGGGAGTTTGCGAACCTTCAACATAACTACATAATTGATTGAAATGAGCAGCTTTCCTTTTTTTAAAATGGTGTTGGGAGTGACTTGCTTTTGCTTGAAGCTCCTGGTGTGGGACATGAACTGTGGCATGTGAGCTCCCTCTAGAGGCAGGTAGAGGAAAGTCACGAATGTTCTTTCAAGTGTCTCATATAATAAAACTGGCTGATAAAACATCAATATAAAAACATAGAAAACAGTAAATACTTTTTTTTTTTTTAATGAGTATCTTGTCTGAAAGTTGTATATGTTTACGGATCCCATTATTTCCCTGTTGCAACAGGTCATATTTACTATTTCTAACTAACGGAGTGTCGACAGTAATGACTGCAATATTAAATTTAGCTGACACAGTTAAAGTCGCTGACTCGCTGATGGAGCTTCTGTTTGGTTGAATCATTTCACTCACCGGACTTTCTGTGTGCGTGTTCAGGTGTGGGACATCAGGACGAAAGCTAACGTGCACACGCTCACAGGCCACACCAACACGGTGGCCACGGTGAGATGTCAGGCAGCAGAACCACAGATCATCACGGGTAAGTACGTCTTAGAAACACGCCTCAGTTTTAGTAAAACTACACAGCGACACTGCGGATTGTAATGCTGCAGCCACACTGACTGGTTTCTTGGTCGCTTTGTGCAGGAAGCCACGATTCAACCATCAGACTGTGGGACCTGATCGCTGGGAAAACCAGAGCGACTCTGACCAACCACAAGAAGTCCGTTCGAACTCTGGTGCTGCACCCCAGACAGTGAGTACACACACATACACACACACTAGTCTACAGTGATCGCAGCAAACAACTGAAGAGATACGAGTCAAACTTAAAAACACTTGCATTAGTTCAGGGATGTCGACCATGAGACCTGGAAGCTTTCAAAATATTGACTCCATGTTGAGATGGTCGTCATTTTCAGTAGTAAAATGAGTTTGACACCCCCCGCATTAGAGACTGTATTATAAAGCTGCATTCTGTCTTTCACAGATACACATTTGCTTCTGGATCCGCCGACAACATCAAGCAGTGGATGTTCCCAGACGGCAACTTCATCCAGAATCTGTCAGGCCACAACGCCATCATCAACACTCTGGCTGTGAACTCTGACGGCGTCTTAGTGTCTGGAGGTAAAACAAGAAGAAAGAGAGAAAACTGTCCTCTCTTCTTTTTACCTTGTTTTTATTATTATTGTTATTATTGAGGTGTACGTTTGACACTTGATCACAACATGATCGTTTTCTTTCCCCTCTTCAGCCGACAACGGGACCATCCACATGTGGGACTGGAGGACGGGCTACAACTTCCAGCGGATCCACGCCGCCGTGCAGCCCGGATCTCTGGACAGCGAGTCGGGAATATTCGCGTGTATGTTCGATAACTCAGAAAGTCGACTCATCACGGCAGAGGCCGACAAGACCATCAAGGTTTACAAGGAAGACGACACCGCTGTAAGTCACTCTGAATTCTTGTTTATTGGGATTATTAGATTTATTTATTTTTTACTAGTTGCAGCTGAAAGATCTTTGACCACTTGGTTTTCTCTCCTGCAGACTGAAGAAAGTCACCCGGTCAACTGGAAACCAGAAATCCTCAAGAGAAAAAGATTCTAGAGATTTTTTATTTTTATTTTGTCACATTTTCTACCAACTTTTGTTGCAAACACATTAAAGGTTTAGTTTTTATCCATCAAGCAAACTTCCCCTCAGCTCCTTAGACAGCAGATTCGCCTCCGATCGTCGGTTTCACTCTAAATACCATCTGCAGTCCTCGTTGTACGATGCTAGTCCAACAAAGCGGCCATTTTGAATGGCCAGGAACCTCCCAGACGGTTTGTTCTTGATGACGATGGCTCTCTGGTGACTCTGGTCCGTCTGGTCCACCAGCAGCAGCCACTCTTCGGCCTCAGAGGGACGGGCCTCAGAGTGGACCTCGTCCCTGCTGCAGTCGAAGCCTGCAACAGAAAAAGTTTGAAAATGGAATGTTTTGTATTAAATCAAAGTTTCCAGTTGTAGAAGCAAATGTCGCCTTTTCTTTTTTTTCTGGCTTTAAGTGTGACGTTGATTTACCTCCGTTTCAATAAAGAGCCACACTTTTCACATAGAAGCGTGTAGATGAGTGTGAACTTACTGAGGTATCTGCTGGTGACGGCGTTCCTGTAGTACTTAGAGCCGGTCACCTTAATCTCCTCCCAATAACTCTGATCTCCGGGCGTCTCGCTGAGCTCCACGGTGCCTCTGCTGTCCTCAGCCGGCTCAATAATCTGCTCGCCTGCCAGATCGACACGTCACATTATCGACGCCGCTAACGAGTCGACCGGAGCAAATGTCAGGAACTCGACATCTTTTCTATAAGTGATAATCCCGGTGTTATCTACGGTGAACTGGATAATCCAACAGTTTGCATCAGAGCAACTTTCCTCTCTGTTTAAAGGTTTAGTTTGGAAAGGATTCTCTGTAAAAGATGCAGATGCATTTGTTTGGTAAAATAATCAAGTCATCCTAGTTTAATGGTTTATTTTCTTCAATTTTTCCACTCCTTCCTCTTCTACAGCTTATAGTTGTCACACTCCCGTTATAAAGAAGTAACTACAAGTACACCAAAATATGTAACGAAAAGTTTCTAATTCTTCAAGAAGTACTTATTACACCTTGTCAGTGGGAAATTAATTATATTTATTAAAATAGATGAGTTGAATTATATTATTCAGCCTTCTTGAATTGCTGCTAAAGCTAAATCCAACCTAACTGGGTGATCCAGTCCATAACGGGACAAAACCAGGAGGGACTGTCACATTTACACATAAGGTCAAATAATAACCTCCAAGGCATGTTTCTGAACTGTGGGAGGAAACTCCTGCCTGCGAACTCACAGGAATGTCCCGAAACCCAACCTGGACCTCAAACCAGGGACATTCACATTTGTGAAAGCTCTTCCAGTTTTCTGCTACACTAGTTCAGATGACATTTGCTTGTTTTTATTTGAAAAAAAAAAATTCTTTTTTTTTTTGTGATTTTTGATATCTATTTAAAATTTTTTTAAAGTTTGCTCAAGATTATTACGATAAAAAGGTTTGATATTTTCCCCATGATGTGATGATCAGCCATCTAATACACAAACCACCATACAGATGTGTACTCTCGAGACAATCAGATCTATGACTTTTGAATAATCCTCAAAGAGCTGTTTAGTGTGAAGTTGTTTTTTTTCCCCTCTGCTTACTTGAATCTTGGATGTAGAGCTTTGTGAGAGCATGACGGAACCCTCGTCCAGGTTTTTTCTTCTTCAGACGAGGTTCTGCTGGTTCTGGCTGATCCACGCCGTCTCTCGGAGCCTCGTCAATATCAAGGAGGTGACCGGCATTGAACATGATCTCCTCCTCCAGAGACCTGACGCACATGTCGAACTGCTCCTCATTCTCCTCCGCATTTCTACAAGATGCAAACAATTGTCAGCACTTGGGGAAACAGGTGAGAGAAACAGCATTACAAGCCCATGTTGGGGGGGGGTTCACCTGAAGTCCACCCACAGCAGGCCTGCAGTGATCAGTCCCAGCCACTCACTGGCCTCCCAGTTGTTGGTCACCATGGTCGGCACGATGATGACCTCCCTCATGTCTGCGTAGTTGAGCTCCTTCTTGCAGCTGCGAGACGCCTGATAAGCAGGAGTCATGAAGGGACAGATGACTGCAGCCTCCTCCACTCCTGCAGCCATCCTGAGAATTCACACATTAATGATAATAACTTTATTTATATTGCACTTTTCAGGACACGTGTTGCACAAAGTGCTTAACAGTAAAAACACAAACAAAAAAGTCAGAGGAGACGAGCAGTCAGACAAAACGAACAAGCAGTCATTAAACAGATGGAAGATTGTAGACAAAATTGATTATTATTGGTGACAAAACCCCACTGGCCTCGGTGGCTTAAAGAGAGAGCATATTAAAAGATAAAAGGGGCAGAAAAGTGGGTTTTTAAAAGAGATTTAAAATTGGTCACTGATTCTGCCAGCCTTATCTCCTCGGGCAGGTCATTCCAAAGTGGAGGGGCCCTGGTGGAGAAGCACGGTCACCCTTAGATTTAAGTTTTGACTTTGGGATGACCGGCAGGGATCCACCCAAGGATCTAAGGCTGCGGGCAGGCTTGTATTGGGTCAGCAGGTCTGTAATATAACTGTGCGCCAGACCATGAAGAGCATTAAAAGTAGTCAGCAAAATCTGAAAATCAATTCTAAAACAGACAGGGAGCCAGTGGAGGGAAGCCAGGACAGGTGTGACTTGTTGCCGCCTGCTAAAACCAGTAAGAAGCCTGGCTGCTGCGTTTTGGTTTGGTTTGGTTAACAGGAATAGCAAGAAGGACTTTGGATTCCTCCTCCCTGCAGATACATGAGTCTCAAAGATTACAGTGACACAGTTAGTTAAACTTTGAATATATATTATGTTTAGCTGGAAGTCTTTCTACTCACGCGTCATTGACGTTCCCGGTCACCCCTCCTTCGATATCCATCCACACCGGCAGACCATCCTCTTTCAGCCGTTCATACACCTTCTTCACCAGAGGCTGATTGTCCCACTGGTAGGACAGCATGATATGAGAAGGCATGGTTGTTGAATTTTTTTTTAATGATTTATTCTTTTAAAATGTCTAAGAAATGCCTCTGAGACTCCGCAGAGTTGGTGTTTCTACAGTTACTGAGCAAACTAAAGCAGACAAAAGGGAACCAACACGGTTCTTCTGTTTGTTTTCTCAGGCGTATGACTCAGGTTGCATTTGTTGCTTGGTTACTTTACCTGCCGGCACCAGTGGGAGGATGCATGATTACCACTGAGTCCTACAGGACCAATGATCAAGGGTTCTATACTTTTACCAGAATAAATATACCTGAAGAATGAATAAGTGTGAAACTGATTTGTTGAACTTTATTAAATTGTGAGTGAGATTACTAAGTAGGAATAAGAAGAGCAAATAAACATATTTCTCTGTCTTCAGCTTTGTTGCCTTGCACAATGAATGTCCGGAGACGCTTCTTATTTCTACATTCTTGGTGCACTAAATATTTTTGCAAAAAATAAAATAAGGCCTGAATATGGGGGCCAGGAGTCTGTGAAAAGTCAAATCCACCCTTTCATGCTCAGAAAAAAAGTGCTATATACAGTAAAATTGTTAGTTTGCAAAAGAGTAATTTAAACAAAGAGAAATGTTCAAGTGTCCTGACCATAAATGTTTTGTTTCATTCAATTGTATTATCATTTTAAAATAAAATATGCTTTAAGTTCACTTTTATTTAGCATTTTACTACAATCTTGTTTATTGGTATGTATTAATCCATGTTACAGAGATTACGACAAAGCAGTGCGGTTTTGTGATTACTGGGGTCTGTCAGCCGTTTAAAACATGTTGAGGGAAGGAATGACTGTTTTGTTTATGTATTTTAGTACTTTAGTATTTCAGACATCCACAGCTGAAAAATGTGAAGTTCTGCCGTATAAATGTCACCAAGTGAGGCATAACCTGGCTGTTTTTTATTAAAAAAAATGTAATGTAATGTAAAATGGAATGAGCATAACTCATAACCCAAATGTATGTTTTCAGGTTGTGGTGGAGAAATTTGAAGTGGAGAACTTCTTTCCAGAGCTGAGCATCTTTTATAGTAACTTTAGTTATATTAACCAGCAGGGGGAGCCACTACAACACTATAAGTGATTTCTGCCCAAACCGATGAATCTCATAAAACCACCTGATGTGCTTTTTATCCTCACCACTTACCCGCCAGATGAAATAAGATGCAGGTTGCACAAGATTGACTTCAATGCAATGTGGAGTTATTATTATTTCCTCAAACTCTGCAGCTCGTTTTATGATCTCCAGCAGGTCAGACATGTTACGCCACCTGCCAGCACGGAGCACCGGGGGTAATCTCTCGGCCTAATTAAATCTGAAGCAATCAGGTTCACAGATGGAGCCGATCAGCGTGGGACGCGCCGCCTGCCAGGAGGTGTGTTCAGTGCGCGCAGTCAGTGCAGCGACACGGGACGGGACTAGTATCCGCAGTGTGGGAGGGAGACCAGCATGGCCTGTGCGTCAACACGATTGGATTTATTGTTTCCCTGACCATGCAACCAACTTCTGTGATGATGTGAAGTGGAATGGCTGTTTTGCCGCGCGCAGGAATGCTCGACTATGCGAATTCATATTTTTCTTCGGGGAAAAGCTCCAAAACGTGACTTTATAGGTCTGACTTCCAGGCAAGAACATGTAGTCTAACTTTTCCCAGGACCAGGACCTCGGAGCTTTGTATGAAGTCGGAATGAGCTGTCAGAAAAAGGCCTCGACTTGTCTCCTCTGGAGGCTCGTCCTGTCGCTCCTGTGCGCTCTGACGCACGGGCAGGTATTCAACCTGACGCTCTCCGTCAAAGAGGGGCTGCCTGCTAAGACCATAGTCGGAGACCTGGGAGCCGGTTTAAGCAGGCCCAGCACTGGATTCTTCATTTCGGAGAGCAGAGACTCGTATGTGTTCAGAGATCTGGAGATAGACGCAGACACGGGCATCATCTCCACGGCGGTGATCCTGGATAGAGAGAGCAGAGATAAGTATGAGTTTGTGGCAGCAACCCTCACAGGAGAGATGATAAAAGTGAAAATAGAGGTGGAAGACGTGAACGACCACTCACCCATGTTTTCTTTGGAGGAGGTTGACCTGAGAATATCAGAGTTAAGCCCACCAGGGAGCCGCTTTCAGCTTGAAGGTGCCAAAGACCAGGATGAGGGAGAGTTTGGTACCCAGGGCTACAGGATCACAGAGAGTGAGATGGGGGAATTGTTCCACCTGGAGTATCGCAGTGGGCCTGACAACCACCTCAGCCTGGATCTCATTCTCAGTCGTAGACTAGACAGAGAAACGCAGGACTTCTACTCTATGACAATTGAGGCCTTTGATGGTGGGGTCCCAGCACGGACAGGGACGCTTCAAGTTAACGTTCACGTCCTGGATGAGAATGACAACCCTCCAGTCTTCAACCACACTGAATATCACGCCACAGTGCATGAGGATGCGTCCGTCCTGTCTGCTGTGTGCCAGGTGCACGCCACTGACCTCGACCTGGCCGACAACGGCAGGATCACCTACGAGATCAACAGAAGGCAGAGCGACCCAAATAAGGTTTTCTCCATCAACGAGACCACCGGGATGGTTTACCTCAACAAGCCTCTCGATTTCGAAGCTCAAGCCTTTCATGAGTTGATCATCAGAGCAAGTGACAACGGGGCTCAACCCGAGTACAGCAGCACTTATGTGGGTATCAGGGTCCTTAACATCAATGACAACAGTCCAGATATTAGCGTGCTGTTTCTCAGTGAGACGGGAGCTGCTGTGGTATCAGAAGCTGCAGCGATCGGGGACTATGTTGCCCGGATCTCAGTGTCAGACCCTGACCTTGAGGACCAGAGGATCGCTGTCACCCTCGAGGGCGATGATGGGAAGTTCACCCTGAAGCAGACCGATGATTTCCTGTATGCTTTGTGTGTAAACTCTGAGCTCGACCGAGAGGATGTGGATCTGTATGAGTTGAAGGTGCGAGCGTCAGATTCTGGGAGCCCTCCTCTGGTCAGTGAGTTCGGCATCCTCCTGAGGGTGTCTGACACAAACGACTGCCACCCTGTGTTTGAGAAGGAGGTCTATGTCACAAGCATCGCGGAGGATGCTCCTCAGGGGAGCTTCCTCGTTCAGATTCAGGCCCGAGATGCAGATGAAGGCATCAACTCAGACCTCAGGTACTCCATCTTGAAGTCCAGCCAGGGCAGCCTGTTCAGCATCGACGCCGACTCCGGCCTGGTGACCACGGCTGCAGCTCTGGATAGGGAGACCCAGATGGAGCTGTGGTTCCTGGTGGTGGTGACAGATGGAGGAGAACCATCTCTGTCTTCCACGGCGACAGTCACGGTGACGGTGGAAGACGTCAACGATAACGAGCCAGTGTTCCAGCAGCAGCTGTACAACGTGTCCATACCAGAGCACAGTGATGTTGGAAGCTGCTTCCTACAAGTAGGTTAATTAAGGTTTTCCATAAAGAAAAATGCCTTGAATAGCAATCCAACAAAGTGTATCTTCAATTATATTATCAACCTTTTTTTTTTTTTCATTTCAGTAAATCAAAACCAGTATTTTGCACCTCTACCAGATACCATTCATTGTAGCGTTGCTAGTAAATACAGTTAAAGTCCAACATCACCAAGACAGTAGTTTTGCCATAATAAATCCCACCAAATTAAGTGTGAGATCAGATTTTAATCATCACAAATTTCAAAACCAAGCTACCAGACGTCATTTTATTTATTGAATGAATGTTTGGGTTTTTTTGAGTGAGCTGCAAGACAGTGATTTCATTTTTCAAAATAGTATCGCCTGAATTCAGTCTGAAATAAAAGTATCCTTTAAAATTGCTGGGTTAGGGTTAACCCAGCAATTTTTGCAATTGTGGCTGACATAAGGTTCGCAACGCTTCATCTATATATGAAACTAATAAAAAAGTGGTTTAATAAAAAAAAAAAAACTCCATATGCAGCATTTTACAGAGGAAAAACTACCAACTGACAGTATTTCATAAAAAAAAACCTGAACTTATCGAGCTCTCTGCCCTGCTGTGTCTGCCTTACAGCCCATATAACAAAAGTAGCCTTCAGTCTGTTTGCACAAAGGCATCAGTGTCTGTTCCGCACGCACACAACCTCAACACACACTCTTTTACCAGTTCAGCACTGCGGCCTTAATATGACAGATGCGATGACACTCCTGCAGCCTGGCACAAGCTAAGGCCTGAAACAAAAGCAGCCTTATTTATCAGTCAGTTTCTGTAAACATGACCGAGTTTTGGTTCTTAACTGAAGACTGAACGTGCATCGTTGTTTTCGTGCTGTTCAGAGGACCTACTGCTCTTCAGTGTCAAGTCAGTACCAAGCACTTCCAGGCAAGTGCCAGAATCTAGGAGGTCAGAGGAGTCAGATAAACACATAGTCCATTCATAATATTTTACTCTTTATTCTTGCAAATAGATTTATCTTTAAAAAAAAAAAAAAAAAGATGCTTGAGACTTCATTACCAAGTAATGTGTAACAGTAACAGTGAGTCACATGCTGCATCTGCAACATGACGAATCAGACCTTGACCCGTGTCTTTGAAGTTTCCTGTGATCAGAGGTGATAAACTGTGAGGCAATATGATATTTATGACAGGAAAGTGACTGCTTTATCTGTGAGATGTGTCCTTTATTGTGGAGAGGAGCTCAGCCAGATTGAAGGTGTGTTTTTACTCCAATGTTTGTTCTCTTTCTTTTTCCTCTGCGGGTCTCTTTTTATATCCTCTTGACCTTTTGTATCGAGGTTTTTTTTTTATACTTTTACAATGTTGACCTTCTCTGATTGACATTATGATTCAGTTAAAACTGAATGTTGCAACCATGAAACGGCTTATACTTTATAGCTTCAGGTGACAGTTTTATAATTGTATATTACACACTACAATTTACTGTTTAGATTTATTCAAGTTAACTGATCATAAACTGTATGGGTTTTTTTTTTTTGGATGAAGAGAAAATGTGTACAACAAAAATAAATTGGTTTTCGAAACATTTACAAATAGATGAATTACATAGCTACTAAAAATCATCAGCAGACCTGAGGTAAATGAGCAACTCAGTGCCTAAAAATTGCTACCTGTTGCAAATGAGCATTTCAGTGATAATGAACGGCATGCATTTAGTTTTAAACAATTTAAGGATGAGGACTCTTCTGTTGTGTTATCCAAAAAATAAAAGTAATCCATAAATTCAGTATTCAAAATCAAATGGGTGATTTTAAAGAAAATTCTCATTTCTCATCGGCTTCTTCTCTGTCAAAGGTCGACGTCAGTCGATTTTGTAAAGCAGAATAATGTTTTATAACTCCTGACTCCTCCACATCAGCTTGATCCAAGTTTGGATTCACAGCCTAACCCAAGCAGCCCAATCCTAGACTGGTCAACACACAACACATTAAAACTATTTCAGAAATCCAAGCCAAAGTGAAAGACAGCTTATTGTCTCAAATATATGAGTTTGCCACCTCAACAACAGCGACTTCATGAGTTAGCAGTCACATCAGTCAGCATAATAACCCTAACCCATGAATGTTTTTATCACTTTAATTAATCAGCCATCGCAACAATTGGGAAACATCTTTTGAATATGTAGTTTTACAAGAACAAATAACAACTGATTCAGTGCACAGAAGTTTAGATTTTTCAAAACAATGACTGTACGTCTGTTTATGCTCTTCGTCTGTTTTATTCATTTGCATGGTACAAGAGCCAAACAACTCCAGGCTGCTGAGCATTAATTAGATAAAAAAAGAGTCTTCATAACTTCTTTAATTGTCATTAATGTTACACCTGATGAGCGCAGCCTGGACAAGACATTTTTAAGGTTGAGGGGTTCAACAGGCACCGTGTCACTGGGATAACAAACTACTAACCACAGCGTGAAACTCGCGTTTGGTTATATTAGTTCATGCTCACCGTCAATACTCAGCTATATTTATTTTTATTTTTGCCTGTACGACATAATAACTGCTGCCATCTTTATGTCTTGACTTTCTATTTCTCAGGTTGTGGCCACAGACGCAGACAGTGTCGAGTTTGGCTCTGTGCTCTACTCTCTGTCTGACGGCTTCGACGATCAGGACAGACATCCTCTCTTCCAGATCCACCCTCACACCGGGGAGTTGTGTGTCCTGCAGGATATCGACCGAGATGCCGGACAGACGCTCCACGATGTTCTGATCAAAGCTGAAGATCCCGTAAGTGGGCCCGACAGATCCAACTGGGATCGGCTCGATCGCCCTGTGACTCCTAACTGGATGAACCTGTATAGGAGATCGTTGGATGGCTCACAAAAGCAGGTGGATGATACACCAATTCCTCGAAGGTAAAAAATGTCCTTTTCTCATTCAGGGAGGACTCAGTGCTCAAACCTACGTGCACATCGAGATAGACGACCTGAACGACAACGTTCCGGTGTTCAACCCCGAGGAGTACACCGTCAGCATCAGCAGCCACGCTCAGCCCGGCACAGAAATTGTCAACGTGATTGCAACCGACCGAGACTCAGGCCGGTTTGGAGACGTTACCTACGACCTTGTTCCTGGGGACACTTCTAGTTTTTTCACGCTGGATAAATACACAGGTAGACGGACTCCACGTATGTCACAGGTTGATGTTCGATTTGGACTAGATTTGTCATTAACGCCCACTCTATAGTCTTTAAGTAACTCGTGTGACTGGCACCTCCACTGTTCAGGGATAAACAGCTACTTACTTTGTTTAAGTCCTCCTGATATGATTGGCAGTGTCACACAGCTCAGTGGGGGGGGGGGGGGGGGTGCAGAAAGCCCCAAAGCTTTAGATCCCCATGTGGCAGAGGATACAATGAGACTGAGCCACTCTGTAACACTGAATCAGTCTGAAAGTACGTAAACTATGGAGAACATTTTCAAGTCACATGAATTAGTCATCATTAGCAACCATTTAGCTGCTTTGAGTTTCACAAACAAACTGCAGCAAGAGACAGACTTTATATTCAACAGTTTGCTAATGAATTCATCACTTTGTTATAAATGATCCACAGTTGCATGACAAAACCAGATTAACTGTAAATTATTTTGGTGCTTCATTTTGCAGGAACCCTCTTCCTGACCTCCGCCCTGACCCACCTGGGTGCAGCCAGCGTGAAGGTCTCCATAAGAGCACGGGATGGGGGCGGCGCAAGCTCAGTCAGGCCGGCAGAAGTCACCATCAACGTGTTACAGAGCGCACAAGCGCCGGCTATCTTCCAGAGATCACGCTACACCTTCACAGTGCCAGAAGACGCTCCGCTCGGTACATCCGTGGGCACAGTGAGAGCCGTCAACCCATCCAGTGAGTGTGTGTCGAGTCTGAATCCTTATTGCAGGAACTAGTGGAGAGCAGGACGTTGATGTTAGCACTCATCATTGAACGATTCAACCTCCTTGCATGCCTGGTGGACTTTTGGTGTACCCCAAGGGTCTGTCATTGGCACAGCTCAGACACGCAATCTGTCTGATCAGAGGGTTTGTTTGATTAGATGACCAGTTTATTGAAAATGCTGCTGCATAGCTCATTACTGAAGGCAACGCATTAACGACGTCCTTCCATCACCTTACTGTTAAATTTAGAATAGATTTTGAATTTTATTTTTCTTACTAACATTTAAAATGTTATATATGGCCTTTTTCTTGTACCTAATTACCTGATGTGTGTCATCGAGACCACTTATATTGGTACATGAAGCTCTGCTGGTCATTTTATGGCCTGTTTCTTGACAAATGGTGACAAAGCATTTTCTACTGAAGCAGCCACACATTGGTAATGTTTGTCTACTGAGCTCAGACTCACCTGGACTGTAATATCTTTGAAATCTGGACTCAGACCTTTCTTCCAGTTAAGACTTGCATAAGACGTCTATACTATTATAACTGTCTTTTCTATGATTTGATTCCTTCAAGTTATAATTGTCTATCAATATATTTTTAAAGAACTTCATCACATTTTTAAGGAAAGTGCTAAATAAATGAGTACTTTCTCACCATATTGAAATGCATTGCTTGCCCTTTTTGCAAACCTCCCAGGGCTCGCCACAGCAGGTCAGTGAGGTAGAAGTCGATCTCGCACCGTGTCCCAGCTTTAAAGGTCAGGGAAAACAAGATTTTCAGGGAGCGTCAGGTCACTCTTTGAGACACGAGCAACCTCCTTTGTCCTCAGGATGTGGACAAGCTTATGTGTAAATATTAAAAAAGAAAAAAAAAACAGGGAGAAAAAGTGTTTTCAAATAACTTCATAAGTAAAAGCAGTATAAACTGAGGAAAAGTCTTGTTCTTTTATTAATCAAGAATACGCGAATGAACACATGGAAATGTGTTTAATGCTAATAGATTTAAAGATGTAAATTGCTCATGGATATAAATTATCCTGCTGAATAAAGCTCTTGAGTATCGGGTCATTGAAGCTCTGAGCAGACTGTCGCTCTTTAAAGTCAATCTAAACAGAAATATATGATAATAGCGTCTATTACTTGTTGTCTGTGGTGAACACTTCAGTCGTTTTCATAGTGTGTATTGGGGGTAGCAGTGCGCTTCAGGTGCAAAACAGCAGGGAGAAGAATCTTTTTTTATTTTGGGGAAGAAATCATGTAAAGCATGTGTGTTGAACATTTTATTTCAGGGGCCACGTACAGCCCAATTTCATCTTGAGTGGACCAAACTGGTAAGATAGTGCCATGATAACATTATAATTTAAAGTTTTTCTTAGTTGTGACGCAGAGTATACGTGATGATAATGCAAAACATTAGGAACTCCTGCATTCAACCAAAACTCTAATACTGTGCATTAAACAAAGCCTGTCCAGGAAGAGAATTCGGAACATTCATCATCCTGTTTATAACAAAAACTCCTGTTTCTATCATCTTCTTGCTGACAGTTATGCTGAGGAAACGTACTGCATGTTGAGATGTTTAATTGTGAAACTGAGAAAGGAAACACAATTTAAGAACAGGAATGTTCTGACAGGCAATTGTTGTCGAGACATTTGAGTGATCGTTGTCATTGCTTAAAATCTCCTTCCAGACATGACGCGGGGAGCAATAAAGAGGAACGAACTCAGTTTAATCTTTAATCCTCCTTTGCCGCATGAACACATAACAGATAAAAATGGGTCAAAGACAGTTGTACAGTAGGCTGGATTTTAAAGGTCAAACATAGGCAGTCATGAAAGTGCGCACACACACGCACACAAAGCGTTTGTCATTTTGACTTTTTTTTAGATTATATTTTTTAGATTGTATATTTTATGATTTGTGCTGAGAGTATTCTGTACTTGGACTCTGCGCCCCTCTCTGAGGTGGGTTTGTCTCTTTGTGGCCTTGTTGTGGTTCACTCAGTGCCTTCAACAGTTAAAAGACAGACAGTCATTTAAGGCTGTCTAATCACTTAACAGATTAAAACCTCATGGACTGGGCCTGGTGGACTGGGGTGGGATCCCGTTAAGCTCTGTGTGTTTCTTCCATTTGTAGTTACTGTTGAAGTGCTGGAAACACTTGGAGGGGATTAATGAGATCTTAACTGTGCTTTTAATTACTTAATGTAAGTGTGCTTAATTACAGTTTTAGGAGCCCGAATCTGTTTGCACAATCACATTATGGGATATTGTCTTTGTGGAGACAAAGAACAAGTCTACCTGAGAGAAATTACTACATTGAAAGTGAAAGAACATTTTGAGGTTGGAATAAGGTTAGGATTTGGGAGATAGCAGTTCAGGCTGAGTTTAGAGTGAGTCTGAATAATGTATGTTGCTCACTGAAATACGTAAAGAATCTCGGTTTCAACAAACTAAACCCAGTTTATCCACGAGTGAAATCATTTCTTAATGTTTCATCATTTTCGTTTGGGTTTTCAGACACAGTGGAATCCATCTCATATTGCATCTCTTCTGGAGACCCCCAGAGTTTGTTCACCATTCACCCGAAGTACGGTCTGATCACCAACGTCAAGCCTCTGGATCACGAGTCTCAGCCGTACGCGCTGCTGGTGCTTCAGTCATACACGGACGCCTCGCCTGTTTACAGCACCACCCAGGTCAACATCACCATAGCGGATATCAATGACAACGCTCCAGTCTTCCCCAAACGCAGCGACGCCGTCACGGTGTCCCAGAACACTCTGCCGGGGACGGTGCTGTTCATCGCTCACGCACACGACCACGACAGCGGTGCCAACGGGAGGGTGCAGTACCACCTGAAAAACAGCAGAAACGGCATCTTCCTGGTTGACAACAACTTTGGAACGGTTATGTTGAATCAGAGTTTAGAGGCAGATCATCAGCAAAGGTACAACCTGGATATCGTGGCGAAAGATGACGGAGAGCCATCTCTTAGCTCCACTCTGACCCTCTCTGTTAACGTCGACCGAACAGCCGCGGAGGACAGCCTGGCGTTTGAGACTTTGGTGTACCAGGTGGAGATCGGTGAGGGCTACCGAAAAGACTCTCGAGTCATCCAGGTGAGGGCGCATCGAACACGGGGGCCTCACACGTCAAACTCGGGCCTCGCCTACTCTTTAGAGGCAGAACCTGGTTTCTCTCCGGCACCCTTTCGGATCCACCCAAAAACGGGATGGTTGTATCTCTCCCACAACCTCGACTACGAGACAGAATCCAGGTATCGCTTTCGAGTGGTAGCCAGAGCCGGGGAGGCCAACGCCACGGCCACTGTGATAGTTCTGGTGTTGGACATCAACGACAACCCCCCGGTGTTCAGCAGGGAGGTTTACTACTTCACCGTGTCAGAAGGGTCGTCGCCACAAGGCCTGGTGGGAACAGTGAAGGCCATCGATAAGGATTCTGGGAAAAACAGTCAGCTGTCCTACATCCTGCTCTCTGATGGGAAATTCTTCCGAATTAATGCTAAAACAGGTACAAATATCTTCATGCACAATCAGTGACAGTAGTCTGTGCTTCATAGTACAGCTGAGCCTCTTCACCCCTTCTTTCTCTTTTTTTTTTTTCCAGGTGAAATCATTAACTGGGTGGCATTGGATCGTGAACAGCACAGCCAGCACGGTCTGAAAGTGATGGTGACGGACCAGGGTCACCCTCGTCTCAACGCCACCGCCGCCATTCACGTCCTGATCACTGACGTCAACGACAACACTCCTCAGTTCAAACACCTGCCTGCCAACAAAGAGCTCAATGTGCAGGTGAGAGAGAAATCTGTCGGTCGTTGGTATCCAGTGGTGCTCTCCACACATTGACTCCATGATATGATGCATTATAAGAATCTGTCACTGTAACAGTACTCGTTTTTGGCAATAACATTTTAGTTACATCAGGCATGAGACTAACATTAAACTAGGAACTCAGGCTTTTTCTCACGCAAAGCTGTAGTTTTTAGTTCAATGCAGAACTTCTTGTGTTTCTAGGTAAAGAGATGACATGACTATGAGAATATTGAATTAAAACAGTTGACAGCTCAATACATCCTATTGCTTAGTCATTCCATGTTTATTAACTACACCTGTAGTTAATAAACATACAGGTGTTTACTCACACTATACTGCTGTGAGTCAAGTGAGGCACCCTTCTCTTATAATGGTAGTTGACTATCTGAAAAGTATGTATATATCACACTTATGGTGAGATAGCACGGCCGTATTTAAAGCTTGCTGCATTTATTGTAGTCTATCAGTGTTACTCCATAAGAGTCAGTTCTAAAACTGCTCTCAGGGCTAATTTACCATGAATTTTTTTTTTTTTAAAGAATTACAAGAAATAAAGCATCCGTTGAAATATTACTATGTTTCTCCCATCAAGGTATTCTTTCTATCTTACTTTCAACCACCTCTCTTGCTGATATAAGTTATTCTTTGG
This sequence comes from Lipophrys pholis, assembly GCF_963383615.2. Classification (NCBI taxonomy): domain Eukaryota; kingdom Metazoa; phylum Chordata; class Actinopteri; order Blenniiformes; family Blenniidae; genus Lipophrys; species Lipophrys pholis. Next base: position 27,065,656 of record NC_137628.1, read on the forward strand.
GTGACTTCATTATGTTTTTGATGACGATTTGACATTAAATAAAAGGATAAAACATTAAATTTTTTAAAAGCACAAACCAGATCCAACTCATTTCATAAAATCTTGCTGCAGTATTTTTTTTCACATCCGTCACATATTTTTCTCTCCACTGCAGGTGTGGGCCGGTTCGCCCGCAGGCTCACTGGTCACAAACATGTTTGCCAAAGACTTGGATGCTGGAGAGAACGGAACAGTCGTCCATTCACTGGTCGCACGTGAGTTTTAACTGCGTCTTATGATTTAGAGAACTGAAATACAACGTAAAGACGTGACCCCGGCTGGCGCTCCGTGGTTGTCAGTAATTCTTTTTGTTGTGTGTCACGTAACCCTTCTCTTTTCAGTTGGTTTAGAAGACGACGATCTGGCACACTTTGAGATTGACGGTAAAAGTGGAGACGTCACAACAACACAATCTTTCTCCCAAAACGCCAAACCATACTACACGCTGAGAATCAGTGCCAAGGACAGCGGAGCCGTTCCTCAAGAGGACACTGCAGTCATTCATGTGCAGGTACAATCTCTCCAGCCGTGCTTCTCGACACTGAACTCCTGTAGCCTGAAAAGTTCATGCTTTCCTCTTGTTATTGGCAACAGTGACAATATTCATGCCTCTCTTGTTTTCTTCTACAATTGGGGACTCATCAGAGCAGACACAGTAGTTATAAGCTGTTAAAATCACAAAGAACAGATGTATCTCAGGGGGATCCACAGTTTGTTTGCCATCAAATTATAAATCAGAAAAATGAAAACTTAAAAACAAAAAAAAAACTGTATTAAATTTAAAATAAACTTTTCTTGTCACACGTTATTTAGCCCAATATTAGAGCTACAACTCTATGTTGCTGTCTGACTATTGTCATTATTTTGTACACATGTTTAAAAGGTTTCTTGCCACAATAGAAGAAGACCACTTCAAATTGTAGTTTTAAAGTGTGGGGTAGTCTTGCTTTTTTTTTTTCTTTCCCTAGCATGAATTGTTCCTTTTGCGTTTTGAAAACAACAAAGGAAGTTAGAAATAATTAATTTGAGGGTAAAATCTTCAGTCATTTCATTGAAATGTACATTTGTAGAGCTTAATATCTTGTGAGTATAATCAAAGCAAACCAAAATAATGATTAGATGAACAATTTCAAGCTAAAAGTGCAGAAAGTATGAAGATCATCGACTGGTTACGTCAGTAATTTCTACACTCACAATGTAGAAAAGTTTTGAATAAAAAGTCTCAAGAATTTTTGAAATATGATAATGAAGGCTTCTCGGAAAATATTCTAATACGATAAATTAATAGATAAAATCATCAAGAAACACAAACAGGCTTGAATTACTTTATAAGCAATACATATATGATAACGGTTCACTGTCTGAACTCAGTGGGAAAAACTCCTTTATTTAAGTTAAGTGTATTTTATTGTTTATAGGTCCTAAAAGCCATTATAATAAATATCTATGATGTAAATAACATGAGAAGCTCAGTAAACATAAGAAGTAGTTCTTCACATGAGGCATGATCCGTATGCTAAACCTCGCTATATGAGAAATTAGTTCTGGGCTTCATTATTATTATATAATGTAATATATCACTCCTTGAAATCCCTCCTACAGATTCTTGGATTAGACAATCTGCACGGCCACTACGACCACCAGATTGTGAGACGCTTCTCGGTGAGGGAGGACACGGAGCTTGCGACTGTTATCGGCTCTGCCAGAGTGTCAGATCAGGGGAGATTCCTCTACTCCATTACTGAAGGTGACGGCAGCGTCCACTTTGGCATCGACTCCTCGTCCGGCGACATCTACATCAACCAGCCGCTCGACTACGAGGCCGCCGTGCAGTACTCCCTCACGGTCCGTGCTGAGGATGTCGGTCGCTCTCCGGGTGCCAACGTGACCGTGCTGGTGAGCGTGGCGGTGGAGGACGTGAACGACCACACACCCTGGTTTCCCGACAAGCTGGTGGTGTTCGGTTTGAAGGAGGATGCCGCTGTGGGATCTCTGGCGTTCGCTTTTCACGCCAGAGACGCAGACGGGACCTTTCCAAACAGCGCCCTCCGTTACGCTCTGACCTTTGACACGGGCAGGTCGTCGTCGCGCTTCCCCTTTCAGATCAACCCCTACACGGGGAGCCTGACCGTAACGACGCCCTTGGATCGGGAGAGCACCCCCAGCTTCGCCTTCACCGTGACCGCCACGGACCAGGCGAAGAGGAAGAGCGAGCGCAGACAGACGTCAGTGACGGCTCAGCTCTTCCTGCTGGACGTGAACGATAACCGACCCGTGTTTGTGTCGGCGGACTCGGTTCAAGTGATGGAGGACGCAGAGGTGGGCAGTCTGCTGCATCACTTCGTGACTATAGACAGAGATCAAGGTGAAAATGGGATCGTCTCCTTCTCTATCATGGATGGAAACCGGAGAGGAGTCTTCACTCTGGAGGAGAAAACAGGTGTGTGTTTATGAGAAAAATCCAAACAAAAATCAACAGAATTTTTTTTTATATTCATTTAGTTTTCATTTGTTGTTTATGTTCAATTTCTAAATATCAACTTTTGAAAATAAATTACGTTCTTATCAAAGTAAAAGCATAAATACATTGACACGTACCTGCGGAGAAAGCAACCCAAGTAAGAAAACTTAAACTACACTTTATCAAAATCAAAACAACTGTGTGGCAATAAACAGTGATGAGGTCATTATAAATGAACAAAACATAATAAAGTTAAATCTGTGTAATTATCCAATTATCAATTAAAAAAAGATTATTTTCTGTATAAAATTATTTGGTAACATTAGAAAGAATCTCTATATATATATATTTTCAGTAACCTTGATATTTTCTGATAATTCAATAGTTTCCTAGAAATCATTTCAAACCACACAGTCTCATTCTTTCTCTCACGTTTCAGTATTTCTTTGCATGTTGTTTCTGGTCACCATGGCGTTCCCTCCTCTTCAGGCCTCTTGTTCCTCTCCGCTCCTTTGGACTACGAGATGCAGCGTTTCCACCGTCTGACCGTCCGAGCGACGGATCATGGCCTGCCCGCGCTCTCCTCCACCCAGACTCTGACGGTGGAGGTCGGGGACGTGAACGACCAGCCTCCGGTCTTCACTGAGTACAAATACAACGCCAGCGTGGCGGAGAACAGAGACCCTGGAGAGCCTGTTATCAGGGTCTCTGCCACTGATGAGGATTCAGGTAATGATGACTATGATGAATTTCATGTGGTTGGGAAGGCTGTGATGGCAGCCATTAATATTTATTATATGGTTAGTATTTATTCTAAAACAATCAAGACTACAATATAAATATACATTTTGTTTAATTTTATCCCATATCGCATACTGGATGTTGTTGTACAGAATATAAACATGGTTGTGAATTAGTTATCATAATTACATATTACAGAAATATTGATATTCAGCATAAGCGCATGATCTTGAGGTTGGTACTGCTTTCAAAAATAGGTATACAAATAAAAAAAAATAAAAAAATACAATATACCTTTGTAATGTGCACAAAGTATTTTAAGAAACCATTTCGCCATTTTCCATATCGTTTAAGATGCATGACGGAACAAACAGAGACAGTCACACGTGTGGTTGTGGTGAGGAGTGCCTGCTATTTGGAAGTATCGTTCATTAATATGTCAGAAGCAGTATTGACAATAGTACCAGTTCATTTTCAGTTCCTCAAAAGAAGGTGTGATGTAGAAGTGTTTACACTATATGGATGTTTGGTCTCTTTATCACTCAGCTCTTATTTCTAGTGTAGAATCTTTGTTGGTCCCTTTGGGCAAATTACTTCCCTGCATTTTAAGGCACACCCGGTATAGTCTCACAAACTCACATTCACACCCAGATGAAAATCCTAATCTAAAAGGCGTGTTTTTAGACTGTGGGTGGAAACATGCAAACATCAGAGTTGACCCTGTGTGGTGTTTTACCTCTAACTACCAGAAACGGTAGTGTGTGCACATGGCGCCTAGATGGCAGCACGAGCATGTGTCCTGGAAGCCGTAGACAACCACCAAACCACAGAACAGTACACATACACATAAATAATCCCAAATGACGGTGTAATGTTAAGATTACGTTAGAATACATGGATTACTTTCTCAATAAAATAAAGTGATGAAAAGAGGAAACTCCTCTACAGCTTTCTGTTCAAGTAGGAGTACAACAGTCTGCGCTTATGATTGTTAACTTATTGAACCACATGAGAAAATACAGCCAGCAGCAGCATGGCAGAATGAGCCCCTGCCATGTTTTGGTTGAACTTTAATGTTGCTTAAACTCAGAGCTATCCTCATCTTTTTCTTTTTTTTTTTTTTTTTTTTTTTTTTTACTCCATTAGCATTTTAATTGAAATCAACCCTTTTCTCTGTTGTTCAGGTTGTGTCTTTTTCTTGAGCTCCATTTATTGCGATCTCAATCTGCACATCAGCCCTGTTTATTTTAACACATCGCGCTCAGGGCCTCCTGAATCCCTTTTCGTCTGGTCATGTTGACAGTGGAAGTCTTTTTAAATGCTGAAGGCGGAGGGCATGTGGCAGGAAGATCTGTATTCGGTGGAGGGGGGGGGGGGGGGCTCAATGGGAACTAACATTCTTGGGGGTGAGAATTGTCCAAGAACAGCAAGCACACGGCTCTTCTGGGAGATTTGAAAGGTCCTCTCTCATAATCATTTCCATAATCCAAACCATCTGTGCCAATAGGCGCCGTGTTTTCATCTGTCTCTTCAAATCGCCTCGTCTGGCAGCTCGGCCCACTCTCCCACCAGTCTTATTTGATTATCATTTGCTCTGCATTTTCCCCCTGCAAACTCTTCCCCCAAGATGACCGTTGTTTGGTGGCTGCGTCTGTATCTCGTGTTTCCGTGCAGGAGTCAGTCAGGCGGGATGCGTAAGATCAGCGAGTGTGACAACTAAACTGTGTACTTCTCGGTAAAATCCTGCTTTGAGCATGTGTCCATGTGCGTGGTGAGATTCTTTCGGTTTTGGTACAACTTCAGGGTTACGGCGACACAGATGCCGTTTTATAAGATTTGATCACGGGGCTCTGCTGAATCTCACAGTTGTTAAATGTTTCCATCAAGACATCGAGGAATTCACTCTTTCATGTCCTCACTGGGTGGACATGTCGAATGAGCTTACACGTAATACAAAACATTGAGTCTGGCTGAAAGACGAAAACATTTAGAGCCAAGTGAAAGGTGGTGCACATTCTTTCAGGGCTTTCTGTGTGGAGGTTGCATGTTCTCTCTGTGCAATGGGTTTTCTAAGACATGCATGTTACTTGCATAAGCTGTGCTTATTTTATGCAACTCTAACTTGGCCAGAGCGAGTATAGAAGATGCATAAATGGTTAATATGTGCATATGTGCTGTAACTGCATTGTAATCAATGTGATGATTAGCCACATAAACAAGAGATGTATTTATGAAGCACTTAAAATGAAAGAAAGACAACTGCTGTTGCTGAACTTAAAACTATTTTATATTGAAATGTTTCTATACTGAAAAGAGGATTTCTGTTGCAACATGTCATTAGTTTAAAACTAACCTGTTTCAAGACGCTGTAAAACACAGCTCACGTTCCCTATTAGTGGGTGAACATTGCAATGCTTAGGCGAATTCTGCTTCACAATGATATGAAGGATAGAGAAGTGACCTCGCTTTTTTTGTCAATTTTTTTGCCTAATGTGGTTGTGTTTTAGTCATGTTTGGAGGATTTAAAAATGGTATGTATATTTTTTTTTAACCATAGCTCTATATTTACGCATATTTCTTATGACACAAAGGGTATGAAACGATGCACTAATCCAATTTGATGAGATGAGCAGTCCCTTCTATCAGAGCAGTTATAATTTATTAGACATAAACAATGGCAGTGAAGTCAAATGAACCTCAACTACACATCACTGATGCTTCCGTGATCATTTTTTTCCCCCAATACTGCTGTAAACAACCACTATTGTCTCTCATTAGACTGCAGTCCCTTATTATCCAATATCACTTTTTACTGACACTCCAAACTGTAATCTTCCTGTTAAGATAAGGTAAAACATGCACCCTGTAGCCCACCGTGACCAAAGTCTGTAACATTGATGTGAACTTGTTTCCTTTGCGTGACGTGCGCAGCCAAGCGCCCACACAAAGGTTTTTAGCCCGTCTGTGAATCTTGAAGGTAATGCATTACATCAGCTTACACTTCCCCCGGAGGGTCTGTTTTCAATTAGAGCCTCAGATAGAGACTGTCTGAAACGGAGGCAGCCACAAACATGAGCTCACCCTGATGAAGTGTGAAGTTTAACCTCTGACTGACAGAAATGTTGAACCAGCTCGTGTCTAATCTGAGTCCGATCAGCCTCGCAATTAGGACAGTTTTATTTATTTTCTTCTAACTCTTATAATCTAACAGAGAAGATTCCTTAAGAGTAGGTTGATTCTGTTTGGTGCGTTGGGATTTCTGCCATGACAGACACTATAAAATGTGACGCACGACCATCATGGTTGTTGCAGCTTTAGTATGTGGTTTGAAGTGTGTAAATAATGTTCCTGTGGTATTTTCCCCGTCCCTCAGAGGAGAACGCGGTGGTGTGGTACAGTCTGCTGCCGGGCCCCGGGTACGAGCTCTTCAGCATCAACCCGTACACCGGTCTGATCACCACCACCTCCTACCTGGACCGAGAACAGCAGCAGCATTTCACGCTCAGAGGTAGAATACACACCCACACCCACCCCCACACCCACACCCACACCCACACACACACACACACACACACACACACACACACACACACACACACACACACACTAACACAAGTGTTTAGCTGTTGTTTCGACAGACATTGTGGGATTGACCTTTGACTTTGACTCAGATTTTTGCTGATTTCATCGTCACGTCAGTTAAAGACAGGAGATCAACAATAAGTGCTATCGCATGTCTTAATGCAGAAGCTTCCACTTCAGTTAAAATAAATTTACATTTTGAACTGAAACACTTCATGTCATGTTGTGAATATTTAATAACATCACAACAAAACCAGGTCACAACCAATAATGTAATACTGAGTAATAACATAATATACTATGTACTAATTGTGTAATAATTTTAGTCATGTTAAATTTAATAAAGCCAATAATGTAATAACTTGTCAATAGTGTAATAGGATTGAGCTGTTATTTGTCATAAGTTATTACATGACTGAAATAAAAAAATATTTCATAATGTAATAAGTGCGGCCAAGAACTGCATAATAATTCTTAAATAGGACTGCATTTCTTGGAAATATTTCTCAAACATATCGTGCTATCATGCTCTAGCTCTTAATTATGATTACACTTTTCTTCTTTACTACTTTATTACATTAATGGGAAGTTATTACATTATTAGCCATTACTACATTAGTGGTTGCGACCATACATATACAATTGTAAAATGCAAAGAAGCAAGTTTTGCGCAATTCAGCTCAAGTACAACAGATTGATGACATTACAAATTTGTTTTTCTCCATTTAATCAGAGCAGCAAGCAGCAGTTGTTGTTTCAGTGAGGTTTGACAAGCATGACAATATAAACAGTCCAATCAGTGAGAAATATCTTACGGGTTTTAGTAATCACTACATGGACAGATAAAATCTAAGAAATGATTATGGGACTTCAGAGTTCATATCCGTCACCTGCATGATCAATAGCAGTGATAAGAGCACCCTTAAAATCCTATTTAATGGCACGTCTAATGGTGATAATCCAGGGAGAGTGGAGTTTAAAATATGAAGCATCGCCTCCAAATTGTAAAGATTCACATTTCTAATAATGCTGGTTCTAACTCCACACATCCACTGCGGTGTTTTTCTTTACCCACTCTGACGAAACACATCTTATACACCTCCAAAAGAAAGCTCAACTCACTGGATGAAATCCTAGTAGCTCTCTAGTCTCTACCAAACACGGGCATTTCTTTCATTTGCGACTTCTTTCTGTTTCTCATTCCCCAACCCTCTCGCTTGTCATGCCTCACAGCCAAAGTCATAAAGAATTCAAGGTCTGCCTTCAGCATTAGGGCGGCGTTATTCAGCAGATTGATTTATGTAAAGGAAACAGTCGACTTTTAAAAGGCTGGGCTACAGTATATCTAACCTCTCCACACTGCACTGCTGCACCCTTCGTCTTTTGAAGTGTTTGCTTTCACTCTCACACGGGTACACACAGTAATTACATTCAGCGGTGTTTAGTGATAAAAATGCTTTCAGATGTTTTATCACAATATTTGCACAGTCATGAGTCTGATGAACAATTAAATCCAATAATAAAATAGCCTTTAATAACAGGAAAGACCTGAATGTTTTCAAGTTGTGCCAAAATAACACAGAGCTTGTTGGGAAATGGTCAAATATGTACGGACAATTTGCTCGCTGGCGGTGGATTAATATGGAAAGAAATAAAATACCAAGTTTCTTTTCAGCATACGCTCGAAAACTGTGTCTATACACATTATGTTGACAGGCGTTTTCTTTGTTTTCTGTAAAATTTGCTGTAAAGTATCTGAGATTTTTAGCATCCCATATGGAAAAGGTAAAAAAGCAAATAGTCTAAATCATTTAAACGAGGGGTGTCAAACTCATTTTACTTCAGGGCCACATACATGATATGATCTCAAGTGGGCCGGACAAGTAAGTAATGGCATTACAATATATAAGTAACTTTAACGATAAATATCTGTCTTTGTTTTAGTGAACAACGTAGTAATATATCATTAAGACGTTCATATTTGATAACATACCTATCCTTTTACAACAGCAATTTTAACAATACGCTTCAGTTCACCATGTGCTTTACAACTCATTGGTCACAATGGATTTTTATTACACTATTTACATCTTCAAAAGCATAAAACATTTGGTCACATGCTGCTCCAACTCAAAAACAAAGTAGGCTTGTTTGCATTATGCTCAGAATAACTTGTCAAATTCAAGAAATCACCTTTAATGTAGGCGCATTTCTACATCTGTGTAATAATCCTGATCACCTGAACTGACTCCCTATATAATACAAACTAAAGTGGAAAGATATGTTATATGCCAGTGCGCCCCTGGTGGTCAATCGAACGTTTTGTCATAATTTGTCATATGTCATAATGTCATAATTTCTGGCAATTTTCATTCTGTCGGCAAGATTGGACTGGTTCGTTTCACTCAATAGTTCACTAATCGCTGAAATTATGATAAATGGTGAAATTGACAATGCTTTTTCAGCATAAGACAGTTAAAGTTAGGGCCTATAACTATTGTTATCCTCATCAGTATGACACAGCCGTCATTTATGTTTAAAGCAACTTTGAACATTTATCATAAAATTGTGATACAATCAACACTATTTCTTTAAGAGGTATGTATGTTACTGTTGTTGTGTGCTGAATCTCCACGCTAATCCCAAGTAAACAAAGACAAAATTATATATATATATTAAAAAAAATAAAGATTAAGGAGCTATGGGCTCAGTTAAATATACCTTTGATTCCCAAAACTTTCATGAGCTTCATAAAAGGAATAATGAGTTAATATGATGCAACAATATTATACAATAAACCAGGCAATGAAACTCAAACCTGAAAGACATTTTTGAATAGAGTCATTATGTCTTTGATTTGAATTTGAGGGTTTTTTACTGTAAAAACTGGAATAAATGTTACATCACAGGACTACTGGCAATGCTAAAATAATGTTGTTATTGTTTTGCACCACTGAAGCTGCTCAGGATTCTGTTGAACAGTTCACCAACTGCACCGAAGGACCAGATGTTGAAGCGAACAATGTAACCAAGCAGGACAGAAAACAAACGTAATATAATATTCATGTGGACAGTGGAAAATGAAAAAGTCATACGCACACAAGAGAAACAGTTATATTTGTCAACAAAGGTCAGATGAAGAAAAGTCTAAACAGTGAACACTGTTAGTATTTCAACTACTGATAGCCGTCAGTGGCAGAAGTCATGTTTATCAGTATTTGGTACCTCTTAAGTTAAACTCTTGACCTCTTGGTGGCTTTTTCCTGTAAAACAGAGTGTGATTGATATTTTTTCTGTCTGCAGTCCAAGCTCGTGACAGTGGCCCGCGGCCTCTGTCCAGCACGGCCACGGTGCTCTGCTCTGTGCTGGACGACAATGACAATCCTCCAGAGTTCATGCAGTCGTCCTTTCAGATCAGCATGCCAGAAAACCTTCCTCCTGGGATCATCCACATTGCGCAGGCCTCCGACCCCGACCATGGAGAAAACGGCACAATACACTACTCCATTGTCGGTAATAAACAAAATGGTTTTTTTCCCCTCTTTTTCCAAGTTTTCCTTTCTCAGTGTTTCCATTTGCTTGAGGTTTACAATGCACCTGATTTGCTGAAAATGACTGAAAGTGCCCGTTAAAAACAATTTTTTTACTGTCATAGATGGTTTTTCTTATGAATCGAGTCATTTTTCTTTACCTTGAAAGAAATTAGTGCAAAATTGTTATCCTAAATGTTCAATGCTGCAGCATTGTTTCAGTGCTTAATGATGTCCATTTATATTTGTCAGCACAGTTTCATTAGAACTGGATGAAAGCATGAAACCTGTAAAAATCAGGCCTTTATTTAAAAAGAGTGGGATTTCTTTCCACTTCTCACGTCACCACGTTGCTGATCTTCCCCAGGTGAGGACTACAGAGGCCGGTTCACCATCAACAGTCATACAGGCGCTGTCAGCACCACACAGGTCCTCGACCGGGAGGAAACACAGAACTACTCGCTCACCATACAGGCCCGTGACTATGGTTCCTCCCCACTCGGTTCCTCCACCCAGCTTCAGCTGGTGCTCCTGGACCAGAACGATAACACACCCTCCTTCGGCCGTAACAGCTATCACGCCTCCATCAGCGAGGGCCTACCTCCAGGGGCCGAGGTGCTGCACGTTACTGCCTTTGATCCTGACGAAGGCTCCAACGGGGACGTGACGTACTCCCTGACCGAGGACAGCAGCCAGGGGGCCTTTTCGATAGACTCCTCCACGGGAGTGATCCGCACCACCAGGTCTCTTGACAGAGAGAGCAGGGCTCAGTACACACTCAGAGCGGTGGCGACCGACAGCTCCTCTCAGGGACCTCTGAGCTCCGTGGCGTCCGTGACCATACAGGTGGAGGACGTGAACGACAACATACCAGTCTGCGAGCAGAACCCCTTCAACGCCTGGGTTTCCATGAGGACTTTGCCGAACCAGATCCTCGCCACCGTGGCAGCAATAGATGGAGATCAAGGCGAGAACGGGACGATTCGGTTCACGTTATCTGATGAGGAAAACCTATTTGACATCAACACGGAGTCTGGAGACATTTCACTGAGAAGACGAGTGAGAGCGGGTTTCTCCGGGAGGAAGCTGCAAGTTGAGGTGTCAGATCGAGGGCGTCCTGCTCTGACCTCCACCTGCCTGGTTTTCATCCATCTGAAGGGAGAACAGGAGGGACTTCAGTTCTCTAACAAAGTGTACAATGCCACTGTCAAGGAGAACAGCAGAGCAGGTATGTTTCTTCTACCTCTGCTCCAGTTGTTTTCACCATTAGCTCTTTCAACTCTTCACTTTCCCCATTTTCTTTTCTCACCAAGGCACTTGGATTGCAAAAGTGGAGGCCAGTGACCAAAACAACAGCAGACTGAGAACCACATACACCATATTCAATGGGAACGAGAATCACATTTTCTCCATCAACCGTCACACAGGTGCTTTTGCAAAGACTTTGCTTTTGCTCCTGCCTGTTATTACCATTTCAAACATGTTTAAATTCAGTTCATTGTCTATAATAAACAAATGGTATTTGTGTTATGTATTTATTGGAAGTTCTTGCTTTCTTTCATCACTCAAATTGCGCTAATAACCCAAATTACCAATCACTTATCTTTTTTCATTTTCCCAGAAATACCCAGAAAATAAAATTCCATTCCAACCATTTATTGTAGTAATACGCTTACAGAATTGCACGTTCGGCTCTTGTGGTTAGTCTCAGCTCCTATGCTAAACAAGTATTTTGAGAAAACTTGACTCTGCTTCAGGTCAAATGTATTTTTTTGGATTAACGTCTACATCGAAACCAGGACACAGACGTAGTTCAACACAAAGACGCAATGTTACACTGACGTGCTGAACGTTTACCACAAGAGCTTGAACCTAAAAGCACTTCTGTCGACACCTTTTGTTAACACGTTGAGTGTTCTGTTTTGCTTTCCATTACTTGTCCTTCTCTTTCCCTTTATTTGTGAACAGAGGCCAAAGAAAAAAGTGCTCATGGCCAATGTTCAACGAATCCTTAAGTGTTTGTAATGTAATGAATATAATGACATTACAGATGATTAGAAAAAAGACGTCTCCTCTTTGATCCAGGTGAGATCCGAGTGCAGAAAGACAATGCTCTGGACTATGAGGTGAGCCCTCAGGTCCAGCTGGTGGTGCTGGCTGACAATGGGCTGCAGACTGCTCACTGCAGGGTTTCCATCTCCCTGCTGGACATCAATGACAACGCACCACAGTTTGAACACGGCAGCTACCGAACAGCTGTCTGGGAGGGGCAAGTGCACAACACCTACATCATGCAGGTAATCCCTCAATGTTGGATAACCCTGTCTCATCGTACATTTGCTTCCTCACTCTGATAGTCCTACTGATTTTCACCGCTTCACATCCTGGCAGGTGTCAGCGTCTGATGCCGACAGTGGTCTGAACGGGCAGATTGAATACTCCATCGTGTCTGGGAACAGCAATGACGCGTTCATTTTGGACTCACTGCGTGGCATCCTTGCTACCAATGTTCTGCTGGACCGTGAGATCATTCCTTCATACAAGTATGCTCAAGTTGGCACGTCACATAGTCCTAATCAGTCTTTTCATGAAATCACAGTGACTACCATTTGAAGAATGACTAATGGTATTACTATACTATTCATTAAGAAACTAACAATCTCACTCAGTTTCAACTACAGTATATACATTTGATCAGTTCATGAGCCTGGTCACTGTGCATTAGAAATATATAGCTATCCTAATGAGTTCGGAAAACTATAGAATTTTTCTCCAAGTGCATGATTACCGAATGTACTGAAAAATGACAAATTCTTACATTTGCTCAGCTTTTTGGCACAATCTTTGTTTTGTACGCTTAACCCCATGCATGATACATGTAATGTCATAAATAGATCATGGTTTTTGATATGTTTTTTCTACATTACAGATTGGTACTGCAAGCAACAGACAAGGGGAAACCTCAGCTGAGCAGCACCACCATCATTAGAGTCCAAGTGGTGGATGTCAATGACAACAGTCCTGCGATCCCGCCCATGGAGCCAGTGTTCATAGCCGAGAGTAATGCTCTCCACACAGCCATTTGTTAAAGCAAAGGAATGAAAGCTTAGAGAAGTTTAAGTGACCGTCTCTGCTTGTCTCTGCTCAGATCTGCCTGCAGGTTACATGGTGACCCAGGTGACTGCAAACGACGTTGACCTGAGCTCGACCATCACCTACAGCTTTTTGGACAACAGTAGCACCAATGACCCCTTTGCTATCGACCGATATACCGGCGTCATCACCCTGACTCGAGCCCTGGACTACGAGGAGCAGACCGAATACACTCTGATGGTCTGGGCATCTGATTCCCTGCACCAGACCACAGGAGAGGTCAAAGTTCACGTGGTGGATGTCAATGACAATGCTCCCATCTTCACCCAGGTCTCCTACCAGGTATTAAGCAATTATTAGTGATACAGTAAAAGATTTTGTGACAAATGATGCATGAAGTTGTGACTCCTTCACACTGGATTTGCTTATAATAGCTGCTAACTCTAGGCTCGACCAGATTGCTCATTGTTGAGAGTCACTCAAATACACTGTGTGAAATGTGTAAAATAAGAACTGTGTTATCCAAAATATCTGGTCTTTAAAGTCAGTATGAGCCTGACCTGAAGAAAAGGATTGTACGTCTTCCATGGTACACATGATCTTTCATTTTGACTATGTTGGCACTGTCAAGCTCCCATTTTTCAAGCTTGATATATTTTACAAGCCTCAAAACCAATCTCAGATTACCCTCATGAAACATTTAGTCTAGATTTGGAGTTTTCTAGTGCGTCAGCAGTCGTTTTATATACTGAATATAGTCCTCAAGAAAATAAACACAATTGAACTTTTAGTGACAGTATTCAGAAACCTTTTCATTCTTGACAGTAAGTTACTAACAGTCACTGATTTTAAAAATCAAAAGCTTTGCACCAATTTTGATAATATAGACTATTTCATGTATTTTCATGTAATGTCTCACACGGAAGTTCAAAAGTTAAAGCATTAATAGATGATTTATTGACATTTGACTACATCTCGGCTCAATTATAAGTACTATGTTGAGTATGTCATGTTTACATGACTGTAGTGGAAATGTTATATAGTCGCTTCATATGATATTTCTAATTGTACCTTTATTATTTTTTCTCGAAGGCGGAGTTGTCAGAGCAGGTCTCAGCTGACACGCTGGTTCTGTCGGTTTTGGCTACGGACAGGGACTCGGGACAAAACGGCAAGATCAGCTACAGACTACTTTCTTCTCCTCTACAAGGCTTTTATATCCAACCAGACAATGGTGAGAACCCTTTAACTAACCGTCATGGAAACGCATGCATGTGTGTGTATCACTTGGTGGTCTGATATTCATCTTCAATTCCCGTCATTTGGTCCTATAAAGTCAGTTTTTCTGAAATGGTTGAAGAAGCTTGGACCGCTTTTGTCTTTTGAGGGTTTCTGCGAGTGACTTTTATAGAGGGCAATTAAAACATAGTAAGCTTTAGTGCTTCAGAGGAGCCATCCTTTTGCAATTTATCTTACTCTCAACTCCCCCCCAAAAAATACTTGTTGCAGTGTAGGGACCGAACTCCTCAACTTTAATTAGTCTTTGTCGTTCAAAAAGGATTCATCAGTTTCAATCGTATTTGAAAACCCAGATTAAACTTTTTAAAAATACAGTTGCACCATTTGGCAATCAATAACACAAATAGAAATGTTCTTCAACATTGACTAAAGCTCTTCTCTCAACAATTGCAAAATGTGATATGGTGCCTCTTTGTTTTCCATCCTTGCGGGTTTCACAAACAGCGGTTTAGTGCTGCTGTCGAGCTGAGCCTCAGAATGAGTACACTCATCCGGTTGATAGAGGCAATGAAGTGGAATAATAAATTGGATGGGCAAACACTTTGTAGCCATCCAACAGGAAAATTGCTCTTTCACTTTGCACATGGTGTTCATTTAAGAATTGTCACACAGCGTCTTGTGACCACAGCAATTCACATTTAACCATCAGTATATTGTCACACAAACAAAGAGATAGTTTATTGCTCATATTCTTCAGGGAAACAAGTTCAGAAACTGTTTTCTCAACCACTTACAACGTATTTACTTTCCTGATAATGTAGAATATTGTCAGTTTTCCTTTTTGTATTTTCAGTCTATTCTCAGTCTTAAAAATATGCATAATTCAAGTATATATATTTAAGCTTTAAGAAACTTGAAATGTTAAAGATAATGTACAGGATATGGTGTTCTTAACGCTGGGAACTAATAATCAAATAGCTAGTTAAACACAATAGTTAGTTTTCCAAAGTTGAAGTCTGCGTTTATGTACAAATTAAAACCCAGTTTAAATTTTTTTTTTTTAAAAATCATTTATTTTGAGGCTGTAAAACTATACCGTTGTAAACGGCACACATGCTGTGTGCGAATGGAAGATTTGGCATTGTCGTCATAACTAAAGCTGACAGGACTCAACAAGCAAACACTCCTTTCACGTTACCCTTCAGTGGAGCCACTTTTGATGTGGAAATGCTCTTTCGAAAAACTTCAAAGGGAAACCTTTTTTTCATGAACATATTTATGTCTTACAGGGTCTGTTTTCACTAACAAGCCCTTGAAGGCCATCACAAACAGCAACCTGATCCATCTTCTGGTTGAAGCAAGAGATGGAGGCGACCCTGTCCACTCGACCGTCAGCTCCATAGATGTTCTGGTACTGGACGCCAATGACCACGAGCCTTTGTTTCATCAGGACATTTACACACTGACCGTCCCGGAGGACACAGCCTCGGACACCACCCTACTGACACTTTCTGCAGATGACAAAGACTGGAGTCCGGAAAATACCTACCTGGACTATAGTATCACCGGGGGAAATGAAGAGAGGAGATTTTGTCTAGAAGTGAAAATGATTCAAGTGGAGAATCAGATCCAAAATGTTGGAAAGCTTGTTCTGTGTAACTCTTTAGACCATGAGGCTACTGAGAGCTACTCACTAACTGTGAGTGTGTCTGATCGAGGAACACCTCCACTGAATAGCTCTGCTGTTGTCATGGTGACTGTGACGGACTGCAATGACAACACCCCTGTTTTCTCCAGTAGTGAGTACCATGCACAGGTCAGTGAAAACAGCCAGATCGGCACCAGACTGGTTCAGGTCAGTGCTCAGGATCCTGACTTGGGAACCAATGGCTTATTGCGATATGACATTATTTCTGGGAACAGTAAAGGTCACCTCAAGCTTGACCCTCAGTCTGGCCTTTTGGTTGTCAACCATTCACTTGACTATGAGGAGGACCTAAAATACATCCTCACAATTCGAGCTGCCGATGGCGGTGAATCAGCTGAGCAACGTAATGTGGCGTTTAGCATGGTCTTCATCACAGTGCTGGATGAGAATGACAACAGTCCGTACTTCATGTTCCCAACAGTTAATTGTTCAGTGCCAGAGAATCTCCCAGCATTTACTCATACATGCTCTGTCCATGCCATTGACAATGACTTGGGCACCTATGGACAGCTCACCTATTCTATTTTGTCGTCCTGTTTCATGGACTATGGCAGTGGGAGCCCAGACAGGAAGGAGGCTTTCGCCATTGACCCTCATACAGGGGACATTCACACCAGGCAAACCTTTGATTACGAAAGAGAGAGTGAGTACTGCTTTGTCGTCGAGGCCAAGGACAAAGGCGACAAAGCAGCAACAGTAAGGGTGCAGGTAACCATCAAGGGGGTGGACGAGTTCAGTCCTGTCTTCACCCAGAAGCAGTACAACTTCCTTCTGCCGGAAAATGTCAAACCGGGAGAGGCGGTCGGCTATGTGATGGCGATGGACCACGATGGAGGAGTGGACGGGCTGGTGGAGTACTCTCTTGTAAATTCGTCACCATTTTTCTCAATCAACAGAACAATTGGTGCAATTTTTGTGTCAGGTCCCGTGTATCGCAGAAGAGGAAGCCATGCAGATGAGGACATGGTGAAACTTGTTGTGTCTGCAGGTAGCCCCAGATTGGGCTCCAGAACCACACATTGCCTTGTTTTTGTCAATATCTCCAGTTCAGCAGAAGCACTTACCGGCGTTCCCCTTGATGCACACATGCTTAGTTTAAGTGTCTCACTCTTCATGTTCATTTTTGTCCTCTCAATTTTTGTGGGCTTGGTTCTCAGGTTCAAGATGAAAGAGGCCACCATCAGAAAGGCCGCTACCATCGCTGCACACTTTCACAATGGCTCTGGCCCACTCGGTCGATCCAGTAGCCAAACATCAAGTGTCATGTCTCTGCCGGAGATTGCCCGGCCCAGCATCTTGTTGACCACACGGGACATCTCAAAACCATACAATCCGTCAAACTCCAGTGGTCGAGGATCAGCGGAAGGTGAGACAGCTGAGGACCAAGAAATCAAGTGGATCAATGAGTACCCCTGCCGTAAAACAGAAGAATCTGATAAAAAGGCCATTGAAATCACGCAGACTGCTGTACCTGGAGATAATATTTCCTGCCAATCTATTGATGTGGGGCCTGAGCACATTTTATCAGTCACTAAATGTTTGATCTCAGGAATGGCCAGCACGGAGAGCCTCCACCACTTCAAAGAGGAGGGAGGAGGTGAAGGATTACTTCCTGCAATACTTAGGGTGAGAGATTTAGAGGAAAACATGGCGACTAAAGGGTTTGCACCCCTTGCTGACGCTCAAGCCTCTGCAGACTCTCTCTCCTCCCTGATGTGTCTAGATGAGCAGTTCCAAGGCAGCTACACCTGGGATTACCTTTTGGACTGGGAGCCGCGCTATCAGACTTTGGCTTCTGTATTCACGGATATCGGGATGCTTCCTGATGAGGATCTTCAAGGAGGTCATGAGGACTTGGCAGCAGAGTCAAGCAGCCTCATGTACCCTCCACCTCTTATTACAGGAGTAGCTCAGCGGGGCATTAGGACTGTTCCTCCACGTAAGCCGGGACGTGTGCCAAGCCTGACCAGGAAACCCTCTTACCGCAAATACACTTATTCCCCGTTGGCCAGAAACACAGGACTTACTCCTTCAGCCATGACACCTTCTTTTTCCCCGTCACTGTCTTCACTCACCATTAGAACCCCCAGTGCCTCACCAGTTGTCTCAGACACTGGGGTGGGGGGCATCAGACTTGACTCGGGGCCTCTCACTGCAAGTCTTTTAGAGGCAGAAATTCAAGTTTAGACTTTGAAGGCCATCAATAATGACTACGCTGTTTGGTTTTAGATGTGTTAATTGACTTATTTATATTCAAGGTCTGTTTTCAATCAATGCCTTTATACCTATATACTTTATTGGTATCAGACTCATTGGTTTCATGAATTTAGTCTCAAGAGAACCTATGCAGTCATTCTTCTTCTTATCATGTAGTCATTTTATCTCTTATGTTGAGAGTCAAAAATATCCAAACTAATATATGGAGAAGTAGAAACCTGTGATGCACTATATTTTTATAATGCAACTTATCAGAGCATATGTTCCAAGTGTTTTAGTAAAGACGTTTATATATTCAGAAACTGGAACACTTTGTCAAAGGAAGTGGTTGTAACATATAAATTGAAATTTTTCATGGTTTGTTCAACGTTGACATCCAGACAAAAGGGAACATTGGGGCTTTGCCTTTCCTCCTGGAATCCTTTTGAAAGTAAGATTTCAAACCCACTCCTCTTCTTTAATTCAGTCCGAACATAAAATGTCAATGGAGTCAGATGGGGAACAGAACTTGTATTGTTTTTTTTAATGTTTTTTTGTTCTTCATTTAATATTATTTTAGGCTTTTTATCAGCCGAAAAAAAAAAAAAAGGTCACCCAACATCAAAAGACACTATAAGGGAGACTTCACTTACATTAATTTTGTGCAGATTCATAAGGTGGGATTTTATTGTCTTCCTGTTTCTGTTTATAAACTAAATCCAGATACTGACTTTTTCTCATTATTTTCCTTTGGTGGTTTCTGTGTGAGCTGATTATATACTTTGGACACTGTTAATAAAGAGCACTTTATGTACAATTTCCTGAGAAATGTATGACTATAAACTACAATAAATTTGCAAAATATTTGCAATAAAAGAAGCTCTGTTCTGTATTTTCTATGTATGTTGAATAATGCAGTGCAGGCTGTTCTTAGGCATGATTTATATGCTTGGGCTGGTGCGAGTATATTTATATATTGTATATTTGTGCATTTAAAGGCAGATTTTTTTTTGTTTGAATGATAATATGTAAGGTAACAATAATGAAGACTTTATTTTTTTGTCATCGGGGCAATAATTCAACATAAGAGACGCTTTTATAATAAAAACCAGAAACAATCATTATGTGCATTCACTCAGAGCTATGAGTTTATATTTCTAATGAAACAGAGCATTCAAAGTTTAGTATAATCTATAGGCATGCAATGTAAAAAAAGAAAGATATAAATTATCCTAACCCAAACTGATTTCTTGTATTATTGAGTTTAAATCTTCTCTTCATAAATCTCTTGAGTTGTGGAACTTCCTCATTTGACTTCAAATGAAGCGATAAGTGGATTCATTTTGTGAGGATCCATGTTGATGAACATCTGAAAGTAGCGTCACTTTCTTCTGCGGTGGTTACGTTGCAGCATTCATTTTAACAAAATGTGATCAGAGAAAATGTATTGTATGCTCATGTACTCTGTTGATGTTTGATAATGTTTATGGAACTTCATTTCATTGTAAAACATAATCAAAATCAACATAATGACGTAATCCTGAAAAGAGACACTCTTTTCTATTGATTTATTTTGACAAAAATATGAATAACTGCTGTAGTTGTAACTTGGCTGTGACTAAATTTCTGACCAACCCATTTTTTTCCCACCATTCACCCTCCTCTTAAATACCAGTAGAAACTACTCAACATTTTAAGTGAAGTTAGGCCAATAATTCTGGGAACTTACTTGTTAAATGATGGTAAGTCACATTAAAAATTTGCCATGTTGCACTTTGGCAGAATTTTTTGTTAGTGATAGTTAATTTTTTGTGACCTTTCAATGTGTATTGCCCTGTATTCCCTGTTTAACTGCAACACTTTAACACAAATCTGGCCATGATGAGGTTACGGCTAGAATAGATGAAGTGTTTGCAGCGTTGCTTTGTCATCACTTCCATCTATATAAATGCCAGACAAACCACTTAGTTTGGCTTTGAAACGATGCAGTACTGGTGGGCTTAGTCCTTAGGTTGGTTACAGTGATGAAATCAGTTCCTGAGTTACCACAAAGCTCTGAGGCAGCCACATTTTGATTATGTTTAAATGTTAAAGAAATCACTGACATGAAATTAAAAAAATAAAATAAAATTGAGGTGATTTAAAATTGGAAGTTAAGTTTACCTGTTGTATGCCTTAAGAAACTAAACTGTTTCCTTGGCGACATTACTTCAAAATAAGAAATTCGAATTACATTATTTTCCCTCAATATTTTACATTTTTCCTTCAATGAGAATTTCTATTCTTATAGAAAAGTAAAGATATAGAAAGTGGTTCAACGCGGCTCCACTCAGTCTGCTCTTAATCCGAATGAGCTTCCCTCTGGGAACATTAGAGCTGAGGGGCTAAAATCTTTAGCTGATAGTTTCAAAAAGACAATAAACAATGAGGTCCTGACAAGTGTGCCGTGTGTGCAGCCACTGATCGCCATTCAATTATTTATTGATTTGGTTCAATCTGGCCTCAGCACTCCGGAGGGTTTTGACAAGTGCCGAACTCTTCTGTATTTGTGATTTCAGCGCCTCCTCAGCCTCTGATTGCTGGTGAAGGAAGAGATCACTCATCATATCAGGTGATCAGTCCAAACAAGCTTCTGCGTCTCAGCTCATAGTTGAACGGTCGTCACAACCTCCATGCAGACCTGTTCAGAGGGTCATTAGCACTTCTGTCAGGTTTGTACATTTAGTAAGAAAGGTCAGGAAGTCTTTCATAAAATCTGATTCTTCAGCACATTCGCAGTGAGTTAGTGTTGGCGAATTAGTACAACATAGAAATATGACTAGTTACTCAACCTTTTTTTTTTTTTTAAGTAAGTTACTTAACTAGTTATTTGGAGACAAAAATATTTTGAGAAGTTACTTGTGTATTAATTTTAATTATTGATAAGTTCTGATATATTCACTTTTAGTGCTTTTGTATATCTTAATAGTGTTTGTACTTTACTACTGTGGCTCATTAACTGAACTGTCAGTACTTTGCGGGTCGGTTTATTGACCGATTCACTCGTTAATTCTCCTGAAGTTCCATGAGTTAGTTAGCAATCATGATAATGCACACAAATGATTTTGGTCTGTTTGAGTTCATCTGACTTTTCATCAAATCTAGTATTTGTGTGCCAGTTTTGCACTCCACCTCCCACTCGTCCCAACCAGGATGGTAAAACAGGTTGGTTTTTTTGTTTTTGTTTTTTAAATGTTTCTTTGAAAAACATGTTGTCATTTTGTGGGAACTTCCGATCTGACATCTGTTCTCTCTGTGAGCATAGCAGTGTAACACATTATGCCGCACTATAGTGTACACAGTGACATTCAGCTTACTTTTTACTTTTAGCTTTTATTTGAAAACAGTACACCTTTATGAATGCATGAAACTGATGTTTGATCACCCTAACAGTAATGTTACTTAAGAGTTTTGAATACTTCTCTGGCAGGTTAACATAAGGGGAATTGGGGAATTTTAGAACAAAAGTAATGAGTAACAAGCTTTAGAAATTGTATTAATACAGTTAATAGTTAATCTTCCATTACAGTCAAAAGTAGTGGCATTAGAGAAATGTACTTTCTTGAGACAATTTTTCATCCTGCTCTCTAGTGCAAACAATAAATCACATAATATACTGTAACATCCAACAGTATCCTTCTGGTTTCCCCACTAAAATAGCGTAGATATAGAAAAATATTCGCTATTACTAATCACATTCAGACTAAAGGAGGGTCTCTGGTAACACACACCTCTTCCTTCTATCTCCTTCTACATCTTCGTTCACTTGTATGTATGTATGTATGTATGTATGTATGTATGTATGTATGTATGTATGTATGTATGTATGTATGTATGTATGTATGTATTTTCAACAGTGTGGACATCAGTGCACTGGCCCACTTGCACCCTGCAAATATCCCTGCAGCTTTGATTCTCTCTGCATCTGTATCCCGTCAGCTACATCAAAGATCAATGGTCAGATCAAATCATCAGATTGGTAAGTCCTTCAAAAATAGATTAAAGAGCAGAATACATGACTCTCTGTGGAAGCTGTTCCTCGTGTGCAAAAATAGCTCTTCTTGTGCCAACAACCTAAATTAAGAGCATATTCTGATCTCAAACAGAAAATATAAGCATTAGGTGAACTATGGATCACATGTAGGTTCAGCTATGTTTAAACGCACGCACGCACGCACGCACGCACGCACGCACACAGACATATTAATTTATTACTACTGTATTGTGGTATTGAGATCATCCATATGTACTCGTCTCTCGCATGTGCAAGACGCACTAACAAACCAGGTCACTTAAGGCAAATGATGTCCTACATTCATCATTGTCATCTGTGTTAGATCACCAGGTCTGATATCATTCCCCTGGAAGCGGGATTTCCTGCACAAACAAAGACAAGAAAAAATAACCTCTGATTGTCCGGTGTGATAATCAATTGGAAAAAGTGGCACTGTGAGGAATAAAAAACAGCTGTATCATCATCTCATATTTATCTCCACTTGTATTCAGTAACGATATATACTGCCCTCAGAGGAAGTCCTGCATTGTGGTTTCTAGTTAGTATAACATAGTGCTTGAAGCTGAATGACGCACTTAAGAAATGCAGGTGGCATACAACTGGTGGGGAAACGTTGGAGGATTGAGAAAATGTATTCAAGGCAACAGCTGTTGTGATTCCTAATGCTTTCATATCAAGTCCTACAGGCCTTTTCCTGCTCTTGACCAAAAGTATGCGTCAATGGCCATGTGACAACATACATGCCAGGAGACATTTCTTTATGTTGATGTTTTTGCCTTGCATGTACAGTTGTTTACATAAACTAAAAAGTTTGACATACATAAAATTAAAATATAAGTAAATGAAATTACAGCAACGGACTGTAGTTTTTAGGATTTCGTGCCAAAGACACATTGGGTTGTCAGGAGATTTTAAGAAAGAGAGAGAGAGAGAGAGAGAGAGAGAGAGAGAGAGAGAGAGAAACTTGTTTATGTCATGCAGATTTGTAGCATGAGATATTCATTACAACTTCCACCTGCTGCAAGTAAAAGCTATAATAGGAGCACACAGAAAGCCTTCTGAAGTTCTCTGACATGCAAGATGGATGACAGATTATGAGCTGAACTCAGACTGGAAAATGAAAACAATAACCACAGTCTCCAGAGTGCAAAAGTGGCAGTGACAGTTTCACACACAAAAAAACCTTGCTGTGTTGACTTGAACGATTACTACCTACACAATTATAAGGAAGAAAGTGTGAACATAATGATATCTGATACTTGCTTGACAAAAGCATTAAATCCATCAGAAACTATGTAAAAGGTACATTTGTCATGTTAAAATATGCACTTTTGCATTAGATCTGTCCATGTCTGGAGTTGTGAAGGAAGGGCAAGTCTACGGGGACCTGCTGTGCTGACCCCTGTAAAAGATAGCTTATGGGTGTACGTCCAACTGAATGTCAACTGTAAGCAGACTGGTGACAATGCTGACAGATGCCAATGAGTTTGATATTCAGCTGAAACAGTCTGGTGATGAATTAACCCGACAAAAAAGTTCAACATGAGTCTGTGTCTGCAGCAGTCTAATGATCCCGCAAAGCATCGGCGAGCGCAACGGTCCACACTCCTGGCAGATGAAATAACCTCCAGCTGAACACAAATGAACCGGATTTGAAAAGCTCACCATAAACTCAGCTATCAAAGCAATCAATGCCAAGCCTGTGATACTGCATCACCGCTTACATCACCTAAACTGTCTGTCTATAATTAAAACACGTGAATTATTCTACATTCATTTCACAAAGTCCCCACAGTGATTTAGCACTCTAGTGGTAAATTAAAAGTAATTGAATGCAGATGTATTATGACTTCAAATGTTGTCGTGTTTAAAAACTCATTTTCCCAAAAAATACAAAGCTTTTACCCATGTTTTTCATTGGTGTGTAACACTCTTACAGCTTCCTGCTATCAAACTTCATATATTCTTTAGCTCACTGAACATAATGCCTTCCATATACAGCATAGTGCGAGGAATTATAGAGGAGCTTCAAAGTGCAGATGTTCAGGTATCCGCTGGAATACCAACATATCTCATAAGGTGAGAAAGTCCCAGCAGCGACTTTACTTTGTCAAAAAGCTGAAGCCTTTATTGCTCCGTTATTGAGAACCTCTATATGTCTGCATTGTGTGCTTCTCCAGCTATACTAGAACAAGAAAAACATACAAAACAACATAAGGAGACAACTCATTGACCTAAAAAGGTCAAAAGGTCAGCTGATTTTAAAGGACCCGCCCCACCCCCCTCTCCCCTGGGACATTAAATATTCTTGCTGACAGTGGGTATAGACTTTTCAGACCCACCACTTCTAGCCACAAAATCTGAGGTTATAGACCCCCAGTCCCTTGTACTATTTATGTATTCTTTATATATTCTGTATGACATTTTTACTGTCAAATGATGACTCACTGGTACTTAAAACAATGATAACATAATCGATTCGATTCGATTCGATTCGATTCGGTTCGGTTCGGTTCGGTTCGACTGACAAAAACACATATGCCTCCATTCATTTACTTTTATGGACTTTTGAAATTTAATTTTAATTGGTGTTGTAGTGAATTTACTGAAACAGTTGAAATGAATCCAAGTTTAGAAAATTAGTTATATAATTTGCAAACACTACCTCACTACCACGAAGCACAACTCGTAACATACAATAGCACTTTTTAAAACCTTCATTCTTTGGTCAGCACTGGTGATCTGTTTATCTATTACTATTGGTATTAGTACTGGTATCAGCATTGATTACATTGGGATGATGTTTTGCAGTAAAACACTGATCACAAACAGCTTCAAAAGCTCCTCCGTGTTCTATCTGTAAGATATTCAACACATAGAGTTTGTCATGGTTAGAATATGCGCTTTATGTGTCCTTTTCCTCTGGAGCAGACTTCAGATCTGTTTATATTTTGTTAAACGGATTGTGACAAATATAAAAATTCCCATGCCCATGAATCACCACTGCCCCCTTTGACTTCAGCCATTCAACATATGTGCAGCATAAAGATATTTTTCCATAAATCTGTGAATTCATCTGAGCTGCGCTGCTGAAAGCTTGTTTAAACATTGTCACACTCAGAGCATGCGATATGCTTCGTTTGCAGGTTGGAAACAATCCAAGCCTCTTTAGATTTCCTTTCTCTTCTACCCTTCTTTTCGAGCCCAAAACAAAAAGGGGGGAACATTTGACAGCAGAAACAAGAAACATAAACCAACGCAACTTATTCAAAATGAGGACCAAGTTTATTATTTATTTATAATACGGCCGTTCTCCCGCGGAGCGTTCTAATCTCAACAAAGGGAGAACAATGCAATTTACATGAAGGATTGATGACAGAGTGGATAAACTGCGCAGTGTGACCACAGCTCACCTCTGTCTTTATCAGAAACATGTGTTTCTGGGCTTTTCAGATGTTTGACATCGGTGTGGGACGATATATGCCAGAGTGCACGACTGTGCCTGCTCGTGGCTGAAACGAATACGGACATGATGTGGGAAGAGCTGGCCAGATGAGGTGGATGCACACAGCTTGTAGAACATCATCTGCTTCTTCTTGAGATGTGTTTTTAAGCAACTAAGAAAAATATATTAGTTCCAAAACAGCCAGGGGTGTATTATTTTACAAAAGCAGAACTGCAACCACTAAAGTATATTAAAGTCAAATTATGAACATGACTTGTGAATAGGCTACAGTGTCATCAGTTTTTATCCTACTTTCTATTTGCTTTATTCAATTGAAAGCAATGTTGTGCGAGTTAATTCTCCCAAAATTCAACTTTTAAACAATTCAAACACATAACTGGGTAATAAAGTTTGACAATATGCAATATGTTGAGAAATGAGAAAATGTTAAATCCTGACATGTAACAGTTCTGCTGCTAAAACACGTGTGCATTTATAAAGTAACAGTCCAGCGTCTACATACACATATTTACAAAAACAAGTCTGCAGAAACACTGCCATTAGTTTGTGTTGTGTTGTGTTGTGTTGTGTTGTGTTGTGTTGTGAAAAAGAAAAGTGAAGAGATACAAGTGATAAAGATGTAAATAAATAAGGCAGTAAAGTTGTAGTTTAGTTCCAGTTCTAAATGAAAAGAATGTAAGCTTCTTCAATTCTTTATATGGCATTTATTTTGTGCTGCATTATTTTGCAAAGTAATATAAACTCCTATTCAGTTAGTGTTTCCTGGTTTTATTCATTCATTCATTCATTTTCTTCCACTTATCTGTTTCCGGGTCGCGGGGGTGTCAGTCTGAGCACCATCACCCAGATCACAATGCACCGATTAAGAACCTTCCTGCAGGTGGTGAGCCCACAGGAAGGTGAGCCCGGCGTGGGACACGAACCCACCACCCCTGAGATTGTGAGTCTCATGCTCTACCAACTGAGCTAGCCGGGGGACACTTCCTGGTTTTATTGCATCGTCAAAAGGCTCAGCCATTCCATGAATTGAGAGATCTATTGTGAGATCTAAATTGTGCTTTGTTGCCACGGTGAGGATTTCACCAACATGATGACATCGCAACTTGAGGAGTCAGTGGGGGTGTTTGGGGGTTGGCATTTAATCCCAATCAACTCATAAAATCTTGATGGACACCTCTGCTATGAACTGATAACTTTGGACCATTTGACTTGAATAGACTGAGAAAGCTGAAGTATTGGGATGACACACGCAGAACAGTCGTGAGATTAAAAACTGTGGGTCGTCACCTGCGTTTAATGAATAATTTGACGGAAAATGTACAGACTTGTGTTACCCATAAGGAAAACTCGCTCAAAACACCAACTGAGTTCAGCAACGAGAGAAAGAATGCATTTTCTTCTAATTTATAGGAGCAAGTTTGATACTATATGTTTCAGACTACACACACACACACACACACACACACACACACACACACACACACACACACACACACACACACACACACACACACACACACACACACACACACACACACACACACACACACACACACACACACACACTTTGAGGCCTGCAGCCCCTTGAAAAAGACCAATGGGGAGCGAGGAAAGGAGCTTTGCTGGTGGAGGGCAAGAGAAGGAGGGTCAAACAGGCTTTGGATGCATGAAGGAGCCTCAAGCGTCGCATTTGGGTCCAATCAAATCAGTGATGTTTTTGGCTACAATATATAAAACAGATGGAGTGAAATCGGGAGGAGTACAATTCTTCTGTAGGGAAGCTGTTTGGAGTAGAGAAGTGGCCTTCTTTTAACTTTAGCTTTGCAGCTTTATTTTTTAATTCTCCCCCATTATTTAGACTTTACTGTTCCTTTTGCTGCAATTAGTTCAACTCCTGCATTGATTATGTTCAGACTTCTGTTTCTTCTGTAGCTTGTGTGGCCTCCTGTTAACATTGATATTTCTCAACCCTCCGACCTGCCCGTAACATGAGCCCGAATAGATTTAAGCACAGACTCGGTGTGAATGTCACATCAGGAGGAGTGTCTCTGGACATGCTAAGTTGTCTCACACCCTCAAGTGACCTCTCACCTCTTCTGAAAGCAGCAGGGGGACACAGGGTGCTCGAGGGGGTGTTGAGGAGGTTGTTTTAACCACAAGGTGAAAACTCGAGGGCAGGTGCTCACCACGGGGGCCTCTTCCAGCAGTATAAAAGGCCGTGTTCCCCCGTGATGGATGGGTCAATCTGAGATGCCAGGCCTCTTTGGGGCAGAGTCCACAGCAGGGGAGGCACCATCTGGGAAAAGAATGTCAAGGCTGGCCCGACGGTGGAGATTTACGCCTGAACCTCAGGTTCAAACGGCCGCGTCTGACACCGCGGAGACGAGGTGGCAACGGCAGCTTTCCTCCCGCCTGGTCCAAAAGGGCTCCGACCATTTTTGTCTCTGGGGACATCAGGAGTACGAAGGGGATCGAACAATGTTAGGGTCAAGTTTTTCCAACCTGACCGACCTCTTTCTGTCCTTCGACGTCAGAAAGAAATACTATAAATCTTACAGGTAGCAAAAAACCCCAAAGATAAAAGCTTCAGTCGTCTTGATGTTGCCCATCGTGTGCTTGTGTTGCTCAGCAGAGGGCAGAAATTAAAGAGAGAAAAAACTAAAAGAAAAAGAACTTATCCACACATGTACGCATCATAAATTCTTCCCCTGACCACAGACCTCATCACTGCTTAGCTCAGGGTGACACAAACAAAAAGCCTCTTCAGGAGGCGCCAATCGAGTCCAAAAAGCTGAGATCTTGCATCAGATATGTGAAAATATTGGAAAATGTAGAGCACAGATGGGCATATTCATTCATCGTAAAAGCCACAAAAATGTAATACCCAAGGCCAGTTTGATGATTGAGCACGTCTACCACAAGGATTTATGAGAATTACGTCAGTCTAATTGTATGACATGTATACAGTGCTAATTCCTTCACCTGGTTCAAATGTGCTTAAAGTGACAATCATCCTACCAAAACCTCTGTATGCAACCATTTTGGGTCACCAGTTGTTCATGTGCTGAAGAAGGAAAGGATGTGCAAAGATATTTTCACCTAAAAAAAGAAAAAAAAAGGTTTTTGTAATTAAATAAAAATGGAAAATATGGTTGAAAGTAAAATCACATGAAAGCAGGGAAGTGTAATGTTGGCTCTGTCCAAAACTGTGAATATTGATTCTAAAAAATATGGAAAAAGTTTAAGAAAAAGTAGAATGAATTAATTAAATGCGGACTTCAAGGTCCAGAAAACATTGGGTGGTATTGTGGGAAGAAATTGGATAAAGAAAGTGTTTTTCAGTTTTCTTTGTGAATGTAATTTGTTTTGTTTTGGAGATTTTTCTGGAATTTTTAGAAGTGGAGAGGTGCTGAAATCAATTATGGCCACAGACACAGCCCTGTGAGACTGGAGTGTGTGTGTGTGTGTGTGCGTGCGTGCGTGCGTGCGTGCGTGCGTGCGTGCGTGCGTGCGTGCGTGCGTGCGCGTGTGTGTGGTACAGGAGAAAGCACAATGTACCATGTGGAGCTCATTTCATCCCCCGCTCGCTCCGTGGATAATCTGGAGAGTGTAGAAGCATAATGCGTCTGTGCGTTTACTTAGTGTAGCAGCATATACAAGGAATGGGACTCCATCTGTGTTTTCTGATGTGTACACAACATAAATATATACGAAGACACATACACTGTAGCCCTTATATGGAAAATATATACAGGGGAACAGAAGGGAAACTTGCACATAAACACGTTTTATACAACACAAGTTCAGACGCTTTACATGTAAAACAGCCAAACAGAGACAGGTCTGTAAGCTTTAAAAACAATTTAACTAATGTGTTTGTTTTGTGGGTTTTTTTGTTGTTGTTTTTTTGTTATACTAACAAGTTTAAAATCACAATTAAAAAAATAATAAATGCAACTTCAGCAATATGCCATCCCAGAGTGAAACACACTGAAATGTCTCAAAAGCAAAACCTTTTTCTTTTTGCGTTGATTTGCATGTTCACCCTCACAGGGGTGATGGTACATAACCAATCAAGTAGCTACAGTACGTCACAGCAGATCACCGACCTCTCGGTCCAGCTCTCAGCATTGTGCTATACCCACTCTCTCAAAAACACCAGTTTCACTGAAAGATTCCAGTAAATATTACACAAAAATCATTCAATCTTTTGTAAAACTGTCGTGAGCAACTGCCAAACACGGTCTGTGATGACATTTAGGATTTCCTACATGCCAAAATGCAGCTTAACTGTCGGTTTTATAAAGATATTCTAAGTTGTATTATGGAGTAAATTGACAAGCTGGTGAGCACAGCCAAGATCAGAAGCCACAGTGTCATCCAGAGGCTGCTGAAATACAAGACTATTATCATTACAATACAATGCAGCTGTTTGTTTTAATGTGTCCTTGGAGCGATTGGATATCTCATAAGCTGTTCTCTAAGCAGAGCAACAGAAGCCAAAAATGGTGCGTATAAAACAGTCCCACCATCTTGATGCTGACCAAGTTTGTCACTTCTTGCTTGCCATTTTGGTTGTAACAGCAGCCTTTAAAGAGGCACACATCATGCATGGAATGGATTAGAATAAATGGTAAATTCAATCTTGTATACACTTGATGTGTCACCCGATCGGGCGTACGTAACCTCTGGCAGTGTGAAGCAGAGTCTGAGCAATGTTTTGTTTGGAACGCTCAAACTTTGTGTTTTGCCATCGCCGTAATTTAACCAGGCCTGTCGTACCAGGATTCCGAGATTATTTGATTAGGCAGGGCGGTGAAGGAGAAGCATGGTCATGTTTACTTTCCTCCTGCTGCCATGTGGTGCAGGGAAGATAACGATGATGCTCTGAAACATAATAAAAAAATGTGGGCACAGCGATTACAGCAGAAGCACTTAGAAGGAGGTGGTTCAGCGAGATGTTTGAGGTTGGAAAAGCCCTTGGCCAGTTTTTAAGTGATGTGTCTCCCTGAAGAGTTCAGGATCACTCTCGGTCTTTTTACTTCGCGTCTCAGCAGGACTCTGCAGGTTTAATGTGCTGTGCCTCAGGCCTGTTCCATCTGCCTCCACACACACACACGCACGCACGCACGCACGCACGCACGCACGCACGCACGCACGCACGCACGCACGCACGCACGCACGCACGCACGCACGCACGCACGCACGCACGCACACACACACACACACACACACACACACACACACACACACACACACACACACACACACAGTGGTGATGCCAGTTCAAGTCGGTAGTAACACACACCTCTGGCCGGGTGCTGAGAAGTGATTTTGTCTAACTGCATACTGAGTTTCCTTCTCCGACGTCACCACAGACAGAGAGTCAGCATGAGGAGTTTTAATGTTACGTCCTTAATGTGAAAAGAGGAACGTGACAAAGACATGTTATAGGCTCTTTAAGTCCTCTGAATGTTTGCTGTTTGTACTAAAAATAAATCAACATACATCAGGAAATACTCTAGAAAACAGTACTTCCAATGCTAAACTATCCTAGGTAAAGTTGGACAAATAGTACAGTACATTGAGGACACAGACAGACAGAAGTCTTACATTGACATGTTTGAGCAGGATGGCATCAACAATTAACCCTGAGAAAACGTAGGCAGATGCAATGCAGGAAAAGCATGTGGACCTTAATTAATATCTGCTTACTACACCATCTTTTTTGCCACCCTGGATACATCTCCGTATTTGGTCTAAAATCCAACAAAAGTGATTAGAAGTTTTTGTTTGTTTGTTATATTTTAGCTTTTGAGTGAAGATTGTTTCTTCTTATAAGCAAATATTCAACATATGATATTCAATACATATATTCTTCCCAGGGTTTTAGGATTGTGAACAGCATCACACAGTTTCAATTATATACTCTGTCCTATGCGGTGTCCAAAATAACATGTAAAAAAAAATTGTCTTCATGTGTAATTGTTAACGTGATTATTTTTTGAGTCACTGTCAGGTATTTCAAGAACCACCAAGAGATAAGGCCATAGATTTGTGATTTATGACCTCAAAAGAATTAGATTAAGATTGGTTATCACCTTGTTTTAATGTATTTCCTTTATTTCCTTGAAAAGCACTGTAAACCACCTTGCCTTGCCATCTTCTTTTGTAATATTAGTGAACAAAAAGCCCCAAAATCAGTGGTCATTCAGTCTAATTATTCTTTAAAGAGAAAACTTGGTCAAGTAAACCTAATTTGCATTTGAGAGGCCAAAATTCACCAACCAGAAAGTCCAAAGAAAGACCTTGCATCGTGTAAAAATGACAAGAAATATATGACTGACTAGCCAGCCTAGTCAAGGGAACAGTATGAACTGATGAAGCCACTTCGATAAGGGGCCAAACGTCTTCCAAGACATTTGATTGATCTGATGACACTGTATGAACTTTTGTCTGTGAGAGATACATTTTGTTGACACCTTCGATATCTCCCCACAAGTTTGGTTCATTAGAACCAGACATGTTTTAAAGAAGCGATTCCCATTGAGCACTGCCACATAACAAGTAGAATTCAGCCCTGAAATTAGAAACTTAAATTCTATGTTTGTTTTTGACAATAAACAATGCATTTTTACTTGAGTTGAACACATGTGGAGTATGCTCATCTTGCTCATCTGTTTTCTGCACTTCTTTTGCAGGAATTCCTCATGTGACAATCTAGTGTTTTGCCTCATTTTGGAAACGGCGCCCAGCAGCTATGACTCAAATCCTGTTAGACGCTTTAAAGTTCAGACATTGAATCAGTAAGAAGAATTTGTACAGTTTTTTTTGCTTGACTAATGTCAGTTTCTTCCAGCTATACCTCCACACAAAATGTGTCCTTGTTGCAGTGTCACAACTGTGAATGAATGCCAAACCTTTATTTACACTTGAGCCCGTGTCTGGTATTCGAGAGGTCGCCATGGGTCACTTGCTAACCTGCTGCCACCATCGCTAAAATTAAGAGGGGTGGTTTTCCTTTTTTCTTTTTTCTTTTTTTTAACTAACCCTCAGATTCCTCTGATGGAGCTATGTGGGATTATATTTCACAACACAAACTGTCGAAAGGGGAAATGATCCATGACTTATGCTGGAGTGGTAATTTGTTCATGTAATGGAGCGCTTGCGATTGTAGGAAGTGAATTAATTTAAAGACTTTGGACCTAATGAGGCAAGAACACTCACAGATTTCAAAATCATTTGTCTTTCGCATCTGGATTTTTTTAAAAAAACAGCGTCAAATGTCATCAATCAAAATGCAAAACAAAGCCAGAACAGCATGGCTGTGACCGTAATAAATCCTAATTATTTTGTTTTGCAAACTAAAAATTCGTCACTAACACACAGTTGTGAAGCTGCACAAAAGTTCAGTTAGTACTGATCAGCCACTCCAAGCCACCACATGATTGGTAAACATGTTTTTGTTCAGGATTTCTTTGTATTTACCACTTAGAGCAGCATGAGTTTAACAATTCATGATGTTGTACGGCTCTTTGTGATTTTTCTCTTAGCTTACGTTTTAAAAAAAAAAAATAGGTTTAAAAATGAAAACTTTCATGTTGTAACCTTCATATTTTGTAAAATTAACATTACAACTAGCAAACTCATCAAAATCCTAATAAAGAAGACGCATGGAGTGCTTAGTTAAGATAAAACACACGAGTATATAGGTGTAGTCACTCAGTTTGTGACGAGAAAGGTGCCTTGTTGAGGAGTGTGTGGAGGTGGCAAGGGTTCAGATTCTGGCGTGCCCTTCTCCATATGAAGGGAAGATCAGGTGTGGGTCATTCGGAAAGCACCTCTGTGACTGCGGAACTGCTTGTAGTTTACTCTGAGTTGTAAAATATCCCCGGAAAGCCCTTCACAGTGTGAGTTTTCCAGCGTCAGTATCGGTCACGGGTCAAAGAGCAAAACCGCACAGAAGGATCCGCTTGTCACTCTGATCCAAAGACATCCTGCGAACATAAAAACCGGGCCGCGTACTGCTGTGTTTTATGGTACAATGGCACTGTTTTTGGATCCTGTACCACAG
This sequence comes from Lipophrys pholis, assembly GCF_963383615.2. NCBI lineage: Eukaryota > Metazoa > Chordata > Actinopteri > Blenniiformes > Blenniidae > Lipophrys > Lipophrys pholis. The sequence continues at coordinate 27,099,839 of NC_137628.1, forward strand.
ATTTAGAAGGCTTTTCCTACCTATTTTCAACTACTGAGATGTGACTCAGTCTTGAATGGTTTGTCGCTGAGAGAGAAAAAGTGTCTGCAGTAACAAAGAATCACAAATGAGCAGCTTGGATCCCATTTATTAATTCAGCTATGAGGAATACCTGCTTGTAAAACCAAAATGTGAAGTCTTCAGTAATTAAATGACATATAAAAGTGTCTATTTGGCTGCTCTTTTTTATTTATTTTTTTTAAGCGATCACCGCTCCAAGCCAATGGAAATTGTGTCACAGACGTTTCCAGTTTTTACACCATAAATCCTTCAACTAGGATTCAAACCAGAGATCCACTCAAGGTCAAAACTTAACGCAACTAACAATTGAACTGTCCATCCATCTTTTACTGTGGTGGACTCAATCCAACTTGACTCTGGGTAAAGGAAGTGTACAATTTAAATGTACAAATGCGAAGAAAATAAAAATGCAACTGTGAATTGATTCAAAGCTTCAGCTTCCATGTAAGTAACGACTAAACCATTAAACACAGTCATGCTGGAGGTTTATTGGGTATTATATGTATAACTGAGATGACTGAGCTTCTAAATGTAAGAAGAAATGTATGTTTACATAAAATGTTGAACTGTTATGCATTAAAATGGAAATTTTCAGTATCGTACAAAGGTATTCACGCAACCTCTGTCAATCTGTCTGCTCTTTCAAACCATGTGCATCTTGAGCATGGATCTGGTTATCCCAAAGTCTGTCTGCCCATCCCACAGCTGCTCTGAAGCCCCACACTGAGTCAATTAGGCCCATACAATGGGAACATCAATTACGCCAAGCAGGCACGATCTATATGACACTGGAGCTCTAATGAGATTAATTGCTTTTGAATGGGATAAATTCCTTCCTCAGTGTCAGAGCGGAGAGAGTGTGATTGAAGTTAACAAGCTCATTAGTGCACTTGGAGATGATGTTCAGAGCAGTACGGGCTGGCTCTCAGTTGGCAGTCGAGGGGCCCCCAAAAGACAACAAGATTCTACACATTCAAAAAAACAAACTGGATCAAAAACGTCAAGTTTATGTACTTAACGTACATAGATTCCTCTTTTTAATTGAATAACGTAAGTTTAACATGAAAGGTCAAGCTGGATGCAAGGTCTTCTTGAGTGGACAAAGTAGGTCAAGTCGGACAAACACACCGTATCTGGCAAAATTATTTAACTCACATGTCACCTTTGCTTCCTTGCAATGTGTAAGATAAGAGTTTCTTTGAAATACTGTGCTAAGTAGAGACAACATTATATATCCTTTATACTCCGAATTGTGTGACGCCGCTGCAGTGAGGCTGAAGAGCCCCATGCAGCTCCAGAGCAGCTGGTTGCAGACCCATGTTAGGAATCTATAGGGAACTTTGGGGGAGACTGTGGCTCAGATGGTGGAGCGGATCCTCTTTGAATTACAAGAAGGCATTCTTTTATCTTTCCACATGTCAAAGTGTAAATGAGAGAGACAGTGAAACCCAAATTGCTCCCAATAGATGGACTTAGCGGCTTGTTGCCACTGAATTTGATTGACATTGAAAGAAACTTTGGGGAAAGGAATAGCATTATATATGCGAAATCCATTGTAAAAACCAAAATGCCACAAATTGTATGGGGATTGAAGTGTCTTGCAACCAACTCCATCTAACAGTCACTGAATCACAGCACCACAGGTAGATCTGTGGTTTCTCAATTTGATTAGGCACTTACAGGGCAAAAAATAAACATCACATCTGGGATGGGCATCTATTGTCTCCATTTATGACCTTCATCTTGTTGAGGGGGGCAACCTAAATTAAACTCCCTTCAGTGCCAGTCTATTGTATAAGAGTCGGTGTGTTCCACTGTGTGAAAATGGCTGCAAAAACTATTTCAGCCACAAAAAACAAGGTCAAAGCATCAGATTTAAATTGCTCAGTCACGTTCAGACACTGAGGAGATTTAGCTTCAACATGATGGCTGAGAATACCAAGTGATGGCTCAGAATAGTGACCATTGCACCTATGTTCACTGAAATGGAACAACAAATCGCCGAGCACAACACTGTGGCTCATTCCTGTGTTTTTAATTTGAAGTCAGACATCAATAAATGGCAGCAGCACTGTGAATTGTACTGTGTGCCTTTGGCTGCACAGATAACTGTTGGATCAATTTGTTAACATGTTATGTCATTCATGGTTAGGGAAAGTTAGTAAAATGAGTACCAGACTGTTCTTTTGCTCTTATCTGAAGTGTCAGGGCCCTGGAGCCTGACTGCATGAAAATAGTACCATGGAGAATCTGCTAAAATAGTGTCTGGCTTTACATTTTAGCTTCGATAGTCGTCACGCCCTTGAGTTTTCCAGCAAATAAATAAAAAGTGTGGAAAACAATGAAGTGGAAGGGGTAAAAGAGTAAAAGCGAACGGGTCACTGGGCTGCAGATGGACAACTGTGACCTGCAGTGTCTGGTTTTCACATGGAGTTGAAATGAGAACCTGCTGAGGTTAAGCGCAGGCCTTGAATCAGCTCAGCTCGATCACAGGCCTCTGACCTGAACAGTATGTGAAACTGTATGAGTAATAGAGAGTACATGGTATCTGAGTTTGGAGAAATAAAGTCTTGAAAATGCTTGATCTGCACCTGATTATCTCCAATTTAGAAGCAGGTTCCCACAAAAGGAAGCGGTGAAGCTCACGGGGTACTTCACTCGAAGCACTTCAACCAAAGTGTTGCTTCCCAAAACCATTTGCACAAACAAGTGCATCATGAACCCGTTTACAGCTGATCACAGTCATGTGAAATGACCAGCTAGAGCGAGTCTAGTTGCAGGTTAATGGGGTTGCTCCAGCCAATAAATAAGCGTTTCTGCAGAGACCTGGATCGAGGGGCATGGAGAGGCAGAGTTACCCTGTAAAAGCAAGTTAGATGCTTCGCCACAGACAGAAAAAACATCTCTGGGCTCCTTGTGCTTTTAATTTTGATAGATTTGAAATGCATGTTTGCCCTTTAAAGGGTCAGTTCACCCAAATTACAAATGGCACTGCGGGCTGTTTTTTACTGGAACCGTCTTCTGATGTGTTTCAGAACATTTTCTCTGCACTTGCCAAAGTAGGCTTATATTATTTGCAACTTTTCTTTGTGTTGTTTGTCTTAACAACTGATCGGAACAGAAGAAAAACAAAAGCACTTCCAAAGTAGGAGGTACTCTTACAAAATAAAACAACTTCATGTCAATTTCATGCCAACAGTTTGGTCATTATTGTACATGTAGGAGAATTTCTTAAACATATGTTTACAAAAATTCATTCATCACGACTTTGAACAAAGTGCAGATTGTCCTCTTTCTTCAGGTGTTCCTCCCTTAATTGGTTTTATTACATTTTGTACATTGTTGACTTTCTCATTCTAAAGCTCTCAAGCAACAAATACTTTTTCAGATCTGCTTGAGGGTTTAGAAAGTGTCTTTCTTTGACATGTGCAATCTAATTTTGATGACCTCAGAGCAGGCAAAGTCTTGGGCCCCCCTGTGATCTCTGATGAGTCCCCAACATGGTTCCAGAACCCGAGGCTGTGTACTATTGCTTCATAACATATGAATATGATCTCAAGAAGTTAACAAGAAGAATTCATAGATTAATTTTGGTCTTTTTTAAAAGAATTAGTTGTGTGAATAACAATAACAAACCTAACTAGATTCAACAACCCTCCCCTGGAAGAAAATCTGTTTATTTGAATGAATGTTCATTGGAAAATCCATTTAACACCCAGTTCTGCAGGGCAGCACCTAATTTGTGAAATGCCTTTTTTATATACTAGGTCAAATGGTTTAGAGAGGCTTTGTCATGTTTTCATATGGAAAGAAAAACATACATGATTTCTTGCTGAAGTATCCTCCCTGTTCAGTTGAGTAAAAAGGGGGCAGTCGTAGACCAATAAACTTTAATGGCATCTTTAAATACGAACAAATAAATTAGAAATACGTTCCCAAGTCAGATGCTATTTATAAATGCTGCCGATTCATGACCATGTCCAAGCTATTGAAGAAATGCTCAATGTAAAGTTAAACTGTGAAGACGCAGGAATCAATGTGTTGCATTTTGCAAATGGAGGATTTTAAGGCTGATTGTTGTTCATGCCATTGTGGCTGGAAATACATGTTGCTGGTGGGTTTTCAGCCTCTCAGATGTAATTCAATTCACCTCCATTCACTGTGTTGGCAGTAGGCCTCTCTACATCAGATAGAAGGAAAACCAAAAACATCTGAATATCTACAATCCACAAGGGGTAAGTGGGAAAATATGTTTGTGTAATTTGGGTGAACTGACCCCTTTTAGCAAGAAATTCCACGAGTCTTACATTCAGGACTGGGGCACCCACTCACATCAACTGTTTTAAGGGGGAAAGAATGAGTTTGAGTCTGAGAAGAACCACACTGCTCTCTGCAGAGCGGCTTGTGGCTCATGGGGGTCTGGGAGCGGACAGGAGCCAGAGCTGCAGTGCCGGAGGAGGCAGATTTGGTTTCACCCCTGGGTGTTCTGAGTGGAGGTCTGCTTCTCACACCAGGGCAAACCATATTTCACCATGTGGTATGAACCTGCAGACCTGCCCAAAGGATTTCACCACTCCTAATGATGGAAAATTAACGCTCCACTGAACTGAGCTAAATGTCCCTACTGACTGCTGCAGAGTATTTACAGCACGGCTCTAAAAACAGCAACTTAAGGGATCACTCAGGATATATGTCTGTTGATTTGAGCGTAATGAGGAAAACCTGTCAGACACGTTTTGTTATGATTTCTACGGAGTGCAAGAGATGAAATAGGGAGGAAAACTGTTAGAAAAACGACTAGTGATAAAATACCGTGAGCCATAATTAGAAATCAAATATACCTCTCATACCCAGAGGAGCAACAAATAAGGATTTGGGTTTTCCTTTGAGTAAGAAGATAAATTTGTCCCGCAGCTTTGCCTGATATGAGGAGTCCCAGTGTGCTGAAGAAGAGGTCTTTGCGCACAATGAACAGACTCCTCCCAAAGATGCCAGGAAGAAAACCCCGCGTTACAGTAGGAGCTGGACACTGACAGACGCTCTAACCACGCTGACGGATGCACAGCAAAGGCTGAATACCAGTCTACGTTCATATTTCGCAACTTTTACGCGCGAAGAAAATGAGAGCCCTTATTTCGACCGCGACAGTGTTGTGGGTGATAACAATACCATCGCTGGAAGCCATCCACGGACTGTACAACTTTGGCCAGCATGACTTATTCTACAAAAAGAACAACTGCAAGCCGATTCCTGCAAACCTCCTCCTCTGTCATGATATAGAGTACACAGAGATGCGCCTTCCGAACCTACTCGGACATGAAACCATGAACGAAGTTCTGCAGCAAGCTTCGTCCTGGATCCCGCTGGTTCAGAAGCAGTGTCATCCCGACACAAGAAAGTTCCTCTGCTCTCTTTTCGCTCCTGTTTGTCTGGACGATTTGGATGAGCCGATTCAGCCTTGCAGGTCTCTGTGTGAGAGCGTCAAGCGCGGCTGCGCGCCCATCATGTCCGCGTTTGGCTTTCCGTGGCCAAACATGTTGGACTGCGACCAGTTCCCACTCGACAATGACTTGTGCATACCTCCAGCCAGCATCGAGAACGTCGTGCCAGTCACCAGAGAGGGTGAGCTCCTTTGACATTTCACAAATGCACTTTTACGCACAAGATTGTGCGTAAAAGGGTTCATGCGTGATTATTACTTCCAAATGTTCACGCGTAAACAGCATAGTTTTCTATTCGTTGTAATTCATTTTGCTGTTCTACTATCTTCTTATTTGCTTATCTCCTACTTTGTGATTCGAGTGGATGTGTGTGTGTTGTGTAATATTGGCCTCATCTCTTCCTTTTAGTTCCCAGGGTGTGTGATGCTTGCAAAGAAACAGATGAAAATGACAATGAAATTGTTGACAACTTGTGCAAGAATGACTTTGGTAAGTCCGCCCACCTAATACATTAGAGACTCCGGGAGGTCACCAAGGACAGTTCCAAGAAATCTAACATTACACGCTCTTCAATTCAACTCAAGTGTATTTCTCCAGGCACCATTTATTCCCGTTTCATTGTCATCCCTCCCATCGCATGCATATTACCACCAAACCACATGTAAATGGGCCAACAGCATTTCAGATGTCTTTCATAAGGACACGTCAAAAATGATTATTAATGAACACAGTGCCTTTCTCCATTCCTATTTCTCCCCCCTCTCTCTCTCTCGCCTGCACGCACACAAGCTCTGAAAATCAAAGTGAAGGAGATCTCTTACGTCAACGGTGACACCAAAATAGTGCCCGAGACCAAGAGCAAGACCATCTACATGATGAACGGAGTGACGGAGCGCGACCTGAGGAAGACGGTGTTGTGGCTGAAGGACGGACTGCAGTGCATCTGCGAGGAGATGAACGACATCAACGCCGCTTACCTGGTCATGGGCCAGAAGATGGACGGCCACCTGGTCATCACCTCGCTGAAGCGCTGGCAGAAGGGCCAGCGGGAGTTCAAGAGGATTTCACGCAGCATCAGAAAGATGCAGTGCTAAGAGACTCACAACTGCGTAAAAGATCAAGTTTAGTTGAGGTATTTCTTTGTTGTCCATTTTCACTTGGTACAGACATTGCAATCATGCTTCTTCTGTTCTGGTTTGAGTTCAGCAATGGGATTTTCTTGGCCTCAGAAGAGACATAGTTTAGTTTCTCTTTTACTGATTTATCACTGAATCCCAGAAAATCTTTGAAAACATGTTATATGGGGCACGTGCGACTCTTAAAAAAAACAACACATTCATATTCCTGCGATTGTCATTCTTGCAGTTTCAGCCATTTAATTGCATAAACTGAATAGTCATCGGGTGCCACCTAGCGGCCAGTTTGGTAATAACTTGTGTTCCCCTGGGGAAAGGTCCTGCAGTCACCTCATCAGTGCAGATGATTGCATTCAGATGGTGTGTGAGGTGCAGGGGAGTAACAGATTACATGGCCAGCGTGAAAAGCTGCACAGCTTTGAGCCCAGGATTAAAAACGGACTTGACTCTCATAATCATTCGCAGATGTGTCCCACTGTTGAATACCAAAATAAGGATGAGTTTTATTCAGACTTTCAGATATGTTTTCTTTTCCCTCCTGGGGGTTAAATGAGAGTTAAATCTTCTGAAGGGGCCAGTTGTCCACAAACGTCCAATATAAAGTATTTGACACAGTAGAAACTGAGGCTTTGACACTTTGGGATCAGGCCATTACTATGAAAATTTTAAAAAATGGATTCACTCTGCATTTTGTATTTCCCACCGTTTTCTCAAGCAAAGAAAATGAGAAATAGCTGGCTATATTCTCTTCCTGTTCAAAATTTTATTATTCTTGATAAACGTTTTGTACTTGAGCCACTGCATAATTTTCTACCACCGTATGATGAAACAAATATTTTTCTACTCTGGACTTTCATATTCCATCTAAACATTTGTTGATTTGCATCTTCATTCTGGACTGGTTTTTTAGAAACAATTGAGGAATAGACGTCTGATTGGTTTGGTTGCGAGGTTTTTGATGAGCAGCAACTTGCTGAGTCCAAGCAATCATGTGGTTGTGTGTATGTTTGCAATATAAAGTATTTTAGAAAAGTATTACAGTGTAAATATCAAATACTGTCATTTATTCTTTTATGACGTTTCAGCAATTAAAAGCTGCTAACTACCTGTGTGAAACGACTCAGTTGTTGCTGTGTGTCGTGCGTTCGTGTGTGTGTACATGAAAGAAAAAAAAACAACAACAATATACTTACGAAATATTGAAACATCCGTTTGTTTGTTTTTTACTGTTGATTCAACATCTAGTGGAACAAGTTGGTGAAAATCATTTAATAAACATCAAGTGAATGTACTTTCTGGCATATGCCTGTGTTTTCCATCGATTTACTTAATGTATGTGTTGGATGAATCAAAGAGTGAAAAATACATAAACAAAGATTGCATAGTGTTCTAAAGTATTCACAAGTGTCATTTTTTTTTCTCTCATATAAAATGTTTTAAGGTTTTTGAAGTAGTTTTTTCCCAATATTGCCCCCAAAAACATGACAGATGTGAAAATAATGTGGGATAAAAGTAGTATTTTGTTATTCTTAACTTTTTATTTTTATTTGTCTTACTAAAGTCAAATGCATTCTTGAATTTAATAATAAAAACAAGTCAAATAAACTAATCAGACTTTAGTAATCTTCATGGATTAATAAAGTATGACGTGAACTCCTGATCCCAAATTTGCTTCTCCACCCTCTAAATAACAATTTCACACTTGATTTCACATTATATTAAAGTAGTGCCAACTGAATAGTACATTTGACAGCTTGTACTTTGTTTTTATTATGCAGATATGTGGATTAAAAAGTTTTCACAAAGGTCTAATATGATTTAATGGTTTCTCTGTGTCAGTACTCTGAGTTTGATCTTCAATGTTATGAACATGCGTCACAATCATGTCAGATACCTTCTATAGCCGAGGAGCTCGTATTTGAAAGACATTTCGAGGAAAAGTGAACTTTTTGTGACAAAATCAACAATAAAAGCAATTAGCAACATTAGTGTATACCAAGTTGGTGTAGGCAATATGAATCACACTTTATATTATATTTCTGTATTGAAATTATTGATATTGCAGCCTGCATAAATGTATAAATCTAAACAGAACCCCTGAAAATCATCCCACAAGTGCTGTGATTAATCAATTGTAAAGCAAGATAATTCCTTAACTGTATTTTGATGTTGGAGGTGTAAAACAAAGTCATGTGGTGCTCGGAAACGTGAGCGCTGCCTTTAAAACCAAAAACACCTTCTAGTCTGTGTACTGGTATGAGACAGGTTATTGAAAAGGAGGAATTCTTAGCCCTGGAGAAGGATTGTTGATGATGACGATGATGATGGAGGGATATCAAAACTCAGTTCGACTATTCAAATTCCACATCTGAATTCATCTGCCATGTGTTGAAAATTTAATCAACCATAGATATTTTTCAGCCCTGATTACAACTACAAAGCTATCACAGATGTTCATTTAATTTACCTACATGGTCATTTTTGATTTGCTTGTTATTAATTCCTGGTTTAAAACATTGTTTTTAAATGTTTAGAGACCTCTGGTGGCCATATTGGATGATAAAGCAACGCTACAGGCAGTTGTAATATTTGGTAATAAAAACATTGCAACAGGGTGTCTTCTGGCAAAACTTGAAAATAGATAAAATGCTGCACAATATATGTTACTGGGGATTTCAGAGTGAAGGCATTGTTTGCAAAATAAGCTTATTACTCTATTAAAAGCCTGTACAGTCATGAAGTTGAAGCTCAGAGGTGCAGTACAAAACATTGTATTTGCATTACATCGTATCAATAGAGATTTGTGTGAAATGCCCTTTCCAAGCAGAGTGAAATTTGCATTCAATGCAGCTGAACTTTCAGAGATTTTGGAAGAGCAAATTAGACAAAAATAAATAAATGAGTAAATCAAAAGGGTACAATTCGGGAAAAATCTTTATTTAAACCCCAGTGAATTTAAACCATCTTTAACAGTATGTACATCAGGTTGAAAACAACAACTAAAACACAAAGGTTTAAAGGCAAGTACAGGAACAATGAACATGATGAGGAGCTGTAATAACAGGCGACAGATAAAAACAGGTAAACGGGAGAAAGGCAGACGAGAGACGACATTTTCTACCCACACAGCTAATCTGAGCCTGGACACCCATAATCCAGTTTGTCAACATGGCTGCAGGGTTTAAAAACAAGAGTCACACTTTGTTCCAACTCCAGTACATATGAACATCGAGCACTCAAGAACTCTGAAAGATGACAAGAGCTGGAGTGAGTTTCTGTTAACAGAAGATAAAACTTTAATGAAGGGTTGAATATACATTTTGAGGTGTAATATTTCATGGTAAACGTCTTGAAGATGTTTAAAATCATAAAAAAAAAGGCTTTACACCAGACTATGATAAAATGTGTGACATTTTAAAGACTTGGCAGAGAGGAAATCCCCGTTGATTCAATACAAACTAAGACTGTGAGACAGCGGGTATTAATGTGCAGGGGTGGAGCGTTTGCTCTCCAGCAGCTTCTCTACCATGAGCTTGGCGTAGCGAAGCCGGCCGGCCAGCTCCTTGCTGCAGCCGAACTCCTCCAGCAGAGACAGCTTGTAGGTGCGGAACTCGCGCTTCTCGTCGATGTAGGTGATGGCGGCCATGAGCGGGCACAGGATCAGCTTGGTGTGATCCTACCGGGGAGGTTCAGAAAAATAAAGGATTAGTGCCAAATACAAGGGCAGGTGATGAAAACTGCGGCACTTTAAGTTGGGAGGCGATGAAGAGTGTCTCACGTGGAAGAAGTTGACTTGAACGGTGCCGTTGGTGAGGTGCAGGACGATGGCGCTCTTTGTTCGGAACCACAGGGTGAGGTAAGGCAGTCGGGCCAGCTCGTCTCCTTCCCGCCGCGCCACGTTGGCGCCGGCCTTCAGCAGGTGCTCGCTCATGTAGTTACGGAAGTATTTCAGCAGTGTTATCTGAAAGAGACGAGAGAAATGGGCAAGGATCAGAAACACGGTGAGGTGGCAGGAGAGACTGCATGTACAAAGTAGAGGTGTTTCACAATTGCTCTTTGTTGACATTTTACATTCTAATTTTAATAACTATGGCATTCTCTGAAAAGAAACAGGGAAAAAAAATCATATGAAAGAAAATGCATTTTTAGTTTTCATGACTAAATAAAATGTTTAATCTAATAGTGATACATCTAAAACATATGTAAGTTTCCATGTTAAAATTAAATCATGTGAAAAATCAAACTTCCTGTTCCAAATTTTTGAGTTGGATTTATATCCATGTCAAACGGTTCTGTTAAACATGCAGCCTGTGGGTCAGAGATGTGCTGCTGTATGGTGTGAAATGAGCATTTCAATTTTTTGTTGGATAGTAAACGCAGTTCCTAATTATTCCACTGGGTGTCACATGGACTAGTTAAGAGGAGTGAACAAAGCAGCAGCACATACAGAAACAACTGGAACAAAAGCTAGAGGTTGTCATGGCACCTTATTAACAGAAAAAGAGCATTCGCACCTACAATAGCTAGAGTTTGTGAATGCGATCATGGGACAGGCGGCACAAATCCTATGTTGTAAGAAACAAGTTCAGTTTTTCTCCATATTATAATCTGAAGTGAAACTGCGGCAGGACGGCTCTCAAATTTCATGTTTCTGTTAAAGACGTCTTAAATGACATTTTCTTTTAGCATGTGCTATTTCGACACCTAACCTAACCTAAATGAGGTGAAAGTGGACTTGATGTCGAGTTTGACGCTCTGGCTCTAAACTCTCACACAAAGCAGGATTCCCCCCTGACCTTTTTGTTGAGGGCGGCGGGGAAAGAGCGCGCGCTCAGGTAGGACTCGCTGGCCATCTTGTCGATGTACTGCAGACTGTCTCCGTCGGCGTACATGATCATACGCGTGTAGTCGTTGAACAGGACGCCCACGCTGTTGTCACAGAGCTGATAGCCTGGAAAAACATGAGCGAGACTCTTGGATCAGCACATTCTTTACGCAGGTTGTTTATTTAACAGAACACCGAGCGAGTTGGAAGAGAACAGCGGCAAAATTGCTCAAACTCACAATTCACATTTTGCTGCAGCAGATGTTAAATAATACGAGGGTCAGAATTAGGAATGCTGGAATTCCAGATTGTTATTATTGTTCTTTGGCATAACTTTTCTTGTGCTTATTACTGTTAATGTGAACTCAATAGACAACACACAACAGGACTGTCAAGCTTAAGTGAAAGTACACTTTAGAAAATAAACAATTTGAATCTCATTAAACTAGCAAATTGTTATTTTTCCTGCAGCACGTGTAGTTTTCCAGCCCCCTCAGAGGAGACCCGTCTGACATTAGGCAGAGGATCATTAAAGGTTTTGTTTAGTCGGGTAAAATTAATGTGCTCAAGATTACGTGTCGCCTTGGAGGAGCGATAAGTTCATTCAGAGTGTCCGACAAACAAAACAGTAAAATTAACCTTGGTTAGATGTCAAAAATGCATTAAGAGCCAATACTGCATATAACAATATATCAGTTTGTACAGCGACCAAGCAGAAACTCAGAAAGTGTGACCTGGTTGATAAGAAGAAAAGAAAAAAAAAAAGAGCTACCAATATCAGACTATATGAATGTATTCATGTTTCCCATCAATACTTCAAAGTTAAGATTCAATCTACGGCTTACCCAGTCCGTATTTATCCGAGTAATCCACCCATTTGCTGATCCAGAAAATGGGGATGCACGCAGGATCCTCGGCTTCTTCTGCAAGCAGAATAACAGAATTTCTACTTAGCACCCACACAAAGATTGTCCAAACACGTTTGTGAGGTTCCCTTGAGAGAAGCGAGTGCTCACCTTGGCGGATAAATTCCTTTTCAGCAGGCTTGGAGGCGATGATGCTTTCAAGCTGCTGCAGCATGTCTTTCAGGTTGCATTCTGACGGGTCAGCGTCTCTATTGACCAAAATAAATAAAAAATAAACGTGTTGACAAATGGTTTTTAAAGACATGATGACATCACTGAATTTAAAAAAAAAACTGCGCGTATTGAATTGGCTGCAGGCAGGATGGAAGAGCAGCAAAGGCAACACTCCTTTGACTATTTCCACATGACCTAATCATTCCAGGTCGCATGATCTGAACTGTCTTGCCCAAGTGTGGAAGACTACAGTCAGACAGGAAGGGTTTTGCAAAAGTACAAAAGGAAAATCTCACCTTTGTGCAGGTTCGTCCTTTCCCTCTGCCTTTTCTGTTCCAGCTGAAAAGAGAAAGTCAACAATCTTGTAAACCCCCAAATACTCAACTGAATACTCTGAGGCACTTCTCTCAAAAACCTACACAACTCCAAGAAACTAAAGTAGACTACAGGCTTTTCTAATAGATCATAGTGACTCCTGCTTCTTTACCCTTGTTGTTTATAGCTGTGAGTGGGCGTCTCGGGGCGAGCTCGCCAGCTGTGGAGGGGGCGATGGAGAACCGTGGAGGCACGGTGAGACAGGTTGTGGGCAGCCGCGAGGGGATGTAGCCCGATGTGAAAAACTCGTCTTCCAGCAGCTCAGTGATGGTGGGTCTCTGAGCGGGATCGGCGTGCAGCATCCTCTTGATGAGTGAGGCTGCATCTGGCCGTATGTGCTGCACACAGGTTGTGAGAGGACTGAGTGATGGACACAAATCACAATATTCCAAAACAATTATTGTCCAGTAAACATACCCAGGGGATGGTGTAGCTGTTTTTCTTGATGCGGTTGTAGGTCTCTTTCAGACAGCTGGTCTCAAACGGAGGCTTTCCTACCAACAGTGTGTACCTAACAGAGTAAAGCGACAGGATGGAGATTGAGCCGACTGTGCTGAATTGTGTAGAGCAGCAGTACTTTCTTGTGAATTTGTGTCTTCCAACTCACAAAATGCATCCCAGTGACCACACATCCACTTCATAGCTGTGACCCTTCTTACAAAGCACTTCAGGTGCAATGTAGTTGGGTGTGCCACACAGTGTCTTCTTCCTCTCGCCATCAAACGCAATCTTAGTGGCCAGACCAAAGTCACCTGTGTGAGAAACAAAGGACAGAAATCAGTGAAGTGGCAGTCACCTGAAAGTTATTAGATTCCTTTAAAATTCCATGACACCTGTGTCCATTGTCTCATTGGTTGGTGAGTGGTGAGATTTGTGGCCCGTATTAATCAACGGTGTGTCAGACACAAAGGACTGAATTCACCATACCTATCTTGACTTCCATATCATCATTCAGGAAGATGTTTCCCAGCTTCAGGTCTCTGTGGATGACTCTGTTATTGTGCAAGTATTGGACACCCTTGAGCAAGTGAGACATGTAGTAGCGAGCTTCGGGCTCGGTGACAGCTTTACGTCGCTTGTGCAGCTCCAGCAGTGACTGAAAGGGGAAATATAATGCTTTAATTAGAAGGCATGACATGGAGGGAATGGCACTAATACTTTACAGCTCTGACTCCAATAAGTGGTGGTGTTGTGGCGGCTGCAATCCAGTTGAGCCTTAAAAAAAATGTGCCAAATCAGTATTATTAGACAAATAGACTGAGTTTTAGTCACACACATGTTCTGATATTGTAAAATAGTTATGTTCTGATAATGATCAGGGTCGGTACAGACAACGGAAGAGGCCTGCTGATAACCGTTGGCCACCAGGACTGTCTTCAAAAGGAAGAAAGGGCAGACATATTGGCTTGGACATGCCTTTCACTTCACACTCACCCTCCTCCTGCAGAGCTCCAACACCACAAACACGAAGTCTTCGTTCTCGAAAAACCCGTGGAAGCCCACCACGTTCTGGTGGTCGAGGCTTTTGTGAATGGCGATCTCCGAGGTCATCTTCTCCTTCTGGTGCTGCTTCAGGATCATGGCTTTCGGCACGATTTTACCAGCAAAAATCTGCTTGGTCTCCAAATCTGTGATCTCGTAGCATTTAGCAAAGCCTCCTCTTCCAAGGAAGCGACCCCTCGCGTACCTCTTGTTGTCGCGGGAGTCCACCAGGATGTCGGGGATTTCTTTCAGAGGGACCGATTTTGGATCGGCGTGTGCTGCCGGGTTCGCCGGCCTCGCGACACCAGCACTCATTTTGGGTTCAAGTGCTCTTTGGTGGGGTATAAACACGTTTGGAAAACGTCCGGGAGTATCGACGTAACAACAATGACTGCAAAGCGTCCAACTGCTGTAAACCCGACGTTAGTTTAGCCCTCGAAGCTAGCCTGCACCCATACGCGTTTAAAATTAAAAACTACCGTTAGCACACTTTAGGCATACACGTTAAAAAGAACAATTGAGCGAAATATAAAGAGTACATTCAATCTGAATATTTTTAAAAACCTGCGAGAGAAGTGAAAAGTGTCGCCAGACGGTCCTTCGTTGACTGCAGCGGTGCGCCGTACTGCCTTTTGACAACAGCTTCTGGTACAAGTTTAAAATGCTGCCTCGCTCCGCACGGCGCTCTCTGATTGGCCATGCCTCTGTCCGTACAGCGCTCTCTGATTGGTCCTCGTTTTCTCGGTCCGTAAGATGCTTTCTGATTGGTCCTTCCAATTTGAATTACAAACGTTGCAGCAAGGCATCAAGGGAAATTCAGTGCAAAACCAGCCAATTGCTGAGCGAACTGCTGTTTTTTCCCAGAACAAGGGGCGACGGGATATGTAGTTGAATGGCAACAGAAAACACGTTGACATACTTGAGAACTGTTGTGTACAGCTTGTACCCGGCCAGTATGGAGAAGACCTTACAGAGAAAATAATTTTTTATTAGGAAATCAGAAATTTTCGAGGTTTCCCTGTTTGAGGGATATCTTATATCTTATCTTGAAATGATATAAAGTGACGTTTAAGACTAGCGCCCCCACACTTCAATGGTGAGGACAAGAACTGCATGCAGGCCGGCAACTTGATTAAAGTGAAGGAGTGATGATTCACCCTCATGCACAAATAAAAATAAATAGAAAATAGCCTAATTTAAAACATGATAATGACAAAACTGAAAACAAACAAACAAACAAAAAGGAAATGCATAGGAAAAAACTGCATTTTACCAATATTTTAGAGACCCCCCCCAAGAAATTCACAATTCATGTTTTAAGGGGGGCTCCTGTCTCATTAAGGGGGGCTGAGCTCCCCTGCCCCCCCCCGTAGTTCGCACCCTGGTAAGGCATTATAAAAATAACAAATAGAAGTTACAATGCATGGCTTCATCCCCAGTGTCACTGAGTATGGAAAATTGTCAAGGAACATAAATGATATGCGAATAATTCAAAACAACAGACAAGAAAGATTTCAAGGAAATTAAGGAAGTACTGACGCAACGTCTTTTTCTTCTTTCTAGTCAAAGTTCCAATATGTAATAAAATCCAGCCTACACTACCGTTTTGGAGTATATGTTCTATCATTGTAAAGCTTGACTATTAAGGCCTACTTATGTCAATGACCAAAAGGAACCCACAAGTTTTATGAGTAATTAAAATTCCGAACAAAAACACATTGCATCTCTATGGTATGTGATTATTTCAAGTATTAGTTTCATTATAGGAGGGGGGGCTCCAGGTGCCTCCACATTCTTAAGACGTTCACAAAGTCTCCTACAGAATTCACAAAATGTTTAATGTCAACTTTAAAACAATCTTTGGTAAGAAGTACTTTTCTTTACATACAACAAACACACAACCTTTATATACACAAACAACAATCACAGCAGCACCATTAAAAAAACAACAGGTTTTTAGCATGGAGTTACAGTGATCGAAAACATGAGGCATATTTACAGAAAGAGCTTCAGTGTGCAATACATGTGCTTTAAAATGTATTTTCAAAATCTGATGGGAAACATGTGCACACTGCTGAGGTATTACAGCCCATCAGTGCAGTAGCACCGCACCAGCACCAAACGCCGTCCATAAATGTCTGTGTGTTTCAGCTGATGGAGCGCAGAGACAATAATGAGAATGATTTTAATCAGATAGAACTTTAAGTATTGTTTTCAGTTGCAGCGGTGTAAAGTAACATCTCCGTTGAGATGCCCGGTCACCAGCGTGTCTGCCCCTCCCCACCGAGCCAGCTGCCAGCCGTCACTCTCGGGAGCCTCCAGCATCCGCGGAGCCCCCCGACGTCCGAGCCTCCACACGCAGACGCAGCCGCTCTGACTCAGGCCCACCACGCCGGTATGGTTAACGTCAGCTTCGCACAGACTGTGGAACACGGACACAAGTGAGAGTGTGTGGACATGCTTATACGGAGCCGCCTCGTTGGTCCTGCGTCTCACCTGTCAGTCCAGGCAGCTGGTGGATACAGATGAGCTGCCGGTACAGACTGTCCACTCAGAGGGTTAACCGCGACCAAGGAGAAGAGAGCGTCTTTTGCCTCGTCTTTTAACACCTTTTCCTCGTCTTCGTTTTCAAGGGAGCTCAGAAAGTGATGCTGCAGTAGGACAAACAGCACTCCCTGCACACCCAAAACACACCGTTAATAGGTGCGGGACACAAACAGGCACAGGTGTATTTAACAAAATAAATAAAAAATGTACACAGTAAGCTTACAGAGTGGGAGAATCCTCTGAGACAGGCTGTGTGTGATAAATCCTCTCCCAACGAGACTCTACAGATCAGCTGTCCACTCTTCAAATTCCTGCCATCAACAAAAAAGAAGCAGCGAACTGCAGGAATGACTGAAAGCACATTTTAAACTCAAACTCGCCACTTAAAACTCTAACAATATTTAACCTTAGTTGTTCTCCTTACTTCAAGTGTAAACATGATGCACTTGCATTTATCTACCAAGATGTACAGCTGGATTTACATTATTAAAATAGAAATAAAAACATACCTTGATTTCTCCATCATGCATTAAATTACCTTCCCTCTGCATCAAACTCTTTTTTTTTTTTTTAATCTCAACCACATGTTAGAAAGCCACTCAACCAGTTAAAAGCAGTAAAGTAGAGTTGTGGAACAAAATCAACATGCATCCTGGGAGATGTAGTTTGCATTCACTTTACGATGAGTAGCAGGATACACTTTCTTTTCTAATATAATCAAAGCCGACAAAATGACATGGCCCGCTGGATTTGGCCCACTTGTCATGAATTTGACATGTGCCCGATAGGAATCATATAGACGTCAATATATTTTCTGCCACTAGGTGGCAGAAGAATACAGTTGCAAACACAACATTGTTTATTTAAGTTGTCACAGCAAACAAACGTAAATAAATGGGTGATTCGTCTTCAGACTTCAAACTGCTGCCAGAACAAGTTTCTTACAAGAGTACAAGTTAAACTTGTACTCTTGGTCTTTCTTACCAAACAAAGAGGTGTCCGCTTTCATCAGTGCCAATGAGCGCGTCTGAGAGCTCATCGACCGGAGCGAGGGCCCCGACACAAACACCAGGAGACGCAAGAGAATAAGAACTCTGCGAGCTTGGTGAGCGAGAGAGACATGGAGGTGAAGTTCACAGACATTTGCACAATAAGATCTGACACGATAGAGGATAAATACAAGATATGTAACCTGCTGCTGTCTGACAACGTAAACACCTGCAAGGTGGAACCCGTTGCAGACGGCGAGGATGTAACCACTCTGGACCGAGACACTCCGATAACCGCCTGTACGACTCCCTCACAGGTCAGCTTCTGCGTGAGATTGGAACTGGACAGCATCCTGCAAACATGGGCAAACACAAGAACTAACCAGCGGTAACTTCTGCAGCTTGATTCTGCAGGTGAATGAGCAAACTAGGACGTGTTTCTAATGAAGCTGTGGGATAAATTTTCATGTCACCCTGAGCGGACGGAGTCCAGTTCGGTGGCTCAGACTCACCTCACTTCTCTGATTTCCAGCTGACCCAGAGTCACACACATCAGCCCTGCAGCGTCCGGAACAGGAAACACATTGACCACAGGCTGCAAATCGTCACAAAAATACATTATACAATTTATGTAATGCCGTATTCCATCTCTAACGTACATGTCAGGTGGGCTGAGGTGTCCTCAGCTGCATGTCAGACTGGAAAAACATGCAGGCTTATGCACACATCACATGTAGGTGCAAGGCTGCTCGAACAACTGTGCTAAAAAAACAGATTTGACTGCACATATATTCTGTGTAAGATAACAACTGGAAAAAGGGTCACATTTCAAAGGTTTTCTTTTATTATTAGATCAGATTTGATAACCCTTTATTAGTCCCACAAGTGAGAAATTGTAAGAAATTATAATGTTGATCATGAGTGAGTGAATATATTGTGATCAATTTAGTTCAAACACCTGCAAAATATATATTTTACACTTTCATGTCAGAATAAAGTTACAGAAGAGTAATAGGACCACTGAAGAAAAGTAAAAATTCGGAGGTTAAAAAAAAACAAACCTTCATGCACTTCAGAAAAAGACAAAAATCAAAGTCGAGATATTTTTATTTTTTCATGGAGAGACGTCTATCCATCCCTCATCATTTGCCCGTGGATGTGAAATCACATTAAATCACTTAATTCTGACGATATGGGGTTGCGTAATGCTTATGGACATGTGATTTTACACGTAATTTCCTTGATTGATAATAACACATTTTATAAGCACCCCGAGATCCGTGCCTTTGTCCTTCGTACTCGACGAACATCTATGACAGAACAACGCTGCAGGCTGCTCTGTCTCTGCAAAAGTCCTCATACTGATTATAACTGCATCATGTTTATGAACTAAATCCTGTTCAGAAGCATCTTTTCACCACTTCATTAAACCGCCTGTGATGCATTTTGAAGCAGTCACACACGCTGACATGTGGATGAACGGAAGGACTTTGAAAAAAAAATAATAATAATTCTCTTTGAAAAAAAAAAATCTTGACTCTGATTTTCTACTTTTCTGAAGCGCATGAGGTGTTTTTTTTTTTTGTAGCCTCCGAAATTTTATTTTCTTCAGTGGCCCTAATACTCTTCTGTAATAAAGTTGTCTTCAGAAGTGCAGTAAAATAAAATGAGACTTTTCAGTTCTGACTCAGAGTGAGATAGCCACACTGTGATTTTGATATATAATAAGATTATATTGTGATTCATATTGTATGATCAGTATATGAACATAACATATGCCATGTCATGCAATATAAGTCATATTGGCCTTCTGTATTGGCCTTTGTATTTGGATAGACCCAGAAAAGCTCACCTTGTTGAATGTCCAGGTGTGTTTTAAACTCCAGTCTGATGCTGAAGTCTGACTCCAAAGACACACGGCCCATTTTCCTGCCGCTGCAACACACAAAGTGCCTGAGGGTAAGATAAAGCAGCAGGCGTCCACCAGAGATCCTCCTGCTGCCGCCTGAAAACAAAAAAAGAGTACACACACAGACACATGGTTGGAGGTGGTGCAGCGACAGAAAGCGTCACTCAGCATGAAGCACGTCGTGATGTCATGATCGTAATGTCTATTCACTGCGTGTGAGGGCAGAGCACACGGGGGGCAGGTCATCACAGTCGCACACACATTCACACCGACAGGGAATTTAGAGTGACCAGTTAACCTCAATGCATGGTTTCTGAATGCGAGAGAAAAATATAGAACTGGAGGAAACCCACATATACATGGGGAGAACATTCAAACTAGACACAGAAAATACAGAAAGTGGCAACCACTGTTCCAAATTGTTTTACAGTATGGAGAAGATGAAAATCAATATCATCAATGTTTATCATCAAGATTCAGCAATTAGACATCAATTAAAGATAAATGGATTTCACTTATGTACTGCACTTTCAAGCAAAGAACTCGACCGTTATGCTGGGGAAAAAATAAGAAAGATTGTTACTTTACCTTCAGTGAGTGTGAGACGTGTGTCTTGAAGCCTTCTTCTGCAGCTTCCTTCAATGTCGGGTCTGCCCGTCCTCCTGAAACCTGCAGCTCAACACCAGAGTGAAGGATAGACGGACACTGTGAGAGAGCTGGAGGAGGAGGCAGGCTGAGTGGCAGGGCAGAGGGTGAGGAGGTAAGGGGGAAGCTGACTGCGTCCGGATGGGGGGTGATTCCAAGGGAGGGAAGCACAGGGCTGGAGGTGAGAGTGGATGAGGGAAGCTGTGGGGTGATGATGTGGCAGGGTGCTGAGGCTGGAGGAGAACTGAGGAGGAGCGGAGTGTGAGCAGCAGCTTTTGTTTCATCAGTCGGCGCGCCTGCTGGAAGATTTCCGTCAGCCTCAGACGGCTGTTTTGAAACTTCTGCAGGAGATTTCACATCCAGATGTCTCACAGGAGACTCTCCTGGAGATCCAGTGGTTTGTAAAGAAGCAGAGGTGTTGGAGGATTCCTTTGGTCTTCCCTGCAGAGGGTAAACACTGGAAAAAGCTTTTTCTGCTTGGGTGTTTACAGAACTTTGATCCTCTCCACAATAATCTGCGTGGTCAGATTTTAGAGCAGCTTCTTTGTTTGTTTGTGTGCAGCTAATTGATTTACCATACAGAGCCGGTGTTTTATCCTCTTTATGTGTAAGTAGGCAGTCACCACCTGCACTCACTTGTACTCCTGAGACAGAACATAACGTGTTGCTGTGAATCTCTTCCTGAAGGTTTTCAGTCGTATCTTCGTCTGTTGAAGGCTGGTTCATCAATTCATCTCTATACTTGTGCTCTGTTGACGGGCTTTGGAGATTTGCAGACAGTGTAGCAGCTTGGCGATCTTCATCACGTCGCGAATTGGGAGCTGTGGGAGTGGGGCTGAGTGGGAGGGGTAAAGGTGTCACCAGACCATTGACGCTGAAGCAGTGAGGGCTGAAGCGCTGGTAACTGCTGCGCGTGTTGCGAGAGGGGGATGAGAAATGTTCGATTCCTAATTCCACGGCCACACTGCGAAGTTTTTGTAGCTTAAGGGAGGCAAACTGCTCGTCTGGAAGGTGAAAATCCTGGATGCTCAAGGTTGACAGGCCTTTGACTGGGAGGAGAGGGGACAGAGACATTGGAGTGGGTGAAGAAGAGGGAAGGAGGAGGGACTGCCAGCTTACTGAGCCTGGAGGATTGAGGGAAAAGAGAAACATGAGATGATGCACAGATGCGAAACACTTATTGTCAGTAGCATATGTTTTTACCTCCGTTCTTCTGTGGTGATTGTGCAGTTTTGATGCCACTCTTCATAAAAATAGGAAAGACCTTCTGCATCTGTCCAGAGTCCGAAGTGGGCTGAGTTTCATTAACTGCAGGAGCGAGCTGAGAATCAGTGCAGTGGCTGGGTGCAGGCTCGGCTTCCTCTGGCACTAGAAAACTTTCCTTTTGGGTGACGCAAAGCTTCGTTCCATCAGCTGACGAACACTGTGATACAGAGACTGAAATGCTTGTGGACCTTGGAGTTCGAGGTCTTCCTCTGCTTCTACCTCTCTTCCTTCTGCCCCTCGCAGGAACTCCAGTGACTGAAGGGCATAAAACACCTTCTGCGTCGATCTGACTATATGAAATTAAATGAACATTTTTACCAGATCTCTCAACAGTTGCATGCAGAGGCTCACCAGACGAGGAAGCAGGGAGATCTGAATGCTCAGCAATGCTTTTGCTCTGTCGTCTGCCCCGACCTCGGCTCCTGCGATGTTGCCGTGCATTTAACTGAGAGAGTATAATGGCCTGCATGTCAGGCTGAGTCTGTGAAGAACTCATACGCCTTGTGGTTCGAACGTAATATTCAGCTGGGAAAAGTAGTCCATCCACTATAGTACAAGATTCCTGAAGAGTTGAAGCCTTTTCATCTCCTGTGATCGGATTCGGTTCCTCTTTTATTGTCAAAATATCATCAGGATTTTGGTCTCTTTTTCTTTCCTCAGTTGTTTCTTGATATAGTTTCAAATCTGACGCTCCTTTATAATTTGTATCCTCCTCTTTTCTTTCCACTTCTTCTCTGCTTCTACTTTCTGTGGTATCGTTCCTCTTTTCAGCAGGGTGGATTAGTGGGCTGCCACAGGTGAGCAATGGGGAGCATGAGTCTGATTCGTTTCTTCGATGACCTCTCAAATGAGTTTCTCTTTCCTGGTGCATTGTCTTCTCCACAACATTTTCTGTTTCAGTGTGTCCATGAATGTTCCAATGTGTGAGAAGCAGCGAGGGAGGTTCAGATTCTGCACTTGAAAACAATTCTTCACTTTCATGCATTACATCAGCTCTCTCTGATTCGACTTTATCCTCCTCCTCTTCTCCTGCAGTTCCATCATGTCCCACCCTGTCACTCAGATCGTGTCTCTTCTCAATGTTATCGGTGCTCCTCCCGACCTCCGCACTTCTCCTTTGCAATCGGAGACGGCTGCGACGTGACCTGAGGCGCAGGGCTGAACTCGGTCTGACACCACTCTGTGTGACAGGGCCAGGATCTGGTGTTTGAGGACAAGCAGCGTCTGAGGGGAGCATAAACTTGATTGCCTGGCTCTCCTTGGCGTTGTCAACATCTGCTGAATCTGGTAAGACATCAGATCACTCATTAAGTATTTATCAAGCGAAAGACTTTCAACTATATCGTGCTGCTGCGACACTGTGTGTGCACTCAGATCTGACTTACGTTCACAGGGTTCTTGATAATCTGGCCCACGTGTGACATCTCCATCACTGCTCTTCGGTATCAGTGAAGCTGGTTCAGATCTGACGCCTGTTTCTGTCCGGTTCTGCTGAGGGATCCTGCTCCTCACATGCCCCTGCGCTGCATCCAGACGCTCAGCTCGCTGTGTGGAGATCAACATGTGAGTGAAGACTTTGCCACACTATATACATCAGAGCACAGTAACGAAATGTCACCTGTAATCTCTGGGCTGTCCTGAGATATTCCCTCTGCAGCTGGGCCAACTTTCTACGAAGCTGAGCAGGAACAAAAGAACTGAGGGTGAATGTTTTGGTGATGTTTGTGAGTCAGAAGTGTGTAAACAAAGAAATATACAAATACCTTCTCCTTGTCATCACAGTGCAGTGTGGTCCTCAGCTGCTCCTCGAAGTGCAGGAGATCGTCAGTCTTCATCCTGCTCCCTCAGTCTGCACTAAACATAAAGCTGATTGTCTCCATATCGTTGCTGATGTGACGTTAATTTAACTTGTATGTGTATCCCATCCTCGACTCTTCGGCTAAGCTAATGCTACGTTACGCATAACGTCGGTTTAGCTCAATTCAAACACTGAAACGATGTCAATAAACCAAGAATCTACCAACATACATACGATGCTCCTTTTTTAGAAGTCACAGCTCGCCCTTAAAAGCAGTGATTGTTGATGTGTCTGGTAGAACTTTCACAGTATTCACAGTTTATTTACAAGTTCGATTAGACGGAGATTGATTTAGTTCAAATATTCCCGCGATCCGCAGAGACTTGAGCAGTGGAGCTCAGAGTAGTCGATCAAGCAGCCTGAAGTCCCTTCAAGATACTGAACTTCTTCTTTTGTGTGTTTTACACATAAAATACAGGAGGTTTTAGAGGTATCATTGCTCTCACAAATAATATTTGTGACGATGTTAATAACTGCATGACATAAAACAAGCATTGTTTATTTTAAGCAATGAAGATAATTATAAACATTAAAACAAAGCACAACAATGAAAACCATGAAAAGGAGACTAGATAAAGTAAAACAAAAAAAACGTAAGAATTATGAACAAAGAAATAAAATAAGTTTAAAAAAAATTATTTGTAATGTAAAGCCTGAGCAAATAATAATGTTTTAAAGCCTGATTTAAAAGAAATGAGTATGTCAGCAGACCTCGGGTGTTTGGGAACTCTGTTCCAAAAGAGAAGAGCATGGGAACTAAAAGCTAATTCACCTTGTTTGCGTCTGACTCTGGGAACACTTGGTAAACCTCTTCCTGAGGATCTCAGGGATCTCGATATTCATATTCTGTAAGTAAATCTGAGATGTATTTCAGCCCGAGACCATTTAAAGCTTTATAGAGAAGAAGTAAGCTTTTGAAGCCGATACAATAATCCAGCCTACTGTAAATAAATGCATGAACAAGTTTCTCTGAATCTTTTTCAGTCAGAAATCCTTTATTTCTTGCAATATTCTTCAGATGGTAGTAAGCTTTACCAATAGATATGAATACAAATCTTTTCAACTTTAGTCTGTTTCTGTTGCTATTATAAGAGCTATCCTCTCAAATTCAAACTTGGAAACAAATGTAATTTCCTCTTCTATCAATTTTGGCCTTACCCTCATGGTGATTGTGTGTGTTTATTTATTTTTTTGGTTCATTTTTTTTTTTAAAACATAAATCAGACATCCCAGCCAGTAGACTCACTAAAACTATCACTAGTGTAACAATAACCAGTCTGTAGATTGATAATGTTCATGACTAACTGAGCTGACAGTTTGGCAGTGACAGCTGTTGTGCAAGGACAAGAACAAGGATGTTTCTAGTTGGGCAGTTTATTGAAGACGTAATTACAATTTTAAAAAGACGTACAGAGCCACATTTGCTGAAATATGTCAAAAAGGAACTAATACAGTTCAAAAGGTAGAAATTAGAAGTCAACAGCGTGTAAATCTAAACAGGTTTTATAGTCTGAAAGGGACAAATCTACTGTGATGAGCTAATGAAATTAGGCTACAAACACATCTTAAAAGTGCAAATTCTACTCATTTGGCACTCTGGGTAGGATAACAAATCTGTTGTCATAAACTATGATGTAATATAAAAGTACATACAGATAACAATGAATGTTAAATAGCATGCTGCTCATATACGGCAGGAAATATGGCAAATAGTTAAAATCCTAAAAACTGTTTCCTGGTGCTTTGATTTGTCGTTCACATTTTTCTTGGTTTGAGCCAAATGGGACTTTTACTACACGACTTTGGTCCTCGTCATATTCCTAGAACACATTTGGTCCCCTGACAACAACGTTAAGGTACTGCAGGGTCTTCGTTGTGGTGTTTCTATTCTCTCTGTTGGACAAAGCATTGTTAGTTTGGTGAGACAGTCCGGCTCCTAAGACATCCACAGGTGAGGTACTTCATGGCAGTCATGCTGAAGTGCATCAGTGGTCCCAGGTTAAAGAGCATGTGGTAGAAGGCATGGACAGACAGGCCTCCAGTTTCATCAGCGTATTTCAGCGCGACAATAGGTGTGTACAATGGGTTGGTTAGATTGCGGAAACGTGGGCTGCTGGCTTCTATCACTTTCTTGGTGCACTGTAGAAAAATTAAAAGCAGACATGCTTCACCATCACACCTACTCATCAGGAAAATGAGATGCAGTGACGTTGAGTGACTGATTTAGTGCAAACGTACTCTCGCGATGTCGTCAGGTGTTTGTCCCAGCGTCTCAAAAATGTCCAAAGAGGACGGCAGGTACACGTTCTTGAAGTAATTCAGAGTGTCGGGATCAGCTCCTGGAAACTCTTTCTTCTTTACATCCTCAATCATTTTAGCTTCAAATTCTGTGTGCACTGGTCCCGGCTCGATCATTGAGAGTCTGAGGAAAGAAATCGAGAAATGAAGATTGTATCTGGACTGGTCCTCAATAGCAAGACACAGTTAGGAGGACGGAGATTTCCTCATATGAAAGATTAGTACTAAAGTAAACATAGGATGTATCTAAAAGATAAATAATGACATCAATTTCATTTATAAAGTTAAATACATTAAAAAATAACACAAACATAAATACAAATGTTTGAATATACAATTAACTAAGAAGCAATACCAACCTCTGCAAAATGACTGAAGGGGAGAGAATCTATAGATAACTAAGAAAGAAATAATTGATGATGGACTACTGTAATAATGGCTGTATATTTGCTGCACACACATTTTAGATGATGGATTTCTGTGACTATGATAATTTTTTTTTTTACAGATGGTGGGTGGGTGGGGGGTGGGGGGTGGGGGGTGGGGGGGGTTCCAGCCCACCATTTGGCTGATTTATATAAATCTTTACGACAAAAAGCAACAAAAAACAAAAAGACAGATTAGTTTGTTTCGAAACAGTGTGCAAATAACAGGAGTGACACTGTCAAACTAATGTGTAAAAATTGCCATTTTTGTAATGAAAGTTGTTGTTTGAAAGAATAATAACATTAGCTGTTGCATGGAAAGTTGTATGACACGTTGTGTGGCAATGCCATGAAATCAAATCCAGTATATAAGTCATACAGGTTTCAGATCATTGAAATATGAATAAGGTGTGACAGAATAAGTCAGAATTTATTTTTAAACTTCTCCCATTTAGCTGTTTTGTTTGCTTTTGAGTTGTGTGGCTTAAGCATATAAATAAATACATGCACAACATATAGTTAAATAAAAAAAAAAAAACTAACAAAAATAAACTGCACAGCATATGAATCCAACTTGATTTTCAATTATTCCACTGTGATACAAATAATTTACAAACAGTAGATGTCTTATTTCTTTTAAATCTTTCAGAACTTGCTCTTTCAGTACATTTAAGCCCACACAGATCATCCGATGCACAAAGTGTCCAAGCTACCAATATTTATAAACAGCAACTCTGCAAAGCGCATTTGTAAGCAATTAAACATTGAAAGACCATTTCCATGCTCCTGCTTTGTGACCAGTGATGCAGGTGCCCATACTCACGTGACATTAAACTTCAGTAGTTGAACAGCCAAACTCTCACAAAAGCCCTCCATCGCAAATTTGGAAGCTGCATACACGTCATTAAACACCACCCCTAGGGAAACACAAAGCATGTATTCATTTCATATTTTGAGTCACATTTTGATTGATCTTTCTGGTTCATCTTAGTTTATGCAGAAAATTCACTTTAAACTCATCAGCTCCTTCGTCCATCCACCACACCATGTGTCCAACCCCCACCCACTCATTCATCTTAGCAAAGCTGACAGCCCTGTTATCTGTTATTTTATGTAACGCCCCAGCCAGGCTCCGCTCCCGTCACCCACTCCTTCACAACTCTTGTGTCCGCTCACCTTGTAGTCCCATCACACTGCTGACCACAATAATGTGTCCTCCTTTCCTTTTCTTCATGTCGGGCATCACCTCCTTGATCATACGGATCACCCCAAAGAAATTGGTTTCAAAGACTTTCTTCATCTCGTCGATGGGGATGCTCTCCACCGGACCCACCAGGCCAATTCCGGCATTATTTACTGGTTGGGAAAATTAAAAGTGACAATGGCGAAGGAGCGTCTTTAATATTAGTGCCGGGCAATGAATCAAGTGAGTAACATCTCACTAACAGTGATTGTAGTGGACTTACTGAGAACATCAACATGTCGATCCTTGATGCCGTTGATACACTGTTTGACAGACTCGTCGCTGCAGACGTCCAGCACTGCCAGAGAGAGAGTTTTCTCATACGTGTCCCCTGCAGCTTCCACCAGCTTGTCCTTGCGTTTCAGATCTCGCATTGTGGCTATTACTGCAGATTGAGGGGTGGCAAACAAGGCACGATCAAAGAGGGAAACAGCTTAACAGAATTAACTCATGTTTTCATGTCTGGATTTGCTTTGGTCTGCTGAAAAATATGCTAATGGATACCACACCACATTCAAGGGAATATAGAAATGCTGGTAAAGTGTTTTAAGTATATATTCTCAGCAATATCAATGAGTTTAATTGGAACACACATGTTGGTTTGATAATCGTCCACATTAATGCAGTGCACGTTAGTTTTCTGTGGACGTTCATGTTTGATGGTGTTCTGGTTATCACTGCTTGACAGGAGGAACATCACGGAGTCTGTGCCTGGGGGCCTTTTGTGGAGTTTATATGTTCTCCCTGTGCAGGCATGGGTTTCCCTTCAGGTACTCTGGTTCAAACAAGATAAGCACTCTTTTTTTTATGAATGGATTAGGTGTTGTCACTTGAAATGTGTAAACGGGGCCTCTCAGACTGTGATTGCCTGACTATGGATCATCAGTGAATACCCTGACGATCCATGGAGGATGAATCCATCTATCTTTTATATCACCCTTTTTCTTTTTCCATGGCTTTCTGGAAAACGGAGAGAGGTGTTATTTCTGCTTGGCTCCATATTTTTGTCGTACCGGTTTTTGGTTTTCTGCCAGTAAAACTCACATGCTGCACAAAACTAAAGCCGTGTTCACCTCCATCTACTGCACACAAAGGCCACTATGGATTTTCTGGCATTAAGCATTAGACTATATTTTAGTTATGAACAGTCGTCCTTTTTTTGAGATAACAAATTTAAATGGTACAAGATGAGGATGCAGTATGACATGTATTATTTACAAAATTGATTCCATTTTACTTGAATTCTGCAGAAATCCGCTGTTTATGTTGGATAGCATTTTTTTGGGCTGGGAAATTTATTTGATTGACAAATATAGAAAGTGAGTAAAATAAAACTTCTGCTCTCTTACAAACATGAATTAAATTTAAGGTAGTATGAATGAAATACATTGAAAAAAACTTCCAAAACAAATACGTGTTATGAGAGCAGAAGCCTTGGAGACAAAGCCTGCTCGTTCATGGAACATCTACACTGAATAATCACACCAGCTCAGCAACTGCTGTCAGTGCCTTTGAGCAAGACACTGAACTAACATTGACCTGGGGTTTTCCAATAGAAAAGAGAAAAGGTGGCAACTCCTCATGAACATCAATCTGCAGATTTATTGAGGGTGTCACACAATTTCTGCAGATGTTTTTTTCATCCCTGCGTGTTTGCTCTATAATTATGCTTCGTCTTTTTCCATGGACCAATTCCAAGTGTGAGTCTGTTGATAGATTTCACGCCACACTGGAGTTTCAATTGTTTATGCTTAAATACCTCATGTGCAAACAAACACAGTATTTTGTGACCCGTTAAGGAGAGGGTGTCCAAACTGATGGAGTTCGTAATTCTGTGTCATTTCATTTTTGTTAGGCAGAATGAAAACTGGGAGGGATGTGCGAAAAATCAACAGGGAACAAAACAGGAAATGAAAAAGGACGTTAAAAGTACGTACAAAGGAACTCGCATGCATCCTTTTCCGGACTCGACATATGGGCAGCTCCTCCCTCATCTCACATTGAGAATAACTGGCTCATATAAGTGGAAAAAGCTTGCGCTAAAGAAAGCAGCGAGGTAAATATAAACCCTAAGTATAAACAATCCTGTTATAGCAACCAGTTTATGTAGTATTAGTCTTATTGTGGTGCTCACGTCACCTGCCGGCTCCAGGAATAACCCTGGTCGGCCCGTCACAACAATGGAGATCTGAGAGGCCAAGGAGCTCACCTCTGCTTTTATCTATTGTCTGCTGTCTTAACAGTGACCGAAGGTTAAGTTGGGATCAGCGACTGTGTGTAGGGCTGCAGGGAGGTGTGCTGAGCTTGGAGCTTTTCCTTATGCTGGAAACCTTTAATCTGCCCTCAGTGAAAACAAAGCTTTGAGTCATGCAGTTCATAAAGAAACATCAAGTCTTTGTTTACATCTAAATTTATTGTGGCACGAACACGAATTAATGGACGTGTCAATGCAGGGGTGTCCAACCTCGGCCCTCGAGGGTCCCTGACCTGCATGTTTTAGCTCTCTCCCTGCTTCAGCATACCTGACTGCATTGAGGGGCTCGTTATTGGGCGTTTTCATAACCTTGGTGATGACATCGTCATTAGATTCAGGTATGCTGAAGTAGGGAGAGAACTAAAACATGCAGGACAGGGACCCTCCAGGACCGGTGTTGGACTCCCCTGTGTTAATGGGTTGAACTTGGATGTAGTACTGCAATGAGCAGAGCGCAGTGGATTTCTGGAAGAGAAAACCAAACAGGGAAATTTCCAAAGCAGAACGGTGTCAGCTATTTATTGTACTGGTCAGCTATGACTTAAAGTTTACCTCAGAGGCTCAGTGAAATCTTTTCCCATAACTTGAAAGCATTATGTGTTTTACATACTTAAATGAAGAGTGAATGATGATCTCCTAAAGTTCTACATGCATGTGTGTAGCTGGATGTACACACTACTGTAGTTTTACATAAAGTTCTCTAGATTTATCCCAAAAGCCTTTTAATGCAGTTTTCTATTGTTCCATGTCATGTTTAACAGCACCACTAGGGGTCACCGTATAGCCAACAATAGGTCTCGCTTCATTAAATTCAGTTGTTTCAGTGTCAAAACTCAAAGAGCTGTTTCCGCTGTTGTCCGGGAAGCTGCTCAGTGGGGTAGTGGTGAGCTCTCGTGAGTCATAGCGAGAAGGTCGCGGGTTTGATTCCGCACCAGGACTTTCTGTGTTGAGTTGGCATCTTATGTGTAGCCTACCTGTGCATTCACGAGGTTTTATAATTGTACTCTGGTTTGTCACTGCAGTCCAAAAACATACATTTGAGGCTAATTGGTCTCATCAAATAGGTGTGAACGTGACCATGTGTGACTGCCACTGCCTTCACTCAATCTTTGAGGAAGACTGGAAAGAAAATATCCCTCTTAAATGACATGATGAGTTTACAACAACAATAATATATCAATATCATGCATTTGCCTTGTCTTTTGCTGAGACATTTATACTGCATACATATTAAAACTGATTTTAAGAAAAAGAAAAGAAAAATCTGGAAGGTCTGTTTCCCAGAATGTGGAAATGTTTATGCAAATTGGATAATCTGACCAGTTGGTTTCAGTTTCAGTCTCAGAAGCTTTTGCATGTTATTGTGAATTTACAACAAATAGCTTTGATCATGATGTGCTGACATTTCTTAAAACAGTGTGAGACATTATTGTTCTGATTTAGATGTTTTGTTGGTCTGTCAAATGAAATATCACTTCTGTAATAATGCAAGTTTCTTCTCAGTTGTCAAGTATTGAGAGTCGATATACTACAGCTGCAGTGACCCCTCAGTGACCCCAGGTTGTTGTACTCTTCTGTTGGGTTCTTTGGTTTCGCTGCCATCAGATCAAATCACGTATGAGATGGATTATATTCACACTATTGGAGTAACACAGTATTTTAGATTACTTTTAATTCACAAGTTTGCATTTTTAGTCAAATTTTAAGTACATTTTATAAATGTATTGAGTTTTCCTTCTTATAAAATACTAAACAGAGTGCAGCAGTACACAGTAATAGAATGATCATATAATGACTTTAATTAATATTCAAACCTTTTGATATACATTGTGGAGCCAAAGAGTTGCTGACTTCTTATCTTTATTTGTTTACCATGGAGTATCATTATATAGCCTACTTCATTATTTGTCTGTAAACTCTGTTTTGAAAGTAAATATTTCATACAGGTATGTTGAATACAATGTCTGCTTACTAACACTACAATAAATTCAATAAAAACAGAGACGTTTTTATTATGAAAAGTGTTTTGTATTTTTTAGTTTACGTTCATGTACTACTTATACTTGTAATTGAGTACAAAATAAGCAATGTAACAGTAGTTGAGTACAGATTTGGGGTATTTTTCCACCTCCTACTGCAGTTGCAGTTTAAGTCCATTTTCAGCTTTGCTCATGTACAATATGGTGATTTATGCTGTTTGATATGCATTCAGACACGTCTTATCAGAGAAGGAAAGGCTGATAGAAATGTGTACTTGAGCGCAACGACAATTTTTTTTCTCAATTATAGTACTCTTGTTAGAAATGTAGTAAAGGTGCGAAGTACTTAACTGAAAAAAAGTATATTTTTAACTGCATTAAAATGCATTGTCAATAGAAGAATGTGCTTGGATATAATATCAGGATCACATTCACAAAGATTTGTATTGACAGGTTCAGGATATACTAGGAATATGTTTTGGGGCTTTGGGGCAATAAGGACACTCTTAGTAAAGTAAGTCACATAACATTTGCATGTAATTAGTGTTGTTAGTTCCAAATATGTAGTTGAAGAAGTGTGACCTTTAATTTAAATTGGAAAAACAGCACTTAACATGGTGTAAATATGTTTTATAAGTAAAATCACACACTGAATTAAAAATGTAGTAATACTCCAAGCTCAATTACAGTAAAATATTTGTGATACAGTTGTACCATGGTAGGTGTATATTGTAACACTTGCAACACCATGCAACACTTTTTCAATATCCATGCAGAGCATTTGTCAAGGAAAAACAACCCGGAGTGAAATGTTAATATTCTCTTGTGCACACGTCCAGACGTACCGTGGTATCTCTTCTGCTCATCCTTGGCCAGCATCACGGCCATCCTGAGGCCGATCCCGGAGGAGCAGCCGGTGATCAGAACCACTTTCTGTCCGGGACTCGCCATGGCTCCTCTGGGGGCAACGAAGTGAGGAACAAACGCAGAACCAGCTCTGCGGGATGAGTGGCGATCAGAGGAGAGAGTCACTGTAAGAGGATAAAGTCAGAGAGAGAGAGCGAGAGAGAGAGAGTCACGTGGTCACATGGGCAGTCACTGTGCTGACGGATTGGGATTATCTAACAGGTCGATCGGTCATCAGGGTTAGTTAGTCTGGGTCAATAAGCACAGAAGTGAACCGTTCATAAACACTTTAGGAGTGAATAGAAATTGTTAGATGCTGTACTTGAAGTTGGTTTCCCGTCCTCGGTGTTTTTGGTCTCGTCAAAAACTGAATGGAAAAACTTAAAAATTACAAAAAAGGATTATGTGCGTTTCAACCTCTGGAGAAGAGATTTGGCGCCACCTTGTGGCCAGTCTTATCAATTACTTCAGAGTCTAAATACAATGGAAAAGTTACACCCACATTCATATATACTGTATATAATTTGTTTTAATGAACAGTGAACCTTTGCGTAAATTTGACATGTATTCGGAATACACTTATATATATAGATATATAGATATAAATGAAAATAACACTAAAATAATCTTTTTCAATGATGTTCAAATATTTTCTAAGATTACATCTGTTTAGTACCTATTAAGTGACTCTATATAATAAATGAAACTTCTGTATTGGGTAACGTATAAAGCACTTTATGCTACACCAGTGTATTCAAAGTGCTCTCTAAATAAAATTTGATTTGATTTGATTTAATATTCAAAAATGTTTGAAGGTAAATAAATTTGTCTTGATTAAATGCAAGGATACTTGTATTCCCCATCCGAAAGGCTGAAAAGTGATAATTATGGCATGGAGCATAAACAAAGACAACACAGAAGTAGTAAATCCCTTGTCTCTCTATCCTCACTAGCTCCCATAAATTAAAGACAACCTATCTGATGCTGCAGGCAGGCACTTGGCAAATATGCCTGGAATCTATGTGCTTTAAGAAAAAAAAAGTGTTTGAGGATACATTTGTCAAAACAAGACTTTCTAATAATTATCATTCAGCAGTTTATCATTTATAACTGAAATGTGTCCGCCTGTGGAGCTCTCTTTACTTAGAAAACACATGTCGAGGCTTCCTCCATTACAAGATAATGAAACTTTCTTCACCTCCCTTTCATAAGCATTTCTTTAACCATGAAAAGCAGGGATTTACGGAACAATTTACAAATGATTCAACTATTGTTCTTCAGTTATTACTTGTGCTTAATTGAGTATATTTATCGTGGATGTAATTTTACTCATACTTAAGTGCAATTGCACCATATCATCTCATGTGCCACTTTTATAATCACAAGTTGTTTCTGAACACACCCACAATTTAAATTATAATTCAAGGGTTTTGATCTATCTGCAACAGGAGCCAGTATTTATTTCAACATAGAACATTACTGATTTTTATATACATTTGTTCACCAGAATATCAAATTCTCAACTTTTTTGTGAGTCTTTTAATATTCTTTACATGTTGCTAATTTGTGTTGAATTTAATCTTCTGAGTTAACAACGCAATTTATGTAGTTAAAAATTAACATATTTTGGGTCGTTTTTAAGAAGTGTGCTTTGTGGTTTTCTTCAACAACGACACTTTACTTGAAAATTGGTGCCGTTTAAATGATGTTAGTGCGGTTGCACTAGAGTGCATAATTATTTCTCCTCCTCCGCTAGAAAGTGGTTTAGATTGGGTCTGGACTATGAATTAGCTAATGAAGTAGCACTATAAGAGAATTATTTCCTAAACCGAATAAATTCAGCAAGAGTAACTAAAATGTCTCACAATTGCTGAACTAACTGAAGGATTAGATTTTTTTTTTTATTTCCAATTAGCACAAAGTGATCTTAATTATTGGCTTGCATTGTGTCTTTTTCCGCTCAGATAAGGCTGAAGCAGGACACAGACCAGCATGTGTGTGCATGCACTGAGTTCAGATCCAGATTGACGTTTTTCACCATATTAACTTTCCAAAACATGTTCTCCAACCCCAGAGTGAACCTGCCAGGTTTCGTTCGACTTTTGCACCAGAAAGCAAGAATAAATCTTTGTTAACTCTGTAAAGACAAGGTATTAAGGACATTTTTTGGATATCATTGTGCAGCAATGAAGAGAGACAGTGTTTGAAGAGAGTGTGTGGTGGGCAAAGACAGACAGGCACTGGAATTTGGAATCTGCAGCAGCATATTTTTATTAGTTGGGCAGCACCGCTGTCCTGTCCCAGCACGCTGTGCCTGCACGCGCACCCGTGCGCTCTTCTTCAGTGGTATAAGAAAGAAGAAACGTGCGCGCATGCAAAGTGGCACGAGTGAGTGTGCATGATGGGTGTTATGCATTAAGCTTCTATGGAAAGAAACTCCTGTCAGCTTGCTATGGAAGCATTGCACGTGTGCATCAGCTGACACGGTGCTCGTGCATGTGCGCAGAAAAAAAAAAGTACAAATACAAATCCCAAAATGTTTCTCTTTGGTTTGATGCACACGAAAAAGATAAGAAGAAGTTATAGTTTGTAAATCATGTTACATTATGTTCTTGTGACAATCAGTTATTTAAAGTGCAAAAGACCTGGGATCAGTTGCAGCTCTCGTGCTTTCTTTATATTTTTGAATAAATGCAAGAAATTACTTGACAAATCTCCACAGTCTGGACTGCAATTCTTCTTCAAATTCATCTTCAAAGCCTTTAATGCTCAAGCTACTTGGTTGCAGCTGTATTTCTGATCCCTTATGTATTATGGAGCTCAACGTGTCTGATAGTCTGAAAGAAAATGAGCCTAAGTGAATAACTTAAAAACAACAGTTGCTTTTACAGGAAATCAAAAGTTGATGTTTATTTTCTGATTCTACTTTATGCAAGGTCCTTGATGGGACCTCGGGGGGGCCGCTTTGGCGCACGGGCCGCATGTTTGACCACCTGCTTTAAATCACTGGCACTTACGGTCGCAACAATGACACGCGCTGTAATTATGAGGGAGGAGGTGGAGGGAGGAAGAGTGGGAAGAGGAGGAGGATGAGAGAAAGTGAAGAAAGTTCTCCGCCGGTAAGAGAGGAAACACCTCCGCAGACTGAAGCCTCCTCTGTCCTGCTGGTGGCGCGTCTCCATCCGTCCATCCAGAGGTGAAAGAGCGCAAAGAGGAGCGCGCGGGCTGTGCGTAAAATCCATCATCGCCTCGGTCCGCGTGTCTGCATGCGCGCTCCCGCCTGCCAGCTGTTCGGGCGCGCGCAGGTAGCCCGTTAAAGTGCTCTCGTGCAGAGCAGAAGCTCCTCTGAGCGCAGGTGTCACGCGGAGCCACGAGGGGAAATAACCAACATCGATAGATTTGTATAAATGCAATCATGACGGATCCGTGGAGACCGGTGCGCCAGACGCGGCTGCTTTTACTGCTTGTGACCTTTTTACACGCCTCCAGAGCAGGTAGGACGAACTTTTGAGTTTCCATCACTATTTACCTGTTTATGTAAATGACATGTATCACAAATTAATTTGTTTATTTAGTTTCTGTGTGAACATTTGTAGCTGTCCGCTCCTTCTTCCTCCTGTATCACCTCTCGCCCTCCTGACCTCCAGGAGCCAAGTTTTAATGTCAGGGTCATCTCATTGTTGTGATCACCGCCAGCAAGCACACAATCCAAATGTTCTTTTGTTGATTAGTTTTGCTGTGTCTCATTCTTTTCCACACTCTCCCAGCCACTCTAGTTTAACTTCAAGAGGGAAACAAGATGTATTTTTGGCTTCTGAGGGACGTTTTTTTTTTTTTTTTTGTCATGCCAGGTCATGCAGGCCTAAAGATAATTGAACTGAACTACCCTCCCCTGGGTCCCACTGCACATTTGCTAGACATTGGAGAAGTATAGGCCTGCCTATATGTCTAGACTTGTTCTGCCATACCTGCTGCATCAGCTTGCTCTCTCTCTCTCTCTCTCTCCCTCTCTCTCTCTCTCTCTCCCTCTATCTTCCAGCAGCTTCTTACAGGATTGTTAACCTCCACAGCTGGGTAATGGGGAACAGACTGAGGCAAATTAAAGTGAGCTGTGCTGAACTGTACTGGGACGCTTGGTTACATATAGCAGTCCCCCTGAGGTGCACAGCAACCTGATGAAGAAGAGGACTTTTAGTCTCCAGGGGCTTTTAGAGCCAGGTGTCACTGATGGTTATCAACTTTAGTTCCAGAATGCTTCACTGTATGTTTGGCTGATGATATAATCCACTGAGTAGTTTGGTTATTGACTTAAATAATCGTCTGACTGTTTGAAGCATTTAGTCCAGATGGACTCCAGATTGATGACGTGAGTTTCATTATTAAACATTAGATTGTTATATACGTTCTACTTTGCTGAATTAGGGATTCAAGACTTGATCTCAATATAGCACAAATAGAAAGAGACACTTTCAATTTCTACAAAGGCTTGCAAAACACCTGGCCAGGTAGTCGAAATCCACTGACTCATATAAGAGCTGATTGTAAAGGTTTTTTGAAGCTTCCATGTTGAAGATGAAGTGGTCAGTTGTCACAAAAAAATTATGGAAAAGACATTTTTTGGTGGTTTGTTCTTGAGAAATGATGAGAAGAACAATCATAACCATTGACAGGAAGTTGAAGACGGTGGCAGCTGATTGCGTAACCAAACAGCCCAGCTCGGCACAAAATTATCAAGCTCATTCAGTCAGAGCCTTTAAATGAGCTCGGAATTCAGTTTGTAACCAGTATTAAACATTTTTACAACTTAGAAAAAGACTTTTGTAGCGTTGCAGTGATATGTAAGCTATATGAACTTTCACTGAGAAATATCTCCAAAGCAACGTCCACCAAATCTTATTTTCCCTTCAAAGCTGAACTTCAGCTATGATATTTGAGTTTGAAAACTTTACTTGATTCAATAAGGTCGACTGAAGTTTGGACGATGTTGAGTGTCCTGTGAAATAAGGTACGAATGGACACGTTCTTGCTCATTGAAAAGAAGAGAAAAAGTTGCATAATGCCTGCCTTGTTCATCCGAACGTCACTGGTGATTCTGATTAACTTGCTGCTTTACGTGCAAGTCGGCCGCCTCCATTCAGGACAACATCAGCGAAATTTGGGAGCACGTGACCTGGCAAACACTTCGCCATGTTGCCTCCACGTGCTTCATCTGAGACGACGCCGGGATAGCTAAAAACTATTTATGTTATTTCCCACAAAGCTCTCAGCTAATGTCGATTAACGTCCTCTGTACTGAAGGTTTATAAAAAAAAAACTTTGAATCGACAATGTCATGGGAATTATGATTGATGAAGTCAAGACTAAACCAGCTCTGTCTGTAGAGGTCATTACTGAAGTGACTGATGTGACCTCTGGACCTGCGAGGTCATCTGAGGTTAACCTTGCAGCCTCCCTCAAGATGTCCTTGTAAGTTAGACTTTATTAGGAAACAACCCCCCAGTAAACGTTCACAAATAGTAAAAAAGCACTCGTGTGCGGGCACATGTGTGCGCTGTGCCTTTAAAAAATATTCTTCACTTTAATTACCTGACAAACAAGTGCATCAGACCCATTATTAGACTGTCCTCTGTTATAAGTCACTCTTGATCATGTGCTCACTTTCAAATTGCAGTCACACACCTGGCTGTCAGCAGGTTGGGCTGCGGGTGAATTATTGGTCACAGATATCTGAGCAATGTGGTCAAGTTACGGTCAAGCGTGTCACGATCTGGCCTGAGGGGTTTCTGACACGTACCTGCCTCACTGTGTAACAGGTACCATTCCGCCTTCTCCATTTAGTGCCTCCAAAATATTCAAAACACGTTAAGTCTGTGGTGCTTCCCAAAACTTAAGAAAGTAGCAGGAATATGAAATCTGAAGATTGATTCAAAACGTCAGTGCGACACTGGACAATTGTCATTTGTACTGTAATATGCAGTTTACAGAGTGGATTTACATGTAATGTTCAACCGGAGCTCAACAATTAGTGGGTGCAGTGGCATGAAACGTTTTGGCTTCCCACAATGTACGGTGGTGATAATGTGGTGATTATTCGGCCTATCATCCACTCCCAGGCCAGATTGAGTAATTCATCCAATACATAATTATATTTATTACTACTTGCATCAGCATTTGCACTTTATTGCTCTTTTTAGCGCCACATTTACACAAAGATGTGCTGCATTATAGTTCATTCATATGAAACTAAATCAAGCATTTTATGTATTTCTTTATATATGAAGCATCTTTAAAGCAGATCTTTCAGTATGATGTAGTGCTTAATGGCGGCTCTCTGCAGGAGGACTTTTTTAGATTCATGGATTTGTGGTGACAGTCGAGCTTAATGGATACCAGATTCAGAACAAACAAAAAATGAGAAATGTTTCCGTTCATGGACATAGATGATGTCATCCATCCATCCATCCATCCATCCATCCATATGCTAAGTTACACGCCTATCATGATCTACTGAGAATGATACTATCACTGATGTCACGCTCCCAACAGGAGTGTCAAAGATAAAAAACCCTGTTTTCATGAGAGTGATCCAATGGAAACAGTTTTTCCGTGTTGGTTTGTTTACGTTTGCCATGGAGTGATCGGCAGGAGCCCTTGAACCTAATGAACATAACATGAAATATGATACCGTAGAGCTGGGCGTGTTGGTGGAGAAAGTTATCAAACATATCTGAGTGCCACGCAGATAGAATCTGAATTTGTCAAAAGAAAAAGAAAAAAAATAACCAATATGGGAGTTGATCAGTTCGAATGAGGAGAATAAAGTCATTAAAATTGTTCATTAATATATTATCATGCACTCCTCTCATCAGTTTGCTGGTATCTGATAGACAGGCCAAATATTTCATATGTGGACACAATATCACCTTTGCTCCTGTTTCTATATACACAAAGCTTTTCTATTTCAGGTCCTTACAATCTTGCATGATCCAAAAGGCAGAGCCCACGCCAAGAGGCCACCAGCCCATTAGAGTTCTAACACAGTGAGACATGCAATCACCGGGACACATCCACACTATACGTACAATTAAGAGACATCAATCAGCCTGACAGATACGACTTTACGGTTAAAGAAAATTGAGAAAAGCCATGAAAATTCCAATTTTCGAATGGTGGAGTGATGAAATGCTTAACAAAATTCAATAAGAATTCACCAAACTCATCATTCCTTGTATGTGTTGCACTGGCAAGACTTTATAACTCGGCCACATGGTCCATGATGTCTCCTTTTTTCCAACCGAAAATGCTACCAAATGCAGTGCAATGTCATTTTCTTGTGCAGCTTCGATGCTCTGTGGGTGTGAAATGCACTCGCAGCCATCTGAGCACCTGTCGGTCGTTAAAATGAATTGTGGTCTAACATGCTGATGCTGTGGTTGCATATTGAGAAAACACAACGCTGGAAAAACTCAAATCTTTATTTATATCACCGGTGTGATGTTTTACCATTCAAATAATTGTAAACAGTCTTTATTTGTGGCTTTTGTCCCCCAAAACATTTAAAATGCTTTACACTCCTAGTCACACTCCATTAAGAGCAAGTTTAAGTTCCGTGACTTGCCTATGAGCACTTTGGCACAGTGCCAGGCCGTGTTGGGATTGAAGCGCCAACCTCAGAATTGGTAGATGACTGAAATATTTGCAGGTTTTTTTTTTTTTCCTAACAACAGGATCTCTTGAGTGTCCAAAGTTGGGTAGCTGTGTGCATTTGCACAAAAGCACCAGCTGTGATACAATCCCCAACCCAAGGAAAGAAACCTTTTTACAATTCAAGCAGGTAGTAAGCTGTCACACAGTCACA
Source organism: Lipophrys pholis (assembly GCF_963383615.2). NCBI lineage: Eukaryota > Metazoa > Chordata > Actinopteri > Blenniiformes > Blenniidae > Lipophrys > Lipophrys pholis. The sequence continues at coordinate 27,140,414 of NC_137628.1, forward strand.
GTTTATTTGTTGCACAGCAGCCTTCAGTCCTGAGCTATTGTCCCGGCTCTTTGCCTGACTAGATCCTCGAAAAATGTCTTTTCTTACTGTTTGGCATACCAACACTCGGTTGTAGGGGGGAAACTTTGATTGGGCTATGCGATGTTACACCCAAAACATGTTTGTGATTATGACTGCTACATCTTTGAAACATGTGGCATAGTTATATTATCTGCCAATAAAACGTGCAATACTGGACTTTCACATGAATGAATGGACCTGTGCTACAGGTTTAAAACGCTGCGCATCAAATCTTTGAAATGGGCTTTCTCAAGCAATCAACTGCAGTCAGCATGAATATTTTGCTTAGTTCACTTGTCATTTGTGGAAATGAATGGTGTTTCTTATCAGGCAGCTGTGGGTCGGTTGGTCAAGTAAGTTCGTTCCCCCATCTCACCATGCCCACATATGAAAGTGTGTTTGAGCAAAATACCGAAGCCTGAATGTGTCAGTGTGTGTGAATGGGTAAATATCACTGACAGTGTAAGAAAGCCTTGAGCTTTTCTTTAAAACAACAGTAATTCCATAGCATTGCAACAACGGCACAGCCTTAAAGTGACGAACAATGCTACAGAGAATAGTTTCTAATATGTCTCCCGGACTTACTTTTCTATATTGCACCTGGCTATAATTGAAACCCGAGCTGTCCTAGTTTACTACAGTCGGGTTTTTCTTTCTTCGGTGCAGTTTCCAATTAGTGAGCCAGACTTTGTTTTGGGCTGAAAACAAGATCCTCTAGCTGTAAGTGAATCATTCAAATCTCTGCACACAGTCACATAAAGGACGGTAAGAACAGTTTTTGAGTCAGAGGCGATCAGACCATGAAGTTGTATGAAAGCAGAGAGTTTAGAACATTTGTGAAACAATTATTGGTCGGCAACGGTCCGCTCAAAGCTCCATGAGAAATGACAGCAATTTGTGGTTTGTGGAAAGTCATGACCGACATACAATGTGAGTGGGAGTCCAAAAGTGTTATAATATTGGTCATGTTGAATATTTCTGTGACTCTGTAAACAGTCTTTACTGAACCATCGGGGTTTAATTTAGAGAAATTTTGCTTTAAAATGCACCTGATAAAGTCAACATTAGAACAAAGCTTTGCGTTATGTCGTCAGTGCAAAGTTCAGTTTATTTCATGATTTAAATTCACTTTGCTGGCTGGTAAACATATCGATCTTTGTGTGTATTAGATTTTGTGACTCATGCTTTGAGGTTAAAATACTGCTTATATTTATGTCAAGTAGAACTAAAACCACATGGCTTCGCTGCTGATGGCCACCATTTGTGTAATCCTTCCAAGCGCCCTGGTGTAGTCCGTCATTGTGCAGTAAGTTTTCATATGTCAGAAAATAAGCTCACTCTTTGTTCTCCAAGAATCAAAGAAAGTCCCCGCATGATGCAACTTCCAAAAATAATAGAGCACAGAGCCACACAAGGCGGGCGAGTAGCTGTCCGAGAGGAGGGGGAGCCCGGCGACTGACAAATATTGATGCAGCCTTTGATCGGCGCTCGATAGGAAGAGTGGCTTTGCTGGAGCAAATGTGCTGTGTTTGTGTGTGTGGGTGTGTGTGTGTGTGTGTGTGTGTGTGTGTGTGTGTGTGTGTGTGTGTGTGTGTGTGTGTGTGTGTGTGTAAGAGGGGACGTCTGAGATGTGTTGACGCTCTGATTTCACCAAAAATTCCTAGACGGAGACAAGGAGCGCGCGTCGGTCCACAGACATCCGTCTTTTTCGCACCAATTCAACCTGAGCGAATGCGCTCACGAGCACACGTGCGAGCGTCTGACTGCAGCAGTGTGTTTCTTTGATCGAACTGAGAGGAAAGAAAACATATGGTCCCTCTATTTTCTCTCCTCTGGTTTTCATCTTCGTCTTTTCTTTATCTGGCCTGTTCTTGTTTCTGAGGAGAGCCCTGTCAAGTTTTCTAGAAATGCATCAGGGAGAGAGCGAGAGAGAGAGAGAGAGAGAGAGAGAGAGAGAGAGAGAGGGAGGCAAAGAGGTACAAGGACTGTAATGGCAGCCTCCTGTGGCGAATCCTCCTGTTGGGGGTTTGAAGCCTGTTTTTGTGTGTTTTGGTGTGGCGTTTGAGTTCTGACCTCTAGCATTCTTAGCTATCACCAAGATATTGACGGACTAATGACAAACACACATATGCAACCCAACATGCATGTAGACACACATACACACATACACACAGACACACAAACACACAAAACGTACCCACTCTCCATTCACACACACACACACACACACACACGCACACACGCACACACGCACGCACGCACGCACGCACGCACGCACGCACGCACGCACGCACGCACGCACGCACGCACACACGCACGCACGCACACACACACACACACACACACACACACACACACACACACACACACACACACACACACACACACACATCTGGTCCACAGAAAATATTCTGAAGTCCCTACATTATGTTGCCAGTGAAGCTGCCAGTGTCTTGTTTGTGTCTTGTCTCCTTCACTTCTCCCCTCATCTGTTTGTAGTTCTTGTACAAATGTGGGAATTTAACCAAAACTGGATTATTGAGAGAAAACCTCGCTCACGCTTCAGTGCCTTTTACAACAGATCGCCTTAGTGTAGCACTCGCACCGGCCGTCCAATCATCCAACCATCCAACCATCCAACCATCCATAGTTCACATCACAGGTGGCCAATATAATTTCTGTGTTAAAGTACTTGAAGATTAATGTTTTTTTGATGAGTTGCATTCCTCATATTATTAGGATTCCATGAGTTTTTTCATAGTGAAACATTTAGGGTCTCTATAATGCATCTTTGTTAGTTGTAGACAACCACAGCGGCCATTTTCTTCATCAATGTTCCTGCAGTATGAATAGCAAATGTATTTGGATTTGATGAGGCGCTATCTTGTAGCCACAAAGAGCCATTTAAGTTTTTTCACTCACTAAATTGCATTTTTATTTTGGGGTGCATATTCTAAAAAAAAAACAAAAAAACACTGGTGTGGTGGTTCAGCGCTGTTTTTTTCCCCTCTCAGTTAAATTAGCATTTATAGCATCCAATACCAGCTGGATCTCTACATGCAGCCTAAAATAATGAGCTTTAAGTCATGTGGCACATATTGTCTATCTATATGTTATTATCCCACAGGAGAGGAGAGCTTAGGTTAGGGTCTAACAGCAGATATCACTTTTATTCAAATGGTCCAGTGGGCTGCCACCTGTCACAGTTTATGTGTCACACAAGTGTGATCTAATTCTGTGGCTCCATCACAGTCATTTCCTTTACTATATGTGCATAATTAGGTCTATTTACTTGGCAAATCTGCCCTAATTACAACAATGTGTAAAGAATCAAGCGCACCTGGCTCTTAAAGGAAATGGGAGATGGATCTCTAATTGGTTTAATTGACGTTAAGAACAAAACATGCCTGTGATTAATTTCAGGCTAAATTCCCATTTGAACCATTTGAACCATGTGGCATACTTGGTATCTATTTGTTGTAGAAAGAGTGTACATGTGCTGGACCTGGTAAGATAGAAACAAACTGGTAAGATAGGACATAGAAGTTTAGATTTGAGAATAGAGCAGTGGCATTTAATGTGAATCATGAGATGAATTGAGTCACCATCAGCAGAGAATCATCACCGGTGCTGACTTTTAGTTTGCACGTTCCCAGATACTCTTTCTTTGAAGTGAAATGTAACACCATACTGAACATAAACCTGCATAGATCAGTCAGCATTTATCATGTAGATTGCAGTCAATGACTTCAGCCAGCGAACGCGAGAATCCTTGTTAATTCCCCCTCGGGCCTCCAGCGCAGCGTTTTTATTTCCTCCTTCTTTAGAGAAATGTCAGAGAAATCTGGTGAAATTAGTTAGAATCGGGTCACCTGAGTGGCTTTGATGTCGGAGGAGAGCATTCCTCTGTTCGGATCTCTCTGTTCAAACTACAGTGGGTTTATGTCAGAGCTAACATTTGACATACTCTGCATGTGCGCGCATGTTGATCACTGTGCTGCTCGCGCCACAAAGTTTAGAGCCTCGGGATAACAGCAGCAGCTGATGGAGACCAGAACACCCCCATTGTGTCGATGCAGTGTGTGTGTGTGTGTGTGTGTGTGTGTGTGTGTGTGTGTGTGTGTGTGTGTGTGTGTGTGTGTGTGTGTGTCCACTCCTTAAGTTTTCCAGTGTGGGCGCTATGTCGATGTTGTTTTTCTTTTTCTTATTCGACCTTCACTTATGCAGGTCATCCAGTGAAGAGCCCACATTTAACGCAGTTATAACTTCAACACTCAACAACATCACACATCAGCAGCAAGGGGAAACATTAGCTGGTGTTTTTAACCACGTATAGAGTGAGAGAGAAGCTTCCATGTCTCGTCTTGTCCTCTGCTGCATTCAGATGTCAGCGCTGCCGATCATTTCTTGGTATGTATGGCTGAAACCCATCTTCACGCACACGCACGCACAGACACACACACACACACACACACACACACACACACACACACACACACACACACACACACACACACACACACACACACACACACACACACACACACACACACACACACACACACACTCACACTAACGACACTGTAGGTAATTCAGACCTTCAAGACAAGCTTGTTAAGCACTATTAGTGCTTATACCATATATATCCCATATATAACCCAAAAGAATACAACTCTTTCTATTGTAATACAATCCTATTGAATTATGCAGGTAGTTCAGACATATTGATATGTTGAGGTGTTTCGTTTTTGGCTAAAATACTTCTAGGTGAAACAAGTTGTGGAGTAAATCTCTGAAACCGTGAAGAATCAAATGAAATTATATTTAGTTGAGATTTGAATTAGAAAATCAATACTTCTCTCCTGCCAGTATAGTGTAAACACATAACAAATAAACAGTTCATGCTTCAGGTAAATCTAGTTAAATTTGTTCTGCAGGTTCTCCACTTGATTCAGCTGATAAATACATTTAGGAAAATGTATTTATCAGCTGGAGTTTCCAAAGTTTCCCATTTAGGACACTTCATAATACAAAAAAAAAAAAAGACTGCTAAACAATTACAAGTGTTGGACTTCATACTAAAAAAAATCCAAAGCAAAACAAAAAAACAGTACATTAATAAGTTAAGAGTTAATGGATTCAAAAAAGAAACATTACTTCACGAGTTACTAAGCCATAAAATAACTACTTGGAAAAATCAACCTGTGCATCCAGTTTTGATTGTTTTGATCACAACGTCCTGAGTGCACATTGTTGTTTTGCCGACACACATTAATTGAAATGGGTAAACGCGGCTGGAACGACAAAGTGTTGTCGTCCGGCCACAGCACTGAATTCCGTCTTTAAATGATGCAGGGGTTGAAAAGTTCATATGAATCTCTCCATCCTCGATTGGCTCTCTATACTGAAAACCAAGTTTTAGACTCGGATGACAATTAGAGCAGCGACCACCTCGTCTGATACCCACAGACCACACCCCGGACCCCACACATGTCATTTTGTTCTGTTCGAGTCATGAATGAGGCTTCAAGATTTTTGTCGGCAAGGTAGGCTTGAATACAACTCAACACCTCTTCATGCAAGAAATGGATTCATGAACAAAAGGCGACACGAACAGTTGAGATAAACTACCAACATGCAGACAGCAACTGTCAGCTCCCTCAACATTTATGTAGGGGCTGCAAATAATGTTTATGCAGTCTCACACTGACAAGGCTACATCTGCATCTGACCTCCACGCCAGAGACACAGCAGCTCTACAACTGTAGGTACAACAGAAGTAACTGGAAAATAAAACGTAGTGATGTAAAGGTACAGGTACAGGTTTGTAAGGATGAAATATTTGGATGTTTAATATAGATGATAAGCTCAACTTCAATTTTATTAATTAATAAGTCAAACTGATTCAAAAAGAAAATGCTGGACAGTTTCTGAAACAAAGACAATTATGTTGAATTAAAACACTTCAAACAAAAAGTAGAGCAGGAACTTAAGGACACACACGCACATTAATATACTCGGAATTTCTGCTGTCTGGTTTTGTATGCTGATGCTACTCAGAAGACATTTTTGCGGCTGCTAACTGGAGTAAGGCCTCCTTTGAAGATCAAAACTGTTTCCATAAGATATCCTTTCATGTCATACAGACCACTTTATTTTTCTTTTAGTTTGAAGTCATTGAAATCTTAGATTTTTAATGTTCTGCAACTCAGCACTCCAACACAATCAAACTGAATCATACAGTAAAACTGAGATGAAACCAGCTAACTAAGCTGTAAGAGAAGACAACGGCTGTTAAATCCTGACTGAATGGGAGCTGCCAGACAGCAACACGTTGGAAATGCCTTCAATCCAAAATGCACATGAGTAGCTGTATCATTTGGCTGTAAAGTCAGTCTCTTAGTTAATGACAAACACTTGTGGTTACAGGAGTGATCCAGTTGTTGTTGACCAGACAAATAAGTTATTTGTTTTATTAGAAGTGTGGTAATGGCTCTGCAGGATTGTATGCTGACATCTCTCTGGTCAGCCTTTTTGTTTTGTGCCTGTCATCACAAGCTTACTTAGCGCTCAAAATACAAAACGAATAAAATCAAACTGTGTTTTTTTTCTTTTTTTGCGGATGTCTCTCACTTCACAAAAGGCCAAAATTCTTGGGGAAGTTTTAATAGTACCCTGTAATTCATAACTGTAACTAATACGATGCCGAATGCACGAAAAGGCAGAGTTACAAGCTGACAGATCTCCGGCAGGTCGGCTGGCGGACAGACAGAGATACTGTACCTGCAGACAGATGGACAGACAGACGGACAAATGGATTATAAAATAGGCAACAAATGCTTCTGGCACTCAGGCTCAGATGTGATGCCAAGCTTGTGCGTGTGTGTGTGTGTGTGTGTGTGTGTGTGTGTGTGTGTGTGTGTGTGTGTGTGTGTGTGTGTGTGTGTGTGTGTGTGTGTGTGTGTGTGTGTGTGTGTGTGTGTGTGTGTGTGTGTGTGTGTGTGTGTGTGTGTGTGTGTGTGTGTGCATATGAACATGTGCATCTGTGTGTGTGTGTGTGTGTGTAAAGGTGCGAGGCAGATGGAGGGATTACGTAAGCCTCAGAAATACGTGTGAGAAGGAGCCACACCAGTAGAGGCATGCCCTCCTCTCCCCTCCCCTTCCATCTATTATTTCTTCTATTTTCCCTCTTTTCCCCTTCTCTCTTTACTCTCAAGCTGCATGTTTGTCCTGTCTTTTGTCCCACTTATCACATCTTTTTCTGCTTAGTCCATCCTCTTGGGGCTGATTCACCACTGTGTCCGAAGAATGCACGCGTAATGCATTTTTGCTTAAATTACAACTGTGGTCATATCCTTTCAATTCCACTTGTTTCTCTGTGTGTGACATCAAAACACATGTATTCTTTATTGCCCTCAGGTATTGGTGTGCTTTGATGCAGTCTTTTGCTGTGTGAAGTCTGCTTAGACGGGTGTAAGGTGTGATTAGATGAAGCCCTCGCAGCAGGACACAATCGGAAATAATACGAATGTGATCAAATGTTTCATCAGTTTCTTTACAAGGGAGCTTGATTACAGGGTCTGGGGCAACTACATATCTGAGAGGAAATGACACACAAACGCAACCTACCATTGTCAACTGCACGACGGTGCAGTGGTTAGCATGTTCTTCTTGTGCGTAGGTTTTCTCTGACTATTCTTATTTTTACCTACGGTTCAAAAACATGCATGGATTAAGTTACAACCCTACAAACAAAACCTCTCTGTGTGAATGTGGGTGTGTGTGTTCAGGGTGAACTTTGCCTTCAGCCATAGTCAGCTGGGGATCGACTCCAGCGCATTATCCTTTATCCATTCATTATTATCATTATCATTCCTTTATCCATTATCCAACCTGCATTATCGTCTGCGGGTTGTTATATGATTAGAAATCCTCAATGGGCCTTTAATGGATTGTTAGTCTGAATCTTCAGCTCAAATCAACATCTTATGAAAGAAGGTTCAGTATCAAAAAAACATCACAAACTCTGAAAACATGCAGCATTAAAAATGGAACGGAACAGCAGGGAGTCCCACCGTTTCTCTGATGCTTGTGAATTTGTTTTCTACTTGGATGTGAGTCTCTTCTAGGATGTTTTTTTTTATCACATTCAGCTTCTAAATTAAAGAAACGTTTGCTGTCGCATCTTGTCTGCTGTAGCTTCTGTTTCCTGCTCATCTTTCATTTCAAACACGCTTTTAAGACTTCAACCATTCTAGTATTGTGTGAGCTTTTTTTTTTTTTTTAACTTATGTTGCAGTAGCTGCAAAATGAGAAGACAGAGGAGTAACACAGATATTTCATTTTCCCCACTTGTTGCTTGAAAAAGAGTTAAATCAAGTTTATATTTTGTGACTCCAGTGAAACGTGGGGAGAGCTACGTTTTCAAGTAGGCCATTAATTAAGTTCTTTTATCAGCAACTGTGCACACATCGGAGCCAGAGAAAATTCCTTATCAGTGTTTTGGCAGCTTGAGAACAGGTTGTGGATGAGAGCTTGGTGGTGTCGTGGTAAAGCAGTACAAGAGAGAACCTGGTTGGCTTGGGGGGTTCGGGGGGAGGGGTCACATGTTGATTTTCTCCTTCATCAAGTCACTCCCATTTGATTGATTCACTCTGGTTTTGCTGTAAACATGGATACGTATAGGAGTTGGATGGAAGGATTTAATTCTTAGCCATGAGAACAGATTTAGTACCACGTGGTCGGTAAGAAACTGTCAAGGTTTGTGAAATCAGCTGAAACCACGTGAGAGAAACAAAACAAGTTTTAGCACTGATGCAACTGGTAAAAAACAAACAAACAAACAAAACAACAACCCTAAATAATCTGTGTAAAAGAGGGACACTTAGTTTCAGGAAGACCATTGACGGTTGACCTCCAATTTACTCTAAAAACCTTGAATTAAAAGAAGAATTGAGCGTGTTCAAGGGAACAAGCAACTGTCGTGACAAAGAGGTTAACATGAAAACTCAGTAGCAGACATGGCAGGCGGACTAGAAACTGACAGGACAGAGCATGACGGCGGACAAAGAGACACAGCTGCAAACACTCAGGGAGTCACAAGCTCCTGGCCATAACATGAAACATAAACATATAAAATGTGTACACGCCATGACAAGAAGTACAAGGAGGATCAAACCAAACGAAGTAGAATAAAAAACAAGTGATCAGAGATAACCTGATATATCTCGTCTCACGCAGTTCTCTTATGATGTTTATGTTCTGTCTTTGGAAAAGTAAACCAAGGCCAAGGCGGAGGGGAACAACACTCAATAACAATATTTTATCATGTTAAAAATAAACAACTCAATAAGGCAACAGCTGTTCATTTATTGCTAAGCAATAATCACGTAGGCCAAGTCGTCGGTCTGCCCTTTTCTCGTTAACCTGATATATCAAGGGAATTTCTTCAGATTTGTTTTGGTAAATAAAGCTCAGGCTTAAAGGTTGTTAAGGTCTCGTATCTTCCTGTTATTGCGTGTGCAACATTTCAGGAGGATTCTTTTTGAATTTTTGCTAAATGTGGGACAAAAGCTTCAGGCTTTAGTGTTTAGACTGCAGTGGTTTGGGTAAAAGGACCCACAAACACAGGACAGTGTGATTCAGCTTCACACAAATGTGACCAGGCTGCTTTTGATTTAGTCTCTTGCAACAAAGTCCTCTCGTTGTCTTCTAACAATAGTTTGTAAGAGGGAAACAAAAACAAAAAAGGAAAAATATGGAGTCAGCACATCAGGGGGAATCACAACAATAAGCATGCTTTTATTCAGTAAATACCTTTAATTATATTCTTCAGCACGTCCTGATTAGATACCGTGTGTCTTTAGCTGGTTTGCTGAGGGATTGATGTTATTTTAATTTTTGCAGCCAATCCCATCGATGTCCTGAAGATCTTGGAACTGTCTGAGAACATGGAGGGAGTATCGTTGGAGGCAGGACTGTGCACTACCAGGAAGGGACGCGAGGAGACCGACCTCTCCTTTAAAATTGGCAAAAAGATTCAACTGAGCGCACCCACAAAGCAGCTCTTCCCTGGTAATGCTTTTTTGTTTGTTTTGTCTGGGTTTGCTTTGCAGATTGTACAACTATGTGCACAAGTGTTAAAAACATTTCTCTATTTGCTTGTTTCCTCTCCAGATTCCCCTTTCCCTGTGAACTTCTCAGTGATGACGACAGTGCGAGCTGTAAAAGGTTCGCAGGTCTTTCTCCTGTCGCTGTACGACTCCCAGGTACGATTGATCAAATCGACAGGCACATTTGTCATAATAAAGTTCTCATCCTAAAATCCGAAAACCTCATCCCGTCTGGTCTCCGCACATTTTCAGGGCACACAGCAGTTGGGTGTAGAAGTTGGACGATCTCCTGTTTTCTTGTACGAGGATCACGAGGGTCAGCCACCCCCGGAGCTTTACCCCACCTTCAGAAAAATCAATCTGGCTGATGGCAAGTGGGTAACCACACGTACACAAGTGCCGACACTATGATCCACCTTAAATAAATCCACACGTATATACATAAAGAAGTATTCCCTCATCAAAATTGTAGCTTGTGGACACGTTTGACACTCGCACTGCTACTATGAATGAGACTGTTTTAAAAACCACGCTGACAAAAGAAAATCCTTGGAAATAGTTCACTTTTAATGAAATAGATTAAGTCGAAGATTCATTTAGATGTTCCCAAATGAAGCAATTCTGTTAAACTGGTCCAACTGTTTTCTTTTTTCAGAACAGACAAATCTATATTTTTAGAATGTACTTTTTTCATAAATGAAACTTCACAAACAACTATGACCGTCATAAATAAATCAAGAGGTACATGACGTGTTTTTCACCCTATCTGACTCCAAACACTGATGCCCGTGAACCGTTAACCTGGAAACAGTCGATGAAAGGTTTCAACACAGCTCATCCATCACTTTCCCTGCCACAGACTTGTACAATAACCGCACGACACAACAAGGCGATTATTAAATGTATCGCTGACACTTGGATTTCCATCACGACTCTGTAGTAACTTATCTGTTAGCGAGGGAGCGATCCTCAGAATTTCCACTTTGCGTGACAATAAACATTTTCTTTAATGACACACGATCGCCTCTTTGAGATAAACCAGTGGATTGGGTTCTTCTACTGGGTACCCCTGCTCCAAACCCTGACAGAACTATTACTACCTAACCCTAGCCCTTAACCAAACCCCAACCTGAGTATAGCTTAAAAAGTGTTTTCACTTAGAGCTTTATTGATTACTCTTATGAAGACCTCAATTGTTGATAAGCCCACCAGTATAAAATAACAAGACCACACACGCACATGTACACACATACCTTTGTGTTTGTGTTGCATCTCTTTATTATCTATGAATTATTAAACATAGCTGCAAGTGTGCCAGAGTTTTCCACAGGGGGGCTATTTTTCATCCAGACTCCCTGCATAGAAGAATATAAAAATACAGTGATGAATGAGATCATTTAGAAGCCTGCAGGAGAATAATAAAAAGAACAGAGAGTATCAGTGTTAGTAACATCACAACACATGTTTAAACTAAATAATCCAAGCCGTCTTTCATGGAGCTGCTGCAGGACGCGATAAAGAGATGCTACACAGCGTTCATAAAAGTGATTTTCCTTCCTTTCTGTCCTCGTTACAAGGTGGCACCGGGTAGCCTACAGTGTGGAGGGACAGTCAGTGACTCTCTACCTGGACTGTGAGAAGCTGGATACCCTGGACCTGCTCAGAGGTCACGACCCCCACGTCAGCACGGAGGGAGTTACCGTGTTCGGGACACGTCTGCTGGACGAAGACGTGTTTGAGGTGAGAATACAGTAACTCCAGATGTTATGTAACCTGACATGGAGTGAATTACTGGCACAGGATAAGGTGAGCAGAGGTACAACTCAAATGCCACTCAAATCACTTTAAATAGTGATTCATCATGAAACCAGGAGAATTTCCTTCCTGAAGTGTGAAATGCAAAAATCTACAAAACCTACAGAGACAGAAAACACACTTGTGTGTTTGAGCAGCTTTGAAGTGCCTCTGCTTGTTCCTGCTCGTTTGACTTATTCATCAGAAAAGTGAAAAGTGAATTAACTTAAACCAGATCCCTCTTCATTGCCCTCTAGTGGTCTCAGGGACAAGGTGCAGTCCTTTAACCACCTTGAACCTGGCATGACTGAGCTCTGCTGCAACCCTTTGATATCAACATTGGTGCTTCATAAACATCAAAATATATTTCTTATAAATTCATACAGATCTTTGTAAAACCTCTTGTTTCAGTTGCATCATTTGAGACTTATTTTAATGGTTTTCGACACAAACTGACCCCTGTTTTCACTCAGGTGGTCCAGCTGTTTAACTGAATGGCCCCCAGCCAGTGTTTGGCTTAAAATCCTATCCGTGTGTGTGTGTGTGTGTGTGTGTGTGTGTGTGTGTGTGTGTGTGTGTGTGTGTGTGTGTGTGTGTGTGTGTGTGTGTGTGTGTGTGTGTGTGTGTGTGTGTGTGTGTGTGTGTGTGTGTGTGTTGTGTGTGTGGCGGGAGGCGGGGTTTAAAGAGGATGCAATAAGTCTGTCTGTGCACTCGTGCTGGCGCCATTTTCTTGGGTAAAGTTCTGGTTACGATTAACTTCAGCAAAGCGACAGTAAAACCAGCCTGTTTAGTCCCTTTGATCTGACTAAGAGAACACATAAAAACACAAAACAAAAAGGAAAGAGGAAAATTATTTAGATTTGGCTATCAGTCATTACATTAATAACACATTGGCCAGTGATGACATCCAAACTCTTTATGTGCATTCTAGATGACAGACCTCTTTTTTTTTTTTTTCTTTAGGGAGAAATCCAGCAGCTGCTGGTTGTTGATGACCCCCGGGCAGCAGAGACGTACTGTCGAGATTACATCCCAGACTGTGACGCGCCTTTACCTTACGACAGCGTTCTAACAGAGGCCGAAGAGGTAAGTCCGTCCTGTGACAGCCAATCAGAGAGATACGCGAGTGATCAGATAAGAGTCATTCCTCACGTAACGCCCACTGCGAGGCAGTAAATCCAGGCTGTCACTTAGAAATGACAGAAGCCCCCGAGGTTACAAGCAAAAAGGGAAAAAACTGTTACCATGACATAAAGACGAATAGTTTTAATCACGTTGGTCAAATATTTACTGCACCATGTGTGACGACTTACATAATCTGCATTCTAATGTAAATATCTCCATCTGCCTTTTCTGTCTATCGCTCTGACTGCAGGTTGAAAATACTCAGCTCTTGCTCATTCTCTATAAATTAGTGTTATGGAGGCTTATGTCACACAGCTCTCTCTTTTTCTTTTTTTTCTCGAGTGAAGCACATTAAATAGCTGCGCATCGCAATCATGCTTTGCCAGGTCTGGTGTGCCAAACGCTTCACACTCCTGGGAAAAGTTTCAATTCCTTTTCCGCCGCCTCAGTTTGAATCCTGGCCGGCAGCCTGAAACACAGGAGGATTTCGGTTTTATTGTCTGCACACAGACTTGCACTTGGCTTTAAGAAACCGCCAGAAAACATGGAACCGATGAGCGGATGAAGCCGTCACAGTGCAATTCGCCCTGTCTGAGGGAGATACAATACAAATACTGTGACTTTAGCTCTTTTTTTGTGTGTGAGCGCTCCAGAACAGCAATGTTAAATATTTTGAGATGTTCATTTTATTTTGGGGGTTATGTTTGGGTTCTTTTTCCACTCAACATTTAAAGCAATAAATATATCTGGGACTCACACAAACAATTAGTCAAGGTTTATTGTTTTCATTAAACTAATCAATAGCCTTAAGAACATCTAAACTAAGGTAAAAAATGATTATAAAATTATTAGAACTAGCTTCATGAAGGGGCTGCCTTCGCTGAGGTCTGCGGCCAGGCCCTCACTTCATTATACATCTCAAAGCCGTAAAAGCTGTTGGTCGGTAACGTAGCGTAATGATGTCAATTATGGATGTATATGCTCTACTAGTCATGCTTCTGGTTGATAGTAATTTGAATTATTGATGCACAAAACATTGAAATGTCATCTGGGCCAAGTGTATTGTCATCTTCACGACATATAATGGCAATAAAATGTATAAATGGCCACTACTCCCTCCACATGCATTCTGTCATTCTGGTGTGAGGGAGTCACAAGCTGGGCCTTGACTTCTTCTGCTAGTGGGGCTGAATCTGCATTTCTACAGATGTTTCATGGTAATATTTACTTATAAAGAGCTTTTAAGTCGATTGTCGGAAAAGAGTTTTTAACGAATGAACATTCATCAGTTTAGATCTGAAATGATTAAATGTAAAAATAATCTTTTAGCGATTTTGTGTCTAAACAAACCAAAGATATGTTTTTTTTTCACATCCGAATTATTTTTGAATTTTCAGGTGGAGAGAGCGCCGAAGAAACACGTGGTCGAAGAGTTTGAGGAGTTCGACTACAGCGACCTCTATGATGACCTTTCCGTTTCCACGGTTACCGCAGGTCCGAACGTCACCGAGTACGAGGTGAGACTCTGCGAGAGAACTCGGCTTTCGTCTTTAGCCTTCCCCCGGTCCTTCTGTCCCTCATCGTTCGTCTCGCTCTGTCGGGACAGATTTTGGAATACGACGACTACGACAACAACACGCACTACTACCAAGTCAACGAGTACGAGTACGAGGAAGAGTACGACGACCGGTACGGGCCAGCCGAGAGAGAACGCGAGCACTCTCTCAACACGCAGGTGAGTTCAGCTTTTCACGCACACACACACATACACACACACACACACACACACACACACACACACACACACACACAAAAATAGTGAAACGCGTTTACTGTGACTCCATATCTAATTCAGCTTTTCTCTCTATTTGCGGCTTTATCTTATCAGAATTTACCAGAGAAAGGAGAGAAAGGAGAACCAGGCATTCTGGGAGCGGTAAGTAAAACACACAAGAGGCATCCGTGATAGTTTGGTACATTTATCTTTGTTTTTGGATCATATTTTAATTGACAAAACGATCACTGTTGAGCAGAGAATAGATTTTTTGAGGTCAATATCTTGTGCTTGTGTTTAGATAGGAACGTATTGAGAACTGTACTAGATACTTGAAAATAATCAAAATAGGAGCAGTGAAACACAGAAGAGGGAAAAGATGAGAGGAAAACTTTATTTATAGTTTCCACCTTGTAATAGTCCTTTGTGATTATTAAATCTCCTGTATTGTAAAAGCAATCATCAGAACTGTTCACTGGAAAGTTTGAGGTTGTAAAAAGTCCATTTGTACTTGTGAAAAGAAAACTAATTTAGGACCTGGAAACTAATCATGGGCTTTTATATATTATTGAAAGTGTGTGTGTGTGTGTCTCCACCAGTATTCGTTTTTTTGGTAAATCCGAGAGCAGAGACGGGGTCCACAGCAATCGTTTTTAGAGACAATGTCGGGGGAGTCTGATGAAAAAAGTTGGAATCTACTGGTGTTATGTGTATATTCAGCGTATAGAGGTCGTCCATATGCCTTTTCTATTAAACTTACTTTTGTATTGCAACTATGTATACAATGTAAATGTTATTTTACCAGAAAATATTAAACTTTGGTAGATTTATGCTCAGCATATTTGACTTTTCATACAATTAAAGTGTAGACCTGAAGCACAACGCTCCTTAAACTGGCTTGGTAACAAACATGTTAATAGTTTCTGTTGCATTTAAGTCAGTGGATAAGATCCTTGTCAAAATGTATTATTGTTTATTTATTGTTAAAATGCTGAAATGACTCATTGATTTTTTTGCCATTTGAGCCTCAAACTGTTCAAATATCTTGCACACAATGGCAGGTATCACTTGTGTGACGAGTTACGTCTAATCCAAAGAACTTCTAAAACATTTTTTTGACGTGAATTATCTGCAGGGCACACAGATTACAGGAGCATATGGACCTCCAGGACCTGAGGTAAGTGCTTTTTTTACTGCATGACATATAACCACTAACACATTTTTAGCATTCTGGTAAAAAAAAAAAAAAAAAAAAAAAAAATGCATTTGAGAAACAGACACACAACGACAATATAAATGGAAGCATTTAATTATTGGCATTCAATATCTCGCCTTGCTGTGTGTTTGTTTGTGTGTGTTTGTGTGTGTCAGGGAGAGGCGGGTCCTCCTGGGATCACAGGACCGGTGGGACCTCGAGGAGACCCTGGAGAGCTGGTAAGAATTGACCCTCTGTGTGCCGACAATTGAGTGGCACTCCAGCTTTCTGCATAAGTGCGCTCATCTCTCTCTCTCTCTCTCTCTCTCTCTCTCTCTCTCTCTCTCTCTCTTTCTCTCTCTCTCTCTCTCTCTCTCTCGCCCCTCAGGGTCCTCCAGGACGGCCGGGCCTCAGTGGAGCCGATGGGATTCCTGGTCCTCCAGGCAACATAATGCTCATACCGGTAACACCAAAATCCTACTGTCTCCTCTGAGGCCTCTCGGCGCTGTGGTGATGGTGCTCTCTGAGTTATTTGGTCTAGTTAACCTCGAACAAAGCCCCGAGGATAAATGGAAATGTTTGAGTGTTGCTGAGAAATGAGCAGAATAGAAAGTCCCACTGAAGTTGACCTTTTATTAGTCGGTGAAAACTTCCAGATCAGCACCGACAAATATATTTTTTTACTCTCTCAGGTCACTAGAATAGGTGTTCATGTCAGTGTAGCCCTTATGTAATGATTCAGATTGGGTATAGATGATTGTAAAAGCCTTGAGGTAGTATTCACATTGTTTTCACAGTAATCAAATCAGTGGCCTGCTGTGTGGAAGCAATCAGCATCTCCGCTTTCTCCTCCCATTTATTTGAGCATTCTTCCTTTAATTTGCCTCCCACGGGTACTCGGTGAGATCTGAGGACGCAGTGTGGCATAATGGCCACTGGGTGGAGTGATGAGTTCACTGTATGTGTCTGTGTGCAGTTCCAGTCCGGTGGTGATCCAAAGGCAGGTGGTGCCGTTGTGTCTGCACAAGAGGCGCAGGCTCAGGCCATCCTGCAGCAGACCAAGGTACGCAGCATCCTCATATGTTACGACTGCATCCTGGACACACACAGGCTCACACACAAACACTCCTGACTTGCAGTTTGTGGTTTTGACTGTTAAGATTAAGACTCCTCTTTACCACTCCTCCTCTAGTTGGCCATGAAGGGACCTCCAGGGCCACTCGGCCTCAGAGGTAGACCTGGGCCCCTGGTGAGTGCTGCTGTTTTAAAATATATTTTTTGGGGTGTGTGTCTTTTACTGGTGCCTCAATTCTCACTGTACACACACACACAGTGAATTCAACAAATACATATATGGTGATTGTAGGAGGGTCTATTGTATATACACACAAACACCTTATGCTATCAATGCAATTATATCAATGCAATCACATTGACCAATACTGAGTTTTGACCCCATTACTGAGAGTGGTGGTAGATATGGATGTGTTCAATCTCCATGGAAAGCCGAGTCATGTTTTGGGGTTTTTTGTTTTGTTATCAGGTCAGACTACAGAGATCTTGCGTTGCATTTATTATTATTATTATTATTATTATTATTATTATTATTATTATTATTATTATTATTATTATTATTATTATTATCGTCGTTGTTGTTGTTGTTATCAACCTGTCCTCGTCCATAGTAAGCAAGGCTCCTGCGCCAATCCCAGCGAATCCCATTATTATTGTAGTGCGTTCAATATATTTATGGTTTTCTCAGCTTTAGTCTTTCTTTTCTATTTTAAAAGACAGCGGTATGAACTACAGACGGGGGAAATGTGTGTCATTGTAATGAACCAGCAACAGTTGTGAGTGGAGATGGAGTTGAACGGGGCATGTTTCATGTGATTTGAAACGGGTTGAAATACAATTTACCAAATGCCGTTGCGTCACAGACTCTGACCCATTTGTGGAGTCAGCTTCACGGCGAAACTTACTTTCAACTCAGCCACAACTTCCACTGTCATCCTTCTTCACGTCGTCAACTTCACTTTGTTAATTTAGACCTACATTTTTGTCCCTTGAGATTTTTTTTTTTTAAATAACGCAGTCATTTGAAGGCCCCCATCGCTAAAGAAGAATAAGGCCACACATGTGTGCACGCATCAATTGTGGTGTTTAGATAGATGGACATAGAGACGGAGCTGCAAATGCAATGCTACTGACGTTTCACACCATTTTAAATGTTTTTTCATGTTACTTTTATACTTTTCATTGGTCTAAAGTTGTATGTTTGTACTTCCTAGATAGTTTGTGCAAAAGTTTCTTTTCCTTCATTTATTTATTTATTTAGTTTTTGCCTGGTATAAATGTTCTGCAGGTTCCTGTGAGTTTGATACGAATAAATACCAAATGTGAAATGTTATTCTGAAACTTGTTTTTTCTCAGGGTGCACCGGGTCCATCGGGGCTAAAGGGGACCAACGGGGAGAATGGGCCACCGGTAAGTCAGCTGGTTGCCATAGCAACGCCGGCGGCTTTGGCCTGCAGTGATCACAGAGCGGAGAACCAGTTGGACTGTCTCGCTGAACAGCGTTTACTCTTTTCTTCTCTCTCTCTTCTCTCACCCCTCCTCCCCTCCAGGGTCCTTCAGGGCTGCCGGGTATCCCAGGTCAGAATGGGCGATTTGGGAAACGGGTGAGGTTTTCTATGCTTCTCCCTCATTGACAAACCATCATGTGTCTTATATGTGCAGCTCTCGCTGCTGTGAAATGTGTTCACAGTGACTCAAGCGCTCACAGTGCCTTGTGTCATATTTGTTTATGTTTGTTTGTGTTTATCAGGGTCGAGGGGGTGCAGACGGAGGCCGTGGCGCAATTGGAGAGACAGGCTCAAAGGTGGACGGATGCACAGCCACATTTTTCACTTCCAGTCTCTTCTCTCACCACAAAACATCCTCACATCTCTCCGTCTGATTCCTCTTTCATAGGGCGACAGAGGGTTCGATGGGTTGCCAGGTCTTCCTGGAAACAAAGGACATAAAGTAGGTTCACCAGCCTCGGTGAGTCAGGTCGGTAGGTGATTTATAGTTTGTGACCGCCATCTTTCTTGTGTGTGTAATATCTCAGGGTGACAGGGGGAAGCCGGGCCCTGCAGGTCCCCTCGGAGAGAAAGGTGAAAAGGTGAGAGGTCGGGGTAATTGTAGATATTCATGTTTATGCAAGTGTTTGAGTTTGTGGGTGTTCATTCCGCTGCTACTGTCCACAGGGCTCCGAGGGGCCGTCTGGGCCGAGAGGACAGCCGGGGGATTCTGTGAGTGT
This sequence comes from Lipophrys pholis, assembly GCF_963383615.2. Taxonomy (NCBI): domain Eukaryota; kingdom Metazoa; phylum Chordata; class Actinopteri; order Blenniiformes; family Blenniidae; genus Lipophrys; species Lipophrys pholis. The sequence goes on from NC_137628.1 coordinate 27,159,775, forward strand.
TCACACACGGAGAGACGCCTAAAAATAAACACAAAGCCTCTTTAAGTTTTTATTTTTCTACTGCCCTTTTGCTGTTGTTAGAATAAGTTACTGACTGACTTATAAACCTGAGTGGCTCCTCCTCCTCTTCCTCTTCCTCTTCCTCTTCCTCTTCCTCTTCCTCTTCCTCTTGCTGACACTGAATATGACAGGAAGGGATCGATCCATTCAAGCTGAACAGTTTATCTAAACAGTCCTAAATCTCACTAGTTTGTTGTTCTGGATGTGAAAACCACTTAAATGTCCTCAGATTCAAAACAATGCCCACAAATTATAGATACAGCAGGTTGTCTTTCATTCCCAAGGCTTGTTGTTGGTTCCCTCATCTTGCTCTGACCATTTACTGCAATATTATTGAACAAGACAATAAACCCATACTTTCTGCCAGAGGAAGCTTATTACTCTACACTACTGGATTTGAAGTGTGTGTGTGTGCGTGTGTTGGAATTTGAAATAATCTGTATATCAAGAATAATGAAGTGGTGAAAATGTACTCTATAGGTGCAGTAAGTAAACAGAATGTTATTTTTAAATGATATGTTACTGTGATTTCCCCCTCAGGGTTCCAGAGGACTGAACGGCCCCAGAGGTCGCGCTGGTCCTCCAGGCCAGCCTGTGAGTGTGAACTTTACACCCTTTTTCATGCATACCGCCTTTACACACACATTAACCTCTGCCCTCGACTACAGCGCGCACACTGCAACACTCTAATCATCACCTTGCTGTGCCTCCTCTATGTTTATGTAGTGAAAATGAGACTCTTTTCCTCAGCTGCACAAATCCAACAGCAGGGTAACAATCATATAATTTCATGTTATTATTATTATTACCTCATTACCCCGTTACAGTGATTCCCTCATTTGTTAACAGGATATTATGGAATTCTATTCTCACCTTCTTGCCAGATGTAGAATCATGTTTTTGAACACCTGAAGCAGTTGTTTCTTTTCTTTCCTTTTTAAATTTTTTTTATTTCGCGTAGCATGTGGGTTTAGCACCTGTAGCACCAACACGTTAGCACTTGTTTGCATCTGATGACACTCTTTCCTTTTCTTGAAATCACATATTCATGCTCAATGTTGATCCATTAAACATTTAAAGCCTCGAGCCAGGAAGTGGGATATCTCAACCAGTGGTGTGTCTGAGTTTCCTTTTGGTTGTCGTTCCCAGGAGGCTCGTATAACAAGCCTGGAAATTTCCAGCTAAGAATACTGTGCTCTAGTTTAAGTCTTTTCACTTTAGCAAGACAGGGAAGCGTTTTAGAAAGAGAGAGTTATAGGACATAAAAATTCAGAGACAGAAAAAAAAAAAAAAAAAAACCTCATGCAAGGGAATCAATACATGTTTTAGAGAGTTGGCAGCTCACAGACTGTCTATAAACACACATATCCTCCTCCAGTGTCCTATTATTTTGAAATAAAAGCTCCTGTGCTGTCTTAGCTGTTGTGAACTGGAGGCCACATGTGGCAGGGTGCATTCAAGGACTGTTCATTGCTCTCCTCACAGGGCATTCGAGGAATTGATGGGGTTCAAGGTTCAAAGGGAAACCTTGTGAGTATATAATAAAAAGGACTTGATACTTAACCTACATCGGTTATACATTTATTCTCATCACATGATTTGTTCTCCTGATTAGGGGACGCCAGGAGAACCCGGTGCACCCGGACAGCAAGGCAACCCAGGAATCACTGTATGAGCAGAAAATACACAAAAATCCCTCAAATGCATGCACACATCCACACACACACACCAAAAAAATTTATCTTGCGCCTTCATCTCTCCCACAGGGGTTTCCCGGTCCTCAGGGCTTAGTGGGGCTGCCAGGAGAGAAGGTAAGAGAGCGTTAGTCAGATTTTCCCCTCTGGGATTTAAAGGAGTCAGGAGTGATTGACTGATTTTTATCTCGCAGGGGCCTCAGGGGAAAAAGGGGATGCGGGGCCTACCTGGAAACGACGGGCCCTCTGTAAGTACAAGCGCTCTCGCTCTTCTATACTTCTGAGGACTCTTATTGACATAATGCATTCCCCAGAGTGTAATCCCATCAGTAACGTCACCACGACTTGCCCGGCTGCAGACATTAACATGTCTTGTTGTCACAACAGGGTCACCCTGGAAGAGAAGGCACTCCGGGTGAAAAAGGGCTGCCAGTAAGTGTGTTTCTGTTCAGGGCGCACTGCGTGTTGCGTTGACATTGAGGCACGTTGATGAGAACGTGTCAGTCATGAGTGTCACTGTATTCAGGGTCCTCCAGGAGTTCAGGGGCCTGTCGGATACCCCGGACAAAGAGGAGTTAAGGTAAAAAAAAAAAAGCTTTGCCAGGTTTTAAACATTTAATTCATTTTTGGTGGGTATTTATGGAGTATATAGTGATATATTAAATAATATAAAAAGGCTTTGGAGTAGTAGGAGTATTCTTTTTAAAAGAAATGTATGCTTTGACAAAACAATGAAAAGAAAAGTTCTTCTCATGCGAATATGAAAAAGTAAAGCTCTCATTTGTTGTATCACTGTGTGTTTTCCTGCTGACTTCCAGTTTGGTTGTAATTCTTCCCGTTTGACAGGGAGCAGATGGAATCAGGGGATTGAAGGGAAGCAAAGGCGAGAAGGTAAAAAAAAAAGAAGTACAGTCTGTCCACATTCAGAATATTTTGCCATCTGACGGTATCGTATAAACCCCCACAGATAAGCTACAGCACGTTTGTTCCCAGCACCATCTGTGGCTTCATGTCGACAGAGGAATTTTCTGGAGTTTCATTCTGCTTTCTCTCTGTCTCCCCGTCTTTTCTCTGTCTGCAGGGGGAGGATGGTTTTCCAGGGGCCAAGGGGGAAATGGGAGCGAAAGGGGACCTTGGTGACAATGGCGTTGTAGGGGCCCGAGGTGAAGACGGACCCGAGGGGCCAAAAGGCCAGTTGGGTCCTCAAGGCGAGGCCGGCGCGTCTGGTACTTCCGGAGAGAAGGTACAAACTGTGTGAAAACTGATCAAAGAACCAGTAAATGCATTAAGAAGCATTATGAATCAAACTGAACTGTCTCTGTTTTTTTAGGGGAAGCTGGGAGTTCCAGGGCTGCCGGGATATCCGGGCAGGCAGGGGCCGAAGGTAAGATCATTTAGAAATTAAAATACTCATTCAATTAAAGTAAACTGATGTTATTCGTGCAAATTGTGCATCTTCTTCTCTCCCCAGGGTTCAGATGGATTCCCTGGTACACTGGGAGCTGCAGGAGAGAAGGGGAAGAAAGTGAGCCGGGGCGTTTGAATTCACGATGATATTATGTCACCAAGTCATACTTTTGCTATTTATATTCTTCTTTTTGTGTTGCTACACAGGGTCCTGCTGGGCAAGCAGGCACTGCAGGCCAGAGGGGTCCAAATGTGAGTGCAGTCCTTAAATATATATTTCTTTTTCAATAAAAAAGTCTCTGTTTGACCACAACCCCTGTTGCTATGTGGTAGCTGCTATACTATATATATTCCCCATTCGTGTATGTCCATCATGGAGTCATTTGAACAGTGGACAACGTATGTTAACAGCAATGAAAATGTTTCAAGCATTCGGCTACAGCTCCCACACATTTTTCTTAACTTGACACTTGTCTCTTTTGTGTCGGGGTGCGTCTTCGGTAGGCGTATGATAAAATCACCAACTGTGTCAGAGTCTCTTTTCCTTTTATTTCCACCAAAAACTGGATCCTGCTTTCAAATTCTGAGCCCAAAAAATACAGAGAACACGCAAACTGCACACAGAAATGATAGAAATGAAACTATTCCAATTGCAAGTTAAATGTCCCAATGTAATAACTAATTAATTGCATTCATCCACCTTTTGTAATTTCCTTCTTTTAAATAAATGAAGAAAAATATGAATGAAATACAACCAAATTCATTTAAAGTGATTCGTACATGGCCTGATCTGACATGGATATACTAAATATAAGAGCTGAATAGTTCATTGACCTATAAGAAATAAATAGTAAAATTGTTTCTCTTTTATTGATCATATTCGGAGCTGCAGCAGCACCTCACACTGTGACGTTCACCTCTTCCTGCACACACTCCGCTAGTCGATTTCCTGTGGCAGCAAATTGCACAGGGAACATCAATAAACAGGAGAGATAGAGAATTGAACCAACAACCTTTAAACTGGAAGACAAACCACTCTAGCAGTAGTTGTTGTGATGGGAGATATTACTATTAAAAAAAAAGAAGTATGGCGCCTCTGTTCAATTTGTGCTCGGAGGGACTTTTGCATTTGCTCAGTACAAGTTGAAATTTCTTCCTTTGCAGGGTGCGCGAGGTGCCAGAGGGGCAAGAGGGCCCACCGGGAAATCAGGAGAAAAGGTCAGCTGAATCTGCTCTTAGCCAATATCAAGTCATCCTCACAGTTGGATTATCTGTCTGTCAACCTTTATCTTGACCACTTTTCTTAGGGTGCCTCTGGACATGATGGACCCCCAGGATCTCCTGGAGAAAGGGTAAGACAAACACTGTCTATATAACATTATCTAGCAACATTAGCATATTGATTCATGATGATGTTTTTGCTTGGCTTTTTGACTATTGACAATTTTTTAGGGGCCTCAAGGGCCACAGGGAATGAACGGCGAGCCAGGACCTAAAGGTTTACTTGTGAGTAAGAAAATAATCTATGGAATGTGCATGCATGCATTTTGACCTCATTATCCTATTGAGATTTACAGTTGTTGTCTCAGGAGACGATCATTTTTTCCGGTTTTTCAGCTTGTTCATGAAAATATTAATATTTTCCTTTGCAGAAACCAAACCCAAGAAGGACCTTTAGTCTAAAAATAGAATAACGTAGTACCTGCAAACTGTAGGATACCAAATATGTCCAGATGTAAATCAGTGCCGACTGATTGAAGATGTAATGCAGTACCAGTACACCTCCTTGTTCATAGTGTGACGTGGAACTAAATCTGACACATTGATCAACAGTGATTCCCAGGAAATACCTTGTCTGCATTCTCGTGTATCCTGATGATGTGCAGCACACACATACAGGTTGTGTCCGTTTTTAGAAACCTTCATGAAACTACTATCATTGTTGGTTGGGGTCTAGGTTTGATCACTTCCCTCAGGTGGGCGGTATACACCTGCTATGTTTCGCTGAAACCCAGTCAGCATCACCAGTGTTCAGAGTACATTGTGTGTTGAAGTGGGCTATATTACAAGTTAACATTTGACAAATATTCATCAGAAAATAGAATAATAAATTGTAGAACGTTGCAAAAAATACAAATATGATCAAAGAGATAAGTGTGACATTCAAATGAGCATCTGATTTTGTCATATTACTAGTTCCCAGAATCATCCTCTCAAAGGTGAAAGTACAGATATTAACAGTGTGTCTGTCTTTGCATAAGACTGTTGATCTTTTAGATAAATCTTCATTTCCTTTGCACCGCCTGCAATAGTTGGAAATACTTCTCATACTCATATTTAAATATTGCTCCGTGAACAAAACACTGACAGTGTGAAATGTATTCAGCTTCTCTTCACCCCTTCACGGTTTAAGTTCCTCAGCTCATGTTCATGTTCTCACCTCCTTATTGCACGTGTGTCTGCAGGGTCCAGCTGGAAAAGACGGACTTCCAGGTCATCCGGGTCAAAGAGGAGAGCCGGTGAGTGAGTTCATGAGAGGTCATCGATTAATAAACTTTCCTCTTGAGGCATCACCGCCACACCCACACACTGACCATTGTGCTGAAAACAGCAAGTTTAAAACCAAATCTTTACCATTAAATAAGTGTAATCGATGGGTGGGGCAGGCACTGTATTCAGGCCACACGATAAGAAAAATACAAGCGTTCCCTCACACACCTTGTGTTTTGATACTTTTTCGGTGACATTGCATTAAACCTTCATCTTACTGGATATTGTCACTTTCACATTTTTGTAGTTCCTTCAAAACTAACCATTATAGGTTCATAAACACTACAGAACTTTTTGAATAACACGCTCTTTTGTGAGTTGTTTATGAAGACATCCAGTAAGAATTACAGCACTTTTAGTGATTAAAAAAAACAACAACCTATAAAGTGTGAAATTAAAGGCCCTTTTTTGTTAGTTTTATTACATTAAAAGAAATATTTAGGTCGTTAAGTGTTCTTTAACAGCATCTCAGTGTTGAAATTGTGTGTTAAACATTTCAATGAGTTGTCCTATAAGGACCAACTCTAAAATAATCCAGAATTAGCCCTCAAAATACCGTCTAATACTAACGTCACAAGATGCCTTCATCTTGAGGACTCTATTTCTGCCCTATAACAGTAAACTCACACAGTTTGTGGTTATTCTATTGATGTATTGCGTCATATTATAGGTGCGTACCTCCTTAACCATTATCTAATCCCAAACTTTAACACGATTATCCTTTGGACTAAATGCACCTGTTAAACCTCAAGTACATATAATCCAATCCACAATGTAGGTCTGACCCCGAAGGTAGAGTACTTTATTCTTGGGAAATTTGCGACCACACACCCTGAAATTCCACAAAATGTTTAATAGTTGTTTTTTTTCCTGTGATTCCAGGGATTCCAAGGAAAGACGGGACCACCTGGACCCTCTGGTGTGGTGGGACCGCAGGTATGTGCAACCATGTGAATTACTGTGACTACTTAGCTGTTTGAGTTGTACATTTTTTAATCTACGCTCTTATTTTGTGTTTCAGGGTAAATCAGGGGAGTCCGGCCCAACAGGAGATCGAGGCCATCCCGGTGCGCCAGGCGTGCCAGGAGAGCACGGTTTACCCGGCACCGCTGGGAAGGAAGGTGGAAAGGTCAGTTAATGCACACAAGTCATACATGATGAGTATCATGGAATTATATTATGTGCTTTGATTGATGTTTTCTGTCACTCAGGGCGATCCAGGTTTACCCGGAACGTCTGGGAAGAACGGTCCTCCGGGCCTGAAGGGCTTCAGAGGGAGCAGAGGAGCTCCTGGCGTCATGGTAACACACGCCATTGAAACCAAGTTTTAAAAAAAAACAAAACATGATTTCTTTCACGTAATAGAAATGTGTGTAGAAGTAAATGAGGTGAAGTGAATGTAGATCTTTGTGATGCGTTCAGGGACCGCCTGGCCTGAAAGGAGGATCAGGACCTAATGGATCTCCAGGAGCCATCGTGAGTCTTAAAACATCTGTTTCTGTGACTGAGTGTCTCTTATGAACTGTTTTTTTTTTTTTTTTGGATTAGCGTAATCAATAAAATACAGGTTGCAAAAGAAAAGGAATACAAGGTAAATACTCAAAAGGAGTAGGTAGAAGTTCATGGAACTTCTGGAAATCCTACCCCTCCTCATTCACTATTACAGCGTAGTGCAGTTTTAAATATGTACATACAATAAGACTGATGACATCTAATTTACACCACTCACTGTGATTGTAAGTTGAAAACTTAAATGTGAATTATTAGCACTAAATAACATTGTTCAAAGAACTCTGGCTTTGTTTGTTAGAGAGTTCTATGATGAAAACTCGTGACACTTAAGCTTAAGCTCTTCTTCAAACTGCATTTTTAGTAAGTTCAGACATTGAAAGGACCAAGCACTTCCTGTCTACAGGGGCCGACAGGTGAAAGGGGCCCTCCAGGAGCTGCCGGTGCCATTGGACAACCAGGCCGTTCGGGAGCTATTGGAGGACCTGGCCCAATGGGAGAGAAGGGGGAGCCTGTAAATATATATAGTTTCTTCCTCTTTATGGTTATTCTGACACATCATTTGTGTGATCGCAATGTCCGAGTTTGATTGCTGAGTAACAATTGTGCCGCAGGGAGAGAAAGGTCCAGTCGGACCGGCGGGCCAAGACGGGGATCACGGACCAGGAGGGATGCCCGGAGCTATTGGCCCTGCAGGACCTCCAGGGGATGATGGGGATAAGGTAAACTGCACACATCCAGAATTGGTTGTGTGAAGGTGTGTGTGTTTGTGCCGTGGCGATAATGAGTGTGTTCTGTGTGTGTGTGTTTCCACAGGGAGAGCAGGGAGGACCAGGACAGAAAGGAAGCAAAGGAGACAAGGGGGAAGCAGTGAGTGTGGAGCTGAGGAAGAGCATTGATGTGGACTTTCTCTCTAAGACTGACGTCGCTGATCTTTTCGCATCACTCTCTCTTTCCTTCCCTCATCACAGGGGCCTTCAGGGCCTCATGGCACTCAGGGGCCAGTCGGCCAGCCAGGACTTCCGGTAAGTTTTATTTTTCTTCATGCTCTGTTTGTCTTTGTTCAGTATTTGGAAACCAAAAAACTCAAACAGCAGAGCAGCGCAGACATGATGAAAGGTCTGTGTTTCCCAGAAGATCCCGAGTTCAAACAGTGTTTTTTCACTCACACACTGTTGTTCAGAGACATGAGACATGGATTGATCCGTTCTTCTATTAAAAATAAAACCACAGCCGGGAGATGGTCGGCTTAGATTTTACATTTAGGTTTTTGTACGTTTTTCAAAAGCGAGATTCTCATACAACTCTTGGCAAGAAAGCCAAGACGTGTTTCTTCCACATGTAGCTGCTACACAACTCCCGGCTAATAGAGACGGAATATTTTTAGCATTTAAATATTAATTGATGTCCTCAAATTCATTACATGTCGGCAATGCATTGCTTCCTCACCCAATCACAAATAAAACATCCCACATATGAAAGCGTCAAATAGAGTTTTGTAATCAAATAGAAAAACAATTATACAAAATACAATGACGATTTTTAATGGATTCTGCGATCTAGAAAAATCTGTCATTATATGTGTACATCCCCGGGAGAAATTCCGCCCCAAGTGGCTTGCTGGGGTAAAGTTAATACACCAGTGTTTTACCACCAGCGGAGGATAAAAAGTAACATGAATTTGGTAGGAAAATGAATAAAACAATAATAAATGACTTAGAATACAACAATAAAAGGTCTGGCCCTTGGACAAAGCTGTTCTATCGAGTCACTTTATGTAAGAATTGTTCTTGGCAATATCTCAATTAAATTACCAATATTTCATTCATCCATCCCAATAAAACAAACTAATCCAGTCTCAATGAAAAGTATGCAATCTGTATTGATATCTAAATTTGTCCTGTTCAACCCAGGCGATCATGAATTAGATCCTGATGCAGGCGTTGCAAGTTGATCATTCTACATTCACAATAACACACATCTGACTCTCCTCGATACACCAGGGTGTGGACGGACTGGTGGGGCCCCGGGGCCAGCAGGGCATGTACGGTCCAAAAGGAGACGAGGGATTCCGTGGCTTCAAGGGCTCTCGAGGCCCGTTAGGGTTACAGGTGAGCTTGGGTCCGGTTACCATGCAAACCGCTGAGGAAACAGAAGGGAGGATTCACACCGTAATCTTGTTTCCTCTCAGGGTATGCCAGGCCTCCCAGGAGAGAAGGGCGAGAGTGGCCACGTGGGACTCATGGTGAGCTCCTGTTGTCTTCAGTATTCTCTCCTCAACAATCAGCTGGTGTTAATGCTTCCCCGTTCACACGGTTGCAGGGTCCTCCAGGGCAACAAGGCCCCACCGGTCCTCAAGGACCCATTGGGGGACAGGTGAGGCTCACAGACATGATTATATTAAAGGGTCTGATTTATTGAAGTGCTTATTTCAATGTCTCTTCTTCGCAGGGTCCGGCAGGTCGACCGGGGATGGTGGGACAGGCAGGAATCGTTGGTGAGAAGGTAAAAGAAGCTTCCTTTGGTGACGCCACCCTCAGGTCTTCTCTTTCTCACACTCATTTTGGTCTCATGCTAGGGCGAGGACGGCGAGGCCGGTGACCCCGGAGCAGTCGGTACTTCAGGAAGAGTCGTGAGTTTCTTGGTTTCAAAGTTATTGCTGACGATATCTGGTGTTTTAAAATGCTTGCGCTCCGTCTTTAATAATCGCCCACTGTGCGCTTTCAATTCGGCAGGGAGGAAAAGGAGACCATGGAGAGAAGGGAGATACGGGCCCACCAGGAGCCGCCGGCCCCCCCGGAGCCAAGGGCCCCCCTGGGGACGACGGATCCAAGGGCAACGCTGTGAGAAACCAAAATCTATAATCCTATTTATTGTTTTGGTATTATAGGTTTACTGAACAGCACAGCACAAACAACAGAAGGACTTTATGACTATTTTCTCTCTTTATATAACACTTTTAAATCACAGTAAGTTGGCCTTTACACTCCGCTGTGTCTGCAACAAACATTTAACATCAGATGTGTTTTCACTGCCATTTTACACATTTTATTAAACTTTTTTGAATCTTAATTGAATAAACCATTTTTAACTCACTAATTTAAACTAGCAGTTAACGGCCCTGACACACTAGCAGCTATTGTGCATCAGGTAAGAGCTGAAGCTTCATTTGGCCTCGACTAAATTGTAATGATTGTGGTCTTGCTGTTGCTTTTTTAAATTTTTTTTATTTAATGTACCTCATGATATATAGTTACCTTTATCTTTCACAACTGCAGATACGACTGCAGCTTCACTGTGCTCTGCCACTGTAAGAATAATTCAGCACATGTTTCATGCTCACCTCTCTCTCATTTCACAGGGTCCCATCGGTCTGACTGGTGATCTTGGCCAGCAGGGAGAAGCTGGACCCAATGTGAGTGTCTCACTTTTGTGTTTTTATCTTCAATCAAGTCTTACACTTGAGTTTAGGTGGCCAGGATTCGAATCCCGGTAAGTGTCGGGTGTGAAAACGGTACAAGTTGATGTTACTTGCTGTGGTGAACACTGTGAGCGAGAGCAGCTGAATCCACTATCGTCTATAGTTTATTTCTCTTTAGCTTGACTCTTTCAGACATCACCTGTAATTTAGTTTTAAGATGTCAACACTTATCGTCTCTGTATCAGGGAGTCGATGGCATCCCTGGATCTAAAGGAGACACAGGAGACCCTGGAAAATCAGTGAGCTCCTCTCTTCCACATTTCACACTCAACACCTTCACCTTCACTATTTCAAATAAGCATGAAAGATTATGTCTTTAGTCTACTAATTGGACCTTTTCTCCTAATATTTTAGGGACCACCAGGAGCAGCAGGGGAACCGGGACCATCTGGACCTCCAGGGAGAAGGGTGTGTGTGAGCTTTTGTTTTCATGTGTCGGTGCCTGAATGCATCACCAACGGTCTGATTAAGTAAAAGAAGAGACTTGGTTCTTCTTTCTAGGTTGAGGCTGACAGTGTTTCTTGAAATGCATTTTCCATGCAAGTGTGTGTGTGTGTGTGTGTGTGTGTGTGTGTGTGTGTGTGTGTGTGTGTGTGTGTGTGTGTGTGTGTGTGTGTGTGTGTGTGTGTGTGTGTGTGTGTGTGTGTGTGTGTGTGTGTGTGTGCCTGTATGACAGATTCAGGTTAAAATGTTGGAAAAAAAATCTTGTTCTTCAGGGCCACTTGGGGAAATCAGGGAAGGAAGGAAAAGCAGGCCTGAAAGGAACAAAGGTGAGTCTGAGAAAGAGCTCTCTGAATAATAACTTGTGACAGAGTCTGAGGCTTGACCTGCTTTCTGCCTCTCCAGGGGGCTCCTGGACTGGAGGGTCCTGTTGGGAAGAGAGGGCCTGTTGGTGGCCAGGGGCATCCAGGCAAGCCTGGCCCCCAGGGATTAAGAGGGATCCCCGGTCCTGCTGTAAGTTCATGTGAAAAAAGCACCGAAGCTGACCGTCAAGACTGTATGCAATCATTTGTGTTTCTGTTTCGCAGGGTGAGCAGGGTTTAAACGGACCTCCAGGCCAGACCGGCCCACCGGGCCCAATGGTGAGATGAGCCTCCAAACACAGAACTTAACCGAACCAATCACAGATGCGACCTAGCACCTTTTAGACATGCAAGTTAATTGTTTTGGGACAATATTCATACAAAAAGTTCACCACTGCTTAGCAAACGAAAACAAAACCCAGCGGTTACCCCGACTCAGCATAAATCCTCTAAACTTTTGTGAGAAAGCTGGACCCGACCCATCCTGGGGTAACAATGGAAATCTGCACTCCAGCATTTTGTAAGCCATTTAATACATTTTATGTGTTTTCTTTAATCTGTTACAGAAACAAAGGCATAAAAACAACCAGCTGTTGCTTTAAGTAGTGAGACTTTTTCTTTGTTGTACTTCTTGGCTGAGAGCAGTGCTAATTAGATTAAGATGCACCCGAAAGCAGATTCTGTTACCGTTAGGTTTGCCATATTATTGTTTTATGCAAAACATGCTCAGGTAAGCTAAACTGTTATGAACAGACTTGATGTTCAGCCGAAAACTTAAATATTCCTTTAATAAAACAAAGAAACTCTCTTTTTCCAAGGTGTGAATCAGCCCGTCTCATTGATTGTAGCTCTGTGTGATCTCATCATATCTTCTTCATACCATCACCTCTGCAGGGTCCACCGGGTTTGCCAGGACTGAAGGGAGACCCCGGCAGGAAAGGCGACAAGGTACATGCAATTTTAATGCCCAAAGATTCCCGTCGCCTTCAACTGGGATGTTGTCTTTGACCTCATTCATTGCGTCTGTGCAGGGTCACGGGGGTCTAATAGGGTTGATCGGACCTCCAGGAGACATCGGAGAGAAGGGCGACAGAGGGCTGCCGGGAAATCAAGGGCTGCTCGGCACAAAAGGAGACGAGGTGCTGAAAACGCTGCAAACATACTCACACATACTCCCACGGGCAGAAAACTGTACACAGATCAGCTGTAACTTCATCCGAAGCACCATTCAGACATAATAAGAGCCACCTCACACAACAAGGTTATACTAACATGCGTTTCACACAGTCGATTCAGAATTACAATGTCGAGGAACAAACAACGAGTCCAACTCAAGAATGTCAAACTCATTTCACTTCAGGACATAAAGACTATTTTGTGCTGATTTTCAAAAGCGTAGCAATATAACCTTTACATAGAATTTTCTTTATTCTTTAAAAGCTCCAAATTTGACCTTGTATTTGTGAAAATGGTTTTACCACATAAAGCTCTTGTTTTAATATATACCCTTTATTTCCTTGTGTCTAAATTGTGCTATATGAATAAATTTGCCTCGCCTTATAATATTGTGAAATGTCTAAAAAAAACAAAAAACTAAGTGTTCTCCAATTTTGGCCATTTTTAGCCTTCTTGTCACTTTTTTGACAAATTCACCCTCACAATTTAGCTTTGATGCTCTCGTTCCATCTCAAGCAATAAGGCAGCGTTCAGAGTTGCCTCTGAGATCTTAGTGTTGTTTTATGTCTGCTACACTTATTACGACGGACCGATTGCCTGTGAATACATTTCAAGCAGCAGTTACTTTTAATTGAAAAATATCGTCCCACAGGCTTGAAAAGAAGGATGTTCTGCCAGGCCGGTTTTGGCCCGTACGCCATAGCTTTGACATCCCTTGTCTTATTAATTGAAGTACAAAATGATCACAGAAGGACAGTTTTATGTCTTTCACAGTTTTAAAGACATTTGTAAAAATCTCTGGACAAAATAGCCCATGTGAGGCTCCTTCAGGCTTTAAATCTTGTACTTCTCTGCTCTTAAATCAAATGGTTTTCTTTTAATTGCTATGATAGTTTATTTTTTATTTTTTTTATTTTATCTTTCCTTACTTTTAATCAACCTTGCTTATTGCTAACTGTAAATGTTTATTACTGTAATACCCACTGAATGTCATTTTGGCTGAAATGTGCTGTAGAAACAAAGCTCGCCTTGCCTTTGCCTTGATAACGGCATAAAAACTGACTGTGCCAGGTTTTGAAAGAAATAGTAGGCATAGCAACAAAAACCAACCATCAAATATGTAGGATATGACTGTTTGCTTCAAAGTCATACTGTGAGGGTGGTTTTGTGAAAACATGCACACCAAAGGCTGTAGAAATGTAGAAATGTTGCGCCTAAAGAAGTATTCTGTTAGCCTTAGCATGGAGGGAAAACACTGCGGCAGGAAAGATTTCACATCTTTCTGTTGATTTGCCAATTGAAGCACTTAGTTGAGCCATCAGCAAGTTGAGGAGGACATTTTACTCTATTTTGTACCGATCAACTGTAATTTTAAATTTGAACTCATTCCTCTTCAAAATGATTAAATTCTCTCAGCTTTGAGAATAAGATAAGAAATGCTCCATCGCGTTCATTGGGGACATTTTTCCAGGGCTCAGTCCAGCTGCTGCCAACAGAGTCGTAACATAAAGCAGCACGGAGAAATCACACGCGCCTGCATATTAAATAGCACGCATGCTGAGAGGGAGGCGGAGAAAGCATATCGCACACGTTAGATGTCAGCAGACCTTTGCGAAAATGTAATTATACCATCGTAATTGATTTGTGATGTAACAGACCTTTTCATGATGTAGCCATACATCTTTGCATTAAATCAGAGGAGAACATATGGAGTTGTGTTTGCTTAAAGAGTAATTATGCTCTCATTTTACTGATCTTGCCCAGCCAAGATCAGATTGGACTGCATCTGGCCCCTGAACTAATATGAAACTGACATCCCTGGATTAAATATCACTGCGACCACACAGAGCTCATTATCATGCCAAAACATTAGAAGGTGCACTTTTTAAAATGCAAATTTAACACAACTGTCAAAAGTACAGCTTTGGTTTGCACCACTAGCGACTGAACTCATCATTCTGCAAGTGTCTCTTAGTGTGCTGGACTTTATTCCTCAGCACTGTTTCTGCATAAACATATAAACAGAGCAAAGAAAGCACCATGTCAACACTATCTACACGCAGTGAGAACAGTACAGCAAAGCTGCTTACCAGCTCTCCACAAACCATACAGCCCACAGTTTCTGAGCCACCTGTCAGGCTGTCTGTGCTGGCACCTTTAAACAAAAAAAAAAAGAAGTGCTACCAACCAGGATGGCACATAGAACGAGAACAGATTTTGTTTTGTTGGCATCGTAAACTCTTCAAGAGCAAAAAACAAAAAAACAACTTGCACTTCTGCTGGTAAACAAACTGACTATATTCTCTGATGATTGGCATTAAGGAAACCGTTTTGAGTTCATGTGCTAGAGATGTATGTAATCACCATTAATTCACAAGTAACTTTAGGCAGAATACTGTGAGTGACTGAGACAACTGACCTTCCACACCCCAGCTACCCTTCTGATTGTGTGTCAGTGATGGAAAAACATTTAATCAAAATTAAATCTTGTTTTGCTCGGTTTATTATTATCCGGCCCACAGTTTGGCAATGCACATGTGCGATGCCAAACTATGTCCTGTCTCTCGATGCATTCTGGGTAAAAACAGCACCTGCTTGCAGGGATTTGGTCGTCTGCCCCGCCTCCCGCTCGGTTTGAGTTGTTCCACCAGCGATACCATGCAACAATAAATAAATGTGCTCCTGCCTCAGAGGAAGATATTCAGGTCAAATCCTGGCTTCATGACCAAAGTGCAGGGCGAGCACATAAATCAAGAGCTTTGCTGACATAGTTTGAACTTATTCTCAAACAGTTCTCTGAATTAAATAGCGTATGCCCAATTTTACAGAAACAGCGTTATCGTATGCAGCTCGGGGGTTGTGGGGGGGGGCTGGAGCTGATCACAGCTGACTATAGGTGATAGCAATGCAGTCTAGAGTCATCAGTTAGTCTCAAATGCATGTTGTTGTTTTTTCACTGTGGTAGAAAACCCAAATAAAATCCACATACGCAAAGCAATAAAAAAAAAAAAAAGAACTCCTACCAGACTTGAACTGGAGATTTTCTTGCCGTGAGGCTGGAGTGCTGACCACTACACCACTGTGCTTACAAAATGTTTGTGTCTAAATTCTTACATTGGTGGGTGATAATGTTGCCCGTCTTGCAGAGGAATTTAGCAGGTGAATCCTACAAGGTCAGGTGGTTTAAGGTGAAAGGAACTTTTTTTTTAAAGGTGCAAATTTTCTCTTTTGCCGTTTAAATTTAAATTTTTTTCCCTCACGGAAGTCCAAAGCATTAAAAAAAACACAAAATAAATTTTAACAAAATTATATTAATTTCATGGTACAGAGAATAAGTAAAAAAAAAGGAAAAACACACTAAAATGCCAGGAATAGTATTGACCTTAGGAAAAAAAAGATTACAAAATTATTTTTATTAAAGTAATTGAACAAAACAAACAAAAAACCATTGAAACCAAGATAGCATTATACTAACTGAGATAAGATAAATAATCTGAAGTGAAACTTTTTTTTTTCTTTTTTCTTTTTTAACTCCCACCCACACGCGGTGTAACATCTTTGGCTACAGATAAAAAAATTTAATAAAAAATTCTTACCCCGCAGCTGGTCATCCTCCTAATCTACTTTTGTTCTTTCTTCTGTGTCACATATCAGGGTCCTGTCGGCCCACCAGGTCCCCCCGGCCCCCCCGGCCCCACTGGTCTGTCTGTGAGTATATGAGATCATTACAACTCCATATCATCGACAAATACACATCATAGTTGCTAATAAATAACTTTAACATCATTCATGTTGTGTATCTTCTCCTATCAACCCCCTGCTCTCGCTCACAGGGGGCTATCGGAGGGAAGGGCTCGAAAGGAAACCAGGTAACTACGAAGCAGCAGCTTTCCTGCAACAGTTTTACTATTAGTGCGACTAATATGACTTTCATATGCAGCTCCAAACATAATACTGTACTATTTTTTTTATTGTATTTCTTTAAATGTAATTTTTCCGGTAACTATCTATGCTGAGACAACTGCTTTTAGTTTTTTTTGAATGTCTGGATAGGAAGAATAACAATAAAATGTGTTTATTATGAAGTCATTGTCTGAAAAACAAATCATGAATCAACCAGATATATGTTAAAATATATTAATATGACAGTGATGAAAGAGTAATTGACAGCATGTTAAAATGTGTAAAAAATTCACCTTCTTTACTCACCAACTGTCAGAACAATAATTCATCAATATATCATTTGTGTTTTTGTAGAAAATAATCACACAGTGCTATTGGAAAGCATATTAAATTCTTAGGCTGCTTCTCAAAACTGTTACTCAAGATAATTTTGTTTTTAATTAGGGTCCAATTGGCCCCAGAGGAGACAATGGACCTGCAGGACCTCCAGGAGCCCCGGTAAGTTCTCTTCTCAGGCATATCGGGTGTTCGCTTTACCGATGTTCTGTCACCACTGACTGTACTGGCATGCATAAATCTCATGACCATAACTTCTCGTCTGGTTACGATACATGGAAAAGTCAAAAAGAGACCAGAAAGCCGAGAAATGGAGCGTACAACCGTGTATTAGTTATTGCGGTGGTCCCCGGAACTTGTGCATTATGATCTGATTCATAGGTCTTCTATGCTGCTTTATACAGTTCAGGGTTGGCGCCTCAGACCCAACGTGTTATTGAAACCTATGCACAGGCAGAACATGGAAACTCTGCACGGAATAGTTTGAGAGCGTTAAGTCCTCCACCACTGTGCAGCTCTCTATGACTTTACCAACACAAACATAATTTACCAGCATGTAACATAAAGTTCTGAGTACCATCAGAAACACACAGTGACATCGAAGAACTGACAGATATTAAACGTTCTTGGAAACAAAGAGCCACTCAGTGTTGCACTATTTTTTTTATTTGTTTGTTTTTTACAGCCATAAATTCAAATGATGTTCAGTCAGATATGCAGATCAATCTGGTGGTGAAAGGGTTAACAGGGCTTTTCTGTTTTTGTTTCATTCCTGCTCTGATCGGTTTTCCTGTCCTCCTCCCTCCACAGGGACCAGCAGCTGCTGGGATGTCACCTCTGCCAGAGCGAGGGAGGAGAAGGAGAACTGACACCTTGGTGGACGGCGCTGCACTTGTAAATGAGGAGGAGGAAGACGTGATAAACGTGGGAGAGGAGGAGGAGGAGGAGGAATGGATGCAGGCGGACCAGGCGGAGCAGAGCTGGGCGAAGGAGAATGAAGGTCAAGGCATGGAGGAGGTGTTCGCGTCTCTGTCCTCCATGAAAGTGGAGGTGGAGGGCCTGCGAAACCCAAAAGGGACGTACCACAGCCCCGCCCGCACCTGCAAAGAGCTTTGGCTGCTCCACCCAGAGCTCCCCAACGGTACTTTATCAGTCCGTGTTCCCGGCCATCTGTTTATGGCAGCTGTCTGCCGGCATCTCCGGACTCAGTTTCCCCCCGTCTGCCTTCCAAACGCTCAACCTGTTTGCTTCCCTGTCTAACATCACCTGTGTCTGTGTGGTTTTTCTGCGTTGGTTGTTGACAGTGTTATTAGTGTTATGTTGCTTTCCAGCCCCTCTGGGCTCACCTCTCTCGCTCTGTTTTGTCTCTCAACCAGGCGAGTACTGGATAGACCCGAACCAGGGCTGCCACAGAGACGCCTTCAAGGTGTTCTGTAACTTCACCGCTCAGGGAGAGACGTGTCTGCACCCCGACAAGAAGTTCCAGTCGGTTCGTACACCCACGCTCATGTTTTCTTCAACCATGTTGCTGGAGTTATTAAGTTATCATGTGCAAGTGTTGACTTCATTAAGGGATTTTCTTATCTGTCTACAGGTGAAGTTAGCAGCCTGGAAAGGGGAACAGCCTGGCACCTGGTACAGTAAATTCAGGAAAGGAAAAAAGGTATCGTCTGATTCATGGGATTTAAAATTCTTCTTTTTTTTTTTTTTTTCTTTTATAAATACAACTTTTCAGGGAAATAGACCTTAGGTGCAAAATAATTGAATCGCAATTTGGCATGTGGGACACATTTTGGCTGAATGCCAGTGACAAGCATTTGTCAGCTTTAAAAAAAAAAAAAACACACTCTTGGTTTTATTAATGTGTTCTCGGAGCAGCGTTTTCAGCTGTTGGCAGACTCTGAGTGTCTCCTCAAAAGCTACTCGAATCTTCAGAGTTAATGCAAAAACCATCAGACCATCTGAAGTCAGACTCCGGGAGCAGTCGGGAGGAGGCTTCAGCAACTCAGTTTTTCAGATTGTCAGTTGATTTCTACCGCTTCTTTCCTCGGGCACATTTTCAGTGTAGTGATGCACAGCAGAGGGGTGCAGGAGTCTCGTCCTTTTCTATTGCAGCTGAGATGATGGTTTCCATGGAAAACATTTGTAGAGGGCCTGAATAGATTGGAGTCCTTGTTGCTCTTTATTTTGCAGCAAAACAAGCATTTTTTGTTGTTGTTGTTTTTCGTCAAGTGCCAACTCGGTGAGGAGAGTGAATTACCTCAACACTACTCACTATTTATTATAGCTTGTAAAACAAAGCAAAGGGGCAGGCAGTTCCCAACCAAACAGACAACATCCTATTCAAATGTGTGAAGATGAAAGTGCCATTCTGCTCACCAGATCACTTTCAAGGGATTGAGCGGCTATTGAAAGGCAGCTGTTTGTGTGGGTAAATCCAAAAGAAAAGCATTCCACAGCTTTACTGTTTTAGCACGAGAGCTGCTGCAAGTCCAGTCTGCAGACTTCAGGGGGCTGCAGCCAAAAGAGCGCTAAAACAATGAGGACCTCAAGTCAAAAGTTGACTTATTCAACAATTACATTATGAATATTTTAAATGCAAGATGGAAAACCAAACAATTGTACATAACATTTTAGCAAAATTCAGTGTGTGTTTCATCAGGGAACACCTGTCACTTATCATTTAAACTCTTCTGACTGGTCATCTGTTGTCCGTTTAATGAACGAGGTCCAGTTTAATATACTGGAATCTGGTGTTATGCAGCATCATTGTGGCTCGTGGTTCATTGTGGAGTTTGGATGATCTCCTTGTGCATGTTTGGGCTTTCTCCAGGGTCTTCCAAAAACATGCATCTGAGCATAACTGATGACTCTGAATTGACTGTAGGTGTGAATGTGAGTGTGTGTGGTTTAAGAAGATGAGTGAGATGGACATGATGGTTTGTTGGACCGGCTGTTGCTACAGGCTGGAGGGAAACGTCCCAACAATCATTGAATGCCATGACGATATGTACAGATACCACCAAACTTCACCCTTTAGATTTTAAATAACTTTTAATGTAGTCAACTGGCTGTAAGATCTGGTTTTTTTTATGTGTTCTGGACAAAACAAGTAAAAAAAAAATGCTGTTTAGCTTGCTGAGTTTAACTTGTACATTATCAAACAAGTTGGAATGAAGCACATCCGCCTGCCTGCTACACTAAAAGAGAGGCCAAACCAATTGATGACGCTCTGCTTCCATTTATCCCAACATCCATCTTCCATTCCTGCTTCATCCAGACTCAATCCACAGGGGGCCGAAGCTAATTACTAATAACCAAAAGCAGCGTATTTCCTGGAACCGTTGCCGGTCTATTTGGTCACTATTTTTAGAATTTAACATTTTGGTTTTTGGTGCTGCTGCTTCACATAAATAGAGACAATTGAAGGTGATGTCTGTTAGAGTGACTGGATTACCTCCAATTAGATTTATCTCTACAACAAGGCTCTGACTCAGCGGTCTAAATGAATTGAATAAATTATGCCCTTGATTCAGTGATTACGAAATTACATTTCCATCTTTATTTGTACAAGTGGTGCAGGCAGTTTGAGTTTATCAAGGAGACAGAGAGAGATCTCTTCAGAGTTGGGATGGAAAGTGGTGTGTTCATTTAAGCTCGCAGTTCGACCTCTCCTTGATCGACCAAGTGCGTCAATAAATAAATAAATCTGCATCTGACATCCGAGGGTCTCACGAGGACTCCTCTCCTCCTCCTCGGAATTGATGTACATCTGCTTAACAGTTATGACTGCACTGTTAAAGTAATCCCAGTGCAATGTGTTGTTGGCGTACGGGGAACACACAGTATTCCACACAAAATAGCCTGTACATGTAAGAAATGTCTTTAATGACTGTGGGATGGACTTTTTGTACAGCATGGTACAGCCTTTCTATGAGTAGTGTATGATGTGTTCATTACTTTGGGGAAAATAAATGAAAGAGGCCAGCTGCATTTTACATCACATCGTGACATGATGATTTAACTATTTAGCAACAATCAGGCCAATCAAAAAACAACATCAAAATAGATAAATCAACGTGAGGAGGTTTTTAAATTTACTTGACAGGGTGGGATTTCTTTTATCTATCCAAAGATCATCCACCAGGGGGCAGTCTAAGTATTTTAGCTTCATTCATCTTTTCATATTTACCATTATGTTGGATACATCTGTGTGTCACGCTCACTTTCTGGAATGTTTAGTGATAATGCCCAGATATTTTCTTTGGGTTTCTTTAATGTGGCTGACATTAGTGTGCGGCTCTGCTGTCGTTCTCGCAGTTCTCCTACTCCGGATTGGACAGCGCTCCAGTCCACGTTGTCCAGTTGAACTTCCTGAAGCTGCTGAGTGCCACAGCCAAGCAGACCTTCACGTATCACTGCCTCAACTCTGCCGCCTGGCTCCACACCGCCACCTACAGCCATGAGCACGCACTGCGCTTCAGGGGCAGCAACGGAGAGGAGCTGACGCATGAGAACTCGCATTACATCAGCGCGCTGTACGACGGGTGTCAGGTGGGTAACCTAGCTGAATGTAAACACACACACACACACACACACACACACACACACACACACACACACACACACACACACACACACACACACACACATAAACACACACACATCTGACCTGACCTCGTTTTTGATCATCTCCGTTTTCTTTACAGACACGCTCAGGACAGGAAAGGACAGTGTTGGAATTTGACGCCCCGCTGTCCAACACGCTTCCCATCATGGACGTGGCCGTGTCCGATTTTGGAAATGGGAACCAGAAATTTGGTTTCCAAGTTGGCCCGGTCTGCTTCAACGGTTAACCAGGTCAAGGAAGGGAGCCCACAGTACAGGAGTATTTTAATAAGAAAAAGAGCCATGGACACGTTTTATATGCAGGGCGAAAACTACGTTCACAACCATATATTTATGAGTCGGTGCACCAGCAACAGTGTTTTGTTTTTTTTCCATTGTTTCATTCACACATTCATGTCACACATTTTCTCAGTGGACTCACTTGCTGTGGTATCAAGAGAAGCGCATACATGTCTTGACTGTTAACACACACTCACTGACACTCTTTTCTCTCTCTCTCTCTCTCTCTCTCTCACTCTCTCTCTCTCGCTCTCTCTCTTCTTTCCTCTTTGAAGGAGTAAGTAGTATTCTTACAGTTTTCATCTGTGTTCATACAATTATTGATTTATGCACTCAATTCCTACCTGTCTGTAATCACACAAACGTCCTTCCCAGTGAATCATCCTCTAAAAACACTGTATTTTAGCAGCGTTCCTTCACCACCCAGTTCCACGACTTTGTCAAACCTCAATATGTTGTGTGATTTTTGTTTATTGTTGTAATTTTGTTGTTCTAATTATCTGATATGTGATGTATATTGGAGTGTAATTCATTCGGTGCTAATATGTTGCTCCTAACGGAGAGCATTTCTTGTAAAAGGGAACTGGGGCAGTGCATTTTTTGTTTTTTTATATATATATATATATATATAAATATATATATATTGTGAAGCCATGTTTTATATTTTTTTCAACATAACAAGCGTGTGGTACATGATTGCCTCAAGGTCTTTGTATGCATATTTGTGAGGGGAAGTGACTGATTAACATATTTTAATAAAAGTACATAATGTACATTTAAGTTAATTTGACGACACTTTGTTTTATTGAAAGCATTTGGTGAACACAGAGGAGAGGATGCGCCCATCTCCTGCCACTTCCAAACCCAAATGAAACCCTCTTAGTTATGCTCTATTTAAGTCTGCACTTTCATAATGCATGTCAATTTGAAACTATTTTTAGGGACGCTTCTGTTGATGCATCTGTCGGTCAAACCACTGAATTGGGGACATTTTGAACATTGTCACTAAAAGCCATTGAGAGGTTCAACACTATCAAAAGTATTGAGGATCAGGGATTTTCTGAAACAAAAACTTTGCACAAACAAATAATGGTTTCTTATTCAAGCAGCTCAGAATAATAACTTCTGGGTTTTGCTCAAGGGTCCACTGTGGTGACTTTTCTCCACCTAATTGTCTTGCAGGGAAACCTTGAAACCTTGATGATTGGTTGTGGAGACACACAATCTGTTCTTCTGCTGAATATTCTTTCCTGCACAAGCTGAGAGGAGTTCCTCAAACTGTAATAATTTGATTTGGAGGTCATTTTAAATTCTTTACCAGACATATAGCGATTTACAGTCTTCTGCAGACACATTGGGAAATAAGTTGTTTTTTTTAGAAAAGATAGAGACGGTGAGACTTGTTATGCCCGAGGTCAAAATAAGGTTCCACTCGTCACTTTACGTGACTGATTGGCTGGTTACGTCCACCAAGTCCCTAATAAAATCATCGGCGTATATTTATCTGTCTGTCTGTCTGTTAGCAGGATTGTGTGAAAACTGCTTCGTGGATTTTGTTGAAATTTTCAACACAGATGAGGCCGTGAAAAAGTCCATTCAATTCTGGAGTCTGGATCAGGATTTCATTTTATAGGCTTTTGAAGATCACGTCAAAACTACATGACACATTTCCACCACCGATAGAAACCGATCCGGATCCGGAGTCTGAGTCCAGGTCAACCTTTTGGCGGACGTCAGAAATCTCTGATTGATCTTGTTTTATTTAAGATACACAAATGAACACTAAACTTCCATATCTGTGCTTGTTCGCAAAACTCTGAAAAGGCATTTTGTCTAAGAGGATCAGATGTCTCAATAATAACTGACTCAAAGAGTTTTAATGGGTTGCAATTTATCTGTTCTTATATTATTGGTTTTCAGACCAGGTCACTAAATTTCCCAAAACTTCCCTCGACATTGGACCTGTCTAAATCTCAAAAAGAACCCAAAGTGATTCTTGGGCTGCAACTCAGACAAAAAAATGTGGCAAATAATGTCGATTCGATGAAAGTGTGTCGTCTTCTGTCTTTTTATGAAACACCTGGTACGTTTTTATACAACATCTATACAACTGTTGTAACTGTTACCATTATGCATTGAAGACGACTTTGACATTTTAACTTTCTTCAATTACTTCATTAATAAAATCAGTTCTAAAAATGTTTATTTTCAGGACAAGGCATTCCCCTGACCCCCACATTATTGCCGCAGTTTTAAATCTCATTGATTTTCTGTCGCCAATCTGTCATTTTGTGTTGGCGCATGTTTAAGTAGAAGCCATTCATCCAGTCATCTTTTTATTCTGTTCCTCAAACATGTTTTTGGCGCGTGGGAAGACACCAAGATATCCCATACATAAAGAAGCAAGCCACCTCACCACTGTGTATTTACAAGTGTAGAACCTTTCAGATGCTCATACACTCAATTATGGAATCACTATTAAGTAGCTGGAACCGTTGGGCCTTTGTAGCCACACATAAGATAATTAAGATTTAAATTATGGATTCTCTTGACATTTGAGATAGTTATGAGGTTGCAGATGACCTGCAGTTGCCAGTTCAAAGGCATTTTCTTGAAAAAAAAGAAAGAAAAAACCCACCAAGAAATGTAATATATTACGCATGAAATAATGAGTTCACAATGTAGGTTGGATCCAAAGTAGTTAATGTCTCATAATTGATCAGTAAAACCCTAATGTGTGTTCCTAAAGTGACTGAAAGCCAACGGAGCTGATAAAAATTATGGAAAGTGGTCTGAGCTCCAGGTAAAAAGCCAGCTGCATGTTGATCCACTTCCAAAGAGCAGAGAGTGGAAGTAAAACATGTCTGAAAGGGGAGGAACTCCGACATGAACGGAGACACACACACACACATCTACAAGAACGCACACACGCGTGCGCACACACAGAACTTACCTGACTTTGAGAAATACTTCAAACTGAAAGTAAATTATCATTATTTGCAGTTTAACCTTTAAAATCGAGTCAAAGTTGAATTCCACACTTCTGCCGGGGGCTCCGTATTGAGTTGGCCCAAATCCAGGCTTTTCATTAATTTTCATTATTGAGTGAAATTGGGTTATAGTGTATGAATTCTGCCAGTATTTTGTATTCAGTGTGCGTACCAGCACCAAGTATTCACCATTCATATTTCTCTCTTTGCCTGCCCAAGTCTTCCTTCCTTCGCCTTTTTCCATGACCCTCCTCTGTGCACCGTGGGTTTTTTTTTTTTTTTTTGTTTGACCCTGCCTCGGTCTGCCCTGACGTGTGTGCTGTACGCCCAACAGGAACATCTGCAGTGGTGCTGAAGCTTTAATGAGAAGAAGCAGAGGAACAAAGCCGGCTCATCCACCAGCGTTTAGCTGCTAATTTACAGCTATGAAATATGAATGAAGGGACATGAAAGTCAGTCACATTGTGTTGAGCCGAGCCCTGAGAGGGAACGTATCTTCATGTTCTGAGCGTCAGTCCAACATGTTATGGAGTGGAGAAAAAAAAAAGGTCCTGAGCAGTTTTAATATTTCATTCCTGTTCAGTTTATGTACCGAAGGTTGTTTTCAGTCTCCACAGGGAAAAAGTGAAAGCCGCAGAAAAGGTAAAAAAAAAAAACATGTTTTTTTTTTGTGTGTATTTTGTAATTCAAGTAACAGAAGCATCTCGCTGTTTAAAATTATGCTAAAAGAAAACTTTTGATGCCCCACCATGAAGAGAAATAAGGCGAGCTCAGATGTACCTATTTTTGGTGACAAAACTCGAAGAACAAAACTATATAACTCATTTAATTTACCATATCTTTTTCATATGTGTGAAGTCATTGGACTGAATGCAGAAATAGTGACCAAGTGACGAGTTCTAGGTGTTGCCCTAAACGTCCACGCAGTAATTCAAATGTGGCAATATTTTCAAGCAACATAGAATATGTGGCACTTTGTTGTTTAGGTAAGTATTTTGCTGAAATACTTCTAAATATTTTGGTTTGAATGTGAGTTTTCCAGTAGGTCTTGTGGTCAATCATCACAACCAGAAACTTAATTCCTTTAACTGTCTCTACATTTACACCCCCCAGCATAACTTTGAACTTGCTATTTGCCTTATGATGACCAATTATGAACATTAGGAAAAAGCAAGGCTGAAAATGTGTTTTTGTTTTTTTTCCTTCACATGTAAAAGTTAACGGGGGTTTCACAATGTCTTAGACTTCACCATATATAGCAGAAGATGCTGTGTCAAAGCTTGAAAACATCATTTCAGTTGTGCTTTTAACACTAATGTGATATTTGTTTATATTTTGAAAAGCCTTTAAAAATGTTGATGGACTGAAACTAATTTTGATGTGTTGTCAGATTAATATCTTCATGGGAGAAGATTTTGCAGAGCTCAACAAATGGAAATAATCCTGTCAAAAAATTGTGGGATTTCTCTCACCAGGTTGACAAGACAAACACATCAGTTAGGAAAAAACAAATAACTCTATTTCTGAGCGCAGTCCCTCGTCATAACTGTCTGTTGTCAGTTATTCAGTTCATTGGTAACTGGCAATAAGGAAAAATAAATAAATTCTCATTGACGTTTGAAAATTTGACAGTCAATCAAATGAAAAGACAGAAATCAGTAGGTTGATATTTAGGAAGTTATATGTTTTGCCAAAGATATTGAAATTGTTCAGTTTGTTGTAATGTTGTGATATATAAACATGGATGGATGGATGGATGGATGGACTGATGGATGGATGGATGGATGGATGGATGGATGGATGGATGGATGGATGGATGGATCCATTTCAAGTTTTGCAGGGCTCCACAGAGCACCTCAGAGTGTCGTGAGGCCAGAACAGTGTAATCTCTTATGTGCCCCACGCACCCACGCACTCTCTACATTTCCTGTGTTGATATAACAAGCTGACATCCTTTTCTCCAACTCCTCCTTCCCCACGCCTCCTCTTTAACCTTCTTTGAGACCGATGCCATCTCCAGTCAGCGTCTGTGTGGTTCTCCTCGACATGCAGCCGACACCACAACAGGCATTGTTCCTCCTCCACAGCCGGAGGGGATTCAGTCGCTCCATCACCGGCCAACCCAACAGCCCGAAACCTTGAGGCCGAGCGAGGAGAGGTGTAGAACCTCCGCCCCCCCCAGATGCACCCGAGGTACTTCTTGCTCTTTGCCTGCTGTGAGTCAAAGCCGGGTAAAGTCAGGAGAGACCTGGGTGAGAGAGGAGGACAGTGATGGGTCCACCGGGAGCCCTCTGGGTGCTGCAGCTGCTGCTTACTGTCAGCTCAAGTACGGTAAGAAAAGCAAACTTTTCATTACAGCGTTCAACTTTACATCAGACAATCTGACAGAAAACAAATGGACTCTCATTTATAATATTGTCTCGTGGTAAGATAGAGTTATGTTTGGCCCCACACACTGTTTTTTCTATCAACTCTGGACTTTTAAACAAGCAAAAACACTTTGACAGACGTGATAAATAGCTTTGCTTTTGGATCTCAGACAGTTAAAAAAAAAAGAAAAAAGTATCTTCTTGCTTTCAACCCATTGTTTTATCTGCCAACAACATGAAGTGTTGAAAACCTTTATTTCTTTCACAAGAAACAGGCTTCATAAAAACACAACCAGCAGAGACACCATCACAATTTTAACAATTTATAAGGCAACTCATTTAAAAACCAGGAAATGAAACATGACAAACAGGAACGTTTTTTGTACAAGTGAACCATATTTGGTAACTTCCATTTAGACACATGTTCCAGCTACAAATCATGAAATATGTGCTATTTTGGTCAGTTCTACACTTTTTCCATAATTTTTCTTTTAATAAATTATGTTTAGTTATGTTAATTAGTGATTTCTGTTCATATAAAAACTGTGGAATTGAATGTTTCAATTGAAAAGCACTCAAAAAAATGTTTTTTTAGCGAGTATAAAGGGTTAAAGATCGTCTGAGTGAGACATTTTTGAGCACTCACAAATTCTGTGACTCTCAAAACTTGTAGAACTTTAAAAGAAAATTTGAATTCTTGAAATTCAAGAACTCTCAAAGCTCCCACGTCAGTGTTTAACACATCGATTTCCTCTTGTGTTGTAACATCAGTTAAAAAAGAAAATGTGTGAGCCACTAAATATGGGCCACTTGCCTGATAGAAGGGTTGTTTTCATTTGTGTGTGTGTGTGTGTGTGTGTGTGTGTGTGTGTGTGTGTGTGTGTGTGTGTGTGTGTGTGTGTGTGTGTGTGTGTGTGTGTGCGCGCGCGCGCGCGCCTCATGATGAATTAGGTTTAGTATGTTTGTCTGTGATGCAGCTCTTTTGTAAGAGTAGACGTTCCTAACAAAAGCAGAGAGCATCAATCTACCTGCATCAGTGACCATAAACCCCCCGCAGGCGTTTCATGCCGCTCAGTTGTCATTCGGGCTTTGTGGCGGCCCTTCATCTCCCGACGACCACGTTCCCCCTAAGTGCTGCTGATTGAAATATTCATGCTCAGTTCAGTGTTTTTGCTGAGGGGTATTTCATGTATAGTGTATCCTGCCGGCTCTTTACCGGGGACAAGAAAGGATGAGCGTGTCGCAGCCGATGAGAACAAAGCCGTGATGAAATATTTAGCCTTGGTTAGTTACAATGTCGACACATAATTGCTCGGGGCGTGAAACCAGCAGCCCATTCACAGAAATGTTCATCCCGTTAAACCACACACATCAGTCGCTCGGTGATGTTTTGTTTGGCATCTTGGACTGTTTTGTTGATTTTCTTTCTTCTCCTTTGCATTTGTGTCTCCTTCTGTTTGATCTGGTAGAAATGCTTTTAACTGACTTAAAGGAAAATAGATATTTGCATGTTTAGCGTTTCCATTTCCATCTACTCAGCAGTGTCTTTATTAGCTACACATTCTTTAAGCCTACGCACCCACAGAGCCGCCTGATGTCTTTGTGGTATTGATTAGTGATTTTTAAAGTGTGAGTTAGGTGGATGCCACTTTGCAACCCGAGTGTGTGCGATCGTTTGTGTCTTGTGGTGAACGAGGGATCCATAGAGAACCCTGTGAAGCAATTTGCTCTCCGATCCCATGCAACCATAACTTAAATAAAACAGCTGTCGACGATTCTTGGATAACTAGATGGACAAATTTGCCGTCCTGTTACACACACACACACACACACACACACACACACACACACACACACACACACACACACACACACACACACACACACACACACACACACACACACACACACACACACACACACACACACACACACACACACACACACACACACACACACACAAAGTATATTGTCCTAATCTCCTTCCTCCAAACAATCACCTGCGTGTCCTCCTTCATGAAACTCCTAAGTGGTTTTCCCTTTTCTTCTCTTGTCTGGCAACTGCCTCCTCATGTGTCTCCATCACAAACCATCTCAGCCTATTCTCTCGCCTTTCACCTCGTGTTCTCACTCTCATCCAGTGTGCTCATCCTCAGTGAAAACCTCTACATCTTCAGCTCGGTCTTTCTTCTGCCATTGTCTCTTAACCCGGCAACACAGCTGATCCCACTACTGTCTTTCCCTTCTATAATCCTGAAACTCGTCTCAATCTCGTCTTCTTCGACTGCAACTCCTCTGTGACTGACCCCAAAACCACCTTACTACTGGGGGCATGTTGGCTGGAATCGAGCAGATAGCCAGTATCAATATAGTCAGAAACTAATATATTTCCCATTGACAACATATTTCAAAAAGCTCGGGGACGTCCACACTTGAACTGTGTCATTCCTGCATGTTGTATTGGATTTGGTGACACTTGTGTCTCGTACCAAGCTCACCAGCTGGCGCTAATCTGCAGTCTCCGGGCTCGCAGACACAAACACTGGCTCTTGTTTCATTGTGGGGGTTGGTTGGTTGCTTCCATGGAAACACTGTTGGCACAGAGGAAATAAAACATCTCCTTTACAACCAGCGCATCCTCTGAAGTTCTAGATCAGATCAAGTAACAAGCTTGGATCCCGAGTTCGATGTTTTTCTGACCACATGGTGGCAGTGTTGCATCGGTGTGCGCAGCTCATAAAATCCTCAGACAGAATAAAGGACAGGTCAAACCAGAACACTTG
This sequence comes from Lipophrys pholis, assembly GCF_963383615.2. NCBI lineage: Eukaryota > Metazoa > Chordata > Actinopteri > Blenniiformes > Blenniidae > Lipophrys > Lipophrys pholis. The sequence continues at coordinate 27,189,744 of NC_137628.1, forward strand.
AGCCTTCACACTCCTTCTTTTCCCCCCCAACACAATGGGAAACAGTCAATGGATGCATGAAGCGGAAGGAAATAGAGTCTCACTGTAATAAAGATGAAATTCTGCGTCAAGGGAATGAATTTGTACACGACAAAACCGTGTTAAAATAGGATCCATATTAAATTGTCAGCTCTGATGCCGCATGTGTGATATTGCCAGCTTATTTATTTGAAGGGGGTGTACTCAGGGGTGTATTTTTCAGCTTGGATGAAGTAGTTGGGAGAATGTGAGCGACTGATGCAGGAGCGCGTCTCGGAGAGGGAGGAGGGAGGAGGGAGGGAGAGGCAGCGAGTTAGTGGATAAATGAGAGAGCAGTGCTGGCTCAGCCACAACGCCTCACTGCCAGGCGGAGGAAGCAGTCCAGAAGACACAGGCACACACACACTCACACACACACTCACACACATGAATACAGTTCAGAGCAGCTGTTTCCAGGAGCGTCTCCCCTGCAGCCTCAGCTGCGCACTGGATGTTTGGACTTGATGCATCTTCACATGGAGACATCTGGAGTGGCTTGTGTGCCAGGATTTATTCTCTAACCTGTGGCAGTGTCTTCAGCTGTGGGAAAAAAAAAAACCAACTCTTTTTTTGAGGGGGGTGTTTATTTTTTTCTTCCAAGAAACAGACACGGTGAAGCGTGCGCACAGCGCTGCGCATCATGCTCGGCACCTGCTGTTTTTTTAGAATGACTGTTGTCAACAGTTTGGAGTGTGTGTGAGAGCCAGCCAGAGTTTCTGCTTGCGTGTGTGAGTGTGTGAGTGAGTGTGTGAATGTTTGTGTGCCAGGATGAGTGTTCCCATGTTGAAGATTGGCGCGGTGCTCAGCACCATGGCCATGGTAACTAACTGGATGTCCCAGACTCTGCCTTCGCTGGTCGGACTCAATGGAACCGTCATCTCCTCTGAAGGAACACATGAGAGGATCGTCAGTGTATGTATGCATGCATCTTCACCATGCACACGCCGTGTTTTGGAGATGTCCTCCTTCCTGAAGTTACATTTTTGGCAACATCTCAGTTAAACAGTAATTAATATTTGTCAAATCTGCTCCTTCGCCCTCTTCTTTGCACCTGTCTCCAGTGTACCTTTACACTTTCTTCTTCTTGTCTCATTAACATCAACACCCACTCACTGAACGTATTATTATGTAAGCTCTTTAATATGCTCTAATGTGACATGCTCCATGTTTGATAAGATAGCACATTATCTGACTTTGCTGTTTACGTGAAAAAATAACACACACACACACACACACACACACACACACACACACACACACACACACACACACACACACACACACATATATGCATTTCTTTATAAATCAACACATTCTATATGCACAAATTCGACATGGTTTGTTCAGTGGTGCAGAAATTAGATCAAGGAAGACAAGACTGAAAACAAGATTGACCAATAACACACACACACACAGTTGCATATAAAAAAATAAATAGCACTAATAAATAAGTGATTGTCCCTGTTAATGAGCCATAAAGAACACATGTACAGTATGAAGCCACTGTGACACACACACACACACACACACACACACACACACACACACACACACACACACACACACACACACACACACACACACACACACACACACACACACTGACTGTGGTAATAGGATATAGGATTGCTCCACTCAGACTTATCGGGGTGATATTTCTCCTGGGGAAGGCTGACTCACCAGTGGGACAGCCAGCGATTTGTTGCCCCAGCAACACCCTGGCAACCCCAGACATGAGGATACTGGACCACTGCACACATGGGTGTCTTAACCCCACGTATATCAGTCTATGTATGGGAATGTGCAGCCATTTGTGTGTGTACTTTGCCTGTGTGTACTTTGTGTGTGTGCACTTTGCTGAACTTGCAAAGTACCACCACAGAGCAGATGTGAGGTGCCTTTTGAGCTAGAAAGCTAAATCATGCAAAACCTAAGCACACACACACACACACACACACACACACACACACACACACACACACACACACACACACACACACACACACACACACACACACACACACACACACACACACACACACACACACACACACACACACACACACACTCGTGCAAAGAAGTGACTGGGAACAGACTGCGATGTTAGAGGGGAAGTGTTGCGACTCGAGATGATGGCAGACAGTTGTTTTAAATCTTGGCCTCTCCGGTCGCTGCAAAGCCAGCTTGATGGCGTGTGAATATAATTGTGTGCAAGGCGAGATCACTTGTTGACAGCTGTGTCCCCACAGTGCAGTTGTTTGAGCTCCTCCACGACCTCCACCATTCATCCATGAAATGTTTTCAAAGGACTTCGGCTGACATTAAACTGGAGATTATTGGAGTAAATTATTCAGACTTTTCATCTGAGGGAACCGAGGCTTGAATTTTCACTTCATTATTATATCATAACATCATTTCAACATGAAAGAATATTTGTGTCCTGTAGACCAGTTGTTCCTTGCTATGAACTTATTGATCGATGCGTTTCCTTTAGGAAAGGAACCTTAACGTGTTAAGTTTGATTGATTACTTCATTTACACTCCAACACAGAACGTTTTTGAGTTCACCAGTTATTTAATTTACTGATCATAGCGATACACCAGAAGCATCATTAAAGAAAGCCATTCAGAACAGTAGCACTGACAGTGTGCATTGCTTGGCCTGCTGAATGGAAAGTTTCAGGGATGAAAGCATTGATACATGTGTAAACTTTTAACCCTTTTAACCTGTGATGTGTGACTTTGATGTTGCTAAGAAAAATGTCATTGTTTTTATATATAATGACACTAAAGCTCCTTACTGATACAGGCATGGCTGTGTGCAAAAACATACCACAAAGAATGTATGTATCGCTGAAGCAATTCAACTCAAAGCTAAAGGTGTTGCTCTGAGAGAAAATCCTGAAGCTGACTTAAATTACTGTGAGTGTCCTATGGAAATCAAATGTTACTTATAATATCAAATACTATTAACCTCTTCGCCCCCTGGTGGCTGGTTTCATCGTCACAAGTCCTACCACCTTCATGTTTGCTGATGACTCCCTTACAATATGTCTTTTTCTATTGGTGCTTTATGGTTTTAGCTTTTAGGAGATAAAGTGTTGTGAGTAGTGACAGATCTCAGTTAAATGACGTGTTTCTTGTACAGCCCAACAATCCAAAAGTGGAAAAAAGCACCATTTACATGAACCCATTATTAAATCACAAACATGTTTATTTTGATTAAAAAAAAATTAATTCACATAGTTGTGATTCTAGACAATAGAACATTTTTGTAATTTTTATTTTTTTGCTTTTTTGTGATTGTAATATCTACTATACATCTCACAATGTATATTTAGTACATTAAGGTTATGTCAGAAATCTGTTCTGTGCAGATTGTCAACACAACATAATTCACCAGCACAAGCTTTGTTTTTTATACGCTGGGAGAAAAAATACCCAGCGTGAAATCATTTGTGCATTTTTTCTAATATTCTCCAGCGGCTTCCATAACAATAAATTCTCAAATTGGTGATTTAAATGTACCAAATGACCCAGTGGGAACCATGCCTGCACTTTGGGAGTCTCTAAACTTGGCACAGCCGTTAGGAACTTTAGTATGAAACTGTTGTACATTACTTCCTATCTCTACTGCCTCCGACAACAATTTAACAGTGGCTCTGTTTGCTCTACACTCTCTCTCCCTGTTTGTACTGATCACAATCAGTTGAACCGCCTGTGTAGATTTTTATCATTTTTCCCTCGTGTGAAATGAGCCCTTAGGTACCATATGTCCTCCTCTGTTTAATTACATCGAGCAGTCGGCACAACCACCGCTTATATTCTCATCCCGTCCACGTATTCTTCTTGTAAACCCCGCCACTTCTTTTTTCAGTCGGACTCATTGTAAACGCGACTTCAAGGTTACCACGGAGCACCCAGCTGATTGATTTATCAGATGTTTCCCTACAGGCCTCCACCACCAACACCGCCCCTCCTCTCTCCTTATTCCCTCGCATGCCTCCATCCTCAAGCTTCCCGCTCTGTCATTACTCTTGTTCAGGGTTTGTAGGAGAGCTTCTCGGCCAGATTATGGTGTCGGCGCGTCAGACTGAGCCCCTGCCGTTCCTTTACGTCGCTCTAAAACTCTTAACATGTTAATGTGAAGTAGGTCAAATCTCATCGCGCTGTCATGATCTGATGTTTTCCTCACGCGCTCTCAGTTTGATGTCAAGGACTCATGTATCCTCAGCTCTATCCAGTTACATCTTAACTACTGCTACTACAAAAAAAAAAAACCAAACATGTAGGAAAACATCTTATATAAATATGGAGATGGTTCTTTTAGAAGCATTAATAAGTGCCTGTCTTTTATTTTGTGCTGCAGCCTTGAAGAATTACCTCAGTGCAGCCTGTTTCTGGGCTTCTCCTTTTGGTGCGAAAGATTAAAAACAGGATTTTGTTCCCTGTGGAAGCCAATAATGACTTTTTTTCCCCAGCTTTAATCTTGGAGTCTGAATACTTAATACTGATTTGTATAATACAGCAGGGTTCACATTCTTTCTCTTCAAAGCTTTTTAAAAACTGGATTTTGAATCCGCTGTTATAGATTTTTCAGCCACTTGTATACAATAGCCTCATTAGTAGTCAATAATGAAGCAAATGTTTTCCCAAAAAGAGACAGAGCAGTGATATATACAAACTTGCAGCAGTTTGATAAAATTTACTCTTTTTGGGTGTAGTTTTTTTGGAATCCAACATGTCTTCTGGGACAAAACTGTATCTAGAGCTGCCAAAGGCTTTATTTTATGTCAACTAGTGTTGGCAAATAAGAATACAGCTAAGTTTCCGTGACCTTTTTCTGTTGCTGGAAGCATTTATTGAAGTAAATAAAAAGAAAACTGTAGTAAGAGTGAAGTAAAATAGTGAAGTTATTGCAGAAAACTGTTAAAATGTTTCTTAATAACCGTCCATCCATCCATCTTATTTGCATTTTATTCAACTGATAGCCAATCTCAGCTGACTGAAGGCAGGTTACATCCTTAAATCATATAGGCTTTTATTTTGAAAATCCAATACATGTTTTGGGACTATGGGAGAAAACTGGAGTTTGATTATGGCTCAACCAAGGTTAAATGTTAAATATTAAGGAAAATTCCTCTCAATATTAAAAAATAAGTGTTTTATTGATTCAGCTTAAATATTTTACTGTTTGTGTTTTTATTCTATATTTATGCCCATCTTACCAAGTAAAATTCTTCATTTGTGAAAACCTGCCAAGCTAAGTCAAACAAGACCCTCCCATTAGTCAAAACACCAATACTGCTTGTATTTTGATGACTTCACTACAGGGTTAAAACAAACATTTTCAACAAAACAACACATTTACCTCCTTAAAGAAACGCCGCTGTGATTTGCTTTAGTGTCGTTTTCTGTTTCATCTTCAAAGGAGCAGATAGAAGATGTTGCATTAAATCGTCTCATTGAAAAACAGTTTGAAAACATTTAGATGACATTATGTGGCTGACATGGTCACAAGACGAGCAGAAGCACACTTGTGCATTAGTGAGGACTTTGTGAAGGGTAGGAATAATCTTCAGCACGGGCCTGTGGGAGCTCTGGGGAGTCGGTGACTTTCTGCCAGAGAGAACAGCCGTTCCTGCCGTGGAAGCTCTCCAGTGATGCTGCTAGCTTCCCTGCACATGTGGGGGATGTCACAGCTGGTTTTTATCAACTAATGACGAACACACACTTTATACATGAACATCTTCGCTGCGCTCACGAACCATGAAACACAAAGAGAAAGCGAAAATCAAATCACTGAGGTAATTGTACAATGAATTGCCTGCGAGAGGAGAATGAGAGAAACAGTATTGCCGGTGAAAATGTTCCCTCCCAGCTATAACCAAAGCCTGACCTGAATATCATGCAGAGGTGCTGAGAGCGGGTGCGCTGCATGAAAAATTGCATCACGCGAACAGTTTAACTTCTGGATTTAGTCCTGTTTCTTTGAAACTAATTATTTGGAGAGATTACAGTCATAGAATATGCGATTACATTGTCCTGCCACTGCTGGCTTCCATTTTAAATTTTTTTAAATTATATTTCCTCTTCAACTAATTGATGCATTTAATGCAAAAATGTGAATAAAATCATTGAAAATGAGTGCTTGAGTAGAGCAATAAACTCATGAGTTGAGTACAATAGACATCATGTCCATTTTCAAACAGATGCCTGATGCTTTTAGTGAGACATTGTTTGGGTACATTTTTATACAAGTAATAAATCAAGTGGTTAAACTGAGGGACTCAATAGTATGCAGCCAATCTTAAAAAATTTTTTATCTAATAATTATTGAGACTTTTTCAGCTCGAAATGTTGGAATGTGTGTGATTTTAGTCTGCATGATTAAAAAAAATGATTTATTTATGTGTAAATGCCACATCGAGGTGCTAATTCACACCATTGATTGTGGGTTGTGCTTTAAAAGGTAAAAGGTGAATTAACATGGATTTTTGTGGAGACCGTTTCTTCCAATAGGCGCAAGATGCTTCACTGCTTGTTGTCTGTTACATTGAACTTTCACTGTTTTCACTTATAACAACTTTTGCATTTCAGAAATGCCCCCCCGCCTCACCACTGTATATATAATGTATATCTAATGACACGTCACATGAGGAGGGTATTTGTTCACAGCTTGAGGTGAGGCAGAACCTGAAGGAAGCAATGCAAGGCAAAATAATTCACAACACCTCTGCCTGCGTGCGGGAGCCTGAGGTGTTTGCATGGCAAGGGTGCATATTGTGAAATTATGATCTAGTTCCTGAGTTGGATTAATACAGGCACATCTCTCACTTGCTTGTTTTTGGACATTTCTATTGAAGTACAATGTTTAATATTTGATATTTTGTATTTGGCAGCTATTTATAAGACTTTCTGTGCATTAAATATGTTTAGGTTGTTAAAATGTCAATGCAAGTCATGATGCTTTGGTGGTTTTATTGACAATTATTACTAAAAAGTTGTCATATGATTCACAACTGAAACCCACAATCCTGATAGAATATGTTTCTTAGGCTCCGAAGTGACACCAATAGAACGTCTCAAAGAGAAAAAGGAAAGACTCAAAATCAAACCGTGTTTTGTGTTTCACCTTGCTGACCCTCTGCTCTCCTCAACGCGCGCCCTGACCTGGTTCCTGCAGTGAATTCATTAACGGCGGGCCTGTTTGTACGCAGGGTTTGTACCCCGGCTCGGAGGAAGGCTGGCAGGTGTACAGCACGGCCTCCGATCCTGACGGCAGGTGTGTGTGCACTGTGGTCGCTCCGGCCCGAAACCTCTGCAAACGAGACCCTCGGAGTCGACAACTTCGCCTGCTGACCGAACAGGCGAGTACACAGTGTGTGTGTGTGTGTGTGTGTGTGTGTGTGTGTGTGTGTGTGTGTGTGTGTGTGTGTGTGTGTGTGTGTGTGTGTGTGTGTGTGTGTGTGTGTGTGTGTGTGTGTGTCCCACTGCTGAGCATGTCCCTGCATGTTTCAGTGGTCAGCATTGTGATGCAGCACGGGGGGGGGGGCAGCGTATTGGAATGAAATATTCACCGCACTGTCTCTTTGTTTTGACACTTGCAGAAATACACATGAACAGACACGCAGGCTCTCAGGTTTCACTGACAGATGTATCCCTAATACATCAGTAGCTGTATCCTCTGCAGACTAACAGTCATTCAACATGCCAGAAGAGTTTAAACTCAAAGGAAGCACTTCACGGACAAACAGGAATAAAGTACTTTCCTTTCCATTTCGGGCCAAAACCTCTGTGTTTGGCCATTTGTACGCCTCCCTGTGCTCATATATGTGTGCATATGGTTATATTTATGGAAAGGGTTTGCATTTAACTGCGTAAGCACATTTCTCCCAACGCGTATGTGCATCTTGGGGGAGGAATAAAAATGATTTGTGACAGAAATTGATGAATTATTGAGCACCGTCAGGCCAGCAAACATTGCTCAAAGCGTGCACTACTGTAAGCCTCACACATCATGATAGGCACCAAAGTGAACCGCAGCACGCGGCTGATAACATCACAAGGATTATAACTCTTTTTGTTGTTCATCGCCGGTGTTACATCCTGTCCTCTTCACACAGGACGAGAGAGAAAAGAGAAAAGGAGGATGAGTGCCATCAGAAATAACGTTCTATCTGCTCTTGTAGGCACGATTCTTTAAAAAAAAATTTTTTTGATTACTTTATGAATCTTAATTACGCCGGCACATCTCAGGAAGTGACACATACATCCTGTTGTGAGCGTGAACGTGCGTGTGTGTTTGTGCGTGTGTGTGTGTTTATACGTGGATCACTGCTGATTCTCCAGCTTATCTCTGTCCTCCGCAGCATGTGTTACAGCAGGAGATGTGTGGGTGGGCTTGCTTGCTTATTTGTTTGTTTGTTTGTTTGTTTGCATATCACTTCTGGATATCTGGGTCATTTCATAATACTTTTTTTCACACTTGTTTTTTGCTTTTTTTCGCCTGTATCAAAAGAGATTTGAAGTGTCTGGTAGCTTGGCGGAACGGTTAATAAAGAGGAGGCGTAGGAGTGTTTGTTTCTTTGCAGCAGAACATATTCTAGGTGAAAAACTCATGTTTAAATAGATCTAATGAGGTACGTCTTCAAAGGGAAACGTGATCGTTGTGCCTTTGCATCATATTTTCCCACACACGTGATGGGGATATTAAAGCCTCGGACTAAACGGTTTGTTACATGAAAGCACATTTTCTCACGTTCTCTGTATTTGTCCATTTTCGTAGTGAATAGTTGGAGGCACTTCTTCTGCTTCCCGTTTAAAAAAGTGAGGAGAAAAGGATTTATTCTTTTTTTTTTTTTTTTCCCCTGTGGTGCGCACAACTGAATAAAATTGTGTTTGAAAGATTCACTTGCAATATAAGTTGTCCGAAATCCTCACACTCCGCAGGACAATTAGAGGAAGTGGACCGTATAAAAACATGCTGTTCAGCATCCATACATACGTACATTATGAACTTTAGGTCATAATGGAGAGAACGAGATCTGTATTTCCAGCCCCCCAAAATAAACACTAGTTTTCCTTCATGAGAGCTGATGGCCGTTGTTGCATGTTTAACTCAGCTGATTTGTTGCTGCTTCATCTTGTCCTGTCCTGTCTCGTCATTTCACTCATTGACAGGTGCTTCCCTGAGTTCTGCATCACTGCTTACCTTTTGTGTCCCCCTGGCTGGAGTGCGTTCGGCAGAGTACTTGCAGTTTCAAATAGACTTTGATGAGCACTGATTAACTCAGACAGACCAAATTAAGATGTGTGCACTGGTGTTTAACTGATGCAACTTCCGATAACCGCGAAGCTAATGTGTTGACAAACAGCAACACAACCACCTGAATACTCTTAAGACAATTTTCCTTTTTAAAAATGGGTTGTTTTATGACTGGTTAGTGAAGTAATTTTGTCACTTTTTAAAGATGTATCTAGTAAATATCTTCACACACAATATGATCCTGATTCAACTTTTTGTGTAAAAAGCAACCATGAATTGTTTCTAAAGGTTGGACACCTTGCAATGCACCTTTCACCACTGATTTAAAGTAAAGTGCTTTGGGACTGCTGAAGCAGTGAAAAACAGCAGTATATAGATGAAAACCCTTTAGCTAATACATGTTTGTCTATGTATCTTACCCCAGTCATACATCAACAAACAGGATTAGCAGGTCAACACACGATCCAAAATTGCCACATTGCAAAAACTCGAAAAAAACACAGATATGGTTATTCTGTGTTCAAGCAGTAATACAATTTTGCTTGTGAAATATTATGGCACTCTGCTTATATTGATTTACCCCCGGTTATTCTTTTTCATATATCTGAAGGCTGCTGCTCTGAAGCCCCATGAGCCCTTTCAGCTCCTCTGCAGAACTTAGAAATAACAAGTAACAAACTGTAATTTATCTTATTTGTAATTCTGTTGCACAGAAAACGATTCTTGAAAAGTGTTTGCAGTAAATGACGCGTTTCAATATTTCTTCAGCCAAAATGTGTCATATGTTACTCTGATGTCCCCTTTCACTGCAGATTATTGATGTTGGGTTTCTGAAATATAACAGAGATTTCCGGTGTCTTCATTCACCATAACAGCTAACTTTTTAATTTCATGAGGTTTAATGTTTTGCAGCTTTTCTGCATATTTTGGAGGGCAAAGATGTGATTTGATAGTTTGCACTGATCCTGGATGTTGGTAGGTTTTAGATGTCTACTTATTCCAACTCACCAGATTCTCATTGATGAGTAAATATCAGGGTTTTTATGGGATTAAAGGTAATCCATTCATTGGAAGTATGAGTCTACAGATATGGTACCCAGGAGACCCTAAAAGGGAATTTTTACACTTCTTCTTTACTCAGAGGGCTGCAACTGCAGTTCTTCAAGGATATAATATTGATATTGCTGTAAAATCGGAAAGATATATTCAAATTACACAGATGTTACATGCATGCAATTTCTTTAAAGAATGCACTACAGAACACACCATCAAACTGTTTATTTGTTCTTTTTAAATATCAATTATTTTGGGTGGGGGGGATTTATCATATTTACTTCTTTATTGTCAAGGCCTAACATGTATTTACTGTATTTACTTTTTTAATATTTGTATTCTATATTCTGTAAATTACTACTGTCTGTGGAGCAATGAATCAAAAATTCCCCCTAATAAAATATTTAGAAACTATTTAGAGTTCAGTCTATGTGGACAGCAGCTCCAGAAGTTTAGTTTCATTTGGAATTATGTGCCACGGTGAAGGAAAGTTTATCCAGCAAGATAAACTCGAGTGGCTCACCGCACCATCTTGTGGTACAAAGCAGAATTACATAGAGGGTATAATCAGCGGAAAATGTATAAACTTCACTTTATCTTTGTCTTGGAAATTACATTTTGACGTTGTATTTCTTCACATTCAGTTTGGTCATTTTTTATCATTTGTTCCTTTACTTTTCGTGAACTTTTTTTTTGGCAGTGACCACACGAATTCAATCCTCATCACACCTCCTATTTAGGTTAATATTGTCACAAAAGCTTTGAATGCACACAAATGACAAGTGTGATTGGAATTTTTGCATAATAAATTCCCGGGAGACGCAAAGTTTCTAAATGTCATCTGTCAGTGCACAAATTGAATTCCCTTTTTATCCCTACGTTCCTCGGTGGAAGCAGAAGTTTCACAGATGCATATCTCCTGGTTAGATATTAACAAACCTATGGGCATCTCCAAAAACCACTAGATGCTGTGAATCCAGTGAGGTGGCTGTTTATAAAAAAAATGCAGCATTTCACCACACAGCCATACTTGTGGGCAAACAACAGGTGTTCGGGAGCGATAACAGTTGCCAGTAAATGGACCAGAGCCAAAATCAGTCATAAGCATTTCCAGCATAGGGGGACACCACAAATAATCCCCCATAATAACAACAACGATGTGTGTTTATGTGTTAGGTTCAGAATGTGAGTCAGTCCATGGAGGTAGTAGACCTGCGGACGTCCAGAGACCTGCAGTATGTCCGAGACTCCGAGCCGCTGGTGAGAGGAGTGGACGGACGTTTACACACTTACGTGGCCAATCCACGCACTCTGACAGCAAAGGGCCTGCAGGTACGGTCGCGCGCGCGCGCGCACACACACACACACACACACACACACACACACACACACACACACACACACACACACACACACACACACACACACACACACACACGCCACTAAAGACAGTCGCTGAAGGGAACACATAACCTTTGGTGTGAAAACATTGATTTCACGCATGCCAAGCCAAAGTTTCCTGCCTGCACTCAGACACGCGAGCGTCTTTCATTGAGGGGAGGAAATTTGTCTTGAAGCTGTCAATTTGCTGGCTTCATGTCCGTCGTGGGAAAGTGTCACAGAGCCTCGGTCTGAAGGTGCCAGCAAAAATGCAGCATCACTGCACAGATTTGGACTTCAAGCTGTCGGGGACAAGAACCCGTCTGAAAAGAGGCTGATATTTCTGTTCTTGATGACATTTTCATGATATTTATTCACATCAGCACAAAAGACAGTGAAATTGATAAGATAATGTGCTATCAGTTTTTGTTGATGTGTTGACTTTAGATCTGTGGGAATGTCTGTGATCAAGGTTAGCTTTTTTTTTTAATCATGGAAACTAATCTACTCCACAGCTCAGGAAGCCTCATCTTCTCAGTGTTTGTGTTTTCTACCACTGCTGACCAAAAACCAAACAGAGCAGGTCACTGAAAGACTTCTCAGGAAACTACAAAGACATATATGCTCTTCCTTTCTGATCATTAACCTTGGAGTCATGGACTGAACTAGTTTCCTGTGCATTTTGCAACTGGTTTGATGTTTTCAGACATTTGATTTAGAAATACCAGAACACACACACACACGCACGCACGCACGCACGCACGCACGCGCGCGCGCACGCACACGCACACGCACACGCACACGCACACGCACACGCACACGCACACGCACACGCACACACACACACACACACACAAAGCAAATGCTTTATCGTCTCTGCATACATTAACAAGTTTCAAGTTGCCATGTATATGTAGCGCGTGCGTGCGTGCGTGAGTGCGTGTGTGCATGTGTGTGGTTTGTTGGTCCTTGGGGCTTTTCACAGTCATAAGCTTTTGCCTTCTGCACTGAGAGGCAGAACTCCTGAATATTTATGTGCAGCTACATTAAGTTTATCAATAACTAAACAGTTTTTTTTATCCCATGCAGGAAGGGAGATGGGAGAGGGGAAGGTCAAACAGAGAGATTAATAAATGGAGAGAGAGGGCATAAAATAGGAGGTTATACATAAAAAAGGAAAAGGAGCATGTCTTTCTGCACATATGTAGGTTTTTTTCTCGCTCTCTTCCTCTGTGGGGAGACAGATGAGAGGAATGAGCTAAGTGAAGTAAAAGGGGAGGTAAAGGTTAGGCAGAGAGGACGAAACATGAAAGCAGGAAACAGGAGGGGAGAGATTAGAGTATTGGAGATAAAGGTGGAGACATGGCAGGGGTGGGATTAGGCAGGTAAAGTGTTCAATATGTAACAAACCGTGACATTTTTGGCATTTTGTCAAGACCGATTTTAATGAATACCTAATGAGCCAGCAATTATGTGCAAATAATGCTGCCAATACCAATCAGTAATGACTGCGCAGCCGAATCTAAGGTCAACTGCGAGGAAATGGTTCAATTTGCTTGTATGACATACACAAATTTGTGTTAAGGTGCCTTTTTAATGTTTTAACGGGATGTTGGAGATACATTAGGGCTGTGATTTTAAGATAGCCTAGGAAGGAGGAGACACACACAAAGTGTTTGACTGACTGCCAAGCCGGTTTCCTGGATATGTTGCTGTGTTTGTGTGCGGGGGTGTGAGATGTTCTGAGGAGATGATAATGTTTTTGTCTTCACTTTTGACACTTCTTTTAATCCCTCATCTTTTCACATATCAAATCCAGTTCCTTTCACTACACAGGAAACTCCTTTGCGGGGATTGGAGAACAAAGACACATCTAAGAAACTAAAACAGAAAAGGGGGATATAAAGAGCTGGGTTTTTTCTGCCTGATGCAAGGCACAGTTGTTTTTTTATATCACAACTCTTTTGGTCTTCATTTACGCCGAACACGGCGAGAAAAAATAAAAAATCTGTCTTGTTCTCTCCATCTGCACTGGTTCAGAATAATCTGATGTGAGATGTAAATACAAAAAAAAAAAAAAAGACTCATCCAACCATCCATTTTGTGCTGCTTATCTGGGTCACAGTGCCGGCAAATTATGCAGACTGGCCCAGACGTCCTCTCTTCCAGCACATCTTCCATCTCCTCCTGTGGGACTACAGAGCGTTCCCAGGCCAGATGGGATGTGTAGTCCCTCTAGCATGTTCCGGGGGCGCTTTCAAACTTAGTCAACGTGCTTCTTTGCTTCACTCACTCAAGTATTTTCGTCTTGTATTAGCTCCTCCCAGCGGAGAGCGAAGAGATGCAACGATGGAGGCAGCAATTAATCACGTGGTACTACCAAATGTGTATAAATAATTAATTTAAAAAAATTAAAAAAAACACATTCTTCTCAACCAAAGACTAATTCTGTGATGAGAGAACTCATGGGCTGCCAATTCCTAAATGAAATGCAGTGGTTGAAGCAGTGAGCCCTGAGGGACACCAACTGGTGTCATGTGGGTCACTTAAAAATAAGCTACTTAACTAATGTAAAATGTGTAATTACCAAAGATATGCAGTCTAATTATAGAAGTGGTCTTTGGTGTATTTGGTGGAAACAATTATTCAAACAATTAATATATGAGAATTATATAATTGACAAGTTGAGTCAGCAACATACATGTTTTACCTAAAATACTGATCCAATATTAAACTAGCAAATGCTAATTAGAGTAGTTTGTTGATGTTTTCATTGTTGGCGTTAAAGTCCTGTATACTTTATACTTTGTTCATTTACCATATATTGTTAACAACGAACAAATCTGAAGTAGAGGTGTGTCCTACCTCACATGGGACCAATCAGAGAGGGAGTGTTGGGTAAAAAAACTTACAAACATGTTGGATGAGTGAAGGCCGGGGTTTTCAAAGTATGGGCGATATTACTGTTCATCTTTTCGTCATTTCAACTATTCGGCAGATCTTTATATACCACATTGTCGACAAATGTTGCACGTCTGGCTTTGCACTGAAGCCTATTTTATTTACCATTTGATTTATTTGTCTTTTGCTTACAATGCATTGTATTAAGAAATGTGTGTTTTAGTAAATTAAGTAGTAGTTTCACCCTTAACTTGTGTCTTTAGACGAGTGATTTTTCTCAAAAAATAAAAGGGAAAAAAAGATTAGCCAGGAAAAAGACTTCCCCCTGACCTCCAGATTTGTCCTGCTGCTCTGCAATGCCTGAAGCTCTCTAACAATATCAATTGCTCAGGTACGACAGCGAAAACATATTTTTCAAACAATAAACATGATAAAAATTGATTATATCTAATAATGACTGAGGCTAATGCTCCAATACAGAGTGTAGTGCTATTCTATTTATGGGGCCTGGCAGCGTAAGAGCAAGATATAAAACACAAAACACCAACAGAAACGTTGTAATTATGCAACAGTGATTTGTTCTACAGATACAGCAGAGTGTGCATTATGATAATGGATATGAACAATGGCGAATGGCGGTGCTGCTTCTCTTCCACCGTCCGTTTTGGCTCATCACAGTGATGCCTGTGTAGAGCAGAGCTCTTCCCCTGACGTGATCCTGCCTCCTCCGCCCTCATGCATGTCATTTTTGGGGCACAGGCTGCAGGAGGGAGAAAGTAAGAGAAACCCTGCATTTGCTCTCTGGGCTTTTTCCTCTAAGCCCGACAAGCTGGGTGGCGTTCGCAGCGCGCCTTGAACACGTTCATGAACCGCCTCAAATTAAACGGGAAGGAGCAGCAACTGCACGCCGAGCAAAGAGCGGCTAAACGAGAGGAACAAACTGCAGATGGTCGGACTGAGTCAAACACAATAGTGCAAAACTTTCCCTCTGATTCATTTTCCTTCTTCTTCTGTTCGACACTCGCAGGAGCTAAAGGGCCAGATGTCCCAGCTCAGGCCCCTCCTGTCTGTGGTGGAGCAGTACAGATTGGACCTGCAGACCCTGGCCACCTTGCGACTGGAGCTGCTCAACCTGTCGATCCTCCTGACGGGCATTCAGGAGGAGATCGGAGCGTACGACTACGAGGAACTTCAGCAGAGGGTGCTTCTGCTGGAGACCAGGCTGCACAGCTGCATGAACAAACTGGGTATGCGGGGGGAGGGAAAGGCGGCAACAACGGCTTGTCCTCAAGCAAGAAAGTGACAACACCGGTCAATTAAATGATTTTAAAACAGCCGGTTAGACTTTTTTGGTGACCTCCTGTGGGAGGAGTAATTGTCCTATTCAAATTGTATTGCACTTCTTAACGGTGTTACAAAGTACTGAGTCAAAACAAAATGTAAACAGAAAGTTCCACAGTCTGACGGGTATGATAATCAGAATTATTACATTCCTGGCAAATTAGAATTTGTTATTTTAATTTGAATAAATAAAAATTTTGACTACTGTCATCGTGGAGGTTCCACTCAAACAGATAATTTATTCATAAATGCAACTTCTATTTAGTGTGGGGGAGGTAACTTTGCGAGAAAACCCACAGAGAACATAAAAACTTCAAACAGGAAAGACCTCAAGAACCAACCAGACTCAAACCGGAAAGCCTTCTTGCTATGTGTGCTGACCATGACGTCACAATGCAGCTTTCTGATCATTTATAGACATTTAAAGTAACCATTTTTCATGAAGTATGCAGGAAACTAAAATAATTGTAATATTCTCTTTTTTTATTGTATAAATTTTAATTCCCTTGCGCCAAACATTTGGACATGCTTTAATTGATCATTATGTGCTTTTGTTAATCCTTCAAAAATAATAAATATCATCAGGGGTCTCCCCAGAGAGTTGTAGCTTACACCATAGACTTTCCTAGTTATCGCGCAGAATGTCCTTTCTGCGATCAGGATTCAAACCCGGGTCCCATGCACTAGTCAATGTCACGGCTTAATCCAATGTGCCACAAGAGAGAATTAAAAATAATCATATAGTAGAAATAGAAATGTAGAATAATTAAAAAATCCCAAAAGCAGGGTGACTCATAACCCCCCCCCCCCCCCCCAAAAAAAAACAACCCATAATCCTCTAATCAAAACATCTCCATCTGTTCCAAAAGCCTTCTGAAAAAGACAAGTCCTCAGAGGTACCTTAATGGACATCAGCAACCTGCTAAGTTGATCTCAAACTTTAGGAGCTCCAGAGTTCCCAGGTTTATTGACAGGAGCGGTGCAGAAAGCAGGTGACAGGTGGTGTATACGGCGACAAAGTCAGACGAAAGAGGAAATCAATGATTCTTGAACGGATCCCACACCGGACTGCTGTCTGCGTCCTGAGTTTGCTTTGCCCTTTTTTAAAGGACACAATGTCCATCTTGTACACTGCTTCATTCAACCTATAGAGCAGCTGGAGCCCATCCCAGCAGACACTCACATTCATTTCTACATGCAATTTCAATATTCAATTATTAACCAATTGATGCTTTTGGACTTTGAGAGAAAATCTTGGCGCATGTAGAAAACATGGAAACTGATCACAAAAAGGCCCCAGAGCCCAGATTCAAACCAGGGACATTGTCAGTCAAAGTAAGTCTGTTCGTTCTTGTTCTCTTCACGTATCATGTTGGAAATTGACCCTTTCTGTTATTGCCGTGTGAGGACATGATGTTGTTGTGGCATCGGTGTCAAGTCTCATCATGGTGTCACCTCACAATGACGATATGTTGAATATTGAGTATCACATTTGCTGCTTTCGAAAGTAACTCGGATATTTCAACGCAGTAAGTCAAGCATGTGAAATGCCCTCCCTCAGGTGGTTTAAAGGGGGCACTCAACAGATTTAACCACATGGAGATTAATTTAATCATAACAAGGACCTCTCAGTCATGCAGGATTGTTCTTTAAGCTCTTGTGTGACGATGGAAGAGAAAATACATCACTGGCTTTAGCCCAAATATAAAAAATTCATTGTTTGACAGAAAATTTCTTTTTATTTAATTTGGAAAGCTTAGACATTGTATCAAGTCATTATGGGAATTATGGGCAAAATATTTTGCTTTAAATCTAATAGTTTAAATATATTTTTCTTTCACGAACGCTTTGGATTTTTAAATTCCGATTTTACATAATTGAATATAATAATTACTTAAAAAACAAGAAACAAAAGCTCACGTTCAGATGGAGCCTGCTCTTGCAAACCTGGTGCAAATCCTCCTGATACGTAAAATGCATCTTTAGCTGCAGCAATAAACAAAACCGTTGCCTCAGGTCTTCACAGTATAAATCACTGCCACACTGCACTAGATTCTGTGTACCTTTTGGAAGCAAAATTGAATAATTGAAGTATTATGAGTAAACAGACACAAATACACAAAAAATATTGTTGTGCGATGTGAAGTCACAGCTCATCTGTGGGAACAGACCTGGGTTTTAACATGCCACCACTATAACACACCTAATTGTAACGAGTGGCTTTCTCCAGGGTTTCATGATGACATTCATTAGAATTAGTTGTGTAGAAGCACAAACACAATGGAAACACGCAGGACTGTGCACCACCATCACCAGGAATACCTACATCTCATACGGAGAGATTTTGTTCACATGAATTTCTCCGTAGCAGGCAAGAATGTCTCATTTTAACAAAGTCGATACCTCCACACTAGGACTGTGTGCTGTTCGAAAACTCTGAGCACAATAACGAAGGTCCAGGGTTGTTGGTTCAACTTGTCTTGCCTCAAAGATGGACACATACTCAGCTAAAACAGGAAATTTGCAAAAAAATTAAATAAAATATATTTCAAACTGTCTTGAATAGAGTGAATTCTAACCAGTACATTTCATCCCTAATGAGAAATTTAAGTGAATATCTCCTGGGAAAAGATGGACAAAAAAGAGTGAATTTACTGGCCTATTCTGTTCTCGCCATTAACCTCACTTACTATATCACTGTATCACTATCACTGTTATATATAACAGTTGTCGGACATCACACAAGAAGGACTTCATTCTTTTCTGACAGCTCTGACAGAGAAAATACATTTTTCCATTCTTGCAGACAGACCTTTACTTATAGAGGTCTCGCCTAGGACAAAATGACGTTTATAACCTCCGGCACATCTGCTACTGGTGGCAAGACCACGTGTGAAAGGCGACCTGCCTCTAACATGCATTGAAATTCTTTACATTCGGTCTGGAATGTCAGATCTTTAATGGCAAAGATTTAGATGGATGGATGGATGGATGGATGGATGGATGGATGGATGGATGGATGGATGGATGGATGGATGGATGGATGGATGGATGGATGGATGGATGGATGGATGGATGGATAGATAGATAGATAGATAGATAGATAGATAGATAGATAGATAGATAGATAGATAGATAGATAGATAGATAGATAGATTGGCACCATAAGCATTGTTGTGGCAGCTAAGGAGGCATTTAATTTAGGGTATGTATAGCTATGATGTTTAGTCCAGTAAAAAAAAAAAAAACTTCCTGACGTAGTGCAGTGTTGGCATAAAACAAGCAGACCAAGTTTTGGCAATTATTACTGACGGCAGCACAGACCAAAGAGTTGTAAAACAGACTGATATCAGCCACATTCACCCACATGCTGCCCTGCCAAGCACTCTGCCCATCCACTGGAAGTAGTTTGGGGCGCAGTGTCTCGCTCAAGGATACTTTGATGTGTGAACAGATGATTGAACTTGCAACGTTCCGTTTGAGAGACGACCTGCTCTACCAAACTGAACACACTCATAAACATAATCCTCTCTGGCTAGTGGTTTTGTTTACATCACTTGATGTGATGTTTTTTAATTCCAGTTTCAGCGTGAAGCAATCCATACCTGATTGCAAACTTTGGTCCAGACCGGGGAAGCGCACCACAGGTGTGAGTCCTGCCTTAAAGGGACGGTCAATAGGCCCTGCACTCGCCAGCTCTCCTGCTATCAGGAGGCAGTGTGGTGGAGTGAAGCTGCGATTCTGGCAAAATGCCACATCCTCGTGTGCTCCCACTTTACCTGATCTAATGAAATTAGACACGGCGTTTTGTTTGGTTTGATTTTTATCTTTTTTACCTCAAATCACACAAAATGTCAAATGACAGTAAAAAATACCAAGCTGAGTTTGTGACTGAAGGAATATTGAGAGTAAGACACGGAACTTAAAGCTCTTCTACCAGAATCCACACGGGAAAAATGAAAATATTTAGAATCCAGTTTTAGTTGTTGATGTACAACTCTAATAGAATTCTAATAAGACTCTTTCTTTGAGAAAGTCTGTCTTTTTTTCCCGCCTGAATCGGTCAGATATTGATATTTTCGCTTGAGCTGCCACAACATCTTTGATATCCCAGAAACCCTTGCGGCAGGTTTTCAGAAGATGACGTCAGAAGCTAAAAGTACACACAGTTTGATGGCTACAAATTGCGGTTTCTTTATAAACATATCGGCTTTGACGTGATCGACTTAAGAACCTGCGGGTTTGAATTGCGTAGAAATGAGTGGTGATGGTCTTGTTTTGGTGTGTGGCTTTATTCATCTGAGCAGGAGTGATACCTTTTATGGGAAGTCTATTTTAAAGATTTTCTTGTCCCTTTAGAGACACCTGACATTACTCATCATGCATTTATGTCCCTTTGGACATAAATGCTGGTAGATTCTGGTAGATTAAGTTTAATGTCGGCAACACGTCAGCACACTGAACATGGAGCACCATGCTGAAGCCAGGTATCATAACACGAACACTGGACTCTGGAGAGAGCTGGGAATCCTTCTAAAGGCCGTCCTCGGCTTCCTTGATGTGTTACACCAGGCTGCTGACGATAGCGTCATATTTACTGGACCAACATGAGAGCGGTATTGATTTTCCTATT
Organism: Lipophrys pholis; assembly: GCF_963383615.2. Lineage (NCBI taxonomy): Eukaryota > Metazoa > Chordata > Actinopteri > Blenniiformes > Blenniidae > Lipophrys > Lipophrys pholis. The sequence goes on from NC_137628.1 coordinate 27,210,377, forward strand.
TCTAACTGTCTACCGCACAGCCAAGAAACATTTTCCACAAAATGTCAAACTATTACTTTAAGAGCAGTCAGCACTGCTGCAACAATTAAGTCTGACAAGGTCACACATGAGGAGAGAAACCACAGCAGGGTTGTTTAGACATATTTGGATGAAGTGCTAAAGCTGGGACATCCTGAGCTTATGAAGAGAAAACATTGCAGCAGAATTGCTTTTAGACGTTTATGTGGGTGTTTTGACTTTGGATTTCCTGTGGGAAAACAAAAAACACCCTCTTTATGGAAATACATTATTAATGATGAAAATTCGAGCTGTTAAGAAGTCTATTTAAATTCTCAGTGAAATAACAAACATTTTACATCAACCTTTCAAACAAGGTGACTTTTAGTTGAGTAAACACAGCTTTAAGGTTATACATATACACCAACATGGTTCTCAAAGATGCAAGAGATAGATAAATATAGATAAAAAAAATAAGTGAAAATGACTCATAGGTTTTTGTGTTTGGCAACAAGGTGCCAAAATATTTCTCTTAAACCTGCACTTTCCTCTAAAGTTCATACTTGGAGCGCAGGCATTTACAAGAGTTGATGAAATGTTAAACTGTGATGACAGATCGCAGCTGTTACTAAATTATCCGTCCAAGAAACCCAGACTGCGCAAATAACTCGCTCTGAACCAGGGAAATATGAACACACACAAAGACTTTATCTTCCATCATCCTTTACATATACTTGCCGCCTGTCTGAATTACTGTCGGAGCTCTTTATTCCAGATTTACCATAATATGTTCATTGTTTATTTACAGGCTGTGGCCGACTGACTGCAGTCAGCAACCCGATCACCGTGAGAGCCTCGGGGTCCCGCTTTGGTTCCTGGATGACTGATGCCATGATTCCCAGCTCCGACAGCAGGGTGGGTGTAGGGTGTAGTATGCCTGTGTGTCTGTGAGTACCGTGGACTTTCCTATTTGGGGACGAGCTTCAGTTTGTCCGCAGTTCATTCTGGTGCTGCAGCCTCCTGATGGAGATCAGAGCAGAGCACAAGTAGCAGAGATTACACGTTGGTTCAGTTTGTGTTCCCACAGGCATTTGCAACATTATATGACAACTTATGCAGCCATATTTTATTGTTTTTTTGTGAAGCCTATTATGCGCCAGTGTAACTTGCACACTCATTTGTTTGTTGGGCTTCATGCATTTGTGGGACAACTAAACATTTTACTAGCTGAGACATGGTGGCTTGTGAAATGCAAAAAGGACTTTCCAAACAGAAGCTTCAGGTCATTCCACACAATGCAGGAAAGACCAGCAAAAGCAACGCTGCAGCTCTGATAAGTGTTGAAGTCCTCTGAGCGATTTGTTCAGGGACTTTTGTTCTCCGCTGTGTTCCAAAGTGCTGCAGAGTATAATTTCAATCCAATTCAATTCAACTTTATTTTGCAGCAGCAAATACGACACGGTCACTTCTAGGTGCATCTGGAAGTGAAGAAAGAGCCTCTTCTTAAAGTCTCTGTGCATTTAGTTCATGTTCAATGGCAGGTGTGAGGCTAGTTTTCAGGTGTACAATTGGAGGATAAATTATGTCAAAGAAGGTCCTTTGAGGTACAAAGTACTGTTCCAAATGCATGTGTGTATATGTGTTTTACTACTCATGTTGTGAGAACATAAATCTGCCTCAAGCTGTTTTCTTGTACGACCCACTGCTCCTCATGTTAGTGTCTCCCTTCTCCAACTCGCCTGATTTAAATAAATGGATCCGTGTCTAGTGTCTGCAGAGTGAGATGATGACTCACTCATTTGAATCAGGTGTGTTGGAGGAGAGAGCGAGAGACTTCCAAAGCATACAGGGTAATGTGTATTTGTGATCAGGATGGTGAAGCACATGGTTTGATTCACATTGCAACTACAACCTATCAAACTGGGACAATGGGTTCAACAAGTAGCCGCTGGAGGAAGTTGCCCAAAAGAAACTTGCAGAAAACAAGGAAATGAACTTTGAAGAAATGACAGCGGTTATCAGATCTGTTAGCGTCACATACAGTTGAAAGACAACTCAACGAGGAGTTTGAAATGAGCAGAAAACAGATTAAATGAAAATAAAAATCAACTGAAATGTAGATTTTCACTGACGAGCTCTGACGCTGTCCTGCCGCTCCGTGTGATATTTGAGTAGAATGGCAACTTGTTGCTTCTTGACACGAATGTAAAGATAAGGAGGTCTCAGGAAAAGAAAATCAGACTTCTCGCCTCAAAGAATGAAAAGACAATGGAAGTATTGCGTCTTGCGGCCTGAAGCATTGCCCCACGATATTGAGCGATGAGTGGAGCTCACCGTCCGACACTTTCCTGCCGATAGACAAGGAAATTGACATAAGCCATAGTTTGTGTTTAAGATTGAAGCAGGTGTTGTGAAGTCAAGCCTAATAATTTTCTTCACACCTTCATCTCAGTCTTAAGTCTTATTTTTAACATGACACTGTGGTGTGGACTTTGTCGCCACTCATTTTGAGACACACACACACACACACACACACACACACACACACACACACACACACACACACACACACACACACACACACACACACACACACACACACACACACGGGTCAGTTCAGGGAGCGCACATTAGCTTGTTGTCAAGGCGACTGTCTCCCAGTTGCCAGGTGTGATTTATATCGCCATGGTGACCCCTGCCTGTTCCCTATTAGTGCGTCTCCGCGGTGATGAGAACGAGCAATACACAGCCGCAGCATCCCAGTTATTGCTCCGTGCTTCCCAGTTACCAGCTTGACTGGTGGAGTTACGGGGTGACGAGCGAGGGGTCCGTCTTTCTTTCGACAATCCGACGCTTTATCTTTCTATCTCTTTTATTGCTATTTGCACGATGCGTGTGTGACTGTTGACGATCGCAGCAAAAATTGATCTCATGGAAATGCATAGTAAAATAGTATAGCTATGAAGAGACGCAGAGATGAGCTCTCCCGTGAACAAAGATGTTAATGTTTACCTTCAGAGTCGCTCCGTGTGACCTTGAGGACTCACAAACATGCAATCCACTGCACATTCACTGGCATATAAAGCATTTCTGGGTTGACTTTTTTATGAGACAAGTTTGTATTGCTTGAAAAAAAAAAAAGTAGGATTCTGTGTTGTTCAGTCACATCTGCACTGGTCGAAAAAAAGCATTTTTCTCATCCACAGTGTTTGAACAAAATGCCACTGTAACATAATGGACACGTTTTTTGGAGCGTTGCTTTACTTTTTTTTTTTCTTTGCCCTTTTCCTGTTCGGCAGCTTGGGCCAACAATATGATGTAATTGAGAGCCTTCGGAGTCAGAACAGTTTTTGGTCTTGCAACAGGGAGAGACCTGGGGTCTCCTCCTGTTGCCTCCTCCATCAGAAGTTGGCATGGCTGCCGTACACGACCGGGGGGGAACGCACAAAGAGAGAGAGAAGAGAAGAGAGAGGAGAAGTTGAGGGGGAGGGGGGAGGGGGGAGGGGGGAGGGGGGAGGGGGAAGGGGATAACATACCATACCCTTGTTGTGCTACATATATTATTTGCAGTTATCACACTGATCCAAATACTTTACAACTGTTATTGGATTAAACCAGCCTGAGCAGCTCTAACTTGACAGTCAGATGATTTCTTAGATTAACCAGCCTGAGCAGCCCTATCTTGGCAGTAAGATGATTTCTTAGATTAACCAGCCTGAGCAGCTCTGTCTAGACAGTAACGTGAAGCAGGAACATGAATTAACAAAGAGGCAACAACAAAAGAGGAACATGATTTTTAAAGTTTGAGCAAATGGTGACAGAGAACAAGCAACTTCAGACGCACCTTTCGTGAGGAGTGGAAGTGTGTGTGTGTGTGTGTGTGTGTGTGTGTGTTTGTGTGTGTGTGTGTGTGTGTGTGTGTGTGTGTGTGTGTGTGTGTGTGTGTGTGTGTGTGTGTGTGTGTGTGTGTGTGTGTGTGTGTGTGTGTGTGTGTGTGGTTTGTTCACTGGGTGTGGTCTGGAGTGTTGCTTTACAATACATCCACGTCAATAGGGTGAAGCAGATACTGGACTAAACCATAGTCCCTGCTCAGTTTGTTTAACGATAGCAGTGTCCTGCAAGCCATTTGTCTGAGTTGTCTTTTATTATGGTGGTCTATGGGTAAAAAAGCTTTTAGCTCTGTGGGAGATTTGTATTTTTTCCCCTCTTATGCAATTGTATGATCAAATACTGGGACAGATTGGCCCAAGGCTGAGCGCTGCTCTTATATGCTGTTCTTCTTATAGATCCAGAGTGTACACCCAAGAGAGCACATTTAACTAGAATAGAGGAAATGCTGTTTGAGTGTGTGGTTTAGTTCTGTTAATGCACTGGTGGTGTAAAAATATATTTTCTGGCAGGCAGTCATCTTCCTTCCTTGTTGCTACAATTACTCAATTACAAATCCAGCTTTTTTTCTGCAGGAAAATCTTCTTTCTTTGCTTTCTGAAGCATTTACAACCACTAAGAATATGACTATTTTGTTTCCAATTAGACTTAAACAAAATTTAAAACTTGTGAAAAAAGCAATTTGTTCTGTGAAGGACACCAAGACTTTTAAGCTTGTTTCGGTTGATCTTGCGTTTGTAATCTGTGTTTACAGGTTTGAGTGTGAAGTATTTCCTCAACGATCCAAACAGGACTCAACATGGGAATACATTATGAATCTGATGGCGTGAATCATAAAAGTTTGAAGATGAAATATGATGCTAAACAAAAACGACCCACTGTCACTTTTCCATAAAGGCCCCATGAAATTCCTTTCAGCCCCTCTCCAGAATTTCTTCAACACAGCACAGTCTCAAAATCTGAGAGCATAAAAATGACGGAGACCCCATGGTCTACAAAACAGCAGACACAGATTACAAAATTATATTGACAAAGACGAGAATTTGCATGCAAACTCGGATTACATCAGCCAGGATCCAAACATATCCCCAAAAATTGGGACTCAAAATCCAAACACATTGATTATGAATCCAAAACCATAGATTAGGAATACACTAACCTGAAATAATAATCCAAGGGCACAGGTTATGAATCTTGAAGCACAGATTAGGAATCAGTAGTATTAAATAATGAGCAAAAAAAACCTTAAACAAGCCAAGAACACGGATAAGGAAGCCACATGCACAGAATAGTAATCCACTAGCATGGATTAATAATCCAACAGCACAGATTAGGATATATTATCACAATATAATAATTAAAGGGCACATGACAGGAATACATTATCTTGACTAATTCAACAGCACAGATTCTCTAAAACCACATATAAGGAAACCACCAGATGAGAAATTAATAATTAATCATCAAAGGGTCACATCGTGATCCCTGGCATTGATTAGCAACTCAAGAGCATGGATTAGGAAACCAAGAGGATTAAACATGCCAATTCAGAAGCACATATCATGAACTGACAGCATAAATCCACCGATAGCTCTTTTCATGCCCGAAGAGGGCTCCAAATTACAAGATAAATAAAACATAATCATGTCATTGCATAGATATCAGGACTTCTGCTCTGAGCAAAGATGTTCGTGTCGGGGATGTTGTCAGCTTTTGAGATTTCATGTGGCCATTATTTATACAGCCACTAAAAACTTAAAAAAAAAAAAGGGAAACCTCATAAACTTTACATACCGACTGCATAAAATAATTTTGTGTGTGATGTCATTTTTTTTTTATTATTCAGAAAATTATGACGCCTTATAAATCACAAGTGAAATTCAAAGCCGGACGGCCGGTCTGTTGTCGTCTCGAACTAAACTAAGGAAATGCCACAAACACGCACGCACGGGCACGCACACACAGAGTGAGGTTTAATGAGTAAAGTCATTGTGATACATCCTTTGGTATCCATGACAACAGTGTCTGCACAAGGGTCCCAGGCTGGCATTTATGAATTCTTCATTAGCTCATCAGTGCGCGTGCATGTGAATGAGTGTGTGTGTGTGTGTGTGTGTGTGTGTGTGTGTGTGTGTGTGTGTGTGTGTGTGTGTGTGTGTGTGTACGCCTCATGGGCACACGTGCACGCACGCGCACCTGTCGCTGTATTTGAGAACAGCTGCTGAGGTGTGGATATCCCCTGATCTGTCAAGATGCCTCTGCCGATAGTGTGAGAAGGAGAGGGAGGATGAGAGATGCAGCAAACAAGAGGGAGAGAAGAAGAACTCTGGGTGAAGAGGTGTTTAACAGGGAAAAGAGATGAAGAGATAAAAAGGCTGAAGAAGCTTTGGGGAAGATGGAGATGGAGGGAGACAGGAAAAAGGGGTAAAACTACAAAAGGAGAAAGAGGTAAGAAAGAGGTCAAGACGGCTTGAATTCTTAACGGGTCCTTATTTGTGGTAATTATTACTCCTCTTCAGCCTGCCTGTGAAGTGATTCCTCTCCTCAGGGGCTTAACTGTAAAGAAATGAGAGACAACACTCCCAACCCTTATTCTCATTCTCAGTTCGGTTGAAGACACGAGAAATGAGGCTGCAGCTGTTACACAATTGAAAAGCATCTGTTCAAACTGCATTTATAAGTTGATATCCGCCGATTAAAGTTTTTCCCACCAATGAGTCGGTCTACTGCCACGAGTCTGTCCTTGTATAGTTGCCCATTGTGGTCAAGTTAAATCCCCTTGTGATGATTTGTTGTGGATTCAAGTGATCCGCGTTGCTCTATGGCCAGAATGAAAACAGCTCCAATCCAAGGATGGATGCTATTTTTGGTGAGTCAGTGTTATTTTCGGCGCAACTGAAGACACGTGATTCATTTGGTGTTTGCACGTCTGCAATCAGGTAATCCGACGCTGCAATGAGGGCTGCATCCTGCAGAGTCCCTCTGTGTTTACAGTAAGACTCAAACATGCCTCTCTGGCACGTTTGCGTCAGTGACAGACGTTTGATCAGTGGCATTATGTTTTGGCGTTGACTGTCATTGTCATTTCACCGATTCTCTTCAGCGTCTCTGAAGATGTAGCGGTCAAGTAGAGGTCTGAGATCAAAGCTATTACATTTGTGAGCATTACTGAGGAAGCTTCAAGTTCCTTCAACTTTAGTTGTCCGTCATCAAAGGTCCCTACAAAGTCAAATCCCCCCCCCCCTTTTTATTGAATGAAGCCTCAGACAACAAAAATATCCACCAGGCTCGGCTGTTTTGTCATAATATTCAAGCCTTACTTCACTAACCACAGCCGTGGGACCTTTGCTATGTCAGAGCTGCACTATTGAAGTGCAGCAGCGGCTGCTGACTATTTTCGAGCAACGCTGTTGGCAGTGTTGTTGTTTATGTGACTTGGCTGAGTTTTAATGCGGCAGCTTCTCAAATGTACTCACATGTATTACCTGTTGAGAGTTAGCTGTGAAGTACACTACTCGCTTGTTTGCATGGTAAATACGAACCCGCCTGCAGTACGTCAGGAGGAATTCTGCTTTTCGCGGCTCTCCAAATGTAAAGTTGTGTGTAAAAAAACCATGAGGATAGTGAAACAGCTGCTCAGCGTCCTTGAAGTCGAGTAACAAAATGCTTTACTGGAGTAACCTTCTGCAGCTCGTTCGACTCCTGTTTCTCTCATCAGTGCAAAATCAGCAAGCCAGCGGTACCAGCGATCGGCGGAGGACAGATCGATTGACAGGTTAAAGTCGTGACTGTGCAATGAACACACAGCACCTGCTTACTTCAACCAGGAGGCATTTGGATAATTAGGCTTCGAGTGAGTGAAACGTGATGTGTTGACTACTAGATTATCATTTTATCTGTTGTCAATGCCAAAAGTGACAATTAGGACACATTGGGCCTTGTGGAATCGTGGAAGATCTGTACATGTATGCCACACATGCTTTTGTCTCACGTCAAGTTACTATATGTGATATATTGTAAATTGTTCAGTCTGCAAAGACTTTGTGGTAAAAAATCTTTGCTGACATGCTTTAAGTTTTTGCTTTAAAAATCATTTATATGTTGCTTTTAATTCCAACTCTTTCACTATATGGCTTTGTACGATAACTTAGAATTTGAATTAGTCTCAAATTTTAATGTTCAAAGAATTATTCCTTTAAATAAATTGTTTACGATTTTCATCCAATGCTTATTTGATTCTGATCTCTTACAAAAACTAGAACTACACTCGGTAGAGCGCAGACACACTTGTTTGTGGAACTGAGTTAGCATCGCTAGCAAGATAGCCATTAGCTCATATCGATGCTAACTAGGTAGGTCAGATAGCAACAACACTGTGTGAAACACTGAGCTGGGAGCGTCTCCATGGCAACAGACGCTGATCTACTTTGATCGCCTCCATGAGGTGCCTCTGTCATCCGCTTTGTGCGGGAAAATTTTTTCGCATTCTGAGGGGATTTTTTGGGAAACGGTTAACCGGTAACGTCCCAAAATCTAATTGATTGATTCTTGGAAGATGACAAATCATCCCTGAAAATTCCATGCAATTTGGGTGAGTAGTTTTTGTGAAAAGTTGTTGTGCATACATACATACATACATACATACTTCGTCGCCCAACTTTTTTTGGCGTATGTAACTATGTCAAGAAAGATAGTGTGCCGGGAAAAGCTACAGATTATAGTCCTCCTGATCTCGAGGTGGGTTTTCTCGATCTCAGACGCTTCGTGTTGAAGTGTCATAAAGGAAAAACAGTGGACCCCACTTTGCTCCCAGGACTCTCAGCGCCACTGCTTAGGTTTTAAAACACCATGCGACTGCAAGCTTGAAGATATCCACTTGAAATGTCAAGCACAAACTCAATATTTGCAAAGACCTGTGGATTTTATTCCTTTCAGTGCAGACACGCTGAGAAGGGATCGCTTCTTGTGTATTCTCGGGGGAGGCAGCCGAGGAAATATGGGAGTTGGCCGTGTGGGAACAAACCGAAGCAGAACAGCGCAACAATCTGTTAAACTTAGGTGTGAGTTCAAAAAAGGGCGAAAAATAAAAGAAAACCCTCCTCACTTGCACTCGCTGGTGTTCACTGTACAATCAGCGTCTGGAGCTTGTTTATGTAAAGTAAATGGTGCATTCAAATGTGAGAAGATTACAGCTGCCAGAAAACAAAGGGATCCCTGTTCCTTTGCAATTCTGTTTCAAGGGGAATTAAAGCGCAGAAAGCGTCATCTGTGTTTTGAGGAAAGGAGACAGGAAGAAGACAGTCGAGAGGGCAATCAGTCTGTTTCATAGGGGTTTTTTTTAAACCTCAAGCTGAGTCTCAATTATGCTCCGTGTTATTGAAGGCCCTCAAAATAACTGCAATCAGTTACCTTTGTCTGAAATCTCATAACTCAGTGTGGATTTTAACTGTTGCCACTACAAATTAACTATAATTCTAAAAAAGTGTTACTACCACAGCAGGAGAGAGAAACCCTTTTCAATTCTGCCCTCAGTACGTCTTCTATCCTTGCAGAGGGAATAACAAGCGTCTTCCTCACCAACAATGCTTTCTCTCCTCAGTGCTCTCTGCTCTTTTCTTTCATCTGTTTCACCTCTCGTCCCTCTATGGGTAATTAATCCTCCATGCTGTCGTCGCTCGATTTTCCTCCCATCTCGCCTCTTCTTTTCCCTCATCTTCCCCTTCTCTCCGTCCGCTCGCTTCTCCTCCGAGCTCCCGCCTTCCTCCCCTGTCCTGTATATTTACACCTTCTCTCATTACCCTCAGATTATCTGGTTTCACTTTTCATCAGGCACTTATTTAAATTCAGGTCAGCCTGACAGAGGGGCTGGGAGAAGGTGGACATCAATCTTCCATACCTGGGAGAGATAAATCAGAATTTATTGCCTTTAATTATCTCAAGGAAATTTATAAACTGCAGAAATTAAAGGGCAAAAACTCTCCCAACATCACCAGCGCCTTTTATATCATTAAAAAAAGAGAGAGAGAGAGAGATAAACATGATTTTAAAGCCCTGTCTCAGACTCTCTTAATCTTCAAATGGCATCAGGCAAAAACTAAATATTTACCAGGTTTCATCAAGGCAGAGGTAAGTGAAAGCAGACATGATAATGAGCATCAGCAACGTTCAGTTCAATACAAACATCTTTGATGATTGCAGCGTCCTGAATTCAGCTGTTGATTCTGAAGGGTTACTTTAGAAGCGGGCAGCTTGGAACGTGGTTATTGCTGATGTGAAGGTATCATGTGTAGAATTAATAAGAATCTATCAACAGGGACAGTTGGCACAGTGGTTTAGTGATTTAGGGCAGTGGCTCTCAACTACTCTTGCTTTGGGGATCCCTTCCTGACAGACTGCGACCCAACTAAAGTAAAATATTTTCTTCAGCTTTTGTTCGAAGCTCGAATCTAAAGTGAGCTTATGCCATCACTTCTATCACCTTTATCCTGCATGTCATGAAGTTCCAGGTGAAACGACATTACTGGAACAAAATTCGTCTCCTTTTCTTCCTTGCTGGGTAACATTCCCCCTATCTCCATGTGGTTCCTGAAATGACTGATGACACCAGGTGGTGTTCAGAAAAGGTTGGATTGTAATAACTGGATGTGATTGGAGGGAATACACAGAACACCTCATAATGCACTTTTTCTTCTGAAACATATGCACTCTTCTCCTGGATCAAGATGAACACGCTCAGCAAAACGCACATGCAACCATGTTGAATGAGCACAAGCTCTAAATCCAACACAGTGGTCTTTTGATCAGTACGAAATAAACTGTCGTAGTTGAATTGGCTTTTGAGAGTTACAGATCAATTTATTGCGAGAACAGTTTCACCCATCCGCTTTTGATTCATTAAGAAAAATCTTCAAAATGTTTGATGTGTGTTGAATCTTTTGCAACACACAACGCCTCCTTTTCCAGAGATTCACAGAGATGAGCCTTCACATAATCGGCGTTCACATGAGCAGGATAGCAAACGGTTGCATCACTGCTGCTGCTGTTTTTCCTTAATGTGATTTATTCAAATTGTGCAGTGGCCAGCAGGCACAGTATCTCAGAAGACCATGGTGAAATCTAATCAGGTTGCTGGTGAGTGGAGTTGACCATGATGGATCGCTGAGCAAATTTAAGGAATTTATTGCCCAGTGGGAGTTCATTTTACAGGCAGGATAAAGAGGTAAGAACAGAGATAAGCGACGTGTGTACCCTTTCCGTCCTCTGTCAGGTGTGGTCGATGGACGGCTACTATAAGGGCCGGCGTGTGTTGGAGTACAGGACGATGGGCGACTTCACAAAGGGTCAGAACTTTGTGCAGCACCTGTTACCCCACCCCTGGGCAGGAACCGGTCACGTGGTCTATAATGGCTCTCTCTACTACAACAAGCACCAGAGCAACATCCTGGTGAGAGAGCGTCAGAGGATCAACATTTATTGTCAAAATATCCAAAGTGAAGGATATATTCCACATGTATGTGTGTGTTTTTAGGTCCAGTACCATTTCCGCTCTCGCAGTGTGTTGCTGCAGCGCAGCCTGAGTGGAGCAGGATACAACAATACCTTCCCCTACAGCTGGGGGGGCTCCTCTGACATTGACCTCATGGCCGATGAGACCGGGCTGTGGGCCGTCTACACCTCCATCCCAAATGCTGGAAACATAATGGTACGCTCTAATTTTTTTCTCCTGATTGTATCTGAATGCAGCACTCCTCATTTAAATTTTGGAAAATATGATTTGGCTGTCAGACGTTTTCTTTACCTTTCAGGAGTCATTAACACCCACACACTAAAAATCCATTTAGAAATATGACAGAGACATATTGCTGCACGGTGTAATGTAATATACCATGATGTGCAGCGTGTGTATTGCGGACTATCATGACTGGATTTTAATATATGGCTTACAGCTCTTTTTCTCTGATGATATAAGCCCCCCTCCCTCCTACCTTCTTATATGGCTGAAGTGACTGTGTATGAAAAGATTCATTGATCAGAGTCAGTGATGTACAGGTGGTGGAAAAGAAAGTGAAAACGCAATTCTACCATTTCTAAAAACCAGTCGTAGAACATAATTAGACAATTAAGAAATTACAGGGGTTTTGTAGTTGATTGCAATAAATTGCTTTGTAACTCTAATCTGTATTTAATACAAGAAGCCACTTCTTTTCAATTCTAGTAAATTTTCGTTGATTAATTAATCAATAGAATTACAAAACATTTTTGCTTTGAAAAGCAAAATTCTTTGTTGCATATTTTGCACATAGATATGTTCTTAGCCATGCTTCCATCCTGCAGTTTGTCTGTTTTTTGGGGGGGATTTTTTCAAACTAAAACTTTCCATCCAGATGAACAAGAAACGCCTATCCCATCTATTAACCTGCTACCATTCTTAGCTGCTTTACACACAGAGGTTTATTGTCTCATGTGTCTTGAGCACTGATACTGTAGAGTTTTCCCGGACTCGCCAGAAAGAAGGGCGAGAAATTGCCTTGCAAACGCTCACCTCTTCCCACACTCCAGCTCCCTCAAACACACAGCCTTTAGGCCGGCCCCTCTACTAAATCAATGTCTTTGCCCAGTGCAGACAATGTAAACAACAATCAACCTTTCATTTCAGCTAATAACAATCTATTACACTGAAGGCACTGTAAAAAATAGGGTTGCTACAGGATGGTCAATATACTGGGAACTCAAAGGGACTTTGTTTGACGCACTGAGAAACATGAATGAATGAATGAATGCTTTATTTCGGTTAAAAATTAAAAATAAAAACAAAATCATGTTTTTACAAAACATTAAACGGGTTGGAGTTTAAAGGGCTCATATCATGCAAAATTCTCTTTCTAAAGGTTTTCCAACAGTACTAATCGTCCCCAAGACCTGGAATGACGCCCCAGAAGTGAAGAAAGTCTGTCCTCTCTCTCCCTGGCATGTTTCAGGTTTTAAAAAGTGTGTTGCTCCAACCAGCCAATCAGAAATCAAACCCTATATAGTGTCATCGGGGGTTTAGCCAATCCCAATCAAGGTAGGCCCTCCCTTTGACTCCTCCCACAATTAGGCAGCTCTGCTCTGGCACATGTCACCACGAGAGGAAGTACTTCCTCCTCTTCCCAAGATGGGCATGTGTGGGCGGAGCCTGTCCAGCTCACACAGACACAGCAGATTCTGAATGCAGCTCCTATGATCCAATATTCAAATGGTGGAAAATCAGGGAGAAGCAATTAACTTTGAATACAACATTTTTGGACCAATGAAGCCTTGTGACAGTGTTGAAAAGCTGGATAATATGACCCCTTTAAAGATAGATGTGTCAAGAAATTGTTTATTTAATTAATCAGAATGAACACGTCCTGGAAAAAAAAAATTCACAAGAAAAGAAAACTATCTTGAACTGAAAAAAGAGGAAAAAACAGTGGATGAGGTCAGAGTGCAGCCCATTACTGCTGCTATCATGCTCAGTAGGCTGATTTAAAGTTCAGTGAATTTTCTCCTGCTTCTGCCTCTCTGCCACTGTCTCTCTCTCTCTCTCTCTCTCTCTCTCTCTCTCTCTCTCTCTGTGCAGGTGAGTCGTCTGGACCCCCGTTCTCTGGACGTCCTGCAGAGCTGGGACACGGGATTCCCCAAGCGAAGCGCGGGTGAGGCGTTCATGATCTGCGGCACGCTGTACGTCACAAACTCCCACCTGGCCGGGGCCAAGGTTCACTTCGCCTACCACACCAACTCCTCCACGTACGAGTACACCGACATCCCCTTCCACAACCAGTACTCCCACATCAGCATGATGGACTACAACCCCAGAGAGAGAGCGCTCTACACCTGGAACAACGGGCACCAAGTCCTCTACAACGTCACGCTGTTTCATGTCATCCGGAGTGACGGATAGAGCAGATTTGATGGAGAGAAAAAATAGAGGTGAAAGAGATGGACTACACACACACACACGCACGCACGCACGCACGCACGCACGCACGCACACACACACACACACACACACACACACACACACACACACACACACACACACACACACACACACACACACACACACACACACACACACACACACAATGGCCATTCAGGTCAACAAGAAAATGGGTACTTTCTGTGGAGCAATTTGAATGACTTCAGGACTGCAAGAGCTCACCGAGCTAATAACTAGACACAATACACGGTTGTCGAACACCAGTCTAAAGGTCACAAGCAAGAGTATTCATCAGGGCGAAGATGAAAATTAACTGCCTTGGCTGTGGGAACGCTGAGAGGAAGAAAATAAAAAAATAAAAAAAGGGAAATCAGACATTTTGTGCTCATCCATATTCCGTTACGTTTCATTCCACTTGTGTATCAAGAAATGACTTTGGAAGTTGAGGTCGAGTCATCGAGGGAGAAAAAACACGCAGCTCGTGAACTGAATTTCACCTCGCTTCAGAACTCGAGCTGTGACGCCGACAACGCCGACGGAGGTAGTCCGGGGTTTGTGATGTGATCGTGGACGTGTTCAGTCAGCATGGTTGTTCATTCAATAAAATTTGCTGTCAAACTTTGCTGAAACTTTTCTGACTCCTTTGTTCTGGAGCGGGATGAATGAAGACTGTGAGTGTTTGTCGACATGTACACTGATGGTGTCTTTCTCGCTGAAGCTGAACGACACACTGACTCAGAGGCCGTATCAAACCTGCTAAGAGTGATTTGCTAAAAGTTTGCATGTGTACAAAAGAAAAGAATCTGGAAGTTGATTCACTAACTGAGCACACTGAGGATTTCATCCGACCCACGTGCAAAATAACAGGCAATATCCATTTACCAGGTTTATCATAATGAATCTGCAGTATAAGAAATGTCTGCCACAGATTTATACTAATAGAAATTTTACCACACATAATGTGCAATTTCCAACACAATTGCGCTGTTTACGACTGCGTCTGTATTCAACATGTTTGAAAAGAAAGTGTAAATCAGCTCAGCCTCAAGCAGAGACGACTGTCGTCATTGTGTTGGGAGGATTTTTCCTGAGCTGGCCCCGTTTGAGCCCGATATGTAACGACGACCCGAATTGCTATAAAACATAATGTAATAAAACCCTGAATGTAATAACTGGTCAATAATGTAACTGAGCCCAAAACTTAAAAACTTTTCAATATTATATTATGGAGTATGCAAAATAGAGTAATAATTTTATTACAACATGATTTATGGCTTGGGCTTGAACTTGAACTGCTTCAATTTGAATAACACTGAAAGAATGACTAAAGTTTGGATTATTTGTTTTAGTTCTTTTTATACATATATCTATATGCAGTATGAGTAATCTGTAATCTATTTCTCCAATCATCAGTACAAAATAAATTTTTACATTATTGGCCATTTTCGGTTTTATTAAAAAAAACAAAAAAACATTTGTGGCTCAGCACTTTTGTTACAATATCAACAGGTTATTACATTTTGGGTTTTATTACATTATATTTTATAACAATTTGAGTCGTATTTTGGGTTGTTGTTACATATCAGGCTCTAACAAACCCCTACATGTATTATTTGCAGAGGTTTTATGATACATTTTTATGGCTAAGTCTTATTTTGTTGTTGTCATTCTTTTTCACACATTGCTGTTACAGATTACCCAGAATGTTTTTTTTTAGTCAAATTGAAATCTTTTTTGCATATCTGTTGCTTAACTTCCTCCACCATCCCCATGAAACTCCATGTTGTAAATCTGTTTTCCATCAAATTCAATTACAGATGCATAGAGTAATACATGCAAAGTATTGCTGTATAACATCGATCCATCTTCTACACTGCTTGGAACATTGAGACCAGGTCACCAGTCTATCCACTGCTCTAAAAATTATCATTAAAAATTACAAACATCCGATTCAAATTCAAGTAGTCACCAAAAAAAAAAGATTTCTCTTTTAATCCTGACATTTTATCCCTGCTGTTCTCTTTGCTAACAAAGCGTGTAGATTCATTATGGTAAAACTCAAAGAGGGCTGCAGAAGAATCACGATGGCGCTGTCTCAAGTTCTGCAAGTGTCTCCACAGGACTGAAAATGAAATCTAATGTGTGGAGAATTGTCTTTCCGTTTGTGCAGTACTGCTCACTACAGTTAATCTTACCACAAGCGTTTGATGTAAAAAAAAAATTTTTTTTTTTAAAAGTCTCCATAAACATCAAAATTTAAACACAGGATCTGCAACCGGTGGTGTCAAAGTGCTTCTGCCAATTAGAAATGGTTTACACAAATTTCCGTGCAAAGACGGAGCTTTCACAGATTGAATCTGTCGATGCAAGACGATGATGAGGATGATTGATGTTGAGCACGCTAACGAATGTATGAGGAATGAATCAACAAAAAGAAATGGAAGGCTATGAAGGTGTAAAAAAAAAAAGAAAATTGAGGAAAAAGAATGATTCATGGGGTGTGAGAAAAACCATCACACATCTCACAACAGATGGAATTTCAAGGGTCAAGAGATTGAGGGAAAATTATTCGAAACATCAACAAGAGAATTTTCACACTGTACAAAGAAACTGGCTGTCGAGGCCAATGGTGTCTCCACTTTCTCTACAAGGAATGTGTTGATAGTTTTTGGTGCAATGATCATTTATAAATCCATGCTCACCTTCATCTGTGTTCAGTCGTCGAACAAGGATTAACTGTGCGACTTTTCCACATGCAGTCGGATATGAAATAAAACATTCCAGATGTGCTTTAAATGAAGACTTGCAGCTTTAATTTGAGGATATTTGCATTTAAATCGTAGCGTTTGAATTAAAACTCGTTGTATGTTGCTTCCACCTTCTGAAAGGCACACCATGTGGAAATGTTTACCGGCCAAAACGATTCCAGAGATCTGCTGTGTCGACGCAAGTCTAGCTGGTCGTGTAACTCCTCTACCGTCACGGCTCTCACCTCGCTGGGAAAACGCAAGACTCACCACATCGCCCCATCGCCACAACAACAACAACAACAACAACACGGCTGTGTATGTGGCTGAATGTAGTAGACAGCCACTTTGTATATATTGTGTGCGATATATGTACACAATGGAGTCTTCAAAGTCATAAGCTTGAGAGTGCAACTTTTATCACATCATCATGGCTTGATAAAAGTCTGTTTGCCTGATGTCGGGTCATAACCAGTAAAACATGACAACAACGCTATTGGCTGGCAAAACCGCCACAGTATTGTCAATAAATGTCTCGCTAATAGTTAGAAAACTATAATTTGATGCACAATAACTTGCCAAGCTGTTGTTTTTGGAAAACGCTCTTTCTAAATGTGTTTGGAAATGCGGACTATCTTCTTGTGCTGCTTCTGAAATGGCCGTGAGGTTGTCGTCTTCCTTTCTTGTTTGGCTCAGAAAAAGAGTTATTGTTTCACAATACAAGCGTCCTAGATATATCCTCACACATGGTGCTTACACGTTAGATTTATTGAGGATTTATAAAAAATTGTGTAAATTTAAATAACGGAAAGTAATTAAACAAATGAATATAGTTGTGAAACAAAGTTAAATGTTAAGAGTTTCTAATCTTTTGCAGTAATTTTAAAAATCTATGCACATCACCAGACGCTGGGTCTGGAACCCTGCCGATGCTTTGCCAGGCCTCTGCTGCAGCTGTCTCCCTTTCTTTGTTGTTGTTTTTCTCTTCACTTCTGTTTTCTGCAAATAGAATATTGGGTCAGGCAATTGACTTGTTTTGCTTTTGGCCAGTGGAAATCAAAATGCTTAAACTTGTGTCCAAATGGAGTAAATGTTTTTTTGTCCTTTCTGAAATCTAAAAATGTCAGGAAGGTAATTTAAGCACCAGAACAACAAAATTAACTAAACACAACAAAGCACACGTCAATATTTTACCAGAAATAAACTAGAAGCAGAGCAGCTCCAGAAGGACATGACGAAACAGTCACTTTCAGTA
Organism: Lipophrys pholis; assembly: GCF_963383615.2. Classification (NCBI taxonomy): domain Eukaryota; kingdom Metazoa; phylum Chordata; class Actinopteri; order Blenniiformes; family Blenniidae; genus Lipophrys; species Lipophrys pholis. Next base: position 27,228,225 of record NC_137628.1, read on the forward strand.
ATGTTTGGATGGCTCCAGATCATATTATATTATTGAGTGATTGTGTGTCTAACAATTTTTAATGTACAATTTATCTAACGGCTGAACACAACAATGACAATAAAGTCTAAAAGAAATGCTGACATTTGAAAAACAGAACAATTGCTGAGAGTTTAAATAATCAGAGGGCTATTTAAGGAGCCAATTAAGCTTGATAAATTATCTGAAAGCCAAAGCTATAACAGAGGCACACTTTCCGGTCACACAATCCTTTAAATGGATCAACGGCATGCAGGGTCAAATCTGTGTCTTGTGTTAACTGGTTTGACGAAATATATAAAACAAAAAAACTGTAGGTTAATATCTCGTCCTTGAGCCTAAAGTCACATTTGCTGGTTTGCTATTATCTCCACATTTTTCCGCAGTAATGTTTTCCATTTGTCTCTAATTGAGCTCAGCTGAAATTACACAAAAGCCCCGCCGAAGGATGTTTGGATGTGGGGTCAAGTTCAGCCGCAAAGGTTAACCTGCTCATTATCATTTAAGTGGCAATTACGATCTGAAAATGAAGAAAGTGCATGGGTGGTGATTAGCAGGGTCTTGTACTGTGTGAAGGGGTCTCAGATACACACGGGCGCGGCAGCTCGCACTGTCCACTGCCGGTGGATCGAGTCCGAGACGAAGAGGCGGTGGGACGGAGACACAACAGCGATCGCCTGCATGATGAGATGAACATAGCGCCGGATCAATAAGAAACGATGGAGGATGATAAAGAAGCGCTGCTGCATGTGACTCTAATTGTAGAAACATCCCAAATGGCTACTCCGTTGCCATGGTGACTGTGACTATATGCATTGTTTCTCTCTGCCTGCAGGTCACTGCTTGGAAAACCTACACACATCCTCCACTTACTCCCCGTTTCTCTGTGATTTGAGCCAAACTTTAGCGTCTAAGAAAGAACTGGAAGAACCTTAAATCGGGTCCAAACTTCTCAATAGAGACGTTAGGGTTAGACTGTATATAAAGACTTAACAAACATTTCAATTTGAAAGTGTCTAAGCAGCATGAGAAAAGTTGTGCTTTTGTGTTGCCTAGAGGAAAATATCACAAAGTCCTACATTGGGACAAATATGTACTGAGTATTGATCAGTACTCAGTAGCTCCAAAACGATCAGTGACCACAACAGATTAATCCCAATACTGTTGATACCTTCTTTAAATCTGATGATGAAAGCAGCACCTATTGATTAAACCATGTTAAGAATCAAAGGTTAGGGAAGCAGACGTTTGCTGGTTTGAAACCCCCTGCAGGAGCTCGTCTCTTAATGCTCAGCAGCTCAGATTCCATCAGGAAGGGATAAAAATACACTGATAAAAAAAATATTCTACTGAATCTACTTTACATAAACAAAACAAAACATCAAGGCAACTTCTTTGTGTCATTTATTTATCAAGCAAGATTGTTCTTTGTTCAAACATCCAGGTAAAGTGTACTTAGTTTTCAGAATCAGAAGTTCTCAGAATGTTTGATTGTAAGTCTATCTTCCACTAATACAGCAATTTCCCCCGCCTGTTTTTATATCTTCATTCTATTGTTTGTCTGTTAGTTTAGGAGCATGTACCAAAAACAAAACAAAAAAAGAAACAAAATGAATAAGAAAAAAAAAAGACCATCATCCAAATGAGTAATCCGGAATTCACAGGCACAAAGATACATCGGATACACAAGATCGGAATTCACACAAGTAAGTAAGTAAGTCTTGAATTTTTATGGCTGAATTCACAGATTCAATTAAGTTAAATTTACTTCTCCCCAGATTTATTTAGAAGAAAATTGTGCCAAATCAACCAAACTGATCACGTGCTCCAAAGAGGCGACTGGAAAGGAGCAAACAAAACCAAAAACCTTCACTTTCAGCAGACTTTTTTCCACGTCTGTTTCTATTTACAATACATGTGATGGATTCATATACATTGGGGGGAGGGAGCCAGGTTTTGTGATATGTGAAAATGAAACTAAGATATTTAATTCAATACTGTATTATAGTTTTGCTGAAAATTTCTGAGGGGAAATGAAAATAATTATAAAACTGTGATGATATTTAAACAGCAAACAGCAGGTAGAGCTGGACTGTGTGAGATGGAGAAATATAATAGTTGAACAAGTAGGACGAAGTGGAGCAGCAGGAAATCTGGGTTTACCGTGAGTAAACTGACATCACTCACTGAACAAACAGTTTCAAAAACATATATCCATCTTATCCAGTGGCTTAATGTTTGTTCTGTGAGAGGAACCTGCTGACTATAGAAAGACCTCAGCTTCAACCGGTAACCCAGCCTCCATATGGATCACTTCTCAGCTTCTTTCTGGATAACATCTCTCTGGTTTTGTCTCTAGATACAGTGTAGTATAACTCATTTAATGTGAACATCTTTTTTAATTAAGCAAATGGTTTTGTTAACATACAGTGTAATTTCCTCAAAAAATAAAAACCCATCCAGGGAGGATGGTTTTTATTGTCGCTGCTTCAGAGAATCTATCCAACCATTTGCTTTATTACTTTGCGAGTGCAAAGACTGGTAATGCTGTTGGTGTTTGTTAGAATTACCTGTTGTCTGATTTAACCATCTGTCTGATAATTATTTGACAATTAGCTGTGCTGTTATAGCCTGTAACATTTTACGGTCCAACTTCAATATCAATTATCATCTTTAAACGGGTTTGTTTGTTTGAATCTAGTCCAATAAACTGATTTTCATTTGTTCTTTAATCTTATTAATGATGAAATACTAATATGGGCTATTACATCGTCTGTATTTCTTTGCCTTAAAAGGTTATTCTTGGGGTCCATTTGGATTGGTGGGGGTTCGATTTAACATCCTCCACGGGGCAATATATAAATATTTCAGCTTTTATTTTAGCCCAGACCTTTGAATTTGTTATTTGTTGGCCTGTGTCTCTCTCTCCAGTCGCTGCTGCCGGCCTGTCCACGGTCCCCCGCTCTCAGCTCCCAGCTCTCAGCTTAGCCCCCTTTTTTGCCTTTTGTGTCGTTGTTGACAATTCAGAAAACGCGGGCTATTTCCAACTAATACCCCTGCTTGTTTTCTCAGCATCATGATGATTACGGTCGTCAGCCGCATTTGTTGTGTGATGGGTAAAAGTAGCATTATTTCTTTCTTTTTTTTTTTTTTTTTGCTTAGAAAAATGACTCTAAAGGTGGGAGTGGCGCGTTTTGTGGGCTGGAAAATCAAGAACAAAGAGCTGAATGAGCTGCTATAAAGCTCCTTGGAGCAGGAAGACCTGCAGAGTGGTTTCATCAACAATACGTGATCCCTTTAACATGCAAGCAGTCATTTGGTCTATTGTTGTGATAAAAACATTGATCATAGCAGCTTTATCTCTTGCATTTTACCAGTACGTGATTCCATTTCAGAGAACCTGGGTACCTTGTGGTCCATTTACATGAGGTTTAACAATTGTGTCCATTTATTCTTACAAGAAAAGCTGTGAACGGTGTCTTTTACCCGTTTATCTTTCCCTGTAAAGTATGTAATTTGTCCGTGATAAAGGGGGGGGGGAATACAGACGCTTTATTCATCCAGTAAAATTAGATCAGCAACTAATTGTACCAATTGGGCACCACTTGCATTCTCCCTATAATTAGCACCAAATTACACAGCTCTTTCCTGGAAAACCTCACAGGATATCACCAAGCAGTGATTTTGTGTCATCTGCAAGTCCAACCACAACAACAACACTTCCAACGTTCCAAATTGGAGCTCCCATCTGCCATTATTTACACGGCAATAAACCGCATGTGCGGAGACGGATCTCCTGCAAACTCTCACACATGAAGCTGCTCGCATTAGTATGAATGTTATCCTCGCAGACGCGTTACATAACAAGATGGCACACATCTTCACTCTGCTTTCCGACACATATTGTGGAATTCAGGCTGCAGTGACGGACTGCAGACAGGCTCCCCGAGAAGTCACTTCGATTTCTCTCCGTCTCTTTGTGCTTCACCATCTTTTATCACTCTCCCTCTATTGCTTTCTCTCGCTCTGTCTCTCCCCCTCTCTTCTTTATTTGTCCACCTCCCCACTGTTTTTGGCAAGGCCCCCCTGTTCAGTTTGGCACGCTCCCTGCTGCAGAGTTCCCTTTCCACCGATTCCCTGCGTCGTGGAAGCGCTTGTCCGGAAGACCTGCCGGAATCCCACACAGGGATGCACAGTCACTCACACACGACCCCGGACAAAACGCTGCTCCGTGTGGAGGAGACACGCGGACAGATCATTTTTTACCTTTTTATTTATTCATCTCTATCTGTCCAACTATCCGCCGGCTTTTGTCTCCTGGGCGGAAATCAGCCTGGTGAATAATTTAGCACCGTTAAAGGAGAACACCTGAGGGGGCCTGGAGGAGGGAGGGGAAGGAAACAGAGAGTTGGAGAGGTAAGTGGGGAGGGCGAGAAATAATACAGACAGAGGGTAAGACCTTTAGATGAGAAATAAAACCGAGATATGATGTGGCAGGGAGAGGGGCTCTGCTACAGACACGCGGCCTGTGATCATGCTTAATTAAGAATGAGGAGAGCAGACCATTAATGAAGGAGCACACTGTTAGACTGGGGAGGAGGGGGAAAACGGGGGCGGAGGAAAGGAGGTGGCGGACAGTTTTCCTGGTTGGGTGTGAGGGAGCAACAGCGACGGCGTTGGGGTCTGAGAGAGAAAGAGGAGGCATCAGGTTCCACCCGGGCTCTGCTGTTCTATTAATAGAAGTCAGAGCACATTGGGGAGGAGACACCAGCCAATTAGAATCAAGCTCTGCTACTGACGGTAAACCCCTTACACACACACACACACACACACACACACACACTCATAGAGCTGTCAAAACGTGTTGTCTTTGTCACTTAAGGTGATCGCCTCTTTGGGGGCCTCCATGAGAAGCTGTGGGAAGCGTCCCGGTCCAGAACCACTAACGAGGCCCCTCACTGGTGTTGGGCTGGCTGCTGCCGCAGAAGTCGAGTTTTCACAGGTCTGAGCCTGAGGGGCTGCGATGCACTTGGGAATTTTGCAGCGGGGTTGATGTAAATCAGTGTTGTTGCAGCTCTTAAGTAAGAAATTGGTACACAAGACCTAAATCTGGAGTAAAGTGTTTCCTGCCTAAGTGCTGTTGCAGTGCAGAGGCGATATATTTATATGTCAGGTGGAGCGCGTGCGGCGCTGAATGGCAGATTGTGTTCCAGACTATACAGGTATACATGATCGATATTCTATCAAGAAGGCTAATTAGAAGAAGAGTTATTAATTTTATTTGGCAGCTGAGGTCATCTGCTATAGTCAGAATATTGATGGCTTCTTGGCCTCCCCTCGTCCACCTGTCAAAGTATTTGCTCTACGAGACAATAATACAGATTTCACTATTCCTATGCTGATTCGCCAAACTCTCTTCCACCCCAAAAACGTGTCACAGTGTCTTTGTTTCAGCCTGATTAATAACATCCGTTCATGAGGACATGCATGTTTGTGCCGTGCTGATAAAATTGCAATAAAAGCTTAGAAAACACTGCAGTTGAGCAGAAGTGTCAAATTCTGTTGCTGGAGTCTGTGTCTTTTCAATCAAGGAAACTGAAACCAGACATCATAGTAAGTGATTGAGTTAAACTGTATTGAACCGTGTCATTGATTTTTGAAATTAATCACTAAAATACAAGTTATTCAAGCAATCGGTAGTTACAATATCAAGAGTGAATGTGACCCACGAATTTCAGATATTCAGGTACAAAAAATCCAAAGTGAAAGGTGGTTTCATCTGAATAAATAAAGAGTGTGCAACCAAAGTCTAAAACTAACGAGGTGATTTGTTGAAAAAAAGTTCAGTCCACCCTCCCTTAACCTAAATCATACGGTTCATGAAAGATTTTAATTCATTGTTTGCTCTTATGTTTATGTCGCTGGAATCAGCAAATGTTTTGGTTTGGCTCTCGGGCAGAGAAAGTCTGAAAACCACCGTATTACTGTTCCACATGGGCGGCAGCATTTTTAGATTGACAGGACAAAAGTAAAGTGACAGAAGCTTCATTGATTCTGACTGCATTATGTGTTACAGTAATGAGACTAGTGTATAGCGTGTTCGTCCCAGGACTGTCTATGACTCATATATTTACTTAATCAGAGAATATTGTAATCCCTCAGTGGGTTTTGTTAAACTGCTGCATAAACAAGCCAAGGGAGAGCAGAGAGGCTGTTTTGGAATAAACCGATAAAATCACAAAGGAAACTTTCAATATATTCTTGTGGTTGCTCTCCCTGTTGTACATATTCATGCAGATGAAGGGTGATTTTAAGTCACATTGTAAATGGTAGACTTTGGCTGACTGACAACATAAATACTAACTTCTTGGTTCCTGTCTTTTATATTTTTTCTCAGAGTTGTAAGCTTAATCATATACTCCTGTGCCTGCAGCATGGCATGATTAGTGACACTGACACCACATTTATTCAGAAAAAAATACAAATAAAAAACCTGTCATTTTTTTGAATGGAAATTTTGTAAACAGGCTTCCTGCTGTATAAAATTAAAGCAGATCTTCAGGGCCAATTTACCATTTTCATGCTGCAGGAATTTTTTTCCTGACATCAGAGGAACAAAGAACAGTTTCAAGAGAAGCATTTGTGAGATTAAATATGGGGGTGAAAAACTCCTTTTACCAAACTTTAAATGAATATTTAAAGATAACCACAATCATTAAACAAAGGACCGAATACTGGAGCCACATGTGCAAAGTTGCAGTTAACGCTTGAGAGTCGTTGCCTTGGTAACGCCATAGGGTCATATAGGCAGGTACTTAGGAACTGTTGTCATTTAGTGTTTAACGCCATAGTGATACATTGAGAAAGGAGCTTAGTGTTAAACGTATTCTGCATGAATCTTGAGAAATTCAGTTAGCCAGAGATCACATCGTAAAATGGATGAATGATAGTTTGTCAAACTGTAACTAATGGCTCATTAATTATGTTCTACTGAATAGACACGTAGTCTTTCAACTCTCCACATTTTCATTAAGAGTGCTTAAATGCGTCTGGATTGTCAGATTTTCTACTTTTATGATCGAGAGCACCGCAGCGCGACATGGCACAGCTGTCAAGGAAGCGAGTATTGTCAGTACTGCCATGGAGTTACCTGTTTGCGACTTATTGGCATCATTGAATTTCAAAGAAAAATGTCATTGCTTACTTCTCACAGCCTCTGGCCTTGAGCTTCTGTCCCTTTTCCCACTTTTAGCCTCTTTTTTGAAAATGATTCAGTCAATAGAGGTCTAGGGACTTTACAGTAATGTTACACTTCTAAAAAAAAAAAATTATTAATAAATACTGCGGTTCAGCTTCTTAACTGTTGCTTGCAGTTATTGAAATGCAAAACTAGAGACGACATCTTTGCTGACTCAAGTGGACACAAATCTCTCCAAGTTTTGACCTCCAAAGTTAAAGTGCAAAACTAATATTGTTTCAAAGAAATAAGTGAGTTTGACTGGAGCCAGGCCCCTCCCCCTTTACCCCATCAACCAATCACTGCAAAGCACAGCTGGTGATATTTCAGGGGTACCAGTGTTTGACAGGCTTATTTTCGCAATTGTAGCGTCAAAGAACATTGTGACGATCCTTTCAAATTCTGTCTGAGCTCTTTGTGGATTTCTAATCATTCTCCTGCTTTTGCTTATTACTTTTTCTTTATACCGAATCAAAATAGTTTGTGTGGCTGTAGTTCAAATTTGAGGTTTGTTTAGTTTGTTTAGAGACAATTTCTATAAATATTTTTTTTCATCTTAAACTTGAGCAGGGTCATGAAAAATTGGTCACTCATCTTTAATAAGTTCAGCCTTTTCACCTTTCCACCTTTTTTTGGGGGGGCCATACAGAAACAACCAGTCCATCGAGGACCACCTGAGGTGCTGAGGTGGTCTCTTACCCTTGTTTTCAGCCAATCCTTTTCCTAACATGGTTGGTTTTTCAATTACAGCAAGGTATTTGATTCAAACTTTTATACCCGACTAAAAAGCTGAGCTCGAGGTCACATACGTATATTCCAAAGCTCCCGAACAAATGCAATACCTCAATGAGCATAAAAGCCCCACTCTGAGTTTGTCAAGGTCTTGTTTGTGTCTTCATCATCCAAATGAGCCTCATGAGTCACGTCGCATTCGGGATATCTCAGCTGTGGTGAAAGTCAAAGCCGACCACGGGTGTTGTGTCAGAGCAGCGAGAATTTTTGAAAGCCATAAAAAGCACTAAATGACAATATAAACGGTGTGCACACATAAAATGAACTGCGCGCACACTGCACTGCAGAGCCACCGAGGAGACATAAACTTAATGCAGACAGCAGCAGCAGCCCCCCCCCCACCCCCCTCGTATGAGTGATGATCAGGTTTTCATTACTGCTTCCTGCATAGAGAAGTGACCCGGCTGCATGGGGCTTAGGAGGCAAAACAAATTAATGCATTCATACTATTAAAGGTCCACAAACACAGCAAACACGTTTACTGCACATATAACGATTTATCACTGCTGCTGCTCTTGTGAAGATGGAAATTCACTCCTAATGTGCAGACGTCGCCACTGCTTCACTCAAAGGGAATTTGCCGGACTCAGACCGTGCGTTAGCTACAGGACGGTTCTTCAGTAGGGAAGTCAGGCGGTCGGCTGCAGAGGACATAAATCCTGCAAACTCCCTGGTTAATTCTTCACAATGGAACTTGAGCCACACTGGAAAAGTTTTACCTCAAATATTTTTTTTCTCACAAATGGAGTTTCTGTTGCGCTTTATGGGACTTTGACGAATTTTTCTTTGTGTGTGTTTGTGTTATTTCCATCAAATATTTAAGGCTAAACAAACTGTGTTAGAGACTCTCACTTAAGTCCACTTGGCTAATTCCTTTTTACAGGGTCACTACGGTTAAACACGGCAACTTAAGTAATTGTTAGGCGAAAAACAACCTCACATCAATGGTTCTCAATGTAAGGCCTGTTGAGCAGCAATACTAGCAATAAGTAAGAATAGTAAATCATTTAATCGGTCAATCAAATACACAAAATGCAACAAAAAAAAAAAACACAAAAAAAAAGAGGAAGAAACCATTTCAGTCAGCTTATTTTGTCCATAAGACATCCTTACTCATAATTTGTGACCGAAGGGTTTAAACTGAGATTAAATTTATTTTTGCCTAAGAGAACACAGTGACTTTTAATCTCGTCCTTCCTGAGCTCGATATTTTTCAAAAATGGTGAGATTAAACCGCCTTGTAAATGTTTAATATGTCTTTGAAGTGGGGTTTCCTTTTCCCTGTATGGGAGATTGGTTGTTTTCCTCTATAACTTCTGAGGCAGAAAAGAACTGAAGCAAAAGTTCTAACTCCAACTTGAGCTAGAAAACTTTTTTGAAAGTAACATTTTTGAAAAGATTCTGTCTCCATCTCCTTGTAGATAGTGGAAAACACAACTTTTTTTTAAATGCTGCGACAACAATTGCGGCTCCCAGAGTCATGACTCCCGGTCGGTATTCTCCTGGGGCTTGGTAGCTTTATAGTTGAGAGTCACCATAATACCAATTCAAATTCCTTGTCTGTCCCTATAATTGTCTGTGTATTCGCCATTGTTATTGTTTATAGAATATTGTGCACGCGTGTGTGTTTTTTCCATTATAAAAGCAACCAACAGTGCCAACTCGTGGCCCAACATGCCAACTACAACGTTTTCAGCGTTTCTGTGTAAACAAAAGTGATGTTAGAAAATAAAAGCATTTGCAAAATCTAGAATTTAACTAAACGTTACAACCTGAAACAAAACACATGAGCCGTGTGAGAGACGGGGCGTTGCCACGTTATTCATCCTCTGGCTTACAGGATATGCGTTGGAAAGGAATAGCACCTTCTTTGTCTCTTTTTAAATCAGTGTTACAACCCACCTTTTCTCCTTGACTTTTAACACCACGTAAGATGCTGATTTGTGTGGGCTGCATATTTTATGTATTCTTTATATATATATATTTTTTTTTTATGTATTTTTAATGTCTTAATTATATTTCTCGTTTAAGGTTTTTATTGTGTTATTTACTTTGTGTACAGCACTTTCGCTCTTTGTGGTTGTTTTGAGTGCTTTGTAAATAGAGATGGATTGAATTGGAAGGAAAAGAGGATTTAATCCCTGTGCTTGTGTTTGTTTTTCTCAGAGATTCCTCCACGTTTCCCACAGTCTATAGAAGGCCGCGTTAGGTTGGTCTGTGTCACATAATCGCATGTAAGTGTTCTCCCTCAAAACTTGATGTGATTACTGCCACATCACCATGCAAAACATGTTCAGTGAAGCTCATGTGAAGAGGCCTCGGCTATGTGCTTACCGTGGTTTCACCGTCAAGCATCGATCATAAAACACCAAACATTTCAGTGTAAAAACTGCTGCAAGGTGACCACATATTAATGGGTTTCTGCATTGGTGTTGAACAACCAGCGTAAAGCTGTTTCACCACAAAAGTGCCAGGATTACAGTATACTCACTAGAAAAAGGTAAAAACAACCTTTTGTTGCAGCGACTGAGCTTCTGAAAGCTCGGCAGATGAGAGAAGCTGGACTTTGTTATCATGTCTCCGCACTGCAGTCACTCCCGAGCCCCCTGCCAGGCACTGTGCTCCACTGTGGGGCAATCACCATTTTTTCATTTACCATATGATACATACTAATCCCTGACACATTTCTGTCCATACAACACACAAAAGATAACAAAAACCATATGAAGGCGATGAGCTTAAAGAGTTTCATCCAATAAAACTGCAAACAGGAAGTTAGTTGATTTTAAATACAGATTCTTTACTGTTTCTCACCATGAATGCAATTGACAAAAAATGTGCACATTCCTTCTCATAGCGACTCTACAACATGACAGAGAACAGCATTGATCAAGAATCATTATCCTGGATAGTGTTGCAATACATCACTGCTCGTCCCCCCCAATGTCCAGCCATAAGAGACCGTTTCTTTCCCAGTCCCTGCAGCATCCACTGAGAGGATTGTTTTTGGGACTAAAGTTTTAATGAGACCTGTCTACACTCCTTTATGTCGCACACCAACATCTGTCTGAACTGTTTCTGAAGAGGGACTCCCCTCAGAGGCCGTCACTGAAGACCTGACTTTAAGAATGATTCTGCAGGATGCATTTGCCATCAGACATCAGATAAATCTTACAGTGTTTACTCTCAACGTGCTCCCTTTGAGCCTCACTTGACATCAACAGGCAGCTTAACTTTTAACCAAACCATGTCACAGTTCAGTGTCGTGTAGTGTTGCAGGCTTTTATACAGCAAAAGTGTTAATCGGAACGTTTGAGCAGAGGATACGAGTAATCACACATGTGGCAATTAACTGGTAAGCAGTAAGTATAAATCTAAGTTGGATTGTGTTGATTTCATGTCAGCTGACAAGTTTGAAAAGGCAACAGAAAACTTGAATACCTGCTTAACAGCACATTTTTACCAATACAACACATGGAGAAAGATTACATTTACTTATAGTTACAACACAACCATCTTGGAATTGGTCAAAAGAAATATGCACTAGGCAGCGTCATGAGGACTTGCGGATAGATTGTGGGCGTTCAACAGTCCACACTAATAGATCAGTACAACAGGAAGGCTCATGCCATCCTTTCCGACAGCTCGCATCTTTTATGTGTTGAGTTCCAGTTTTTGCCTTCTTATCTTTCGGCTCAGAATTCATCGTATGAAGAGCAACAGGTACAAGCACTCCTTCGTCCACAAAGTCATTTCCCTTCTGAATTCAGGACAGAGTGGGAGGAGTCCTACTTCATTTTTTAAATTACGTGTCTTCTCACTGGTAGGCAGGCATTTATAATAAGCAGTGAGAGAACTTTATAGCTGATAGGCTGTTGCAGCCTTGTTAGAGCCCCATATGTAACAACGACCTGAATTGTTGTGAAATATAATATAATAAAACCTGAAACTGGTTGATAATGTAACAAAAGTGCTGAGCCTGAAACGTAATTAAAAAAATGTAGTAAAACCCAAAATGTAATAACTCATCAATAATATAAAAAGATTAAACGAGAATTTAAATGTAATGTTTAATGCTTATACATTATTTTACACTGATGATTGGAGACATATATTATAGATTATAGAGAACCGAAGACTATTAATTACTTGGGCAACAGCAATCATACATAAATACCATAAACTGTATAAAGATATACGTATTGACAAAAAGTCCAAATCTTTACAACTAATTTTTTCAGCGTTATTCAATTTGAAACAGTTCAAATTTAAGTCCAAACCATAAATCATTGACTCATATTTTGATGTAAAAAAAATTCTTACAATAATAGGGGAAAATATTTTGCCTGCCCCATAATGTAATTATTACATTTCGGGTTTTATTACTTCATTCTTTATTACATTTCGGGATCAGCAGTTTTGTTACATTATAGACCCGTTATTACATTTTGAGTTTTATTAAATTATATTTTATAACAATCCGGGTTATTGTTATATATCAGGCTCTAACACGCCTCCTTGCTTTAGTTTGTTTGTCTGTTTTTCAACATTCTGTTGAGACACTGCTACTGATGTTTCAGCACACTGTGCTATCCCTCCCTCTTGGATGCTTAAATGTTTTACACCATGAATGTTGTTGGATGCCATGTATGGATATATGCCCATTCTTTGTGTTTTATACTTGCCTTACTGGGACACAAATCAACACTGAGTATTTGAGCAGTGAAATTAGATTCCTTTGTGGTTGATTATTGTGAGTTTTGTTTTGTTTTTGAAGTACGTACATATTAATCCTAATTGAATTAGGTCAAGTGGACTTGGATATTTCACTTGGACGTTTCGCCCTTTATCGCAGTCCCTGATCCACGCTTTGCCCCTCATCCAGGGTGTGGCTGTTAGTGTCAGGAGACAAGCCCTGGGCCCCGGAGTCCAACAACATGAATGGACACAGTGCATCACTCAGGGTCAGTATCATATGAAACTTTGGATAACACACCCAAAGAGTTTAAATTCAATTTGCATTAATACGCCTACATTTGTCCTACTTAGATAAATGAGAACATTCATATACATTTTTTCAATATATTTTTAAATTTTAGGAGAGAAATTCCAGTTGTCCGCAGGCTTCCTGTGGTGAGACACTGAGCCAGTTTACGTGCACAAAACAAATAGGATCATCATCATCACCATCATCATCATCATCATCATTTGAGATGTCGTGTAAACAGCATTATAGGATAATATAGGATATAGGATCTAATTTCGAGAAATTGAGTGTGAATCAGTTTATTCGATTTATTTTGTACTTTGAAGAACCTCACCTGAAGAAGAGAGGAATTTCATTCTGAAATAAATGAAAACACAGTGAACGCCAAGGCCACAGGTGTTACCATGTTCGACACCATGAAAATAATCCAAAGTCTGACTGTTTTGTCACTCCATGCATCATGTGCTATAAATAAATAGAATAATGAAACATGTGAACCGAGGCTTTTAGAGTTCTGAAGCACATGCGATAGTGTCTTATCTGATCATTTCAAGTAGCTCATTACTCCTACTTATCTGATTCTTATGGCTATATATATGGCCTCATTTACTCTTTTAGAGTCAGATATACAAATATATGACCTCTATTGAGTAGTTTATATACTAATCAATTCTCAGCTCGCACAATCACTATTAGTTATTCACTTGTCTGTGTGAAGTCAGTGGGTCCCAGTTGCATGGATCTCTACTGCATCCTATTCTATCCAATCTATTTACATCACTTAGCTTGTACCAGTGATGGCAAAAATCAAATAGAATAACTTCTGTTTTTCCCTCCAATCTTTAAATTTATTCCTACTTCTATACAGGTTCATAAAACAGACTATATTTTTTTCAGATTTCAGTTTCCAAGTCGTTTTGCTGCATTCAGTCAGTTGTCTTTTGGCTGTATCTTATACTTGAGCAAACAAATGTAAAAGCAGAATTGATTTTTTTCATCCTCATCGCACTAGAAATCAAATTTGCACTGAATCTATTTCAGATTTTATGGGAAAGAACTTTTTTTTTTTGTCTGGATCCCAACAGAAATCCGACAGCTTTCACAGTCGTCTAATTTAAAGCCAAAGCACACAGAAGTTAAGGAAAACTTTGCCAAACATATTGGCTGTGGTTTGAAAACCAGACCGAATAAAACTCTCTTCCTCCAGTACAGGAATATTTACAAGATACCTCAGTGTTTTTAAACTCGAGAAGCCTTATCTCTGTGATAACTGTTTGTAGTCGTCTGTTTTGCATGATGAGTCACTTTATTTCCAATTCAATCCCCATTTTATTATCAACAAATGAAAAGAAGCATTTTAGTCGCGCTCTCCCTCCTTAACTTTTGCTATATTTTTTTTCATCACTGGTGAACGTTGCTTTGGAATAATAGAATAAAATAAATCAAAGTGGTCTTCTATAACATGTATTTTTACTTCATATTGAAGTTGTTATTTAAGATTTAACAGCACAAACAGAACTCCCAGAGAGGGTAGCTCACCAGAGACAGACATGCAAATAAATATGTGATTATGCAGGTGGACAGAGTTTAAGTGGGCAGGAACACATCTATGGCAGATCATCTTTGTAGGGGACGTTTATGGCCGGGCGCAGAGGTTTCCCCTCCTCAGTCCAAATTTTGATTCCCAGCGTCCCTCCATCCTCGCTACCTTCCCTCTTGTTCGCCTTTCATCCTCTAATTTGATCGCGCTCCCTCCCTCGGAGTCCCCCTTCATTGAGATGCCGTCCCCTTCCCCACATCCATCAGAGCATCGCCTCCCTCTCCCACTCCTCTTATCTCATTACTCTCTCTAATTAGCCCCAAACGAGCCCGTAGGAACCAATAACACGCCTTTGCCCACACATATCAATGAGATTCATGCGCACATCTGTACAGCCAGGTTTGGTGTGTGTGTGTGTGTGTGTGTGTGTGTGTGTGTGTGTGTGTGTGTGTGTGTGTGTGTGTGTGTGTGTGTGTGTGTGTGTGTGTGTGTGTGTGTGTGTGTGTGTGTGTGTGTGTGTGTGTGTGTGTGTGTGTGTGTGTGTGTGTGTGTGTGTGTGTGTGTGTGTGTGTGTGTGTCTCGCATTGGTCCTTTTGATATTTGGACTTGCTGATACTTTAGTTGATTATGCAAGGGAGAAGAGGAACGTGTGTGTGTGTGTGTGTGTGTGTGTGTGTGTGTGTGTGTGTGTGTGTGTGTGTGTGTGTGTGTGTGTGTGTGTGTGTGTGTGTGTGTGTGTGTGTGTGTGTGTACGGGCCACCTCCTGTTACAGAGTCCTGCCTGGGACAATGTGCCTCACAATCATCTGTTACCAACCAAAGACCCATTTCCTGTGTCCAGCTGAGATACAAGCTGGCCACACAAGTGCGTGCACACACACACACACACACACACAGTTCACACATGGAAACCCATACATAACCGGGAACAACCCAACGAGCAAAGCAAACAAGTGTGCAAGTTCATCCATGTGAATAACTCTGAGCCCAGAGAGATGAGGTTATTCCATGTTTTCACACATTCACACAGCGACAGTGTCTACATACGTATAAACATATCCTTTGTGTGAGGTATGATCTGGTCACACTGTCTAGTATCTTTTGTAAATCGACCGTTTGAATGAAGCGGCGTGTTTAAACACGATGAAAGGGTTTATTAGCAAGTCGTGTGTGACTGAGATGGGAAGTAACCCAGGCACAGCTGCAAGTGCAGCTCAACAAACACTCATACATAAAAGATTAGCTCCTCTCCCTCCCCTCTCCAGTATAGACACACACACATGCCACTATATCTCCAAGTGTTTACCTGAGGTTATTGGCTAATCTGCTTTTGTGTTAGATTTCATTTACCAGCGCTCTTGTGTACCCGGGAACTGGACAAACAAGTTTCCACGGCTCGACTTGTTATTTTAAACTGGTATGGATCTGTGCCCCTGTGTGTTTATTTCTGTCTTCTCTACATCTTCTCTACCTCTTCTCTACCTCTCCTCTGCCTCTCCTCAGGCCTCAATCTTTCTGAGAGGACAGAAAATTACCTCCAGGTGTTTTCACAATCGCCACTCAGCTATGAATCTGTCACTGGGTATGAAGCAAGTTGTATATGCTGTCTGGTAGAGCCCTCAGCTTTGCCCCCGTTTCAGCGTCGTGTAAAGAATTAAGAGCGCTGCATGTTACGGCTGTGGGTGCAAGCGGGTCATGGTGAATCAATAGCATCTGTGAAGTGAAAAGAAACCAAATCTCTCCTCTCTATCTTCCTGTCACAGCTGTATCTGTCTTTTCCTTCTATTATCTGTGCAGATTCCTCTCTCTCTCTCTCTCTCTCTCTCTCTCTCTCTCTCTCTCTCTCTCTCGTTTTCCCTCACGAGGCAATGAGTGACTTGAAGGGCAGCGGGTGAAAACATGAATTAACCACAGAGCAGCAAGTGAGTGACAGACGCGAGGACGAGGGGGAAATTGCGGGATAGACCATGTAAAAGAGATGGGGGGCGGGGGGGGAAGATTGTCTCCGATATTGATCTGGTAATCCTCGTTGTGCTCTCTGGCGATTCTAATCTTCCTCCTACACAAGATGAGGAGACGCCAGGAGAGGGCGAGAGACGGGGAGGAAAAGGACCATGGAGGGTGGAGCGAGCAGTGAAGGGAGGATGGACGGACAGCGCGGGAGGAGGAGCAGTGCCATCCAGTGGTGCAGAGGCACTCGGCAACATGGCGGGTTTCTCCTCTTCACCTCAGCTGGAACATCTGTTCATGTGTGCTTGAGAGCTGCTCGTTCAGATCCCCACAAACCAAAGCGGCCACGCGGTCCCCTCCTCCCCGCCCTCTTGTCTTTGGCACAGACGAAGCTAAAGGAGCTAAAATCAGTCAACATATGGTCACTGTGACCCCCTCTGACTTTGAGATCATATTTTGGGAGTGTTGCACATATAAATACATCCTGAGATACCTGTGATGCAAATTTGTGGGGGGAAAATAAAATACACTATCAAGAATTGAAGTAATCTAAAATGTGATTTCTTAAATTTTGCAACAGACATTTCAATAAGGTTTATGACTAAATGTAGATTTGAGTGACGACGGATCACATGATTGTACTGCTGCTTTAAATAGGTCGGAACAATTGATTGGCTGCTGTCTCTACTCATCCATCTTCTATATATCATTGTGTTGATGTAAAGACAAGACAGAGGACGATGAGCGAACACAGAGTATGAACAAGTCAGACCAGGAAAGTGGAAACTGCAGCTTTAACGCAAAAACATATCGAATCATAATTTACATTCACTTAATTTATACCATGCTGGCATTGACTTGTTTTCTCTTGGAGCGAAATACAGTTTACACTCACAGATATACTTCCATCCATCCATCCATCCATCCATCCATCCATCCATCCATCCATCCATCCATCCATCCATCCATCCATTCGTCCATCAACCTCGCTGAACAGGTTATAACACTGATACGCCATGGTTCATTTTGCACATCAACATCAGTTGGTTTGATTCAGAAATGGAAAGAGGACTAATAAAAAGTTGTGAGGTTAAATGTATATAATACATACAGGGACAATATTAAACATATAGTTACTGGGGTGACACACTTAGCAGTGAAAAAGCACACAGTTATCAATTTGCCATTCATAACTGTAATCTCCATCACATTGAAAGGTTTCAAACCTAACCTTAGGAATAGAGACTGTCTCAGTGCCCCCAAACAAACTGGTTCTCCATCTATTGGTTCTCCATCTCTCCCCTAAGATGAACATTTATCCCATTTATATTGTCTTGTACCTTTCTACATTATGTCTGTCATAAAGATTTGAACCACTAGAGGTCCCCATAACTCTTTGTGTCTGCAAAAGCATGTGAATAGTTGTGTTTTGACAGTTTGTCTGGCCCAGGAGAATCAACAGAAAAGTGACAGCCAACATTGTACCGCTTAGAATAACACAAGTTTGAAATCAAAATATTTTTTATACGTTACCTTTCCACACATTTTGATGTTTTGTTGCCTCAGCGAACAAATCAGACACCAAAAGTAGCTACATTCACACTAATAGAGATTTATAGTATAAGAGATTTACATGTTATTGTGTTACCTTGTGACACTAGAAGGATGGCTAACGTAACAGACTACATTATGACCAATACTCAAAGAAATTGATGCTATTCCTGTTTCTTGCAATAACTTGTTCATGTTGAGCAACATTCAACTGTATTTTCTGATTTAGTGGAAACTGTTATTTCCCAGTGGATCACTATCATGTGTGTCCAGTGGATGTCTATGGGAATGACATCGCCTCACCCCAGCCATGCATTTGGAGTGATTATATTCATAATATTATATGAATTCTGACATTGCTTTTGACCGGCGTCCTCAACATTGATTCTTTATCATTTTCCTATTCTGGTCCACGGCGTCAATATTTAAGTTCTGTGAAATTGCAAGCATCTATATCATCAAGTTGCACACAAAGCTGGCAGCTATTTTCAGCGGGACAAATTGTTTAATATATCCGTGGCTTGAAGGAATTATATCAGCAACATTTATTTCTGAATGCTTTGTTGTCTTATGTCTCAGTTTTTTGTCTTTTGATGCTTTATATCTGACACGTCCAACTATTCATCCATCTTCTACAATCCCAGCCGATGATGGGTGAAGGCAGTTTACATCCTGAACAGGTCACCACACCATCAAACACAGAGAGACAGATAATCACACACACTCACATTCACACCTCGGGGCGATTTAGAGACGTCAATTAGCCGTCATGTGTGTTTTTGGGAGCCCTACAGCACTTGCAGCTCATTAGCAAAACATCTCTGTCTTATTCTAATGCCTGATATCAGAAACGTCACTTACATTTAAATGAAAACCAAGCAGTGCGGCCTCAAAGCTCAGCTTACAGGAATCCCTGCAGCCTAGTTTGAAAATCAACATGGAAAATCTGAAAAAAGAAAAAGCGGAGGTTGATTCAGCAGAATTTTCAATCAACAATTACATCTGGTTGCAGCATTAGGTGTACATGCACTTACAGCAATGCAGCATTTCTACATTTTACGCCTGTTCAAAGCGCTCTCTCTCTCTCTCTCTCTCTCTCTCTCTCTCTCTCTCTCTCTTTCTCTCCCTCTCTCTCTCACATTCACCTTCACACAGAAACCCATTTACTGCCCGCCTCTCTGCTATCTCTCCTGCTTTCCCTCCAGCTACATTTTGATGACCTCAAGAGCCATTTATTAACATGGATTATATGTCCACACGAACAAAACCTGGCAGAAAACCAGCCGTTCCCCTCCACCACGTACACATGCTCCAGCTCCCCACCCCTTCCTCTGAGGCGATATACTGCCAGGAGCCGGGTGAGGAGACTCAGATAAAAAGAGAGAAAGACAGCGAGATATATGAGGACGGAAGAAAGAATCAAGTTTTTTATTGACCTTTCCTTGGTTCATCATTCAGAAAGCCCTGGGTTTGATTTCCGCTCTGTGTTCGAGATGAGCCATCAATAACTGTGCTGTTAATGTCAAACCACCACTGACTCTGCTCCTCTGGTAGGGAGATCAGAAAAATGGGGAAATGAATGCAGGTAACTGCACACATCATTTTTTTTTTCTCCATATTTGAAAGGCACACTCACAAAACACAGATATTCTATTAACATACTGTGACATGATGATATAATGAGATGCCTCCAATGCTTTGAATCTAACTCTGACCTGTGGTGAAGGTCCCGGAGGAACCAATCCCAGCTGACTATGGTTGAAGGCAGGGTATACACCCAAACACAAAAAGAGACATATATGTTCCGTCTGTGGCACAAAGAAAGTTGTATCTTCTCACGGAGGTAAAGGCACACAGTGTGACCCTGCTCATTTTGCTTAAAATGTGAAAGTAATTACAGTGAATGTAGAAACACAGATCAATAGCTGAAACTTGAATAATTTCAAATAAGAAAAAAAACCAACATATTTTTGGATCATTAAAAAGTTGTCGTCAGGATCTGGAATTATTCTCATTATTGAAGATGAACAACCAGAAATGACAATTGTTTCCTATACATATGTGTGTGTGTGTGTGTGTGTGTGTGTGTGTGTGTGTGTGTGTGTGTGTGTGTGTGTGTGTGTGTGTGTGTGTGTGTGTGTGTGTGTGTGTGTGTGTGTGTGTGTGTCATATAATGTAAGCAATTTCTCATTTGCATGAATGACAATGATAGTACATTACATGTTGTTGACTTGTTTTTACCTTATTTATATATAGTGCAGTGCTTTGCAATTTAAAAGACTGATACAATATGATGGCAATATATCATATACATAGAGCATATAGAAGATAAATGTGTATTATTAATACACAAGTTCTATTAATTGTTATTTTCTATAAATAAATCTACTGCCTCAGCTCTCACTCTCATGCTGGCCTGATATTCAAAACAATCGTCATGAGCGAGTACTTCGATCCTTTGCATGCTTGTCAAGCGACGACAGTGTTGGGAAACTCAACGCTCCCAGATAATAGTTATAGAATTTTAGTGCAAATTACAACATTGGGCAAAGCAGTAGGGCATTTGAGGGGCAGTTTGTTGATATTTTCTGGTTCATTTCATGGCCTCGTTTCGCTTTCGTTTGTCACTTCAGGGCTTCTGTGGAAGCCGGGGATGATAATTGGTATCCTAACACCATCCTGTCTTTACATTATTTCTACTTCTGCACTAGACACTGGGAATAAAGCTGACAGAAATTCAAACAGGAAGTGCTCCACCACACCTATTATGTCTATAGGATTTTTTTTGGTATGTTTTTCATTGTAAGAAAATTAATAACTAGAACACTGTGTCATAAATAATAGATGTTGACCAGAACAATGTAACCAAAGCGACATATTCAAGATAATAATAATTATGGTAGTGCACAATGAATAGGTAATATACAAGGTTGGGTTTTTTGGCGGCGGGTTTTACAAAGATAAAGCATTAACTTTTCCAACAAAAGCAACATGAAGAATTAAATACATGTGGATGATTAAAAACTTTTTTTTCATTCAAGTAATCTCAATACTAAAGAATGGCAACCTTCATTTTTTTTAACACTTCTTGAATCGCCCTGTGCTGCTTTGTTTGTTTAGCTGCTGTAATAACTGTTGCTTTCTTTCAAAGTTGTTTCAAAACATTTCCAAACTATTGGAATTATGGATTTTCCACACACTGGATCCTGTACTTTACAGTTACTTGAGAAAACAAAACAAGGTTTCTCCATATGAACAGACGACACAAGCATACTGTGTTTGAAATGAACCAATTATTTTGGAAAACGCTTTTTCCCAGATAGAAATTCCAAAAATCAATATGTGCTCCCATTACTGTCTTCTTTGCTTCTGTAGCTACGGGGCTTAACAGGGTAAAATGATGTAAATGAAATATTCCCCTGGCTCACATTGGAACTCAAAAACATTAGAAATGAATCTCTTTCTCTTAAGAAGAAAGCACTTTATCGATCAGGCAAAATTATTCTTCTGCTAGATAATTTGTCTTTGAGAAATGGGACCAAAGACGCTCCGCCGTGACGCTTCCCATGTAGGAGAAGTTTATAACTAATTCTACTGTCCGTCCCGGTAATCCATGCCCACCTGCAATTCATTCTGCTTCCTTAAAATCGGCAAGAAAAAGTTTTCCGAGCCTGAAAAGACACAAATGCCTGTTTCAGTTCCACATCCTGCATCAATGTCCTTCATCGTGCAGAATCTTTTAGCCTCATTTCCTCTCTAAATGATTCCTCTATTTAATGGATTCACAAATCCCAACCTTTTATCTCACCTCAGTAAATTAAGATGAAACTGAGCACAGGCACCAAAGGTTTTAATGTATTATTCCCTCTTGAACTCGCCCAGCCAGCATTCAGCAGCCACATTCCTAAACCTTGTCTTATATCTCCTCCGGGGCCCGGAGGAGTTTTCATCGGTCCTCCTCAGAAATACCTGAGAGACAGAGAAAGGCCTTCAAAGATTACAAGCAAGCTGTTCATACGATCCTCTGACAGGATCGGGGGGTTACTTTCTAAATCTGGCCAACGTTGCAGTAGTTTCTTTTGGGTTTTTTTCATTGAAGCGTGCACTTTGATGTTTGTAACTTGAGTCACATCATTTATAAATCACATACAGACCTTTGTCACACTGAAAACCAAGTGATGCCGGTCTGATGTGCGTGAGCATTCTAGATTATTAGACTTTTATCTGTGAGTAAATCACTCAGAGTTGCAGTGTGACGAAGAACTAGATGTCATCACAATCCGTCAAAACTGGGAGTCGCCACAGACGGACGCAACAAGAACCAGTGACACAGGAAACTGTATTAAAGCAGTGATGTTCTGCACACTATATATTACTATATCACATTGTTTACATCTGTACCCCACAAAGCTCTTAATGGCTAAAGGAAAGAGGAAGATTTAATGAGATGGTTTATATTCATTGATGGCACTCAAAAATTTGATTATTATTTTTTTTTTTTTATGTATGTTCTTTCTTCTTTTTTTTTTTAAATACAAAGGTCTTTGGGAAAACCTTTTTTTTGACCCACAGATTGCTCCTGGTGCAGTGCCCAACAACACTGAAGCTTTGTCAGAACCACTGTGACAATGAATAGTATCTTGGCGGTCTCCAACCTTGTGTGCATATATTTAATTCAGTTTCCTCAGCTGTATGTACAGATACTCGATTGTTTATCTGCCCACATCTACTCAAAGAAATTTGTTATGGTTCTAAATTATATATTGTATTGAATCCAAGCCCGACCTGCGAGGTCACCACACTAACTTTTAAAGGCTGTTTTGCAACTGTGGTGTTTTTCCTCCAGGAATCTGAGCGAATCCTTCAACAAGTTTTGATTATTATTGGCGTGACTTCTCTGTCTGTTTAATCCTGCTATCTACCTTCTACGTCTAGCATGTGAATATAAAACACAGAAGACAAATATGTTTAATTGCTGTTTGTATGAATGTCACCAAATTGTTTACATTCTGAAGGCTGCAGCTCGTGTGCTGTGAACCGAAGCTGATAACACTATAAAATCAATATTATAGTGACATATTTTAGCTGTAAACTGGGATTATAATTCAAGATTTAAGCAATAAATACAATATAAAAGACTTTGGTTGATCCACAAAGTCAGTGGAATAGCTACATATTGCACTGTATGAATTATTTTACTGGTACTTGTAAATTCTAATTTAAAAAAATTAACTGTTTTATTACTATCCAACTAAAAATTATAGTGATAATTTTTTATACATTTTCAAAGTGGGTATATTTGATAAGTCGAATGACAAAACTCACCCAAATACACTTTAAAACTCAAAAAAAGTTTGTTTGCTTCAATAGCTGAAGATAATCCTGAGTTAGTCTTTGAATCGAATTACTTTTTTTTTTTTCTAACAGATTATTATAAAAAGAAAAAAAGGAAGAAAATGTCACATTAATGGCATTAATCAAGCTTTCTGTTTTCAATCCCTCCCAGAAGAGTTGTGGAAATCCTAAGTTAAATTCAGTGTTTTCTCCTTCAGCAGCACCTCTTATTCGTCCTTTTTGGAAAACTCCACAATGAAACTTCTTCCAGTAAGAACAAACACAAACGTCTGCGGCAATCTTGAGAAATTAAGACAAGACTTTTCTCGTCACTGCACCTGTTGAGCCTCTGGCAGGATCCAAATCCCTGCTTTCACCTCTGTTTGCCTTTTCATTTTCACAGGACTGTGACCTCCTGTGCACCTCCAGCTCTGAGGCCATGCTGCTGATAAGCAATTTCCACCCAGCCGGATATTACAGTACACTGTTCTGTATTAAAGGTACAGTGGAGGCAGAATAGGATTCAGTGTTGTTCTGCCATTAGGCCGACTGTAGAGGTGGTAATAGACAGTAATCACTCTGTGTGAAGGAGGCTGACCTTGGACGGACTGGACGCAGACACTATTTTGTCTAGAAAACTGTCCATTCAGCCATTCATCTTTTTCTCCGTTTGTTTAGAATAGGGTCGTACGAGGCCGAGTCTTATCCAGTTTACACCAGACAAACAGGCTGGACGGATCCAGCGCAGGGCTAACACAGAGAGACAACGCTCATGAACACACACACATTGGCACCATTTAATTAAAACCACTAATTAATCCTGACAACAGGTCTGAAAACATGCGAGCTGTGTTGCCGCGTTGGACATCAGGTTTGAAAACGGTTCCTTCTGGTTTAATATTAATTGTTGTATTACCCAGGAATCAATCAGTCCATGTATAATTGCACAGTTTGGTGGAAAAAGTCAGGAGTCATTGTGGAGTCTGTGTGTGAAATCTGTATTGATCCCTCACTCCGGGCAAGGACTGAGCCATTGGCCCAGATACAGGATCGGAGCGGGCAGCAGCTTAAGTCTTATTCATGAGAGCAAATTGATAAAACGTCAGCAGCAATGCGTGTGTTGAAGCGTCACAGAGAAGAGGGGCCTCACTGTTCCTCCCCACACCTCATCTGTGCTTCATCGGCTCTGGGTATTGACCCAGTCAATGAGATTACGGATGCAGTAGCTGAATTTACTTTCTTTTTTGCAGAATGGCAGATGAAACACGGCGAGGAGAAACAACCCTTGATTTATAACGGCTTGCGATTCCTGAGGTATTTCAGTAATCTCGTGGAAATGCCTCCCCCCCATGTGGTTCTCGTCTCATAATTCAAACGGCTCCAGATCACCGGGGTCAAAAGGGGGTCACACATGTCTGTAGCAATTCTCATGGCAATCCATCAAGTAGTTTTTTTGAAATGTATCCGTCTTTGCCAAACGCGGTGTGGAACCAACACGTTGGCATTAGTGTAAAGAGTTAGCTGTAACCTGTCAATCACCACTCTGGGAAATGATTAGAAGTGACAGGCAGGTTTGATCTGAGTCTAAATGAGTCGTGCGGCTCCCATCCGCACGCAGAAACCTTGGACGACACTGTTATCAGTGAAGTCTCGTGCTTAATCTGGCCCACCGTGTTCCACAAAGTCACACAGCTGCTTTTACAATTCTTCCTGCTCGTCTCCTTCCACTGACACCTCAGAGAAAATACTGAAACACCAAGTCAATGATCAATAAAACAAAGCTGTGCTTGACAATATTGACACGGTAACGCAACACATTTGCTTGAATAAGTTCTGTGCTGAGCGAAGGCGACTGTAATTTATATCCAGAAGGTTCCTCTTTATAATTCCTTCTCTTCCAATTCTTTGTTGGTGTAAGTTCATGTCAAATTACACGCCACAGCGTTTGGTGTTTTTGTGTTTCTTCTTAGGCCCAATTTACGCGACAACGAATACGAGTGCATCCGCAAAACTTTCTTCACTTTTGGGGGGGTCCGTTTACACAGCGCCAGTGTGCGGATATACTGTATCAGCAAAGTTTTTAATTCGGCTCCCAAGGTGGAAAGATTCTTTCACGGCTGCTATTCCCTCCTGCAGAGACTGTCGGGGGATACAGAGCCTGTTTCTGCGCATGCGCATCTCTCCCCCTCCGTCCTGCTCGTCCAGTTGTAAAGAAACATGGCAGCCCATAGTGGTACTACTCGCGGTCTATATTCTAGTTTTATCGTCCATATCAGTAGTTTAATAGTTGAGACTCACCCCTGATAGTGTCTGATGTGTCATCAGTCCATGCGGATGTCGGCTGCTCTCCATTTTATTCACGTTTATAGTGTATTGTTCTCTGCACACACGTCTGTGTAGTTTCATTACAAAATCAAGCAACAGTGCCCTCAAGTGGCCCGGCATATTAAATACATCGTTGTCTCTGTGTCCGCTGCCGCAGTGTAAACACGCTCCTTTTTTTTTTTTCCAAGTGTTGTCACGCGAAACGTTGTGACGTTAACAGGGCCTTACCCTAGAGTTCAGGATGTTTTTACAATCTTCATCAGAGAGTTTGTTTTTTTAGTTGTTGTTTTTTTAGTTTTGTTTTTTTTGTTTTTTTTAACCAATGTGATGAAAACGTCCTTGTTTTTGAACTGCCAGCAAGACTATCTCCTCACTTCTATTCCTGACAATTTATCTTTGGAAAGCCACACAAACCTGAAAAAAAACAAGTTAAAACAACCCAAGGACGCATCCCAGAAACCGTCACAAGTTCCTTCAACTTGATCGGAATTATGTGGCACAACGAGACAAAGACGTTATATTGGGTCGTTAACGATTTTCTCAGCGTCACATCATCCATTTGGAAAACCAAAAATATGAATCCGTACATGTTCTTTCAAATTCTTATTGTTGGAAAGAGTGAAACTGTATAAGTTTAGGAGATGTGTGAATTTCTTAGATCATTGATATAGAACCTTTTGGAACAAAAGAGCTGTTTTTGCCACGTTCCAATAAAAACATCTTGTGTTGCATCCATGAGTGAGTTTAGAGCAGAAGATGTTATATTTAATGATTTCAGTTATTTTAGTCATTTAATATCTTATGCTTTCCCCACATTTCTAGTGGTTTAAGATGTTTTAGTGATTTCTTTATCCATTTTAATAGTTTCACTTTTCGACAAAGCAGCTACTTTAGCTGTGTTTTAAACTTTCTTTCACAATGTCTAGCAATTTTAGCTATTGGGCAGTTTTTTAGCCATCTTAGCCAGGAGATAGCAGTCTTTTCAACAAGAGTTCACTATGCAAATGAAAAGAAAATAAGATTAGAAAATAGGATAAAAAATATGATTTGCACATAACTTTCTGGCGGCTTCAGGGAGCCACTACAGAGGAACGACAGAGCCCACGGGCTGCAGACCTCTGGTCAAGGTCAAACATCTCATTCTAAACCAAAAATCACTACAAAGTTTTCATTATTTTGTCTCTCTATTTATAAAAGTCGTGGTTTATTGGTGTTTGCCAAACAAACTTTTAATAGCAAGAAACTGCCAACTACATTCATTATGTATTTGATTTCACGTCCAGGTTTGTTTGTTTTTTACTTTAAACACCAGAAATAAATGAAATACCTGCTTGACAACTGACCATGTTAAAATAACGTTGAGTGCCACGGAAGCTGGTTGTGGAATCGTTCACAAGCTGTGCTGAAGAAACAAATGATCAGACGTGTTTGACCTAAAATAAAAGTTTTGCTAATATTAACTCTAATTACGTTAATGAGTTTTGAACTGTCTCTCCTCCTGTTGACCTCATGACTTGAAGCGACAACCCTCCAAGATGTTTCCTGAATCAGTGCAACACGTGGGTATTTTCAGAACACTGATGATTTCACTTTTGGCTTCTGTGTGTGTGAAACAGGCCTTGTAGCGCCACGTTATGTAATAACGCCGCATTTTGTAATGATCTGCTGCATTTTGTGATAAAATTGTTGAACGTATTTTGAGATAACTTGTTATACATTGCAACAGTTATTACAAATGATTGAATGTACTCCATGGCACTTACGATCTGGTTTTCTTTTGTTCAAGAAAAAAGAAATTGCTGGTGGAAATAGTGATTGGCGTGTAACTTTAAAAATCTACCAGCCATAAAAGCAGGTGATTTAAAAGGTTCAGCCAGATATAGAACCCTATATTCTACCATTGATGTGTTGGCAGGACATGTGACATTTAATTCTAGTCCAACTGAATCTTAATTTTTTTGTCATTATCAAATATAGAACCATGTATATGGATAAAGTTTATTACATAATGCCGCAAATGTTCTCAACAAAAAAGTGTAACACCCTTATTTTGTAATAAATGTTGCAATAGGTAACAAGTCATTACAAAATGTGGCAAAGTTTATTACAAAATGCAGAGTTATTACTTAATGAGTTTCCAATGTATTACATTATTACATTTTGCACCATTATTACATACTGTGGGGCTACACTCCTCCTGCCACATTTTAGAAAAAATCTGTACTTTCGTCAGGTGAGCTGGTTGTAAATTCAGCTTTCGACTCACAGACACAGTGACGCTGTTAACACGTGGTTTGGCTGACATACTTTCTCTTTAGTACATGGTGATCCCATGCAGGCTGCATGTTCTACAGACACACGGTGTCACTCTCGCGCTTCAGGAG
The DNA here is from genome assembly GCF_963383615.2 of Lipophrys pholis. Lineage (NCBI taxonomy): Eukaryota > Metazoa > Chordata > Actinopteri > Blenniiformes > Blenniidae > Lipophrys > Lipophrys pholis. The sequence goes on from NC_137628.1 coordinate 27,256,342, forward strand.
CTCATTAACATTTTAAGGCGGGTTGATGGTCCCGCTTTGAAAACCCGCAAACGTTGTTCTTGTACACACGATGAATATGAGGAATCTAAATCCCTGTTGATCTGATCAACAGGTCTTTCACGTGTAAACTGAATCAGCTGTTACAAAGACAATTAGATTCTCAAGAATAAAGGAAATATAAAGAAAAGAAATCTAGTTTTTCTCTTTTTTTCCCCCAAAAATATGCTTTTACAGTTTATTGTAAATGATTTAAATGCAGGTTTAGTGGTTAGAACTCTTGGTTAGAAGTGGTTGGATGAATCAATGCAGTGGCTGCAATGTCAAAGGAAAAGTCACATTATTAACAGTATTGGTGGATTCATCCTTTGGAAAGCATGAATATCTGGAAAACTGGTGACGCACCCAATAGTTTGAAATGACTCAAATTGGACAAGAGTGCATCCACAAGCTGGCTATCATAATAATGTTTCACTAGGCAATGCAAAATATAGAATTACATCAATTAATCAGTGCAAACCAAACATAATATACAAACTTGGTCAGAATTCTATACAGCATTAGAGGAACTAGATGTTCTTGGCTGATATTTACACAGCATCAAGGCAACAGCATCCCAAAGATCACGCAAAACACATCAGCCATTGAAAGTGAGACATTTTAAGATTTGTTTCAGATATATTTACATTCGTTAGAAGTCATCTTCACAGCTGAGTGGGACTCTGGATCTTTAAGAAGTGATGGGATCCATTTCTGGAGGATTGTTGCTCCGTTCTTGTCTGATACATGATGATCTGTTGTCATTCATCCATCTTATATTCTGATTTATCCCTCTTAGAGTCATGTGAGTCAATCGAGGCAGGGGGCAGGACAAACTGGACAGACCACCAGTCCCCTTGTGGATCAACATGAAGTCATTCAATAAGCTTTATTTTCAGCACTTTCGATTTTTTGTTTGCAATGAAGTGAACAAACTACTTCAGTGTCAGTTATGAAGTGAAGTGTGCCTGTTTTACTGCCAGGTGAAGGGTTTGTTCTCTCGCTCTCTTTCTTTTTATCTTATAGTCTCTCTACCCCCCCCCCCCCCCCCCCCCCCTCTCTCTCTCCCGCTCGCTCTATCTCCTGTAGTCTGTACTCCCCCCTCCCTCCCTCTCCCCCCTCTCTCTCCCCTCCCTCCCCCTCTCTCCCTCCCCTCCCTCCCCCTCTCTCTCCCTCCCTCCCACCCTCTCTCTCTCCCTACCTCCCCCCTCTCTCCCTCTCTCTCTCCCCCTCCCTCCCTCCCCCCCTCTCTCTCAGGGAGAAGAAGGCGTAGACTTCCTCCAAACATTTCCTCCGCCATCTCTCCGCTGTCGAGCCTAAAACTTTTTGCAGGGATCTTTGTTCGGAGCAGAGTGATCCTCTTTCCCTGCCCACTCTGTCTCCCCCGCTCCTTCCTTCCCACCCCCCCACCCCCTTCTCTCTCTCTCTCTCTCTCTCTCTCTCTCTCTGTCTCTGTCCTTGTCTCTCCACCTGGTCGCTCTTTGTTTTGTTGGAAGAAGAAAAGGCGCTCCGACTCTCTCCCCCGTCTCTCAACTTTCCGCAGACATGGACTGGGGCACTGATCTCTGGGTAAGTTGTGACAGCTGAGAGAAATGCCTCCAGGAGTTTGTTTTCTTTCTGCCCTGCTATTATTTAGTTTTCTCCTCGACACATTGTGTTGTTTGCTGTTTCTTTTTCCACGGTGGGCCCGGCCAGAGTGGGACTGTTTAAAAAAAAAACCTGCAGCCAGATGATTTCGCAACTCCTGCTGCTGCTACATACCTTATCATCATAAAACCGAGGGGAGACAGAGGGGGGGCTTCACTGCTCCTTATATATATACACTTATCTGCGTTTTGTTGGCTTAAAGGTGTGTTTCAACCTTCCCACTCCTCCCAGGAAGTGCTGCAAGGCTTTCTGGTTCCAGCTGGCTTCACTGGCTTCAGGTCTTCCGTCCAGATCTGAAGCTGCAGAAGGTCACCGGTTCATGCTTCGTGTGTCTGATGTGCTTGCAAAGTATCTCAGAAAGTCACGTCATGACGTGGACTGAGAGGTGGACTGTTGCTGACTCAAGATGTCCATGAAAACATGCCTTCTAACTTTTTCCCCCCAACAGACCCATAATGGCAGGAAATGTTGTCACACCAGAAGCTTTTTGGACGTAGCGCTGCTATTTGGTGTCGGATCACATGTATGTTTCGCTCTCGGTTCACGTTGAGCTCCAGAGAATGTCAGATTTTCGTCCTCTTGAGATTTTAAGAATCTCAAGGTGAAGTTTGAACATAGTTTGTTTTGAGCGTAACTGAATGGCTTGTGGCACAGAATGGCAGGAAATCCTCCCTTTCCTGAAGCCGGGACTAGAAAGTTTGTCTTTAGCGCTGAGATGAAGTTCCAGTGTCGTTTCTGAGGGAACTAACACTTCAGATTCAAACTGATTAGTTTGATCAGGCTAGATTTATTAAGCGCTTTAATCTATACATGTGGCTTTATCTATACACCTGTTAGATCACGTGAAACAAACTTACATTTTATGACATAAAGTGATGAGGGCATAGTACAAGTACCAGCATTTTACAATCAAGAAGGAAATTCAAAACATACTGCGGTTAAAAGAGTTTCAGATAAAGTTGGCTCTGGAGACTGGCTGGGAGAGATTCTGAATGTGTTTTGTTTTTGTTTATGGACGAGATTGTGGAGCCGCTAAAACTAAATCAACTTGTTGTTCGTGTATGATTGGAGTAGTAAACAAAATGGGTACGAGGTTCATAAGATGGAAAGGAATGACTTCTATTCCAAACCTGATGTGGACCCTGAGAGGAGAATAAAACCAGTGTGACGTAGAATTCTTTATTGGTGAATGGAAATTGTCTTAAAGCAGCATTCTGGGCCCGTTGCTATTAATTCCTAGAAATTAAAATTGATTTTCAGTGAGACGATCCAAGTAAACAGAAATAGTGTGCAGATGATGCAGAATAACTTCTTTGCATTTATTCCACCCCCACCGTACATCTGTCTTCATTTGCTGGAGTCAAAGGTGAAGCAGTGTGCTGAGTTTGTGGAAAACAGATCTCTGGGTTCAAGGATTATAATTTAAATTCCTGCTACCAGACAGATTGAATACTGATGCAGAGTTGGTACACGAGCTTATCAAAACCATGGAAACTATGGAGTTATTGCTACGACGCAGCAGAACTGAATTAAGCTAATGGCTTGGCCCTTCGCGGCCGTGTCAGTTTGAAGTTAGAAAACTCACGTTAACTATAGTTCAGCGCCAAAATAAGTATCGTGACGGGTATGGATTGTTGTGTATCTTCTGGTGAAGAGTACAGATAAGTTGTTTTCCAATGAACTGAGCAGTGATTGTGGTCACGGTGTGAGTGCACACACACACACACACACACGCCTCTGTGATTGAGCCACCGTCGCACACAGACTGGGTGAGGCTGCGGTTAATGCTGCGTTTGTTAAAGAGTTCAAGTTCAGAATCACTCGTCTGCTGCTGCTTCTGCTGCTGCTGCTGCTGGTGGTGGCGTGTGGAGCTGCGTGGCGCCTTAATGTGGGGAAAGCCGTCAAAAACCTTCAGCGATAACTGAAATTAGTCAACACCCAGAACCACGTCAATAAAACTGTTTATATTCTTTAATATAAGAAAGAAAAAAAACTATAAATGGGTGGAAAAAGACTCATGAGACTTTCTGAAGGCTTGAAGTGGTCATATTGGGGTTTTTCACCCACGTTAGGAAGTGACGTCATAAGTCGTTGTGCCGCCATTTTTGGACGTCCGCGGTAACACAGCAGTTAGCAGGAGTGATAAATGAATTTTTAAGTGCGCAAGGATGTCAGCGAGCCTCACAGTGACGCTGTGCACAGCTGGGAGTCGTCTGGACGGAGAAAGTGAGCAGAGATTTGTGGATAAACTGACACAGTTGAGGACAGATGACCCATATCTGTTCCCTCCTGGTATGTTTACTGATGTTGTGAAGTGTGATCCGGCTTCTGTCCCCCAGTTTGAGTATCACGATCCCTACAACTATGCTGGTCATTCGGTGGTAGGTGCCAGTATTCGGGGTGTTATCAGTGCGTGCGTGGCCCCTTTAAGAGATGCTGGGTGTGCAGGTTGCATTACCAGTGTGTGTGAGCCAGCGAGCCTGTGTGTCAGAAGAACCATGAGAGAAGAGGGCGATCGGAGCAGGTGCAAAGAGCTTTACATGTATAGAGTTAATGGCAAATAAATGCTACAGGTGCTGAGCAAGAAACTGAGTCCCACGTCCTGCTGGGAACCGAGGGAGTTCACCCCAAAGCTGAGGGCCGCTTCAGCTCCAGAGCAGAAGTTAGTCTCCCTTCTGACTAACTTCTATGATTGAACCATAAAAACTGTCCACCCAGAAACAAAGTGCCAACCTGATATGAGATGGGCTCTGCACAGTCTGGAGGACTGGAGGTTTCCTGAGTGTTAATCCACCCGACAGCTACGCTGAAGATGCCCGTCGTCTCTGATATCTGATCAAATCATGCCTAAAGTGGGACTGTGTTTCGCCTGTTGTTTACAGTCAGGGGGACAAAATGGCGGGCCCAGTATTACCGCTTGACCTCTGACATCACGTGAAAAATCTCATTTGTTGAGTTGTTTTAGGCTCAAAAGCAAACAAAGTTTATCAATAAACCAGAGAAAAAGTAAGAATTCTCACAAGTGGTAAATGTAAGATGGCAAATGTAAAATGGCATATTTTTGAGAAAATAGTTTCACCTTTATTGAATTTACTACATGATTAATTATGGAGTAGTTTGTTTGTTATACCTAGAAGTGCTATTATTTATGTAATAGTACAATATTAGCTTTAGGACAGTTAAAAAATGATATTTATTTTTTGAGAACTGAAGTGGTGTAAGCAAGTAAAAAAATATAGAAAGAATAAAGAAAATACAACAGTATTAATTACTTCAAATTTTTTACTACAACTGTGATTATTTAGAGCACTCAAATTCACTTGCATCGACGAATATGTGTGAGATTTTAATGCCGTGCGCTCACATTTAATACATCATCCGGATGTCTATATAAAGTCCCTTCTGGTGCTTGATAACTCTTCTGTTTAGCTTTCGGCTGTACAGTCGGCCTGCACCAGAGGTGGAGAATCTGCATGGGGAGCTGGTGCGGCTCGGCTTTGCCATGACAATCCTGTTTGCCATGAGTAAAGGGACAATGAAGAGAGCACTTTGGTCAACAAACTGCTGCTCCTTTATTTTACCACGTGGTCTCCGTGAGCCACGTTTGTCTTCTTCAGCTCAGTAACCTTGTAATCGTTATGAAATTGGCCCCAATTTATCTGAAGGTAGCCGACCGCAGGCCGAGGCCCGGTGGGTCAGGCCGGCTGAGTGTGGGAGCATGGTCAGTGTACATAATAAAATAATAGAAAAAAAAAACCAACATTTTCCTTGGATTCAGGATGGTCTTAATGTCAAAGGTTGCACTGGACTATATTGTTAGTTTTGACTGACGGCTAAAAATCCATCTACTGTAATCTATTCTACTACCACAGTGGCCAGACAATCAGAAATAGAATGAAAATTTGCATTCTAGGTCAACTATTCATTTCATTAAGGGTGGGAAACACCAAACTACAAACACTCATTACTCTAATCAAGTAGTGTTTTTAGGTACTTCACTAAGTATGAACCTTACTGAAGTACAATAATTGACTTTGAATCCACTACTTTTTAAAAACACAAGTCATAAACCCTCATTTCAAATGGATATTGAAACCTTTTTTAGACGTCCTTCTTTGTAGTAAATAAGTTAACTTAAAGGAATATTCCCACGTTGTACCTACATTTGCTTACAAAATAAACTGCCATTGTGTAATTTTCATAAAATTTGTTCTTTAGGTGGGAAGTGCACTTTAATGGTAGATCAGGGGTGTCAAACACATTTCAGTTCAGGGGCCACATGAAGCCCAATTTCATCTTGAGTGGGCCCGGCGGTAAAATAGTGCCATATTATTCTTTAAATTTCGTCGCGCAGAGTATGCGTGACGAAAAAGTCTGTATGTAGTAAACAATTACTTCAGAAAATTTACAACAATGTCAACATAAAGTCAATTGTAATAAAACGTTCTGGTGCAAAATACAGTGAAATGTCAAAAAAACCTGCTGCATTATAGTGCAAACTCACCCTGACAGCATGGCTCTGAGGCTCTGAGGCTAATCATCAAGCCTTTAATAACAGCAGATCTTAGTTTAGGTCTCGGTGTTGTGTCTTCTACTTTTAAGAATTATTTTTTTGTAATCCATTTTTTCTTTGAACTTCTTCCACTTTGCTTGGTAGTTTTACCAGTTCAGAGCCTTCCTTCACGCCGATTTCTTTTAGCCCCCAGGCCTCAATTTTAACACCCATGTGGTAGACACTTTATCCAGACAAATTGAGCTGAATGTCTTCTTTTGACACAGCAATTGAATACTAGTCATGAAATAACCAACACTGAAGTAGTTTTTGATTAAAAGAAAAACCCCAAAAAACTACTTTTATATGTAGTCCATAGTCCAGAAACATGTGTCTGAGGTGAATTGATGAAATTGGATGTTTATCCGAATGGGTACGTCTGCCGCTCTCTGTCTTTTGGTGGACTGTGCTTTTGCAATGTCCTGGTATTTTCATTGTTAGTACATTTTTAAACCTCCACACTTTACTTTTTAATATCCTTGTAAACTTTATCATCTTTTTGTGAGGAGAAATTTCAGAAAAACGTCTTTCTTCAGTCGTTCGCACCGCTTTGTTGTCAGCAGCTTTCGTAAAACCACCAGCAGCTTCTATGAAGCGTTGCATACGTTTTAAAAACCACGGTCCACGGGCGGTCTGGGATTTGATCCCACTCGTGTTCAGGTGCTGGAGGGGTGGGCGTTCACTTTGTATTGTTCTATGAAGTAGATGAGCTTCACTTTCTCCCCATTGCCTTTTTGAGGTTCAGATTTAAAAAGCTGTGGTGGCCTGTTGTTTAGTTCTTCTGTTTGTTTGTGAGCTGTACTTCTTGTTAATAAATTTTTTTTTTTTAAATTTGTGTTGCTCCACATTCCTCTCAGTTTCAGGGCTTCTAACTCGCTACAGAACCAAGTAATGATCAGTTTTCCATGAAAGCATGCGCGTGCATGTATGAACAGACTGTACTGTCTATTTAAAGTCCCCCCCCCCCCCCCCCCCCTAAAAAAGGACTTTTCCTTCCTGCTGCTTCGGAGGGGGACATTGCTGTTGGCATAATCTCGCCGTGCAGCTGAAGAGAGCAGACTGCAGACGATTTCTCCTCATTGATCTGTATCTTTTTTTTTTTTTCACCCCTGTTGTGTTTTCATGAAAAGCCTTGATGGCGGTGAAGAAAACTGGAGAAGATGTAATATTGCATCATCACGTGTGGTAAAAATACAGAAATGTGTGCAAAAGAAAGTACTCTGAGCGCCATGCAGTGAGTAAGTACAGGTCCTAAAATTAATGAAACGTTCAACTTCAATAATACACAGTGCCACCTTTAAAGAGTCTTCTTTGGCGTGCAGGTAAATGTAAGCACACTCGCATGCACGCACACGATGTACTGACCGTTAGTGATGCTTCTCCAGTATGGAATCACCAGTTTAATAAATAGCAAAGACGCATCGTAGAGGAAGTTGACTCATAGCTTTGAGTCACAAATGACAGACTATAAATATCTTGATGAAGTTTTTGAATTAATTTTACTATGTCTAAAATAAACATCATATAATGTAACATAATATAAATGTAATAAGGACGAGTTAAAAGCGATTGGATAGACCATAGTGTGAACTTTAAGATAATAAGAAGCAATAAATCTAGTTTTACCCGTTCTGTAAAAGCCTTCCGTCACCACCCATTAAAAGATTACTTTGAAGACCTTGACATTGTCTTTCCCAACTATAAATCCATATATTTTATTGTGACACACAGGAAGTTGATTCATGCCAGTGCTATTGTTTTTCTTTGGAACACAAACTGCAGACTCGACACTTTGGTTCTCTGGTGCACGTTTTACTTTCGGGTCCGTGTTATTACGTGTCTGAACTCGAGTCGTCATCATTAAAGCTGAAACAAGTAGTCGCCCACTTTTGTAAAGTAAGGAGTAAAAAATATAGCTCTTTACTTCAGTACGTAAGTATCAGTTCGTCATTACATCCCTCCTGGTTCGGCTTAAAGCTTTTATATCCAGAAACAGAACCACACTAGAGAAAAATGAGACTTTGCTGTCACACAATACACACAAAATAAGGATTTTCTTTAAAATGTCTCATTGAGACGTTGATTTGTCTTTGAAAAATGTCTGAACTGGCTCACAAGCATCTTCTGGAGTCTAGGCAGGTGCGTGAACGAGAACGTCTGGGATCACATAATGTTTCTTCACCGCGCAGGGTGGGAACGAGTCCGACTGGTTCCAGGGTTTGGAGAGGCCCCTGGGACGGCCGTCACAGGGCGGCGGTTCACACTGAGCTAATGATTATCTCATTCCTGAGCTCCCTCTGTCTCACAATCAGCATTTCCTCCTCTCACAGAACATTGTGCGTTAAAGGGAAACAGGGAAACTGCACACAGACTGATATCCCTAAAGAAAGTAACGCCAGCTCTTCAGTCTTGAGGTTGTTGTTTTGGGCCCTTCTGGTTCCCCACCAGCTTCTTCACTTCCTTGTCCTCTTAATGCTTTTAGAATCATTCTCCTTTTGCTGTGTCCTCTGAGCTCTATTTTATTCAGGGCGCTGCTAACTGTGTTACAGTGTGATCTCCATTTAGCCTCCTTCCTCCACTGAGGACTCCATATCTGTGTCTCCAACACACACACACACACACACACACACACACACACACACACACACACACACACACACACACACACACACACACACACACACACACAGATAGGAGGTGGAGTCTCTCCATGTTTTTCACAAGCGACACCACAAAGGAACGTGTGTGTGTGTGTGTGTGTGTGTGTGTGTGTGTGTGTGTGTGTGTGTGTGTGTGTGTGTGTGTGTGTGTGTGTGTGTGTGTGTGTGTGTGTGTGTGTGTGTGTGTGTGTGTGTGTGTGTGTGTGTGTGTGTGTGTGTGTGTGTGTGTGTGTGTGTGTGTGTGTGTGTGTGTGTGTGTGTGTGTGTGTGTGTGTCCTTTCCTGTACGCCATTGTATTTGAGGCCTGTAGGGACAAAACAAGCAAATGTTACCTGTCCAACAGGTTTGTGAGCGTGCGTCTGTGTGTGTGCATCTCTGTGTGTGTGTGTGTGTGTGTTGAAGGCATGCGCTTATGTAATGAGGGTTGGAATGTGAAGCATTGTCGGTGCTCACCTCTTCCTCTCCACGACAATACACTTGGTGCTTCTGCACTTGAATTGTGTGAAGAGTTTTGTTTCCATTTCCTGATTGCAGGTGAATTGCAGATAAACAGTCTAAACAAACGTGGCGTTTATTTTTAACTAAACCTCAACTTATCAACAGGCATTTTAATTCTAATAACAAAGCCGTCAATATTGTGCTGACTTGAAAAATGAAAATCCAGATTGTACCGTGGCAGTATGTCCTACTGCTAAAGTGTACAACTGACCAAAGTCTTGCATATTTTAAAATGTTTGAAAATAAGTCATGGAATATATTTTTAATATATAAATAAATGTGGATTTTTATGCCACCGTGACTTCTACTGTCCAAGATATTTTCTTTCGAATGACCCCGTCAGTGATGCTGGTTTTATGTTGTATTTCTAAGTTTAAGTACATCAATCAGGGACTTTGCAAAAGAATATACAACTATTACTTTCATTTAATCATGTATTCTTTTAACTTTTTTTTTTTTTTTGATTTTGTGTTAAAGAAATGCGGAAGTTACTGAACATGGTCAATTCCCAGAAGAAGGGGCATTTGTGATTCTACATTTAATGGTTCTGCCGTATGTTTTGAGTTGAGTCCCTTTAACAGCGGCTCAGTTCACCATCTTCTGATGCTAAATATTCAATGTTTTAATTATTTACCTTAAAAATAAAAAGTCAGATAATGCAAATATATGTTGTACCTGGTGTACTATTACATTGCTTAACGCTGTGGGAAAACATGATAATATTTTTACATTTCTATCGACATCCTCGAGACCAAAACAGTGAATTGGCTGAAGAAGGAATGAGAAGATTAACCAAGAATGACAAGATTAATGTCAACTCGAAAACCCTAAAGATGCACTTTGTCGGATACCTCTTGGATTCATCCATCTGCGTCTAATTACCTGACAAAGCAATCATTGAAGTCACTTTTCAAACCAAACAAGAGCCAAATATTCACCAGCCTCTCGTGGTAAACAGATTTTATGGGGGGGATGTGTGTGGGCCCCATTAGATCCCGGTGATGATTTAATGGCTTGAACATTTTCTGGACTTATTAAAGGTATGCGGCCCTGCAGCATATCTCTGTGTCACATGTTTACTACCATCCTTGTCGCAACAGTTTGCGATGACGTCGCTCAGTCGCTGACATTCAGAGGTGACGTGTGAGATAATCTGATATGCTGGAGCTGTCATCTCAGGAGACTTACGAGTAGGTTTGCTTCGAATACCTTTGAGCGGCATCACATAAGTACAATAACCTATTTTAGAACAGTGTTTAACCGATGCAGTCCGTCCTTAACATTGCACGAAGAAGACAGATTAAAAATCAAAATGTCATTACACACACACACACACACACACACACACACACACACACACACACACACACACACACACACACACACACACACACACACACACACACGTTCCTTTGTGGTGTCGCTTGTGAAAAGTGCCCTGAAAACATTAGGGAGCAGGTTAGATGTACTAATAAATAGTAGCAGAAAAGTAGAGTGTATTTTTTGTCAGGTCTTTCTACAATGACAGAACCTTTCTCACAAAGAACTGCTTTTACCTGATTGTATTCACCTCGTGATGTATTCAGGGTTCATACTTCAAGAGATCCCGCAATTTCCAGACTATAAGCCGCTACTTTTTTTTACGCGCTTTGAGTCCTGCGGCTTAAACAATGACGCTGACGCATTTTTACGCCTAAAGAGCTTCATGCCTCCGATACATGGGCGATGCGTTCAGGTGCATCACGTAACTCCAACCTTTCTTTTTGTTTTTAAATTTGGTGGGTGCCACAAATATTCAGGTGCGCTCAATAGTCCGGAAATTACGATAATCTGAAATCTACTTCTAGTAAGGGTTAGTAGTCCAGCACAGCAACGCCAACATTGTGATTTGAGCTCTTTAAATAGATTTTCAGCAATACCTCAAATGGACTTATGTTTTGAGAGGTTTATACACACAGGCTATATATATGTGTTATTTTTAGAAGACCATACAAACTAACATCTTTAAACAGTATTCAAAGCTCTGCTATCGAGATCAACCCATCGTGACTTTGTTTTCCTGATGAGCTCAGGTCACAACTGGAGCAGCAGCTGCAGATTCATGGTCGATAACTACTTAGAATGAATATAGAAGTTATAAATACCTTCAGTTTGGATCAGTTCTGTCTAATCTGAAATGGGAAAAGAGGCCATGTGTGTTTAGGATCTGATCAGAATCCATGGAGACGACGCGTTGTTTTTCTTTGAGCCCAATGCAAAATATGTTGTTCCAGTTCTCTCAACATGTTGTCATCTCTTCCAGATCAAACTATGAACAAGGAGAACGTTTTGTGTATGTAAAAATTACAATAGAACAAGCAGAACAAACTTTGTAAATATCTTACAATGAGCAAGAAACCTAAAACGATGTTGTATATTGGATTATTTCAACGCATAGAGTAGCTACAGATATGTTACACATGAAAGAGGTCTTATTCTGTCAAATTCACTTTCTAATGGTTTTCCAACAGTAATAATTGTCCCCATACCTGGAATGACTCCCCAGAAGTGAAGAAAGTCGGTCATCTCTTTCCCTGGCTTATTTAAAAAAAATGTTTTAAAGTGTGTTGCTCCCACGAGTCAATCAGAAATCAAACCCTATATAGTGTCATCAGGGGTTTAGCCAATCCCAATTAAGGAAGGCCCTCCCTTTGACCCTCCCACAATTAGGCAGCTCTGCTCTGGCACATGCCACCATGAGAGGAAGTACTTCCTCCTCTTCCTAAGATGGACATGTGTGGGCGGAGCCAATCCAGCTCACACCCAATCAAATGGAGGAAAATCAAGGAAAAGCTGAATGTGGGGCAATACATTTTTTACATTTTTGGACCAAGAAGATCATGTGAAAGTGTTGAAAAGCTGCATAGTATGACCCTTTTAAGCTTTAGGAATGGACAATGTTATGTGAATTGACAATTTATTCACCACAACAGATGAAACTCAGAACTCAAGTTATGTTGATTTGGTTAATATTATGTCTCGTTGTCATAAAAACAGTGCAGGTCCCACCCTTAAGCCTCATGGTCACATTTCCCCTTCAAATTCATAATTCATGCTGTAGGAAGACATAACTGGACGTTGTGTCGGTTTAGACGGTCGGCTGTGTCCACATGTCGGTCTCTGGGTGTTTCTCACCAGATGTCTCCACAGTTTGTGTGCAAACAGAAGCTGAATGTAAACATGAGTCGCTCTGTCCTCTTCCTCTCCCAGGACCAGAACGACGTCATCGACAAGCACACGCAGTCGGGCCTCGACCTGGTGGAGCGTTACATAAAGTTTGTGAAGGAGCGGACGGAAATAGAGCAGAGCTACGCCAAGCAGCTCAGGTGGCTCCTTTCTGCATGATGGTTTGTTTTTAAGCTAGATGCTGAAGTTCATTTATTCACTTTTTTTTTTTTTTTTTTTTACACTGTTAAACAGGAGTCTTTCAAAGAAATATGCCAAACGAGGAAGCAAAGAAGAACAAGATTGCAGGTGAATTTTCCTATTTTTGCAAATAGTATGAATGAATTTTGGCAAACCTCTGGAAGTTTTTCTACTATGAGTTTTACAGGCTTTGTGGATTTTTCGATTGGCTCTTATGTTAATGAATTGATGATGAGGATCTTCCAGGTTTCTGAGTTGTATCACGAAGGATTCCAGAACGAGAAATATTTTTTTTTTTTTATCAAGATTAGACCCATAAAACACCTGTTTGATATATTAATTTAATACTTGTGTATGTTGATGAGAGTCTGAATTTAATTAAATTTTATTGTAATTTATTTTTTAATTCATTTTAATTTATTGTCAGGTTATTATTTATTTATTTATTTATTTATTTATTTATTTATTTATTTATTTAACATGTTCAGTACGAAGTTTAAAATATGCTATATGCAAATGAAGAAAAAACACACCATCTGCATATAGTATAATGTAGCGAATATTCAGGGAGAAAACAGTCCCTTTATTTACATTTTACTTGTTAGGAATACGTGTGTATGTCCTTGGATATACTTAAGTGGGACCAGTTGACTGCAGGGGTAATGTAGTAATAATAATACACTACTGTGCCCAAACTACTCGCTGGTTTTATTTTGTGTTTAATTAAATCCCAAAAAAAGAGACGTTGTCAGGCTTCAGCAGATTTCTTTCGCTGATTCCTTTTGAAACTAAGAACCTTTTAAAACTGTCTTGAACAAGCACATGCTGGTTAAATGATGTAACCCTGCATGTCTCTGGAAAAAACATCAGCATCCCCCCTTTCGTATCTGCTCCCCGAAGAGGACGTTGAAACAAGTCTGCCAGATTGTTTCAGCATGCTAACATTTGGGGGTTACATTAGATCAGATAAAACACGGTTTAATCCTCCATCACTTGGCTCTCGTCGCTGGATCTCTGCGTATTATTGCTCCACAGACGGCACCTCGGCATGTTGCGAAACGCCGAGTTGCACGGGCCCGCTGGACCGGTGTCAGCTGTGACTGGGAGGGGTTTTACTCAGCGTTAGTCCGTGCTATGTTCAGCTTTCAAACCCCCCCCCCTTTTATTTTAACTCCCTTTCTTGTTGCAGATTCAGCAATCACGCGTCGTTCCAGGACATCCTGAACGAGCTGAACGATTACGCCGGGCAGCGGGAGCTCATCGCTGAGAACATGATGACCGGCATCTGTGTGGAGCTCACCAAGTTCCTGCAGGACTTCAAGCAAGAACGCAAAACAGTGAGAGAGGGAGGAGGTTTTGGAGGAGGAGGAGGGGTGAGGGGAGGGGGGGTAGATGGGCTGTGGTTCGTCATTTTAAAATGTCAACTCTTTCCTCCCCAGCACCTGGCCGACGCCAAGAAGGCCCAGCAGAATTTAGAGAGCAACTTTAAGCATCTAGAAAGTGTAAGTCCTTCACCTTGTTTGGAAAAGTCCCTCCTATTAACTCAACTTCATTTTACAGGGTTTTTTTTTTTTTTTTTTTTACTTTTTAGTTGAAATATGTTTCAAGGCAAATAATTAACTTAATTATTGCGTCTCTATTCATGCCAAGAAATCATCTAATCATTATTTGAAGGTTGTTAATTGATTGAAATAAGCTCTGGGTGTTCAGGTTGTGAATAGTCTGGCTGACATTCACAGCATTTTTCAATAATGGCCATCTCACTTCTTGGTATTCATTCCTGTTTTTACAGATGTTACACAATGTCACTTTAATACTTTAATGATGGCTTATTTTTATTCTTTAAACCGGGGACAGTTTCATGACTAATGCATCAATTTACTGTAATGTTACTGCTTTTAGCCGTATCTGATAACTATTATGAAACGGAGTCGGAATAACTAAAGCTTGTTGTTTTTGTCGTGCGACTTTGGATACTGTGGTCGAGCTGATGTCTCTTCCCTCAATGAGCAGATTCAGTGAATAAGCTTCAGCTAAATTCTCTAAACAGTTGCTATTTCACTAATCTCCTCTTACTGGAGGAGGATCTCCTTAATCCCGAATTTACTCTGGAATATGTTTCACTTAAAGCAGCATTAAAATTAGCTTGTACCTCCAGTAACTTTACCAGCACTAAATAAACGTGGGTCCAACTTTGAAACTTAAGTGAACCTGAATATTAAATTAGTGATTGTCAGCTATGTGCACAATATGAAGACATCTTAAGTACTTTTCAAACAGCCGACTGGAAACTGTTATCAAATACTGCGATTCACCAAAAGTAAAAAGTTAGAGCTCAGTGGACACTTCTTGTAAATTTACTCCGAACGTGTTACCCAAATGTGTACCCTCAACAAGTCGTGTCCTGAACGTATGCGGAGGAAAACTTTAAATGGACTGTTCTGTGGTTCTGCAGATATCCTCATTAAAACACGCTGCTACTGGTCAGAAGTTAACCCGTGTGTCTCCTGACTGGTTACAATTCGTAGAATGTGCTCTGCGATTCAAATTGTGTCCATTCGTCTATTATCGGTACGTTCTCACAGTGTGAATGCTGAAGTAGTTTCCCCGAAGTTGGTGGAGAAGAAGCAATAAGACAAAAAAAATGATGTTTCACAGTCTTGCAACTTTTGGGAACTCTGCAAAATATAAGAACTTGGTGTCGAAGAGTTTAATTGTAGCTTGTGAAGCATTCTGTGGATTGCTTTAATGCTGTACATCGACTTAAACTGCAAAGATCAGCAAAAAAGGAAACCGTAAACTTATCGTAGCACAACAATTATATTATTATTTGTAATTTCTATAAAGTGGGCCTTCAACACACAAACCAAATGTGTATAATCAAGTTTCACTGGTTTTCATTGAATTTGTGACCGCGTTACAATAGTTTACTTTTTTCAGATCACTGTTAATTTTTAACTTTGTGAACTTCGACACTTTCAGTGGCTGTAGGAAGTATGTATACTAAACACAGTAACTCTTAACTTTTTCCCAAGTGTGCCTAAGGTGTTTAGGAAAAGAAAAATATCATAATCTTGAATTTCTTTGCATGTTTAGTTCCTCCATTCCCTCTGTCGGGGACTGGTAACACCACAAATACTCGGAATAGTATTAAAAGTGTGTTTGTGCTCGTGTGTTTCTGCCTTGCAGACAAAGAAGCGCTTCGCGAAGGAGTGGGCAGAGGCGGAAAAAGCTACACAGCAAGCAGAGAAAACAGAAAATGACCTCAATGCCACCAAACTGGACGTGGAGAAAGTACATAAACATATAAACACTTCACTTCCACAACTGAGAGCACTTTTTTTTTTTTTTTTTAGAAGAATGTTCTTAGTCCCCTAAAAGTAGTCCTTGAACTCATCGTCTGTGTCTCTCACACCTCCTCCTCCTCCTCCTCCTCCTCCTCCTCCTCTCTGCATCTCTTCCCGCATTCCCCTTTACTTTGCATTTCGTTTTGCATCCCTTCAATTACGACTCACTCTTGCATCCTGTCACTCTCTCTCTCTCTCTCTCTCTCTCTCACTCTCTCTCTCTCTCCCCCCCCTCCTTCCATCCATCCTTCGCTCTGAAGGCCAAGCAGCATGCCCATGCTCGCACGCACACGGCGGAGGAGTGCAGGAACGACTACGCAGCCCTGCTGCAGAAATACAACAAGGAGCAGAACTTCTTCTACTACACTGAGATACCACAGATCTTCAATGTGAGATGCTCGGAAACACACACACACACACACACACACACACACACACACACACACACACACACACACACACACACACACACACACACACACAACCTGCAAATGTGTCAAAACTGTCAGATAAACCCTGGTGTGCATGTGAATGTGCACAGTATAAACCAGTGCGACTGCGATTAAATCCAAAACCAAAGCAGGCTGTCGCGTGCGTGTGTGTCCAACAGAAACTGCAGGACATGGACGAGCGCCGGATCAGGCGGCTCGCGGGGGGCTACTCCCAGTTCTCGGACATCGAGAAGAACGTGCTGCCAATCATCTCCAAGTGTCTGGAGGGAATCTCTGCGGCAGGAGGCAAGATAAATGAGAAGCAGGCAAGTGGGGCTTGTTTGTGGCGTTTTGTCAGTCATTTCTGTTTAGCGTCGCGCCGCCTCTGATCTGACTGGAGCTCAAGAGCGACGCTCAACTTCGTTCTCGTGTCTGAAGGCCTCATGAAAGAGACTCCAGATTGACACTTCAGCCTGTGTGTTGCGTAATACCAGTAAGACACGGTAAAGTAGAGCAGGCATGTCACAGATTTATGATGTACAAAGAGAGTTCTACTGTTTCAAGTTGATATGCAACAAGATTCAACATAGCTTTTCAATTTGATGGAGATTTAGGATCCACCTTTGAGTAAATAAGAAACTTTTTACAGGAATAACTTGTAGAATCACACTCCAATAATAGCTTTCTTGCATTTATGTGTCTTTAAACAGAAGATAAATGAACCGATACACCATATTTGAGGTAGTTTACAGCCTGTAGGCCACATACCGAGAATTTACCACAACAACAACAGAATCGGATTAAAATTACTGCACGTGGTGCACACAATACAACTGTTATGCTTCTTATTGTGATGTACATAGTTCATGCGTGAGAGCTCACGATTGTTGCCATGCAGACGTGGTTCCAGTCAGAGGAAAAGGCCGTGTGTGTTTAGTTCATGTGGAATGAATTGTTGCGTTCAAGGACTAAAGTTGTCACCGGTATTATTACAAAGAAACGTGCTGAGAAATAAAAGTTTTGACTGATGCAGAGCGACAACAGTCGCTTGTCCAAAAAATGTACCGCCCTGCGTTTCATCGAGGGATGGAGTAACATCAAGTAGAATTGAGTTCAGCCGATGACTCGTCCCTCTTCGGCAGTCCTAGTTTGGCATGTGGCCCCTCGGGAAATTAATTGCCCACCCTGCCTTAGATCCCAGATAAAACTGTGCAAATATATCTTAATATTCTATTATTAAAGGAATAGTTGGACTTTTAGCAAGTACATTTAGTGGCATCAAAACATTTTTATTTTTTTAATGAAGCCATCATCATATAAGTTGATCTAGTGTCTTTGACTTAGAGTCTGTTATTAATCTTTCTGCGTTTGTTGCTCTTTGTTGTGAATGGTTCTCCCTGCAGGACTCATTACTGCTCATAGAGCAGCACAAGTCTGGCTTCGAGCGGCCCGGAGACGTGGAGTTTGAAGACTACACCCAGGGAATCAAAGCGGCAACCTCGGAGTCGAGTCTCAACCCACCGAAAGTGCGCGCCAAGCTCTGGCCTTTCAGCAAGAAACACAAGGTGAACTCGACTAACTTCATTTTCCGTTTGCGTGAAAACTCAACGCGGAGTTTTCGGAGCCTCTCCCCTTTTTTTTTCTTTTCTGTCTCTGCCGCTCGTTCTTCTGCTAACCTGAAAATCCTCCCCGCCCTGTTCTCCAAATGTGGCTGAAGTCGTCTGGATTAACACGAGAGGCTAAAATGATCCTCTCCTTTTCTATTTTGTGTAACTGTGTAAGATTGAGTGGCATCTAGCGTCGAGTCTGCAAACTGCAAGTAGCACAATAACACTAATTCATCAGCCCTGCTTGAGTTATGTAGAACAACGGTCCTCGTTAGAAGATAAGCTTCTGTGTGGGACACGTGCTTCATGGAGTTTTAAATGATAATATCCTCTAAATGAAGTACGGCTGGGGAAACTTTCGGTGTAGACAATCAATCAGTCTTTATTTCTTTAACACTCAAAGTGCTTCACATCAACTGACAGAATATTTGCCAGCATACACACCTCTACATATAGCTTGCAGAAATATAAATATTTTTTCCACATTTTGTCACATTACAGGCTTAAATGTAAATGCAATTTATTTATTTTTTTGTTTATATTGGAAGCCATTGTATATTTATTATTTGTTTGATACGTACACTCAGAGAAAACACACAGATACACACAAGCAAACATCCACAGTAAGGTAAATGAATGCAATTGAATGGGACATTTAAATATTTCTAAAACATATGAACATTTTAGATAATCTTGTAAAATAGCCTCTATCCTGATCAGGACACCAATAGCATACCAGCTTGTATTGAGAGTGACTCGGGTCATTTTATTTAGCCTAAACGACAACAGAATATCTTTAAATATGAAATGTTTCACATTGGACTCGTTTTGTTTTTTTGAAGAAGAAAAAAATGTATCATTGATTATTAGTTTAAGAGGCTGACAGCATATGAATGTGAGTATATTTAAAAACATAGCAACAGAATAAAGACCTGGATAAGTATATTAAAAATATTTAAATGTGAGATTAAAATAAACACAAGTTAGGAAATAAAATAGTTAAAACATTTATAGTAGAAATTGTTTACTATTTTAAAAATGTGTAATATTTCTGTGACACACTTTAAAGTGACTGTCATTAATAGGATATATTGGTCATTTTATTTTATTTTTTTTCTATCAATAAATCCAAGGACAAGCCTTTGAATAAACTTATTTTTCTTAATACATTTCCTATTAAAAAAAATTCGGGATTTCACTCTGAAAGAAGTAAAGAGTGTGTTAGAGCCACAGATAAACCCACATTTGCTCTTTTTTTTCTTCTTAATAGAAATAAACGTATAGGTCAGCAGAAATGGCACATTTCACTTTTCTTCAAGCAAATCCATGAGGAGCAATCACATTACATCCCGTTGCTTTGGATGAATTTGATGCGTGCAATCATCGGCAGTTAAATCCATACGAACCGCTACTGTTGACCTTTTATAGGAGCGCAAATTGATGCTCACTCGACTCGTTATAAAGCAAAAATACAAACACTCACATTCCAGTCATGTCTCATCCCTCTACCTCGTTGCCCTGAGGGGCAGTTGTGATTCCTGTGTACTGCACAGACTTGCCCCAGACACACACTGCTGCACGTCTTCCTCCTAATCTGTTATCACTGAAATCTATCTATCTATCTATCTATCTATCTATCTATCTATCTATCTATCTATCTATCTATCTATCTATCTCTCTCTCTCTCTCTCTCTCTCTCTCTCTCTCTCTCTCTCTCTCTCTCTCTCTCTCTCTCTCTCTCTCTCTCTCTCTCTCTCTCTCTCTCTCTCTCTCTCTCTCTCTCTCTCTCTCTCTCTCTCTCTCTCTCTCTCTCTCTCTCTCTCTCTCTCTCTCTCTCTCTCTCTCTCTCTCTCTCTCTCTCTCTCTCTCTCTCTCTCTCTCTCTCTCTCTCCCTCTCCCCCTCCCTCCCTCCTCCCGTCATCACCAGTGGCGTTTTCTCCGTCTGTCGCCTCCTTGTTTTTTCTTCCCCCTCATCACCCGTTCGCCCCTCCATCCAGATGTAGCTGGTGACTGTTGACGTGTTTCTCATGCGGCGTGTTTGTTATGAGCCTGTCTCACGCTCCGTCTTCATCTTTCCCTGTCCAGATCGCTCATGTGGAAAAGCAACCGGTAATACTCCATGTTACATCTTTTTTGGAATCTGGTGCTGGATTGTTTTCAAGGGAAAATACTGTTTGAAGAGTAACTCCACTCTAGATTAAGCTGCACTGACCTCTGTGGATGAGATGCAACGGTTTTATGCCAATTATGTAGAAACTTCCACGATTTTATCCCAAATGGACATTTAAAGATTATATGCAGCATGAAGAGCAGCTTTTCCACAGATGTTATTTATCTAGGTGTAGTTACTCTTTAATTAAGCGAATCATTAAGGCAAAATAAAAGTTTTTCTTGGTGCAGGTTAACTCATCCTTTACACTTTTATATGGAGTTTGCAAGCCATATTTTATATTATGTATTTAGAGGAGACTTTTTTTTTCTTCCTCTTTAGTGGTTTACTTTTCAAAATGTTACTCTTTTCATATGCTAATTTATCCCCCCCCCCCCCCCCCAAATATATATACATATGTATAAAAATCCAGGAAAAACCATCAATCTGTCCACTTTTAATTTAACTTTCTCTTTCCCTCTAAGGCTTTTTGTTTTGTGTATTCACCCGAGCTTGTTGAGAACTGAAGAAACTCGACATTAGTCACCTGCAGAGAACCAGGCGCTGATTACATGACGTAATAGCATATTTTAGTTGACACAATGTTAAAACATTTTGTCAAAATGAATGAGTCAGATTTTTAAATGCATTTTGCATTTGTTTTTCAGTCTGTATTAACAAAAAAAGGAATTATTCATGGTGTATGTTTTAATAGAGTGCAAAGTACAACGTAAAGTTGTTGTTTTAGTGACATAATCCAAAGATGGTTTAATTTATGGCGCTTGACAGAAAGGATGGGGTTGGAAAGAGGGACAAACTGTGACGTTAACTTGTCCGCTGCTCAAGTATCAGCGACGTACGCTTGCATTTTATTGTGCTGCCGATGACGTGTCACCGCTAACAGCCCGGGCAATAACATGGATTCTTGTAGGAAGGAGGAACACAAGCGAGGCAGATTATGTGTTAAATGGTTTTCAAAGTACCTGCTGTATCTGGAGCTGGGCCCCAAGTTTGAACACACCGGCCACTTCCTGTTTGCTTTTCCTTCACTTCCTGCTCCAACTCGGCCCTCGAGCGATTTCAGCTGGGTGAAGGTTGAGTGATGGTGGAGTCATCTCGCATGATGCTTCGTCTCTTAACAGTTTATGTTTTGTGTTTGTTTTAAACTTAACTCACTGGTTACTGTTGAAGTGTTTGTTATAATCCTGTCCTGTCTTTCTCTGTCCAGACAACTCATGTGGAAAAGCGTGTGGTAATACTCATTATTGTTACATTATTGGATGTGGTGCTGGATTGGTTGCAAGGGAACATGCTATTTAAAGAGCCACTTCACACTGGATGAAGCTGGACTGACCTCTGCGGATGAAATGCATCAATGTTATCCTTTTAGTAACTGCTAATTTCCCCTTGGTGGCCTTTAAGAGTACTGCAACAATTACAGCAACAACAAAAAAAATGCATTTTTTCCACAGACATTATTTATCTGGGTGCAGTTGCTCTTTAATTAGCTGTCATGAAGGCAACTCAAGAGTTTTGTCATTGTGCAGGATCTATCATCATCTTTTTAGCGATCTGTCGCAGCTTTTTCCTCTTATGTGAACAAAATGAGCAGCCAGACAGATATTCAGTACTGTGAAAAAAAAGTTCTGGCACGTGTCATAAAATGTTGCATCGTGAAGACACTCGACAATAGAGGTGTTTAATTTGTTTCATGTAATGCAATACAAAGGGAATGAACAGAAGAGAAATCAGCATTCAGTGCATCAGCACTTCATACCAGCACTTCATACCTTAAACTTTACACAGTACTGTATAACGTTTCATTCCAGGCTGGATTTCTTTCATGTTTGAACATTGCAACCACAAACGATCTCCAAATTACCTCAAAAGTTGGCTTCAATGAATTTGAATTTACTGCAGGGCTGGGGAACATTTGGGTTGACATTGGAAGCAACTAAAAGATAAGCAAAACGGATCAGATTTTAAATGCGGCAGTTTCTACTGTTTGCCCTCTGGAGCCGTGCCGAGTTTTAACACACTGACCACTTCCTGTTTGCTTTTCCTTCACTTCCTGCGCCAACTCGGCCCTCGAGCGATTTCAGCTGGGTGAAGGTTGAGTGATGGTGGAGTCATCTCACATGTGTCAGACAGGCTCTCTCGCCGTCTCAGCTGTTTTATCGGTGTGTAAACGTGTGTTTGTTATAAACCTGTCTCACACTCGGTCTTCATCTTTCTCTGTCCAGACAACTCATGTGGAAAAGCGTGTGGTAAAACTCATCGTTGTTACATTTTTGGATCTGGTGCTGGAATTTGGCTTTAAAGGAATATGCTTCATAAGGAGTGACTGTATAAAGGATAAAGCTGCACGAACCTCTGTGGATAAAATGCATTGATTTCATCCATTTAGAAAATTCGTCAATCAAAATCATTTGCAATCTGAAGAGCATATTTTCCACAGATGTTATTTATCTCGGTGCAGTTTCTCTTTAATGAACCACCATAAAGGCAAATAAAGGTTATTTTTAATGGTACAGGATCTAACATTATGTTTTCAGGGATGGGTCACAACTAACCTCTAAACAGACCATATCTTTTTCTGTGATGGCGTTCAGACTTATTCCTACTTTTCTGTTGATTAAAACCATGACACAGAAGGGTCAACACAACTGCGTAAGCCACAACGCATCAACAAAAGCCATGACGCAAATGCAAAGGCCGCAATGGACGTTAACCCACATGTGAAGTGCACAGCGGTCAGGAGAACAGGCTTTGTTTCTGGGGGACAATATTTTCTGCCGGACCATTTTAACTCCGCGAGAGTTTAATGAAACGTGAGTAAAACGCTTCTGTTCGATGACTGCGATTACTTACAATCACCTATTGTGATTGTTTCACTTACGTCTCATTAAACTCTCCTGGAATTTAAATAGTCCATCAGAAAATATTGTCCCCCGGAAACTAAGTCTGTTTTTCTGACCGCTGCGGCTCACTTCCGTTGTGCGTCACCTGCGGTTGTGGCCTTTCGTTGACCCTTCTGGGCCACAATAAGATTTTCATTTGAGAGCAAACTTGAGAACAAAACGGTCTCATAATAGTTGCCGTGTGACATTTACTACAAACTGCACCAAATATTTGGACATGGTTGGTTGTTTGATGTTTTTCTATTCTGATGTTTACCACAATGTGGTAGTGGCTCCGGACATGTCGGGCTGTTTAATTAACACATTCAGAAACATGTATGGAGCAAAAACTAAAGCAAAGTAGATTTTTTTTCTATGTAGCTCATGTTTGTCACTCGCCGTTTTAAAAGTCTGTCTATATCTTGGTTGCTCTTCTTTCACTTCCTGCTTCAATACGCTGGGTTTAGTTCAAGTGACAGGACGATGTGGAAAAAACAAGATCCAGTCTTTTCAGCTTCTTGCTCCCTGATGTCGTCATGTTGTTTAATAAGTGGACAAACTCATCGTCCAGGTTATTTACATACAATCGGTGTATTCAAAGTACTGGAAATTCCCATGCTGCCTAATGTAGATTCAAAAAGGCAAGGATTTTCTCTAATAAAAGATTAAACTTATTGGTTACAAATGCAAATCAAAAGATTTGAATGTCGATTCAGATTGAGGGAGGCACGAGTAGTGATTTATGATTTTAACATTAACAAAGTAGATCATGTGGAGATAATTTTATGCAAATTTTAGTACGATTACAT
Source organism: Lipophrys pholis (assembly GCF_963383615.2). NCBI lineage: Eukaryota > Metazoa > Chordata > Actinopteri > Blenniiformes > Blenniidae > Lipophrys > Lipophrys pholis. The sequence continues at coordinate 27,280,383 of NC_137628.1, forward strand.
ATTAAGAATACTCATGAAAGTCACAGTTACTCTTAAACTGGTGCTTGAGTCACATTAATGCGAGTACTTGTCAAGAAAAAGTTCCTCGTCGGGTTATTTCAGTCAGACCTGCCTAATGAAAGGAAGTGAAGCGATTATTGATAGTGACGCACACAGCAGAGACGTCCTCACTGTTCCTCTCGTCCGGATATACAGAGAATCTGGTGCATGAGGGTTTCTTAGAAACATTGTCTTCTCATCCAGTAGGCTTTTTAAATCACTGACATTACGCTGATTAATCATAGCTCATTCAATAATTACACAGTTACTGGTGTTTTGAGTTTTATAGCCGTAACAGGTTGTGACGCTGCTGCGTCTTCCTGTCCTGTTCAGTGGAGCAGCTGTTAGTGACATTAACGTGCCTCATCGGTTCCAGACATGTGTTTGCAGAATCTGAATAAACATTATCTGGCCAGTTATAGGAGCTTCTGCATTTTGGTACTTCATCTGAGCTATTTAGTTGCTTATTTTACTCATTTGCGCATTAGTCCTTTTTTTCTTTTTCTTTTAAAACGGGTGTTGTGCCATGTTCTGCCAAAAACTCTCTTCCCTTTTTCTGCAGAAGTGCTCGCAGTCGATTATGTGACCAGTTAGAATTACATGAGCGTGCTGCCATTTGACTTTGTACTAGCCGATGTTATTTCAGCTAAATGTAACTTGTGAATCAGTAATTAATCTGAACCAACACTCCACAACACCACATGATTACCTGCACACTACTAAGACAGGCCTAATTAACAGAGATTAGTACAGTAATGCCATTTTTTGGGATTAGTAACTGTATTCAGGTACACCACTTTTGAGTCAGATTACAATCTATGACTTTTCTTCAATAAAATCAAGTTGGTTCTGATGTACCTATAAAGTGTATATTCTGTAAGATAGAATCAATTCTTTACTTATCAGAGAGCCGAAAAGGTTGTGAGAAGATTTTTATTTTTTTATTTTTTTAATGATTCCTTGATGTGTATTGGTACGGCTTCACAGAGGGACGGGTCTTCCTGTCCTTGTCAGAGGTGTGTGTCTGTCTGTCTGTCTGTCTGTGTGTGTGTGTGTGTGTGTGTGTGTGTGTGTGTGTGTGTGTGTGTGTGTGTGTGTGTGTGTGTGTGTGTGTGTGTGTGTGTGTGTGTGTGTGTGTGTGTGTGTGTGTGTGTGTGTGTGTGTGTGTGTGTGTGTGTGTGTGTCTGTGTGTGTACTCTGCACTGGTCCAAACCACTGCACAGCCGAACTGTGGCGTTATTCTCCCCAATGGACAATCAATGAGGATCATGGGACGTAACGTGTGACTGAACAGTCACTCACTGTCTTTGTGCGTCATCTCTTCTCTGGCGTCTCGTACGGGGTTCGGTCTCCTTGACACCGGGTGTCGGCGCGTCTCTCCGTTGTCACGTTGCTTCGACTAACAAGCTGCGTTTGTAGTTTTAACCTGTCGTCGTGCTGATGTGTGACAGATGTGTCTTATTAGCGGTGGGAAAACAGACAGAATAAAGGGACGAGTGACATCTGGAGGAGTTACGGTTTCTTGTCCAAATGACACCCGGGAGACTCAGTGTGTGTGTGTGTGTGTGTGTGTGTGTGTGTGTGTGTCTGTGTCTGTGTGTGTGTGTGTCTGTGTCTGTGTGTGTGTGTGTGTGTGTGTGTGTGTAGCCGCCCGCTGCAGAGGATTTCTCTCACCTTCCCCCGGAGCAGAGGAAGAAGAGGCTGCAGGCGAAGATCGATGATATCACCAAAGAGCTGCAGAAGGCGCAAGACCAAAGGTGAATACATCACCAACAATATCACAGAGATCTCTGAGGGTGGAAGAAGAAAAACAAACAAAAAAAACCAACAACAACACCTCTGTGCTTCTCATGTTGGCCGGCAACAGCTGAGCCGACAGTGAAACCTTTAATGGGCGAGTTAAAAGACTCGGCATCTCCCAAGCGTTGCTTTGTGTTGCTCTGCATCACATTACACACCTGATTCTTCTCTGGAGCTTCTTTATCTTCAAAGTGAAGCACAAATAGAAGCATAAATGAGTGAAATACACCATACCTTTGTATTTCAGACTATACAGCATTATTAGTTTTGTGCAGCCCGGTTTCGAAGATCTCCACCAGCCTGCACCGAGGCCCGGCACAAACTTTCTTTAAAAAAAAAAAAATTCACTTTAGTTTTTAATTTATATTGTTTTATTTATACATTATATTTTTCTCCTTTTTTCAACACAGACAGACAGAACAGAAGTTTATCCTGAACAAATTTAGTTGAAGTTAACAGAACAAGACAGAAATAGGAGATATAAGAAAAAGAAAAGTAAAAGCAAAATGGAAAAGAGGAAGAGGAAGAACAAAAAGGGTAATATCCTGTTGGGAGCTTCATTCTATTTTGTGAGTTCGTTTGCAGTTTGCAGTTGATTAGTTTTTCAATTGTCTGTCGCTATCCGGATTCCTAAAAACAGTCAATTTCTTCCACTTATCTTCTTGTAGTCTTAGTCAAGTAGTAGTTTTTACATTGTGTAGATTTCCTGTATTATGTCTGTCTATTGTTCCCATGTCCGTGGATCCACTTTACCCCATTTCCTTGTTATAACCTTTTCTTTCCAGCTATTAGTAATATTTTAACCAGATATCTATCCCCCTACATGTATGTCGTTAGGGTTACCCAAATAAAGTACCATACAGCTCTTTGGAATGTCGTATCTTGTCTAAAACATCTTCTGGCAATTCTAAAATACATGCATATGGTCTGTATTGGCTCGTCCACATTCTCTCCCAACAGGGCTGATTTACGTTCGAGTAAAACTTTTTAAATTAATTTCCCAAACAATATGGTGTCCTTCTCCTTCTGGTCGCCCTCAGCGAAGCACTGGAGAAGATGAAAGGCGTGTACGAGCAGAATCCACAGATGGGGGACCCCTCCAGTCTGGAGCCGCAGATCACGGAGACGACCCAGAACATCGGCCGCCTGAGGGGGGAGCTCACCAAATACGAGGTTACCACGGACACACACACACTGGAACTGGTGTTTGGGGCTTCTTCTTCTTTTTTTTCCTGGGAAGTTCTGATACAGTATATGTGGCTGGTTCATCACAGACGTGGCTGTCTGAAGCAGTGGGAGGAGAGGAATCTGCCAACGCCATCAACAATAACACGCAACATGGGTAAGACACTGGTTCACAGAAATGACCTGCAGCTGCATCTCTGCTCTACTTCGTTCACGAGCATAAAAAATACAAAAAACTTTAAATCAGCCTTCAAACTCTAATGTAAAATGGTCTCATCTGATAGTAAAAGTAGCAGAATGAGTTTTTCTACAGTTTTCTTAGTTGTCTCCGTCGGGACCAAGATTAAAATAAAAATAAAATGTCGGTCCTGCCAGAGATTTAAAAAAAAAAAAAAAAAAAACAGATTTGAAAATCAAACTTCATTGGATAAGGCATCCGGAGGGATTGTTAATGTCGCTACAGGAGATTCTTGAACATCCATCTTTAAAAAATTCAATGGCGCAGGACTCCGTACAGAATACATCGACCGTATCGAACTGCAACGCGAGACACTTCACATAAAGAATGGAGTCATTAACGGAGTAGACTGGATGTGTATGGAAATACTGAAGCACTGAAAATATTCACATTTCACTGATTTAGTCTCAGAACGTTGTGACACTCCCAAAAATAAATCTTTGGTGTGAGGGGAGAGCGCGAACCACTCCACACTGTCACACAAGCAACTTTCATTTAAACGTGTTTGCAAACAGCAAGAAAAGCTTGGAAAGTTTTTTTCTAAATGATAAAAGATGGCAAATTAGATTTTATCACTTTTGGGAAACAATGTGCTGGAAAGTCGTGCAACATGCGAGTTGGTGAGTCATGGACCAACTATTCAGTTTATTGTTGAAGAGTTCAGGGCCTATCGGAGCTCTGAACCCTTTGAGTGAATAAATACAACAAAAAAAAAAAAGACTAAACCTAAAAATCACACTTCAAAATGTAAGATTTTTGGATTTCTGAGTGTTGGGGAAGTGGATCTCTGTCTCAACAGGAAGGGCATCTGATATAAAAACAGAACAAAGAAGGCACTTTGGATGCTATTTTAGTATTTGGGAGCACAAAAAAAAAAAAAAAAAGAACCTTGAGGAATTGTTCATTGAGGATGTTAAAGTAAACTTTGTTTCTGCAGCCATAAAAACACTAATTGAATCTTGAGTGGGCCAGACCGGTTTAAAAAAATAAAATACAAAAATAAACAAACACACGTACAAATACTTCCCCTTTGTTTTAGTGTGAAGAAGTAATAATACTTTGATTTAATATAGAATAGAAATACTTTTATTAGTCCCTGAAGGAAATTCTTGATGTACTTGATATACTACTAAAATGTACTTCAAATTGTTTAAATTTACAAAAGAAAACACGTACAGTTTCAGTATTATCCAACGCTTAAGGTGTGAAATACAGTGAAAACCCATGTTGGCTCTTCAGAGTGCGGATTTTTCTCTTTAAATTGCGATGCCACCAAAATGTACTGCTCCACCCAATAACACAGCTGACCCAACACGTTTATGTCGTTTATACACTGTCAATGACAGAATTGGATGCAAAGAAGAAATCGAAATTCCCAACATGTCTTCATGATAAATGGTTAAGTGATAGGTCGAATGTTTCTTCAGTAAAATGGTAGTTTTGGAACTGAATGTGACTAAAATGTAATGAGGATTATTGAAAACACTATTGACATATGACGAGTGCAAAAAGTAACAGTATACTCTTGCTTTTGCTTTTTTATTGAATATTAGTCAAAACATCTTTTATAATAAACATGAGAAGAAACTGTTGCCTAGTTTGAGGAAAACTTTTGTCACGGTTGACAGTCAAATGTGTACTTCTTGTTTTCAGCCCAGCAAGGCGTCTTTCACGTCCTTTAATAATATATATAAAATATATATTTCTTTTTTAAATGAAGCTGTAATAAATGCAAAGTCTGACTGTCTTGCCTGAATGTTTCTCTCTCCAGAGTTGGGGCGGTCGAGCGGTCTCACATCTACACAGACTTCGACGACGAATTTGACGACATAGAAAATCCCATTGGCCAGTGCACCGCCCTGTACACCTTTGAAGGTACGACCGAACGTTCGGTCGACTCGTTTGCACTCGGATCCACCTCCAGACCCCTTCTACATCTCTTACCCTGTGCAGGAAACAGCGAGGGCACCATTTCCATCACGGAGGGAGAGCAGCTGAGCGTCATGGAGGAGGATAAAGGAGACGGCTGGATGAGAGTCCTTAAATCCAACGGAGAGGAGGGCTATATACCATCATCCTATGTCAAGCAGGCATCTTAGCTCGCGTCCCGGGAGCTCGGCGACAGAAGTTGAGAGCCAAAGGTGAATGCAAAGTCATCCGAGATAATTGGAGCGCTTCTCGGCATCTTTTATCTCGGCCGCTGACGCGTGTGTTCAGATGAAAGTGAGTGATTATAAAAGCTTGTTATCGAGGCTGATTGCAATATCATACACTCCTCGTCTCAGCTCGCTGTGGCAGGAGATGCCGTCTCTTAAGTGCAGACTGTCAGTCCTGCCGGATCTTTTATAGATATCAGCTCTTTTAAAACTTAAAAAAAAAAAAAAAAAACACACACAAAACTTTTGAATGTATTCCTGAAACTTTCTGTCACAATGTTGAGTGACGACTCCTCTAACATATCCAGCATTGTAGTTCCCCGATGCTACAGTATATTTATCGCGATGCCTTTATCTGCACACACGACTTTCCTACTGGTGGACTTTTTCCTCTCTGCTCAGAACCCCCCCCCCCCTTCCTGGCAGGATAATGTGATTTTCTTTTTTTAAATCGTGGTGATGTTTTATGACTTTTAAACTGGATGAAAACCACTACCCTATAAGCAGTGCACACACACTATATCTCTCAGTGGATGGTGACGATAACGAGAAGCTTCCGTCTGTCTAACTAGTGTTCAGTCGCCTATATAAGGAGTGAGATATGAGGGAGCTCTCTGTCTTGTTTCCCTTCCTCTTATAAAGTCTCAGTTAACACGTGGAAATGTTCCAGTGAGTTTTCACTCTGTTCCACTCACACAAACCACTGAAGCTTCATTAGTAACTTCAGACTTATTTCGATCTGTTTCTGAAAAAATACGCCGACTCGCAGTGTGGCACGGAGGAGCCAAGCGCTAAACCCAAAACACCCATTTTCTTTGGGACCAACTGGAGGGATTTGATAGAAACCCGGAGAAGAACAGTACATGTTCATGGTAGATACAGTGAATTTTTTCACTTGCCTCATATGATACTATAAACTTGTGTAAAAACTCCATCAGTAGTTGAAATCCCTCGGCATCCCGCTTCATTGTCAACAAAATGTGTTCAAGTTTAAAACTCCTTGCGTACCACAGATAATCATCTTCAAAGAATTCGACTCTTAATTTAAAGGTATTCAAGTATGTTTTTTTTTACCGTTTTAGTTTAATCAGTGTTAATATTTTAAAGAACGCAGTTCTGTTTTACAAAGTCCTTGTCGGGCCTAAAATAAATCTCGCTGTAGTTTATTCACCAGCCTGGGTTTCTTATAAAGAACCCTGGTGTCGGTTAAAGAGTGAAATTGTCTTCATAAAACTTTCAAGTCAAGTTTTATTATTGTATCCCAGTTTAGCTTTAAGAGTTTAAAAGTAAGATTTTTCCATCTCTTGTTTTTTCATTCAAGATGATGTGAAAAGACTTTATTATCAATTTCAAGCTGTATTCATCAAGCTGTATCCCCAACGTCTATCCAAGCATCTCCTCATGGCTGCGAGTTCTGTTCAGACAGACGGGACACAATGTGAACCTATCATCTTTATTCATTACATCACAGCTTCTCTGGCACCTCGGTTTGAAAGGAAACTTTCTCTGCAATATTTTTGTGAATTTCAGGCTAAACTAAAGTAGAAGCACAATTGCAATCCAGAAGAAAGAGGGGTTTTTTTCTGTATCTGTGAATCACATGTGCCTGAGGTTGCAGAATTTGTGCACTGGTTTTCTGGAATCTGATGATTCAGATCTGGACTGTACAGACAGTTCGCTCTCTTTTCTTAACTTTGGATTTCTGACTTTGCACAGACGTGGCTGTTGGAGTGGGTTTTGATGATCAACCGGTTCCTCCTTCATATCTTTACTTCGCAGAGCTTGTTACTTTGAACCTTTGGTCATCTGAATCTTTCTAAACTCCTCTGAAACCATTTTTCAAAACCTTCCGTCATTATTCTCACTTGAGATCCCCTCAGCGGGATCGATAGCGCCAGAATCAATTTCAAAGGCAGGAAATGAGAGTTTTGGAGTTTCATCTGCTCACTGGATCACTGCCAGGAATGATCAGGCACTTCTTAAATCTGCAAACCCTTCCGGGATTGAGCCACGTAAGGTTTACTCTTCTTTTTTTTTTTTTATATATATATACCACTTTGTCCTGCACTAAATGTTATCTTAACATTTAAAGGGGTTTTTATTGTATGATACATTTTTTAAGAAAATGTTTGTATTTACATGCATCATAAAGTATAAAAGGAAAGAAAAAACCTTGTGTCTTTTTTGTTTTTCTTTACAAGTGGTGTTCTTCATAAACAATGCATGCAGAAGCTGATGGACAAAGTTAACGTGTCTTTATTGCATCATTTCCAGTGAAATACATCATTTCCAGTGTTTTTTTTTTTTTTAACAACAGCTGTTCAATAATGAAGGGTTTGTGGCCAAAATCTCAGTTTTCAATGCTCACGTTCATCCTTTGGAATCTCAAGTATGCGACAAGAGGTTTAGGCTGATAAAACACAGTCTGACAATCACAAATGTACATTTTGTAAAGTAAACAGATGCAATTTGTGGAGTAAACACTTCCAAATAGTCCGAGAAAGGAAAAGGAATCCACAGCAGCCCCTTTTCACAGTAACTCTCTGCCCACACATTCCAGTTCAAATCCTTTTTTTTCTTTTTAAACAAGTTTCATTAAGATGTCACTTGAAAGGCTCAGCAGTTTAATCTGGTGGCTGCGATCTCTTCCACAACATGCCGAGGCTCAACTAAAAGCTTTTTGGGTTTTGTTTTTTTTCCCCCCTCCAGTGAAGAAAGTGCTGATGCCGCTCCTGGCGGCCTGAGGCTCAGGTTAAAAGGTCGGGCTGCTGCGGGGTGATCTCCACAGGTTCCAGTTTATCAGAGAGGACACAAAGGATCTTGTCAAACTTCTCGTATCGCTCCTTTCTGTCTGTCGCCGCGCCCAGATGACCCCAGAGGAGCCGCAGGGCGAACTCTGTCCGGACGGCCTCCAGCAGCTCGGGCACCGCCTCCCAGCTTCCCGCTGCAAAAATGGTTTGACGGACATTTGATCAGATCGGCTCGTAACTTCACGCCGTATTCAGTGTCTCGGTACAACATGTTGCACTTTGCCGCTTCCTGCCATAGTCGATGTTGACTGTGTATTACTACAACCCTCATGCAAGATTCCCCGAACAGATTTATTCCGCTAACAGGAGCTCATACTGCGAAAACTCCGTTCACCATCAAGTCATCGGTGTGTCAGTTTGAGTTTGATGACTTGTACGTTCCGGTAGTTGTTAGGAAAATCTCATCGCTGCGACAGGCGCCTCAAGGTATTCACGTAAGTCGCCATCAAGGGAAGCGTTCACTGTCAAAATATCTGAGAGTGTAACGTTGCCTGTTCTTCATTCCTCTCTCCTATCTGGGTCATGAGCTTTAAAAATGTGCTTTCTAACCCTGAACCTCATGTCAAAACCCTCCATCTTTCTTGTTACTGGCAGCTCTAGTTTTTATTTGTTTACCTTCCTTCAGTACTACCACTGTCATGTGTATGATGGCGTGTACCTGTGAGCAGGGAGCGTGCGTGGCGCTGATAGTCTTGGGCGTGCAGCGCGGCACTGCGAGCCGACTGGAGGACGTCGTAGAGGAGCTGACAGCCCTGCTCGCTGTTCTCCACGGGGTCTTCACCCTCCATCAGCATCAGCAGAGGAACCAGGTGCGGTATGGCGATGGGACCCTGCACTACCGAATCTACATGCAAAAACAAATTTGACTTCACTCTGATAAACAAAGCATACAAGAAGAAGATCAGATTTCATGCAATGCAGGTAAAAGGTCAAGTGTTCCATCATTAATTTCTACACAACCTCTTAAAAAGAAATCCAATAACATCTGATCTTATCAACTATCCTAATTGAATTATGGGGAAAATGCTGATACATTCGTTGTTTGAAAAACTGGGCCATAGCATCAACATTGCACTTGTTTTAAATAGTTTCTTCACACACAGGAACTAAATGTCTTTACGAGGCTTCTGCTGGGCTGCATGGTGAACCATCTATTTCAGGCATGTGTTATTTTTCCATGGCCTAAAAAGGCTTTAGTTTTTAACATTAAGATCAAAAGATCAGTGGTGGTGAATCTTAATCCTGAGGCTCAAAAGGTCTGATTGTAATGAGCAGCTTGTTATCAGGCTGTCAAAAATTCTAATTAACCACAAGTTTACGAGGCAAGAGCCGATACTTAATCAATAGAAGAAAAGTTGTCATCAACAGAGATCTGCTTAAAGGAGACGGCAGCTCTGAAAACATTTACTGTTTGTACATTCGTGTCTCCCGTTTGCCCCCTTGTTAATGGTTCATTTGAACGATCTGAACCTAAAGCACAACAGTTCAATTTGAAGAAGCGTAACGAGGTGTGGGCACATGCATAAAGAAAGCTCCTGTTCCACTGGATTTTCATATCAGTATCTCAAAACAACTGCAGTGATTCCCAGTTTCCAAGTGAAGAGTCGCAAAGCCTCCTACACACGTTGCTTTGATATAAACACATTAAAAACTAGAACCACACTTGGTAGAGCGAATACCTTCGCCAACGCCACATTTGTTTTACGGAACCGAGTTAGCATCGCTGACATGATAGCCGTTAGCCAATGCTAGCTGGGTAGGTCAGGTAGCAACATCACGCAATTCAGGTGACTAGTATTTTTGCAAAAGTTGGTAAAATACATACATACAAACCAATAAATAAATACATACACGCAGACTAACAGCTCAGCAATCAGGTCACAGAGAAGCTGTGAGGCTTTCAGGGAGATGTATTAGTGCTGTTATTACTAAAAACAAATTACAAGGAAATTTAGTGTGATGAGCTGAGAGGAGATGAATGGGTTCCCTATTTAGATTTTAGTGGGAATCTATTGGAAAACTGTGATAATTATTTGTTTTCACCTTGTCTGCATTTGTCTCCAGCTTTTAGGGCTGGAGGGCCCTCCTCATACATCTAAACAAGTATTGAAGCCTTTTGCGGCAGACTGATTACTTTAAGTATCTTATTAAACAGCGGAGCCCAACTAATTATGTATCCGAAACTTTGTTCATCTTAAGGTGTCAAAGGAGATTTTGAAAACAGGTGATGGCCGTTCAGTGGACATTAATTAGTCTGTAACAGTATGTAAAGTTTTTCTAACAGCTTCTGTGGCCTAAAAAAGCCTGTCAATAAAAAACGATAAGGTCTGGACATTAATTAGACTTTGAGGTTGGGTTTTTTTTTTCTAAAGGAGAGTTTAAACTGATTTACACCCTGTTGTGATAAAGCCTCTAATCTGTGGCACTCTTTTAGAAAAATAAATTTATCTCTGCCACTCTAAAATCATCCGTTCATTTTCCACTGTCCCAGTGTGTGTACGAGATAAGAAGCGTTGGGTGTTAAATTGGGACAACAAGCCGACAGTAATTGCTTGTCGTGCTTGTGTTTTACATTCTTTTATATCAGCGCACGACTGGGCGAAAGCCTTAGTGAGATACATATGACGTTTTGCTCTCTTAAACACGGACACTCACCGTCTCCGTCGCTCAGAGAGTTCATGAAGGGTTTGAGATTCTTTTCAAATAAGACGGCGCTCTCTGTGTGGTTCCTCCTCAGCGCGCGCCACGTCATCTCCAGCCGCATCACCTGCAGGTGTGTGCCCATAAGCACATGGTATATGGAAAGGAAACTTCAATCAGCGTTGCAATTTGCATGATTTTCACATCCAGCAAGCTGCGTCTTTGTCACAAGTGCTCCACCTGAGGCATCTCAAGAGCCTTCATCACAGCTGAAAAGGAGTACAGGTCGTGGGCGTGTTCTTTCAGGGCCCGAGCCAATGAGATCACTTTGTGTAAGACGTTTGCTCTCTGGCTCACGGTGCCGGTGCAGCCCAGGATGTCGACCGCTACTCCCAGCGCGATGACATGATGTCTGAAAATCAAAAGGAGAATGAATAAGTGGTCTTTGTCTGGACAGAAGATTAAGAGAAGTCATTGGTGAGCTGAATTATATATATTTTTTTAACATATTACTGATGTCATCCAACAGCTGAGGCGGTCCGGTGCAACACAGCAACCTCACTCACTCTGGATTACTACTTTCAAGTATCAACAGTTTCATGTTTATTTAATCCAATGTGTTTGACACAACACATTCTGTGTTCATTGTAAAGCTGCTTGGAAAAAAAAGAAAAAAGAAAAAAGAAATTCGTATTCAAATGGGGCTTCAAAGCTGTGCTGTACTCCAGTTCTCCCCCACAGAAAAACATGACAAAACATACGTTTGACACTATTAGCGACTTGAAATTTCACGCATTTGTGACTGTGAGTGACTTTCTGTGTCTGTGTTGGACCTGTGACCCTCATCCATTCTCAGTTCATATTCACGCCACCTCAATGCAACCTTCAGTGGGAGAATGCGTTCAAGTATTAAAGAGTAAAAGCATGGTAATGCTACAAACACTAAGTCGCAGGTAAGAAAGCTTATTTCCTCTTTTAATATTTCACTTTCTCATACCTTTCCAACAAGTCCTGTCGTAACTGATATCCATGTGGCAGAGTGACGAGCTCCAGCCCCGAGTCCACTCCCATGATCCTTTTCTGCTCGTCAGTGACTCCGGTGATGCGTGCTACCTGCCGTAACACAGCGAAGAGAAATTGTTAACCCGTCGTGTTTTATGTCCGGTTCGCTGGACGGGCCTCAGTTCGACCACTTTCGGGCTGCAGGGATTGTCACAAGTCTACAATCCATTTCTCACAGTTATCACAGTTTCGTGAGCGACATTACAGACGGAATTGAAACATGCAAATTGAAAACAATTGTTTTCAATTGTGTTTTTATGAAGCCCGCCCCAAATGGGAAGTAGGATGTGGTGTACTCTGCCTTCATCCATTGATAGCTCCAGCACACTTTGATTTTGAATTGGCTCAAGAGGTATCTGATGCAAGGATGTGGTTTTACCTGGCAGTCCACACTGAGCATGTGCAGAGCGGTGGTGTTGGAGTCTGAGCGGTTGAAAACCTCTTTAAGAGCCAGCAGGACGCTGGGATCCAGAGGCCGGTTGTTCTCCGGCAAGAGCAGCGACTCAAACTGATCCAACCGGAAACACGATCCTGACTCCACCTGCAGGGACGGAGACAGACGTGCATCAGCTCACAGCTGCGAGCATGACGTATTTAATTGATAATTACCGAGCCTGCTGAATATATTGCGGAGACACATCTGACTAATAGGTTCATAAAGCATTTACAGGCATACAGCTTGCACCAACTGCAACACATAGTATTACTCTGACATCTGGTGGCAAAAAGACAGTAATTTGAATAACCTTAAAAACGACATTAAACTTCTCTGAATAACTCCGTACTAATATTATGAGATTTTATTGGGTGATTTTAATAAGCACAGCTTTTTTTCTTTATATCATGTTACGTGATCATAAAACGGGTACTTGGATGGTTTTAGAGACTTTCAAGTAGCGATTACCTGTACTTAAATAGCGGCTTCATAAACCATCATATAAATGCTTTTGATAGTTGCTGGATATGTGCAAATGAAAAGTGTAATCTCTGAATTCATTTGTGTTTCTGTTGGATGGAAGTGGAGCTGCAGCCTATGATCACTTTTATGATCAAACTCAAACACTGAATTTCTTTGTCAAAGAAATAGTGGTCCAGTCTCTCTGAAATCAACCCTAAAAATAATGTATTTACCATCATGGAGGAGCTAAAGAAACCAACAAATGGACACATTTCATACTGGGGAAAAAAATTAAATCAATTATTTCTAAATCTTATTTTTTATTTACTTTTTTTATTTTACGTTTTATTTACTTTTCCTTGATTCGATGCACCAGATAATGAAAAAATTAAAAATGAAAGCTGCAAAACTAACAAAAGGATCTAAAACTGTAAAAACGGTGGAAAATGCAACGATATAATCAAACCCCCCCAAAAAAAACTGGTTGTGTACATGGTAGCCAATCAGTGGGCCGGCTCTCTGATCTCTACGGTCATGAAGAACAGTAGAAAATGTGAAGGGAGTATTGACGATACAAACATGTGGCCGTTCAAAGTGCCAGTCCTCCGCTTCCTCTGCCGTTTTGTTCTGGAGCTCAAAGGGCAGCTGTGACGACGCGTCCTGCTCCAGAAACCCGAAGGAGGACTCCGTGAGGCGGGCACGACTCTGCCACTTCTCCTCCGCGCGCAGGCGGTCTGCGTGACCCCTCCGCCGGGACTGCGGCAGCTGAACACACAGAGTGAATACTGAGTCTTTACTTCGGTGGAACGTCTTCCTCGTCGTGTCAGGACGACAAAGCCACGTGGGGATGGTTCACCTGGACGACCAGCTCGTCGTAGAAAGAAGAAGGGTCCGCGTCACGGTCTGTGGGTGGGGGAGGGACGGCGTTGGAGAAAACCGTAGAGACCCTGAGAGGCTTAGGAGGAGCTCTTGGGTGCAGCTGCCCATCCGAACCTCGCAGAGTCACACCGCTGCCTGTGGCGGCAGATGAGGGAGGATAAGAGTGTGAACTGTGTGTGTTAGGTGAAGACAGACTTCATGCTCACGTCTGGACGTCACCTGGGTAGAAGGGTCGTGTGTGTCGGGGCCGTGGGCTCAGGAGGGGCTCGCTGCCAGTGCGAAACACAGGGGATATGGGGGCGGGGTCAGGCGTCACTGCGTGAGTGTTCTGTGGCACACCTGAAGGAACAGGGTCGAACACTCAGTATCAGGTATAATAACCTACTTGGAATAAGAACAACACTGCTAATCATACTACTAATACTCCCAATTGATTGTTTAGCAATTTGAACATTTGATGGATCACAAACAAGACTTTGTAACTTAGTAATTTAAGCTTTAGCGTATTGGAAACTGTCCCTGTATTTGAACTTAATCACTTTGACCCTGTCATTTGATCAACGTGCTCATACACCTAGTGGACATGCGTGAGAACTACATTTATCTCTGATGACCCAATTTATATCGGTTTTCTGCTTTTTTGTTCTTTAGTTAAATTGAAGTTCTGATATTTTTCTTCTCATGTGTCTTTCCACATATATTTTCATGTGGACTCTAGTAACAACAACAACCTGAGCTCAGGCAAATTACTGCCCTAGTACTACCAATACTGTTCCATACACAGGTTTGACATTTGAGTACAGTTTCTTCCAACTTGTCAATCAACTTGTACACTGAAATAACAAGCTAATGTCATTTGAGGTAACAGTCCGACTCTGTTGCCCTCCCACCAAAGTCAATCATTCAGCAAAGTTGCCCTCATCAGTCAAAAGCGTCCCTCTGTCCTCCCCACCGCCTTTCTCCACTGAGTAAGTGGTCCTCTGTGGGCACTTACTCACCCAACATGTTCTCTCCCTGAATCACTCTCTTAAAAACACATCCGTCTACCTTGTTTCCGTTCAAATGCAAATGTCTACTGCAAGTGTTTTCAAAAAAGAAAGGATAAAAAAAATCAATTATAGCAAGAGTTATTCATGTTTTATTAATTCAGACTCTCCAGGACATTTTAAGTATGAGCTAATTGTCTATATCTTGTTTCCTTTCCTTGAAGATTGTCATGTTTTAGAGTTCATGCAATAAAAAGAATTATATAATCTTTAAAAGTTATTCTCTCGTATACGACACATTATTATTTTTTTAAACTTTTTTGGTGGTGACCCAGATCAAAATAATTGTTACAATTGAAAATGTTCATTTCGCAGTATATTGTCTTATCTTGTGTTCTTTCAAATTATGAAATAAAATCATGTGATCACTAAACTACACAAATGAATAAAGGCAGTAGATCTGGATGTGGAATATGTGTCATGTCCTTTGGCAGAGGGCAGAATGCTCTTGTTTAAAAATGCAGCCTTCAAATGTATAAACTTCAAGATAAATTAATCAATAAATTCAAATATTAAAGACGAATGACGATTGAATGACGATTCACAACCCGTAGCTGCATTAGGAGTAGATCAAAGTGGAAGTGGTGTTTTCATACCAGCTCGCAGGTTACTGTCAGATTGTGCAGACTGAAGCAAAGGCCGTCGTCCGAGATTCTCAAGGTTGGCTGGCTGACTCCCAGTCCTGCCGTGCACAAAATGACTCTCATCAACAGGTAAGATTCCAGAGGACAGTTTAGTGCATGTGTGCATAACGCTCCCCCCCCCCCCACACTCACACACACGCACACACACCTCAGTAGTGGATTGATGATCTGCAGCATGTCTGGATGTGTGGAGCTGAAGCTGCGCCTCTTCTTGAACTGGGACTCTTTGTCTGCGCCTCTTCTGCTGCTGTTGGACTCGGCGTGCTCTTCATTGATAACCCGCAGCGGGACAGTCCGCGTGATCGGGTGAAAGATCACAGCGCCCGAGGCCTGCGAGATTGGCCGGCGCCCCCCCACGTGAAATCGGATCAGAGCTGGGACGTTGTCAAAGCGATCCTCCTCAAACTGGAACAGCTCCCGAGAGTAACCCTGTCGCGCAGACAAGAGGAGCAGTAACGAGCTGAGCCTTCAAAGCCAGCCGGAAGAAAATGTAACCACGAGAGGCCACAGAGGTGGCGGCTGTCGCTTGCAGCACAGCAGGTGTCCGTTTGGAAACAGAAGATGCAGTACTGCACCAGACACAGCTAAATTAGTAAATTGTCACCAAGCAAGTTTTCACATTTTAAAATTCTTCCTGCAGCATCACCAACTCGTACAAAATGATCTGCATGCACAGTATTTTCCAAACTAAACCTTCTGGCAAAGAGACAATGATGCAGTATTGTAGATTAATAAACCTATTGAATGTTAAGTTTCAGAGCACAAACATACCTTTTTGGGACGAAGCACCACTCGTATGATTTTGAAGTGCATCGGCCCGTCTTTCCAGAAGCAACTTAAAACGTAGTCGCCGGGAGCAGAGCTGGAGTCCCGGACCAGGAAGTCTCCGTCCCTCTCAAACAGAGACTCTGCAGCCTGGAGAGACAAGTCAGCAGGTTAACCTGGTGACTTTCTGTTAGAAGACACTAGAAATACTTAAATAAACCCAGGGGGGAAATACTTAACAGCATTGGTGTTACAAAAACATATATAAGTAAACATGTAAACATGTACTGATGAAAGAAAGTGGAAAAAAAGTTCTGCATAAGTTTCTTATAGCAAAACAGATTTTAAGGCAAAATATCACTTATTTGCCTTTTTGTTGGCGTTTACGTCGGATTGATAGCACATACTGTGCTGCCAATTAGGAGAAATTGTGTTCAGTAGAACAATAGATTAGTTTCCCACTGAGCTGTTGATTAGAGCTGTGTTGATCTCTCTGTGATTTACATGCGAACTGCATCGATGCACTGACATCTCTGCAGGAGTTTATTCTACTATTAACACATGTTGTTTTATATGAATGGGTTAGACCAAATAACAGAAACACCTGCTGCAGCATCGTTATTTACAACCTTATGATTCCCTGGGTTTTCAAACTGGGGTTTCCGGCCCTCCTTAAGGTCTTAAAGATCTGCAATGTAGGAATTTTGTTATTGAAGAAATAAAAAATAAATATTTTGAGGAATGCTACAAGAAAATATACCAGTTTATATTGATTTCAAGATGACTGTATAAGCCACTGGTCTGTCTAACATAAATTCTCAATGATGAACTAACAATTGCCTGCAAAACATGGATTAATCATGACATTTAACAGCTCGCTGTTTTGCGAGCATCCAGCTCATGCAGTGTTCAAACAAAAGCTATCGAGTTTTTAAAAAAGGAAAAGACCCGACAAGTATATCAATAACTAACAAAAGCTCAACAGCGAAGACGTTCAATAAGTTGCTGGCTGGGTGGGACAGTCAATTTTGAGGTCAGATCCATAAAGTATGGATCATCTGCTTTATGCGAGAATGAAAGATGTGAGGTGCACCTCTCTGCTCAGCTGTCCGTGGTACCAGGCGTGACTCCTCGGGTCCTCGGTGCTGAGCTTCAGCTCCTCTTCCAGCTCCTTCTTCAACGAGTCCATCTCTCGCCGGCCACCGAAGACCTACAATACACCCGAGCTAACGTTACACTGCATGCGCTGTTTCCAAACAGGCCTTTAGAGACTGCGTATTGGGAATGACCCGCTTTCAAAAGCAGATGAGAGACGAAGAGGGCGTGTGCTTAACCTCTTACCTTCAGCTGGCCGAGGTATGCGCTGATACTCCTCCTCTTGCTGAAAAACAGGGGGAAAGAGGTGATTTGGAGCCACTACACCGAACCCCAGGGGGCCAGCCACCGTCCATGATGCCATATTTTCCCTCTCAACACAAACAGCACAAAGATGGAAGGCCGAGGCCTGGGTCTACTATTAACTCCAGAAAAAAAACAAAAAAAACTGACAGACTTTTAATAGCCTGCCTCATTTTCCTCCTTCCTTCCTCCCCGAGCTTCCACCTTCCTGCCTCAGTAAACACAAAGCTCACAGATGAACAACTCAGAGAATTGACAATCCGGCTGCACCGCACAACCCCCAGTGATCATATGAACGACGACCCATTCTGGAAAATCTCCGTCTGCTTCTGTGTGTGTGAACGCAGACAAACAATGTGGAACAAATCATATTTTCGTGGACTGCTGGAGGGATGTGCTAAAACGGAGATGTGAGGGCTCTTTGTTTAGGCTGCTCTGACCCTGGACCTCCCCATCAACCATCCACACGGAGCAAAACAAACTCATGTATTCCGGTATTTCTATTTGCAATGGGTCATTCCTCCATGGGCTCATATATCCTCAAACTAATTAAGAGCCTTCTTCAAACCATCCATGCAGAGATGTTCCAATTATTTTGTGCTTCAATTGTTTGTAAAGGCGCTGATTGAAGTGAATGGTAATTACAGTGGATGCAGTTCACCATGGTGTCAAGAGGAAGTCTGTTATCCACAATTAGGCTTCTTGTTGCCACACAAAAAGGCAAGACTAGATTTTTTAAAAATCTATTCTCCAGTTAAAAAAAAATTTTTAAAAATCTTTCTATGATGCGAAGGCACACAACACCCCTTCACCATTTCTTCTTTATTCTCCTTGTAGTCATTCAGTTCACTTTTTGTAATATTTGAGGCGGATGTTTCTAATGGAAAATTAACAAATGGTTCTCGTGACTTAATGAGGAATCCCAAAACCTTGAATACAAGACAATAAAAGTTAGACTTTGTCTAACAAATGCCCAGCAGCTTCACAAGATTGCAATCTAAAGTCCCCCAAGGTTGTTAACACGCCCATCCCCATAAAAACATAGCAGGGACACGACCTCCACATCCTCAGAGGTACTCATGCTGCCGGCTGATCCCACCTCCTTCCGCTCTTCAATGTTGCTGGACCTGGTACAACTGGATCTTTTCCAGCGCCCCCTCCTGACAATCCCTCCAAAATGACACTGATGGCAACAACAACTCCAGAAACATCTTAAAATCTCTGACGTGTAATAAACAGTTTTTAACAAATGACCTACTCTCCAAATAACATTTCTCTCAGTGATGTCAAAGTATAGGGTAAAAAGTCACAATATGTCCATTAAAATCATCAAACAAAGTCAATTCTTAAAGGTGGTTGTCAAATGTGCTGCTACTTCACTTCCCCTTGATCAAACCCAGGTTGAAGTCATAATTACACAAGTGATATTCAGCGCTCACTCATATAAATTGAATTTGCAGCTTAAAACCTCAAAAGGATCAATGAAAAAAGAAGTCATCCACACTGAATAATAGTTTGCGTTTCTCATCCCCAGATCATCTGCATTGCAACAAAATGCTGATTTTAATATAGAACAGGTTATCCCAGTCTGGACGGGATCCCAGTCCATCACAAAGCCAAACAGAGTGAGACACACAACCATGCGCTTTGACTTTGAGAAGTGCCAAGAAGGAAGAACATGCAATCTTCTCACTGAAGAAAGTTCTTAACGCTGATTCAGTGCCAGCGAATAACAGTTTCTTTACATTTTAATGAAGGGAGGTGGGGTGTTGGGGGGGGGGGGGGGTAAGAGATGCAGCTGGACATGCAGTTCATTGGGAAGTCCCCTCAAGAGTGTGTTTTTATTTACTCCACCATGCATCACTTTTGGCTGCAGAAATGTCACTTACTCAACATGGCGTGCATTCAATAAACCTGTTGCATGCTTTCCAGGACAGTTCCTTCTATAATTTGTGGGTTTGCTCAGCAGGAGGTAACAGGGTCCTACATCCTGTGTGAGGGGCGTTGGCCCAGACCAACACCTGTGCAACGTGCTGCACAACACCTATTGTGAAATGCAACATGACATGAAATGCTTTTACAGCTTGTGGTCTGGCAGATCAGCTTGTTTCTTTTTATGTGAAACCTTTAACTTTGAGAGGGTCAGTGCCTCAGAGCTGCGCAACAGGTAGATGAAGTTAGTTGGGAAAGCTGCACGTAACAACCGGAGTAAACGTGAGAAACAACGAGAGAAACGTCTAGAAGGGAAAATATGGTGTTCAAAAAAAAAGATCTTATAAACTCTCGCGTTGATTAACGGAGTTCTATAAAGGTGGCGGAGGCCGAAGGGAGCCGTCCTACCTGACAGTCCGCGTCACGGCGCGCTCCTCTCGGACATGTTTTACGGTCTGCGGTCCAAAGTAACAAAACCAAACAACAGCTGGAAACCTGTAACTCTCAGCCCGTGTGTCGGCGGTCCCTCCCTGCTCCTCCACCTCCTCCTCCTCCTCCTCCCAGCTTCAGACAAGTTCCCACAAGCCTCTCCCTCTCCCTCTCCCTCTCCCCGGTCCCCGCCCCCGGGCCCGGGCCCTGGCCCCGGGGCTGAAGCGCCGCTATCTGCCCCGGCATTCCTCAGATACTGACACAGGCCGCGCTGACACATCACCTGGCTGCAGGCAGCATTGCAGGGTAGGTAAACCCCGCATATGGAGCCGGTTTACTGTCTTCGAACGTGCCTTTTATTACTCAGACTAAACCTTCATCTTCCCCAACTTGTTCCCAGCCGGAAAACCCGCACATAATACCACAAAGACATGTCCTAACAACCACATAGTCTCAGTTTATCGACGTGTCTTAATGTTTTTGACGCATAGGCCTTACTAAAAACACTTGGAAAAAGTAGTGCCTGTTTGAAGGAGCGCATGAATCTGCGTTTAGTTTACCTGGATCGTGTCAGCCAATCAGAGTGCAGAACCGGATCTACTTCCTCCATCCACTGGATGTGCCTGCACTTGACAGCCTCCTCTCATAACATCCATACATTTTTTATTTTTTTGGAATATAATTATAGTAGTTGGGTTTAATAACACTTTCCTCACTTTGCTCCTTTAGCTGCAGAGGAAAGTTTTCATCGTCTAAACCGTTTTATCCGACTGAAGTTCCCGGGGTGCCAGAAATAATCCCAGCTCACAGTACGCAAACATACAGTGTAAATCGAGGGTAAATTGCCCATATGTGTCAATTTGTGTGCCTGTTTATCTGTGTTTGCCGTGTTGTAGAATGTCGACGTGCCTAGACTCAGACCTTCACATAGGCAGCTGTGATCGTCTGGCATTCTGTGTTCCTAAGGTGGATAAATCAGTATAGATGATTAAAATATGGCAAGTAAAAAAAAAACAAGCTAAGAAAAGGCAAATCACTGGCTTTTCTGATGCCCTTGACCCCCCTTAACATGTGTTGAGAGGAAGGCTGTCCCACACTTTTGGATACGCACATCAAAAACAAAGGTTTACAACGATACTTCAGAGTTATTACAATACAATAACGTATCAGTCTGCAGAGAAACTACAGAATATATAAAAACATCAGTAACCAAAGCTGGTATACATTAGTAATTTGGCTTTATTTGAGTTCCCAAAATTAATTAAAATGGTCATTAATGGAAGTATTATTGTCATCCGGATTGATTCTGTGCTATTCGAGATCTCACAACAGAAATTATATGCAGAAGACAAATACGGTTAAAAAAAAAGTTAAATCAGGAATTTAAAGACTCAACTTCCAAATGTGTGTAAATGACTTAGCATCTAAAAGGTTAGGCAGAGTGGTAAAAGGTCACTTCACACAAATCCCATCCATCATTTATACCCATTTAATCCAAATCCACAGGGTTGCAGGCGGCTGAAGCCGACCCCAGCTAACTGTGAGAAAAAGACAGCGTGCACCCTGGAAAGGTCACCAGTCCATCACACCACAAACACACATTTACACCGGATTTCAATAGAGTCATTAAATAATCTTAAGAAGCATTACTTTGGTCTATGGGAGTACTCCGCGCACACCCAAACATATGGAGAATTGGCTCCTCCCCCAATCCTCCACTGTCCCTCCCCTTATGCCAAATAGTCATTTAATTAACACATTTAATTAACATGTGTTTTAATAAAGATGGATTTACCCTTCACCTTTGTCTTTCTATCACCGTTTCTTCTAGAAAATAAATAATAAAAAGGAAACATGCAGGGAAATGGGTATTCCGCAGACCTTCAAAGAGGAATCCCATGACACTCTTAAAAATTTAGATGTTCACACCCAAATTTTAAGATGTTGAAATCCACAAGTATTAAACTTCTGGAGCCTCTTTGAAACAAGTTATGCAAAAGAAAACTACATTCGACTCAGCTTTTCAGGTGAAAAAACAAATCTCTCTCTGTCCCTTTTACTGAGGCTGTAATGTTTATGGGAATGTTTAGTGCTGAAGATGGTTGAAGACTGAAGCGATTTGTGTGTAATGACCCCGACTTGAGAATCGACATCTTACAAACACGCTGAGCTCCTTCATTACTCACTGACCTCTCCGTGGTGGGGAGCGTGACCTGAATATGTAAGTCTAAAGTTGTGTTTTGTTTATTATTATTCATTTTAAGTATCACTTTAGATTACGATCGTTCGTATATTCGACAGCTTTTCAATCGGCTTAGTTTTTGTTTAGTTTTTTTAGACGCCACACACCCTGGGAACGACTGTTTGTCCCTCCTTTTTAACTCTGACACAGATTTTATGAGGCTGTTAATGATTATCCAGTCCTGAGTGCACTACCTGGGGAAAGTGGTTGTCTCACACACACACACACACACACACACACACACACACACACACACACACACACACACACACACACACACAAAATCGGGTGGGGGGGGGGGGTCTACCTGTGTTTGCTCTCTGGACTGGTGATGTTGTCTTCATTCAGGGGGCGGAGCTGTGTGCAGGAGGCGGACAGGCGGTGTTTCTTGTCAGCTCGCTGGAGGCGGGGAAGAACACTCTGACGAAACAGGTCCTTTGGCCTCTCCTGCGGGGAAATGGTAAAGACCCAAATAGTTTTGCTGGTGGAACAGATGTTTTAAGCTCAGAGGTGCACCACTGCACCCTCACCAGATCAAGAGAGGATCCCAAGGAGTACTTTCTGCTGACTCTGCGCTTCACCTGCACGTCTGGAGGGAATAAAATAAATTAAAAAAAGTTTTTTAAATGATTAAACGTATTGCAAAAATATCTAATCTTTTACTTGTCACACAAAGGTAAAATGCATACCACTTTCATTCCCGTCTGTTAAAAACGAAGCTGAAAAATACAGCAAGTACAGCAAGTTAATGAGGGACTTAGTAAGTCTGTATATTTGTTATTATTGGAGTGATTCTCACTCAGACAACAAACAGGCAAATTTATTATTTAAAATATTTCTTTTATTAGAAAATTCAAGCTAAACATCACTCAACAATCCTGGGCGCTGGATGGGAAATGGACATTTAAAAAGTAAGCATTAGTTAGTGAGGAATGGGCGCATGTTCAAAGTGCAAAACATCATATTACTCATCACAGTATTATTAATTTTCCCTCACGTATCCCTTTATCCCAATATTTTGCTCCTTTCACTGTTACTGAACTGAAGAAACCAGCAACAACCTCAAAATAAATTAACATTTGACTGGATAAAGCTGCTTGTCACGCTCAGCAGAGAGCAGATAACGGTCCCCGCGCGCTGAAAAAGATGATTCAAAGATAAAGAGATATTTTTTTGGGGCTTGTTACGCAACACAGAAACAGCATGTAAACAGAAACCGACGAGGATAGAAAAGAGTGACTGAAGCAGAAGCAGTTTGTGGAAATGTTCTGATGATGTGAGTGACATGCAGTGTACATCACCAAATCAACAAGACTATTAATCTATTTTAGTTGGGTGTCGGGTTAAATGTCGGCTCTGTTTTAGTACACATCAAAACACCGAATCCTGTATAAAAGACTGTCAAATAATGAAAGCTGGCATTGTGAGTCTGGATATATTTGTGAAGTTGTTCATAGCCTCCTGTGCCTGCTCGTTTATATGCAGACCTAAGTAACATGCCGCCACAAAGTTTGCCCTCTGGCATCAAGAATAGCCTCAAAAGAAAATGCCCAATTTAAAGGCAGCTATTATCGTAGCTGTTACTGTGCTCTGCGGCTACATCGAGAGCGACAGTTTTTCAACTCTATTAGTTTGTGGACATTTTGAGGCACATTACGGTGCCCACTTTGTAATTAAGCCTCAGAAACATTATAACATAATGTGTTTCCTCCTGATAAACACTCATTTGAACATTCATTCTGGATTGTTCTTGTCTGCATGTGCAATTGCGTGCAGCTGCTGTCTGTCACCAGAGTGCGGGTCCAGCCTCTGTCGATGTCTCGAAAGCTGATCGAGGATGGTTTCTCGGTGTGTTGCATCGTCTATCCCTGCATCCCTCAGCTCGCCGTCCGTTACATTCATCAATCCCTGCAGAGAGACAAAATAAAAACAAGAGTACAGAAGAAGAACTCATGTAAAACAGAGTATCGTGAGGACAGGGGACACACCATTAAAGAGCACACACACACAGGTGCGTTTTGAAAATGCACATACCTCCAAACCATAATATTCACTCTCCAGTGACTTGGTGTACTGGGGCAGGTCGATCTGCCTCAGCCACCAGGCGATAGAGCGATTATTCATGTCTGAACTGCAACGGGGGGGGAAAAGATACCGCTGACATACCAGCACACATGCTAACACACACGTTTGTACATGTTTCTGTGCATAAGAGTTAGTGAGAAAACACAAGGAACAGCCTGACATCGGTTTGGTTTTAAAGAGCAGTCAACCAGACACACAAGCAGCAAGTCTTGGTACTGTTTGCCTTGCAGCAGCCACAGCATGTAACACCTACCTGTTCATAGGGCCCACCGTGGCACGCTGGGATATTTTCTTCTCGCCTGCCCTGCTGGATCTCTATTTCATTCTGCCTCTTCTTTCCTTTTTCTTTTTTTCTTTTTTATCCTAACTTCTGCTTTCGCCCCTTCTTTGCAGCTGTCATATATGTTGACTGTGTCATCAAGTCTGCCTTGTGGTGTTTGTGGAAGCCCGCTGCCCCTCAAACATTCAGGGTCATTCAGAGAGCCAATCACATCGCAAGGTGGGTGCGCAGTACCCCACAAACATCAGCAAATCAACGTGCAGGAATTTACATAAGCTCTCCGGGGGTGGAGAGCACAGGTAGAGACATGTCACGAGAGATGGAGAGAGTTCGGGAAAACAAGAAGGAGGAGACTCGGTTCAGTAGCTGTCAGCATGTCAGAGACAGGAAGGCGTGCACAGTGTGTCTTTTCAAACTGCCTGTTATTAGTCCAGGTTAGCCTGTTGTGAGATGCAGTAAAGTTGGTGTTTGGACAAGAGTGACATCTAGTGTTTCACTGACTTTATGTGTTGACCCGAGAAGTAATGACTGACTTTCAATCCTCATTTTCCACTTTGACCAGGTTAAGTTTGCAGCGCCTGAAGCCTGTTTGAACAAACAGTATGGTACTCCCAGGACAAACGAAGAGAGACACACATTCACTCTTATAAGTCCCCAAGCGAGGGAAAGTAAACAAACCAAAGTGACCGGAAAAAACTCAGCTAGGTACAGGGTGAGTCTGCAAACGCTGCTCCGACAGGATGTGTTGGCCTGCACTTCCAACCAGGGTTATATATTTTTCTTATGAGACAACGTCACTATAACCACCATTACACCTTTACCTGAAGGTATAAAAGTTGATATTAATAAAACTATATTTTTGTCACAAACTTGGCACATGTAATCTGAACAACATGGCCGTTGCTTCATTGTGTGAAGATGAAATAGAGCATTATGGGTAACGTAGGATAAAGCAGCTCGTACCTCGATGGACTTCAGGTCATGAATCTTCAACGACAACATCGAAACGGCGGGACAACAAACAACCAATAGTACTATGGAAAAGTGTTGTGCCTGTCTCAAGGTTATGCTTCAATTCCATCAGACTTGATCTTCATAAAATTTATAAATCCGGGAATCAATGTCATGAAGTACGATCTAAAGCTATAAAGATGAATTAGTAGAACTGGAAGTAATATAATGCCCTCTTCAGAGCTCTCTTCTCAATATCATGGAGACTGTTTGGGCTTACATATAGAGACAAAAAGATCTGAACCAGATTACATCCACAGAAAACAAACAACAAGAGGAGAAGAGGATGGCTGTTTCTGGAAATGCACGTTTTTACGAGTTTTTCAAATTTGCCCCTCCAGATGAAATATATTGTGCAAAGATTCCCAGGAGACCTCAAGTCAACCTCAGTTTATTTTGTGTGTGTGTGTGTGTGTGTGTGTGTGTGTGTGTGTGTGTGTGTGTGTGTGTGTGTGTGTGTGTGTGTGTGTGTGTGTGTGTGTGTGTGTGTGTGTGTGTGTGTGTGTGTGTGTGTGTGTGTGTGTGTGTGACTGAATTGGCACTATAATTAAAAGTAAATCCAACTATCTCACAGTGGATGAATCCTGACAGAAAACAAACTCAGAAAATAAATGCTGTTCATCCAAATTAGTCACATGAGCCAAGATGATGTCACCTAAACAACCAGCAACCCTGTGATGGAGGTGGAGGTGATTCCTTTTACTGCCAAACTATCCCAGATGGCAAAAGTAGTGCTGGCCCAGATCTGGCTTCCACCTGGCCCATATTCTTTGTAGACTAACAGCATCTCGTAAGATCCCTAAAGCAAAGCGAAATAAAAAATAAATAAAAACCCGTAAAGTTTTTGCTTGAGATGTTACGTCTGAATGAGCTCTGATTGCAGGAATCCTCGGCTGTGCCCACATCCCAGTAACATCACCCCCGGGTGGTTGTCAGAGCGCCTGAGCTACTGTTTCATTATTCATTGTACAGCACAAGGATTTTTCTCTGACTGACATCGTGGCGGTCTGTCTCTCTACAGGTTTGAAAGTTCACAAATTATTTATGACCTATGCTACATAAATAGATTGTTTTAATTTTGCATTCCTCCATAAGATACTGTAACAGCCTTATTCTGTGTGTCTAATGTTTCATGCAGCAGTTTAGACACACAAAATTGGACGAAATATCAGAAAACGACAATGACTCCATTAGAAGCATGCACAGACTTATTAAACTGTGCATTGTCTTGAGCTATTTAAATAGTTTTGGGGTTTATCTTTGCAATTTTACAAGAAAATGCACAGTGGTTTCACACGCAGGCCGAACTCTCTTCCTGAACCTGTAGTGTCAGTATCTGCATTTTCTGTGTGTGTGTGTGTGTGTGTGTGTGTGTGTGTGTGTGTGTGTGTGTGTGTGTGTGTGTGTGTGTGTGTGTGTGTGTGTGTGTGTGTGTGTGTGTGTGTGTGTGTGTGTGTGTGTGTGTGTGTGTGTGTGTGTGTGTGTGTGTGTGTGTGTGTGTGCGATGGTGCGTCAGAGGAAAAAGGAAGTTGCGGCAGATGAAGTTAAAAGCCTTCAGCACACTGCAGCGTTGCAGAACACCCACTACGGAAGAAAGGCAAGAACAAGAGCGCCCAAGTCTGAAAATGAGACGTTGAAAAGAAGACGGGGAGGCGAACGTTGAGAACGGAGGCACACAACTGCCAGGAGGAACGACTTACGGTAATATAAGATTGCAATATTTCACTTACAGTTATAAACGGGAACTTTTCTGATACAGGAGTGGATTTTTCTGCACTGGATGTAAAAAAAAATATTGTACTGCGAGACAATGTGTCTGCTCACTGTTCACTGTGAGGCCCTGCAGGTGTGATTGAACTCTGCCATGATCCTGTCAATAGAGAAAGTGACCTACTTCTATCTATCTATCTATCTATCTATCTATCTATCTATCTATCTATCTATCTATCTATCTATCTATCTATCTATCTATCTATCTATCTATCTATCTATCTATCTATCTATCTATCTATCTATCTATCTATCTATCTATCTATCTATCTATCAGAGATGGAGTTGTGGCGACAGTGTGCGATCTGGTTAATTGATTGCCGAGTTCTCCCAGAAAATCACCGGGTCACATGGGAGGGCGCCCAGGTAAATAAGCTGTGTCAAACACACACACACACACACACACACACACACACACACACACACACACACACACACCTGCACTCATGCCGTCCCGATAGTTTG
Organism: Lipophrys pholis; assembly: GCF_963383615.2. NCBI lineage: Eukaryota > Metazoa > Chordata > Actinopteri > Blenniiformes > Blenniidae > Lipophrys > Lipophrys pholis. The sequence continues at coordinate 27,308,157 of NC_137628.1, forward strand.
GTGTTTAATTTTGTGTGTGTGTGTGTGTGTGTGTGTGTGTGTGTGTGTGTGTGTGTGTGTGTGTGTGTGTGTGTGTGTGTGTGTGTGTGTGTGTGTGTGTGTGTGTGTGTGTGCACCTGGTGCAGGTGTGTGACCTGGCTCAGGCTCTGAGAGACGGCGTGCTGCTCTGCCAGTTGCTCAACAACCTGCTGCCTCAGGCTGTCAACCTGCGGGAGATCAACCTACGGCCACAGATGTCCCAGGTAAGACATTCACATTCATTGTTGGTCGGTTGTTTCCATAACAACCAGCCGTGCATGGCTGAAGCCTTTGTGGCTGCCCGATAGGAAAATGCTCTAATCTAAATCAGTCCACATCCGGGATTAACCAGATTGACCGCGATGGAATGACGTTAGAATAGATATGGACGTAACAGTCGATATCTGCAGTCATGAAATACACCAACTCTTATCACCTGAATTTGCTGTTTGGGAGATTTTAAGTGACGTTCAATCAAATTTATTAACGTAAATTAATAACTAAAGTGACGTTTTTAGCAACAGACCTTAATGACTGACGCATGATCATCTGACCGAATCATCAAATAAGACAAACCGGTTGAGTTTGTCTCCATCTGCAAACATATTTGACAAATTAAAACTATAACTGATGTTAGTCAGTGATGTCTTCTTTCCTTCTTTTGTTATGTTGTTGGAATATTTTGACAGTTTGTGTTTTTGGCGATCAGGAATAACTTACCAGAGTTTTTCTTGACAGCTACTCCCAAAGGAAAGAGGCTTGATGTGTACCCCTTCGACTCAAACAGCAAAATTCAGGTTTTATTTGTTTGTACAGATTACATAAGGTATCCCAGATGTTTTAACCAGATGCGGATAGGGTGGATTTACTTTAATGTGTGTATTTAAAAGTGGGAAACCACTTTGGGAAACCCTACAGATTAATGCAAGACGAGAGTCCACTCTGGTGTGTTCACACACACACACACACACACACATCATGACACTACATAAGCCGAGGATCTTCCCCGTGCTCTCGCAATGAGGGTTACTCCATTCTGAGTTACTGCTGAAAAGTATGACTCGGAGTTGAGTCGAGCTCCCGGCGGAGTGATGTGGCGTGTGCAAGCAGTATCGGTCAGAACTAAATATTTCCTCTTTTCTCAAATTAGACTTCCTCTTTTCCCACTGCTGAGCAGACAGACTGAAAAGGTCCGAGGGAGACAGAGAGCGCTGCTGAATCAGGGTGTTTTGTGAGGCACAAGTGGTCTCTTCGGTGTTTATGCCTGATGCTCTCTGAACCCCTCTTTGTCTTCATTTCGGCTCTCTGCTGCTCTTGCTGACTGTCCAGCATTCACGTTGAATTTGTACAACTCTGTACAGTATATTTTATCCATCATTTAAACTCTCCCTTCACAGACAGTGGTTTGTGTTCCAATGTGCAGAGCAATGCATCTGCAAACAAATGATTCACATTTATCTATTGATGAGGAAATGTTGCTCTGAAATCTGATTTTAAGGGTCACCCCATAAAACCGTGCTCCGTGACACGACATCAGAAAATTGTTTATTTGATCCCAATGCAATGTAGAAGTCACACTTAGCTTGTTTGGAAACTTGAAATCGCTCAAACACAGGTAATGAGAAATAAGACAGACATTATCATATTTCCACATGTTTTATTAAAGAAAGACGTTTTAGAGACGTGAGGTTGGTGTTAAATTCAGTTTGTGGGACTAAACTGATCGTCAGTCCGTCTGTATATAATACCTGTGTTATAGTCGAAGGTGGTTTGTTCAGCTTCCTTTTTTTCTGCTCATGCTGGAGTTAAACCGCCAATGTGCTTGAATCTTCATGTTGTGTAGCTTTTTGTATTTCTTTAATTAACCCATGAAATTTAAATCCATTTTAAAAAGGCTGTGAATACTTTAGATCTTGTACTGACTGATGAATCTTCTGATTATTTGTATTCATTTACCACAAAGTGTGTTTTGCTTGGACTGTTGATTGATGTTGCAAAATGAAAACACACGAGAATAACAACTGTAAGTACTACTACTAAGATGGCTGCATCAAAATGATGATTGAAGGTATAATAATTTGAAGAGGTTTAGTGATTCTGCGCACGAGTAGAAGGGGTTATCGCGAAATAAACAAGCTGAATTTAAAGTCGAGCAACTTCAGCAACGCCCGGAATTCTGTGTTTTTTGTTTTTAGTTCCTGTGCCTGAAAAATATCCGGACGTTCTTGGGAGTGTGTCACGAGAAGTTTCAACTGAGGAAGAACGAACTGTTCGAAGCCTTCGACCTGTTTGATGTTCGAGACTTTGGAAAGGTACCGTCTCACCACGAATGTCTGCGTGTCCGTCAGAAAATATAAAGGCAGAATGTGTCAAATGTGAGCGCACTTTGGCTTTAAATCAGTAAGAGTTCTGCAGCTAAAACTCACTGTCAGGGTTTTTTTTATTTTATTTTTTTATAAAGGCACTCAGCAGGTGGATTTCACAGCATCTTGGAGAAACTCACCGGTTATTTTTCCTGTGGATTTAGTCCCTGAAATTACTCCATGGGGGTGGGATCAGACCTCTGTGGGCTGCACACCATCTGCTTGTTGTTTCACTAGCCTTTATGATTGTCACTTGTTATTGCTGCAGATTCAATGCAAAAAATAATGATGATAAATAGTTCATGCATTCATGGCTCAACCATTATGGCTATAAGCAGAAACGCGAGATCCAGCTCCTGTTTGCAGCTTGCAAACACCCGCAAAGACAGGAAGCCGGTTGCTGATTCTCTAAATGTGAAGTGGCCCAGTGTCTCGCAGCTCTTTCACTTTCTGTGCAGCGCAGTAATTTAGTGCGTGCGTGTGTGCAAGTTTGAGCTGAAACTGTGGGATCTTTTTTGCAGCATTTCCCCATGTAGTTTTTGTTTATGTATGTTTTCAAGAATAGTCTCTGTGCTTCTATTTTTATTTTTACTGCTTTCAGCCACTCACCTGAAAAGGACACCAGCTTTTGGTTCAATAAAGTTCACGTGAAAGGCAGAGACATTCAGCTCATAAGGCTGAATTAAATCGCTAGTAATGCTACGCATATAAGATCACTTCATTCAAATGACCCGACAGGCAAATGGTACAAAACGGTTGCTGCATATTTTATAGTTTCCTATTAGAAATCAATGTAAAAGTATATGCTGTAATTGAGTTTGCTGGATTCTCACTGTATTTTGCTTAAATTGTTGTTTTTAGCACTTTGAGATTTACGAATGTAAAGTGCAATACAAATCAAATGTATTATTATAATAATAATAATAATAATTATTATTATTATTATTATTATTATTATTATTATTATTATTATTATTATTATTATTGTTACTATTATCATTAATATTACATATTCAATCTAAGTGCATAATCAGCATTATGACAGTGTTTCTTTGCCGCCCCCCCATATGGTGTGGTCACCTCTATATTCAGAGCAGAGCTGAAAAGTTCATAGTGGTTTCAGTTAAATATTATCCAGTGTGGTACTTTCTGTTTTCTATGACACCTCACTTTCATATTATATGAAATGCGATTCACTGCTGCCATGATGTTAAAATTTATTTGGTTTTAGTGACTATTCAACCTCAAAGACATGTATTTGGACTTTAAGAGGAAATCAGAGAAAGTCCAGACTCCAGCCAGTGATATTCCCACAGTTCCCACTACACCCCCGAACAACATATTCACTCTTAAATATGCTGCACTACTTTGCTTGGCTTTACATAAAATTGAATAATTTGCATTTAGGTTCACATTTTTCATTTCACCTTAACTCAATTCACTGAAGTTCAGCTTTTGGATTTATATTTACTCGTCGACAACCACCGACAGTAAAATACTGGAGAGGCGACTTCAGTGACCCTAAATTGCCCCCGGGTGTCACTTTGAGTGTGTGTGATGGACTGGTCGAATGTCTTTTACCTCAGCTTGATAGTTGTGTTTAGCTTTTTGCAACTAAGTGAATTCAGTGTTTTGGTTTTTTGACTACTCACTGGGTGTTTTGAATCCAGCAGGGTGAATGTTTAAGGAGAGGACAGGAAGCGAAATTCTTTTCGACGACGTCGTGTTTTCCTTTTAGTACCTGCGACAAAGGTTGGGTTGTTTCAGGGAGGAATGTCTCTTTGGTGGAGCTGCTAACAGCTTGTGGACGTCGGCACTCGGGCTCATTTCGGGCGGAGATGCAGATGAGAAGATCAAAACCGCTCCGTCAAGTTTGAAAGAGGGTTTGATCTCCTCGTCTTAACTCTGCCCCAGTAAGCTAATAAGTGTTTTTCTTTTAAAGTCCCATTGAAGGAGGCGCCGGTTCTAAGACTGCAGTTGGATGTAAATTACTTCATTCAAATCTTCATTCATTTTTCTTTTTTTTCCCTCTCTCTCAGAACTTCTCCCACAGACTTTCACTTCTCGTTTCGTCTCTCCTCCTTTTTCTGTCGCTAATGAAAGCAGAAATCCGCCAGAAAAGTCCAGCGGAGACACACTTCTTACTCAGAATATCTGATTTCTGTCTCCGGGAGTACACGGAGAGACCCTTGAACTTGTTTTTTTTCCTTTTATTTTTACTCGCTGAAAGAGAAGCGCTGCACCACCTAGCTGTGAGGGAAAACTCTCGAGAGAGGTGGTGGGGGGGGGTCAAATGTTTTTTGGAGAGAAGCGAAATTAAGCTGAACACCTTCAGAACTCATGAAACTAAATTGATGAAATGTTTCTTTGTCATTAAAATTCATCATTGATTGATTGCGGGTCTTTTCAAAGCCGTTTTTGAATAATCGTCATTTAACTTTAAATTTTTCTTCATTATTGCAAATTTAAAAAAAAATGATGCTCGCAAAGCCCTGACCCCTAGATTTAGCTGCTGCTGAAACATTAAAAACAGTCCAAATACAGAAACATTTAAGCTTGCTGATACACTTTGTAATCAGAAAGCAGAATCAGTTTTGTTTGGAGTTTGTTTCTGATTGCATCTCTCACGAAATCTCTTACTGGTTTCCTCTCATCATATTATCGCTCTTGTGAATATTTCTCCTATCTCCTGTGATGTTATTCCGTTTTTAAATTCTATCAAAAACATACAACAATATGCTTAAAAGTACATTCAGCTCAGCACAAACAAATGAAAGAAAGCAGAGTTCTTCGTCCTCGTCAGCCGGTGACGTTCACCGTCTTCACTTGTGCTTTCACATTAACACGACACAGACCACGTTTCCACGTTTAATTCAGACATGTCAATCTTGAAGGGCAGCAGACACGTCAGAAACATCCTCCATTATCATCCTGCAGCAGCAAGATGCTGTGGGAGGCTCGGTCTTCATACGGAGAGATGTTTAACAATTTTCTGTGACATTCAGGTTTAATCTCAGCGAGGCCAGAAAGGAGAGACACTGAAGTCAGTCGAGGAACAAATCTCAGCCTGGTTTTTTGTAGTTTGGTATCCTTTCCTCATTTTTATCTGCACATGACCCTAGAGCCGGGAAGGGCAGCTTTATTTATTCAAAGGGCAGAACTTTTTCCTTTTTTTTTTAACTCACTGAACCAGTAAAATAATGATCCACAAGACTCGGGGCTGAAAATATAATGGGGGGGGGGAAACTATTGTTAAGCCTCTAAATTAAATTTACATGAATGTATGTGATATTTTCTGCCTTAAAATGAACTTTATTAAATGTATTAAAGAGCAATTAGACTTTTTTCCAAATGTGCTTGGAATTACCTTCATTCTATCTTTACTACCAACCAACGCTCAGTTTTAGGAAAGTGGCTGCAAAGATTTGAAATTGGTGGCACCCGAGAATTGAAAAATCTGGGGGTCTGAGGAATGCCTTTTCCCAGCATTTTTAAGAAGAAATCAGGATACATTGAAAAAAGTGGTCGGCAAAACTGAACCACGAGCTGCAGACTCGACATAAAGAAAAGCTGTGAACCAACAGAAGAAAAGCTCTGCTTTGCTTATGGATCCCAACAATATTGTGAAAAATATAATGAAGTCCAGCGTCTGAGATGAAGCTTTTGTTTTGCGTGAGCATAACTTAAAAGCATCTAACTTGAAACTCAGCCAGAGCGATAAGTAATTATTCATAGCCTCATTTCATCAAGGTTAGATTTTTCTAAATCCACTTTCACATCTCTGGAGAATGTAAACCCGCACTGACAAAACATCTGACATCACAACAAGTCTATCTTCTCCTTAATGGCCTCCCCTCACATTTAGAGTTAAATTCAAAATACTAACTTATTAAACTTTAAAAGACATTTTATTGGTTTTATGGTCTTTGCAAGTAAGCAATGTTGATTTCGTGTCATGGCTTTTATCATTTAAACTTGCTTTACCCATGAACCATGCCTCTTAAAGACTTTCATTATCTTTTTCACTCATCCCCACCTCTCTTTCTTTCCCTCTCTCTATATTTTATTAACCATGTGCCGTGTTTTCACAGGTTATTGACACTTTGTCCATCCTCTCTCAAACACCCATTGCTGTGCAAAAAGGATTTCAGTAAGTCACAGCCTGCTTTTATAATTGAGACGTTTTATTTACAGTGCAGTAATTATCAACAGATGCCAAGATTTGATAGTCAAACACAGTTTTCGCACTCAGACTGCAGCTGCATGTTTCACGCTTTATCTTACAGTGAAAATGCACTGAAATACGACGGATAAATGTGACATGTGATATAAATGTGAAAACTGAACACATGTTTAATCACAACCATCCACCTTTAATCAAATGGTCCTGTGTGACTAGGGAAGTTATTTACTGTGAATATTTGTTTTTATTCCACTGAGTTGTAACCTGGACTACAGTTGTGTGAATATTGTTCATTTCTTGACATCTGATGACCGTGACACTTAGAAATTGTTTATATAATAATGCAAAAGACTGTTGCATGTTAGCATTGTTCCGCTGCAGTAATAAAGTTTCAACACAGGTGTCCATTTTATTATTACTTCATCAAAGAGTCAATTTTATTCTAACTTCATAATGTAATCTACTTCCCCTCCTGCAGGCCTTTTCCTTTGGAAGCATGCACTGCTGATGATGAGATCTACAGCGGCCTGTCGGACCAGATAGAGTAAGCCTTTACTGGTGTAATGTCACAATAATAGTGTTGAGGAAGTAGAGGAAGAGAACAGTTACCAAAAATATGTTTGTTTTTTTCGACTATTGCCACTAAAATTTGACTGTCTTCTGTGTCAATAAGACAAATTTCAACATGATTTAGTAGTGGTGAAGTGATCCTGTGTGTAGAAACCAAAAATTGAGGAGAATGAAGTGTCTTAATTTTAAGTAATCAGAAAAAAAAAAGAAAAAAGCAGCATCACACTAACGTTTTGACCTTTGAGCTGAATTCACACATGAGCAGTAATCAGGCCACAAAATTTGTTGCCACCCACAGATTACAGGAATCTAAACCCACCCAACGTTTCAAATATACTCTGGACATTTTTGATTGGAAACCAACAGAAAGTTTCACACGCACCCCTGTTCCAAAGAAACATAGAAAAACCTCCAATGTATGTGAACAAAAGTTCTTTTAAGGCACATTTTACCTTTTGAGTGTCATTCAGGACGAGATCATTCCGTCTCTGACAGCCTCAACAGGCAGCGGCTGCCATGACGACCTGCTCCAGCATCTGAGCTCCAGCTTCAATAGTTATTATCTAAATTATTGTTCTTTCAATCAAGTTACGAGCTGAATCAGTTTACAATTATGTTTGAAAAAAAGAGGTTGTTTTTGCTTTCAAGCAGGTGCTGAATTAAGTAGAAATTGTTCATTTGAACACAGCGTGTACAGCACATACATTAGTTCTATAAAACCTTAGATATGATGCAATTCAGTGACATTAGACTGTTGGATGGTGATTAAGTGCTTCTGATGGAAAAGCAATTTATTGTGTTTTTGTAGATGTCGGCTTTGTGGCTGCTGACTGAGACAGCGGTGGTTACTGTAGATACATGATGAGACCGTGGGAAGATGAAGATGATAACGGATTATGGTGTACGTGTGTTTGTGCTTTGTGTCAGTGACACGGTGGATGAGGATGACGACTTGTACGACTTTGTGGAGGACGAAGAGAACGAAGGAGACGAGATCTATGAAGACCTGATGAGGACAGACGAGCCCCCTGAAAGTGTGAGTGTTTAAAGAAATTAGAAAAAAAAAAACTTGTCCTCTTTATGGACCGTACCTCATCAAAGCAAATTCATTTGGTGTTGAAATCAATCTCCTCATTTATCATGAACTTGATTTGATTGAAATGTAAAATAAACGAATCTGAACACCATCGTCTGTTCCCAGTGTTGGATGCTTGTTGTTCCTCTTTGGTGCTCTCTTGTTATGGAGAAAGATTTACCAAGCAGAAAGGCTGGGGGGTTTTTTGTTTTGTTTTTTTTGTAGAGGAAACTACTCTGCTCGTGCATGACGTTAAAAACACAGGTGTGGTAGAGTTGGGGACTGTGTACCAAAAAACCTGGGACGGGGTCAAGTCATTGTATCTCAAGTGGAAAAGGAGCACAACACCATTTGGTATAAAAAAACTGGCCTAAGATGTCCTCATGTTGTGTTACGAGCTTTTTTTAAGAGCGACCTTTGGTAACTGACTTTGCAGCTCTCAGAAATGTAAAAAACAAAATCAGTTTATCATTTTTTCCTCAACTATTCTGATTTAAATCCTCTTGAAATAGAACGACTTACACATATAAATATACCATATGCAATCACTTCACGTGACGTGTGATATTGTTTTTTGGATTACCTTAAAATGATTTTATGTTGTAACTTCAAAGAATTAAAAAAAAACAAAGATGTTCCAAAAAATATTTTTCTTTCCCTCTTATCTGCCCTTTTAACAATCTGACGATCTCACGGATTACGTTACCACTTTGTGAGTGTCATGACTCCTCAAATTGAAAATCCCTGACCCATACCACAGAGCGGGAAGATCTTTAGTGATGACAGATAACTTCAGACATCAGATAGCGGCGACATCCAGGGAAGGCATCATGTGTAAAAGTCACTCCAATACACAATCAACAAAAAAAATGTCTATTTACAACATACTCCAATAGAGGTGGTGTAAATAATCCGACATGAGAGACAAGCAAGGTAGTGCTAAAGCAAAATACCCATTTCTTTGGAGCTGACTTTTTTGTTTTATTATATTTATGCATCACTGGACCTTTAATTTATTTTTAAACTGGTTGCATTTGACCCCATTGAGGAAAAAAGCTATTAATTCATCCATCTTTTATCTTTGGACTGAGTCACAATAAGTAAAAGGAAAACAACCACACTTACTTTCTTACCTAAGGGCAATTCTTCAGTAAACTGGATATATTTTCATGATTATACGGCAAAAGAAAGTTTTATTAAACGGTCGAAACAAACGAAAATGCCCTGAGATCTATGTTCAACTGCAAGATACAAGTGTTACCACAATAAATTGTGTCTTTATTAATGGGCTTATATTTTATAAAAACACAGCAGGCTCTGGCTTTGACTTGGATATTTGTTTTGTTTGTTTGTCTTTGTGTTCGTGCAGCAGCAGAAATGTGGCGTAGACAAACGGGAGTGCTGCCTGCAGGAGATCAGGCAGACAGAGGAAAAGTACTCCAGTACACTGGAATCTATATTCCAGGTGTGATGATGCAGAATCCACATGTTCTCACACACACATATATACCATCACACACAAGCTTGATCGTCACCCCCACTCTCTTGTGTGCAGCACTTTATGAAGCCGCTTGCAAAGTTTCTCAAGCCTCAAGACATTGAAAGCATCTTCATCAACATACAGGTAAATGAGGTGATCGTCTGCGTTCCTGCTCCCTGACCCAGTTTCATGTACGACTCTGTTTTGTGCACGTGTGTGTGTGTGTTTGCAGGAGTTAGCAAACACCCATCAAAACCTGCTGGAGGAACTTCGGAGCTCCATCTTGAATCACGGAGCAAAGAATCTTCACCAAGTGTTTTTGAGCTATAAAGAGAGGTGCAGACACACACACACACGCACACACACACACACACACACACACACACACACACACACACACACACACACACACACACACACACACACACACACACACACACAAACATAAAAGCACTACTCACGTTGTGCCTGTTTGTAACGTGTGTTTTGTCTCCTTCCAGACTCTTACTGTACGGCCACTACTGTAGTCAAGTTGAAACTGCCACAAAACACCTGGACTACCTTTCAAATTTGAAGGAAGACATCAAGATGAAGCTCGAGGTCAGAAAAGCCCATTTCACACAAAAAAAATGATAATTAACATGCAGGTTACCTGGGACGTCACACACATAAATCAGACTTTTCTCTAAAGTCCTTGAGAAGCTTGTTTGTGTGGTTGGTGATGTCTGCAGCTCAGATCCTGCAGATCTGTACAGAATTAGGTCATGGCAATGTCACCGTTCCCAGATGGTAAATAAAAGTAACTTATCTCCATTTAAGCTTGTCTTTGGGAAAATATCTGATATTTTTACGACTTTTTAATTTACACCTATCTTCAGTGCTAAATTAGCACATTTGACTTTGTCTCCCTGCATGAGTGCTTTGTTTTGTTAAGGCAGAAATTAAAGAAGTCTAAACATGTTGTGGTGTATTGTGACATGCCTCTCGGTCAGAGTGTAGGCACACATATGCCAATACACAGTAAATATAGCCTTTTGAATCTTCTCAGGTTTCCACAGCTGGCCTGATCCCGCGAGGATAAATGAATATTTGGCACAACTTTTAGAGAACTGGTGTTTTACAGAGTCTAGATGCTACACGTACGTTTAAGTAAAGAAACTTCACTTCCTCTTCTGTCAGGATTTAAAATCCAACAAACAAAGCTCCCATCAGTGGTTTTTAATGCTTTAAAACACAAAAAACTATTTTAATTTTGGGCAGAAATACAAAACAACAATACATTCTACATCAAACTCCTCATTTAGACTTCATAGGAAGTTGATCAAGTTTAATTAAGAAAATAAACTTTCCTGTGTGTCTTCGAGTGAGAATAATCAGGTTGGGTTGAAGGTTTAGATCAAAGCGATGTAACTGCTCCGTGGACCAGAAAAACAGCATCACGTTACTAAATATCTTCCCTGCAGTCCAAAAGCTAATTTGCTGCCAGGAGTATTAAACACAGCACACTACAAGGTGGCTGTTCACAGATCCGGAGCTAGAATAGCCTCAGAGAAATATGCATCTAGGTCATTAACAACAAGTGTCTGTTCAGTGTGAAAGACTTCCCACAGCACTTGTGACCAACCACCAACCACATCAGACAAGAAAAAGAAGAATACCTTGGTATAAAATTCATTGCGAACGATTAAGTTGGTGTATCCACATTGACAAACATCATATTTACAGTGACAGACGTTCTAACGATCTTTATATGATGACTTCCTGCCACTACTGCCAGAAAAAGGCTTTTTTGAAACAAGCATGAATACAGATGTGGTTTACTGCAGATGTTTACTTTGCCTCTGTCTCTCTCAGGAGTGTTCAAAGAGAGCAAACAGCGGACGATTTTCCCTCAGAGATTTGCTCATGGTCCCTATGCAGAGAGTTCTCAAATACCCCCTGCTGCTTCAGGTAGGGGTGTGTGTGTGTGTGTGTGTGTGTGTGTGTGTGTGTGTGTGTGTGTGTGTGTGTGTGTGTGTGTGTGTGTGTGTGTGTGTGTGTGTGTGTGTGTGTGTGTGTGTGTGTGTGTGTGTGTGTGTGTGTGTGTCTGTTTACGCACACAAAATTCATTTGCTGTATCACAATTTAGAAGTCAAGTTTGGGGAGTTTTTTCTAATCCAGAGTGTTGGTGTCTGCAGGAGCTGATGAAACACACCACTGACCCAACGGACAAGGAGAACCTCCGAACAGCTCTGGATGCCATGAGGGTGAGTTTACGCACGTGTTGTGTTTACATACTCAAATCGACCATAATTAACCCTTTGTGTGTGTGTGTGTGTGTGTGTGTGTGTGTGTGTGTGTGTGTGTGTGTGTGTGTGTGTGTGTGTGTGTGTGTGTGTGTGTGTGTGTGTGTGTGTGGTCAGGACCTGGCACAGTGTGTGAACGAGGTGAAGCGAGACAATGAGATCATCAGACAGATCACCACCTTCCAGCTCTCCATAGAAAACCTGGTGAGGTCACGGCTCATATTCGACTCGGTTCCTTCCCAAAACGTTTTTAATCCTGCGGTTGATTTCGACTCTCTCTCTCCTGCCCCCCCCCCCCCCAAGACTCAGTCTCTCGCTCTCTACGGTCGGCCTAAGATCGACGGGGAGCTGAAGATCTGCAGCTCGGAGAAGAAGTCCAAGCAGGACAGGTGTGTGCCGTCCACGCCTCCGCGTGTGCTCGGTGTGTTACGCTGCCGTTGTTTGACTTTGGTGTCTGTGTGTTGGCCAGGTATGCGTTCCTCTTTGATAAAGCTGTGTTCATATGTAAAAAGAAGAGCGGAGAGACTTTTGAACTGAAGGACATCATTAAACTGCAGAATTACCAGATAAGAGATGAAACCACGGGAGGGAAGGACAATAAAAAGGTCTCGTGCTTCACATGTTAGCAACACTCGTTGCAGGTGATACGTACATGACGCAACCGTAAGACTGATTGTGTGTTTGTGTTTGTGTGTGTTTGTGTTTGTGTTTGTGTGTGTAAATAGTGGTCCTTTTTGTTCCTCTTGCTGGACTGCTCTGGGAGGTGTGGCTACGACTTATTCTTCAAAACTAGAGAGCTGAAGAAGAAATGGCTGGAGCAGTTTGAGATGGCTCAGTGAGTAATCAATCACGTACACACAGAGCCTGCAAGAGTCATGAAGTAGCTGCTGACTTCCTTCAAACTTTACAGACGATCAATCAGGGTTAAAACGGATCAAAGCAGCCTATTGCAACTCTTTTCCATGATGCAGCTGCGGAAACTGACGTCTTCAAGATCATCAATGGGAACACTTGGTGTTTTAAATGAAATCGCAGCCAAGTTCTTGCCTGTTTTATTTAATTTAGAAAACATTTCTGACTGAAAACATGCATGTAACACCCTCCAACCAACACAGAAAAAGTATTGTGTGTCAACTAAGAGGAAAAATAGATTTCAGAAACTGTACTTTTGTTTAACTTTTGCTTAAGTAGCAAAGTTGAATCAGTATATTTATTTAATTAAAGTCATTTTCTATACAAGAATCTCAACTTCTCAAAGGGCTCTTATTATGCAAAATTCCCTTTCTCATGGTTTTCCAACAGTACTAATCGTCCCCATACCTGGAATGACGTCCCAGAAGTGAAGACAGTCTGTCCTCTCTCTCCCTGGCTTGTTTCAGGTTTTAAAAAGTGCCTTGCTCCAACCAGCCAATCAGAAATCAAACCCTATATAGTGTCATCGGGGGTTTAGCCAATCCCAGTTAAGGTAGGCCCTCCCTTTGACTCCTCAGCAGCTCTGCTCTGGCACATGGCACCACCAGAGGAAGTACTTCCTCCTCTTCCCGAGATGGGCATGTGTGGGCAGAGCCAGTCCAGCTCACACAGACGCAGCAGATTCTGAATGTAGCTCCTGTGATAAAATATTCAAATGGAGGAAAATCAAGGAGAAGCTGGATTTGGGGCAATAAACTTTGAATATCATGTTTTCAAACCAACAAGACCATGTGAAAGTGTTTAACAGCTGAATAATATGACTCTTTTACAGTAAGTTAGGAATCTGAACACAAACACACTCTCACTGCCTGTGTGTCCATCAGAAGAATGAAAAACTGGGCTCAACACTTCAAACCTGCCATGGCTGATCAGCAGTGTGTTATTTGTGATAAAAGCAGAAAAGGACATGTTTTCAATGATGAATTCTTTACTTAAACTCAAGTTGGTGTTTTAGTGGAAATCAATAAATGTAACAGCGGAGCATCTCAGGTTTCAGAGCTTCTGCCTTCTAAGTGAAAACGTCAAACTAGCACCTGCCAACAAATGTCAGTTAAAGCAGTTAAAGTGAATCAGCCGCTGACAATTATAACTTCTGATCTGAAAATACAGGAAATCTGGAATCCGACCAAAGTTGTACCACCTGGTGTGTAAACATTCTGAGCTTGAGTTTAGTCATGGGAGTGAAAGCTCTGCTTTTCTTAGATTTAAAAGAAAAAAACTGTTTGATAATGACTGATGGTGAAATATAATAGAATTAGCCAGATAAATAGATAACTCCGACCACCAAATCATACCGTGACTAAAGTCTAACAACTTCACAGCTGAAGAAAAGCAGAACTGAGTATTTATACACAGACATGCAGTAGTATGACCACTTGTTGTTTCATGTTGAGTTTTCTAATTGCTCCACTTTGTAGAAAGCATACAGACATCCTGCAATTTGTGCATGAAGGTAATGGTTAATAGTAAATAAATGTATTCATTTCCATGTCTAATCGAGACAATAATAGAGTTATGTGGAGTTCACTACACTAGATATGTGATAAATACACAAACTGTAGTATCTGTTGTCACTTTCAGGTTCTAAATCTTCGCTCAAAGTTTTCTACTGTTTATATGTTGCACATAACACTTGATTTATTTGTTGTGGGTCAGATTTCGTTTGAAATTACCTTTGAAAAGAGTCATGAATTTTAGCTTTCACTCTCAACACCAAGACTCATTTTAACCTCATGGGAGAGATTTGTATTCATCAGTGCACATCATGTAAATCAGAGGTTTAAACCCCCAACTCACAGAGTTTGAACTAGATTGTTCTCTCTTAACTCTCACATTGCACTTTGTTTAATGCTTGGTTATCATTTTTTGGTTGAATATTGGACTTATTGGGATAAGAATAATACGTATAACTCATCTTATTACTGTTGTAATTGTATATATGCCCAAAATATATAATAAACTTTTAAGACATCATTTAAATTAATCATTATATAATTGTTTTTATCCGAAAACCAGAAGGACAAAAAATGATGCCAGACAAGGCAAGGCATCTTTTTTTGTATGACGCATTTAAGTGACACTCTAAGTGCGGTATGAACAAAAGCAAAGGTGAAAAAAAAATAGAGAAAATTGAAAAGTAAAAACATTATAAAGCATTTTTTGTTTTTTCTAAATCGAATAAGAAGAAATATTAAAGAGAATATTCGGTGCATGAAAAGTAAGATCAACTTCTGCATGTTTGTTTCTGACTCTTAAAACAGTCGGAGCTTCGTAGATGAGATGTACATTAGAATGTATTTTTTGTATGACAGGAAGCTGGTTAAAAACAAAAGACCTGAGAAGCGAGTTGATGTGGTCCAGGTTCTTGGTGTTTGTGAGGAGCAGCAGAGTTTTGAATGAGCTGCAGCTCGTTGATAGGAAAACCACTAAAGACTACATGACACTAGTCGTCCCTCTGACCTCTTGTTTTGGTGTTGATGATCTTCCGATCTTCTCTTGGTAGCCCAGATTTAAAGCGAGACTGCCCGTGTGACTGCCCGTTTCCCTCCACGTTCAGTCTCTAAAGTCGTCTTTGCCGTTTGCAGGTCCAACATTTGTCCTGAGAACGCCACCGCCAACAGCCACGACTTCCAGATGCACTGCTTCGAGGAAACCACGTCCTGCAAGGCCTGCTCAATGTTGTTAAGGTAGGTTCATCTCACTCCCTCTTCCTTCTCCTCGCTCGCCTCCCATTTTCTAACCAAGTAAAGTGGAGATCAAACCTTCCCGTCCTCTGCAGGGGGATCTTCTTCCAGGGGTATCGGTGCTCCCGCTGTAAAATGGCGGCTCATAAAGAGTGTTTAGGCAGAGTTTCTGCCTGTGGACGGAACTCAGGTCTGTATACACGCAGTGTTTAAGTACTTCTTTCTTTCTGGTTGGCATGATTCTCATGGTTTCTTCCTGATATTACAGATCATTCTTCTACAGTGAAGAAGGTAAGGCAGTATCTGCCCACAAAATGTCCATGTTGGGCTCTTTTAAGACAAACTATTTATCTAAGTTTTGTTTTTTGTGAATTTCTGATGTTGTTTGGTTTTTCCTCCTTCCAGAACAATACAAAAAAATCCTCTGGACCCGCTGGCATTGGTAAGAGATTATTGCTGAATTCCATGAAGTCCTGCAGCAAAACTATTGTCATTTATTGTTTGCAAATAACTGCGTGAACTGCTCTAGATTATGTATTAATGAACATGTACGTCAAAAAACATTTTACATGACCAAAATCCGAGTAAGAATGAAAAATACAAATAATTGTAATTTATTAAAAGAAAATTAGCATTTCTTTTATGATTTGATTTGACGGCCATAATCATTTCATAGCCGGTGGCCACGGAGTCGAAGACGGAAACACAAAAATAAAGGAATCGAGACAAAATCAGCAAAATTATGAATCATTTTTAAATTCACCCCAGAAAATTTGGTTTTTTTTGTTTACAAGGTCACAATTAGTGTCACAATTAAGGTCAGGAGAAAGAGTACTGTTCTTTGTAAGAACAAATCGCAAAGCATAAACACTAACATCAAATACACAAATGCTTTTATTCACTCAAATTGATATTAAAATATTCAGAGTATTGCTTATTGCTTCTTTACCTGATACCTGCTGTGAAATATCAGATTTTGGTTGTTGATGAAATTCCCTGTTTCTTTCACTGTGCCATATATTAATGTAGGAACAGTTTAAAAAAATATACTTCAAATTTTGTGTAGACGAGGCGGCGCGAAACACATCCCGCAATCCAAAGATGCTTTTGTTCCTCCGGCACGGTGTCTCTGGCCATGTGAAATCACAGAATAGAGACATAAAAATGGCATTTGTCTGTACATGTGCTTGACATTTCTAGATTTAGTGCTGACATTTTAAATCAATGAAGACAGAAAGTTGTTGTTTTTTTTAGCAGGAAGTGCTCAAATCCGCAGCACGCTGCCTCGTAACCAAATACCAAATATCCAGTTCTTGAGTTTGTCTTTTCGATGCGTTGGAAATAATGCAGCCGAGGCAGATGGATGTTTCAGTTTTAACCACGATTGTTCTCCACGTATTACCTGGACGTGAGGGAATCAATCAGCTCCCTATTTATCAAATCTCCTGGGTTATTTTTCCTTTGCAGGGTTTCCAAAGATGGAGGTGTGCCAGGATTATTTCGGCCTGCCGCCGCCTCCGGTTGGCTTCGGCCAGCCGCTTCAGCTCTCCAGGGGAGACATCGTGGAGCTGACCCGAGCCGGCGTGGACCTGGTCTGGTGGGAGGTAAAACAACATGCAGTACGAGCCTGTGTACACACTCTGTGCACTCAGGAGGCTCGACGTAAAAAAAAATCCCTGTGGTTAACGTGTAGGTGTGAGATGCTTTTGTCTTCTCCGGTCTCTTTTAACATTTTCCTCCCTGCGTATCGTTCGCTCGCTTCCACTTCCTCTCTCTCTCGCTCTCTCGTGCCAAACCTGCACTTCTGTCGGCCCGCAGTGATTCATCAGACTGATTTCCAGCCGGAAAATAAAATGACATCTGTTGGCTGGGTTCCATTTAGCTTCTCTGGTGTTTGATGGCGCTGCTGCTATCCGCTCTGGTTTTGTGGCGAATTGTCAGGGAACAAAACTGCATGTCTTCTCTCACTCTGCTGATCACTTCGTCAAAGCACACTTTGCTTTGTGAGTCTTTCAGGCAGCGGCCGGCAGAAAACTCTCATTTCACATGTGAAATAGATATTCAGCACGTCAGCATTATTTCTTTTGCTGCGTCATACCAGTTGATTACAAACGTATGTTTTCAGATTGAGTGAGTAAAGCAGGGAAAACCAACACATGCACAGGTGAAAACATGCAAACCACATCTTGTTATCAGCCTTTATTTTTTGTTTATTTAATTTTTTTGGTTTGTGACCAGCTTGCTAAAATCTGTTAGATCTACACTTCCCATCTGATTTCATTCGAACAACTCAAAGAGGTTTATAGATGCATTGAAGTGAAAATGACAAAAGTTTAAGGAAAACAAACCGGAACACAAATGAATACATCATGTTTGGTTGTAATTATGTTCTACCACATTATTCATGTTTTTTTTAATAATTGTATTTGTACCACTTGTATTTTACTGTGGACAAAACTAAAAATGACCTAAATGTTAATGAATGAATATGGCAGCGTAGCAGTCTGATGAATTATATTTCATCACGTTGTCCAGCTTTTTGCCGAATTCATCTTTTTTTTCATTTAATGGCATTGATCACAGTTGTTAGCGTTACATTTTAAATTATTTGAGACACTTGGTAATATTACTGCAAGTAAGATATGTTAGAAATTCTCATTCAAGTCTCTATATAGTTAAAGTGTTGGTGCAACAACAACTAAAAACTGGAGAATAAATCAAGGCTTTGTTTCAATGAATGATGGATGAATGGCGTGAAAACAGATTGACGGATGTTAACAAAGCAGCTGTAAACTTTTTACATCTATTTTCCTTATTTCTAACTTTAAATCTCAAACTAATTGATTGTCTTTAACAAGGCAGGACTTGTGTGACAACAAAAGCTGCCAATCACATTTAAATCTATTCAAAATGTTCGATTTGTGTGACAAAATGTCTCTTTGTCGTAAATGTGTGGAGAAACACCCGTGCGTTTTAATCTGCGACACTTCCCAAAGTACAGTCCGGCGTATCCGTGGTTTTATTACGTCGTTATAGCTGAGACTACCTGGTAATAGTGAGATATTACTCAGGATTCGCACAGATTTGTGATTCATGATTAATTTTTTGATGTCGCACAGCTGTGCCAAGAGCTTTTCTGAACTTCCTTACTTAATCCCTGCTTGAAAGTTTCAGAAGTGTGAATCACCGGATTGCTATCGTCTGCCCTTCATCCCTCGTTTTAAAGTTTGTTTGTCGGTAGATCTGGTGTTAGTGAGATGGGATGATTTGTTTATGCTGTAACGACTGATTTGCTGTTTTATGTGTCGCTCAGGGAAAAAATCTGACCGTCGGTCAAATGGGCTGGTTCCCCTCCAACAAAGTTCAGCCCTACAGCTCCGTGAGTCCATTTCTGTCATAAAACATGCATTTTTAATGGGGGGTTTTTTTTCCATCTAAAGTAAAACTAACAAACTCGTCTTTTTTTGTCAGCGAACATTTACTGCACTGAAAGAAAAAGAAAAAAAAACATTAGTCATGTTAAGGAAGTGCAGCGTCGTTGTTGTCACAACCACAGGGTTTTTTACATTTACATCTGTGTGATCTCATCTCTCCGCAGAGGGCAACCCCGGACCTTTCCGGCTTCAACTGGTGAGTTACAGGAAGAAGTGGGCTGAGTCACTTTCTCAACAAGTCACTTTAACCCTGACAAGCTGATTCCTTCCTGTTTTACACCTCGTCTCAAAAAAAAACAACCACATGACTGACACAGTAAAAGAGATCGCCTTAAAAGATACTGAGAACTAGCAGTGGTTTAAGAGATAAACTATCCATTATTTGAATAAGCTCAATTGTTAGTCAGCTGTTATATGATATGATAGCAGTGATGTGCAAAAATATTAACACAGTTTGGAAAAAATAAAAAGTAAATGGCTGAATTTTGTCATTAAACGCCCCACGTGCCATTTATAAATATACTTTGGCACCATCTGGTGGAAATGTCAGCTGATTGCAGCTCTTGGCCACAGAAGACTGGGATTTTGAACCGGGACATTTCCAATGGCCAGTTCGTTTTTCAATTAGTATGATCTGGGGAAAACAGCAGAATGTGGGGATTTTGCCTCTCTTATGTGTAATTATATTGTTTTTATCGTCTCTTCAAATTTGCTGCAAAGCAGACGACTGTTCAAAGGGTAGTTGTGGAATTTAGTTTTGGTCTTTCCGTTGTCACTTCAAAAGCTAAAAACTCCCCTTTGTGATTCAAGGTTCGCAGGCAACATGGACCGAACGGCCGCCAAAAACCTCCTGATGTCTCGCTCTGATGGAACTTTCCTCGTGCGGCAGAAAGATGGAGGAGACTTCGCCATCAGCCTCAAGTGAGAATCAACTTGTCCTATGTTTTATCCATCTGTGATTTACATGATAGTTTTTTTTTATTTTTATATATAAAGGTAATGAAACAACAAATGCATGTAGAGCAGCAAATATTGGCTGAAGAAGGTGGTTGTAGAATAAAAGAATTCGTTTAGTTACTTTGTGATGATGTGATTGTGAACTAAATAAATCTGTAAGTTCTTCTCTAAGAAGGGAAGATCGTTATTTGTATTCTCTGATTCAACAGAAATATTACCAAAAAAAAAAAAAAAAGCCAAAGGCTGGTGGACACACCCACTGTGGACAACATTCCAAAACAGGAGCCGAAACGTAAAAGAAAGTGTACCTCTAACTGTGCAATTTATATTTTAATTTCTTGGACATTTTTTAACCAAGTTTGTTCTGCGACTGACTGAAGTGTTGGTCACTTGGTTATGTTGAGTGATGATCGGTGTGTTTGAGCTCAGGCATCATTCCTCTCGAAAGAAGGCAAATACGCTGTCACAAGGAATAATGTTCTGCCTCGAAATAATTGACATAGAAAAGCTCTTTATCGAATGGCCGTTGTCAGATTTTGGTGAGTTCCATTCAGTGTGTAGTGTAGTTTTCGCCAAACTGCCATCAGATAAGTAAGTAGTTGCAGTTATCATGATGGTAACCGTGCCGAAGGTTTAGGGGAAAAAATAGAGGTGAAGGATAACTTGGGGGAGAGCTTCGTTTGAGTCTCGTTTGAAGCAAAAAAAATAATAAATGACCCCATCTTAACTTGTGTTAAATTGTAAAGTTGTTGCCTTACTGTTTTCAATTAATAGAACCAAAGGCTATGTAGGTTTTGTAAACGAGCAAACCAACAACAAAACTGGGAATGGAATTATATGCCCCACTTACTCAGAACACTTCCGAGTTGGGTAGATGACATGCAGGCCGACGTGCAGTATCTTTGAAATCTGATGATATCAGTCAACTAGTGAAACTCCTAGTTTGTCCCAAAGCCATGTGACCTGGAGGAGCTACAGTCTTCCACATTCAACGTTTAAGGCTACTAGAAGGTAGATGGTCCACACTTATATCTATCAGCCTGGCGACGTTTGTGCGACTTTCTCCTTAATATATAACGTCTTGCTCAATCCTCATGACTCTTTGCTCTCACAGGTTCAACATGGACATCAGACACATCAAGATCACGTCTGCTGAAGGCCTGTACCGCATCAACGACAAGATAGCGTTTAAAGGTTTAATTGTGAGTCTTCACCCCGCAGACGTGGAGCGCATGAAACCAAATTCTGCAGCGTGGTTTCTGTGACTCACCTCGTAACTCAGGTCCTACTTTGCAACCGCGTCAATGTCACACGTTTCTCACCGTCTCTCCGTCTCTCTCTCTCTCTCCTCCCGCTGCCGTCCTGCATCAGGAGATGATTCAGTATTACCAGAAGAACTCTTTAAAGGAATACTTCAAGGAAGTGGACACCACGCTGCAGACGCCGTACAAACAGCCAGAGCAGAGCAGCGCCTTACCCAACACGCCCAGGACCACACCAGGTACAGTGGATTTCCTAGTGAGAGTTAAAACAAGGAGATCTGTACTACTTTTGTGTTTTTACAGTAACAAAATATATTAAAATTACAGACGGTTAACTCCTTCTAAGTTGCTGAACTTTGTCGTTCCCGTCTGTACTTAGTCATGTGTAATCATCTGGGTTTTGTCACGTGAACGTAAAGTGCCATGAGACGTGTGATGCTATATGAATAAAACCGAATTGAACAACTGAATTGACATCTTGTGTGTCAGGTGGCAGCATGAAGAGCTTCGGCGTGGCGCGGGCCAGGTACGACTTCTCGGCCCGGGACCGCTCCGAGCTGTCGCTGCAAGAAGGCGACACCATCAAGATCCTCACCAAGAAGGGTCACAGCGGCTGGTGGAAAGGGGAAGTGTACGGCCGGGTGAGAACGATATGCGACGTGTGCTTTGTTGTTTAGGTTTTTTTTTGTTTGTAGGGGGGTGAGGGGTACTGTTTTGTAGGGATCCATTTAACTTGTGCCGCTCTGGTGTCTTCAGGTCGGGTTCTTTCCAGCCAACTATGTGGAAGAGGATTACTCCGACTACTGCTGATGCTCCTCCTGAGGGGAAGACTTTAGTCTGTGTGTGAGATCACAATAACCCGTGTGTGTGTGTGTGTGTGTGTGTGTGTGTGTGTGTGTGTGTGTGTGTGTGTGTGTGTGTGTGTGTGTGTGTGTGTGTGTGTGTGTGTGTGTGTGTGTGTGTGTGTGTGAGAGACGCTGATACTTCTGATTTAGTGAGTGCTGTCGTACTGTGAATAAAACCTTGTGTCCAGCTGAAGTGATCGTGTCTGGCTTATCGACGAACAAAGAAACCAACCGCAGCTGAGCTGAGCGTTAAACGCAACGCTATCCCTAACCCGATATTCAATTATACGTCTTTAAATATCTGCATAGTTTGCCGTCGTCAATCGCTTCTAAAACCCCAGTTTTCAAATTCAAGACAGGAGCTGTCGGTCAAACTTTTGCACCAAGCATAATTCGCATTAAGAGTTTGTGAGCACGACAGCTGTATTATCATGTCTGGTTCCACGAGATGAGAAACGGCCTCGACATGTTAAAAAATAATTATGACGAAATGGGAACACTGAGAAAGAAAATGTGTTCAAAATCACATTGGAGGGTGAGAGAAGAGCTCTTGTGTAAAAAAGCCTCTATCAAGACAGTCTCTCTTAAAGGGGTCAACACGGTGAGTAATTGCATTTTGCACTAAAGGTGAGTTTTTTGGGTTTTTTTTGCATTAACTGTAACTTCCTGCCACAAACCAGGTCCTCAACGCTCAACAAAAGACAGATAGATGTAAGTAAACAGCACGACGTCTGAGTGCTAATAAAGTGAAGCTGAAGATATCAAAATAGAAATCAGAAAACTGAAAATTAGTGATAAATTGAATCCCCCCAAATTAGAATTTAAAAAAGACTTTAAAGATTACAGAAAACATAACATTTTGACAAAAAAAAAAGACAGGCCGATACTCGTGGCAGTTTTTATTCAACATTTGGATGAAACTTTCCTGAAAGCAGCTGAATGTAGGTGATCTCTGTTCTGGACCAAACTTAAAGCGGGACTAAATTTAGCATAAATATGTGAAACAAATGCTCATGTGCCCATTCCACAAGTGTGTAATTTAAATATGTCAACAGCAAAACTGTAACGTGAGAATAGATTCAGGAGGTGATTGCCTGAAGTTTGCGGGTTTGAATCCCGCCGTGGGTCTCTCTAACTTTAATCCAGCTACTCCGGTTGCATCAGGAAGGACATCTGGAGTAAAATCAAACACGCGGATCACATGACCTGCTGTGAGGACAAAATAAATTGAGCCACACTTGTTTTCTTCATCCTGTCTTTACTTTTTAATGGAAACAGAAAGACGGTCGGACCTGTGAGGTTTAAGGAGTACTAACTTTATGTACTCCCAGACGTCTACTTGTAGGATTCTACATTACAAGTAGAAGTCCTGTTATTAAACACGTCTCAGGTTTTGTTTGCCGGATTTTGATTTAACTGTATAGTAACCTATGTTCACAGTACAATAGTAATCAACAATATATAAAAACACACTTATTGGCTATAAAAATGTAGATGAATGTTTGGATTAATAAACTTACTTGTGAGTAAAAGTGGTTTTAAATGCAGTGATATGCACCATGAAAATTCTACCTACAGTATAAAGGAAATTTCATTCTGTAGTATTGGATGTACCCAATAATTACACTTAACTACGATACTGTGAATAGGAGTAGTTTGTCACCTCCTCCCCTGGAAAGTGCAGAACCATAATGTGTGATGTGCAGGACGCTGCTCGTGATGCTGCAGTGGGTCCCAGACTTCACCCCTGAGAATTGAGAATCATGTGTGAACCAGAAACAGACGTCACAAATTCCCAAAACATATAACAGCCAGAGGACAATAATGACCAGCACTCAGTTTTGTGAGTATGTAAATATTTGCTTTACTTCAAAAATTATCAAAACAAAAATGAATACATGTCTTTCACGCAGCAATTTGTAGACCAAAATTACAACTAGACCTCAGATGTAAGCGAGTGTACTGTTAGGCGTCTGATGGAGGTGACTTCCTGCAACAACACTCCAGTAATACCATCTGAACCCATGTAGTTCTGGAGCAAATAGTTTGTCTGTACATCTTCAACTCATGCCTGCCCTCTGCTGGTCTACTGGTAGTAGAGCTCCAGGTTCATCCCATCATGGATTTCATCTGAGGAGATCAGAGTTAAGTACAACAGCTGAATAGTAGAACTTTATCATAGGAGGGAAGCACAATATTTAAAAAAATAAACATCAGACTTGTGGACTTCAAGTTTTTACTTCACATTGAGGAGATTTCTGAAAGGATACAGTCACCCAGAGACACATGGTCCTTGAATATGGTGTACCTGTGGACATCGAGGAAGAACAGTTAGCAACCGGAAGACGGTCACAGTCAGGGCGCTGTTTAAAGACGAGTGTATTACCATTTCTTTAGTACAATCTTGTCGTGCCGTGTTCCTGTCTGGGCTGCAATGAGCTTCTTCAGATCCCCAATTGTGTCCTCTGAGCTGAGAGGAGGAAGTCAAGGCAGACAAAACAGAACATGTCCTTGTTCCCCAGCCTGAGTTCAGACATTCTCACCAGAAGACAACAAAGTGAGACACTACACCTGTAGCTGTCAACAAAACACTCAGGGAACAGCTCTTTTTTTCTTTTCTTAAATCACCATGTAAATCTTTCTGTATTTTACATTGTAACGCCTTTTTAAAAGAAACTGTACGGTAGATGATAAACGCCTGCCACAATGATCTTTTTCAGTCTAGTCTGCAACTCTTGTTTTTTCTAAATTTGATTTGGAGACATTTTACATCTTTATGGCAGAAACTCTGCTGTATATGAAAAATACAGATATTAACAATTTAGATTAACTGTCTTTTTTTCGACTCTGAAATTAGTCAAAGGAAAGTTATTTTACATGCTCTTCATAACATTTTTTGGGGGCCCACGTGGTGGAGCAGTGGTTGGTGCTCTCGCCTCTCTGTGTGGAGTTTCCATGTATTCCAAGGACCAAAAACATGTGAGGTTGATCGGTGACCCTAAATTGCCCCTCGGTGTGTGTATGATTGACCTTCTCTGTGTATTTGTCCTGTCCAGGGTGTGTATCCTGTCCGCACCCATAGCTAGGGCAGTCAATCCCCCAAGTGGTGTAGTTAATAAATTGATGAATGGATATAACCTTTTTGCACAGATCGAATGCAAAACAGCTGCAGGTTGAAAACCACCATTTGTCAAACACGAGTTTGAACAGCATCGTGACTGAAAACTAAGTGCTTTTGGCAATCAGATCAGCATCCGACAATTCCTGTCTATGACAGAAAGATTAGCCACGTGATTCAAAGTCAGACTTTACACACAGACCGCCCTGGTGACTTTAACAACACTCTGCACCACCTCCTGCCTTTCCATGAAGGATACTTGCACTTCACTCGGACCTTTTTGCCCAGACGATCGTTACAAATCACCTCGATCATCTTCAGCTCCTGTCATACAGAGAGTTAGCAGACACGTGTGCATCGTTAAGACACCCGGAGAGCATTTAACTGTGTGTAGAGTTCAAGATTAGACTGAAATTACGTGTTTATGTCGTGGAGAAGGGGAAAGGTAGCATTGTATCAGGATTAGCTGATGAATGTTAGCAACTGGCCAAAAAAAAACAAAAAAACAGACTAAATAAAAAGCATTGTTCTGACATATAAATGTAGACTATGTCTACAGACAATTTCTAGTGTATAGAAATGTTAAATGTGTTGTTCATACCTGTAAATTCACAGCAGAAGAATAATAAAAATGTTTATTCCGTCTCGGTGCTGTTTTGAGGAAAGTTCTCGATTCTGTTTCCGTTTCCTGTGCGACTCTCAACCAATCAACCAGGCAGAGCTATGATTGACGGCTCTAGTCGACCAATCACAGGACAGGAAACCCCACAGTGGGCAGGTCTCCATCTGAAAACATTTACTGCAGTTCGAGCCGAGCCAGGAGCTGCAGTGAGATTTAAATTTGGGAAACAAAACGCTGCAGTGGGAAAAATAACCATGTCAGAGGAAGAGAAACTACCACCTGGATGGGAGAAAAGACTCAGCCGCAATTCAAGTAATGAAACGTCCGGAGAATCATTGGACGCTAAATGCGCCAAGCTGCGATGTGTGGTGGTGTTAGCTTCGATGCTAACGCCGTCAGCATCGTGGTGCGGCGCTGAAACGAGGCCGTTCAAAGTTTAATCATGACGTGTTGAAACTAACCACGGGGATTCCTCTACGTGTGGCTGTTTTTTTGAAGTTGTATCGGTTTGTTATATGGCAGTAGTGGGTCGTTTAGGGCAATGCAAACTGACTGCCGCAGGGCCCAGGGTTATACCACCCCGCCCTCCCGTGCAGACCCGGTGGGGAATCAAACATGCTTTCATTCATTCACCTAACGAGGCCAAAAAACTTCAAATATCAACTTTGTGCTGCTTAACTTGTCTGTCAGCCACCCCTGCTGTTCAATTGTGTCATTTCCCGTCTGCACACTTGGCAAGCTGTTTTATAAGAGTATTTATAGTGAATTAACTGATCAGGCCCAGTGAACCTCAAACTTTTCTGTTGAATCACAGGAGGCAGATCACTGCCAGCAATTGAAGATTATGTTGCACATATTGTTGGTTTTGTCGCTCCATAATCTGGATATGAGCAAGTTGAGAAGAGTGGTTTGATGTTGTCTTTCGCCATGTACTCTGCAACATTCATGTTAGAGACTCGCAGTGTTGCATTAAATAAGAGAAAAGTGGCACATCTACAGAAGCATCTGAATAGTTTCATATCAACAGTTAAATAAAGAAGAACGGTCTTAGACTTATTACTTCTAAAAGATTTACTGGGAATGAATGACTCAGGATGATCAGCAGGGTGATAGTTTAACAAACTCTGCACATGCTGTGACTTATCTTGTGACATAAATCGGTGAATGATGGTTTAATGGATCTGTGTCTTTGCCTTTGCAGACCGGGTTTACTACTTCAACCACAACACAAATGCCAGCCAATGGGAACGTCCGGTGGGAGACGGCAGTGGAGGGCCCGATCAGGTTGGGTGTGAACATTGTTTTGTGTGAAATGTTTCACGACGACAAGAGTGTTAATAAGTTGAAAGTATGACTGAAAATGAACGATTCATTACTTGCGTGTTTTATGCGGAAGTGGTTTTGCTTAGTTTAACAGGGGAAAATGGGCATGTATGTTTTATTTATTTCCTCAGGTACGTTGCTCTCACCTCCTGGTGAAGCACAATCAGTCACGACGGCCATCTTCCTGGAGAGAACAGAATATAACGCGGACTAAGGACGAGGCACTGGAGCTCATACAGAGTGAGTAAAGCACAGCAGCGAGGGAACGGGATCGGGATTTCACTGTGTCTGATTGGTGTATTGATCCTGTTCCGTATTTCCTGTGCAGTTTACATAGAACAGATCCAGTCTGGACAGGAGAGGTTTGAGTCCTTGGCTTCTCAGTTCAGTGACTGCAGCTCGGCGAATAAAGGTGGCGACCTGGGATTATTTGGCAGAGGTACACTGATCACATCCAGGCTGTTCCACCAGCTTCAGCGTTTTTCATTCAGCAGTTTTTTTTCTCCATCTCTTTTAACATATTAAGTGTTTCGCTGGCTGATATCCCATAAATGTTTGGCATGGAAAAGGGAAACCTTTGTGTTTCATTATTGCAAATTATATTCACAATTTCCAATCATTATACTCCACCTTGATCTCACCCTCCTCCTTGTTGTGGTTCTAACCTGGGTTAACAGGAGCAATTCATGCCAGTGAATATATTATGCAAAACATTTGTCACCACGAACATCCTATGATCTTTGTCTCTTCGTCACATTGAGTGAAAGGATTTGCAGAAATTGGAAAGATTTGTGTGCAAAAGGGACGAGACGAAACACAAGCATTAAACTGAAACAATCTTCAGACCCTTAGGAAGCACAGCAGCAAATCATTCTGTGGTAGAAACGACTGAAGGGCCTCACCGGGTTCCCACAGCCAAGAAAAACCTGAAAGAATCCTGGAAATTTTAAATGCAATTTCCAGGCCCTGGAAAAGTCATGGATTTAAATTTTTTGTTTAAACTTTTGGAAAAGTCAGAATGGGAATGCAGATGCCGTAATAGATATCTAGAGCGGATATAATTATGTATTATTTTCCAACATAATTAATTACTGTCGGTCACGATATTTCAGTGGCGTGCGACAAGCGCATCCCGATATTAAATTTTTTAATACCTGCCAATAACTTGTTTTTTATGTTTCAGGTCAAATGCAGAAGCCTTTTGAAGACGCCTCCTTTGCCCTCAAAGTGGGAGACATGAGCGGTCCAGTTTTTACTGACTCTGGAATCCACATCATCCTACGTACTGGCTGAGAGAACAATATACTGTAGTTTCATCCTGGACACACGCACACATGAATACACACACACACACACACACATAGTCCATCCAACAACTACAAGGCATTGTAATGGTAAATTGTGCCCAGTAAACAAATTGTATGATCCGTGGCACGTTTTTTTCCGGTGGGATCAGTTTAGGTTAAGCTCTATCAGACTTGTGTGGTTAATTTTATTACACTGGTGTATTTAGGATTGTTCCTTGAAGCCTCTGTCAATCATGGACATGCTGTATGATAACAGGAGAGGCGACCAACTTTGGAAATCGCTTCACATGAGCAGAGTTCAAGAATTCATTTGTAATATCCTGTTATTGGTTTGCGCATGTCTTTAAACGTATGGAGGACTCAACAGGCGGAAATTGAATAAAATATACCATTACATAATTATTTAAATGTGTCAATTAAAAATGGAATTAAATATATTTAAAACTTTAAATAAATCTCTTTAAAAAACAAATATCAATTTAATGTACAAAAAAACGTAATTATTTGACTATTTAATTACTTCATGGTCCAGTGTTGCACTGCTTCATGAGTTATTTTATCTGTTTAACTCGCCCATCAAAGTCTCTTCAGACTAAAGCAATGGATTGGATTGGATGGGCGTTGGCCCCGCCCACTGACTTTGGAGAGCCAGTTTGACAGAAAAAATACATTATGAAGCAGTGAAATGCTGGACCATGAATTAATCAGTCAAATAGTGAAATAGTTATGTTTTTTTTCATAAAATGATTTGGTATTTTAATGAATTAATTACACATTTAAAGCCACATTTATCTATTTAATTCCAAATTCAATTAATGACACATTTAAAAAAAAAAAAAATGTTTTAATAGGATTTATTTAATTTTGGCTCATTTAATCCTTCATATAAAAGGACCATATGCTGTATGTTTTCCTGTAATCTTTTTTATTTTTTCCTCTTTTTTATTTTTATTTTTTGTGTGCCAAAGCTGTTACTTCCTCAATGTCATAGCTTTGGAAAATGGATAAATACGATGTTTGACATGCATTCTCTCTGATGCAGGCTGGAGAAAGCAGTTTATTGTTCTTGGAAAGTCTATAAATGCATTCAATTAATAGCTTACATGATCCATAATTTTAAGAAGTGCATGGTTTCCCTTTTTGGATGTGCAATGATGATGCCACCGAGTGCTTGCAGATGAAAACCTCACATCTTTTAAATGCATCCATGAACAAATGAACCGTTAACAATGTTGTGTCGTTGGGTCAAAAATAATAAAATCTTTTTTTAAGTCTCACTTTTCCTCATTTTTGAAAGTTACAGATTAAATATCACAAATCTGGAAGTGGGAGATGTGGTTGTTAGGATTTCTGTAGAACACCATGAAATAACAGCAGGCTACCAATGAAGAACACCTGAAGGTACTGAATGAGAAAAAGAGGATCTTCAGGGCTTAATATAAGAGAGGGGAGGGGAGGATGGCACAAAATGACCATAAATAAGAATTAGTTACAAAAAGAAGCTGGATAAGCAGCTGCAGCAGAACAGGGGCTTGGTTGGACCAGTGGCAGGAGGACCAAGCATCCGAGGACCAGCAGTGGGAAAATGAATTATGAACATTAGCCTCCCCCCTTCACCGTCCCTCTTTTTCATCTGAGCAGGCGAGGAGCATTTCTTACCACCTCAGACCTCTGGTGAGCCCGACAGACGCTGTGCAGTTGGCCTGGAGAGCAGAGATTGGATTGATGACACTGTCATCTTCTACCTTCTTTCACGCGGCATTTCTTGAGAGGATCATTGTCCTTTTTTATTTACATTTCCAGCGTTTTTAACACTGTCCAGTCATCCGTGCTGAAAAGGAAGGTGGAGGGAGCAGGGGTTGGTGGTGCCTTGTCCACATGGACTATTGAGTACCACATCAACAGACCGCACAATATTATATTATAAAGTATTGAGAACAATGTCTTTGTCAAGGCTTTATCACTGAGGCTTTAAAGGATGTTTTTATTCTTGACTTGTTTCAAGTCTGTTTCGCTCCACGAGGGTTATTCTGTAATAGTGAGGTTAATAATAATGGTCACGCCTGACAGAGCAGCAGAAACATGAATTTATGGAACGCAGAACTACTCGTGCAGTGATGAATTAATATTCCAACACAAAACACACTCACATGGGGGAAACTCCGCTTCAAAACGACTGGATGGAAAATATAAACGGTGAGGAAGTTCTGTCTGACACGTTTCTGCTGTAATCAAGTAAAACTGAGTGATCACAGCCTGTCTGTTTATATTTTCAGAATAATTGATATCGTATAGTCCTACGAAGTCACGCATTAACAAGTCTGGAGTGGTCTGACTTTGGACGTGTCAACAGTGTTGCTTTTAGCCTGGTGGATGTGTTTGGATTTTTCCTATTCTCAGAGAATAACTGCTCCTCCATCAATCTCCAGGCTGCTCTGCAGGGTTTCTCCATGTGTGATCGGTCCGACGCTGCAAACTCTGCCCCTTTCATGTGAACACGTGCTCGTCCTGAAGGGAAAACCCTGGGTTGAACTACCGAGGTGATAACCTGCTTATCAGGATCACACGTGTCTGGGTAAGCCAACCCAGGAAACGGAGAGAGCTCCTGGATATGTTGATCACGGGTCGTAGTTTTGACCCCGGGGGTACAGGAAAGTCATCTCCGACGTTGCCAGGTTGATCAGACGCATCTCCAGATCAACGGCAGTAAGATAAAGCACCTGGTGATAGATTTCTACAGAAAACCGCACGTCTTCACAACAGTGAACATCCAGGCTTTGGACACTGGGACGGCGGCTCCTACTTACCTGAGTGTTCAGCTCAACAATAAACCGACAGGAAATCTGAATTCTATGAAAATGTGATAGTTATCTTCTATACAGTGATCCACTGGTGCTTCTCCGGGACACAAAGGGGCAAGGTCATCATGACCATTGAGGGCATGAGTGAGAGGAAGTTCTTAGCAAAGCTAAAATCCAACATCCCTAATCTCCTCCTTCATTGGCAGAATGCAGAGAAGGTCATTCAGCACATCTTCCATAAAACGTTTCAAAATCACTCGTCCAACCTGATCAAACATATTTACTTGTAAATATTGTAAATATGCACAAGTCTACCACTTTAAATATTAAATGTTTTTATATTTCCTTGTGAGACGTAGACCTGCTTTGATCCCTTAACCACACCTGCAGGATAGATAAATGTCTTATCTTATCCTTGGACTGATGGACCAGTGCGACTGATCCAGATCCAAGTACAGGACTTCTCTCCCACACATCTGATGAGTTGAGGTATTTCACTTGAAAATGAGGCTTTTAAATTCACCGAACTTTGACAGGTGGTCAAGCTTCCGTCAGCTCTAAACATGTCTATATGTATTTTCATTCATCCAGGTAGGAGGCATCTCAAAACAATTAATTCAGGTCATCTGGACTTGGTCATATGTCCCTTGATGGATGTGTTTCACTTGACCTGATTCGATTGCTTTAAAAGACATAACTTCTAACCTTTTTCGGGATTTGCCTCTCTTTGATGGTTACCGTGGAGACAAGTGTTCTTGGATGATTTCATCCACATTTTCTTCAAGTCTGAACTGAGATCTAGAGCAACATTTGCTCACTGACACTTAAATAGCATATATTAACAGGGACCATTATTTATTCACCTTTCTTTTCAATATCATTTTAAATAACTAAATACACTTAACTCACAACAACAAAGTGTGAGCAGAAGACAAACAAACTATCGAGAAAAAAAAATCTGTAATCTACAAGGAAGCTGCTTCCAACATTTCAAGGTCATTTCCTTATAATGGCCCATAATGATTAAACTCATTGCAGTATATTACGATTCTTATCGTTTTTCTAAATTCCTTATAAGCGGTGTTACTCCGTTTGTGTCTGAACCATTCTTACTGAGTCTTTGTTGAGCTCAACATCATTTACAGGAAGGAGACCAGAAACGGCAACGTCTGAAGATCTAGAACAGGTAGAACATAATTTCTTTAAAAAGATTAAATCTGAAGATATCTGTTGGCTTGGTTTGTAGATCTTCTTTATGTTTGAGATATTTCATCCAAGTTTACCTTTTTGAATGTGCAAGAGTGAATTAATGAGATTATTTCTGTATTTAGATGGTTTAACTGACTGAAATCTTAAGTCAGTTGCAGCGGTGGGATGAGGGATTTGGTGGAACAGAACCTTTTCAAAACTTGTATCTGCATGACTTTATGTCAGAAATGTAAAAGTGATCATTAACTTAAGGAAAATATGAACTGTAGTTATATTGCCAATCTTCTGTATGGTCTGTACTAGTATTACCTGTTACACAGTCCCCTCACCTCCTCTTTCTTCTCTCTTTGTCATTTTAGTGTCTTTCATTGCAGCTATGCTGTCTTTAACAACTCCGCCGCCTGTCTACCTGAGCCTGCTCCTCTTCCTCTGGTCCCAATCGCCTGTCCTCCCCTGTCAGGTTGGAAAATTATCCCAGTGTGAGTCCACTCCCTTTGTACCAGGCCACAATCTGATGGGGGAGGGCTTCAATGTGGTCACTCTGCGGCGAACAGGATACTACATGGTGGATGTGAAGACTTCCCTCACCCCAAATCATACCTGCACTCTCTGCTCCAATCCTCTACAAGGCAACCGGCTGCAGAAAGTAAACAATCCATCAACTGATTAACAGTGACAGAAATAATTAAGCACTTATTAAAATTGATGGTCTGACCTTTATTTTCAGCTGCCAGTCTCTGCAGTAGATTGGCGTGCAATCACCCGATGTAGCACTGATATCTATGACAGTGAACACACCTCTGTCAGGTATGGAAGTTCAGCATCTGAAAACTAATATGCATTAATTTTTGTGTTTCATGCATAACTTATCTAAAGTGTATAGTTTAGACTAGCAGTTGCACAACAGTCTGAATGTAGTTCCAACCCCCTTTAATCAAAACTTATGAACATTTACACCGATGATACTATTGTTTTTTATCTATAACCACGCATAATTTTCATTACCAATGCACATTTAACATTTTCATTCCCTATGTTTATTTCATTGTAAATTAAATCTTATACAACCTCTTGGAAATAGTAGGAAATTGCTTTTGAACTCTTTGAGTAACATTTAACAGTGACATTATCTTGTGCGCAATCCCCCGGCAAGCTCAGTTAGTAGAGCATGAGACTCACAATCTCAGGGGTAGTAGGTTCGTGTCCCACACCGGGCGTCACCTTCCCGTGGGCTCACCACCTGCAGGAAGGTTCTTAGTCGGTGCATTGTGATCTGGGTAACAGTGCTCAGACTGTCACCCCTGCGACCCGGAAACGGATAAGCGGAAGAAAATAAATGAATGAATTATCTTGTGCCCACAGGTCACTGATGAACAGCTACATCTCCCAGGACAGTAGCGACTGGCAGGTCGGATAAGTCTTGAATACGGTTGACTATTACAATCAAGTATTAGCCATTAATAATGTAAAATACTGAGATCTATTTTGGTTGATGTACAGATATGTGAACAGTTATGAAATAACATTGATGTTGATTCGTAGATACTCTCCATGTCTTTACTGTAATTTCATTCAGCTCCAATTGATAATTCATGCTTCCATCCTTCCATCTTCTTTCCCGCTTAATCCATTTGGGGTCATGGTCGCAGTTTAGAGAGCAGAGAAGCCCAGGCATCCCTTTCACCCGCAACTTCCTCCAGCTCTTCTGGGGGGGGGGGCCCAAGCCACTCCAAGGCCATATAATCTCTCCAGCGAGTATTTGGCCGACCTCGGGGGCTCCTCCCAGTTGGACGTGCCTGGTAGACCTCTAAAGGGAGGCGACCAGGGGGCATCTTAATTAGATGCCCAAACATCTCAACTGGCTCCTCTCAATGTGGAGGAGTAGTGGCTCGACTTTGAGTCTCTCCCAAATAGCTGAGTTCCTCACTCTATCACAAAGAGTGACGCCCGCCACCCTGCGGAAAAATCTCATTTCGGCCGCTTGTACCCGTGATATCATTGTTTTGGTCATGAACTTTGGGTGAGGGTGGGGATGTAGACCGACCGGTAAACAGAGAGCTTTGCTTTATAGCTCAGCTCTCTCTTCACCACAACGGCCCGGTACAGTGACTGCATCCTGGATTGTGGCCTTGTTGTGGCGGAAGGCCTTCTGTGGTCTAGTGACCTTCAGAGCTATGACGCCCGGAGCACTTGCTCCTGGTAGGGTCACCCAAGACGGACAGGTCTGGACCGAAGGCCCAGACAAACACATCCATACCTCACCCATGCCAATGGAACACAAAATAATATGTACCCTGCCTGGACGAGGTTCACCGGAACAAACCTCCTGAGCCAGGCCTGGGGGTGGTGTTCGCTGGCGAGCGCCTGGTGACCGGGCAGCCCATGTGTCCCGATCAGGCACACATATAATCACATTTCTAAAACTGCTTACACACACCTGCACACATTTTCCCTTTTATGAACCACAGTCCACCTTGAAGGTTGCGCAGTTCATATCCCGCGCTTAACACACCCAGGTTCTGCCATGAATGGTCAACGCAAAGTCAGGAATATTTTCTTCTAAATAAACCTACTGGTCAGTGGCATTTTACGCTAAATCATGGCAGAGAAGACAAGGAAAATGAATGTCACAGAGAGCAAATAGTCATAGTCATGGGGTGTGCAGGTCAGGAAAATGTTATTATTTCAAAAAAAGATAAATTGGGAGCACATTGTCACAGCTGTAAATAGTGTGAGCGTCACAGTGAGATCTGTGACTGCAGAGGTGAAGAAGAAGTGGTCTGATCTGAAGGTGGAGGCCAAGAGAAGAGTGGCATGGCACCATCATATGGGCCAGGGAACCCCCAAACCCACACCACTGGACACCCAAATAGCCTCCATTCTTGTGACAGTCAGCATGTCTGGCAGAGTGTCAGAGGGGGAAGGAGACAGATTTGGTGAAGACCACAGAGGAGACAGAACAAGTAGTTATATCTGTTTATTAAATGTATAAATTAAAGCAGGGACTTATGAAAAGGCACTGCAGACTTGTGTGTTGTGTCCTCAATCACACTAGAGTTAAGTGACGTCAAGCGGTGAGTAACGAGGAGGTTGTCTGTCCCCAGCACCAGTGCGCTCCGCATGGGTGCGTTCCGAGCACATTGTGGTGCCACATCCATAGTGCAGCTAAATGCATGGCTGTAACCTCGCTATTTATATGTTTACTCAGCAATTAGACTGACTTTTGTACATATTGTCGCAATTAATAATCAATCAGTGCTATCCATCACTCTCTATCATTTGAAAATGAAAGTATGACAGATGAGCATAATTCTGCAAATCCATTATTCTGCCAAATGGCTCACTAAAGGAATACATCTATAACACTACAGGCTTGGCTGCTCATGATTACCTGAATCTATAAGTCTGATATGTAATGACATTAAATGGATGAGATGAATCTGGCTTCAATTCACCACCTTTCCATCAAGAACCACCAGAATGTGCATTTGCAAGGATGCTAAAGAGGCTGTGTGACCTGGCATCTAGGATGTGTTTTAATCTCTCATTTATTCCATCAGATTGGTCTGAATTTACCATCTACCAGCCTGAATGTGGGAGGATCACAGTCTAGTCTATTTAAATTTGCATCACAAAGGACCAGCGAGGACCGCTATAGCTTCAGTTCGCACAGAGTTACCTGCAC
Organism: Lipophrys pholis; assembly: GCF_963383615.2. Classification (NCBI taxonomy): domain Eukaryota; kingdom Metazoa; phylum Chordata; class Actinopteri; order Blenniiformes; family Blenniidae; genus Lipophrys; species Lipophrys pholis. The sequence continues at coordinate 27,344,350 of NC_137628.1, forward strand.
CCATTATCGGTAGGTAGTGACCCTCCCTCCATCACTTCTTGGTTGATTTGTTTTTAACGAAGTTAGGATGATCTATTAATTTGGTTTTTGTGTGCAGATACCGTGTCTTAAATAGACCTCCACTCAGCTCAGCGTTCAGTAATGACTTGGCCAGACTGCCAAGTGTCTACAACACCATGTCCAGGCTCCAGTACAGAGAGCTCATCAACACCTACGGCACACACTACATCCGCCAGGTTAGGACAGACATATCATTCAAAAGATTTGTAAGATTCTGTCCTTACTTCTGCATGTTCCTGCTGCGGACTAAGAAAACGGGTCTGAAATGATCAAAGTTTACACAAGTATTTATTAACAAAAGTTGCATTTACCTGGTGTTTCGTACAAGTACAGATCGGGCTCATCCAAACTGTAAGGCATTTCAAATTCTCCAGCTCCTGGTCCAATCACAGTCCATGATTCTTGGTTTGACGTTCTTCTTTTCACTACAAGGGGGCACTCCGTCCGGTCCGTCAGTCTTCTGATGAAGGCACTCAAAATGTCCAATAATAGAAAACCTGTAGAAGCGACACTAATTCCCTGAGATGATCGTCACAGACTAAATGACTAAATAAGGCACAAGCTGGCATACATTAACAGTTTCTTGAATCACAAATAAAAAAAAAATCCTTTACCTCTTTTAACATGAAACTTTATTTCAGGTTCACCTTGGGGGGCAACTCAGACGAGTGACCGCTGCCCGGACTTGTTTGTCCACTCTGAGTGGACTCTCCTCCAGTGAGGTACACGAAGGGACTGACCAAAGTCAAGACATTTTTCTTTTGTTTTAGCAGCACACAAACACAAAAAAACCAACATGAAATTTCAGTTTGCCTTCAGTAAGCAGAGCTCAGCTTAACTTAGTTTATCATAACTGAGCTTGACGTCACTTATCCTAACAAAAAATAAAACTTTATCTGAACTTACTCACTTGAATATAAATATCAACATTTTATTACATTTATTAACCAATCACCTTGCTGATTTCTATTCTAGATATTTCATGACCGATAGTATAAATTATATATTATATATATATATACCTACCAGTTCTTTGCATCATGCTACTTCAACCTGTATGTAGAGTCATTTTGCTGCTGATATTGAAAATCTCACTCCCCTTTTGTGTTCCAGGTCCACTCCTGTTTATCACTGGGTATCTCTGTTGCTCTAGGAAAAGGGAAACTATCCGGTAGCCTAAAGTCCTGCAACATAGTCCTGAAGAACGAAGGCTTCTCTGTATCATATAGCGGCAGTCTTCATCAACACCACACAGAGGTGGCGGGGGGGAATGGCTGGCATGGAGCATTTTCACTCACTCATAATGATTCATTGGGCTTTACAAACTGGTTGAACAGTCTGAAGGATCACCCCGATGTTGTTTCGTACTCCCTTCATCCAATGTATTACTTGGTGAACAACGAGGCAAAGAGGGCAGGGATGAAGGCCGCCATCGAACAATATTTACTGGACAATGCTGTGAAGTTTCCGACCCTGACTCCCAACTCCTGTCCCCAACATGCCGGGAGAGGGACACTGACAGTGACCATAATCCGAGGCTGGAATCTGAGAGGAGATGCTGTTGGCAAGACTGAAAGGTGATGGGGTCGGTGCTAGACTACTGAAAAGCCATCCAACAAAAAAACAATAGTAATTAATATATTGCTTTTCATGTTCTTCACGAATAGCTATGCTAAGATGTGGTACGGCTCCCACTATCGAAGAACTCACATGATCCGGACAAACAACCCTTGGTGGAATGCTCGTTATGATCTGGGAAAGGTCAGTAAACCTCCTCTGGAGTAATTATCAGTAGAATTTCCTAGTAAAAAAAAGCTCAGGGAGACAGAATACACAGGAATCAGTCTGAGAGCAATTTGAAAAAGTTTAAGACAATTTTATTACATTATTCTTACAAGACGAGACGAAGTCACAGTACAACTTTTACATGATTGTCCAGGAGTGTGTCTAACTCTGAAGTCAGACAGCACCTTCTTAAAGGCTGAATTGTTTTGAGAATGCAGTGAAGGACACCAAAAGTGGCAGAGGTTCCAAGGTCATCCCTGAACACAGACGGCAAAATTACATATCATTATTTATGAGACAAAACAAGATTTCTCTAACTCTAATGTACTCTTTAAGTGAGTGTGACTGTCTTAGCAGGTTGTCTTCATTATGGAAGAACTGAATCATACCAACAAAGACTACCATCCTCTCTCTAAGACATTATAGTTCAGTGAATTCAGCATCTTAAATTCGATAACAATGCCAGTTCAAAGATAGCATCTGTTATCACAAGCCATTTATTACAATGACAGTCTAGAGCTGAATTAAATTGTTAATTGAAATTTTTATTCTTGAAGGTGGACTCTCACTTGAGTTTGAAGGTAGAAGCTTGGGATGAAGATGTGCAGCATGACGACCTTCTGGGTTCATGCACAAGATACCTTCAAGCTGGGACACACACTTTCACCTGCCCAGCAAGGAGGGGTGGCTTTGAGGTCCGGTACACTTTCACCTGTGACCATCACCTGACTGGAGATAGATGTAACCAATATAAACCATCTCCAAACTAAAAGTGTATTCTAAGGCTGTATGTTTAGTCTCTGGTTCTAACTATAATACACTCTGCTGTACTTAATCCCACTGTGTATCTCTTGTAAATCTCTCATTCCTGAGCAGTGCTGAGCTACTGCAATGCCTGAATTTCCCCGTTCAGGGTGATGTGCCTGGTAATGTTTCTATTTCATGACTATTGTGATTCAGGGACTAGAAAAGGGAGTAGAAGAGTCGGCTGAGTATAGACCCTGTGGTGTACCTGTCTTAAAGAAAGATTATGTCCAATCATGTCTTGTTTGTTGTATGTTTTAAAAACTGTACTTCACTTTTTTCCACGAGTCACCATTCTTATCCAGAAAACCCAATTGTTTGTCATACTTTTGTTGACATTTTACTGAATGCAATTTAACACCCACATCTTCAGTCTCACTTTCACCCAAGTTTGTTTGTGGGCAATTTTTATTCTGATTTGTTTTTATACCATTTTTTCTGATTACTGTAAAGTATTTTGTAACGTTTGAAAGATGCTGTTGAAATAAAGTTTCCTTCTTTCATACTCGCTGAATTTGTGTGCCCTTTATAGCGATTTAATACATTTACCTTCAATAATTTTGTCAAAGATTCAATGACATTGCAACCAGTCTCTGGTTCTGACTGTAATACAATTCATCTCTGCTTGACGTATTCCCACTGTCCATGTCCTGCAAATCTATCAATGCATATGTAAAGTTCATTTCACCCACAATGTCATTTCAGACTAGAATTTCAGAATTTAGGTCAATTTTGATTATTTTCAATTCGATCCTAAATACGCACCAGCAGACGGACAGTACGCAAATCACTCACGCGTCAATGCGCATGCACAACTCAAACAACGCTCACCAGTCATTTTGCTCCAGCATATTATTCATCCGCAGGCTGTCAGTTCTCTTGGCGGGGTGTAAAAGCGTAAAAGTCTCTAATGAACTGCCTCCTCTCATGTCTCCGTGCCTCCTGTGGATGAGGGTTTCCTGTGTTTACCGTTTATGCGCTGCGTAAAATGAAAAGCGTCTGTCTCGAACGCTCCGGTTGTTGTTTTTTTTCTCTTCCCCTCTCATCTTCAGAAACGTTTAAATGGTCGCAGGACGCAGCCTGAAGGCGGTGTAAAAAAAAAAAAAATAAAAAAAAAAAAAAAAAAAGAATCTCTGCCCCACATCTCTCCGGACACACGTGTACCTCATTTAAGGTGTCGGCGCGTCGCGGCGCCGCGGCACCGACAGCGCGGACGTTTCCGCTCCGAGGAAATGATGATGGAGGAGGAAAGTTTGTGACGCTTTGTAGGGGACTGTCCAGCAGAGAAGACTGGAGGTCATTTTTACTCTCTGCGCAGTTTGTTCGCCCTCGTCACTGCCTTGCGGAGGAGACTGACAGCTGAAAGAGGAAGACTGTATGGATTCAGGATCAACAGTGTGCGCGACACTGAAATGTCTCAGCATTGGAAATGCAGCTCATCGCCTGTGTGTTGCTTTTTATTACCACAACAGGTAAGGACATGCATCTTCCCGCTGCCACACCGTCAATATTGTGCGATAATTATTCGTCTCAAATCATTTGTAACTGACACACTTTCCAATGAAACAGTATCTTCAGAATCTATAAATCAACTTTTGTATAATATTGCTGTAATATCCGTAAGTACTATAATGTTGTTTATGTTGACTTGGAAAGATACCAGCTGGGAAAGTCCCATTTCCCAGTTTGGAGGTTTGCCAAAAAAAAAAACCCCAATGACATACAATGTTGTAATTTACTATACAACCTAAAATATGGATACAATTATGCTTTGTCAATTTTCTTATATGCAGTATTCAGTCGTTTTAATTATTTGATTGTTGAGACTTTTAACTGAGACATTTCCAACAGAGGGCATCATTAAGAATTACGTTTTCCTATGTAGGTTGGCTGGAGTGACACTTTACACTCACTTTCCAATCATGATGTTCCCAGTTTGAGTCTTTTGATGTGGGTTTTTCCCACTCTGATGTGGAACCTTTCCCACTTTCCAGTTACTCATTATTACACTGATGATTTTGTGGTAAGGCCTAAGAATTGAGAGAATTTCTATTATACCGTGATCTGATATTTGTTGGACTAGAGGTAAGAGAGGTGGACATCAGATCTGAAGTTCACAGGTTCAAATCCCACAGTGGACAGGTCGGCCACTGTGGGTCCCTGAGAAAGAGGACAGGTTAATGTGGAGAAGTAATTTCTCCACAAAGGCTCAACAGAGTATATAAAATTCCAAAATAAATATAGATTTTGTCTTTATCTATAATGTCACTCAAATCATTAAATGCAACATGTCATGTTTGTGAACATTTTCTCAGCGTATTCCTCCAGCAATCTTAATAACACAATGGTCTTCTCTGTCAAATTGCTCAGGAGATTTATGCCAGTGTTTATTAATCCCTTTGATCAGCGCCGTCTTTCTCTTCTCAGATAAAACGTGGGCTTCGTCGCACCTCCGCTGCACTGGAAATGTCAGACTGGACCAGGACCCGGCTGTCCGCATCAATCTCACTTTACCTGGACTTTTTACAGACGCGGACAGATTTCACCCTGTGCAGCGAGAGTCCGACAGAACCTTACAGCTTTCAGTTTGCACTTGGACGATAGACGTCCCTGCAGGGAAGACGGTACTTTTAAAACCCGAATGGTCAGGAAGTAGTTCAAGCATTTCGGTGCAATGCGTCTTGAAGGAGGAAAATCAGGCCCTGGAAAGCGGGAGGATGGCTGTGCTCTCCGGCTGTGACACAAACAAAGCAGCGCTCACATGGACTGGAGACGGACACTCGTCAAATGTCCTTCACTTGACTTATTATGGTGAGAAACCCTTCCTCCAGTTTGGAGTTTATTTGATTGGGTACGTATGGCCCACTGGCCTGCACTGTCCGATCACGAGAGTTTAATCCAATTGCTGTAATGACATTTGGTTCAGACTTGTTTTGAGTGGTTTTTTTGTGCTCATGTCGTCAACATAGTTTCAGAATAAAAAGGTTTTTTTTGTACAGAAACACAACATTATTTAGGTGCGTGTGTGTTTTGAAGCTAAACATTCAGTGGAAGTGTGTCATCTAATATGTCCTCTGAGCCATAACTGTGTGAAATGATAAGTTGTCATGCTCAGTGGGCTGTGTGAATGTTACGTAGATGTGGTTTCCACGCCGTCTCTTCTCACCCTGTCCCGCTTCTGGTTTTTGTTTGTTCCTGGTTGTCCAGTCCAGGAAGATGAGAGGAATTCCTCAGACGGCCGCGTAACCCACCATCCAGACCGAGACCTCACTGGATGGACTCAGACAGGAACCAGCTTTACAAGTGCAGCTCCTATTGGTCGAGAGATAGTAAAAGGCACAGAGGGGGGCAGAGGTCACCCATGTGAAGGTCTGGAGTCGAGTTCTGATCCTCGGTGTCCTTCTAGCGGCTCGACTTGGGAGCGAGCGCCGCTGCTCCCCACCTCGGCCCCGCAGGGTTTGTCTGTTGCTGGGAGCGCTGATAGGGAAACTCTCCCTCTTCCTGAGGAAAAGCCAAACAATGAAGCGGATACATCTGGAGCTGCTCACCTCACTGATGCTCCAATTACTGCCAGAGAACGAACACACCCATATTTTGAGCCTGAACACAATACAAACGTAGAATCCATACACACCAGAACTGAGGCCCGACCAACCATAACAGAAACAACCCTGAGTTTCCATTCCATGTTTCTCTCAGATTTGCAAAAACACGCATCCAGCCAAACACCCAAACAGGCGTTAAATCACACGACCACACAAACTGACCAGAGAGTGTCCAGCTCCAGCTTCCCACTCATCACATCTTCTACCGAAGAGCTTCCATCTCGGACGACCGGAGAGAGCGACACCATCAACATTTCACAAGGTGTCGCTGTTGTCGGGATGGCCAGAGATAAACCAGCTCATTCTTGGAGGAGCCTGCGAAACACCGATAGGGTGAACTCCGATCTTTCCTCCTCCACCACCTCCAGTCCTTTAACTTCTTCCCCCAAATCTCCTCAGCACGACTCGAGCGGTTTCAGTGCTTATCCCGACCCCACTTCAGTCTCGGAGTCCACTTCCAAGTCACAAGGCCCCAGCGGGGCTGATTCTTCCCCTCCCCATGCCTCGGAGTTTGGCGCTGCTGTTAGCACCACAGAGGCTGCGTCAGTTCATCCAAACTCAAGTCAAAGTGACTCATTCGTATCAGAAGCCACTGTTCAGACTCCTGCAATCGAGCTGTCGGAGAAGTTTGTAAACACAGAGGTGCTTGATGTGATGGTTTCTTCCTCTGAGAGTCAAACAAATGGCGAGCTGAGTACAGAGAGCCTCACAGACTTTTCCTACTCATCCTCATTGTTCGTCACTCCGGCCGGCACCCAAGACGCAGAAAGCACACGGAGATATCTCAAGAATGTAGACACGAGTGTGGGTACAATCTCCCCCTCTCCTGATGTTGGCATGGACGGTGGACAGACTTTCTATACAACAAAGGCATCTGTAATAATGAGAGATGATGCCCGAAACACAGAAACATACACGTTGCACCCAACTCACACAAACGTCAATGACAACCTGCCCACAAATTCACCAACTCCTCTTTTGCTGTCTGCATCTCCACACACACTCCAAACAAACACTCAGTTGTCTGACAGTTCACACACCACGTTAACCTCCCCTATCAATGACTCCACCGAGCACCAGGCTTTTGTGGACCTCAAATCCACTGCGACGCCCCTTGAAACATCCCACATACCTCGGCCAGACGGTCGGCTGTCTCTCTCAACGCCTGCGGAATTCTCATATAAACAGCAGCACAACTCTGAAACTACGACGCCAGCGTCTCTGGTTTCATTTACAACCACACGATCGGATCATGGCAGAAGAGAGAAAAATGAAAATAAAGGGGATGAGCACCGCCAGTGGACGCTCGGCAGCACGACCTCACGTACTCCCACGGCTCGACCACCAGAACCCGGCGTACTCCAGACAACCTCTCCTCCCAGGAAGGAGAGTCATTCACTGTTCGCTGCTTCAGCCGCAACCTCCACACTGACCTGGAGCTCTGCAGAAACTCCGAAGTTCTACATTGTGCCCGATCAGCCCGTCGACGTCAAAGGTGCTGTGCGTGAAGTATCTATGTGTTTGGGATTACTCGCTGAGTATTAATGAGAATTATTGTGATTCCTTCTGTATAGTTGAGTACATTGAGCTGCTGCTGCAGATAGTTGTAGAGGAGTCCAAGCCGACTTTCACTGCTGGATTAGAGGAAGAAACGGCTGCCTGGGTGAGGAACTTAACCCAAACACAAGTTCACTGTCATATAGAGGAAAAAAGAATAGATTTGAAGCAGTAGTTCCAAACCTGGAGTTTCTTCTGGTTGGAACCACTGTGACTTCTTTTTTAAAAGCCAATGCAAACTTCTCAATTTCTTTGTAGGTGGAACCATACTTACAGAGAGCCCCGGGGTTCAGCAGGCTGCTGGGAGTCTGGAGCAGGTGAGGAGGCGTAGATGAATCAATTTCTCCTAATTCAGCCAACAGGAGGTAAAGCACTGTTGTTGTATAGTACATTTTACTGCTTCAGTAATCTCTGTGTGCTTTACATCCTTCCTTTTATATTCATTGAGTACAAACGCTGCTATGCGAGGGGCTCACACACCATTTCGGAGCAACTTGTAGCTCAGTTTTGGATGGATGGAATTATGCAATGGGAGTATATATAAAAAATTAAATGTGGTCTAATAACAGGTAAAGACAGTGAATTTCCCGTCCTGCTGTTGTTCCAGTGGCCATGCAGTGCAGAGTCTGGTGCTCTTCAGAACCAGCGAGGCTCTGCAGTGGCTCAGCATGTCTGGACCCACTTCGCTGTTGGAACAAACGGGACTGGCTGAAGCTCTGCGGGAGAGGACGGCGTTCAGATCATCCAGGATCGCCAACGTCACAGTTGGAGGTGAGACAACAGGCTGATAATGCCTGCATAAAATTGTGGGGAGCTTGGGAAGGTTTATGGCCAGTCTTTTTTACGTAATCAATAATTGTCTGACCGGTTTGGATCGTAGTCTCTCTCGAAAAAGAAAAAAAAAAGTTGCAATTTAATAATCAGTAGCAGCAGCTTCGTTTACCTGACTGGGAATTCCAGTCTTAATGTCTTTACTTTGTTAACCCAGATAGAGAAAGACTGGGCTCATTTCAACACCATAAATTAAGTTAGCCTAGTTATAACAAATCACATTACCCCACTGGCTGACTAACGCTTGCTGCGGTATACAGCGAGCATATACATCTATTTAACATGGACAAATACAGTGGCTTATAACATTTTTGTCCAAACACATGACTGAAGCAACAGACATCATTTTTACACGGCATCTTTTGACTTGCACTCTACCTCATACATGTCAAGTGCATTTGTACAAACTATGCACGATATAACATCGGGAGCTGGTCGAACGTTATCAGACAAACATCTAAACTGGCATATCAACGCAATGATGAAAATATTTTTCTCTCAACAATCTAATTTTACTTTCCTCGTCAAACTACAAATGTGAAAATTTAAATTCAAAGTGCACAGTATGTTACAATACTTTCTTTATGTTAAGGGACCAAAATAATAGCCCTTCTTTCTTATGAATCAACAGTTTGAGTTTAAGTGTAATATATAATAGAGTAATTATTTCCTTTAAAAAGACATGTGTTTTATATGTGTACATCACAAGTGACATATTTAACTGCATCCATAGTCTGGATGAGTTGACCATAAGCACCAGACACACTTGTCTTGTAATGTTTGCATATCTTGAGTATAATTGTATTTTTATTATTATTGTTGTTGACGTCACATGCTGGACATTTATTATTCTGCTTTTGACAGAATAAACTCACTTTTAACACAAAATATGGCTCATTTTGTCCATGACAACTCATGAACAAACAAGACTCCTTGTTTTACTTTTGAAGTATTTACATTCACCTTAATCACAACTCAGTGATTTTCATAATTAGTGGAAGCAGCTTCTGTCATGAATATGTCCATACTTTTTATGTGATAAAATGACAAAGAGTTTTATGTCCTAAAAATGTTGACCTACTGACAGACTCACGTCGTCCTTGTGATGACTAGTTCATGTCCACATGTGCAAGCCTCCAACTGTGTTGCCAAACAGAAAATTATTTACTTTTTACTCTTGTTTTCATCAAAAAAAAAAAAGAAAAATCAGGTTTTTCAACAGAAGTTCCTCCACACTAGTTATTCATTGTAAACGTTTTTGGCTTGAGGACTTTCGGTGTGGAAACTTTGATCAAATGGATTTTAGTCGTCTTCCTCAATAAGAAGTGAAGAGTATTCACAATCTCACCAGTTTTGTGTACTGTTCATTGTTTTGTTCCCTCCAGGGTTGCAGGGAGAAGTGTGTGGTTGGTTACTGCAGTGTCCCTCAGGCTATAAGTGTCGGTCCCATCTTGGCAGTGCCAACTACAGCTGTTCCTCCGTTTGCCACTTCGACCACTGCCACCACCACGGCATCTGCACACACCATCCAGGCCAACCGCCCGTTTGCCGGTCAGATCTTCCATTCATGCTCCTCTCCTTCCACTTCAGAATATTTCTTTTTTTTTTTTTAATCACTTTTTTGATTTGTACGTCAGCTGCCTCGTAGGTGATGACTTCTGGTACATGGGGCGGAGGTGTGACGTGAGGATGACACGAGCGCGACTCGTGGGAGCGTGTCTCGCTGTGTTAGTCATTATCGTGACCGTCATCGGCGGCTTGGCCTTGGTGGCGGTACGGCGATACCGAGCCATTCTGATTCAGGCCAAAGTGGATCAGACCCGTAGCAGGTACACACAAACACACTCTGGTAAATCAACTTCCAGCAATATGTGTCAAATGCAGATCCTCTTAATGGATGAAACATACTGTTTCTGAGTCTCAAGTCAAGGGCCACATCCTTCAGAAGATGATTCCTCCGAAGGCTTAGAAATCTGCAGGGTAAAGCACAGAATGAGATGGTCTTCTGGGCTTTTCCAGCCTACCAGTTTTGTTAAACCACTGCACACGTAACCATAGCAACTGTGGAGTCAGTCTGTAAATATGGGGAAAAATGAAAAAGACGCTTTTCTATTTGGTGGCGTCTTTGCTCGAGAAACTTGAGATAATTCACTTAGCACCCCCCCCCCCCCCCCCACACACACACACACACACACACACACCCCAAAAAAACCCCAAACATATTTAAGTTGGTTTGTGATTTATTTAGTTTGTAACATGTTTGAGTGGAAAGCAAATCCTGTCACGAGAAAGTATTTTCCTCTCGTGATCTGTATGCCAGATGGGGCTAAGGACACGCGCCAGATAGGAATGTTTTGTAAGTCGCACAGATTGTCACATTAACTTTGTGCTGTGAATGTTGGGACATGGAAATCTGTGACGGATACACCCGTTTGGGCCCTCTGTTGTCTTGGAAATGGACGAATACATTATTATCTTACATTCCTGTAATAACACTACACAGATCTGGAAAAGAAAATTAGAAAACAAATTGCTTGTATCTTGATTTCAAATAAAAACTAGAGGAATAAAAAGACTTTACATTTAGCACTTGGTTAGGAATCAGCAGCTCAAAGCAAGATGTGTTTTTCACATGAGTCACATTCATCTGTGCCCCTGGCACCACAATCCTTATGGCAGATTTCATTCATATCCATGTGTGAATTTATTGGCAAATTATTCAGAGAAAATAAGCTTCGGTCATCATTTATGCTTGTAAATTATTTTTAAAGAAGAAAGTAGGTTGATTTGACAAAATTCCACAACAGATTTCAAAAGGGTATTATGCTTGACTTTAAAATGTCACAGTAAGGCCACACATATTGAGGAATTCACAGACAAAATTTAATTAACTATAAGGAGATAATGATTTTTGATTCAAGAGGGGAAAAACCCAGGCAATGATATAATTGTGACAAGCAATCTCCACTAGGTGTCACAGCCTCGCTGCCAAACCACAAACTGCAGATAAAGGCTGGACTGTTGGAAAATGCTCAAACAGCCTGGCTGCATCTAAATGTGAATGTTCAACCTGCAGACATCTTTGTGTCAGGCCAGACACTGAGCCTGGAGGGGAACCAACCTGCTGTTAAAAACAGCTAAAACCCTCATTCTCCTCCTCATAGAATCCTATTTAAAAAGAATTCCTGCATCCAATGAAAAACTGATTCAAATATAAGCATGTTTGGAACTTTTTTTTTCCAGTGGTAATTTTTTACAACATTCCTTCTAATATCTACAATGCTGTGACTTATGTTGTCTTTTCCAAGTAAAGAATCAGCATTTTGTTAGTTTTCTTTTATTAAGTTAAAGAGTCATTTAAGTTCTTTCCACCAGGAGTTTTGAATTCAAACCAAGAGAAACTGCAAAAGGAGTGAAAAGTGTATCCTCCCTACACGAGGCAGTAGGGTTTTGTTTCACTGCATACATTTAAAGCTGTGCTTGAAAGCAGGAGGAGCATACTCATGTTTCAAGGTAAAAATCCTCAAGTTCAGGGGCTTGAATTCACAAACTCCCCAAAGACTAAAGGTGGCACTATGAAGGCTCTGTTAAGTTAGAAAACACAACTCTTTATATTAACACGGCTAGCAGATTTCAGTGTCCAAATTATGTTTAAATCAAGACAAACCTTGACAATGCTTTGAGAATCATGGGAGGACTCTGTCTATTTGTCAGTCAAATACTCTTTTATTTGCATGTTGATGCAAGTGTCTCTGAATATACAACAATAGTGATTTAGCCTTTTTTTCAGGAAAAGAATCGATGGTAATAGTAGTTATCATTTATGTTTTAATCAAGTCTGCACTGCTGCACTCATCTCTCTACTATCTATTTGAGTTATTATCATAGTAAGTACGTTTATCCCTCTAGATGTTTGTGTGTGTGTTGAAGCAGCAGAGTTCACGGACACAGAGCTCCGTCTGTCACCGAAACATAGTAGGTTCATTCATGAAACCTGATGTCATCCACAACAACAGGGTCAAACTCCACCCCTTCTCTCATCTGAGGAGTCCTTTGTTCATCACTAAGCTAAACTCAAACTCTCCCCGAAGCTTTGTAGACGGTTTCAAACAGAAACCTCTTGCTCATGAGGAAATTGCAGCGATAAGATTCAAGGGTTTCCTCTTCATAGTAAAGATGGACCGTTGTTCATTTAGTTTCAGACTTTTGAATTTAGTGTGGATTGTCAGGGAAGTGTCTAAAAAGCATTGATGGATCAGATTGAAACCGATACGCAAATAAAGGTTAATTAATTGTACCCTGTAGCTGTTTGACCTCTCGGGCTTTGCCGTGTGCAGCTATCGCAGGTTCAACCACTTCGACGAGCTGTCGGGTCGGTTCTGGTTGCGTTCGTGGGCGGGATCGGCGGACTCGCTGGACAATCCGGCCTTCACACGCTCCAATGATTTACTGCATCTGCGGGCGCTCGACCGCCCCTGCTGTTACCACGACGACACGCTGTCCCTGGCCTCCACCTGCCCCAGCCATGGGACACACATCAATACAATCTACCCTCACAGGTACACACCAACTTTCGTTCAATTATGAGGCTGGTAAATGGTTTATATCTCACAGTGTGTGTAGCTCACCCCAAATGATTAGGAACCAATACTGAAAACATTGGAGAAACAATGGAAATTAATCAATCTAGGATGTATATTATATATTCAAAACAACAAGAGCACATGAGATTGTTTTTAAACATAAAGACATCAAAATAATATGCAGCCAATTTACACCTGTTTCATTGGAAATGCAAATATTATCTCAAACAAAACAAGAAAACCTTGAATTATCAGTGTTCATATGAGCTGAATCACTAGAAAAAAGGCTTTTGTAGACAAACAGAGAGATTGTTTGAAGATTCTTGACAATTGCAAAGACAAAAGAGCTGACTCGGCTTGAAATACTTTGATAAAGCTATACATGTCCCCATAACCACAGTAGTTCGAAGGGCTACAGCATACTCAATAAAATACCTATTCTGGTGGATGGTATTGTCATCAAGAAGCTTCAGTCATAAACTCATTGAGATCCTTTCTGGATTCGGAGTGAAGAAACAATTCAGTGTGAACAGTCTGTGATAGGTTGTACAAATCATGGAAAAAAATAAATCCTCACATGATATGAAAGGTTGACGTGGAGCTGAATCGGTCTACGGTTGTCTCAGTCTGTGGTTTACACTAAACCAGGCAGAATATTAATCCCGAGTTTCTCTGGTCTGATATTCTCTATATGGGATGAGACTACGTCGATCCTTCTGGAACTGGATGCAGTGAAATCTGAGACACGTTAGAGAGAAATGTGGAAACCTGTGTCAGAAAACTCACTTTGTGGTGAAGGCTTTTTGTTTGTGTGCAGGACAATGAGCCAAAGAACAGACACCCAGCCACACAAAGGAATGTTTTGAAAAGAGAATGTTGCACTGTTTAGAAGCTGCGACTTTCTTCAACTTAACCGCGACCAAATCAAAGTGCAAAATGAAAAAACCCAGCAGCAGACAGATGTTTGAAGCTTCTAAATGTGAACATAGGAGATTTATAGGTTATTATGGAAGGTTTTTAATAGTATACCAAACCGTTTTTATTTATAAAGAGCTTTCACACAACCATAATTGAAGCAAACTGCTGTACATGAGGAATATGATTTAAAACATAAGAAATAAAACTATAAAATGCAGCTAAAACAGGAATCATAAGACCAAAAGAAAAAAACTACGTCAAATCAACATCTTATGCTGGGTCAAAAGCCAATAAGTAAAAGTAGGTTTGTTTTTTTTATTTAAAAGTGGACAAAGTAGAGGCTTGTCTGATATATGAAGGCGAATTTAATAGTAAAAGGTGCCAATAACTGGAAGAGAATGCATGGCATATTTGATAACCCTGAAAACATTTTATTTATTGTTTTACAATAACGCTGAATATTTGATTGAATCTTACAGAATTCATTCAGCAGCATCTTTTTCCTCCTAATACCGTAGAAGTCTTTGGTCATAACTCATTTTTAGATCAAAAGCCGCCTCTGCTTTGAGTAACACCATTCCTCACTCACTCAAGCAGAGTGTCGTCATCTGGAGCTCGTCCAACAGTCCTGGAATAGTTCACACATATTGCTCAACATTGGTTGGCTTCTTTTCTCTCGGTCTTTGGTCCAGCTCATCTCAAACCAAGTCTCATTAACCAGATTCCTCACACCGCGGAGGTGTGTCTTCTGCTCATTCTGTTGGAGCACTACGGAGTGCATGTGTCCAACCTGTGTAAAACTCCTTTCAAGACAACTTTAAGAAGCTGTTGAAAGATTGAAGGTGTTATCGAAGGAAAAGGCGGGCATCTACTACGTACCGGCAGCATTAATAGTAACTTTTTAACTCTTTGTAGACGTACAATGTCTGGCATTTTTATAGCTAAATGTTCCTGTGTGTTAAAGTGGTCATATTGTCCAGCTTTTGAACACTTTCACAAGGTCTCTTCGGTACAAAAACGTTGTATTCAAAGTTTATTGCCCAAAATCCAGCTTTGCCTTGATATTCCTTCATTTGAATATTGGCTCATAGGAGCTGCATTCAGAATCTGCTGTGTCTGTGTGACCTGGACTGGCTCCGCCCACACATGCCCATCTTGGGAAGAGGAGGAAGTACTTCCTCTCGTGGTGCCATGTGCCAGAGCAGAACTTCCCAATTGTGGGAGGGTCAAAGTTGGGGCCTTCCTTGATTGGGATTGGCTAAACCCCCGATGACACTATATAGGGTTTGATTTCTGATTGGCTGGTTGGAGCAACACACTTTATAAAACCTGAAACAAGCCAGGGAGAGAGAGGACAGACTGTCTTCACTTCTGGGGCGTCATTCCAGGTATTAGGACGATTATAACTGTAGGAAAACAGTTGGAAGGTGAATTTTGCATAATATGTCCCCTTTAATTGGCAGAGAGGGCTGATCTGGGATATTACTATGAAATAGATATACCCTACAAAAAGTTGATATTGAGATATTGAGAGCTCGATACAAATGATACACAAAACAAAAGGTGCCCCAGCCTCTGCATGAAGGTTTTTCCCTTTCAATTATTAACAATTTACCTCTATGAACTCGATCATTAAACGACATGCCCAGCTTTCCCTTTGCACATTTTGTACTCTGTTCCCAAAACTTTAACCCAAAAAGTTGCAGATCTCTGCAAGCATTTGTACTCATTCTCACAGCAAAAAGACAGTATCTGTATAAGTTAACACCTTTGGCCTCTGTGCCCTTGCAGTTCCCAGTACGGCTGGAGGGGGAGTGAATTGAGCATGGGGGACGGCGTGTTGGACTCGGGTAAGGCCAGTGACCTTTCTGTGTGCAGCTGGCCGGTTGAACCCATTCACTGGACTCCGTTCCCACTTCTGCAGCAACTGGCCGCTCACAGGACGCCCACAGTGAGTGTTTGACTATGCATGCGGTGGAGCTCAAGGGTTTTTAGGAGGGAGGGAAATATGTCTCAGGTTTCATTACGTGATAACGTGTTGTTCTCCTGTGTAACCAGGTCAGGGTGTCACGGCCGCGGTCATACTGCGAAGGCATGGAGCTGGTAGATCTGGGGAGGAGCTGGACTGCCTGACACGCACAGGAGAATCAAACATGCCATGCAACTTGTGGGTCTTCGTTTTTTGTGTGTGGATTTTTGTACAGTGAAGCTAAAGTTTTAATGTTTTTGTTAATTAAAGGAAATTTAAAACACAATGTAAATGTGTACATAAGTTTAAAATGTTGTAAAGTTGTTTCTGTAATTCTCAGTTTAAATAATCAGTGTGATGTTGAGTCTTTGGAGGCTGCCTGAATGTCCGTATGGCACAATGGGTTTCGTAAATACTCCTACTTGGGAAAAGAATACACGTCTTTTAAATTGGGTGAGGGGATTGAAAAGACATGGCTTTTTTTTTTTTCAGTATCTCAGTATATAGTGTTAACAAACATGTCAAAAGTGCCGAGGGTAATGTAGTTTTAGCACCCCAAATGTAAAACAAATGAAGATTATGGTAAACAGAATTTCATTTTTTCTTTCTTTATGAAGTCACCTTGTATAAATGATTAATGTGGAAACGTCCAGTTGGGTTTGTGCCCAAAATGAAAAACTTACATTGATTGAGTGTTAAGAAACTGATGATTCAAAACAATTTCTTGCCAAGGCGCACTGATTTTCTTCAAAGTACTTCTAGAGGATGTGATTTGGCCCGTGGGATGACCTTGCATAAATAGCAAAAGATTGCAAAAGAAAACCACTGCAAGTTTTGATCGTAAATAAATGCTATTCCTGAATTTTCCATTGGGTCAACAGGGCATAACGCGAGACTGAGTGACCAGTGACCAGCTTATGGCAACACTTCCTGCATCAGGAAAAGCATCTACCTTAATGTTACAAACATAGCGCTGACATGATCGTGGTGGTTGCGAAATCATGCATACACGTAAGGATGCAGAAGTCTTTCGACCAAATGAAAATAACAGTCTGAAGAGAACCACAGACTCAGGAGGCACCTAATTTTGAAATGTCAGGTTTTGTGAGAATAGATCATTAAATGGTTTTTAGAATCGTCGGCCTGACTCGTGTCTTTAAGGGAAAAATGTTTACATTATTTATGCTTTACAGCCCATGCCTTGATAAAATCAACTTGGGCTGTATGTGGCATGTAAACTATAATTACACACACACTCTCAGAGGAAAACATGGTTAGATCTTGGTAAAGGAGGTTCAACTGTGAGTCGAGTTTGCCCATTTTTGCCAATCAAATTTTTCAAGGAAGCTTTGACTTTTAGCACTTTTAGTTGAATCATTGTTTTAGATGGTGCTATGTTCAACACAAAATTAAACATTGCAATGCAAACTCTGTCATTTTAGCATCGTGTTATTCAAATTAACCTTGATATTCTTCTTGTGTTCATGGTTTGGGCTGAAAAAACAACAACCTGTGATCCCCTTGGGGCCACATATTTTTTTAATCAGCCATTTCCTCTGAAATGAATAAATGCTGTTGTCCTGTGTTCAACTATACAAATGACTTGAGATATTGACCAGGTTCCAGGTGAAGATTTCTATTAACAAGTTAGTATCTTTGAATATGACTTGAAGGAGCCTTTTGCTGTGCATCTTTCTTTTTTCTCAATTTATGACACAAATACGAATCATGAGCCACACCCACCAGTGGTGTGTATGAAACTCAGCTGGAATGTGATGCCACAAATGACTGGTCTGTACCTTGTACGACTCATTTAGGTGTGATGTTAAAAAAAAAAAAAAAGAATACAAGCAAATGATATAAGGGGACAGGAAATGTGGTAGATTAAGGAAGCAAGTGAATCGGTGTTTGGGTGAGGGAGAACGAAAGAGATGAGTAAAGAGTGGACAGACGCTACCTGCTGGGCTTCTTCCATATACGGTCTTTTAGTCAGAGCTGAGAGCCAGGCCTGAGAGTTTCTCTGTGTGAGTGAGCAATGCAGGCGGGGAGTGAGTATATGTGTGTGTTGCAATGCATGCATGAGTCATACACACTTGCAGAGTTTTTGTAAGGGCTTGGGCTAGGGCAGCAGTGTCCAGAGGAAAAAATGTGAAATTTCTGACAGAAAGGAATTGAGATGTGGAGTGAGAGGGATAGTGTTTTTGTTTTTTTGTTTGTTTGTTTTTTTTAACTCTTGTTCCAAATAGATCAGATATACATGATGAATGGCGTTGACTTTCACACAGGGGCAAGCACACAAACAACCCTAAATAGGGAGATTCATTCATTTCCTAAGACTGGTCACATGACCTGAGCAGTGCATTCTTCCCCCCCATGTGACTTGCTCCAATATCTCCTTATATGGACGTCATCCAAAGGAACTCTTAAAGGGATGGTTGTCCTGTCCTGCGTCTATACTTGGTGTGTGTGTGTGTGTGTGTGTGTGTGTGTGTGTGTGTGTGTGTGTGTGTGTGTGTGTGTGTGTGTGTGTGTGTGTGTGTGTGTGTGTGTGTGTGTGTGTGTGTGTGTGTGTGTGTGTGTGTGTGCGTGTGTGTGTGTGTCTCAGGATAACACAAGGCTGAAAGTCAATTCCCTGATCAGCTCATTGACCCCCTCCACACCCTCCTTCTCTGTAAGTTGTCCTTAGCTGCTCCACACCTAATGATAAATGCATGCCTGTGTGTGTGTTTGCACATCTATGTGGTCACTTCCTGCATTCATCTACACAAGCGACCCTGTGTAGAAAATCTACATCCTGTCCCTTTTGGAGAGCCGGCTCCCATATATCCTTATTAGGAACACATAGAGCCAGTGAGAATTCCTAGTGTAAGTTTATGAGTCTTTGTCCGGTGCCCTTATTGAGTTAAAACAGCACCCTGACCCACCCACTTAGTCTCCGGTCAACTTATAAGATAAACTTTTGCATAAGGATTCAAATCATACTCACACACAGAAAGAAGTTTCAGTTCTAAAGGACAACAGGTGGCTGTGTCTCACTCTGAGTACATGGGCAAACATACTGTACCAGCATGCGTCATGCTTCTAATTAATGAGCAAGTGATGCTTCGCCTCACTGCCAGACACGCCTGTGTATTGCATCTCAATCAGTGCAGTAGATCAGGCTTCTAAAAGTTCACACATCACCCGGGTGAGGACAGATGAGAGATTTACGGCCTACAGAGTTTTGCTGTAAGCATATCCCAGCTTCATTCCCTATATCACCGTTACACTGCTCTGTATGTCTCTCTCTCTGTGTGTGTGTGTGTGTGTGTGTGTGTGTGTGTGTGTGTGTGTGTGTGTGTGTGGGTGTGGGTGTGCGAGACAGCGCCACCGCTTCGCTGGGGGAGAGGTGTCAGGCATGGTGTTAACAGTTCTGTCAGTGACCCTGGGATTGGCACCGCCCCATGGATGGTGTCACTGCTAATGAGCATCTGCGGGGGCCGAGACAGTTTGTTTCTGCAAGTGTGGCGTGGGCCCCTCCTGGAGGGTCCCAGAAGGCCTCAGAGGGAAAGACTTGGGGGTTCAGGAGCATGCCTTTTGACTGCATAGTTTTCCTTTATGTTATGAGAAATCATTCTTTAAAAAAAAGAGAGAAAATAAACTAATGAATTGCAATTTAAAACACACAGTTTTGTAGAACTGAAAATAATATAAAAGTAATCGTAACAACATCTGTAGTTCCAAATGCTGAAGATTAAATATAAAACCTGATATGATTTTTCAAATGAAAAACACCCAACGAGTAGGAGAGGAATTTTTTATCGTCTACGGATTCACCTACACATTGAAAAGCCATAGTTTATTCATTTATGGGATTTTGTTTGTCTTAGCTTTGTAAAGCACAAAGATAAACGACAGTAGCGTGAAATCGAATGATCAGTCAGAGAACTAGGCCTTCTGTCAATATCGATGATTCTAACTATTATACAGGACTCTGGATTGCAAAATGCACGTCTGATGCAAGAAATGTTACAGCAAGTACAGATAAGTGCAATGTCTGCTTCTTACAAGAGCCCTGTTATTGCACAGAACGGATATGTCAGTTCTTGCATGCATATGAATCCTGATTATATCAATGCCCTTCTTTAAAAAAAAAAGAATTAACAGTGAGGTTTTAAATAAAAGGTGTAATTGAGCAGTGAAGGGCCTCGGATGGATAACTTTTTGGGAGGATATAGGTTAGTTTTCCCGGTGCCTGTCCCCCGCTGTCATGTCAGAGCGCAGAGCCACACCCGGTGGATGCGGCGGGACCAATCAGAGCGCGCCGTGCGGAAAGTTCTCCTTATATGGAGAGGGGCTGCAGCGCGAGCGCCGATAAAAGCCTGCAGTTTATTGGCCACTACTGCAGTCAGCCTCCGACAGTCCTGCAGGAGTTTACCGCTCAGACACAGTCCTCCACAGAGAACCCTCCCTCACACAGGTAAGAGCTGCTGAAAGTTTATCCATCGCCCCATTTTACGCATGCAATGCGCGTAGGAAGCCGGTATAAAAACCAATTAGTGGTTAATAGTGTGGGTTTGTTGCGAGGTTTACCTGAAGTTGTCATTTTGTGCATTGCAATGCTGTGCAGAGGTCTACATGACGTTTATATGTCTGTGTGTGTAGTGGAAAATGCTGTCATCAGTTCATTAGTGTTAAATCAGATCTGCGTTAAAAAGGCTTGACCTTATCGTTTACATGTAAGCATCCTCTCTGGCACGGTCTGCGGCTCCGGTGTCTGGTTCCTTACCGGCGGAGGATTAACTGGATTAAACGCAAAAGACAAAACTGTACCTGAAAGTGATTAATTGATGAGGGGGGTGTAATTACTGGAGTAATCTGAATGTGATAAATGGAGCAACCGTCAAAGCAGTTGCTGCGGCTGCTCCTGCGGATGGAGGATAACGGTTCAGGGAGTGGTCGGTGTCATCTGGGGGTTTAAAGACACCCGGGGCGGCTTCGGCTTCCGGGCCGGTCCGCAGCCGTCTCTCTAAACGTGCTGCGCTCACTTTTGCCTTATATGGCCAGACCCGGAGGGAAGCCGCCTTTTGTTTTCCAGCCGCCGGTCTGGACTGCGACATCCAGCGTCCAGTCTGCATCACGACAAGGATTTAACTTTGGTTAATGTTTGCCAGATGTTGCACACAATCTCACCCAGCAGCTGCTTTAATTTAAAAAAAATGTTGTCCTCTCTCCACACAGAAGAAAAATGGAAGACGAAATTGCAGCCCTCGTTGTTGACAATGGATCTGGTATGTGCAAAGCTGGCTTTGCAGGAGATGACGCTCCACGTGCTGTGTTCCCCTCCATTGTTGGACGCCCCAGGCATCAGGTAAAACTTCTCGATCATACTGTATACCCCCCCCCCCCAAAAAAAAAAAAAACAAACCCCGATCTTTTTAAATGTGGTATAAAACATTTCCCCCCCCCCCCCCCCCAGGGTGTGATGGTTGGCATGGGCCAGAAAGACAGCTATGTTGGTGATGAGGCACAGAGCAAAAGGGGAATCCTGACCCTCAAGTACCCTATTGAGCACGGTATCGTCACCAACTGGGATGACATGGAGAAGATCTGGCATCACACCTTCTACAACGAGCTGAGAGTTGCCCCCGAGGAGCACCCAGTCCTGCTCACCGAGGCTCCCCTGAACCCCAAGGCTAACAGGGAAAAGATGACGCAGGTAAATGAGTCCTGGCATTCTGATTAAAGTGCCTAAATCGGAACCACCTCCACCCCTGCAGGGCCCAGCAACCAAAAACTGTGTCCTCTCTAGCATTTCTTCTCCTCCTCAACCTGTCAATTTCCTCCTGCTCCTTCAACCTGCAGGTTTCTTCTGCCCTGCGCTGATTTCCTCTCTGCGGATGCTTCAGGTTTACATTTTACTGCACTTTGTGGCAAACAGGAATGATTAGTTGCAGCATGATCTCCCCCGTCCAGTTTACAGGCCGGATTGACAAAAGTAGACGACGAGTATCTAACTACACCAGTGTGTCTGCATGATGAAAGAGGCTGCAGCAGAGCAGGCGGCTGCACTTCAAATTGTCTGCTTAAAATATCTATGGCCTTTTTTTTTTTTTAAATACTAATCTTTAATATGGTGTTGGACCAGACGAACCAGTGTGCAGTTTCTTTGACTGTACTAACCTTTGCTAGGCTTAAGTTTTCAGTGATTCTGTGACTCACCTGTCATTTCCCGTTCTCCTCCAGATCATGTTTGAGACCTTCAACACCCCCGCCATGTATGTGGCCATCCAGGCTGTGCTGTCCCTGTACGCCTCTGGTCGCACCACTGGCATCGTCATGGACTCCGGCGACGGCGTCACCCACACTGTGCCCATCTATGAAGGCTACGCTCTGCCCCACGCCATCCTCAGGTTGGACCTGGCCGGCAGAGACCTCACAGACTACCTCATGAAAATCCTGACCGAGAGGGGCTACAGCTTCACCACTACAGGTGAGCATCCTAATCTTTTGAACCAACTCCATTCTGCCTAAAGTCAGGACGAGACTGGAGAGACTTGACTACATTTTCTTTTGTTTACAGCCGAGCGTGAGATTGTGCGCGACATTAAAGAGAAGCTGTGTTACGTTGCACTGGACTTTGAGCAAGAAATGGGAACCGCTGCCTCTTCCTCCTCCCTGGAGAAGAGCTACGAACTGCCTGACGGGCAGGTCATCACCATTGGAAACGAGAGGTTCCGTTGCCCCGAGGCACTTTTCCAGCCCTCTTTCCTGGGTAAGAAACATTTTTGTTTGAAAATCGTTTTACTCTGAACTTGATTTCATCTTGGTACATTTAGAACTAACTTTTACTCCTCACCCACAGGCATGGAGTCTTGTGGTATCCATGAAACGACCTTCAACAGCATCATGAAGTGTGACGTTGACATCCGTAAGGACCTGTACGCCAACACTGTGCTGTCTGGAGGTACCACAATGTACCCCGGCATCGCTGACCGCATGCAGAAGGAAATCACTTCTCTGGCACCCACCACCATGAAAATCAAGGTAAAATTCTTCATCCTCTTGATGCAAAATGTTCTAGAACATTCTCTGCCACCTGGTGGACAGATTTGTGTATTGCACTTGTGGGTTGACTATTGTCCTAACTGCTGCCCGCCTTCTCCCTGCAGATCATTGCACCTCCAGAGAGGAAGTACTCTGTATGGATTGGCGGCTCCATCCTGGCCTCCCTGTCCACCTTCCAGCAGATGTGGATCAGCAAGCAGGAGTACGACGAGTCCGGCCCCAGCATTGTCCACAGGAAGTGCTTCTAAATAGACTTGTCGGTCCCCCCACCCCCAAAACACACTCTGCTACAAACCCAAACGACTGGCTCTGCATACATGCCTACACCAACACACTGTATGAGGAGCCCACAACACCACTTTTTTTTTTTTTTTCTTCCCCTCATCACTCTGGCTATGGCACCATGCCCCCTGATGGGGAGAAACTCTACAGGAAGTACAGAGCGTTCCCAGGCGGTGTGAATGTGAGGAATATGATGCCCATTGTCGTGTTTGTGTAGGTCATTCCAGATGTCTGTGTTCACCACCTTATTTGCCTCTATGAAGGTTTATTCTCTGGCGGGCCCACTGCCCAACAGAACTGTAGTATTGCTTAATATGTAAATTATATAATCTGAAACTTATTGTTCTGTTTTTGTACTTTCAGCCTTAAGCAATACTTTGTCCAGTTTGTTTTGGTCGTCATGAGACGACGCTTCTACCTTGTGTTGAGGTGTGATGAAGGATTGTGCATCTGGTGTACACAACAACCTAATAAAGCGCACATGTCTGAGATTTCAGCCTGACTATCTGGCCGTTTGTTTTTTCAACTTCAAGCCTATTCAGCTGGTGTGCTCTTGCATCTCATCACTTGGTAAGTTTTTGAAGTGGTATATCTAAACTTTATCAAGTCCACATGTGGAGTGGTGTAAGTGCACTCATCCTTATGAGTTGGGAAAGTTTTTTTTTTTTTTTTTTTTTTTTTTTTTTTTAATAAATGGTTCCACTGGCTACATAAATTGTTAGCAACTCTATCCCACACCAGTTTGTGGAAGAGAAGCAAAATGGTATTTGAAAAGTGACAGACTTGTCTGTATAAACTGTTTATTAAATTGACATCAAGGTGCTCTTTTGGGAGCAAGTTGGAGTTCAGTGTCTTGTACAAGTGCATGGACAGAGTGAGAGCAGGTATGGTACTACTAGCCTTGTGATTGGAAGATGACCTGGTCTGAAACTGAGCCCCATAGTTAACCAAGTCTACTGTACCACACTCTTTATCATCTGGGTAATGTATAGTAGTTAATGTGAAAGCAGTTTAAGCCTGCCAGTCAACTCCGAGGGCAAAAAGATTTTTCAAGCCTCTGCCCATGACATGCAAAATCTAAAAGATGGCAGTCAGAGAAGTCGGAGACCTTTGGTGCTTGAAGACGTCTCCCTATGCAGGTGCAAATCTGTGCATACACAACTATGCAATCCCAAAAACTACAGACATGCACATGAAAGGAACTCTGTTAGATCATCCCTGTTTTTAGGTGCTGTATCAATGTTTAATAATATAAAATGCATGTGCACTGACTTTCTGTAGTTGTACAATTGACCATGTATTTTTATATCAAGAGCTGACGAGTGGAATTTGCATTAAATTAGTTGCTGCAAAATCAAACTGTTTAAATTCAAATGTGTGGCTCCACTAGTCATGAACAGAGGGATAGTGTATTGAACCTTTCATTTTCGATTATTGAGTTTTCATGAGTGTCCTTTTAAACTAAACTATTTCACTACCCTGAGAATGGATATCAGAAATGTTCCAAGCCTATAAATCCCTGGCTGCTGCAGATATCTGCTTTCCACTTCTTTCCACAGATTGATGAGTCAGACACTTTTTAAATCCCTCTTTGGTCCAGGCATGCAAGTCAAAAAGTGTGTGGTATGTAAATATTAATCTGTAAATGACCAGATATCCAATAGTGGTGATAATTGAGTATCTTTTACGTTCCTCTACACACTGTGTAACTCCATCAGAAAATCTAAGTGATTCAGTGGTGAAGGTTTAATTAAATTTCAATGCTGATCTAAACTCCAGCCTTGTGAGGCGTTTCCATTATTTAAACTCTTGATACTTGACCTTGGTTACTACATGCTGGAAGGTGCCACATAAATTGATTTAATCAATAATCAATGTCGTACACTGTCACAGTGAATCAAGTTGTTTAAACAACTTCTTGCCCAAGCAAACAGTTATATTTTAAAAACAATTGGCATAAGGAAAGTTAGAAACTTGGACAGTTTCCATTTGAATAATTAGCTTTTCTGTGAGTAAATGTATGACAATCTGTTGCTTGTTGCTCTGTGTATCTGTCCTATCCTTTTCCCTCCTTCTATCCCCTAACATCGACTGGAACAGCAGCTTGCTTGCGTGAAATTGTTGGGTTTTTCTCTGTAAAAGTACCTTGAAATGAGTGTTGTATTTGGTGCTATAGAATTAATATTGAATTGAATTAACACCAAGTGTTTGTATTTTTTTAATGCAGTGTGAAAAGGTTATTGGTTTCTATGGAATTTTTACACTTTGACAGGAGCGATCCGTATTGGATCCCTCGGTGACTTGGTTTTAGTCCTCATGCCATAATGTTTATTTCCAGCCAAAGATACAAGGACTATAGTCTCTATACAGCATACATCAGTGTAATCTTTAATAATGAATCATTTAGAATCTTTGTGGGGTACAATAATGAGATTGGTCTCCAGTTTGTCTGAATTGATTTGAATCACAGTGAAAGGCATGAAAAGCCACCATCCATCAATAAACATTTTATGTTCCAGCCCAAACAATCTGAAGCTCACAGAGTTTGGAACACAAGAAACACACAGAGAATAATCTGGATTTGAGAACTGTAAGACAAAATGTAAAATCTGCAAAAAGACATGAAGATTAGAGATTAAAACTGAAGTGAGTCTGTTTTTTATATTTTCATAGGACTTAAAAAATAAAGGCCCATTGTATAGCATACACAATTACAAACAAAAATTAAATTCTAATTAGAGTCTTATATGATGCCAAATTTGTATTTATTGGACACATTTTTACACAAGAGGGGAAACTGCTTTGTATGTTAATGAAGTGACATACGTCTGAAGTTGCCCGGTCCAATATGGCGGGGTCGTTGACTGACAGACAGGAAGTGTGTCCGTCAGTGAATCACCTCCGATTTGCGCAGCACCAAATTTGGTCCGTGCAGTTAGTTGAGGCGTCTCGTTTTGGATCATGGCTGTCTTTTGCTGTCTGCTGTGGACGAAGAGCTGAAACTCCGCCGATCATGAGTGGGCCTACGTGGGGCCTCTCCGAGGACCTGGACCGACAGATTGTTCAGGTGGGGGCGCTGGCAGACATATCCGGGGGGTGTTAGCGGTGTCACGGAGCGGAGCACCACGGAGAAGCCGCAACCTCCGCTAACATTAACGCTAGTCTGCTCCGGTGTGGCTTCACCCAGATTTAAGTCAACTTTACAGCCATGTAGTCTTTAAATACACAGACCCACTGTTTTATTCAAACGTGTTTTGGAGTTTACAGGTTTTTCAAATATTTTCCACACACTGATCTCCGTGCACTACTATAAATATTACTGCATGTGAGGATGACTGGACATGTAGTACTTTGGCTAGTGGTTAAAAGCCCCGATGGCAGGAATCTCAGTTTAATTTAAGTATTTCAATAATGTTGAATCTTAATGGCTCACAGATCAGTTTTGTGTACTGAAATACGTTTCTCAGCATTACAGGTGAACTCTCCTTAAATTAAATAGTGGGGTTTTAGCATTTATTTCTCCTAAATATTACTTGTACCAAGGAGGAGTGTCTTCTTAGAAAATACAGTAAACATATAATACAGAAATCATATTCAGTACATCATGTACAGTCAGAAAACAGGCATTGATTGCAGTTTTACTGCAGTTGCCGAAAAAAGGACAGCTTTTCATTTTCTCTCATTTAAAATCAATTTCTGTGATGTCATTCTTCAAGCTAGCATTTTTAGTATCTAAGTATTTTGGTTTTTCTATTAATACAACATCTATATATGTAGTGTGCTAGATACTAGATCTCCAAACCATCCATCCACCTTATACGCTGCTTCACCTAACTTAAGATCACTTAAGTCTTGGAGCCGATCCCAAGTTCACCTTCACACCTAAAGGACGTTTTTCAGTCACAAATGAATCTCATAATCTCGAAGCATCAGACATTGACATGTCTCACATTTGTCCCTCCCTCAGGCTGCATGCGACGACGACATCGTGTGCTCCACGGCGGTGGGCATGTCCGACCTGTCCGACGAGATCCTGCTGTGCATCCTCCGCCACGTTCCAGTGTGCGACCTGCTGCTCAATGTGGTCAATGTCTGCCACAAGTTGCACGTCCTGTGCCACGACAAAACCTTGCTCACCAACGTCAGCCTGTCTGAGGAATATCAGGTAAAAGCACCTGAAGAGAACTAAATGAGAAAATAAAAGAAAATGATAAACATTTAATTGTTTTCCCCCCCTTTACAGGCCGACGATCAGTTGGCTCGGTCTGTGTTGAGGCACCTTCGCAATCACGTGCAGTCTCTCAGCCTGAACGGGTGCTACTGGCTGTCGTCCTCCACCATGGAGCAGCTCACGCGCTGCAGAGGAGTGACGCACCTCGACGTCACCGGGTGTCGCCTCTCTTCCCTCCGTCTGTCCCGTCTGCTCTCCTCCCTCTCTTCGCTCACGTCGCTTGCTTTCGACGTGACGCCGAGCTTCAACTCCGCCCAGCTCAGCTCAGAGGCGGTGGACGCGCTGAGCCGCCTGTCGGAGCTCCGGCAGACTCTGCTCACGCCCAGCTACGGCGTGGTACCGTGCTGCGCCCAACTCCGCAAGTAGGACTCTCTGGGATTACTGAGATTGGATGACAAATCCGGAATCCTTAAAAAAAAAGAAGAAAAAAAAGAAATGGAGCATGTCTCCAGGTTGGGGACGCCTGGAATCAAGCATTATTTTCCTGACACTGTGTGTGTGTGTTGTGTGTGTGTGTGTGTGTGTGTGTGTGTGTGTGTGTGTGTGTGTGTGTGTGTGTGTGTGTGTGTGTGTGTGTGTGTGTGTGTGTGTGTGTGTGTGTGTGTGTGTGTGTGTGTGTGTGTGTGTGTGTGTGTGTGTGTGTGTGTGTGTGTTGTTGTTGTGCCCCAGGCTGATGCTGCAGTTTGACATCCCAGATGTGACCAGAGAGGGTGTCGGAGTTTCCTGTCAGTTGATGGTTGGTCAGAGCAGCGTGCCGCATTACCAGCAGCTGGAGGAGTTCACTGCCAGGCTGGCTCCAGGAGAGGTGAGGCGTTCTGTGTGTGCAGGTGCATCACAAACAAATACACTACCATTAAAAACTCACGAAACACTGCATTAATTTGACATTCCACATTTTTTTTTTTTTAATGAATGGGTGTGTTTCATTGGGTGAGCTGTGGTTTTATATGACATGTATTCAGAATGACAAATGATGTAGGAATGGCGAGAAACAGAATTATAATTATCCATTATTACATAATGGCTCAAATGCCTTATTACACTGTTATGGGCTTTATTACATTGAAAAAGGCCAGAATGATCAAAAATAATGTTTGCAACAGGGTGGAAAAACTGCATTTCTGTTCAAATACAACAACGGTGTCAAAGACCAGTTAGATTGTGATCATACTTGTTAATATAGGCTTTTTTTTTTTTTTTTTCGTTTTTCCATGTGAGAATATTCAATCTGTTGATTTTCGTCATCATTTAGTTTCTCATGTTTTACAGTTACTCTACTAGAATCCACACGGTAA
This sequence comes from Lipophrys pholis, assembly GCF_963383615.2. Classification (NCBI taxonomy): domain Eukaryota; kingdom Metazoa; phylum Chordata; class Actinopteri; order Blenniiformes; family Blenniidae; genus Lipophrys; species Lipophrys pholis. The sequence goes on from NC_137628.1 coordinate 27,373,317, forward strand.
AAATGAAAATATTTAGGAGTCAGTTTTAGTTGTTGATGTTCACCTCTGCTACGTTGTCAAAACCCTTCTGAAGCAAATTCCGTCACTACACTCATAGAAACACGTGTTTCCAGCATTTAGATTTTGAGGAACATCCACGGGTTTGTTGACATCTCAGTGTTACAGAAACTCCTGAAGCAAGATCCCGTTTCTACACTCGATCTCGATTCGCACTGGAAAAACGATCAGTTTTCACAACATTTCAGACGTTTCATTGTCTTGGCTTGAAAACTCTTTTCTCTTTTTGGGCTGAATCGGTCAAATGTTGATATTTTCATATTGAGCTGCTGTGCTTTGACCTCCCGGAGAGCCTTGCTGTAGGTTTCTGAAGATTACGTCAGAGTTTAATGGCTACAAATTCCAGTTTGTTTGAAAACATATTTGCTTTGGAGTGATTGATTTAGGAAACTGCGGTTTGGAAATGAGTGGTGATGGTCTTGTTTTGGTGTGTTGGTTATTTCTCTGTGCAGGAGTGATATACCTTTTATACTAAGTATATGTAAGATTTGTTTTCTGGTAGAGGAACTTTAAGTAGGTCACGTTCATCTGCATTACAAGGTGGAAAGAAAATAACATGATTGAAATGAAGGAAAGAAAGAAATGATCTGTTTCTGCTCCGATGTTCTCAGGTGAACCAGACCTTGCTCCTCCTCTACCTGGCAGTGTTCAGCGTTAATGTTCCAAAGCGTCTTCGGGTTTTCCTCGTGTCGATCCCCGGTCCAAACCCCGCCCACTGGCCCGCCGCCCCGGCGCTGGCCCAGAGCTTGAGCCAGCGGGGGGACCTGGTGGCCCTGCAGCTGCCTCGCTCCTGGCTGGATCCCCTGTCACTGAAGCGAGCCCTGGAGGGGAACAGCCCCAACCACCTGAGCTTCAGCCGCTGCCCCACGCTGTGGCCGCAGGCGTTCCAGTCGCTGCTGGGTGGGGGAGTCCGAGACGCCGCGCAGCTGACCAGCCTGAACCTCAGCGGGATCAACCACGTCCCGTACGCCGAGTGCCGGAGTGTGGATGACCAGCTGGTGGCGGCGACCATGAGCCAGCTGGCGGACGGCTGCTCCAACATCAAGCACTTGAACCTGATGCACAGACATTATCACCACGAAAGCTCCGCCTCGCTGGACGGGAAGAACCATCTGTGCGCCGGCTTGGCCAAACTCAGACACCTGCGCTCTCTCACCCTGCCGGCCTGCGCCGTGTCGGACGGCACAAACGCGCACATCTCGCCGCACAGCACGCCGCACAGCACGCCGCACAGCACGCCGCACAGCACGCCGCCCTCGCCGTTGTTCCAGGGGTTGAAGAAAGTTCCACGCGTGGGACTCCAGAATTACAAGCCCGATTCCGAGTCCTCTCAGTCGGGCAGCACCACCTCCGGGCTGGCGCTGCTCTTCGCCGGCTGCCCGTCTCTACAGACCTTTGAGCTCATCGGGCCGGGTTTTGCCTCTGCGCTGCCGCGGCTGGAGCCGTGCACGCGCGCCAGCGTCGAGCCGCGCGGTATGTGCGCCTGGGCTCGGGGAGTCGGAGACGCGCACTTGGCGGCGCTGGAGGCTCTGCCGCAGCTGCGTCGTCTCACCCTGGCAGGACTTCCTGGGGTCCTCCGGGGGACGGGACTGGTGCAGCTCGCCAGGCACTGCAGGGACATCCGAGTGTTGTCCCTCGCTCATTTGGGCTCTTTGAAAACGATGAACTACACCGCGGCCTTGCTGGACACGCTGAAGCAGTGCACGCAGCTGCAGGAACTCAGGTCAGAGGAGTCCGTGGTGAAACCTTCATTTACAACACGTTAGTCCAAGTTATAATAATCCTCAGCAGCTCCAGTGGTGCAAAAAAACTAAAACAACACCAGTTTTGTCAAATCTATTTTAGTTTTTTATGGTGAAACCTACATGTCTAGTCCAACACTCACTGTTTTTTGGGTTGTTTTTTTTAACACACTTTATTGTTTTAATGCACACAGAGAATACGACCCACAAAAACAAAGCCCCCCACCCAAACCCATCAGACGGCAAGTTATCCATTTAAACAAGAAGAAATGCAAAATATAGTCCAATTCACCAGAACAGTAACGATAACAAAATAACCAATAATAATAAAAATAGTAGTGCTAATACAATATTTCTAAAGATGGAGATTAATTTAAAAAAAAAAAAAAAAACGACTAAAAACTAGATTGAGTGAGAAAAATATGAACTGTTGTAGATTCTCTCTCCAATCACAAGTAAAGAACGACCAGTCATCAAAAGGTCGTTAAACTCTGTATTGGAATTTCAGAGTTATAGGAGGAGATTTTATTCCATTTGGAAAACTGTCTGCCCCTCAATAGCAGATTTCTCATCTCTGCAGGTCTATAATTTAGGAAAGGTGTCCAAACTGTTAAAAATAATTGATCTTTACCCTTTGCCACAGCTTGTAACCTTTCATAAGGGAGGATATTCAAGATCTCGCACTCACTGTTTTGATCATTCCGGGTTTGAGTTTTGTTTTATTCTAATAATGCGACCATAGCTGGCATTTTTAGACAATGATTGTGTCACTTTGCTAAAAATTATAATAAGGGTTATGGGATGGCTAATCAGATTACAAGTTGTAGATGCCCTTGTTTTTGTTTTTTTCCCCAGTCGTCTCCTTATAAATACCTCCTTCTCGAGGAGTGGCAGAAAACTGACAAAACATGCAAAAAAAAAAAGGTCCAGTCGTAGATGCCATCGACAGTTGTTATTGTCTTTAAAATCTGGTGTCTCATGTTTAAATGTGTGTGTTTTTATTATTATTTGTGTTGCTCAGGTTAGAGCAGCCCTACCTGAACGCCAACGCGGCGTTCTTCGAGGCTCTGTCCTGCTGCTCCCGTCTGCAGCGGCTCTGCCTCATCTCGCGGAGCGGCACCTTTGACCCGGTTGCGGCCGAGACCTTCATGGAGCGATGTCGCCATGTCATCATGTGCCACATGTTCACGGGCGGGACCTTGTTAGCCTGCCGCACTCTGCAGAAAGTTCTGCTTGACAGGTCAGTGAGTGTGTGAGGCGAGCGGGCTACATCAGCTCCCATCTTGTCAGTCTGAGTGATACCAGCTGGCCTCTGCTTTTTGTTTTTTCGCGGCAGGTTTTCCGCCGAGCGCTCGGCCCTCAGTGTGGTCGTCTATCCGTTGCAACATGAAGACTTGCCCTCGGTCATCAGAGACATCCCGCTGACACTTCTAGACCGGGTGACTTTGTTCCAGAGTCACGTGGCTCAGCCGCCACATCTGTCCCCGTTGTGATGGCGATGGGAGATCCCCTGTGTGATTGGTGCAATAATGTCCTTTATTTTCTGTAGGAAATAGAATTTACGAAGAGACTGACTGTTGCACACACTGGCGTCTGTTACATCCATTCTGTGTCAGGCTGCTGTACAACACATCAACCTTGATTGTTTCAATTTACGTGACACTAGAATGACGGCCATCAGAGGGATGCTCCGCTCTCTCAGGCTGACTGAGTTGTTGTTAATGGCTCCATGGTGCAAATCATTTCTGTTATGACATCACTCCGGTTCTTATAAACAAGTGCCAATTATATCATCTATGGGTTTGTACTAAAAGTTTGTACCTGAGATTGTACATCAATAAAGGTTTTAATAAACTAAACATTTTAATCTGCTTGACTTGTGTTTTTCTGCTGAAACTGTTGGTTTTTAATTTGTTACTACAAACATTGATTTTTGATCTATTGTTACTCTTGCCCTTTAACTGTATAAAATAAGCCATGATGTTAGAAGTTTCATATTGTATGAACTGTACGGGGCATTTTTCCACCACCAAAGGAACTCCTGCTAGGAAATTCTCTTCATGTAGATTTTTACAGTCTTAAAAATACATGGTTAATTCTTGTGTCTATCAAAGTACTACTTTGATATAGTACAGAGTGCATTTATTGAGACAATTCAAAATGTTTTAGAAAACATGCTTCAGTGCACAATTGGTAACACTGAACAGTGTTGATTCAACTTTTCCCCTCCTACATGAATAATAAACTAAAAAGCAGCATTAATAAAAGACATTGACATTTTTGACTGATATTTTGTGACTACTGCCTCTGATTCTAAATCAAAATCATCTGATCTTATAAAATATAATACATTTTTGGATAATGTATTTTTGATAAGCAAAATTATCTGTATGTCCTTAAGCCATTGTAGATTGTTAGAAGTGAATTTACTTGGTCCACATTGAAGCAGATCAATGTAACACTATTGCTTATTAATAATTATAATCATAATAATTTCATTTGTAATCTCACTTTACGTTGAACTATAATAATAAAAACACGTTAGAAATGCAAGCATTTCATAACCACTGTATCTGGTGTACACACCTTTGAAATAGTAACAATACTTTTTGAAAGTATAGAAAGTTTAAAGAAAGTGTTTTAGGGTGTGGTTTTGTGTCGCTTTGCCGGTTTTATATATAGCTTTGTGTAGTTTTATGTATTTTTGCATTGTTTTATGTGTAGTTTCCTGTGGCATGTTTTTCTCCACAAAAACTACAATTCCCACGAACAGGCGTAATTATTCACTACCGATACTATCGAACTCTTAGAAACGTCTATATTCCAGTCGTTGCATCTCGCAGTGGCCCAGTTATAAAAAAAAAAGATAAGCTTTTTAAAAATATATATATTTTTTACATGAAGTAAAAATCATATTGATCTGTGAGGACTTAAAAGTGATTAAATTGGGTGTGTAGGTCTCTTCACAGGCTCTTTTGGAACTTATTTCTGTAGCATCTTCTTACAGAGAATCGGGACGCCGTGAGAACTACAACCACCACGAAATAAGGAGTCTTTAGATTCTTAATTTTGTCGTGTTAATAACGTAAAAGTCTGTTTACGTTAGGTTGCGTTCAGGAACTGTGTGGTCCGTCGTAAAAACTCCGCCGCAGGAACCAAAAACTCTCAAAACGTAGGTTCCGCCTAACACTTTCAAACACTTTCAAAATAAAGTCCTTTTAACTTATTAATACACGCATGACATTTCAAACAAAATTAACACATTTCATTAATCATATCAAACATAGAATAGAAGGTTTTTACAACAGTTACAGGGTGTATTCCGATCGTGGCGTGGTATCGATTAGTCAGGTCTGCGAGTCTGTCATTGAACCAGCGTGGTAAAATCCAACATGTCAGCGGCCGCAGTCTCTCTGTTCACAGCCACTGAACTCTTTTAGTTTGTGGTCGCCTTCGACCTGTCTGGAGAACTAATTACGAGCGGTTCAAACATGTTGACGACTTTCGCCTGCTCGTGCGTGCGAAACGGGAGGATATTGGTGGCCCCCGTCGCCAGATTGTCCCTGAGAAGACTCACGCTGACAGGGACCCAGGATTTTTCACAACACCTGACGTGCAGGTCCGTGTCCTCGTCGGCATCCTCCCGGGGGGCCGCGCCGTCCGATGACCCTCCTGACTGGGAAAGCTTCGGCTCGCTGTCCGCTGATCTGTCCTCCAGGAGGTCGTTCAAGAAAACCAGCCCGGACCTCCGAGACCTGCCACACCTGGACGGAGACCCCCGGGAGGAGGATGAGCCCCGTCAAGCTGAGAGGAGGCCGAGGAGGAGAAACACACCGTACTGGTACTTCTTACAGTGCAAGAAGCTGATCCGAGAAAACAAGGTTGGTACCAAAGAGCTGGTTGTCCCCCTGGCCTGTCCGCCTGTCCCCCTGGCCTTCATGTGGGGGTCCTCTGGAGTTGATTTGTTTGGTTTCTGTCTGTTTAAAAAAATATAAAAGCACCTAGAAATGACTGTGCTGTATGTGCTGCTATATAACTAAAGTTGAATTAAATTGTTGACTTGTTTTGTGTCCCCTTCGCAGCTGCAGGAGGCCCTGGACATGTTCAGCAGAGACATGCTGCAGGGGGAGCGGCTGCAGCCGGAGGAGTTCAACTACACCGTCCTGATGGGAGGCTGCGGCCGGGCCGGGCAGCTCCAGAAGGCCTTCAAACTCTACAATGATGTACCGTCATTTCTAATAACGTACATTAACAAAGACAAGGTCACATCACAGTTGAAACCTGAACGATCAGAGATGCCAGTCGTACCCAGTGTCGCGGGACACTGCTCAGGTGTTACGTTTAATAGTCACTGCCTGCATTCGTCTTCATCACGTTGCTGTAATGTCTCAATTGATCTATGATTTTAAATTTTTCCCGAAAGAAGCACATTTCATGAATGAGAAGAAGCGGTAAAGGGGTCACATCAGCCAGCTTTTCAACACTTTCACATGAGTCTCATTGTATTCAAAGTTTATTGCGCTAAATCCAGCTTTTCCTTGATTCCTCAAAATATTTCCCCCACCGTCTCCCGTTTGCCGTTGCAGCTTGCCGACATATTCTCTTTCTAATAGTGTTTTCGTGTTCCCTCCAGTTGAAGAAGCGAGGTCTGGAGGCCTCCGACGCCACCTACACGGCGCTCTTCAACGCCTGTGCGGAGTCGCCCTCCAAACCCGCCGGCCTCCAGCAGGCTCTGAAGCTGGAGCAGGAACTGCGTCGCAAAAACTATCCGCTCAGCACCGTCACGTACCACGCGCTCCTCAAGGCTCACGCCATGACCAACCACCTGCAGGCCTGCCTCCACACGCTCAGGGTACGCAGCGGTTCTAAGTGGGCGGGGCCGTTTGTGTCGTGTCGGGTCTAATCGTGGGGCGTGCTTGTAGGAAATGCTGCAGAGCGGACACGTGGTCACCCAGGAGACCTTCCACTACCTGCTGATGGGCTGCTTGAAGGAGAAGAAGACGGGATTCAGACTGGCCTTGCAGGTAGATTGTATAATGTCAAAGCTACAATCGCATTAGTCATTTGTTGTTGTTTTTTTTAAATAAATTTTCTAACACTGAGGAACATTTGAGGTCATTAATTCTTCAAATAGTTTCAGTACATGAACACATCAGCCTGAAGGTTCCTGTACTTGTGAGGTGCAGCTAGATGATATTAGGATGAGATGATTTTATTGTCAAGCAGTGACAGACGTTTTTCTTTAACCAGGCCCCAGACAATAAAATACAACACATATTTAAAACACACTTAAGCCACATATACAGACATAAAGGAAATGTTAAACGAGAACGAGAAACAGTAGCCAAGAAAAAAAAAAATTGTATTTATATAATAAATTGTTTGAAATTGTTTTACATTTTTTTTTAAATAAAATCCATCCTAACAAATACATATTTTTGATGTACAATTTAAAATCAAATCCTTTTGTTGGACCAGTTTCTATATTTGTTTGGTGAGCGTGTCTCATAAGTGGAAAAACTCAACAAATATACTTTTTCAGTTTAAAATTCAAGTAAATTCTACTGAATACTAACTTCTACCGAAGCTCCTGCTGACCATACGTTTGTTTTTATAAGTGACTGATATTTGTTTTGAAGTTGGGTTTAGGAGCATCTTTGTCATTAACATTGTTGTTGGACTTCCTCCTGAACGTGTGACGGGGCTTCCAGGTGTGGCGCCAGATGCTGCGTTCAGGGATTATTCCAGACTCGCACAACTACGACTTGCTCTTGCGAACAGCGCGGGACTGTGGGCTCGGCGATCCCGCCTTGGCCTCCAGCGTTCTGCTGACGACAGACTGTCCGAGTCGGGGCCGGGGCCGCAGAAGGGAAGCGCCGGCCTCCAAAGCCCTGCTGGACATCGATCTGCTGGAGAAGCAGCTGTTCTTGCAGCCCGACCCGCACAGCGGGAGTCAGCAGGACACCAGACACGACTCCACTGATTTGATCCCAGTCAGTACGGCAGGGAGCGTCCCTCCGTCTGTTTACGTAGCCGAGTCCACAGCCCCTAACCTGCTGGATGTTTTCGAGGGGAAAAGAAGTGCCGTGGTCTCCCTGGGGACCGTGGCCGATGCGTCGAGTAGACTCGCCCTCATCGGGGGAGCCCAAGGTTTGCTAGACAAGATGGCGACAAACGGAGTCAACCCGGGCCTCCGAACTCTGACCCTGCTGGCCGACGTGGCGGAGCCGGGCGCCCAGTCTCTGCAGGGGTTGTTGAAAGTTGCCAAGCAGCATCGGGTGAAGCTCGACGTTGGGTTTTTTAACTCGGCCATTCGCAGGGCGGCCCGAGCAAACGACCACGAGGCGGCGCAGGTCTGTAGCGTTATTTCATAATGAGTGGTGAATTTATTACATATTTGCACCATTATTACATAATGTGGCGCTACAAGGTCATCTCAGTTCTATTACAATTCACCCATGCTGGTTGGTTGAAGGTTTCGAGTCTTTTTATTGTAGCAAATGAACTTGTAGGTACGTCTGTCCACATGTGGATGTTTTGATGTGACTCAGATGAGCCTCTTCACATTTTAAAATATCCATTTTTTTCCCCTCCTAGTCTGTGCTGAGTGTGATGCGCCAGCGCAACGTGGGCGTGGATGTGCAAACGTTTGGCTGCCTTGCATTGGCCTGTGAGCGGCAGAAGGACGGCCTTCAGCTCCTGAACGACATGAAGGTGAAAAATGACAATAAAACACAGGATTGAAGTTCATTTTAAGACTTGCATCGTTACAGTATGAACTTAAATGACAAATTACATTTGAATTCTGCCACAGCTGCTTTGTATAATTGAAACATTTCTCTATTGTACAAAGCAAATTCCACAGAAGTTGTAAAATGTAAATGAAAAACCCCCAAAATGGTTTAAAGCCCGAGTTCTTCTTAAAATGGGCTCCAGCCCAAACTGCAGTGTTTCTGCAGCTTGTTGGATGAAAATAAACAAAGCACCAACATGAGCCAGTTTAAAAAGCTTTTTAAATTAGTAAGTATAACAAAGAAGAGCAACAATTTCACCTCGGACAGCAATAATATATAATATGTATATAATGGTATACAATATATTATTACTTAAACATAGTAAAAGGTATATATTGTGACTGAGAATATTATTAATTTAAATATTACCACACTATATTTTGTATTTAAAATGTAACTGATGAAATTTTAATGGTTTATTATATTTGTAAATATTTTTATTATTATTATTAATATGTACATTCATGTATACGTGTGTATGTATGTATGTTTGATGTGCATGTATAAACTGTATATATGAAACTTGTGTATATTATATATTGAATGTGTATTCTAAATATTTTTATATTAGTTTAAAAACTTTTTTTTTCTGATTTGTTCTTCTGAACAAATCTGCCAAAATAACTTCTAAATTCAAATTTATACATAATTTTTTAAGACAAAATCAAAATAAGATAGTATTTTCTCAACTATCCTGAAAAATACTTCATCAATAATAATTGTATTTGGTAGAAGAGAAAGACAATAGAAGAATTTGGTCTCATCAGGTGTTTCTGCTTTTCCTCAGGAGGCGGGTCTAAGGCCGAATGTCCATGTGTTCTCTGCTCTGATTGGCGGAGCAGCTCGGAGACTGGATTACGTCTACCTGAAAACGATCCTCCAAACCATGAGAAACATGGAAGTGTGGCCCAACGAGGTCATCATCAGACAGCTGGAGTTTGCTGCACAGTATCCTCCCGACTACAACCAGGTCAGCCTGTGTGACGGCGCATGAGTCTGAACACTCAAGAAGTGAATAAAACACTTAACAAATTACTTAAAAAGAAAAAAACACCATAATTTCAGGCACAGGTGCCACAGTTGGCTTGCCAATTTGCATGTTGTTACCTTCGCCAGTGAAAGTTGTGTGGAGAAGGTTATGTTTTCTTCTGCGTGTGTTCATTCATTCATTCATTCATTCATTCGTATGTACTTATTTGACCAACTTTTTGCACACACTCTAATTGCATGCAATCTTCAGGGTTCATTTGTCATCATTCAAGCACCAGTCGATTAGATTTTGGGACGTTAACGTCTAACCGTTTCCGATTAAATCCCAAAAAACTGCGGGAAAAACATCGTCCCATACAAAACAGATAAGAGAGGCACCTCATTGAGGAGATCAAAAGAGATCGGTGTCTGTCGCCATGGAGACGCTCCCTGCTCGGTGTTTCACACAGTGATGTAGCTACCTAGTTGGCATCGATATGGGTTCCGCAAACAAATGTGGCGTTGGTGAAGGGATGTGCTCTACCGAGTGTAGCTCTAGTTTACAATGTGCTGTCCCGGAAAATCTCTGCTAAATTCCACGAACGCAAATTAGATGCACTTGCATCGACGTAACCGAGTTCCTTTGCCACCAAAGCTTTTGTAACAAACTTAAACCATGTGAAAGTGCGGCGAGAATTCAGTGGGATGTGATCATTTTAGTGGTGGAAGGACTTCCCTCCCCAATATTGCTGGATGCTCGGGACGAAGTATCTACTCATGTATGTCTATGATAGCTATCTGATGCGACCCCTCTCTTCTTCCCCGTCAATCCCAGTACAAGTCCAGAAACAACTACCTGGTCCAGATCGACGGTTTCCGTGGTTACTACCAGCAGTGGCTCAGACGGATGCCGGCCCAGAGTGCTGACGGGGAGAAGGTGGAGCCTCGACCTGAGAAAGACGCTGCGGAGACGAAGACAGAAGCTGTGGACGAGCTGACGGAGGGACGGAGGAACCAGAGAGCAGCAGCCAGGAGATTTTATTCCCGTAACCCGGACAAGAAGAGCAGCAGCGCACAGACGCTGTTCTGAAGACATTTTTTATTGCAATGTACATTGTAATAAAAATGAAAATTCAAGCTTATCAGGTGATTCACGAGACTTCGTATTTAACATTTTTATATACATTGATTTATTCTTTAACTTCAAACGTGAATAAAAGGATAATTCAAAGTTGTGTCATTAAATCTCGTCATCTCCGTGTCGTACACGGCGTGAGAGTCAGATGCACCAGCCAACAGACGAAAACTCAAACAAGGAAATAAATGCGCTTCCAATTATTTCGTGACATTTCACCAACAGGACGTTTTGGGAGTTGGTTAAGCCGGTGATTAGATTTTACAGTGATTAGATCCTCTTATATATCCATCATCTGCACTTTGTACAACTCGGCTGAACTTTCCTTTCTACAGAAACTGAGGTGCTCAGCAGAAGCAGCGGCTGTTCAGAGCTTGTGATCCTGTGTGTGTACCAGTTGTGGCTTTTTACACATACTATGATAATTCTGCATGTACAAATAAAATACCCCTCCGAGTGACAAATCCTTGGATAAGTCTCTTTAGAAGAATAACACTCAGAATTGCGTATTAAAAATTGATATTAGCCATGCTTAATTTGCAGGATGGTCGGACACATCTTGGATTAGAAAGGATAAAACATTAGAAACAAGCGTGAAAAAAATAAAGAGTTAAACTGATCACTAGAGAAGTTTTCAGAAGTACTTGTAATGTCTATTTCGATTAAAACATTACTTTCAACATGTCAGAAGAGCACTTAAAATTCTGTACTGCTACTGTTAAATCCAACTACTGAATTTCAAGTACAGCATTCAAGTGTTACTTTTTCAACTAATTCAATTGCATTTTCAATGGTGGTCCTTTAATGCAATTTCCCTTTATATCTATGTTCAAAAGACATGTGAGTTGTAGAAATGTAATATAATTCCAGTTTCACGAAAAGCAGGTTGATCACAAACTAAATGATGTTTTGAGTTTGGATGTCATCCTCAACAGCAATTTATCTGTATTTATTTATCTATTGGTTTATATGTATGTTTATATTTATGTATTTTACTAACTTTTCGCAAAAACTACTCACCCAAATTGCATTCAGGGATGATTTGTCATCATCCAAGGACAAATGGATTAGATTTTGGAATGTTAACGGCGAACCGTTTCTGAATAAATCCCCAAAAACTGAAAATTAAAAGGTGGTATAGAGCAAGTTGTGCGTATTTATAAATAAATAGTGCAACAACAGACTACTGTTGTGGATTATGATATTCATCAGATTTTGTATAAAGCAAATAGTAAAATATTACCAGGAAACATCCAAGAGAACTTTGAAAAAAGAGAAAGTCGGTATAATCTGAAAGGAACAGACATCTTTAAAAAACCCAGATTCAGAACCAAACTCATGGAACGAATCATTTCAGTGAAAGGAATTAATATGTGGAACGGACTTAAGAAAGAAATTAAAGAGTCAAAAAACATAATGGTTTTTAAGAAACAAATCAAAAATATGATACTCAACAAATATGAGAGTGCCACTTGATAGGAGAATCCAGATGAAAGTTGATATTTTGTGTTTTGAAAAAATGAAAACTATATAAAATGTACTCTGTGTAATGTAGATAATATATGTATAAATAATGTAAATGTGGAAACTGACGACAAAATTTGTATATTTGTATAAACTGTAGAGACTTAAAAGAAGTAGAAATATTCTATGCTTATGTAAGTTCTGATTGCAAATTGAATCATTTGTAAAACTGTAAAAGAAACAAAAGACTGAAAATGTATAAAGGGGTAGGAAACATAAGTTTTACTTCAACCTACTCCTTTTCGAATTGTATGTACAGTATATTACTTTCTTTTTATTTTTTATTTTCAATTTTTTTTAAATTGCATTGTACAAATTCGAAATAAAGACTACTACTACTACTACTACTACAACTACATCACCTGGTAAATAAATACCAGTAATAATAAAAATCTCATTATAAAAGTGAGTCACACATAAATACAACAAAGAATGTAGGTCAAAGGATAAATTATGTTTCAGCAGGTGCAGGAGACCAGGCAGTGATCAAGAACCGGTTGTTTGTTTTTTTAATGTTGAGACGGAGGTGCAGTTGCTGCTGAAAGTAACTGAAAAGGTACTTGTAATCCAACTTGGTTACTTTTAAAAACAAGTAATCAGTAAAGTATCTAAGTTACTTTTAAAGGAGTAACTAGCAATCAGTAATCGGATTGCTTGCTTAAAGTAAGTATTTATATGTATTAAGTACATATAATATGAATAGTATAATGAAGTATTTCCGTTCTATTCTTATTGTATATTTGCTGCTATTGTTCCTCCACTCCAGCTGGTGGCGCTATAAATCAGGAAGTATCACCGAATCTCCATAAACAAAGAAGAAGTGACGCAGTCGCGATCCCACAGGCGCGAAACTGAAAACATTAAAATTGTTTAAATCAAAAGTTTACGGTAAGAAAACTCTGACATGCTTCACGAGGAAGCGTTTTAACACAAATCACTGCTTTACGTGGCTACAGTTCAGTTAAAGGTCTTTTCTTTTCTTTTTTTTCCGTTTGGCTTTTTGCTTCGCTGCGAGCTTCCAGGGAGACTAACAATAACAAGTTCCTGAAAATAACACTAAAGTCCGATTATCTTTGGATTATACTGATAAGAAACAAATCCTCTCCGGAAAACTCAAGCTAACTCAAGTTGTATGTTAATAATCTGCCAGTTTGACTCGTAACGTCTGTTAAGTTTCTGTTTCTGTTTCGGTGCCAGAGATATTCGTGATGGACGGCGCAGAAATCATCATCATCCTCAGTGACGATGAGGAGGACCGGTGCGATGAAGACCTTTCCTGTCTCATAGTGGAGGAGAAGCACGAAGAGAAGCCTGGTAACAAGGGTTTTCTGTCTCGCGTGTGGATTACGTTGAATTTCATTGAAAGGTGCAAAAAAAAAAAAACCCAAACCGAAAGATGTGACGTTCAACTTATTTCATCCTCACAGCTTCATCAATATACATGTAGAATAAATAATATACTTATCAATATGTGTGAGCATATAATTGTCATATACTTGTGCAATGACTTAAAGCATTGCTTCCACTGGTAAAATAATGTCATAATAACCTTTTTAAATTTAAACTTTAAAGTTTCTCTATGATGCAGCGCAGAGTATACGTGATAAATGTTTCTACTTTCACAAAAACCAAACAATTGCAAGATAAAATAACTGCAATATCATCAGGAAGGCAAATTTTATTGAAACTTTCTGGTGTAAAATACAGTGAAATGTCCAAAACAAATAAATAAATAAAACTTCTCCTGTTGCTGTTAAATTATGGGTGTTCATACAAACTCACCTTATTAGTCTTTTTGCAATAAAGCAGCGATCTTTCATGCCAACACCACTGATATCTCTTTCTTTTTTATTTTTTTTATTTTAAAGCTCTATATTTTCTTTTGAAATTGTCATAATTTCTAATCTACTTAGTGGTTTGCTGGGCCCGATTGAAACCTCCTACGAGCCGGTTTGTGTGTTATTTTAGCTTCCATAGATTTGCAGTGTATTTACTTTACCTATGTTGGTCAATATTTATAAATATTCATTCAATGAATAATGGTTGGTTTATTATGGTTTATGTCCATATATTCAACTATATATTTTGCAGTGCAGTTAAAGGTTCTTATACGGTTATTGAGTTACTACTCCAAATCTTTGCACAACAGCTTAAATATGGTCAAACCGGTAGCGAATGTGGACTGGCCCGTTTCTGTTTTGACTTCATCAAGAACAAAGATGCTCTTTGACAGTTTCTTCTCGACCTGTTGGTTGTGATGTTTCCAGTTCACAATATATTACCGTAGAAATCCATCAATCTCGGTATTGATCATCCGGAGCTCCCTTCCCTCTCTCTCAGACTGTGTGTCGGCTCCAAGCAGCCCGGATGAAGACCTGGTGGTCACCTTCTGCCAACGTGCCGAGATCCTGCCTCACGCACGCTACGACTGTCCGGTGCATCCTTTCCTGTGAGTCAACCATTTATATTTACCAGCATCATCATACAAGTTCACATAAAGATTTAAAAAAAAAAAAAAACGTGGTTCTCTTCTGTTCTGCTCAGATGCACAGAGTGCGAGACGGATGCGCCAGTGGGGAATAACAAAGTCGTTTGTGATCAGTGCTTTTGCTACATCTGCGACAAGCTGGCAGCGTCTGTATGTATCGGTGTGATTGGTAAACATGATTAGAAATGCTGAGAGACGGCTCGCTGGGACTCAATTACCAAAAGGCACAAATGCATCACTTTTGAGGTTGGGGTGAATTAAATTTTCCCAATTGACTTAAAGTATTCTTCATTATTTATACAAAAATGAACCCAGTTGGAGTGGTGTGTACTGCAGCACACATGTTTAGTTATTCTCTGTACTTTACTTTCTCGACTGAATTTCAGTTGGAGCACTTTGTACTGCACACAGTCTCAAAACAAATTTTGTTGCTGTTGCTGTTTTTTCTTCTTGTTTTTTGAACATTTTTGCTGCATGCCTTCCCCCAATACTAATCCTAGGAAGATTAGACTTTTACACTCACACAAAAAAAGCAGATTTTAATACAAAGATTTTTATGCAAAACAAATATCACCAAAAAAATGACGTAACTGGGGAGTTTGAGATCAGACCGACTGAGACCGATGGCTGTTAGTTGTTACGTTAAAGGTCAGAGCTGAAAACATGAAACTGAGTCGAGGCTGCAAATAAACTGATCAGTTTAACGTTTTGAAAGCGTTTCTCTGCATTGATTTGGTTTGTAATTTAGTCTCCCGAAAATCTAAAATTTTAACTTTTGTCAGCTCAGAGCTGCCTTCCTGGCGGGTTACAGTCAGAGCCTCAGAAACAACCAATACCAGTTATGATCTGCAGCAAATCCACCTGATTCATTCCAAACATTTATATCCAGATCTTTTATTATTGACCCCAAAACGTATTTTTCCCCCCAGTGTTTTTATCAACTGTGCATCGGTCGTGTCGGTTACTTTGGTTATGAATCGCGTCCGACTGCTTGTCGTGTTGCTTTCAGTGTGAAATGTGGAGCCGCGGCGGCGTTTGTCACTGCAACAGCCACAAGAGGAGCAAATTCTGGAACGAGCTCCGAAACGGCACTCTGTTGGGAAGGTTGAAGAGCTTCAACCTCACTCTGGCAGAAGCCGACTCCCACCTCCGGCACGCAGGTCAGGAAGTCGGGTTCATGTCGAGGAAAACTTCCCATGGAATTATCGATTACGTGACTGATGTGGCGTCTCTTGCTCCCGCGTCCAGAGACCATGCTGCAGGGCTTCAGACGGGCGCTTTCCACTCTGTTCTCTGCATTCCTGAAGGGGAAGCCGATGCCGCAGTACAATCCACACCAGCACGCCGTCTATCACGAGTGAGCTTTTGTTTTACTCTCCAGTGATTCAGAAGACGCAGATTAAATCGCAGCCTTTAGACATGGAGCTATTCAAACTGTGGATAATGTTATGTCTTTTTCTCTGTTGTTGAGTGTTTAAAGCGAAAATCTCTTTAGCTGTGAGTCTGTTTGTGTGAAACACAGGATAACGGGTGGCTAAATTTAGAGCAAAACAAGATTCGAGCTCAGGAAAGCAACTATTCTGAATGTTCTAGTTGTTGTTTTTCTGCACTGATGACATGATCAGACACTCCTCTGTTTCAATAACATGCTTAAAGCAATAACCTGACAGTACAGATGTTTCAAAAGGAGACAATATGACCTGGTGTTTGTGGGCACAGAACCAATGAAATGACATCAATCACGATAATACAATTGAACTGTTCTGTTCTGACCATTAAAAACAACCTGCTGTTCTCTGACGCGTCGTCTCCGGCTGTAGTTATCGAGGCGTGTATGAGTTTGTGTCGTCCTTCCTGGACGAGGCGGATAAAGAGGAGAGCAGAGCTGCAGCCATCATGAATCTGGGGGCTGCTGAAGACTTTATTAAACATTTTTACCTCAACGGGTACTCCAACTTCATTTTTAAATTCAACATCAGATGCTTCCCGAAACTTTGTTTGTGTTTAATCTTTGTTTGTTTTGACAGGATGTTCTTCTTTCCGACCTTCATGGCAAATCCTAGTACGGCTAAATTAACGTTACTGCAGAGGTGAGTGTGCATACAGACTCCATTTATTGTGTCGCGTCTTTAACTAATTCTTTTTTTTTTTTTGTTTGTTTTCAGGGTAATCGCCAAAGTGCAAAGGCTGATGGTCACGGCTAATTTCACTTCGCTGTTCATCCACAAACTGCAGGAGTTTTATAAAGGATTGTCTTTCCCCTACTATTTGAAGAACATGAAGAACAGGTGTGTTTTTCATACTTTGTCCTGTTTTTGCTTGTGAAATATTTTTAATGTTTGTTGTAATAGTGTGTGTGTGTGTGTGTGTGTGTGTGTGTGTGTGTGTGTGTGTGTGTGTGTGTGTGTGTGTGTGTGTGTGTGTGTGTGTGTGTGTGTGTGTGTGTGTGTGTGTGTGTGTGTGTGTGTGTGTGTGTGTGTGTGTGTGTGTGTGTGTGTGTGTGTGTGTGTGTGTGTGCTCCAGCCTGTGTGTGCGTCCCTGGGACGACGTCCTGCTGGTGACGGTGCTGAAAGGACAGAATGTGTCGGGCGTCCGTAAAGACAAAGGAAAGAAGGACGTCCTGACAGAACAGATTAATGTGGTTCTACTTAGAACTGAAGCGCTGCAGCACCAGAACAGGTTCACAGATTATTTTATTGCCTCATGTCTGAATGGTGCTGTGAAAATAAATGAGCCTGTCAATAATCGGCTCGTACGACGCTGCTGAAACTCTCCTGCGTCGTGACTTCCTGCAGGTACAAAGACTTGTGTCGATATCTGCGAGTTGTCAAGACGGATGATCCCAAACGGTGAGTTTACACTCATCGGTGTCCTTCTAACTTAGACGGTCGTCTTCAGTTTCGACATTGACCTCGTGCCGTTTGGCTCTCGTAGCTTTCAGCAGCTTCAGGACCTCATCCCTTTCTTCATGTGCGCGGCGGGGGACTTTAGCATGGCTTTGAAGAGCATCCTACCTACCGGGAACTCCACCGCCATCAGCATCACGCCGCTCCTCTTCCTCATGTATCTGCGCATCTTTGAAACGGCGACGGTACCGAAGCTCATCGTCTGTCGGCTGTCGGAGCTTTGCAACCCCAACGCCACGTGGGAGGCAGTTAAAGGTCGGACAGCAATGCTTTGTCACTTCTAAACATTAGAAAGTTGCTGCTTCGTTTTTTTTTTTTTTTGGTCTATAAGAAGATAAACTCCCGTCTTTCTTGCAGAGGCTTCGCCATTAAAGCGCGTCGAGCTGGTGAAGTTTGCCATCCTGACTCAGAGACACTGCTTTGATGTCTACATCGATGTAAGTATTTGGAAATAAATGTGTTAATTAGACGTTTGTCCTCCAAATCATTCCTGAAGAGGTTTGTGCGCACCTCTTCAGAAGACCGGACTATCTTTAGGAAGAATGTTAATCATCACTGTGTTGTCCTGCAGGATTGAAACCGCATATGTCAGAAGGTAGTTCTCCATTTCGTGGCGCAAATGAAGGTCGACATGTTCTCTTTTCAGAGAAGCAGGATGCTGCACATATGAGAATACAGATAAACATCTTCTATTCAGCGTTATCAAAATCAGGATCAAAGTCGACTGGGGTCAATCCCACGCAGGTCCATCCTGGACAGTGTGGATGTGACACATTTACACCAATTTAAGGGCTCATGTTATGCAAAATTCTCTTTCTAAATGGTTTTCCAACAGTAACAATCATCCTCATACCTGGAATGACGCCCCAGAAGTGAAGACAGTCTGTCCTCTCTCTCCCTGGCTTGTTTCAGTTTTAAAAAGCGTGTTGCTCCAACCAGCCAATCAGAAATCAAACCCTATATAGTGTCATCAAGGGTTTAGCCAATCCCAATCAAGATAGGCCCTCCATTTGACTCCTCTCACAATTAGGCAGCTCTGCTCAGGCACATGGCACCACGAGAGGAAGTACTTCCTCCTCTTCCCAAGATGGGCATGTGTGGGCGGAGCCAGTCCAGCTCCCACAGACACAGCAGATTCTGAATGCAGCTCCTATGATCCGATATTCAAATGGTGGAAAATCAGGGAGAAGCTGGATTTGGGGCGATAAACTTTAAATACAAAGTTTTTGGACCAACAAGACCAAGTGAAAGTGTTGAAATGCTGGATAATAGGAGATCTTTAAAGTCACCATTCAACCTCAAATTCACATTTCTGATTCGTGGGTGGAAAACCTGGAGAAAACACGCACACATACAGACTGCATGAACACGCATAACCTGCTCCTGCTTCAAGTCATGAATCCAAACTCTTTGTTTCTGATGCTTCTCTGATTCAGTCTGAGTGTTGGACCAGTTTACTCACAATCGTCAACTCGCCGCCTGGTTCATCCGGCGCTCTGCTGCCTCCCAGCACGCAGTTTCTTCACGTATGTAGCTGTTGTTGTTTTATTACTTATTTTAGCAATTTTTTTATTTTAATCTCAGTTGATGTTGTTTTCCTCTCTTCACTTTGTGTCTCTGCTGACTGACCACTGAAGGACGCCCGGGAGATTGTGAGTTCAATACTTCTCAATAAGGATGGCAGCAGCTTTCAGATCCCACGGTACTTTCTGGAGGTCAGTCAAAATATACCAAATCACCCGTGTATAATACCGTTTACAGTACATCATTTTGTAAAGAAATTTTTCACCTTAATCAGGTTAGTTGCAGCTCATCTTTACAGTGCCGATATGACCACGACCACGGAAAACCTTCTCTGTGGGAAAGCGACCACATCCCTCTCTCACATCCTGTTTGTTTGGTGTGTTTCATCTTTGTGTCTGTTGGTGTTGCTGTGTTTGCAGATTTACCCGGATCAGGCCTTGTTGCTGTTGGTCACAGGAGCTTTGGCACGGAGGATCATCTCCTGCCTTCTGTATCCAGGCATACCTGTCATCAACACTTTCCAGGTAAACTCCCGCCTTTCCTCCGCTGATTTCACGGCACAAATCAGAATTTTCCACCGATGTTTCCATGACGGTAGAATAACATCCCGAACCGGCAACTCGAGCTGAAACATCAGTCCTTGGACCGACTCATTACATAAATGACACAAGTCTCCTGCCACAGAATTCATGTGAACACCAGAATGACCAACATGCTCCTCCTGTGGCCTGCTGGCCTGCTGGCCTTCCTCTGAGGCTGGAAACACTAAACATCCGGTAAACTTTCTGCTTTGCAGGAGAACCCGTGGGCTTCCAGGTGGCTGTACGACAACTTGTCCTCCAACACGGAGCGGTTTAACGCGTTTGCTCAGGCCATTACACAGGAGATGGATAACCCAACAGGTATGGACACGCCCCCCCCCCCCCCCCCCCCCCCCCCCCCCCCCCAAACGATTTTGGCGAGTGAAGGACAAAACCACAAAGCGTGTGATATCGTTCTTGCTGACACTTTGCATCTGTCACACAGTGGTGAGACTGGAGTAGTTTGTATTAGTTATTAGTGTAATTTTAAACTCCTCCTGCAAAAACAATTACTATTAATTTGTACCTGCTTTAGGAGGAAATCCAATAACCTTGAGAACATGCGAACCGCTACAGTAATCCTGAGTTACTTAAAGGGAAGGGCTTGTTACAAACTCTGTGAATAATAAAAAATCAAGTGGTTTATCCTGAAGAGCTCTTCAAATCATAGTCAAGTACAAGCATCATATTCTTTACTGTGAAATTATTGCTGCAGCCGTGTCGTCGTCGAGCACGGGCCTTGAGGCCGAACACGGCCGCATATCTTTGTTCCTCCGTCAGATCTGGAGACTTACCGTATTCTCCGCTCTGCTTCCTTCAGAACCCAGGGGGAGTGAGTGACGCGCGATCACTAACCTGCACCGAGCCAGTAGATTTGACGTGGCTGTTGGCGCCTCCTGCCGTTTGCCTCCGTCACACCTGGTGATTTTCCGCAGTGTGGTGCCGATTTTTAAACTCCCCGTCTCGTTTCCCCCTTCCCCGCAGGAAGCCCAGTGACGGGTAAAGTCAGCTCGTCTCAGGTCACGTCCTCGTCGCAGAGTCCACTGCAAGTCTCGCCGCTCTGAGCAGAAACGTCGTCTACAGAGAGAAGCTGTGAAGGAGACGCGTCACGAGCCAAAGAGGTCCTGCACACTGGCTCCGTTTATTAGTATTAATCACTTTGTTTATCGTGGATTATAAGATGGGAGTGACAAATTACAAAGACTCTTGATACTGAAATCATAAGTTGCTACGGCGTTTATCCACAGCTTGAATGATTTAAAACCTTTTAAATGTGTTTGGCCAAGTGTGGGGGGGAAACGGCTTTATAGGCACAAAACAATGGTTACACTTTTTTCTACTTTGAGAGATGGGATTTCATCATAAGTATTTTGGTATTTAAGAAAAATCACTTTGTTCAGGTCAAGTTGTCACGTAAAAGTAAAATGACTTGATGTGGTGATCAATATGCAAACGATCACATCAGAAGAGTACTGTACTTCATGATATCTGATTTCTTTTCACGTTGTCGGTATCGGCTGAATAAATTCTCCTGCTGCAATGACAGACCTGTGCTGTGTTCAGTTGGTAACAATAATCAACAAATCCATATACATATATATATATTTTTTTTATTACATTGGGTTTCAGTTCCCGCAGCAGCACCGATTTCAGACTGTAAAACGTAGATGTTTGATGTTAGTAAGACCTTCATGTCGTTTTATTTTTGTAGTGTGACCTGATCGAAGCTGGATGACCCAAACCGATCCCCCCCCCCTCAAAAAAAACTACTCTCGCTCCTGAAGTCATGACTGGCGTAGCCAACAATTTGTTTATTTCACGAGTAATGCAACACAACAGGCTCAAATCGGCAAAACAAAACATTGAAGATACAGCATCAGAAAGGAGGACGGGGAGGTTGCTTTGCTGTTTGTTTAAAAGTCTGGTTTAATGAATAACAGGCCATTGCTGTGTCACACTCCTCTGCTCGTCACACAGTAACAGGAAGACGTTTCCCGGGAGGCCGAGCAGCGTCGTAACCACACTCCACAAATGTTTGCTTTTGTTCACGGAGAAATTATCCAATGTAGAATTCATATATTCTAATGGGAGTTACCAGCAGCAAGAAATGTTCACTTGATTCCATCCTGATGGGGAACAAAACATGAGTACTTGTAGTATTCTCCCTATACTATCGATTTATCAAGTTTCACGAGCGAAACTGGAAAAAATGTTTTGAATAGGAATTTCTCGATGTGTTGTTCCTCCAGGTTGAGTAACACAAGGATGACTTGTGTCTATAACTTCCTGTGAATAAATTCAATTTGGGAATTTTTTTTTTTATTAATTTCAGATTCATTGCACATAAACTGATATATGTCAAGCCTTTAGCATAAACGTCAGAAATCAAACACATCATGAACTATTAGAACATCTCAGATCAAATGTTTGCAGGTATAACAATTACAATTTTGTTTTTTTTAAATGCTTCAGAATTTTTGATATTATACTTGTAAAACTACCGAAAGAAAAAGTGACTTTCCAATTATATATTTATATTTCTTTACATGCAGTGAGAACCGTAAGAGAAAAGTAACAGGTTGTTGATTTTTTTGTGTGATACAAACTTCACAAACTAACCAGTTCATCTTTGAGACAAATCAGCTCAGTGCATCTTGGTACAGAGAAATGAGACTTACAGTTAGAAATCGCTTTTTTTGTTGTTGTAGAAAACAGTAACGCTGCAACAGTGCTTCTTCCTCCCATTTCTAACTGGATATTTTTCTCATAAACACAAACTCAAAATTTCATATTTACAAAATAGTAACTATTGTTTTGTTTTTTTTTCCCTTTTGGGTTTGTTTCCACACACGTGCGAGTCGCCTTTCAATCAAACCTTTTCTTTTCTTCAAAATGCCTCCAGTAAAGTATCAATATGCAACCTGACTTCAACATCATTCTTATTCTTATTGCACATTTTGCTTATATCATCTGTTGCCAAAAAAAAAAAAAAAAACTTCTCCAA
Organism: Lipophrys pholis; assembly: GCF_963383615.2. NCBI lineage: Eukaryota > Metazoa > Chordata > Actinopteri > Blenniiformes > Blenniidae > Lipophrys > Lipophrys pholis. The sequence continues at coordinate 27,396,041 of NC_137628.1, forward strand.
ACTAGATGTGACTGTAAACTAAAATACACATTAAAAACAACAGAAACCTTCCATTTCAACTCAACATGAGCTGAATAGAAAAGTTAATGATCGACCGAAAGGTTCAGTTTTATTTGTGAATTCTAGCAGTTTTTCAAAGTGTGTGGTGAGACGCCACTCAGTGAGAAGTCTTTTCCAAGCATGATTTAATTTATTTTTAAATAATTATGATTTATACAGGTTAGTATGTCCAAACATTCTCTTTTGCCTGGACACTCCTTTTTTAATTATTCATATCGTTACTTAATAACACAGGCTTTTCATTTTGTTTTTCCACCATTGTTGGTGAAAAAGATTATTATTATTTTTTTTTTTTAAATCGTAAAACATCAAATTTGTGTGTTTGGTTGTAGCACTATATCATTTTTTATACATAGGGAGGAGGCATACTCTGAATATATGACAAATATAAGGCACTATTGAGCAAAATGGAAACCAAAATATAGTCACTCTGATCAGTGGGAGATAAAGTTTGTAATCATTTAATTTTAATAAAGTGTAATGGAGTAGAAATGTAACTAAAAATACAATTTAGCTCAGTGCAACACCACAAGCGTAATTCTTATATAAGGAATTACAAGAAGATTCAAATTAAAAGTATTTTTTAACTCAACAGCTTCTAACATATAATCATATATTATCGTATAATGTGAAAATATTAGAAAGTCTGACATTCAACCACAAATTACCCGCACTTTGAATTTAAAAGCAGATGAAACCAGCTCGGAGCTCCAATCCATGAAGCTGAGAGGAACTATAGTCGATTGAATTGTTCAGTGTTCATGTGAGGCTCATTTATGTTCAGTTCTACATGTGATCTCATTTAAAAACATGACGTCCTGCCAGCATGTAAAGGTGTTGCGGCCAGTCACCAGAAACTCTGAACTCATCCTTTAACACAGCAAAATTAAAAAGGTTCACAGCAGCAGATGATTTAAAACAGGAGGGAAATTCAGTGCGTTTAAAAACAATCCTTCGTCCTTCCAGTGGCTCTTTAAGTTCCGAATGTGTTTCTGTGGAGGAGCACGGGGCCGTAAGAGAAGCTCAAAACCGGCGGTCCGCGCCCCGCGTGCCGCTGCTTGACCAGGTCAGACAGGAAGTGCATCACTCTCTGATCGCAGCGTGTCCGTGGGCTCGGAGTGTCCTCTTCCTGGGCGCCGTCGTCTCTGGCGGCGGGTTTGAATGTGTGCAGCAGTACCTGATTGGCCAGCGCGGTCAGGCAGCTCTCCACGTGCAGCAGGTATGTGATGCCGCGGCCGATGAGGGAGTGAGGGTCCGCCAGCCGGCCGAGGAGCGAGCCGGAGTAGGACGGACTCCTCAGGGTCCTCTGGTCCTGGTCCAGCAGAGCCAGGTAGCGGCTGTAGCGCGTCAGAGAGTGAAGAATGGCGGCTGACGAGCTGGAGGAGGACCTGGTCGTGAAGAAAGACAAGTGGGAAAAGAGGAATTAGAGAGAAAATGAGACATCAAACAGGGATGAAGCCAAAAGCCCCAGCAGTTACCTGTGGATTCCGATCAGCCTCCAGGTGAGCAGGTCGGTCAGCTGGAGGGGCGTGGTCAAACACGGCATCACGGCGCCTCCATCGGGGCCGGGGGCGGGCAGGAAGAGGCTCAGAGCGTCCACCAGCCTCCTCACCAGGGTCTCGTCTCCTCCGATCACCACCAGAGGCCGGCCGCTCAGGAGGCAGAACACGGCATGCTGGGAGAACGAGTTCTGCTTGACGAACCGGAGAGCTCGGAGCCCCGCCTTCCTCCTGCGGTTCCTGACCGAGCGGCCATGAGTGTTCTGGGGGAGGGTGGTGGAGTCGGAGGAGCTGGTGACGCTGGTGAAGCTGGTGCAGTCCGACCCCTCGTCGACACTGAGCAGCCTCAGGTTGGGCCTCGGCGGCGGCGGCGCCCACTGGTCCTCCTCTGTGAGGGGAGACGGAGCGGCGAAGCTCACCAGGAGGTCGGGCACCGGTCGAACCGTCTGAGGGAGCGGAGGCCACAGCGGCTTCAACTCCACCGCTCCGTCAGCTGTGGAGTGAGAACAGCTCCGTTACATGCTGGGAGAAGTCGGTAGCGACAAGAGTGGCGAGAGAATCAAGCTCCGATTCAAAACATCATAAATAATGTTTAAATACAAGAGAGGAATCACAATCTTGGGATCACGGAACTCAGTAGAATTACAAAATTGAATACATACATTTAGAAAACTCATGCAGAGAAATACCGCCATGCATATAGTTTTTGTGCAATTAGAACAATTGTATGTGACAGATGCTCCCAGACAACACCATGTCCTCCTTTAACGCAGTCGTGTTAATGAAGGACATCATGTTGATGGTTCACCAGGTACCACTGATATTTCAGTCCTTATGCTCATTCATTTCAGGTCAAACTATTTTAAAGTAGAGGGGATCTGTTGCAGCACTAATAGTGTAATGTACACAGGGCTGCACGATATAGCACAAGTTTATCATGGTCGCAGTATCAACATACAGAAAAGACTGACGACAGGATGAGTCACTAAACTCAGTTTCATAAGGGGAAACGTGCCGTGGAAAATACTGAAATGATCCTTTTTTGACAATGATTCATCACAGACGGGATCTTTTTCAGGGAGTGGAAGTGTTGAACTCCAGCCTTCATCGGTCTTCATATGTGTGAAGACTGCATGTTCTCTCTGCCTTCATCCACAGTGAATGTCATTAGATAAACAGTATTGCATAGATAGAGAGTGTGTGTGTGTGTGTGTGTGTGTGTGTGTGTGTGTGTGTGTGTGTGTGTGTGTGTGTGTGTGTGTGTGTGTGTGTGTGTGTGTGTGTGTGTGTGTGTGTGTGTGTGTGTGTGTGTGTGTGTGTGTGTGTGTTACCTTGCAGGACCTTGGATGGACTTGCCCGACAGTCGTCTTCATTCTTCATAATGTCGGGTTTCTCTTTCCCGCCGCCAACATTAATATCCATGTGCTTTAAAGACTCGTCTTGATCTTCCCCCACAGCCCCCTCATCATCATCATCATCATCATCCTTATTTTCTAAATGATCTTCATCCAGAGACTTTTCCTCGCCAGGGTCAGATTTACCGTCGGCCTGCGGCTCGTCCCCGGGTTCAAAGCCGTTACTCAGGCTTTGGTGCTCCGCCTCGTCTTCCGTGATGGCCTCGAGGTCGTCGGGAAATATGGAGTCGGTGGTGCTGAGCACCTCGATGCTGTCCTCGCTGTTGGCGCGCTTGGCATAGGCTCGCACGCGCCTGACGTCCACTGGCGCACGTCTCGTGTGAGCATCTGACATCCCGAACAGCGTTTCTGTGGAGGAGACGGACCATAAAGCAGGGATCGGTTAATCATCTCATTCATGATAAAATATCCTTGAACAAGTTTGTTTGAAGACATGAACTTGAGAACTATTTAACAAAATTCGATTTAAAAACTGTGAAATGATTGAACTCAACAGTAGCATAGAGTTTGAATTGAAGTAAGAGTTCTTTCTAAAGTTGTTCTTCAAGTTTTGGACAGTTGGTAAGAGGAGCTGTGGTAAAACGACACTCACAACTTTAGCATTAACATTAAAGCCACACTGTGAGGGCTGCACAAGCCGAAGTGCTCTGGAGAGAAGCACATCTTTATGGTGCTTATAAAAGGTTTTGTTCATAAAATTAAAACTTTTTCAGATGCACTCATTCTTCTTCGCACTAAAAAGAAGAGGGGAAACGTGACGATGTTGTTCTTTATGGGTTTTCATGCCCATTAGGATTAAACTGGGCTGAACTAAAATGAGTTTGACACCCTGTTCTAAACTACTGATAACAATAAACATTACACTCTGAGCCTGAAGCAAAATCTTAAAGTACGCCAAGTTTTGCAGTTTGTTCCCCACAATATAACAATATTTGCATCAGTGCTGAACTTTTCATGGATGCGGCTGGTAAGACTGGCGTGAAATTTGAAATTTCAACAAGGTCATTACTCTTGAAAGACAAGTTGTTTTGAAGTGAGAGAAGAAGAGCAGCCAACGAAAAAGGAAGCAGGATTAGAAGAGGATGGGAAATGGACTGGCTTGTTTGAGAAGAACAAATGAGAAGTTGCACATAGAATAACACACGTTGGTATAATGTCGCCCTGACAGATCCCCAGGTGTTTCATTCATTAAGACGCAATTCAAATTATTGGTTAAACTCCTGCTGTACCTTTGATTTCAGGTTCTGCGACGACGTTCTGAGTCCGGTAAGATTTCTCAGTGCCGAGGACCTCGATGCTGTCACCGCTGCTCACGCTGCCCGCCATTTCTGCGTCGGGCTCGGGGCTCCTGGTCTCGTCCTCCCCCGCCTCCAGTTTGATGGGGAGCTCCTCCACGCAGGAGAAGAACGACTCCAGCGCCGGCAGTTCCGACTGTAACCCCGCGGCCCCCTGCATCTTCTCCGTGGTCGCCTGCAGCTCTGCCTCCCTGTCCTCCTCGTCCCCCTCCACGCTCTCTGGGCTGCACAGCTCAAACAGGAAGTTGGTGAGCGTCAGCCTCCTGGAGAGCGAGTGTGTGACGCCGACGGTCCGCAGGATGCTCCTGTCGCCGCGCAGACGGCGCTCCGTGTCCGCCAGCTGCCCCTTCATCAGGGAGAAGAAGTACTTGTTGCAGAGCTGCTCCAGCGACTTCAGGCTGTCCTCCGCCTGGCGGGGAGGGGTGGAGGCGAGGTTGGGAGTGGGGGGGCATGGCTCCAGCGGCAGGAGGGCGTTTGGGTAAGTGAGAGAGTCGGCCGGGTCGTAGGGTAGGAAGTCGGGCTGTTTGAGCTTCCTGTTTGGGTAAGATGTGACCTGGCGGAGGAGATCTCTGTGGCTGAGGATCGAGCGCTCGATGGCCTCCAGCTCATCGCTCTTCTGTTCCTCCCCTGTGGAACCGTCTGCCGTCCTCTGACTGCCGGCGGTCTGTTGCAGCAGGGTCAGGCGTGTCAACCTGAAGGCGTCAGAAACCATAGAGAGTTAAAAACAAAAAACGTAGAGGCCAAAATACGTGCAGATTGAATCGAACAAAACACTGATCATACTCAAGCTGCTGGAGTTTCCTCTGCAGCTCCAAGGAAAACGCTTGTCTGTTTCCCGTCTTGAGGCTGTCGGACGCCTGGGAGAAGCACGTGGACAACTCCCAGAAGTTCTCCATCAGCTTGGCCTGGTCAGAGCACACGTAGGCCACGCAGAACGGACGCACCATGCCCCGGGCCTCCAGGTCGTACAGAGTCATGTGGTGGACGTACGCGAAGGAGTCCTCCGCGGAGTCGCCCAGGATCACCTTGGAGTCCTCGCTGAAGTTGAGCTGGGGGCCCGGGGAGGAGGGAGCAGCCGGGCCGGGCCCCGACGCCTGGTAGTCCACGGACATGATGCGGACGGAGAAGTGGTTGAGGTCAAAGGAGCCGATGATTCTGTGGTCGTCGGGGATGGTCAGAACGGGCTTTGGTCCCACCTGGACACACACATCACAGTTTACCGTTACAGAATGAGTTTGTCGGTCAGAGATCAACGTTACAATCATGTCTGTCGTCTTCATTCTCAGGTCTTATGTTTTTTTTAACCTTGAGGAGCCATTCATGTCATGTCTGGTTGTGTTTCAGCCATTCCCAAGTCTTATTTTAGTGACCCTGCTGTATTTTCTCAATGCAAAGCATCATAGTGTAATGATTACATTTCCCTGCTCCAACACTCCTGCTTCAACCTGATACTCAGAAAGCTTCTTTAAAGCTAATTTACAACCTTTCAAATCAGGTGGTGGAGCAAGAAGACATTTACAACATGCATGTGAGTACTACTCCGGGAGCAGAACTGAGAAACTGGTTAAGGACATCAATCAGTCACATGATACGTCTGTGTGTTTCACCTTCATTTTCCTCTAAATGGGAAGTAAATAGGTGACAGACACTGACTTTTCCCTCAGAAAACCAAGACTCTTGTAAACAAAGCTACTTTTTCGGTTTCGGTTAAAGGGGAACACAAACAAGAGAGCTCTTGGGTTTTCACATTTATGAGGCAGCAATATAAAAATATCCTCTTAAAAACACTTAAATTCTTCACTGATACCCATAAAAGACAACAATGTGGTGTAGTGGCTCGCAATTTTTTCTGCAGGTCCACTGGTTTCTTCCCACAGTCCCAAAAGGTGCTTGAGGTTTACTGATGTCCCTGAAATTGCTCGGATGTGATTGTGTGTGACTGTCGGTCACTCAGTGTTTACTCTAATGGACTGGCCATGCCCTGTGAACCTGAGTTTAATAGAGTGTTGAAAATGGATGAATGGATTTCCAAAATAATTCAGGTGTACAATGGGGGAAAAAATCAATTAACTGACTAATCACTGGAGAATTTCCAAGTGTTTTATGTCATTTTATATCACTACATCTTCGGTTAAAAACAGAAAATGTCATTTAAATCATAATAGATTGACAAAATGCTCATTGTTGGCCCCAATTTCTGCGGGAACCTGCATAATAACCTTTGTATCTGCAAGCAACTTGTCTATGGATATTGTGAAGTGAGATACATTTTGTTTGTTCAGCATGTCTGCCTTGTAAAAAAAATAGAAGACGATACTTCCTGATTGACTGAAGCTGAAGTTACTATCAAAGATGACACACATCCAGGAAACTGGCCTGCAGCATGAAAAGTGTTAAGACACTAACAAACAACGCTGCAGACATGTTGCAAGACTGAACGAAAAGAGAAAGAGAAACTCTGATCACTTATAAGAATGAAGAATTAATGATCTGGTTTATATATTTGAATATTTCACCCCTTTAACAACTATAAGCTCCTTGTTGTTCCCCAGAATCTCAATAAAGTGGTTTAATGTCCGCCCCCCCCCCCCAGCATCACAGCCGCACACACCTGCTCTGAGAACTCAGCCACCAGGATGAAGTCTCTGTGGAACCGGGCTGCGGAGCTCCAGGGGTGGGCGGCGGGGAGGAGAGGCACCGAGAGCTCCTCCGGGACTCCCGCAGCCTCCCGCTCCTCCTCTGCCGCCCCGAAGCCCTCCGCCCCGGTGAAGGCCAACAGGTCCGGTGACCCGATCATGTTCGGCCGGGTGAGAAGAGCTCAGCCCGTGGAGGCGATCGGCGGCCGTGGGACGTCCTCCGCGGCGGCGGGAGCGGAGTGGGGTACGCCGGGGTCGTGCGGCGCCATGTCCCGGTGCCTTCCGCCGGGGCCTCCGGTTAGTGAGTCAGCTGTTCACACGGGACAACAACCGCAGAGACGCTCACCGACCTGTTGCGCACATAAATCTGCAAAGTTGAGACTGGAGCACGGAGAGGCTGTTACCCGCGTCAGCGCCCCGCTCAGCGCCGGGAAACAAGCTTCCAGCGGCGGACGGAGAAAAGTTAACGGAGAAGCGAAACTTCTTCCCCCGCGGGGCGGCGACGGTCACACGGTCCGCTACAACCTTTGTCCCGGGATCTCTCTTCCTCTTTATGACAATAATAAACGTTTATTGGTCGGTCTGCGTCTCCACACACAGCCTGACAAGCGGACCCCAGGCCCGCCGGTGACCCGGCAGAGAGCGGCGCTTCCCCGAGGAAGAGGCGGGGAGAGGGGGCTGGAGGGCCGGGGTCAAGTCCGGTACAGGCAGGGAGCTTTCCGGAACTTCGTTTCAGAGCAGAGCAAAACACACACACACACACACACACACACACACACACACACACACACACACACACACACACACACACACACACACACACACACACACACACACACACACACACACACACACACACACTTCCAGTAATGGAAACACCCTGAATAAATAAAATTACTTTTTATACCATCATCTAATATTTATTAGGTGACGTTTTCTAAAAAATGAAATAAAATAAAAGTTGTGTCTGATATGCAAGTAGTTTTCAAAGTTTGGGCCAGAGAGCTTCAGGTAGGAAAAAGAAATGTCACTGGAGGGACTTTTCCTATTTGACAAATAATCATGATTAAACACGAATGAGCAGATGTTTACAGGTGCACATGTAATTATAACTAAATGTTAAAGACAAGAGTGTCTCTCCATCCATTACTTCCATCTAGTTCAATATGATAATATATCAAATGACCTTTAAGTTAAGAATTTGTGGTCGACTGAAATCTGAAGAGTTTGATGCTTAAAACATTTTGGAATTAAAAGAAATGCTTCCTCCTGCAAGTATTGAGATTTATTTATGTTCCTTACATGTATAGAAGCACATCAAGCTCCATTTACACTTTTAAACTGAATTCTAGGAACAAAAACTTTGACAAGATGTTAATTGTTTTTGATCCACCACTGTAAGAAACACAAGATGATATCAAAAGTGCTTTAATCTTTATTCTGCAGTTTCACTGCACACAATTTATTTCCTTATACCCATCACAAACAACGGAAACACCCGCACAACATTCATCCGCTGTTTAAAACAACTGCTTAAAATTATTAGGAGTCTAATCATAATTTAATGAATTTTACACCCAAAAATTGGCAACAGACTTGAGCGCTAAACAAATAGGCTTCACACATCAACATCCAGTATAATAAAATATACATTTTCAGTTTTACTAGGCCGACAGAGAGATGGAGCGATTTAATAAGAGCAGCAGAAGCTGGTGGACTTTTATCAGGTTGTTATTGATCTGCATAGTTAGAATACTTGAAGGACTTTCAGGAAGAAGACGCAGAGCACCGGTTGCCGATGAGATGATCTGCAACCCTGACACCAACCTGACTCGTACACTGACATGCTGTTGACCATCAACAACTTACCGAATTCCACCCACGCAAACCTAATCGCAGCTTTTGCAGCACAGGCACAAGCTGGAGAATGGCTTCAACCATTTCCTGAACTCGTCTCCATTTCCAGTCACATATTTAACCCTCAGGTCTGCAGTCTGCTTGAAACTTCATCTCCTCCACCAGTGCAGACATCAATCCACGGTGCCTGCATGAAATGAACCCCTTTCTTTTGTACGGAGTAAGATGGAGAGATAAACAAGGAGCCCTGAAACAAACATGATGAAACCAATACTCCTTTAATTTGTCAGAGCGCGGGAGAAGTGATGTCCAGAGTTAAATGAGCAGTATTTCGGGCTCTGACACGGCGCAGTAGAGCATGAAGCCCATCTGGTCCACCTGGTCTTCTGACAAGCCGCTCAGCAGGTTGACGGCCGGCTTGAAGTAACTGTGCATGGCGCCTTGTTCGAGGTAGCCGATCAGCTCCGTGACGCACTGCCGGAACTGGACGTCCAGGCTGGCCTCGGACCAGTCGCCTTCGCTGTCGCTGAGGTGCAGGATGAGGTTGGCCAGCGGCGCGGCTCGCAGCGGCCGCAGCGCCGGGTTCAGTCTGCACACGGCTTTGAGGACTTTGAGCACGTGTCTGCGGCAGCCGCCGTCGGCCGTGTCGAGTTGAGCCAGACGCTGCGTCTCCCACGGGTAGAGAGAGAGGCGCCAGGCGTTCACCCAGGGGGAGGTGAGCTCGGGCTGCGCCGTCAGAACCACGTCCTCCTGCCGCAGCACGGGCAGCATGGTGATGAAGAGCGGCTGATGGCTGCTCTCCGCACCTTCATTCTCAGGACTCGGCCTAAAGGCGACAAACACATGAGGGGGATGCATGTTTTTGGACTATGGGAGGAAATCTGTGTACCCAGAGAAAACCCATGAGAAACTTCAACTTTTAACAGATCGACAAGCTGCAACTGCAATAAACACTAACAGCACTACAGTAAACGCTGAATCATCCTCCATAAGAACTAGAAGAAAGTTCCGCACTTTGAGGTCCTGCTGAACAAAGGGACGTCATTTTCTTCGGCCAGCTCCGTCTTGCCGAAGAAATTTGGTTCGGCTATGCCAACCATCCGGGCATATTTTAATCATATTCAACATGTAGCCTCGCTGTTGTATGAGCCCCAAAACTCGTCAGAGGGTGGATTTAAGTGATGCCCCTGAATGCATCACTCAAAGCTGTCAGCACCTGCTGATCAGACCAATATTGCACCTCGGACACAAATGTTCTCTATTACTGAAACAATTCGGAATAAGCAGTTTTTCAGAAAAAAAATTAAAAAATTTCGCAGCTGGCTGATGTCACAGCCGAACTTTCTTCTTGTTCTTATGGGAGTATGCCAGGGCCTTAATGATGGACCAGACAACATACGCTCACACACCTGATCTCCAGTCTGAGTTGGGCTCCTCCCAGTATGGGTCTGACCAGACAGTCCAAAGTGCTGCTGATTGACGGCCAGTTGACGGTTTCCATGACAGCCTTACAGAACATGTTGACAACAGCCTCTGCAGACAGATACCCGCCCACCAGGTACCTGCAAGACACACCGAGATTCTGGCTTCTTTTTCACACCTCAAACTACTAAATCCTTATCATTTCATTTCACTGTGAAATGGCCAATATTGCTAGAATTTCATCGTTGGGATCAGACTTGCACTGCTGAAACCTGCTGCAACAATGATGACATAAACTAAATCAGTGAGCTAATAGAAGCCCAATGATTGGAAAAGTCGAGCGAGTTGGATAAAGTCTCTGTGGTTTCATATATCACAAGTCAATTTACATGCAATTATAAACTAGGCCAGAATATAAGCTGGTATAAATGACATCAAAGCTCTCCCAAGTAAGTTTTCACTGCAACTCAAGGCCTAATAAATTGTGATCAACTCAGGACTGGAAAGCAAAGAGTGTGATGGTTTTTAATTTATCACCTGTCCCAGTAGCTGCGTCCTCTTGGAAAATATTCCAGATTGAGCCGTCGGACCATCCAGTGCAGAGGATGTGTGAGCAGCGTCTCCTCTCCGGGTATGAGACGCCAAAGAGAAGCTTCTAGCTGCAGAGGCACCATCAGACATGCATGGTCCGCACTGACCACCTAAACACACGCGTCGAAATTATATAGCGCAAAAAACAAGTTATACGAGACGACGTAATGTTAGATAATTTGCCACTGTGTGTGTGCGTGTACCTGCAAATCATCCAGCAGAGAGCCTCCAAGGCTCATTTCCCCCAGTGGCATGTCTGGATGGCGGCTGTGCAGGAAGCCTTGGATCTCAGTGCAGATATCCAGAGCCAGAGACTGAGCCCTATGGACCTCACGAGGAGCCAGCGCCGCCCTCGTGCGATAATACTGCTGCAGACGCTCCTAAAGCACAGTTTACAAGCCTTCAAACTCACACCAGACAGAACATGCAGGTTTCTGGCAGCATGTTGCCGGGAGGACTCTGAACATGATGGTTCGAACACCTCTGCTGGGAATACGCACGGCTCTCCCAAGTAAGAAAATATTCCGTCTGTGTGTTTTTAAGCAGACTGAGAGGAGCCGTGGCAGGAGGGTGTTTTTGCCTGTTGAGTAGCTGCAAAGAGGAGAACTGGTTAACAGCAGAGAGGCCAGGTAGAGGTCTTTGTTACTGTGATTTGTTTCCTTTTAGATTTTAAGAAAAAGTCCTAAAAAAAGAAGTGAGTGGAGGTTTAAATTCACAACTATTCTATAAAATTGTGATTTTATTGTTAGTGTAATAGTAACACATTGAAATTGCTTAATATACTTTAGTGGAAAACTATGAATGAAACAGTTGTTAAAGTTAATTAAGACTTACCACATAGTTCAGTGTAAAACCATGAACAATTAGAAATCATAATGTGAAAAGTAATGCAAAGTCCATCATTCAACTGAAAATGACGACTTCACATGAGACAAAGGTTGATTAGTGTTCTAGCTGTGGAGGGTGCGGGGCTGGCAGTGTGGTTAAAATGATTCAGCCTACCAAACATTGTAAATTAGAAATAAGAAAAACAACAGAAACACAGCTGTACAGTATCTACTTTAGATGTTTCATTCATCATTGGCATTCCTGCTTTACTAGCTCTTACAACATCCACTACAGTTATAAAGGTTCAAGCTTACGACCGAAAATTTCCATTTTTAGCGATTCGTGGAAGACCGCTGGGTCTTTTTTTTGGGGAAGAAAAGTCACAATGTTAAAAACCTCTCTTGTGTCAAGTCATAGTCATTTACTGAACAAATTACTTCATTATTTCAATATACAACCTTCTTGCTCATGTGGTTGTCCTGCAGACTAACTGGAGGCCCTTTTCATGCTTCTTTGACTCCGTCCATACACTTCCAGCACACACTGGGTTTTCATTATGCAGATGACTCTCAACCCGTGCGTGATAATGCGAATCCCCCAAGCACCGCACATAACAAAACATTGCCACACATGCATACACATACATGGATGAGCAATGGCTAAGCAGAGGTCTACCAGAGCAGCTGCTGGGATTGAACGCGTCACGAGGTGAGAGGGCGAGAGCGTACCTGCAGACTGAGGACGCACAGCTGGAGCCTCTTGGGTTTCGACTCAGGTTGGGACTGCACATCCAGGGAGGCGGTCTGAGGTTGTTGGCACAGATCAGCTGATTGAGGAAGCACAGCCATCATGTCACGTCAGCGCATTTGGATAAAAATAAGTAAACAGTTCATTCTGTGTGTCAGAGCACTTTAATTAGCCCGGATGCTACGGATACCTTTCTTTTGCCTGGATGCCTTGGCCACATGCTTCATTACCACGCCCTCTATGCCCTTCCTGAGCAGCGTTGGGGAGGCGGACACCAAGCTCAGCTCCTCCCAGCTCTCGGCCATCTTCTGCTCCACCTTTTCATCGTCCGCTGCACGTCCGGCGCGCTCTATGAGCTGAACAAAAGCACTCATTGTCACTGACATGCAGGCCTCAAGCACCCTCCACCTAAGAGGCAAACAAATGTCTCCAAGCTTATTTACAGTTTTGAAATGTATTTATTTTTTATTTAATTTGTCCACTGATCATTGATTTTAATTTTATTTGAAAAAAGCTGGCAAAATGAATGTTTGCCCAGTTAAGTTAATAACTACAGTTGGCATGGTCTCTTAACTAGCTGCAGTTAGACAATTAAATTTTCCATTTTATGTAAATGTGTTTAAATGTACCGGCATCAACAGTCTGGACAGATATTAGTGTCACATGCAGTCAATTTGGTTACTGCTATATAGGATCAGATATAAGCGGTCTGGAGCACTGGTGGAGTGATAAGAGACAGAAATGTTTTTTTTCCTCTTCCCTATATTCTGTAGCTTGTAACTAGTGTTTTACTTGAAAGATGAACTTTCCATTGATCTATAAATTTGAGATACACCTGCACTGAAGCAGAGCTTGGAACAACCAAAAAAAAATCATTTCAAAATACAGATGAGTACCGAGGAGCATTTCTGTCTCAGTGGGAGATTTGGTGGCATTTCAAGCTTCATGACAAATATCCAGACTATAGAGGATAATACGTAGTGATTTGGTACCAACAGGCCTCAAACACACTCACTCGTTTCACGGCCAGTGTTGCGATACCGAGCAGGGCAGCTCCCCCGACTCCCAGAACCAGCCGAGCATTAGACAGCAGCAGGTCGATGACCATGGCGATGCCATCTTCCCCTCGCCTCCGACTTCCCTGGAAGTTCATGGCTTCCTCTTAGTGGTTAGCCTTTGGAGGAGAAAACAAGGCTCACATTCAGTGGTGGAGAAAAGCACAAGACATGACAGTCAGGCAAAGAGAAAATTGCCTTTGTTTACAGGCCTTCAGTGGAATCAAAGTTACGGTGTCAGATGAAACTAAATGTCTTTAAGTCAGAACAACAAGGACGTATATGGCGATAGTATGTATTGCAAAGACACAAACATCTGAAAGAGTCTGACTAGAATATGAGCCAGCAGCTGCAAAGGGTTAGGGTCCTCCTCAAAACAACATCCTTTTCAGATAAACAGTGATTGCTTAAAACACTATCATAACACCTCTGTCTCGCTGAGGAACCAGGAAGCTTTGATTTTGCTGCTACAACATAGAACTCATCACAGATGTGTGGTTTGTATTTTGCAGTTTGGTGGTACAGTTTGGGAAGCACACAGCTCATTAGATAGTAAAATATTCCCATCATTCATGACACTGGTGACCCCTTGGCTTTGAATGCAGTACTGCTACAGTGAATACAAGGTCATATTTCAGGCCTTTAACAACTGTGATTAATCTTATTTGAAAAAACCCCCAGAAAAAAAAAACAAAAAAACAGGAAGCTGGCAGAATCACAATCAGACATGCCTTCTGCTGAGAGGGCTGGATAAAATACTGTGGTTGGCTTCCCTCTCTTGGCCTCTGCTGTGCCAGAAACAGGAACTTGTTCCACACAAAGGGAGGAAACTCAAGCAGAGTTAAAAAAGAAAAAAAGATTTTAATCAACTGCAGTTTTTATCTACAGCAATGTTTCACTCTTACGACGTGTGACTTTCTTGGTGCGACTCCCCGTCATCAAACTCAGCAGCACATCTGACCCACATCATAGCTCGCCGATATGTGTGAACCCATATATGACCATGATAAGTATGAACTGAATGTCTGCGCTGGAGTTTCCATATTCAGCTGCAGGCACCTGACACCCACAAATAGCCACAAAATATTACTCTAAACCATCTTAGCATACTGCGCGTCCTCTCTCCCTGCCAGAGGTACGAGGTCCCAAGACCAGAGCCGGGCTCTATTTATAGAACCAACGCATGCCCAAGTCACACCAGCTGGGTCAATTTGGTAACAGGCCTTTTTGTGGAGTCGCAGCACATACAGTACTGAGGTCAATCTTTGAACACCACAGAGCACTTTCAGCTCCATGTTACAGCCTCGCGATATTGATAAATGTCACTCAACAGTAGTGGAGCTGCACACCGATGCAGCCTGGAGCAATTGATTGACACACTGATCTGTCAGTCAAAGGTTTCATGAGCTTTTAGTCCTGTTTTTGGTGTGCAGAAAAAGCACTGATCCAGCATTAAAGCACCATGTTCAAACTAACGGTCGTTGTGAAACTTGAACTGAATGTACCACATTGACACCATTAGCAGAATCAAATCCTTCTTCGCTGTCGTTGATTACAGCCCTTACACGGGATACTGAAAAAAACTGAAAGAAAGTCATTTGTTTGCAACATATTTTCAAAGCCAGAAAAGCGAAATAACTACCAGCTGTGGTGCGCTTTTTTTTTTTAATTTCTTATTTGACTCAACTGGATTTCATCCTCCAGTGACACATACAGACGCAGACGCTTTGGCTACTATGAAAACAGGCTGTATGGAAATAATGTTTCACAATATATAAACAGAAGAGGATCAGATGCAAGAATTCAACTTAGGAGAAGAGATGAGAAAAAAATCTGAACAGTGCCCAGTCATGTAATGGATGGACCACCACAGACACAGGCAGCTTGGTTTCACAGCTGTTTAAATGCTTGCCTGTTGCATATGCCATTAAGAATGTCCCGCAGAGATTGACAAAGCATTTCTATTCTATATTATATAGCTCTGCCACCTGATCATGTGCTGAATGTTTTCAATCAATACACAAGATTTGAAATATGGGGGGAGGGGGAGGCTTAATAGACTATTTGTATATAATAAGATAATGAAATTTGAACAAGATCCTTTGGCAGTTAATCTCCAGACAAACTCAGATGGGGTTTGACTGGAAAGTGGACAAAGCACAAAGAAGTGACACTTGAGATAAGCGACAAACATGCAGACAGCAGCAGGCAAATCTTACAGTGGAGCAAATCCTTCTTCAGGTTGATAACACTAATCAAAGGTACTGTGGACACAAACTACTGCCAACATTGCCATTGTTCACTTTCCTACTTCGGAGGATTTCGGTAAAAAAGTAAGCGGGCAGAGGAGCTTTTGGCATCAAAAGGACAATCCAACATCTCTTTGAAAGAGATTATTGAAGGTGTGAGAAATGGTGGAACTCCAGCACATTATTTACTTAATATAAGAAAAATGCTTGAAAAGTTAAATCTATTTTAACTAACATTCTGATGTTGTCCAGACGCATGAACCACACACAGCGACACACTTGTGTACCCTGAAGGGATGTTGTTCAAAGTCTGTACAAACATTTGTCCGAAGTGTCACCTTTCTCCCCACTCAATCCTAAATTGACATGATGCTGCAATCAGGAGTTCAGTAGGGCAGAGGTCACCCTGTTTGTTCTTTTGATTTGGTGTTGTTCTGATGACTCAGGTTGTTTGTGATCGTCATGCTACAGAATGACTTTGAGATATATTAGGCAACTCCGTGACAATGCAGATTAAATCAGTGGCTAATTGTGGAGAGACATAACAGAGGGCAAGTTGCGCCATTTACATAAATGCATCACTATACCAACAAGAACGTGTACACGATGCTTCACTTCCAGCAACACTCAACTTTAAATATGTCACATATTAGTTACTTCCACCCTCCAGTCCACTGTCCTGCAGATCATTTGTCCACACTCCTGCTCTTGTGCTTTAATTTTTTCAGACCTCTTATCAGGGTTTTTTTTTTTGGTGTTATTGTTGCTAAAACTGAGCCAATGACACTGTTGGAAATCTTTGAGAAAGACTATTGCATCGCCTTGCTGTACAACTGATTACCATTCATCTTAGCTGGCTCTTTGTGCTGCAATAGTGGAGCTTTAACTGTCTTTGAACAAACAATGGCAGCTGATGGCCAGCTGCTTTGTTAGCCGACTAGCTCCGTTAGCAAGCAACTGACAGCTAAGTTGTTTCTTCGCTCTCCTGCTGAGTTTACTCACCGCTCAGTGCGAGGAGGAATGTGACAAAGGGACTCCGAATCATGAGCGCGTCTTTAAATAGGCTTCCTAAACGTATGTTTAATGAAAGAAAAAGACTTTTGTTTCTCCTTTGCGACCAAATATGTATTTTTGCCACTTTAGCAAACAACTGCTGGCTTCTTCTTCGTTTCAACGGCTGGAGTCCCTGTTTATGGTTTAAATGCAACAGCGCCACCCGCAGACACTTTGAGGAAACTACAACAGGTCACAGCATGGAGTAATGTTATTTCCCCCATATTATTTTATAATCACACCTGATCGTTTGCTTTAAAGTATGCAATGCCTCCAAAAGCTGATTCGAAACCAAATGTATCTTGTATGTGCTATGAATTGTAAGCTTTTATTTTTAATTCATTGTTCGAGATGTAGTGTCTATTATGAAAACCAACAGAACAAGACCGCATACTTCTATTGTGTAATCACCTTTATCTCCATTCCTTGAGGTGAAAATACTCAATTCACTATTATGAGCAGGGAAATAAACACTCACCATAAACCATAATAAAAAAGTTTAAAAACTGTAATCTACTGGCTGGTCATTGGAGGAGTTATCAAACTGTATAAGACCAAAGACCAAGTTGAAATAAACTGAAGATAGGACCGCTTGGTGCATGCAAGTACAAAAACAAGATAAACACTTGGATTAGAAAGAGACAACAACCACTCCTGCTTTCCTGCTCAGTGGCCCGACAAAAGTGAGAAAACCTTTGGACTTTATTTATTGAGCCTCTGTTAAAGTTCAACTCTTTACAAACATACTGTACCTTTGAGTTTTTAAATATTTTTAACAAGAGATCTGAAGTTAGAAAGTAGAACATAAAAAAAAAAAGAAAAAAGAAAAGATCTATAATTCACAATGAGGTATGTTGCTGCTTTTAAGAGGTTTGTGGGTCATTTCCACATTTGAGTGTGGCACGAATGTAGATTTTTTTTTTTATTTCAGCTTGTGATTTTGAACAGCTACTTCCTGATAAACTCGAGATAAAATATCTTTAGACCTGGTTTTGTAAATCCATTCTTCACGAGCCCAAAGTAGATGGAAAGCGTAAAAACTTGGGAGTCTGTCCTCCATGGAGCAGTCTTTGTTGTAGGAGTTCTGAGTGGTGCATAGTTCTGTCAACACATGAAAAGTGTCTGCAAAAATCTTGTGACTTAAATACAAAGGTATCCTGCACATGAGATCTCGGGGAGACGCCAGAGATCAGAGGGCCCGAGGTTTTGCTCGCTTTGATTGAAAATCAGATTTACACACGATATAGAAAAGCATTTTTAGAAACTCCCTGGAATTTGGAACAGACCAGCGATAGAGAGGCTCAAACAAACAAAATAAAAAAGTCACACGAGTTGTACTGATCATCTGTCTGCCTGTGTCATAGTGTGTTTTGTGATCAGAAAGTCCAATGAGATGATACTGCCTCAAAAAAATAAAACTCTATGCAGACAGTTTTAGCGTTATTCTTTATTTAACCTGCACCTCTTTCAAATCAAAACAAATGTGACTACTAAAAAGTCATAAAATCACCTCATGTGCACCCAACTGTCCACAAACACTGCCCACTCTTTGCCTCATACGGATCAGTTTTACAGACGAGTGTCACTGAGCTTCGGCGAGCCACGAACGCCACCACTCAACCTGTTTTTAGCAAGCAATTGCTCCCCTGAACCGGGGTTATTTTTGTTCCTGTGTAACTCCAGACAAACGGCACATTCAGCTAATGACTACCTCTGCCAAACACGGCAGACGGGGATAAAGAAACACATTTAAGCGTTTACCGCCGAGTTCCCTTTCCGACCCAACAAGCGCGAGACAAAATTAAGGTGGTTTCGGTCAAATTAAGTTCCAACTGACCCCAGTTTCCCCCGATTGAACGAAAAAAAAAGAAAAAAAAAAAAGAGTTAGCGTTAATGAGCATCAGCAGTAACATGGCCTCTGTCACTATTGAGCGCACAGCTACTGAAACTGGAGCGTAAAACAAGACCTGAGTTCTCAAACGACTCCATGAAAGCATCAGTTTTATTGCTGCACTGCACTGTGACCTCCACCGAGACGATCCAGTCAAATCACAACAGCCCGAGCATGACTGCACATCTGGCAGCTGCTCAAACTTAAACTGCAATACAGAGGCCGAGGTGAATGAGAGCAAAAAGTGTGACACGGCTCAGTAAAAGGTATAGACCAGAGGTGTCGGCGTGGGGGGAAAAGGAAAAAGGTTCATTCTCCATAAAAGTCCCTCAATCAAAAGACTATACAAACGTATTATACATTATAACAAGTTAGATTACAGCTCAGGTTTTCCTCTGTACAAGTCCTTGTGACCCTTTAAGCTCCTTGGGTCTGTACACCATGGTTACAAAAAAATACATGCTATCGTGAGGTTATCTATGAACAAAGAATGATAAACTTAAGGTAAATGAACAGAGCCAAACCGCAGAGAAACGGCAGAGTTTGTAATAATGAACGGAGAGCTTCGACTGCCAGAAACAAATATACATTCAAACTGATCCAGACTCAAATCAAAGTGTAGACAACAGGATGACTGTGCTCCTCCATCCAGACTACAACTGGACAAGGATGACAAACACAGATCAAACAATGGTACAATATTGAAATATATAAAAGAACGGATATTCAGATGTGAACATTAGTGTGACGGGAGTGCTCAGTGACGTCTCATTTTCACTTTGCGCCCTGAACTCTCGCGGTGTTTGTCGTAGTCTTGTTTGCGCCTCCAGTAGTTTTCCGAGCTGATGCTGTGACGACTTTGACGAGAGAAGGAAGGGCGCCTGTTCTCCTCTTTGTCCATCTCCAGAACCCTCGGCCTGGTGGGGAGACACATACCAGTTAATTCTAACAAAGCTGGACGTTGCTTGAATTCTGGAGCTCGATTACTCTTGTGCATTGTGGTGTGGACCAGGTTTAAACCCGGTCCAGGTTTAAAAAAAAAAAAAAAAGGAAAAGACATTTAACATTGCAGTCACACCAGCATTGAAACATGGGTTATGACATATATTCAACAAAATCTCTGTGAGAACTTCTCCAAAGCAGTGCTGAGCTCAGCAGAATACAACATATGGAGGATTCCTGTGGGGGTCATGTTACCAGCTGAGAAAAAAAAGAAACCATCCTTTTAAAATTCCTACTACCGCACACAATCAATTATGACCTTCTGTCAGGAGGCAGAGCCTCTAAACTCGTCTCTCAAAAAAGACATTGTGACCACATCTTCAGACAGCGGACCCAAAGTTTAGAACACTTGAAAATGTATTGAACGCGTCACATTTTCTAGTTTTACCACAAACGTAACCCTGCTGTGGTCAATTAAAATGCAGTGACACTTTAAAGCTTCCATATTTAATTTCAGGAGCAGATGCGAGACCGAAATATCTTCTACTGGGACGACAAACTGAATTATGATCCATTTAATGTCTAAATGATTCACTTTCCACTTGGAATTCAAAGGTTTTTGAGGTGAACAGATTTCAGCTTGACGTTTGGCTGCATGCAAACAGTGAACATTGAAGACAGTGTGACTGAATCAAATGAACCCTGACCAGAACAGGTCAAGGACACAGAAGCGCCACACTGAACACATTCAACAATGGCCACCAAGAGACTCTTATCCAACTGCATGGCTGAGTGCCAGTGTGTTGCCATGTCAAATAACGCTGGCTTCAGCCTGCATATAAAAGCAAAAGTTCGACATCGCATATGTCAAACTCACTGCACTCGATCTGGGGCTGTACTTGTCAACATTGCAAGCCAAAAAAAACCTGCTCTGCAGAAGGTTTTAATGGCTTTTTATAACACATAAGCAGCAGTACCGTGTTTATTTTTTTAAGAGGCATTCAGAAAAAACAGCTATAATTGAATCTTCAGCTAACTTTGATGTGGATACTGGAGATTCTTCAATAAACCTTTCGGAAATCAACTCATAGAGGCACATTGGAAACGATATTGTAATACCAGGTGTAAACTCTGAAAGTATACAGTAACAAAATATTAGTTTTTTTGGCTATTCATTCTGACATTGGTTTCAAAGCACCCCCGGTTGTACTTGAACATAGAATAGAAAATGTTTATTACCTGTGAGCAGCATCAGGCTCTGCTTTACGATGAGAGCGTTTGGTTTTCATGGTTTTCATGGCTGCTGGTCTCTCAGAAGGAGAAGAGCTTAAAGGGCTGTCAGCGTCCAGTCTGGGAGCATCAGGTCTGGTCCTGACAAACAAGGAAAAAAAGTAAAACCATTAAAATTAGAGTGAGACTTTGTTGGGTTTTTTTTAAAGTCTCATCAAATCACAGTGACTTACATTCTGAGGATGATGACTGCACGCCGCTCCTTGATGTCTTGAGGCCGGATGCAGTGCGTAATGTCATCAGCAGCGTATCCACTGAGAATGAAAGGTGAGCGTTTAGTGACACACCGGGCCTGGCAGACACACAAACACAATAAAACCAAAAAAAAAAAAGTCAAGTCACCTGAGCACTGTCACACTGCCCCTCCTCACGGGCAGGATAAACACCGGCTCCGACACTCGGATGGGTTTGAACTGGAAGCGGCAGCCGAAGCACAGCGCGCTGTCGCTGAAGAAAGACACCGACACGATGGGCCGCGCGAAGATGTGCAGAGGGTCCACGTGCGACACGATGCACCCACCCGGCTGGTAGTCGTTGATGACCGCGCTGTTGACGAACCCCTCCGGGATCAAGCCGTTGGACACCAGCCGCTTGATCACCAGCTCGTGCACCCAGCCCGGGATCTCGTCCACCTCCCCTTTGCGGTACAACCGCTCCTGACCCGGGCCACGCTTCTCCAGCTGGGATCCGTACGTGTAGCCCTCCCCGAAGAAGTACTTGTTGCGCAGGGGCGCCCGGTCCACGGTGTGCTCGCGGTAATGTCCGGCCTCTCCGTTGGCGACCACCTCGTCGATCTTCTCCTCGATGAGGGCGCACTCCTCCGCCGTGAAGATGCTCTTCTGCTGGATGCTGCTCCGCACCCGGCGGGCCTCCTGCTCCCGGAGCTCCGCGCTGTCGTCGCTGTGCCCGTACTCGTCGTCATCGGAATCCCGGTGTTTCCGCTTTCGGGTCTTCCCGCTGCTGTTGCTCGTGCCGTCCACGTACTTGTTTTTGTAGTCGTCCCTGTGCGGCGTCATGGACTTGAGCTTCTCCCTCAGGTCGGAGTAGCCGCTGGCTGCCATGTCAAGCCTCCACAATGTGCGCAGCGACGCGGGCTCGGAGCTTAGCGGACCGCGAGCCTTCAGCGCCGCATGTCAGCGCCGGAGTGACCGGGGCTGCCTGCCGGCGAACGGGCGGAAAAGGGTGGGTGTGCGAGCCTCTCTCCTTCGCGCGGACGCGGCTAACATTAGCTAGGCTGCTCCGCCGACTCGTCCCTGCATTGACGCGGTGGGCGTGGAGCGACACTCCCGGGAGCGCGTGGACGGACGGATGTGACCGGGCACTGGAACGAACGGGAGGTCGCCGGAATAAACGCTGCGTCGACGCCACGCCACACGGAGCCCGCGGCGGGGCCAAGGCTGCTAGCTGCAGTTAGCTCGGCTAGCCTGGATGGCTCTGCCCGTCGCCGCCTGGAAATACCGACAAACCACGCAGCGACATTTCACACGTCCCCGCTGAATTCCTCAAAAGTCCCGCGTTCCGGTGGACGTCTCCACCCGGTGCAGGAAATACACGGAGGGACAGAAACAGAAGCTCCGGCGGCTGGTTTCACACCATCGATACCGTCTCCAAGAAAAACGCTGAAAATAAACTCGTGTAACCTGCAGGAGCCGTGCGCATGCGCAGTGGGGACCTGACGGCGCGGGGCGGGGCGATATCTGTTTGGGAGCCTCGAGGACACGTTTTAAATCCACTGATTGTGTCCCACTATCCTCTCATTTACCTCCAGGAAGCACTCAAGGGTTGTTTTCCACTTGCATTCAACATGTTTGCATCTCTAGACACTTTTCTAACATATTTCATGGAGATAAATGTGCACAATAAGAGATTTTACTAATTTACTCCACCACCACATTGTTGTATTTGCATGGCTGTCTGGAAATGATATAAAGTAGATTATTGGTTGAACAAGACAACAACAAAAAGCCCTAAAACAACCACAAAGCTCAACACAGACACATATGATCAAATCATCAAACTGAGACAAAATTACCACAGCTAAATCACAAAAGGGCACATAATGTCAAAACAAAATAGAAGTAATCATACATGCATTGCAAAACATCACAAATATACAAAGAGGTATCATACAACTATAAAACGCACACAATGTACCTGCAGTGAGAAACAAAATAACCACAGTAAGACAAAGAGGAATTAAAATACACAACCACACAAATACACAAATTTAATGAACACCATCTGTTCCACAATGACTCTTATATATATATATATATATATATATAATTATATATTATTGTTCATATCCACTTTCTGCTGCAACAACAAAAATGCAAAATTTCCCCTTGTGACATGTACAAGATTATCTTATCTATATCGATATTCGCAGATAAAAAAAATGACTATAGACACGTTGAGACTCAAAACAACCAGCTGTAAAAATGAATATTGACACTATTCAATTTTAAAATGAACGGCAATAAAAAAAAAAAGCTACAAAACCACAATAGGTGCATACAAGGAACACAATGATAGTACAAGACCACCATGTAACCATACAGAGTGAAACACAAAAGGACAAGGTAGTAAAAAAAAAAATTAACAAGAAACACAAAACAACAGCAATCATGCACCAAAACCATGCGACACAAAACATATTGAAACAAACTATTCTGATGTGAAATAATGGTGGAAGACGACATAAAAAATCGGACACAAAAAGATATGAAAGAATGGCCACAACATCGACATTGATAAACACAAAAACCAAGTAAGACCCAAAAATACCACAATAATAAGACACAGACCTAAAAATACACAAACACAAATAGAAACACAAAGTGACACACAACAAGACATTACATTTAAAACATGACAAAGGTCTACAAAGACATAGAATAAAAAAAAGACTTACGACAATGACACAGAAAAAACAGCTTCAAATAAACCAAAAATTGAGATCACAGTGACACTGAAAATAAATACAGTGAAACCCAATTTGACCACAAAGTGGCACTAAAAGACCACAAAGACAGAGATCCACAGCGATGAGAAAGAAAAAAAAGTCCAGAAAGACAAAAAGAGAAATTGAATTCCTCATGACCGGAATGAGGAGGTTTCTTCCACGTCAGAGCTCCAGATCCCTCTCCAGCAGTGTCTTTTCTTGAAGGTGAGCATTTCTACAAACTGAGAATGAGTGTGTGAAACACAGGTTTGGATACATACCTATGAAATCAGTAAAATAAGGTTTGTGCCTCATAACTTCATTACAACCATTTAATGTTTGGTCCACATGAAGTCACAGTGGCAAAAAAAATTATCTATATATAAAACAATCTGCACAAAATCCCAGATATCACAGAGCTCTTTATCATAATAACCAATAAAACAGAATTGGAGAGGACGCTATTTTAACAGTAAGTAAACAAAGGAAGCCTTTAATTGAAAACGTGGAATAATTGTTGACTTTTTAAAATTTACTCCCAGTTTGTAAATGAAGAAATTAGTTGATTTGTCCACAAAATCTAGAAATAAAAATACTTACTTCCGGGTAACACCTCTTATTAAAGCTCTGATTTTTAATCTACTGTTTGTATTCATTGTGGTAAATGAAGTGCAGACACGTTCACAAAAAACTCAGATTTTATTCAGTTGAAAATTTCTTTACAAAATATGCACCAATGTTGGTGTGACATAACCACTGTGTACAAGCTTAGTTTTATACTCGATAAATAAAAAAATAAAAAAAAACATTTGTTATAAAACTCTGTCATCACTCCCTGACTGTTCATTAACAACTGCTGTACAGGTCAAACATTTTTTATTTACTAAAAGCATCGTAGTAATTGCAATAATCCAAAATGTTTGATAGTATTCACCAAACTAGACACAAAAAAATTAAACAGACTGACCTCAGATGAGCCTTATTTTACATAATCAACTAACGGCTGCTGGTGCGAGGAGGTAGGCTGTTTATAGAGGTTTAAATTACATGCGTAAATAAAAGTTTGTGTGTGCAGTTATCGTTGCAGGTGTGCTACAACATGGTGATTTCACTGGGCGGCAGAGTGAGCCTCTTCTCTCTCACAGACATCATGTTTTCCACCTGCATGGCGATGACTCGACACAGCTCCAGGCCCTGTGGACGCAGGGAGGCCACATCAGCACCGAGACTGAAACACCATGGCAGAGATGAGTCTGTCCTTGCCAGTGCCTCCGCTCTGTTTACCTGCTCCAGCTGCAGCTGGACGACCCGCTGTGTGTTCACGTCCCCCAAGGTGAGATCAACGTATGGGTAACTGGTTCCAGCAGTGGGCCTCTGGGTACGGCTGGACTGCACCTCCGCCAGGGGGACCGTCGCCATCACCTCCTGCAACATGGAGACCACCAAGCAAACATTACCACGATGCACAACCGCGTCTTTCACACTGCAACTCTGCATCTCGCTCGTGTTCCCGTCACGACGCGCTGAGTCATACACTGATCTGTGTGTGTGTGTGTGTGTGTGTGTGTGTGTGTGTGTGTGTGTGTGTGTGTGTGTGTGTGTGTGTGTGAACTTACATGTGTGTTTTTGTGCAGGAAGTGCAGACCATGTTGACTGACTGCAAGGATACAGGGGGCGAAGAAAGTGGTGGAGCTGCTGCTGTGGATGTAGAAGAAGGAGGAGCCGAACATGGGGAATGCACTGACCAGGCCTGGAAGCACAGGGGGGGGGGATTTATCAGGCGACATCACAACCCTGTGACATTTTTAATGCTCTTCAATAGATATTGCATCATCTGTCACCTCTCTGTGTCCATGGGAGTGAGATTATTACACAAGTGATACGTAAAACTGGAAGTTCTGTCTTCATTTTCCAAAACATCCATGAACAGAAAATTTACTGAGGATCCAAACACGTACTGTATTACCTGTGTTTCATGTTCATTCTAGCATTATTGACACTGTAAATTTATTTAACTAATACATTGCTACCAGGACACACTTGCAAAAGAGATTGTTAATCTCATTGTGTTTTCTCCTGAATAATTAAAAGCTAAATGAAATGAAATTAATTTAACTTGACTTCATGTAAATTAGCAGCAGAGGCTTCAGTGGTGGTTATAGAGCGACAGGTGGAGTCTGTCTGAATTAAACCTCTTCTCTTTAAGCTTCGCTGCAGAAGATTGTGTTGTCATCATGTCAAGATCTAAAGAGCCTCCGTGGAATCTGAGGATAATTAACAAGTCCGGACTCTTTTCTTGTGTGAAAAAGCTGCTAAATTCTCAAGGACTGACCACTCAGCAAATTCATGCCAAGAGACAAGTGTTTGATGTAAAAAAGGAAAAAAAAGAAATGAAAAAAAGGTTTCAAAATGTCATCAGAGGATCTGCAGGTAGCTCTGGCGTCACATTGCATGTGGCTGCAATTAGACAGCTATTGCACTAATTATACCTGCACGGGAGGTGTGAAGTAATATGCTTCTGCCAAAGCAACATTCTGAGTTTGTTCACAAAGGACTTGCTCATTGACTAACTTAATAACTTAAAATAAAGAATAAATCACATCCCAATGATTTTTAAATGGAATGTCTGATTTTAATTTATAGAACAATTATTTGAAGTATTTAATTTTTTTAAATTCAATTAAATCACAAAGCTAGATTGGGGATACAGTTTGATAATGATGCATTTGATAAAAGCTGCACACTTACATGATCAAATGTACTGAAATCATAGAGTAATATTGATTAAACACTAATAGAGACCCTATAAGCAACATCTGTGCAATCTTGTGTTCACCACTACAACATCTTTTTATATGAATGATAAACAACAATAGTGAAACATTTAAACAGTATAAACTGAATTCATGCTTCAGGCTCGGTGATGCTTAAAGGATTTTTCAGGATTTCTCTTGATCATCTATCCTGTCCTTTTATTCACCAATATATTCCGTGATCTATGCATTTATCCATTGAGCCATCTCTCCACACATCTATTGATCTTTCCTTCACCACTGGAAACCCACTTTATAAATTAGAGTGACGGGACACTGGAGCTGTTCTTGGCAGACATTGGGCAAAAATGAGGACAGACCCTGAACAGGTTTCCCATCTTCCACAGGATTAACAGACATCCAGACACTACAGTGTATTCACAGGTCCTAATGGATGCAACATGCCTGGTTTTAGACTAAATGATGAAGTCATAGTATCTATCATGGTATGCACAGGAAAGACATTCAAAACTACAGACTGACAAAGGCAACAAGCCTTGAGCCAAAATTAGTTTTTTATTTATTAATTTCTTTTACTATGATGTGGCTGGTATCGACTACACTTTGATTCAATTCTTCCCCAAAAAAACCAAACAAATCCAACTGAATAACTGCTACGATCAAGCTTCTCTTTTCCTTGTTGGATTAGGCGACGGGCCGATAATTCTCAATCGTCTCTTACATTTGAGAGAAGCTCATAATGTTTCCTGAAAGTGTCCGCTTCCGTGGGTTGTTTCCCCCTGCAATGTGAACGGTGGTCTCACCCAGAAACTGTGCTCGGGCCTGGTGCGGGTTCAGGGACTGCACTTGCTGCATGTGCTGCGTCACCATGGTAACCCATTGCTGGGGTGGCTGCTTTTTGAACAGAGGTGTGGCGATGTACTCCGATAATTCGTGTCTGGGGGAGAGAGGAACAGTAACACAATCTCAGATAAACAGGAGTCGGTTTCACCCTGTGATTTCCAACATTTCTCCAAATGATTTTACACAACTCAGTGAGCGGCTCTGCTCCGGTTTTGGCTCCGTGTGTGGGAGGAAAGAGACGCCGATAACAGCGGCGGGGGCAAAAAATCATGGAAGAGTTTTTATATAGCTGAAGAAGTTGAAAAAAAACAAAAACAACCCACAACAAATAATGACTGAACGATAGTCTGGGCCTGTATTTATTGAGCTGCTGTGAGAGAAGCCAAGCAACAATCTTTCACTTTCACTCTTTAAAACTTCCAAATGAACTATGCCATTTTATTTTATGTGATAACATATTCCATTTGATAAGTACTATATGTACCAACATTCATTTTAAAGCAAAGATTAGAAAAAGGTGTACAAAACAGTGCTTGGTGGTAACAATGTGGTGGGTTTGCTTGTTCTGTTGAAGTTATTTGCAAAGGATATTAAGTTACATAAACTAATATAAAGCAAGCGTTCATTTACTTCATCTACCACAAAAAATATATATATATAAAAAAAAAAAGCCAGACAAGAAGTGGAGTACGGCTGGTTCAGGGAAGGTAAAAACAGGCCTTTGGTTGTGTATTTACTGTGCACATCGATGACAGGCTGTCCAACTTCATGTATCAGCTCAGAGAGAAGCTCTGTGACATTTAAAGGTAGAAAGAAAACAAATGGGCTGTATTTTAGAGATTTATATGTTATTCTCACGGGGTTAAAGGGATCATCACATGGAGTAAATGTATTAGTAAAAGAAAAATTCTGGAGTTTGAGAACAGTTTATAGTTAAACCAGCTAAAAATGGACGTTTGCTCTGAAACGCATCCACATTCTACTGTCCTGGAATCATGCACAGTAGTAATGTACACAGATTACTGTTAGTTAATCAGATGATGCTTGACTGTCAATAAACATAGCCCCGTCTTCAAAAATCTGTAGTAATCTCACATAAAATGGGCAATCCACACTATAGGACAGCAAATACAGGTAGGAATGTGGATGTATTAAACAAAGAGAAAATAAGAAATTGTGCGGAGTGGTTGTTTTTCTTTTTTTTTTAATGTAACATTGCCTTTATGGGTAAAAATCTGGCTAAACGTTCTCATATAAGCTTATGCATCTGTGTTTCATGAATGTTCAATACGATAAGACTTGTGTAACCTGAGGCACATAAACAGTTTCTTGCTCTCTGTATATTGATCGCAGGCTGGCTTATTTTATCAGGAGGATTTTATAGTGTTAGTTTAGTATCGGCGTGATATAAAATCAATATAAATGTGATGAACCGGTGAGAATAAGAGTAATAAAGTGGACTGCTGACAGGTGTAAAAGATGTGGAACTATCGGCTGAATTTGCCAGCAGTCCACTTTGGTGGTGATGAGAAATAAAGCTGAATCACACTCTCAGTGGTGTGGTTTGCTCACATGCTGGGGATGAAGATGATGTCTTTGGCTTTGTGCTGCAAAGCCGCCAGTTTGGAGATCTGGTGGAACTGCTGATCGCTCACTTTTCCGTGTGGAAGAACATTCAGGAGACCTTTGCGGTAATCCGGAAGGATCTAAAGGTTCACACACAGTGAAACACACACATATACGTGTGAGTGGCCGGCAGGTTGTATGTACCGAGGGTGAAACACCAACCGTCGTACCTGGTTGTAGTGCATGGCGACACAAAGCTCGTTCTCGAACTTGAGCGGCTGAGTCCAGACGACCCGTCTGAACCAGAAGCTGTAGTTGGCGTCCACTAACTCGGCCTCCGTCGCTACATCCAGGATGTACTCGTGATTGTTCAGAGGACGCACATTCTGACCTGGGAACAGTGACGCGTAGATGGGATGAATGCTTCTACGTCAGTGTTCAACGTCCACATTTGTATACCGCTTCATTTTGTTCAGAGCAACTGATGATCCCAGGGGATTGTGATTAAAAGCAGGGTACAAACTGCATCCATCCATCCATCCATCCATCCATCCATCCATCCATCCATCCATCCATCCATCCATCCATCCATCCACAAGTTTTCCAAACACCTTGTAAAGCAACACCTATCTCAACACTTCGCAAAACTACTTAGTCATGTTTTCTTTGATTGTCATCAGTTTAACATTGTGCTGTGGTTAGCACTCCTGTGTCGTAGTGTGTGTGTGTGTTCCTCTGTATTTGCTGTGTGATGGATGGGTGACCCGTCCAGTTTGTACTCTGCCTTCAAGTATAGTCAGCTGGGATCGACTCCCCACGGCTCTGAATTGGATAAAGTGGCATAGAAGATAGGAAAGGATAAATTTACAAGACATGGAGAAATTGTTGAGTCTTCAAACACTGACATTTGCAAGACAAAGGGTTAAGAACCTTTTTTTTCCCCCCACAACTCTTACTTAATTGAATTTGTGTATGTTTATGCTCAAATTAAACGTGTGGCGTGAGTGCAGCCAAAGAAATCACCTGTGTCTGCTTCACGTGTAATGATTTGTTACTACACTTATGTATGCATTTTCTTCATTGAGGATTTCTGAATGCGTATGATTTGACCCGCGTATGATTTGACCCGCACTAACAAAAAAACTAAAAAAACGAGCAGAAACTGCAGGCACACATGCTCTGAAATGTCATGTTAGTAGTGGAGTAGCCCCACGCTGAGCGGCCCGCTGTGCTTCAGAATAGAACACGAGCGGGAGCAGCTGCCAGCTGTTCTCATGTGGAGATATTCAACCCTCAAACATTCAGCCCAGAGTTTTCTCGCCCCCCCCCCTCCCAAAAAAAAAGAAAAAAAAAAAGGCAAAAGGCATGGAAGCATTATTTCTGGAGTCATCTTCAGAGAACAGTGTGCAGCACATGGTGATTCAGCACGTGTCTTCCTTGATCGATTGCAGAAAAAGTGAAAAAAAAAAAAAAGAAGATCCAATTTACTGTGCATTCACTCAGCAAACAGAGCCGGAACAAAGTGCAGAAATCAGACAGATTAACAAAAGTTTAGATTGTGATGTTTCATTATACATCAAGAGTGTCATGTAGGGAAGCTTATAGATAATAAAGAGGGAAAGCTGAACACTGGGTTGTGATTGGCAGAGAGTTTTATGATACTTGTATAGGAAATGATTAGATGATATTGAGCCCCCCCCCGTTGTTTTGCTATGACAGTCTCATCACGACTTGAGAACATAATGACTTTCTCCCGCAGCTCGAAACCAGAGAGCAGACTGATATGTGATCTGTGAGCGGATCTGTGAGCGGATGATGCTGTTTAGTGTGTGTGTGTGTGTGTGTGTGTGTGTGTGTGTGTGTGTGTGTGTGTGTGTGTGTGTGTGTGTGTGTGTGTGTGTGTGTGTGTGTGTGTGTGTGTGTGTGCGCGCGCGCACCTCTGTTGGTCACCAAAAACACGGCGTACTCTTCCATGGCCTCTAGTCGGTGTAAACCCATCTCATAACACAGCTCCTCAATCACCTCCAGGGCAACCTGAAAAACACAACGAAGACAGCAGAGTGGATCAAAAGCTTCCCCGCCGTCACCGGGACGCCGCACGCCGGGGACGGTGAGCCGGCACCGGCTACTCAGCACTTACAGAACAGGTTTTGATTTTCACATGGCGTTCGATGCCTCCGGGAAAGAGAAACAGCTGGCGTTTTGAACTCCGTCCCGCCTGAGGAAAGGCAAACACACACTCACAAAGTATCCCGTGTTATATATACTGTATACTGTAAATACCCAAGCTATGACTGACCGAACTATAAAACATCTAAATGTAGAGGATGTAGTAAATCACTGCAAATTTAAGATTGACAGCTTCACGCTGCGAGGAAAATATGATGCACTTCAAGATACACTGAGATCGAGCTATTTTTTATTAAAACAATTTCTACATCATTTGATCACTGTGAGGAGGCTTTTCATGGTTCACATGTCCTTTGTGCGGCCATAAGGAAGGATTTCTTTCAAAGGGTGATTTTAAATTTGAGCACTCGTGATTTTTGAAAATGCCTCAGTGTGTCTTACAATTTTATTCTCTTTCAGCATATCTTAGGCCTTCTGCTCATCCTAAAAGCTCTTTTCATTTGTTATGCTGTTATTGCTAATATTGGTAGTGTACTTTTCTGCTCTGATTGTGCAGCATTTAATTAAAGCATCCGTTATTTTAAGATGTGTTTTATGGATACATTCCACTGGTTTGTCTTCAACTTGTTTCTTTTTGGGGTTTTGTCTACAGCTCTGAAGATAACTAATATGAGTGTCTCATTAAGCTCCACTCTTTAAGGCAATCAGCCGAAAGCCCAACAGCTCCAAAATAAATATTTAAAAAATGCTCGCAAGTCTCTTGTTGCATCTTTGAATTATTTTACCAACAAAAAAGCTGTGCGCTGCATATTTGGCCAAGTATTGCTGAAACAGGAGTAAAAAGGTGCAATTGTTGGCAACTATTTTAGACAACAGTCCCCAGGAACATTGCAACCATGTAGATTCTCCCACAGTTTCTGAGCAGTTTTTTGGGGGAAGTTGTGGATTAAGACAGTAAAGCTCTGTGCATACAAAACCAGCTGATTGTTAATCAAAACAGATTTGGTCTTTATCAGTGTCAAAGAAAATGTTATTGTTATTTGAGGAACAGAAGAAAATATCAGCAGCATTTCAATGCTGGAATGAAATTAGAGATCAGGCATAAATGCACATTTTCCTCATATGATGTTTCACATTTTACATCTCTCATGTGTCGTAGAGTATCTTTGCCAGGCGTGGAAGGAATTAGCTTTTAATATTTCTATAATTAGGTAATTTATTTTTGGTAATTGCGTTCATGAGTACGTCTGTATAATTTAACGTCACTATTTTGAAAATCACAAGTCGTCTACTGAGTATGAACACAACTTGATTTCATATTCAAACCTTTTAAATCATCTTTTTTGTACACAATATGTTGATTCTTTGAACAGACATTTGTTTGCAAATAAATTTCCATTACACCTTTCAATTTGTCATTACAAATGTGTTTAAACTGTAGATATATCTTAAAGGTAAATTCTACCAAATGCCTACAATTGACAATGCAGTAAAAAAATTCTTTGAGTATTTCTTTACTAAAGGACTTTTATTTTACTTTTCCACCTGTGATCTTTACAAGGTTAGTCTCAATCGAGTCATTTGGATGACGAATGCTAACTGGAGCGGCGCAGGCCAATAGGAGGAAACAGACCATCATCGCCTTCAGCTCCATGCTGTTGGGGGAAACAATGCGACCACCATACTGGAACGTCTTCTTCAAGTTCTGCTCGCATGCCTTGGCTATACCTGGAGAAAAGAAACATTACGCACCAGTGATGGCCTTGCTGGCGTGTGCAGGTTACGTAAGACGCCTTTGTTTCTGTGTGCTCGCGTGTGTTTTCACCCTGATACTGTGCGCCGGCGCTGCGGGAGGCCTGCTGCAGGTATTTCAGCAGGAAGGGTTTGAGGACTTCGGAGCAGCGATGGAAAGCAGTCAGGATGTACAGCAACCTCCAGCCTCGCTGGCAACTGTCACTGCGGAGCAGCAGAGTGCGCCGTGCACACACACACACACACACACACACACACACACACACACACACACACACACACA